>NC_140601.1:20519573-21866448 GCF_057381915.1 Diplotaxodon limnothrissa | reverse complement strand
GATATCCTTCTACCCTTTTTCAACTATTACAGTTAAAGAATGCCATTTTATGTACGATGTTCTACACAACTAACTTTCAACATGAGATCTGCAGCTTACTCCCACGCTCTGCTGGGCTTTTTCTTGCATGTGTTTCATTTGAACTGTCCCTTCCTGTCAACACTCTGGGTGATTGGGTGGTGGGTGTTTGTACTTTATTTGTAGAGTGTGAGAAGTTATTCTCCTGAGACGCCAGGAGGAGATTTGCATGCATTAGAGAAGCTGAGGGCAAATCAAATTCATTTCTTAGCTCGAGAGCACCATAAGCGCGCACGTGGACACAGAAGCAAACACATGCACACGGAAAAATTAACAGGCTAAAAGTATTCAGACCCCGAACAAAAAATTATTTTTTAAATATATACAAGTTCACAGCCACTGGGATACACAAGTCAATCCTCACCCGACTCTTTATCATATGTGGTCTCACAAAATGTTCACTGTTCATCAGCACTGCTGATTTCAGAACATGTCCTGTGAATCATACCTTCATCCCATCTGTCAGCTTATCTTGATCACACAAATCACACTGACACAGAGAAGTAAGAAAGCCAGCCTGAAGATACGTTCACGCTCATAGCTCATATGATGGCTTCCAGTCTTCACTTGAGCTGACATATTTTGAAAGGGCATAACTGAGAGCTAATTCAGAAAAGGATACATTTTTTATAAGAACAGATATATGTGTTAAGGTGAAGCGCTGTGTGAGGGGATATTAGCAGGAGAGTGAAGTGAGATTATGGGTGTCCAGTGTGTCATTTCCTTACAGAGTTGTGCTGTTTCAGGTACTCTGCTGCATTCTCCTCTGCATTTCCTCCAATTTCTCCAATAAGAATAATGCCCTCCGTCTTGGGATCCTGCAGGAACACCTCCAGACAGTCTATGAAGTTTGTGCCATTAAATGGATCCCCGCCAATACCTTGCAGGAGACAAAGCAAACACTTGATAATGATAATGCCTGTGAAGGAGGATCACATGGCTGTTCAGGCTTCATCAAATAAGCAGCCGCTGGAAGCCAGCTTCACGTCAACAACATCCGATAACCACTACCAAGATAATCTGGGGATGCTTTGCCCGGACTGTTTCACACAACAATTAATATTAACTGATTTAATTTCCCTGTAAATCTGGTCTCATTTTCATTGAGCAGTGCCTTGATTAGCAAATGATGTACAATATACTGTATATCAAGTGACTTTTAAGCTCTAGTTTAGCATTTCAGCAGGGCAAAATTGACTCTGCACAACAAATAAACATTGGACACAGATCCTTTAAATGTCCTACTACTTGCAATGCCAGTGCTGACCAGTGACAGAGAGCTAAAGCAATGAGCTGGAAACGCTGTACAGCTCTATAAAATTAACTGCAGAGTCATTTCTGAGACATTTTGTTAGGGGAGAAAAAAAAAAGTTCAACTGGACAGAGTCAAAAAAACCAAACATTCTCAATCATTTTTCAGTTTTACCTCAATTGTCCCAAATCATCTGCATCTCTGCGTGGTACTTTAATGTCTTTTGTTTCATATCCAGGAAACAAAAATTACAAAGCTTTTGAAAACCACAAGGGTGCAATAATCATTTTTAACAATACTTTCCATCAGGATCTACAAAAGCATGGGCAAATCTCCACAAGACAAATCTCCACAGACTCAATGTCTTCTTAATTTATATTCGCACCATTAGAAAACCTGGCAACACCAAGAAAAAAAAATTACATGCATACTAATCAAAGCGCACCCACATTAACAGCAACAAAGATGACAGTGATATTAAATATTGCATTAACTGTAATTTGTTGTAGCCCCTAGGTCATACTCAAACTTCAGAAGTCACGAGCAGACCCACCAATAAACTCAGTTTAATGAACTCTACAATATTTAATACTGTTGCGGCACTAGCTTTATGAAGTCTGGCTAGAGGACACTCCATAATTAAAATGTCTAAATAATGATGAAGCCAAGTTGTTTTTCATTTAATTCCAGAGTCCAAGTAGCTCTTTGATATGGATTTTCTGGTGGCACACAAGTTGGCCAAAAGAATTTGTTTTTGTAAAACAGTTAATCTTTTGATGTTTTGCCAAGATGTAACAGAGCTGGATGTGATTGTGTCGTTACTGAATGTCAAGATGTTCTAATAAAATCTAAACAGATATTCTGAGCTGCCTCCTAGAAAGCAAACATGCTGATGCTCATACTGTGAATAACAATAGGGAGCGATACAAAATTGACGAATGAATACACTGGGTTTTTAAACAGCGGGAAACAGAGTTTGGGAAAATGTCACAGGTTGTGCTATCAAGCAGCATGTGTTGTTAATCCATGCTGTAAATCAATGAATTATTAAAACAAGGCTATGAGACACTGTAGAGAAAGTAGGGTAATAAACAGATGGGTGGGTTAATGGAAAGTCCCACATAAACATGTGAGATATGCAGAAAATATGATATTACCTGCAATCCTTTATCTGCTTTTATTTACCAGCTACATTTGTAATAAATGTGTCATTATTTTACAGAATGTGTAAAAGCTAGTATTGTCTTTTTTGAGATGTACCTAAAAAAAACAAAAGAAGCATGAATTTAAGAGAAAAAAGGATATATTTAAGATATATGGTACACAATCACATTTTATGTACGGCTATAGATGAGCGAGTGAGATGAAAAACACTATCCTTAAGATTTTCAGGACAAAGACTTTTGAAAGTAAGTTTCTATATCCATCTGAGCCACTCAATGGATCTGTCCGATCTCAATAGGGCTCTTCAAAGATAGCAGCACCTTTAATGCTCAGATCTGAGAGGAATATTCTGAGCACTGATCAGAAAAGTGCCTTTTTATTAGAAAACGTCTGAGCTATTTGCTGAAATGTATTAGCATCTGATGAGTTTTAGAGCAAGGTGATCTTCCAAGTTCACCTTCCTATTTCTACAGAGTCCTGTAAAATATTCTTTTTTTTTTTAAATTTAATCTCTGGAGTAATTATTAAAGATGAAAGTCTAATATCTTATCACGTCTAAGGTCCTGCCAACATTCACAGTGAGGTTTAAATTAAATATAAGGCTGTGATGTTGAGTGCTTGGTAATAAGTGACCAGCATGTCTTCAAACCAAATGCAGCACATACTAATATAAAATTCTCTCTGTTCATGCCTACAAAATCTCCCTGGCATCTACTTCGAGCAGTTAAAAGCTTGTTTTATGTTGCACAGATATAAAAATGCATTCAACAGCACTGCGTGTTCAGTTTAAACTTAATATGCCAAAAGTCATTGGTAGCTTACCAACACAGAGTGACTGGCCCAGGCCTACTTGCGTAGTTTGATGCACAGCTTCATATGTCAGGGTACCCGATCTAGAAACAATGCCTGAAAGAAAGAACTTCTTAGGTTTCTTTGCTTACAGTTAAACATCATTAAAAGAAATAATGGTCAAAGGTGATATAATAAAATAAAATGCAGCTGCCATTTTTTTGTCAACATCTTTTCACCAAGACATAAAATACAAAACGGATCACCATCATAACAGCTGCTCCCTCTATGCTGCGGTAAAAAAATAAAAATATAATAATAAATGGCAGGCGATTTACTACATATATAACAGACTTCCTGTAAAGGTTCACTAGCCGGGAGCACATGCTGCACGTCAAGCTGTCAACAGCAGGAGCTCGATGTAAGATCTAAATAGTGCTGTGTTTAAAAAAAAAAAAAAAAGGAAAAAAATTTCAACCTGGAAAGAAAGGCAGCGTGTTTTTCTTCAGCCATTTAATGACTGTGGTTGGAGAAGCCTGAACCAACAGGTGAGTGTTATTCATTTTGAATTTTGACCCCTTTATTGAGTGTCCCTGTTCAACTACTAGTTAGCACCAGAGATGGGCAATAACGCGTTACTTGAAAAAAGTAATCAGATTACAGTAACGAGTAAAGTAAGGGTTTACTATTGCAAAATCGGTAATTAGATTACCGTTACTTTCCCATAGGAACGCTGCGTTACTGCGTTACTAAAACCATGATTTTTTTGCGAGAATGTCTCATGACAGTGACGTAAGCGAGTGCGACGTTCGTGACAACAGCTGTGTGCAGATCAACAGTGGATCACATATCGATTGTGGGAGAGAGTATGAGCGTGCAGCGTTTAAAGCGTGGAAGTACTGACCTTACTTTGAGTTTGATTCCATAAAAAGTGACAAAAACATTAGTGTCCGTTGTGCGTAGGAAGAAAACTTTTTACAGCAAAAAAACCCCCTAAACTTCCAAGCAAGCACCGAGTGCGCAACGACGTAATGGGAAACTCACAGAGAAACTCACGGATTCTTACACTGACCGCAGCACACCTGCACCAGGGTAAACCTCCGCCTACCCCCAGTCCTGCTTTACAGGTGAAAATAGAGCAACAGGACCGCTGAGTCTTTGACTTTATTTATTTTCTGCTGTGTTTTACTTGCATCTATTTGAAAGAGTGAGTGTAAACACAAAAAATATTTTCTTTTATGTGCTGGAATGTGCAGAAAATAGGTTTAAATATTAAACTAATTTATTCAAGTCAGAGAATGTTGCAGATAATTACATTTTTGCTTGATGCATAAAGTTAAAAGAATAAAACTAATAAAACAAGTAAAAAAAAAAGAGACTTTTCCATTTGATTACATTTTGTATGATGGATTATGCAGAAAAAGTAGAATTGGGCTGAAAGATCTATCGCTTTATCACCTCTTCAGGTTGTAAATCGTGTTTTTAAAAAGTAACTAAGTAACTAAGTAATTAATTACTTTTTAAAATAAGTAATCAGTAAAGTAATGGGATTACTTTTTGGGGGAAGTAATCAGTAATTAGTTACTGATTACTTTTTTCAAGTAACTTGACCAACACTGGTTAGCACAAATATCTAGTGAGCCAATCACACGGCAGCAACTCAGTCATTAGAATGAGAAAAGAAAGGTGATTTTAAGTATCTGAGCGATCCATGGTTTTTAAATAGCCTGATGTACTGATCTGAGTATTAAAAAAAAAAAAAAAAAAAAAAAAGCTGTTGATCTGCTGGGATTCCCATCTTTAGGGCTTACAAAGAATGGTGTAAAAAAGAGAGAATATCCAATGACAGGCAGGTCTCCAGGTGAAAATGCCTTGTTGATGCCAGAGGAGAATGGCCAGACTGCCTTAGGTTAATAGGAAGGCAACAGTAACTCAAATTACCACTCGTTACAACCAAGGTATGCAGAAGAGTATCTCTTACACAACTCTTCAAACGTTGAAGCAAAAGGGCTACAGCAGCAGCAGATACCACTCATGAACAGAAAAAAGGAAACTGTGGTGACAATTTGCACTGGACCACAGAAGACTGGGGAAAAAAGGTTGACTGGTCTGAGAAGTCTTGACTTCTGTTACAGCAGTCGAATCTCTAAGAAATGTTTCTAGCATCTTGTTAAATTTGTGCCATGAAGAATTAAGAAGGTTCTGAAGTTGAAAGGGAGTCCAACCTGATACTGGCAAGGTGTGCCCATTTAAAGTAGCCAGTGAGGGCATACAACACCATGTAAGCTCTCTAGATTTCACACATTCTTAAATACATTAACTTTTGGCATTTTAAAGTTATATTCAATTATGCTTAATGTTTAAAGCTTTTGCCTGTGTGACCTTAGACACATCACCACTCACCGATTCTTCCTTTCTTGTGAATGTGGCCTGGCATGATGCCAATCTTACATTCCCCAGGCTGAGAAAACAAATAAAACCCACATATTTCAGTGTATATCTAAAACAAAACACATTGTTTTTTGCAGTTCACATTTGCAGTTCATTATTACTTCATTGTAATTTTTTACAATTTAAAAACCTGTTTTTAAACTTTTTCTTCTATAACAATAAGTAATAATAATATAATAAATAACAATTTTTAAAAAGACAGTCATTTGTCATTTTCTCCATTTTATCTACTGGATAAACTCCCATGATATTAAAAAGGAAAAAAATCACTGTTATTATTAATGCATTAAATCTCAGGGAGTCCATGAGAAGGAATTTGGGCTTTCAACCCTCTCAGCCACCCCCACTCACAAAAAAAAAAAGGAAATAGAAATAAGTATATTTGTCCTCCGCTGTGTATTTATGTATGCACTTACATTAATGACTCCTGGGCAGTTTGGGCCTATGAGGCGAGTAGCGCTCTGGCGCAGAAGCTTATGTTTGACTTTAACCATGTCCTGCTGGGGGATGCCCTCAGTGATGCACACCACCAGAGGTATCTCTGCGTCAATGGCCTCAATGATGGCTGCTGCCGCGAATGGAGGAGGTACATAAATCACAGAGGCGTCTGCCCCTGTGCCCTGCTTTGCCTGAAGCAAAGAATAAAAGGCATTGGCATTGCATCAAAAAAAAAAGAAAAAAAAAAAGAGGGACATTCTCAAGTTATGAAACAGTGCCACCTAATGTTACGTTACAAAAATCCATCTGCAAAGGATCACAGTAGGAAGAATACAAACTACATATTTTAGTTCTTGTTTTTAAAAAAGAATTACAACAGCAATAAGCACAATTACAACACAATTAGACAAGGAGTCACACACACCTCCTTCACAGAGTTAAAAACTGGCAGGCCAAGGTGGGTCTTGCCACCCTTGCCAGGGGAAACTCCTCCAACTAACTGGGAGCCATAGTCGAGAGACTGCTGACTGTGAAACGTCCCCTACAAGTGAAGAGGAAGAGAGCGCAATCAGTTTGTGTACACATGTGTAATGAAATGGGTACAGCCACTTCTACTGCACCAACATTGAGATATCATTGCAGACAGAGTGGAAGTAGGAAATATGATGCCATCCAAGATTAATCACCGGTGCTGCTGAGAAAAAGGATAAATACAGAAACTAGGCTGGATTCTAGCAGGGGGTGAAGGCACCGGTAAATATATTCAATGAGAAGGAATCTAAATGATCTTGACAAATAAGTAATGATGTAAGCTAAGTTTAATCTCCTAGCAGAACATTTGAAAAACAAATCAAAAGCAGCGTTGGATAGTCGCCAGCGCAGAGTGTGAAATATCTCCCAAGAAAGTTAGTTTACAAAATATTTCACACACTGTCACTTCCATGTGGGCCACGGAGAACATGTCGTGCTGCACTGCCAAGGTTTGTGCATTTTATTCTAGACACGCAGGAAAGCGATTCACCACTTTGCTTCAACCCTGCCCATAGAAACGCGTAAAATATGATAATCTCAGACATCCTAGCTCAAGCATCGGGTTAAGCATAGTTAAATCTCAAGAGTATACACATTATGATGCACTAATACTTGATCTGCAAACACAAATGGGCTGTTTATAACAGTCTGTGAATGCTGTAACTTTAGTAAGACACTTTTAACTTCCACGCCTACACGTAAACAGAACATTTAGAATATTTCACATGATCAAACTACAGTTTCAATAAAGAGCTGAAAGCAACTGGCAAACAATATATGTGCCGTACACATGCTTTAAGACTTACTTCAATGAACAGGATACAGCCGCAGTAACACTAAGGGATCACAATGCATTTTGTAGATCTGTGAAAGAATAATTTAACTGAACCTCAGTTGCACCTTCGCAGAAAATGAGCTCATGAATTCAGACCGAACTGATTTTCTGCTGAACGAATCCTATCTGCGTGCAGTCAGTTAATTATCACTCGAGAGGCTGAAACAATGTAGATGGAGCAGCACAGACCGTAACTACAAGCGCAAATAAATGACCTTAATGTAAAAATTATAACCAGCCTATTAAGAGGAATTAGAAGCTATGAATCAGCATTTTCCCGCCCATTTGTAATATAGTTCTTCACCCTGCTAACTTTGCTGTTTTTGCCGGTCATTATTATCGCAAATGTTGGTACAATAATTTTGAAAAATGACTTGCTTATCAAGCCAGGAAGACACGGCAATGTGCACTCAATAGCACTTGCTTCATTTCTCATCCTTTTCTAATTACCCAGAGTGTTCACTAGAACTATATTTAACAACCTTTTATTATGTTGAAGAGAAAATGGAAGATGAAAAATGAAATGTGAGGAAGGACGCGGGGCGGGGGGAATATAAATCTGTGAAGTCCACGTTTCTGGCTTGTTGAACACACTTGCCAAGAAGATTGTAATTCTCCTTCACTGCCACTTTTCAAAGCAAATCACATAAGGTTTTTCATGCACGGAAAAAATAATAAATGAATCAAAGGCTCAACAATCTGCCAAGCAGAGTTAAGCTTGGTTAAAACCATGATAAAGGGTAGTTGTTGGGGGGAGGGGGGGAGACAAGTCAAATTAAAAATGAAAATTATTTTCTATTTAAGAATAAGCTGGAAAAATTAAAGGATCAAACTTGATTTATAAGGCTGAAACAAATCCACAAAATCCACAGCAAACAGCAGAATCACAGCAGTATCAAGTGTTCCAGCATTTACACAAACTTAGCATCAGGGACTTTTTACCAAACACTTTTACATTTTGCTAACTTTAACTATTTAAATTATTACAGTGCCGCAAAGCCTTGAGCCACCCCTTATTTCTTTGTACTTTACTTCAAAGGAGCCAGGCTTTCTTGTATTTTTAAGGTGCTCTTGAACAATACTTCTCTGAGCTTTTTGAAGGTCTTTCAAAGCTGTTCTTTGGACACTGAATGTTTTTTCACTCATTTATAGCCCAGTTCTTGACACTGACCTATGAACAAAGCTCAAGGGACAAACCAGCGTTGTGTTTACATAGCATTGAAAAAAAAGTTTTTAAAAAACTGTTTTAAATTGTAGTGATGGCAAAGCTTAAAGCTCTACAGCATATGAAGAGTATCCGAAAGTCTGGATGTAAAAAATCCAGGAAAGACATGCACCAGCCCTTCAGCTGATCCTCAACTGATCACTGATGCCTCATCAGAAATAGACTCGCTGGAAGTCATGTCCCACAGGTACACAAGAATTGGATTGAAAGTCAAATGTAAAAGAGTCCTATGGAGTGATGAATCCACGTGTGAAATTTTTGGTTTAAGGCAGGTGCAGGCTGTGTCATGGTTTGGGGCTGCATTTCAGCCAGTGGTGTTGGAAATCTTGCCAACAATTCATAAGTGTTGGACTTATGAACACAGGAAAATCCTCAGAGTCTGGACCTTAACTCTATTAAGAACAGAACAAAAAGCAGTTAACATCAGAAGGTCATTCAAAACAGCTTTGAATAACCTTCGAGAAGCCTGGAGAACTATTCCTGATTATTCCCTGAATGTTTGCACATGTTTTAATAAAGCTCTGCACTTACTTTCCGTTTTCCCAACAAAACAAAACAAAATGACCAGCAGACCAAGGCTTTTGCACAGTACAGTATTTGATTCCATTTTAAACCTTTTAAACAACTTTCAAATTGTTAGTGAAATTATGATTCTCTGTTTTGACATGAGTATGTGCCCTGAGAGAATAGAGTAAGGACTATGTTTGGGTTGTTAAGGAGTAATAAAGGATTCTGCTCTCCTTAGGACAATGCAGGAGCTTTTCTTCATCTTAGCCAAGGTTTTAATGCTAAAAGGTCTGAGACAAATCTCTAAGACACAACAGACTTATTAGGCTGTAAACATAAAATTAACTTGAACTACACTGACATAACTTGTGCCATTAAAACAAAACTGAATTTAGGCAGAAATAAAGAATGAGATTTTTACAGCTGATGGAGATGCACTTTTAAAATGTCCTTCTGGTAATCTTACTCATACAGAAAGTCTTTGACATACAAAAATGAGGAATTGTGTGTGCAGTAAGGAAAACCTGAGATTTCACAACAAGATTGCAGTAACTTAAACTGATGTGAAGCAAAAACAACGAGAGGTTTTCAGTCCAAACCTGCTTCCCCGTGAAACCTTGGCAGATGACCTTCGTGTTCTTGTCGATGTACAGGTTCTTTCTTGTGCCTGTGTAGCAGTGTCTGACTCCACTGTGCTGCACTAATGGACGGGGGAAAAGGGAACAACAGAGTTTTTTTGTTATTTGTGAGAACTTAACATAGAGGCAAGACTACACATTAAACCTGTTTTGTTCAAAGGAGACATGTTTTGCAACAAGTAAACTGCAGTTTCTCTCAAATCTGAACCGATCCTAAACCACTCTTCTCACAGTGGACAGCAAAGTGTTTAATCAAATATTTACCTTTCAGGGGAACCCTAAGCTCCACACTGTTTTTGGCAACAATCTTTTACCCTCCAACTATCCTTCAAAGTTGCTGAGCAACATTTAAAACTTTCTTTTAAGACTTACAGAGATATGTTTTACAGAAAATGTTACCAAAAAAAACCCCACTCAATTTTTAAGACTTCTGTTCAGTTTTATGATAATTTTAGTTAACCTACGGAGGCATTACAAGTTAGTTAGTGTTTGGTGTAACAATGTGTCCAGCAGCTGCAGGTCACGACTCAGTTGAAGAACTTTAATCAAGGTTTATGCATGCTGCGAGGCATCTGATAAGACAAAGACTGTAGGTATTACATAATCTCACCTAACAGGTAAAATGAGAAATATGCTGCACTACTCACAACATGGCTATGAGACACTTTTACTACTATACTACTGCATTAATGTCAAAAGACTATGTAGTTAAACTCCCCTCACAGCAGAAAATTACCATGGAAATCAATAAAGAATCAAATATAAGAAGAACTGATAGTGACATTGACGACATTAATATAAATTAAAGCTCATCAGTCTCCAAGCAGCAAATGGGTAGCTAGGTGTTTCATATTTTACAATTCACATCCAACTGCAAGAAAAAAAACAATGTATTTTCTCATTGTGCGTACACACAGTTCGAAATGCGTTTTCTATACAAATATTAATTATATTAAAACTGCATCTGTCTGACTAATAATTATTATTATTTCAGTTCTTGCAGTTCCTTCAATGTCATGTGAGACTCGAGCTTGTCTTGTGGTGATCCTTTCTTCCCTCTTACTCACTTTGTGAAGCTACTATTCAAAAATAAAGGTGCAGCCTATTTACTAAGAGGACACTGCCAAAATAAATAATATGACACCGCGATCTCTACAGGCTAAAACAAATAAACTCACAGGCTTCTTTTGCCGAACACACTGTCCTGTAGCCCAAATGCCCCAAAATCATTCCTGTTTTTCTTTTTCAGTTCAGCCCTAACGCGTGTTTGTGACTGGGCTAATATTAACCAGCAGCCTGACTAACTGAACTTTGGCCCGCTTTCAAACCTCCCAACAAGACACAATTTATCAGTGAGATAAGCAAAGTTCATCTTAGCTAAAGTCTCAAGAAAGGCGTACTAAATTAAAGTTATGTCGCCCTCTAAAATCTAACGCAAACTTATTTTTACATTTTTTTTAACTGTCAGAAAGTAACATGCAAATAAACTGCCTCAAAAAGTTCATTTAGCTGCTTTCAGTTACTGCTCGATAACATGGGCTGATGAACCTGCTGTCACACACAGCCGTTGTAGTTCACAAGACATGCAAGGTCAAAGATCAACGATCAACAATTAACACTTGTACGGAAGCAGGCTGGTAGGTGCTTAAAGTTAGATTTTATTTAGCGTAAGGCTAAGGTCCTGCTAACTGTCAGTGAGTTTTCCCTGCATTCCTCTACGGTCTCCAGGCTAACGTGGCTAACTAACGTGTAAGCCCCCTGACAGCCAACCCACAGGAGCCTTGCTAGCCGGTGCAAAACTATACGTGCCTGCAAAGCTAATGTAGAGCACACAGACGGTAAGTATACGTGCGATACCGAAAGCAAACTGTCAAACAATTTGTATGACTAAACTATTGTTTGCTACAATACTTACAAAGCAGCCTAGCAAACAATCTGCTGTGAGACATCTTCGGTCATTCACCAATGACACTGGAGACTGAGGACCTCTCACAGGGATCTTAGTTGACCATAAATATCCCGGTGGAATCGAGAGTTTTAAAGAAAAGCACTATAACAAGTCGTTAATTTGCACTGAATTTATAATTGTCAGTATTAACTCAAATAAATTACTATTATTTATTTTTAGTAAGCGGTGAGCTTGACAGTTGCTACACAAACACCGGGGTTAAAAAAAAAAAAACAGGCGAAAAGTAGGATACTTGAACCCACAATGAACTATGGGTAATGAAGTTCTGACACAGTACTTGAAAGACAGCACCAGTGCCATAATGGCACTAGAGGGCGCATAGATCATGTTGATGTGGATAATGCCGCTGAATGTCACTTTACAGGACCCTGAGCCAGAAATAAATATTGTATATTGTGTTTAAGATGTTTGTTTCTTGACCTTGGAACAGCAGTAATTTGAAAGGGTTCTAGTTCACCAAGGTCCTGGCAGTCTTAGGAGCTTGAAAATAGGGCAACTGAACTTATTTAAGTTTGTTGAAGAAGTTTTGCCTCTCATCCAAGAGGCTTCTTCAGTTATAAAACCAAAAGGTGGAGAGTGCTGGGTATTTAAACTCTAGTGGGGATTGTCTCTTAGGAGGTGGTCGTTGACCCACTATTAATCATGTGTGTAAACACATGAGCCAAGGTATGAAAAAAGGCGTGGATCATTACTAACAGTAACAGTAATGATTCAGGTGAAACCATCGTTTTTGGAGTCCATATTTCGAAACACATTGAGGCGATTGATGTTTGAACTAGCACAATATAAATACATCTGAGGCTTTAGGATATTTTTAACTGCAGGACACAGGTAGGACACACACACAGATTATTGCCATTTTGTGAGATTTTATTTGTTTATCACAGGTACAGTAAAAACAAAGGTATTTAAACTTTTATATAGTAAAATGATACATAACAGTGAATATTACCGATACATCCAGAATACAATGCACAGCTGTAATCAACAAAACCAGACCACCTTAAATATATATATATATAAAAATATTAATATTAAACAGCCGTTAAATAATCTACAGACATCTTCAGCTATTAAAACTGCCGAGGTTTTCTTTCTTTGGAAATCCCATTCTAAAGCAAAGATAATGTGTACTGTTGCAGACTTACGTGTAACTCCTACTAAGAAAAAGGAGCTTATCCTACGTGAGTTTACCATGATTGGTGGGTTTCTAAAAATGAAGGCAGGTTTCTTTAAATTTTGAATTCACTGTGAAATGACAGTGCTCTTATAACTGCTGCTAATTTACAGTTCCACAAGTGTGAAACACGAAAAAAAGACTTTAAAAAAGGGGGAACTACTTAGGCTTAGGGGTGGACCGCGACAGTTACTAAAAGCGTGCAATAATTTTGAATCAGAATCATCAGAATCAGAATACTTTATTGATCCCTGGGGGAAATTATTTTTTGTTACAGTGCTCCATTTTAAACCAACATTAAGACAAGACAGACAATACACTAACTAAGAATAGTACAATATATACATATATATACATACATACATACATAAGTCACTCATAAATAAATAGTTGGAAAAGAAACGTGTAGTTGTAGCAGCAAACAGTGTGTTAAGTGGATGCGTTGTACAGGGAGATGGCCACAGGCAGGAATGATTTCCTGTGTCGTTCAGTGGTGCTTTTCGGTAATCTCAGTCTCTCACTGAACGTGCTCCTGTGACTGACCAGCATGTCATGGAGTGGGTGGGAGGTGTTATCCAACATTGTCTTTATCTTGGACAGCATCCGCCTCTCCGACACCACCTTGAGGGAGTCCAGCTCCATCCCCACAACATTGCTGGCCTTACGGATCAGTTTATTAAGTCTGTTGGCATCTGCGACCCTCAGCCTGCTCCCCCAGCATGCAACAGCATAGAGGATCGCACTGGCCACAACAGACTCATAGAAAATCCTCAGCATTTTCTGGCAGATGTTGAAGGACCTCAGTCGCCTCAAAAAATAGAGACGACTCTGGCCCTTCCTGTAAAGTGCTGTGGTGTTTTTAGCCCAGTCCAGTTTATTGTCAATGTGTACTCCAAGGTATTTATAGTCCTCCACAATGTCAACACTGACCCCCTGACCCCCTGATGGTATCAGATTAAAAAATAGACTTCAGACTATAGTGCTTCTGTGCTGACTCTCTGACGAACACACACACACACACACCTTTTTTTTTTAGAAAGTGCACATGAAATTGCAGAAGAAGCCATCCTCACGCAAAATTCAAGTTGTCCAATCGTAGACGACCAGGTCCTCGGACGCTGATTGGTCTGACGCCACCGTCACGTGCCATCGTTACGTGTATTCACAGAGACGTCTACGCTTCTTCTCGGTTCTTTCTACTTTTCATCAGAAGGGGCTTACGTACCGGCAAAAAAAACTGCGCTTAGTAATGAACGCCGTGACATAAACGAAGCTCAGGAACTATTCAAGTCAAACACAAAAGCTCCTCAACCGAGCAATTCACAATGGTTTTAGAGACGATAGCAAAAATAATAAAAGTCCAGCTTCCAGCCTACCTCAAGAGGCTACCGCTGCCGGAGACCATCGGCGGATTTGCGAGGTTAACAGGTAATTAGCAGCTGCTGTGTTGAACTTCAGACAGTCCTGGGGTGATGAGTAGTAAACTCTAGCTAGCTGCTTCTTCAAACGCTGCTTTAGTAGTGTCGTGAAGAGCAGTCCTACAAAAACAGGGATTATGTCCCAGAGTGCTTCTTTGAGTCATGAAACAGCTAAGCGTAAATCTTTTGTGCTTGTCTGAGTGTGTGTCAAAGACAAAGTAATGACCTTACGGTCGTGCTTGTTGGTTGTTTGCGTCTGTTTGAATGTGCAAACACTCGTGATAATAACCACGAATTCGTTATAACTTTACAAACATTGTCTTTTTGTAAGTGAAGTCCTGTGAATGGTGTGATGCTAATTGCTAATTACCTGCATATCGCTTGTGTAAAAACGATTTTTCTTAATTGTCCTGCTCATTCGAGCACTGGCCAAACTGTAATTTTGTGAAAAGCAAGTTTTAAACACATTTGTTTTATTTTGCACCATATGATCATCTGGTGGCGCTCCTGCAGAAGTTTTTAAATTATTTTGAATAAATCATACAAATGCGTCTGAGACTCTCTCGGGGCCCGTTTTGCATACTAACCTACTACCCTGTGGTCCCAGCTGCGCTGACTCTTTCAGACTGTTCTGTGAACTCTTAACATCACACGTAGTATCTGCTGAACCAGTTTAACTGAGAACCGAAATGCTGAACTTTGGCAAGTCTTGCGCAGTTTAAATATAGGAATGGAAGAAGTAAACCAGGGCTTCGTGAAGTCAATTCAAAACTTGATCTTTTGAGCCAGCATAGATCATTGAAAAGTTTTGGATTTGTGGATGAGGACGTTTAAAGCAAGGCATGTGTAGTTATAATACTCCTGAGTCTGCCTGAAGGAAGCATGTGCAGTTGATACTCTTTGTAGTATCATGATAGCTTGACCACAACACAATGAAAGGCACACAGTGTCACATGCACCCTTTGGTAATGGCATTTACATCACTAGCTAACCCTTGTGGAGAAAGTAAAACATTAATGCCCATCTGAGAAGGCCTTCAACCAAAACCAACACTCTTCTTTTGGGAGATGGCGTTGGTTAATACTCACTGACAGGCATAATATTAGTGGTTTTAAGTTAAAGCCTAGTTATGAAGGCCCTGCTAACTGTCAGTTTGTCCTAAGCAGCAAAGTGGGTCAGTTCATATTAGATGACGGTGCATAGCCATTCTCCCACATGCAAAGACATCCCTTTTGAACTGTGTACAATTTGTTAAAAGGATTAAGGATTAGAAATGTCCCATTAGGCATCAGAATCCTTTTAACCCGCATAAAGGTATTATCAAAAGCTGGGGTCTGACACAGTGCTAATAGTGAAATTACACAGCTGTCTTTAATCCCGATTGTGTCTTCACCATGTATAATTTCCCCCAGGGATCAATAAAGTATTCTGATTCTGATTCTGATGTATGGTGGAGCATAAGGCGGGTTTTCCCAGAGCACTTTTAAGGTCTCGGTGTGGCATTTCCCCTGGTAGCTGTTGGTGTGATATGACACTCGAGTTGGATCGAGTGTAATAATACATTAGTAATGCAGATCAGACACAAGCTATACAAGAAATGTGGATCCGAGAATCCACATTTTGATCCACATTTTTAGCGTGCATAAATCACTAAGATTTCTCTTATGCATTATTTATGCAAAATTATGCTTATAACTCCATACTGGTACTCAGGTTGTTGCACTCTGCTTATCGTGTTGTTTTATTACTTGTTATTCTTTTTCGTTAAACAAACCTATTCATTGATTACTTTTTAAAAACATTTCTGTTTGTTTTTTGTTTTTTATGTTTTTTTTCATTATTCTGTCTCTTCGCTCCGGGACCGTGTGTACATAATTTCGTTCCACCTCATGTTAACATGTGATGCAAATGACAATAAAGCTCCTTGAATAAATTACATATATGAGGCTTGACTGGCTCACTAATGAGTTCATCAGAATGAGGAAGAGTGTACGGAAATGCACACAGCACTGTTGAAGATGTGTTTTTGTCACACTTGACAGACAGTGCGAAATTTAGTTGAGGTCAGTTGATTAATATAACCCCAAATCACAATAGTAGTATAATTGTGTATTATGGCGTAAAGACCCCATAATGAAAGAAAGAAACCCAGACAATCACCCCTCCCCTCTCCACGAGCAAGCACTTGGTGATGGTGGGAAGGAGAAACCCTCTAAACAGGAAGAAACCCCCAGCAGAACCAGAAACACACTTGAAACGGTAGTGATAGAGTAAAAACGTTTCTTATGTATACATTGCATATGAGTACTAGTACTGGCTCATCAACATATATGATACATTTCCTGTCAGTTGGTTTCATCTCTAATCTGAATGGCCAGTAGTAAATGCCAGTTTTAGGACCATAGAATCCAGTTCAACATTGTATGCGTGTTTTTCTTCTTTAGCTAATGTGTGTATGTTGTTTATGCTATAATATCTATAGTGTCTGAGTGGCTCCGGTTGCTTCCTCTTCTGGGCATCTTGGCTTTGCTCGGTTATCTCACCATTCGCCCCTTTCTGCCTAAGAAGAAAAAGCAGAGGGACAGCCTGATCAATCTGAAGATCCAGAAAGAGAACCCAAAAGTGGTCAATGAGATAGACATTGAGGACCTGAACAGCGCAAATGTGTGTTACTGTCGCTGCTGGCGTTCCAAAACTGTAAGTCTGTTAGTATTTTCTGAAGTATACTGTTAGTAAATCTAAATATTGTTCACACAGACTGCAGGATACATTTCTGTATTATCCACATTATTATTATTATTATTATTATTATTATTATTATTATTGCTTGTGATTTATTGATAAACCCCTCTAGTTAAGCTGGGACAAGTGTTTGGGCATTTTACGTCTTGCTGATCAGTTAATATTGTTTCCTGTTTTAGTTTCCTGTATGCGACAAGTCACACTTAAAGCACAACGAGCTGACTGGAGACAACGTGGGACCGCTCATACTTAAAAAGAAGATACTATAATTGACCACTGATCGGATTTTTTTCTCTAAACAGTTTTTCTTGCTCTTGTCTTGGTGTTATATTTACTTAAAAATAGAAACCACACTCTGTTTGAAAGCTACATTTGGGATACTTTAATGATAGTTTGCAATAAGGGAAGTTTTTAAAAAATAAAAAAAGAGTAACTTCGTTTTTGTGTGGGCCTTTTTGTTCATTGTTCACGTTTGTTGTTTAACAGAGGAGCAGTTTTATTTGACTGGGGCCACTTTGAGGGGGAAACTTGAAACATAACTGCATAATTGCAGTGACTTTATGATGCATTTATCTAATGTGAGGCCATCAGGCGAGAGGTTTTGCAGATAAATGTCTGTTTAAATGGAGTCCTCAAAACTAGTCTGACCTTCCTTCATTGGACAGCTTTTTTTTCCTTCTTTTTTCTTTAATTCCTTTATTTTGTTTGCTTCAGATATGTGTGCCAAATACTAACATTTCCATACTTAATGGATGTGACATATTTTAAGTTATTGTGTGTATGGGAAGCTACTTATTCTTTAAATCTGTTCTACTCATAGCCTTTAAATGTTGAGTTTTACATTTTGTATTCTGTTCTGTTGCCTTAATACATTTCAAACCACACAAGTAATTTCAACATAAATCGTGTTTCACTAAACTTTCAAGGTTTGAAAATGTCTGTTTCCTTTGGCTTTTGTCATATCTGTATGAAGTTGTCTTGGAAAATTTTCTTCATTAATGACTATCAATAACAAATCTGCATTTTGTTTGTTTGTTTTTTACAGTATAACTGTTCATGAGCTTTGCAAGATAATGGTGTGAATTTATTCATGCTAGATGTAGAAATAAAGAGAATTTTGGCATCTTTAATGTTAAATTAATGAGATGTGTCTGCTTGTCACCTTTGGAAATAAAAGGTCTGTAAGGTTGTACTTAGAGAATGCTTTTTTTTTTTTTTTTTTTTTTTTTTTTTTAAGCGGTTATGTTTATCATTTTAATATATATATATATATAATTTTTTTTAAAGTCAGTTTTTCAGGCAATGGTGGTAATAGAAGGGAGCTACAAGAGTGTGTGACTTTTCAGAGGTGGACTTCATGCCAGTCCAACAAACATTGAGCTGTTAGTATTCAGAACAAGTCTTTTTATTGGCACTAGAGGGTTGAAGTTACCATAGTCAAAAATGATGTGGAAAAACCATCAGATTCACTAGACAACTGATAATTTTGGCCTTTTGGAAGCATAAATGTTGTTGGATCACCATTGATCTTCTCATATCATGAATGTCTACTAATTTTACAGCAGTCTAGTAGAGGCATTTGTTCCAGGCCCACACTGATGGCCTTACCCACAGATCCTCACTAGAAGCGCACCGCTAGTGTGACCAGAAAGGAAACTGCTCACACAACACTTTTGAATAATTTAAGCTTTTACTGCAGCAATGTTAAAGATGGACAATAAATTTACTTTTACATAGTATTTGGGTAAAATGGAAAAAAAAATTTCATAAATAGCTGCTATTATGAAATCTTTTAAGTGAGGTCATATAAATTAAAGCAAAAGACATTTCATGTTACACCAGATACATTCTGCAATTAAAAAAAAAAAAAACTAAGAATACTGAATATGTCTGAAGGTTCTCAGTCATCCAGGTCATCGTAGATGGTCGCTCACAGTGGACATAGATGTCCACTGTGAGCGACCATCTTTGAACAGAGGCGGGGTTTACGACACCAACTCTCTGCCATCTATAATCCAGTTTTGAGATCCCTTCCCAGACGCCTTAACGCCCACTCACATCCTGGGCCATCTAACCTCAGGAATTCGCATGATAAGGTGGGGCCAGGTTTCACAATGAACACACCCGAAACTCTGGCTGATTGGGACCCACACCCAGTTTCCCACCTTGGCTCAGGCGATTAGAGGATCATCAGGGGGTCCTTTTGTCCCTCTGTGGGGGGTTACTCCCACTAGGTTTATATCTGGGACTCTCCACCATTTGACCTTAGAACTGAAGAAGCTTCTCGGATGAGAGGTGAAACGTCTTCAAGCAACTTAAAGAAGTCCAGACGCTTTTCTTTGCAAGCTCCTTTGACTAAGAATACTGAAAAATCTATATTTCTTCTTCAATTATAAAATGTTGGATTCATACAGTTTTGCAGATATGGACATGATCACACTGGCTGACATTTAGCAGCATCGTACTTAAACTAAAATATTATCAATTACACAAATCCTTCCCTGACTCTTTGCAAACTACGCAACTGATCTCACCATACTGACAGAGGGCTAATATGCATACACAAATCAAAGTAAACAAACACAGCATGAAGATGTAGGATGCCTAAAACTTGCATGTGGTTTTACAGTGTAGTCTACTCATAGCAATAAAAATTGCTTATCAACAACATCCCAAAACGTTCTCCGTCCCCCACGAAGAAAGCTGCTTTACTTTGACCTTTCAAGTCAAAGTAAAGTGCTTTCTTACTGGTAATCCAATCAAGAACAGTGGAAAAATTCTGGATTTAGTGAATATGACAAGATCCTTTTAAAAGTATAAACCATTTCTATACCTTGAAAACAATATTATTTTTTTTCCAGACAGTGCAATGTGGGTCATTTGTTTGCAGTGTTAGGCCTGGAAATCACCAGATGCTATAAATACAAAATGATTCACGTGTTCCTGCAGGACTGCGAACACAGAGAGCTGAACAACAGAGACACAGCGAGGGCCACTCGGTGGCCAAAGAGAAGTTCAAATATCTGAGGTGTGAGGAGTTTCTTTAATTCTCCTCTCTCACACTTGACATCAGAGTGTACTTTCATAGGTGATGGGAGTTTCATTGTCATCTTGATCTCCTGCTGCAGTGCCTAAGAAAGAGGAAGAAGAGACAGGGAGGAAAAAAATAATAAGAGTGAGAAAATGAAAGATTTAAAAAATGAAACTAGCTGCACTTTTTGCACTGTGAATAAATGTATTTACATGAACACAATACCACTGTTGTGTGCCTGTAAAAAATCGTGAAGCTGCTGAATGACACAGTGGCCCAAGCTATGCAAATCTTTATGTCATAAGGGTGTAGCAGGAAAAATATTAGGAAAGGAAAGGATACTCACTACTCAAACACACCTAGTTAGGTTAGCAAAGGTTGCTGAGCCGAGCTTGAATTTTCAAAAGAAAGACTTTACATACCTAGGAAGAAAGCTGATAAACTGGGTTTGACTCGCTCACCGCTGACTGGGTTCTCTGGCTTTTGCAGCAGGCGAGGGCCACACAGCCCTATGATAAGTGCACCTACAGGGGCTGTGAGAAGGATGGCGAGCACAGCCACAGTCAGCACGTCCATGCCGTATTTCTGCAGCTGCTTGTCATCCTTTGTCCTCGCCATGTCCAAAGCTGTGGATCCTATAGCTGCCTGACAGAGACAAGCCAAGATGCGGCACAACCCCACAGACTTCAAAGACATTTAATGCATATGCTTTTCATTCAAAGATTTGCTAAGGAGACATACCTGCACTGTTGCTTTAGGCATCCATGCTAGGGCTATGAACACTTTTTCCTTTATGCTAAAGCCCGCAAACAACACACAGACGAAGGTGAACCCCACTCTAACCAGCAGACCAATGAGGAGAGAGACGATACCCAGACCTAGAGACATGTAGAGGCAAAAGTCATACAAGGACAACAATATTATATGTACACCATATAAATCCCCCCCCCAAAAAAAAATTACTGCAAGAAAATTATGTGCAGTGTCATTTCAGCTGCACTGACTCATGCAAAACAAACATGTCATAAGTTATTTAGTAAACTGCTATAGCTGTAAAGTGCTAACAAAGACAGAGGGATTAGTATTTACAGGACGGGAAGAAGCATCATATCTCTCACATTGCCTCTTTTTTTGGGTTATGCAAATATATTTTCATACACAGAGTAATATTTGAATTTTTCACAGTGATAACAGCCATCTTGCTGTGGGTTATTTTGAAGGCTGTTTGTGTGTGTGTGTCTGTTTATCTCACCAACTGTGTGTCCCTCCAACTCAGAGACTCGAATCTCAGCTCCTATCAGTCCAAAGAGAAGAGGCTGAAACACCTCCCACGCCCACCCTATCACTTCTTCCACACGTGCCTAAGGACAAAGAATGCAGGACATGTTCACTGTTCACATTTAATTATAATATATAACAACCAAGAAGTTTAAGAGAAATTAGGTCTAAGATTTTGGACAGTTAGCCTCGTTCAAATTCACCTCCAAAGTCAGAAAACTGCAAACAGACGTACTGATGTACTGTAGTTATTAGATGCATTATTTTTACCTTTTCTGTCCCCCAGCCGAGGCCAGCCAGGAATGCCAGCACCAAGGTGCACAGGCCTCCGGAGCCAGGAAAGCCTGCCACACCGCTGCCAAACACAGCAAAAACAGACAGACCCAGCACCAAGAAGGAACGCTTCATCACCAAGTGTTTCTAGAAGAAATAGTTAACAGTAGGTTTCTAGATAGCGAAAAGGATTACAATATGCATTATTTAACAAATAATAGCTCTAAGGTCTATAAGAAATCATTTGCAAAGAAGCTAGGACGTGTTGGTTCACAGCACTTTCACTTTTGATGAAGAAATAAATCCAATATGTAATCTAAAGCTACATAGTATCGAGGTTTTTAAACAACACATGCTGCCATTGAGATGACAGTAAGAGTCCTTGGGCTAAACTGGCCTGCTTAGTCCAAATATGTCCCCAGTAAAAACATGTGGCACATTCTGATGTAAAAAGGGCAAAATGAGCACATTAAAAATAAAACCTTTCACATCTGATACTTTTTCAGTTCACTTTTTCAGTTAACAGGGTTAAAATCTGCAGTTTTATTCTTATTATGTTTCCTATTCACACACTACCCCAAACTTTTTTATGGAAAAAGGGTTATACTTTTGTGGAGATATCATCTGAATTTCAGGAGCGGGACCACTCCTCCTTCATGCCCCCTCTGGCCTCAGGCTATAAAAGCCCCCCTTCTCCAACACCCACTGTTCTCATTTTCATGCTCCACCCTGCCCCCCCCCCCCCCCCCCCTTTTTTCTTTACTCTCTTCTCCTGTCCTCTCCTCTCTTCCTTTCCTCCCTTTATTTCTCGTTAGTACAGAGAGCCGTCGCCAGTCCCCTTCAAGGCCTTCCCCAAACCGCAGCACTAGTCACACTCCCTCATCCCTCATTGCTCATCGTTACCAAGGGAGTGGTCCCTGCTAGTGAATTATCCATACAAGCTTTTCCTGGCTGTTACTTTACCTGGTCAACACTAGGGAAGTACTGGATGAGAAAACCAAGAAGAATCCCAGCAACCATCCCTCCTGCCACCTCCAGCACCCCCCTGAGGAGGTTGTACCAAGTTGAACCTAGAAGAATCAATCAAAACAAACATTTGTGAAATTGTGAATTTCTAAAATATTTTAATTTGCCAGTTCAGAAACAAGTCTCTCTAACTAATGCAGCTTAATACAGAAGCCAGCAAACACTCAAAGTATATACTTTACACTTTCTTACACTTTATTTAGTGTAAGGAAGGCTTAACATGTTGGACATTTTGGCATCTACAGTTTGAGTGCTGTTGAATTACACCACAATAGAAAGAGTGTTGCAGCAATACAAAGGTAACCCTGTAAAAAATTCAGATTCTGCCATATATAATGAACTGGTGCCAGAACTCTGTATTAAGAGTAATCAGCACGCTCACACCCTCTGGTGACATCTTTACAAACTACAGCAAAAAGTTATTTTCTTCTATGTGTTTCTCTTCGGGAGATAAGGTGCTGTTGTGTGTCAAAGGCAAAACAAAGCGATAAATCCATCAATTCTTGTTTTCCTCTCACGGCTCCACACATGTAAACGCACAGAGCAGAGATTACCTGTGGCAAAGGCCATGCCCAAGCATGTTGTGAATCCTGTGATCGCAAGAATGTCATCAAAGCTGCCTGCAGCCATCAGCAGGGTGGGGATGCCCTTCTCTACACCGTAACCGTCCTTCTGCAGCAGGAGCATGGAGGGAACCACCACTGCTGGAGACACAGCTCCTAGCACGAAGCTGCAACGTGGAGAAGATAGAGGGTTCATTTATTCACTGATAAATGAAAAACTGAGCAAGCTTTACAAACATTTGGTAAGAATTTATTATATCATAGTTAATAAATAGTAAATCAGTTTTTAAGCAAACAAATAGTTATTGTATTGTGAAGAAGATGACATTATAATAGATTGTTTTTTGTCTGCTAATCATTAACAATTTAAAACTTGCCTGTATGTCATTAGTTTGTGTAATAATTATTTATTTTAAGAAACATATTCTGTTCTTGTATCAATGCTCATAAAATGCATTTAAACCACACGATGATACTAAACATGTTATATAATATAATAATTGATCATGATAATCAGACATTACTTTACTTTTATAGTAATTGTGTTACTGTTCAATTGAGAAACATATTGCCTAACATTTATTTAGCTATACATTTACCATTTAACAATGTTTATTATGACGTCTTACCATTTGGGTAGAAGCAAAAGGAAAAGTTTGAGCTGACTAATGTAAAGTGGAATTAGTAGAAAAAGATTTCTGTGGTTATGAACAGCTAACAGGGCCTTCTTTCTACTAAGTCATCCATTAACCACAACATGCAACACAAGAAGAACAAGCTATCTAGATGTAAAACCAGAGCTTCTTGTTTTTTTACAAATACTAATGCTCCACTTAATACCCTCAATGCTGATGAAGCAGATATGCATCTTATTTAAATTTCAGTTTTTGTGCTGTTCTTCATGTAAACATGTTCCTTATAACTGCAGTGTTTTGGTTTCTTTTTTGGGTTTTTTTGCAGTGTTAGGTTTAATTTTTCACAAAGTAAGATTTGACCTTCACTCAGCTCTCTAATTTCTCATGGACCCAGAGAGCTAAGTGGTCACATAATCCAAATATGAATATAACACAAAGTTAAGTTGCAGGTAAAATCCAGACAAAAACAGGACAAAGTCTGGTTCATTGGGCCCTAGTCACACAGGCCTTGACACCAATCAAGGACTTCCTAGCAGCTACCAGTCGCTGGGATTAAAATGTCTATTCCCTGACTAAGAAGATTTAAAAGTTGTGCCTTTTGAAATGTGATGGTCTCAGTAGCAATGGACAATCATCCTCCCTTTCTGGTTTGTTCCAGGCTTTTTTTTAATGTTTCACTACCACTTGGCAAGTAGTTTGCAGCAATGTCAACATCTTTCATGCCAGTTACAGGTAGCCATGTCAATCTGCTAGCAATCACAGCAATTTCTGGGGCAGCACCTTCTTTGCGACCGATTTCACCCAGCGAGTCACCAAATACAAATTTTGTGTTTGTGACACACCTGGGGATCACGAATGAAACAGTAATTTTAAAGTATGTGTATAGATTTGCCATAGACATCAATCAATGGTGATTTTGGTTATGAAGTGAGAGTAGTGTTGTATTTACCCAAGGATGAAGGCCCACACCCAGGGCAAGCCCATGAGGAAGTGAGAGATCACAGCTACGGTAAAAGCCTCTATCGAGCACGGCCCAGCTGCCACACGTATACACACAGCTTTTAGTTTCCTTAGAGCCTGATAACAGACACACACATCAAACAAGTTATTAGGTTCTGCACATCACTACAAAAAGCTTTAACAAGCATATTTAGTAGTACTGAATGATGAGGTAAATAACTGACTAAAACATGAACAGATTCTTCCTGTCATTTCTTAACCTCCGAGGACCTGGCATCCACATATGTGGACATCACATTTTGGGTTCTCTAGACCAAAATACTAAATTTTGCTGTACAAGGGCCTGATATCCACTTACGAGGACATTATACTACCACCGTTTTATCGAAATTTAAAGCGAATGTCCTCATATGTGGATCTCATTTTTCTCAGAAACAAAAATTAGGTAAAAAAAACAAAACTTTTTATTCTTTGTTTTTACGTTCATCAGGTCCCAATCAGCCCAAATGGCAAAGAGAAATTAAAAATGCATGCCATGAAAGAGTTTAGGCCTTAGAAGGTTTAATTAACTCTTCTTTTAACTACTTTAACCACTTCAACCAATGAATTGCACCAATTCAAACCAGTGAGAATTTGCACCAGTATAACAATGGCATGTGAAAAGAGATGAGATTAACATATAATTACTGTATTTCTACCTCTCAATGCTGATGTTAAGCTTCTATAGTATCTAGCATACCGTGGGATCCAACCCTAGACCAGCTCTGGCCAGAATGACAGCCAGAGCAATGTTCCTGAGAGATGCAGACCATTTGAAGTCAATGTACACCCCATCTGTAACAACTGGAATGTTCCTCAGCAGGAAGCCCATGAGCAGCATACCTGCAGCAAAGCACAAGTGAGGGTGAGAAAGAGGAAAGCTGATCCTTATTACCATTAAGGTTTGTTTATTCTTTGAAGCTTTCTTTCATGTTGCTACAGAGAAAAAAAAAACACAAGCTCACCAGTTGCTTTTTGAACACAGGGTGTTAGAATCAGATACTCTGCAAACTGTGAATGTTGAAACCCTAACACCAGAGGTTTCAACAATCCACAACCTCTTCTAAAACTTCTTGACTCGGATAATTGTTCGAGTCAAACAATGCAACATTAGTATTAATTAATTATCTATCTAAAAAAGCAGTAGAAAGGTTAGATTTCGGATCTACAGAGAAAGTCTTATGCTATAATAAGTGGGGAAAAAAACATATGATGCACATATTCTAATGGGTTGCCAGACAAATATTCTACCATGGAAGCTAAGCACCATCCTCTAAATTTTATAACAGCATTCTAGTTAGTGGTTTATTGAAAGACTAGACAAACCAGAAACCTCAAAAATTAACACCTAACTGTTAAGCAAAGCTCCTTTTTGAAGACTTACTGAAAATGAAAATGAAAAAACATGAACGAGATGTTTAGAGATGCAAACTTCTACCCCTCCCTATAATGTTATCAACTAAACAAGGAGTGGTTACAGTTTCCTTGATATTTATCAAGGAAATTGATCAAATGAGAGAGTCACATCACATCATGACAATGCACAGTGCAAATAACACTTCTGATGATCAGCACGTTTTCACCCCCTGAAAACTAGCAGCACAATTGGCATATCTTTTCAAGCCAAAGGTGCCACAATAATCTTTGCTGTGTAAAAATACAACAAAGAGATGCAAAACACAAAAAATCCAGAACATCAACGGATAACATGATTTTTAACTTTTCACATGGATAAACTTACAGTAACTTGACAAGCTCATGCAAATTAAAAGTTTCTCAAAGAAATTCAACCTTAGTCCTAGATGATGGAGAACAGAGGTGGGGAACTCCAGGCCTCAAGGACCAGTGTCCTGCAGGTTTTAGATATCAACCTGGGTCAACACACCTAAATCAATGACTAGTTCATTACCAGGCCTCTGGAGAACTTCAAGACATGCTGAGGAGGTAATTTAGCCATTTAAATCAGCTGTGTTGGATGAAGGACACATCTAAAACCTGTGGGACACCAGCCCTTGAGGCCTGGAGTTCTCCACCCCTGATGTAGAACGTTACGTATAATAAGAAGTATTCCGTTTTCAATTTAAAGGTTCAGGTTTTTTGGTATTGTTTTGTTTTTTTCTAAACACGCAGAAATATATACCGTCACCTGACTTCCCTCTCACCCACAGCAGGGATCATTACTCATCAGTTGACCTCGCTGTTGCCAACATACAAACAACGACAAAGCTTTAACACAGGACTTTTTTTCAAAAAGCTTCTAGATAAAAATATACAGACAGCACTGCAGCACTACTAGGTCTTACTCCCCAGCAAGAGCTCAGTTCAGAGAGTGAAGCAAACCTCTTTTTGTATAGTTCAGTGAGCTGCAGGATGAGTTGCCCAGATTGAGAATGAGCACCATGTGAGATAAGAACATGAAGTTATTACAGGAACAGCCATACTGCCACCTTGCATTGCATAATCATGTATGAGTGTCCTTGGAAATGCGGTTTTTAGAAACTTTACCTGCATGCTGACATAACTGCCAACAGTTTAACAAATACTGATGTCTATCATGCACAAAAAAAACAAAAAACAAAAACAAATAACAAGGTTAATACCCATTTGTAGGCATCAAGAATCCATTAAGGCAGCCTGTTAGCAAATGCTCATGGCATGTATGCACTTTTATGTCATAAATGACACAGTGCTCCCATCATTATCAATAAGTGAACCCATCATTAAAACTGTATGTGCTTTACAAATATGGAAGTTTAACAATCACAAATCTAACAACTAGGCATGCACCAATGTTTAAAATGACAATCTTTTTTTCAGTTCAATTTTATTTTATTTATATACATTGAAATAACAACAACAGTCCTTATATTCTAAGGTAAAGACCCCAACAAGACAAAAACCTCAACAACGACAAACGCCTATGAGCAAGCATTTGGAAACAGTGGGAAGGGAAAAACCCCTTTTAACAGGAAGAAACCAGGACCATGACTGGGGTTGAGGTTTCACTTTCTTTTATGTTAACCCCTATTGTTTGAGAGAAACAAAAAACAGTGTGATAAAAAGCGTTTAGCTGCATGAGGAAGAACACCGGATGCCCTTCACGATCCAGTCCCAATGGGATTTGTGTTTGATTCTAGTTTTCAAAGTCGTTATCTTTTACTTCTTGGGCAAATCTGTACACCACTACACTATGGAGCAATGCCAATGTCAGTTAACATGGCTAATATCAGTTAGAACTATATATCACTCTGATGGATAAATCTGTGTAGATATATATGGACTAAATACTTAGATTAACATGCCAGTGTCACCATAAAAAGTCAAAGCACCAGATTTTCTCTCTTACCAAGGAGTGGTGGGAAAGGTGGAAGTTTGGGCAGACGAATGAGAGACACCAATTTTCCACCAACAACTGCACAGATGAAGAGTATTGTAATGCCAAAGAGGTTTCCTCCTGGGAGACATTCGTCCTCTGTGATTGACCAAACCACTCCAAAGAGCACAACTGCCAAAAGAACTAGAGAGAACAGGGAATTATGGGGCTGCATTTCTCAGGTAGTTCAATAACTACTGTATACTCATGATCTGCAGTTTTTACACATTCTTGGATGGAAACATACAACAAATGTGCTTTGGAGGACAAATCAGCCTCCTTTTTTACCTTTGGTAATAAGGGAGGCGAGAAAGCCTCTTGGCGGACAGGGGCAAAATCTTCGCAGCAAAGGACAACAGACCACTGGTGGATCTGTGTTGGTACCGGCGTCCACTACGGGGTTACGAGGAATAAAATAAGTGGTCTCCTCTGTTACATTTGGACTTGAGCAGCGACGTACCACCACCTGGATCTGGTTCACATTTAGGTGCTTTAAAAGAAGGATCACGACATGGAGTAGAGCAGGTCAGTGTTCACACAAACTGTTCTGCTAGATGACATAGCATATTTCTAAAGGCAGTGCATAACAGATGACAAATAAATATGAAATGTGCAGATTAGTGTGCAAATTCAAATTTACTGCTCAACTCCACAACTCGTCATAACATATAGTATAATAACATAAGCATAAATACAGCATTAACATAACTAGCTAAATAGTGGCACGTGTTTCTGGATTATATTTACTATGTCTTATTTTGCACATCTTCAGTCAGAAGGATACCAGCAGTTTTACAGAGGCATGCCATATCCTAAGTTTACAGACTGCTATACACTTGTGAAATGAACGCCAAAGTGATATGCCCTATAAACTGATAACAATTTCACAGAGTTGCTCAAGGGGTTATGTTGGCTCAAAGTTGGGAGAATTCCTTGAACTGGTTTACAATTCTTTCTCAGAGGAAAAATTAAAAGAAAAAAAAAACATCAATAAGGCGACGGTATTAATTTTAATGAACAATATATACAACATAGAATCATTAAACAGAACAACAGGTGCAAAAAATTATTAGCAGTAAAATACTAAACCTCCACATGGTTTGGCACAGGCAAAGGAATTCTGTCCAATAGTGGGCTGGGAGCTGGACTAGGCACTGGACTGGGTGCAGGACTCAGGTCCGGGTTTGCAGGTTTCTGCTGGGTGTCCTCCATGGCAGTTGCCTACAATCTTTCTGGTCCACTCTTGTATCACAAGACATCAAGCTGAGGGGTGGGGTTAGCCATCAGTGGGCTGTTCTTTTACTTTTCTTTTGGCATATCCACCTCTATCCACAGGTTTCCATTCATACAATAGGTTTTTATCAGTAAGAAAAAACAAACAGTATCAGTGGTGCTGGTACAAATATTGACATACAGTGGGGCAAAAAAGTATTTAGTCAGCCACCGATTGTGCAAGTTCCCCCACTTAAAATGATGATAGAGGTCAGTAATTTGCACCAGAGGTACACTTCAACTGTGAGAGGCAGAATGTGAAAAAAAAATCCATGAATCCACATGGTAGGATTTGTAAAGAATTTATTCGTAAATCAGGGTGGAAAATAAGTATTTGGTCACCTCAAACAAGGAAAATCTCTGGCTCTCACAGACCTGTAACGTCTTCTGTAAGAAGCTTTTCTGTCCCCCACTCGTTACCTGTATGAATGGCACCTGTTTGAACTCATCATCTGTATAAAAGACACCTGTCCACAGCCTCAAACAGTCAGACTCCAAACTCCGCCATGGCCAAGACCAAAGAGCTTTCGAAGGACACCAGGAAAAGTATTGTAGACCTGCACCAGACTGGGAAGAGTGAATCTACAATAGGCAAGCAGCTTGGTGTGAAAAAATCAACTGTGGGAGCAATCATCAGAAAATGGAAGACATACAAGACCACTGATAATCTCCCTCGATCTGGGGCTCCACGCAAGATCTCATCCCGTGGGGTCAAAATGATCATGAGAACGATGAGCAAAGATCCCAGAACCACACGGGGGGACCTGGTGAATGACCTGCAGAGAGCTGGGACCAAAGTAACAAAGGTCACCATCAGTAACACACTACAACGGCAGGGAATCAAATCCCGCAGTGCCAGACGTGTTCCGCTGCTGAAGCCAGTGCATGTCCAGGCCCGTCTGAAGTTTGCCAGAGAGCACATGGATGATACAGCAGAGGATTGGGAGAATGTCATGTGGTCAGATGAAACCAAAGTAGAACTTTTTGGTATAAACTCAACTCGTCGTGTTTGGAGGAAGAAGAATACTGAGTTGCATCCCAAGAACACCATACCTACTGTGAAGCATGGGGGTGGAAACATCATGCTATGGGGCTGTTTTTCTGCCAAGGGGACAGGACGACTGATCCGTGTTAAGGACAGAATGAATGGGGCCATGTATCGTGAGATTTTGAGCCAAAACCTCCTTCCATCAGTGAGAACTTTGAAGATGAAACGAGGCTGGGTCTTCCAACATGACAATGATCCAAAACACACCGCCCGGGCAACAAAGGAGTGGCTCCGTAAGAAGCATTTGAAAGTCCTGGAGTGGCCTAGCCAGTCTCCAGACCTCAACCCCATAGAAAATCTGTGGCGGGAGTTGAAAGTCCGTGATGCTCGGCGACAGCCCCAAAACATCACTGCTCTCGAGAAGATCTGCATGGAGGAATGGGCCAAAATACCAGCTACTGTGTGTGCAAACCTGGTAAAGACCTATAGTAAACGTTTGACCTCTGTTATTGCCAACAAAGGTTATGTTACAAAGTATTGAGTTGTATTTTTGTTATTGACCAAATACTTATTTTCCACCCTGATTTACGAATAAATTCTTTACAAATCCTACCATGTGAATTCATGGATTTTTTTTTCACATTCTGTCTCTCACAGTTGAAGTGTACCTCTGGTGCAAATTACTGACCTCTGTCATCATTTTAAGTGGGGGAACTTGCACAATCGGTGGCTGACTAAATACTTTTTTGCCCCACTGTAATGTGAAATGATATGGTTAAATCTCCTACATGCGCATAATTGACTAAACACACGAGTGTTTGGTGTTTAAAAGAAATGGATTTCATTACATTTCACAAATACTGCATAGTACAAGCTATAACGTGTGCAAGCAGCGATTTATCAGGCTAATACACAGGTGGACACATGGGACTGTTGAGGAGAGCTGCTGTAACCTCCACATCAGTCCCAGTCTCTCGCTCTGTGTGCTGTATGTACTATAAAAATGTGAGTGACTTGTCAACGTTTGTGTATAACAGTGTATAACATTAATATGGTGTTTTGGTGGTTACAAGTACCACATACACAGGAACGCCAAACAGACGCTACTACAATGTTTTGAAACTTGCTTTTAGCGAGCGACAGACGTCCTGTTAATCCAATTGTAAGCAAACCCCGCTAATCAATGCTTACTAGTGATGGGATTTCCGGCTCTTTTTAGAGATCCGGCTCTTTCGGTTCGGCTCACTAAAAAGAGCCGGCTCTTTCGGCTCCGAACCGGCTCTTCAGGTTGTTTTGTTGCTTTAATTAATTTATTATTAACAATAATATAAAATTATGCACAAAAGAAATTACTAACATAAAAACAAGTGGTTTTATTTATATATGTTTATATATAAATATATGCGGTGGCCCCTAGAGACAAAACACGTACAAACTCCAAAACACATTTCTAGCATGAACTGAACTTCCAAAGCAGAGCTACTAGATCACTTAAATTACACAATTGAAAGCATGTGTGTATTGTTTGTGTATTTATACACAGGCACTCATATATATATTCAAATAATTTAAAAAAAAGTTCATTTACCTGTTACTACGACACACCAAATCCGGTCGTTGGTACTTGCTGGCTTGTGTAGCCACAAGATAACAAAGGCTCAACACTGCGCCCAGCATCCTGGAGCACTTCTGTTGTCTTTTGTACGTGTTTTGAGTTTTTATGTGCTTCTGAGTTTTTATATGCTTCTGAGTTTTTACGTGCTTCGGAGTTTGTACGTGTTTTTACGTGTTTTGGAGTTTGTACGTGTTTTTACATGTTTTGGAGTTTGTACATGCTTCAGAGTTCGTACGTGATTTGAAGTTTGTATGTGCTTTGTCTCTAGGGGCCACCGTAAATATACTTTTATTTATTCACTTCACATAAAATGTAATAAATAAATCATATAATATAAAAATCAACTATTCACATTTCAAGTTTTAACTATTTAAATTTTCAACTTTTTCCTTTCACAAATTTAAAGTGAAAAGAACACAAAACACTGCAAACCACAACACAATTAAATATAAATTATAATATGAAAACTAAAAGAACATGCACATTCTCTGTCATATGGACCTGCATGAATAAACTTTCTCAATCCTTTATCATCTGCAACCGAAAATAGTTGTGGATGATTACTATACCTTTCTAATGTTGTTGTCCCTGCCTCTCTTTCTCTCTCTCTGGCTCTGTTCCTGTGCTACTGAGTGTAACTACCGCCCCTCCCCCCTCTGCCCAGCGTAAAGCACAAGGCTCGCGTGCAGAGTGAAGCGGAAAAAAAGTGCGAGAGAGAGGCTGAGAGAAAAAAAAAAAACACGTGACGGCTCGCGATAAGGAGCCGGCTCGCGTCGTTCACGTCAAAGAGCCGGCTCTAAGAGCCATTTCGTTCGCGAACGACCCATCACTAATGCTTACAGCTACACCATATGGCACAGTAGCTAGCGTTAGCTCAAGTAGGTAGGTTACAGAGCGCGGATGCTAAAGCAAGTAGGTTAACGTGCAGCTGTCAACGGCAACAACCCGCTCGCACTGGTATCACTAAACCTAGTTTGTCAACTATCGCCAGCAAATCTTCGAGATATAGGGGTGTATCCATGTTTCATTCACTGTAAACACGTGTATGGCCAAAGCACAGAAGAAACTTTTGGCCATACTATTCAATTGGTTTCACTAGCTGTGGTTCCATTATCAGACATGACCCACTCCTGGGTGTGCACTATCGCCAGCTACCACCGCTCCTTCCGCCACTAGCTATTTTTTCGTTTAATATGGGAGCGTTTCGCAAATATCTGTGGATTACAGCGTTTAGGCTGTGTACAATGTCCTACTGCTAAAGTCAAACAACGACCCTAATTTCTTTAAACGTTAAATTGACGGCCGAGGTTTTCTAACTTCGGTTTATACAATCAAGCTGGATTTTACTTTTCAGTCAACTGGACCAGCAAGTATGGGGGCTAGTTTAATCTCCACCACCCTGACAGCTGGTTCTTGTCCGATATTTGATGTCCTACTGTCCAGTAGCTGCTTATGCCTGTGTACCGCCTACTAAAAGCTGACAGTGCACCCAACCTTTTATGCAGATAGCTAGCAAGCGACCGCCTCTGACAAAAATTACCTATAATTATAGAAGAAAAAACGCCTCACCTCATATCGTAAACACCAGAGCATGCGGGCTGTCTGTGGCAGCTTTTCTCGTAGGCCTGCAGCAGATGCACCAGCTGGTACATGAGGAATGAGGCGGATTAGTGACTGCCAAGCAAGTATGTAGCGTCCACAACGGTGCATGGAGAACTTGGGTTACTTGGAAAACTGGTTTGCTTAACATCTTGCACATAGCTTTTGTTTCACTATTATGCACAGAGTAATGCACAGTAATGGAAAACGGGAAAGGTTTAAAGTTGATTACACACTTCTGTACATTATATATAGTGTGAATTTAGGATGACAAATATATTTGCAGCATAGGTTTCAGTTGCAAAACAAGAAATTTTTCCATAAAATATGCAATATTACTGATATTTTTTTCTTATTTTATAATAATAATTTTTTAAAAATTATACATTTATGACAACTTTATTTGAATTCAAGGTTTGGATTCCACTTCTGTAATGATGTAGTCCTTCCAGTTTCCTCACAGTCTCCAACCTCCATCGATGATGTGCTCTGTCCCAGTCACATAGGCTGACTGTGGAGGGCCCAGACAGTTTAAAACCACTGGTAAATTACTTTACTGACAAAAATATCTACAGCTTTCTCTAGGTATGTGTATTCCTATGATACCTACACTCTATTCATACTATTATTATACCTCCTGAATTACATCTGTGCAAGCACTCACCTCATCTGAGGCCAGGTATACGCACAGGTGTGCAACCTCTTCGGCTGTGCACAGCCTGCCAGTTTTCTGTCTTGCCATAAAGTCTTTATAAGCCTGTAAATGAGTTATAATTGGATCATTCATTATCTTCATCATCCAGTCATCATTATTTAACATTGTGTAAATAAAGATAACATATGACACATAGTATATGAATCACGCAGGCATTACTGTCAGGTTGGCGAAAATGTACATCAAAGCCTGCAATACCTGTTCTGGGTCGGGCTGAGCCTGGATCCTACCCCTCAGTGATGGAGTATCAACAGTCCCTACAGAAATAGAAAGAGAGCAAGCCTAATGAAATGTTTATCAAAAGACAAGAGTTAGTTAAGAAATTATGGTCTTTGGCTAAATGAACATTTTTCTATTAATAAGTATCAAATACGATTGGGTTGGACTTGGATGTGATGTATATAAATAATCAAAATAAAAGTATACACAGCATCTTTTTAGACTGGCTCTTAAGCCAGTGTGCCCTAACATGAAACAACCTTCAGCTAAAACACCCCATCAATTTAGTTTAATTTCAAGGACGTTTACAGTATACTTTGAGTATCACTGAGGAAGACTAAAAACACATGGTGATATGGTGATTTGTTGCACTGTGTTCTAACCTTACCAGGACAAACACAGTTACAGCGAATGCCTTGCTCAATGAAATCCGCAGCTATGGACTTGGTGAGCCCAATCACTGCAGCCTTGGAGGTACTATAGACACACCGCTTAACAACGCCTGTGTTGAGGAAACACATCTGTCACTCACACACAGCCATACGCAGGCAAAGAATTTATCTGAGATAAGAGGATTGCAAAGACTGGCCAAACTTCAAAGACATCGTGTCCCTTTAAGTAGGAATAGTTCTACAAGCAACTGCAATAAAAAAAAAAAAAAGATCTGAGGAAGATCGTTTACCTTTTATGCTTGATGCAACAGATGCCATGTTAATAATGTTTCCCGCCTTCTTTGCCAACATCTAGAATGACAAATGGCATATTAACAGAATTGTTTTTGTTGAATCCAGATTAAAACTACACAAACAAAGCAATAAAAAGTGCCGAGATCTGCGCTAAAGGTACAGTTTGGCAGTTTGGTTAGTTTGCAGCTAAAGCAGGATTAGTAGCTGAGCAGTCCTCACCCATCATGTCATGGGTTCACAGTGGTACAGTTAATGCAGCTAATCCAACAACGGATGAGAACAAAATTAAAGGCATATGTCACACTATTATCAGTAGCACCTATTACATTCACGGGATAAATGGTGTTAAGAGTTTGGTGAAGTGGCCAAAAGTCACCTTAGGCAAGAAAGCCTTGCTCATCAGGTACATGCTCCGCACATTGACATTCATTGTGAAGTCCCAGTCATCCTCTTCACAATCCAAGATGGTGCCATGATGCACAAATCTGTGTACGAGCACAGACATTTAGTGGAAAAATAGCCTCATCTAATAACTTTAGACAGCATTAATATGACAATTTGGACAAACAGTGAGACACAAGTGACAATATCTGTACCTAATAACTTAATCAAAACCAGAGTGGTAAACTACTGCCATTTCAAGATAAAACTCAAAGGTGATAATGTAGAAGAAACCTGTTAATAAAATTGAGAAAAGGGGAGAGGGGGTTATGTATGTATGTTATGGGGTTTTGGAAATGTAATTAAGTAGTAAGCAGGAGACAGATGGGTGAATTAGAAAAGTGTAACTTCAATTTTATCTTTTTTTCTCCTTTTGCGGTCACCACAGCAGATCATCCAACTGACATCACATCTTATTCCTAGCTTCCACCTATGTCACACCAACACTGCATGTCCTCCTTGACTTCATCCGAGAACCTCATCTGTGTCTTTTTTCCTCCTTGCTGGCAACATCCTCTGTCCACTGTCCCTCCTCTGCACATCTCCAAACCATCTCAGCCTAGACTTTCTAACTCTGTCTCCAAACCGTTCGACCTGAGCTGTCCCTCTGATGTACTCAGTTCTAATATTACCCATCCTGTTCACTCAAAAATCTGAGCATCTTTATTACCATCTTTTGAACCTTTTCTTTCACTCTTGTTGCTATCCTTCTGTCACAAATTATCCCTGACACTTGTCTCCAGCCACTCCATGCTCCTGCAATCTCTTCTTCACCTCTCTTGTGCACTGTCCATTGGTTTTGATGGTTGAACGCAGGTATTTAAACTGATCTACCTTCACTACCTTCACTTGCATGTTCACCTTTCGACCTGTGTCCATCTAATTCACATGTATTCTGTCTTTAAATAATCATAGTGCACAGTATCTCCTGTCTGACCCCATCTGTCATCCTGTCCATCACCACTGCAAACAAGAAGGGGCTCAGAGCTGATCCCTAATGTAATCCCACCCTTACCCTGAACCCATCTGTCACTCCTACTGCACACCTTACCGCTGTCTCGCTGTCCTCTTACATGTCCTGCACCACCCTCACATACTTCTCTGTCTCTCCTGACTTCCTCATGGTTAAAAAGAATAACTTAACGTTTATTTGAAACTACAAGTAAAATGCACAGTGACTGCTGATTTAGGAATTCTGGTTTTGACATATTTTTTTCAGTTTTCTACTTTAATCTGTTGTCAACAATAACTCACATGAATTTACTTCCAAAAATGGTGCAAATTACAGCTTTATTTGTTTTACTTGATGTGGAACTTCTAAATACCATACATTTTGTTTTTCCAAGAATTATGTAAGGTTTTTGTTTCTTCAGTAAATCAGAGAAATAAAAACTAATTTAAAAAGTACCCAGCAACGTTGAACAGAACATCTACATGGTCATGTTCCTTGGCCAGGGCTTCTACTTGGTCCTTCTTGGTCACGTCCACCACTTTGGTCCTGATCCCTGACACCGAAAACAAAAACAAGGACAGTTTAGATTATACTTGCACTGCTTTTGTCTTCATAACAGCTGGCTTTATTTTAGTGCATGAAATAATTCAAGGTATAGCAGCTTCATTTATCAATCATTTTCACAGTTACACAGCAAAACAATGGTCCTGGCTGCTATCTTCTTCAACATACATCTTTTCCTACTGACCGCTCAATGGCTCTGCAGAAAGCCAGTTAAGAGGGTGAAGTGCTCAGGCGTGAAGAAGAATGTTGCTCATGTCCTATTTATTCAAACTCATTTACTGCAGAGACCAGAATAAATAGAGATATGGTTCTCTTCTCACAGTCTTGAAGAAAAGACAATTAAAACCCATATAAAGCCTTTTACAACTAATATATGATATGCACACCAGAAATGAGATAATCTGTTTTTTTTTTCTTTTTAAAATTACCACAGTGCAATTTCAATTTCTCTAATAGAGATACGTTAAATGGCTCTTGTAGAAAAAACAACTTCACTCTGGGGAAAGCATAGGTGTTATGCATTTATACTAATTAGCTGCTTTGGCCAAAATGAGAGAAATTAGTAGAATGCATGCATTGCTTCTTCCACTTATCTGGTGCCGGTAACCTAAGCAGAGAACCTAGGTCCTAGGCTTTATAGGCTAAAACCTCCTCTCAGTCAGACAATCCCAGAAAACCTCCCTCACGGTGCACCCAGGAGGCATCCTTGTCAGATACCCGAACCATCTCAACTGGCTCCTTTCGATGTGGAGGAACCACGGTTTTAATCTAAGCCCCTCTTGAATAACTGAACTTCCCACCCTATCTCTAAGTACAAGCTATTTCAAAGTAATCAAAATTTTAAAACTTTGCATCAAATAATTAAGTTGTGAAAGAACTTGAATGAAGGGATAGGAGTAAACTGGCATCCCTTTTGCAATGCCTCAAATAGCCAGAAGATGGCAGTCATAGATCAGCAGAGATGAAACTTGCCTTGAATACCATCCAGCTCCTTCAGCTTTTCTCCATTTATGTCTGTGGCTGTGACCTGAGCTCCCTCCTTAGCAAATGCCTACAGTTTAAAAAAAAATAATCAGTGTTCAGTTCCAAGTGGTTCCTCAATGTTCTACATGCTGTGCTATAAAATTTAAGGAAAAATTTGCAATTATGATGATTGGTTATGACACAAAACCGAAAAGAGAAGGACACCGAGCCACAGACACAACTGAGCAGGAATCTAAATTGCTGTACGAATGGACGAGGGCACTCCAACTACAGGGAATAATTCAGATCATCAATACCAATCAATATCTCATTATCAAGCATCTGAAAGCAGACTGTCAATATCCATCCACAGTTCCACAACTCTTCTGAAATCCATTCAACTTCCCATCAATAAGGCAGGTTTTTAAAGTGCAAATGGATTTGCTCAAAAGACCCCTTATAACAGTTGCATCTTTTAACTTTTAGGTTGAATTCCTCCAATAAAAACCCAGTTCACTGTAATACAAGGCACCTTTGCACACTTTAAGATCACTTGGAGGGAACAGATGTAGCGATGGTCCAATCCAGTGTGTGAGATTTTCAAGTGTGTTGTTATCTCTTTGGCAAGAATATCCCTAAAGGACGGTCCTGAACCTTTGCCTCCATTAACTCAGGAATCACTATTACAGCAGTCATTTACAGGACATTAGGTGACATGCTTAAGTGTTTCTATACATAAGGAAGTTGGAAGAAACATGTTTTAAATTACATTAAGAAAAATTACATCACGGGACTTCTTAAAATCTTTAACTCTAAGCAGTATATCCTATATTAGTTAATCTATATTTAATACTTATCAAAATGTAAAGAGCACTGAATAAGTGCAATATTTAACTACTAAATAAACATTTTCTGCTGTGATTTAGAAGCCACTAAATCAGTGAGATGTTAAGAAGAAGATATGAAATGTTTTTACCATTGCTGCAGCACGTCCAATCCCCTGAGCAGCAGCGGACAGAACAATCACTTTCCCATCCAGGCGACCCATAGTTTACCTTTCACTGCTGCTGTGAACAAAACAAACAAAAGATTGGAGAATAACAGCACATTTATTTAGATAAATGCTTTCAGTCTTAATTTAAAAAGGTATATCAAGCATGTTTTTTACACAAATGTACAAATTTCTATACTTTAATTCGTGGTTTTCAGCAGTCCAGACATGCAAAGACATACATTCACTGCTAATCTCTGAAAAGTGTGGTGCAATTTGTAATTTGGTTATATAACTGTGCAATCATTGACCATTGGCAAAATGGTCTTTCGGTAAACTGCAGCATTTGATGGCCTACAGCTAAGAGAGAACTCTTAAGTGACCCCACAAAACCACTTACGAAGAGGACTTGAATTCATTAGAAGCTTGCTGTAGTGTTAGGTTTAGCGCATTCAGTCACTAATAGTGACAAAGTCAGGCATTATAAATATTAATGTAAATTTTATTACTTGGCTCAAAATGATTGTAGCTTATGGTAAAAAGGCCCTATTAACAAATGTGCTTTATCAGTGAGTCTGTCTTCCGCTTCCAGTACCAGCTTAAATTCAGTTCACAGAGTGCTGGTCCTTATTTACAATAATGTCACCCAATTCACCGGACAATTATATCCATGCTCTTTGGTTCTGTCCACCAGTTCAGAAGTTTTGGCGCGAGATATGTGAAGACTTATCAAAGTACCTGAAATATAACATTCCAACTTCCCCCTTAGTGTGTTTGTTGGGCAGCTTAGATAATGTCACTTCAGAAAAGAATATAGCCCATATGATCTTCACTGCCCTATGCATAGCCAAGAAAACTGTCCTCATGAACTGGAAAAATAAAAATAATCTTAATTCTAACCAATATAGAAATTATCTATTAGATTACATTAGTCTTGATACAGCCTCTGCCACCACATCAGATCAATTGCTCTGGGCTCCTTTGATCAGCTCCATCACCTAGTGGGGGTGGAGGGTCATAGTTTGGTCCCGCCTTCACTGTTGTGATTGGTGTGGGGGTAGGGACAGGCTTAGGGCGTCGGGGGGTTCCCCGGAGGCATCTTCCTTGGGGGGCTCAACCCGGGGTAGCGGTCATGTCCAGTTAGGGGCTCTGTTGGCTCTCAGGTGACTGTTTCCTCGTGGCTGCGTGCAGCAAGGCTAGGGGAGGGTCTGTGCTGACGGACGTGGGTTACTGACCTGGTAGCCTGGCTGCCCCTGGGTGGGTCCAGGATGGGCGTGAGGTTCTGGGGGCGCTCAGTCTCTGGGCTGGGGCCCTGGCCGGGCCTCGGGGGCTTGGGTCCTGGTTGGTGTGTTGCCGGGGTTGTGGGCGGGTGCGTGCATGGGGGCCCAGCCCTGGCGCAGGGTGCCGCTGGTGCGTCGAGCCACCTGGGGGGCTCTTCAACTGGTGGGGGAGATTGTCACACCTTGCAGGAGCTTTCCTCTCTTCAGGAACTCTCTCTGCAGGAGGGGGAGATACAGAAGAGGTGGAGGAAGATCTCAGCCTGGGCGTCTATTGTCTTATGTAGTCTGGAAGATGAGTGGATGGTGGGGTGGGTGCAGTTTTTTCTGTGGTGGGGTTGTGTGGACTGTCCCGGGCTCTGTGGGGCCGGGAGGCGCTGCTGCACTGGGCCCCGGTCCGGATGGGCCTGGGCCCCCTTTCCCTGGCGGGTCGCGGAGTATGGGGGTGCCTACTGGGGTCAGCGGGGGAGCTGGCCCCAGGGAGGGGTCACTTGGCCCTCCCTTCTTTCCCTCCCCATCTCCAGCTGCCTCCCTCTTCCCGCTCCACCACAACCACCCACACATGCAGGGCCTTGGAGTAGGGGTGTGTCACCAGGGTGCAGAGGAGGCTACCCCCCCCCCCCCCCCCCGTCCCCTTCTGGCTGCCTCTGCCTCAATTTTATCCCACAACTTAGACATTCACATTACTCACACTCTCATTACACATACATATAGGATCTTGGGGGTGGGCACGATACACGGAATCCAAAGTACCATCAGGGTGTACACCTCACCCCTGGCGTCGTTGCCCACCTCTCAATTTTAAATACACGTAGACATTGAGGGCTAGCAGGAGGGACTATGCGCTTACCTGCTGCTCTCTGGCAGGTAGCTCCATGCCCTCCTGGGTTTTAAATGCACCTTAGAACACACATGCATCAACACTACAATGAGCGGGTGGAGGGAGGTTTGGAGTCTTCTCTCACCCCCATTCTCTGCGGCCTGCTGGAGCGGGGGGGCTAGGAGGAGGAGTTGGCCGTCCGACTGCGGTCTGGGGTGTGGGGCCTCCCTGCTGCTGCGGAGTCGGGGCGGTCTGCCTCTCCCCACCGCAGGGAAAAGGGTAACACCACCTGGGTCTGGGTGCAGTTCCCCCCTCCAGGGGCAAGGGTACCTAGACCCGGTTCGTAGAGTACCTTTGGGGAGTGTGATCGTGTGTACAGCGTCTCTTTATGTCTGTCTCCACGTTGGTTGAGTGTGGAGTAAGTGCATATGAGAGCATGAGGGTGGGAATGGATGTTTGTATCTGTGTGTGCCTGTATGCCTGTCTCTATATGTCAGGCTGGGTATCAGACGCCACCTCTCTGGGGACATCTCAGGCCCTCCAAGGTTTGGAGGCCTATCTCCCCCCACCACCACTTCCCCTGCCAGTGGCGGACTCCCTCAGACATCGGTGCGTTGGAGGTTCTTTGTGTCCGGGGATGGGCGTCCAGGTACACACCGGCTCACTCCTTGGCGGCCGCTTATCGGTAGGGATGGGTATCGTTTAGGTTTTATCCGATACCAGTGCCAAATCGGTACTTTTGGAACGGTGCCGGTGCTCAAACGGTGCTCAAACCGGTGCTTAAAGAATGGAGAACACAAAATTGGTCCAAAAACCTCTCATGTTCAGCTGTTTTTTGTAAAAAGATAACAATGTTAGCCTTTTCTGCAGCTATGGGGCATATATGGTATCACTCATGGCTGGAAGCAGTGCTTAAACAATGGAAAAAACACAAACTTTGTCCAAAAACCTCTCATGTTTAACTGTTTTCCACTTTTTCTTTGGTCATTTTAGCCTTTTTGGCCAGGGTGAAGGGAGTATCTGCCATCAAACAAGAAGACAGCCGCATGTAGCTATGATGATGTTTGCTAGTTCACCTTACATGCATTAATGTAATAACGTGGTTAGCCTACTCAACGTAAATTACACTCGAACAACATGAAGCTACGCACGCAGAAAAGAACGGCTGCTGCTGCATCATCATCCATCATCATTTCTGCTACACTGGCAGGGCTAGGGGCCAGGACTCTCCTCTTCGTGTTTTTGGGGGATGTTGCATAACAGCCAACCCACCCGCAGTAGATGCGCTCGGTGTGAGGTCTCACAGCAAGCTATCAAATACGGCGCATTTCTGGGCTTTTAAAAAAAACGCTATGCATCGCCAGGTGTTTCATCGGATTCGAGGTGTTACTTCCTTTGACAGTATCACAGTATCAGCTTAAAGCACTTGTTGCAGGCTACTGAGTTTGCATATTTTGCTGTGAAGTACAGCCAGACTTTTGACCGCTTCGCCTTGGACATTTTTAATCTGTAGCTCTGCTCTAAAAGAACGTACGTACCTGGACCCGCCTACTATTCTCGGAAACGTAAAATGATTGGCTAGAAGTGTATCACAGCTCAGGAAAAAAAGCACCGAAATAAAGCACCGAAATGTGCGCTGCTTTTCGGTCTGGTTACTACCGTTTATGTTAGAACCGGTCCCATCCCTACTTATCGGGGCCTGGAGCCTGGGGCTCGCTCGGGCCACTTCGGAGGTGGGGTGCCCCCGGCCTCTCGGCCTGGGGCTCGGTCACTCAGGCACAGCTGGCTGCCAGCGGAGCTCACGAGCGCGTCACTGCAACTCCCCCTGGCATCTGCTCCGCGACTGCTGAGTGAGCCCTCATCTGGGACTCTCCTCAGCTCTTCTGGGACAGTGGCGCGGCTGCCCCTCTGTTGGTCTTCCTTGGTCTCTTGTGTTCTGGGGGCCTCTGGATGTCTGGAGTTTTGATCTCCTCCATACCTGCTTCATGCGCTGGAGGACAGGGCTGTGGCCCCCCCACACCCTCTAGCAGATCATTACATGAAGGAACCTTTTAAAAAAACAAGCGTGTCCATGCTCACAGGTGTACACACGGGTGATCACACCCACAAACTACACCCTTTTTGGCTCCTACCTCAAAGCACACTGTGTTCTGTTGATGTTATGTGCTGCACAATAATGTTTAATATTTAGTATTTACTGTCATATTCCCATATATCATTGTGATGTTGTTTATTCTATTACTCTTGTTCTCTTCTGCTTGTTTTCTTTTTTCTTTCTCAACAGGTGATCCAGGTGATCGATAGATGCATTTTTTTTTCCTGCCCATTCTGTTGGTTTTTGTTTTTTGCCCTTCTCCCCCGTCCCTCTTCTCAGCTGTTTCTCTTTCCCTCTTTCTTTCTCCCCTTCTTTCCTCCAGTCAAGTCTGTCCCGTATTCAGCAAGTGAAAATAAAATAAACAATAAAAGGTGAATCAAATGGACCATTATGGCAAGGCTGGGATGGTCAATTTGGTAAAGTAAATCCGTTGGGCATCTTTCTTTGCCTTTAGGCAATAATTCTGATGGCAAAAGAGCCAAACAGGACAGGCAAAAAGACAAAAAAAAAAAAAAAAAAAAATACAATAATGTCACCCAACAAATCAGACAAGATCAGTACCATGAAACTTGTAGTGAAAGTTAGTAATTAGACCAAATATGACGTGACACAGCCCAGAAATAATGCAATATGGCAGTTTCTCAGTCAAGGACTTAAAGATATAGAATAACATACAGGAATCACATCTGTCTATACAAAGTTCAGAGCACAAAAGTTCTTCTTATCATTTCATCAATATTACCAACATGAAGATGATATATTTATGAAGATTATTGTGGGCTCTTTTACGTTAGAATATAAAGCACCACAAAGCAACTGTTGCTGTGATTTTGCTCTATATAATTTAAATTTAATTCACTTGAGTTGTAAAGCATAACTATCTATATTTTATAACTCTCATCTTACTGAACATGTGTACTTACTTACCTCTGAATCTAGAGAACCATTAAACAGACCCCCATTGGGTCCTACCCTCTAAGAATAAGGTGTTTATGAGAGAGTATATGTATATGTAATAGTATAATAAATTGCTTGTTCTTTATAATTGTGACTCCCAAGAAAATTGTCTGAATAGAGTTCAGGTCGTCCTGACTCGGGAAGGCCTGGTTTGAAAATGTTATCTGACCCTATCTCAACCTTGAGCACAGTGCTGCATGTCCCTCAATTAAGTTCAAGTTCAAATTTTATTCGCCACTTGCAGTGGCAGGTTGCCCTGCAGTGGAATGAACCCGCCCCCGACCTTACACACACAACACAGACATCACATGGGGATACAAGTCAGAGAACGGTTGCATTGCAGAAAAACCACTGAAATGTACACTACAATGGGAAAGTACAAGAGGAAAAAAAGAGACCTCTACTCATGCTGGGCTATAGGAGGACAGCATGAGAACAGGAAACAAAAAAACTCCTCTGCACAGAAAGCACATAAATGTCCACAGTACAACATTATAGAGCATGTGACCAGCAACAGGGTTGGGTAGGGGATGAGGAGTAATCCCAGGCAACACAGCAGCCTTCCTGCCACTGCGCCAACTCTCCAGCCCGGGCCCAGACCCGCCTCGTATTCCCAGGAGGCAACAAGCATCGAAGGCTTTGGAAGGGGAGGCGGGCTAGTATACTGACACATGGTTTTTGTCACCCTTAAGAACGGCAACGTGCGCCAAAAGTGACGTCACAACTCTTGGTACCAGTTCCACTCTTTACTTTTGTTTCAACTTTTCGTGCAGGCCTTGTTTTTTGTAACCTGGCGTGCACAAGATGGTCATTGTTGAATACACAAGTTTGCAAGAAGTTCAGAGCTCAGAGATGCCCAGGGTTTACACAGAGCTTAACAACTTGAAAATATTAAACTGTTCTGAGGAAAACTCTGCAATAGCTGTGTTTACTGTTTGGACTTCTCCTTTTGTATTAACAAAAGGAGAACAATAATATAAAATAATCCTCAATAGCAACATCTATAGTTCAAAAGCAGACATTGGTGAGTCCGGTAAACGGGCTCTTGTGAGGTTGCAGTTCATACAAAACACAACCAAAACCTGGCCAAAAACAAGGCTTAAGGTTCTATAGAAGCTGCCAGAACAACTATGCAGTCCTGGTCTGACAAACTAAACCTGACAGCCAGACCTGGTTGTTTGCCTCAATCATGGAGGCCACGAACTATCCCGAAGCCTGGGCATGTACACTTGTCCTCCAGATTTATAATTCAGGCCTGCAGAAGCCAAATTCTGCAGCAGGCCCTGAAAAGTAAGCCAACAAGAGGGAATTCAAAGTCAAAAGTCAAAAGTCAAAGTCAGCTTTATTTGTCGATTCTTCCACATGTACAGGACATACGGAGAATAGAAATTGCGTTACTCTTCAATCCCTAGATAAATAGCAAATGAACATTTAAATATATTTAAATATAAAAGTGATTAAAAAATGCAAGTAAAATAATTAAAAAGTAAAAATTTAAATAAATACAATTTTACATATAACAAGAAAGCTATATAATATACAATATAATGGGTAAGTGACATTGAGTGTAAAGTGTAAAGAATTGATGCACACCAGTCTTGTGGCCAAGGATTAAGCATTGTAGGCCCCGCAGAGCTAATTAACAGTTCCTACAGTGCCTGTAAGGATGGATCCAATCCTAGTTAGCACTTGCCAAAGAATTCTTCATTTATATTTAATTCATAAAGACATGGCACTCCTTCTCTTGTGAGTGGTAACAGTCGATGCTGGGGCCTAACAGTTCTGGAGACTCCTACGTTTTATCAATTTTTCCAGGAGAAGTTTAAAATTTTTGAAAATACTGGGTTTATTACTGAGCTAATACCATTGCCACAGGCAAATGAGGTGTATACCTTTTCAAATGTCCATGGCCTTGGTGAAGCTATAGAACAAAAACACTTCACACCACTCTGGTACCTCCAGGAAAAAAAAATAACTTTTTTCTTTTAAATAACCACAAAATGGCACACCATACCATGTGGGCTGCTGGGCACTGGTGGACTGACCTGTCATAGGGCCAGTTTAGCATTTGAATGAAGATTTCAACCATTCAGTGCAGGATTTCCACATTTTGCACTTCTGCATTGTCTTAAAGCAAACTGTAAAACTTTAACTTACCTATCAGTCTGCTGTTGCTCATTAAGTATTAACTCGTGTGTAAATCCTCACATGAGATAATGAAACACAATGTGACTCAAATGAGAAATGACATTTTAAGCTTCACTGCTTACTGCTTGTGCCTGTTCTCAGTTCATTAGTCTTAGAAACAGTGCAGATTTTCAGTTACTGTGGCCATCTCAGACAAAGAAGAAAAAGTGGCACCAGTACAACTATGGTGAATTTGCAGTGTATCTAAGGATGTGCAGACAGGTATTACTAGAAACCATAATTTCCATAATTCCGTTGTACATGTACAATGGCAATTAAGAGCTATTCTATTCTATTTGATTTTAAACTGAGATAACATTAAGAAAAGATACAAAGGTGAGTGGTATTGCTATAATCTCCTGTCTTCTAAGTAGATTTGGATGGTTTAAAACCCTCTAAATACAGTCCAGAAAATGTAACAATTCAAAGTAGCATTGGACTGTAATCGCTTTTCAAACACGTTAACCTGTAACTGCAGAAATGTCATTGATTCCTATTGTTGCATAACAGATTTTTTTCAAACGTGTGTAACCTACAAAAACGTTACTTGCATCAGCTGCTCAAGCGCGATCAACCACACAGTAATGACTTTGACTGATGAGCATGTGCAGATGCTTTCTGTAGGTTGGACTGTTAGCTAACGTAAAGATTTTAGAAACTCACCCCTCTGCTCAGCTCCGACTTCGACAAGACGCACTCAACGTCAGAGTTCAGCGAGGCTGGACACGTGACACGCAGCTAGAACTCCTGTTGGTTCGAGACCAGGAAGTTCACACGAAGGGGCAGGGTGCAATTTGAGAAGACTAGAAAGCAAGGGAGCACACCAACAAGGCTTTCTACTTTCAGACGTTTTTTTTCACCCTTTAAAAAATTAAAGACATTAAGCTTTGTACGAACTTTTTAAATTGTTAAAATAAGTTCTCTTTTGAGTGTCCAGTATAAGAAAGTACATTTGATACAAATATTTTATTTGTAAGGACCAAGAAAAAAACAATATAAGAAAGAATTTTTCAATTATTCATTTTGAGAGTAAATATGAAATTTCACAACAAAAGTTGAAATAAATAGTATGTAATGCATAATGCACATGACTCACATACTCCTTAAGGTGAAATTATATTTTGAGTTTAATCTTAAAATAGTATTTCAAGTTTATTGTCAAAGTGAACAATAATAATAATAATAAAAAAAAAAGATCACTCTAAACTGTCTTTTTTCTTAATCTAGCCCTTATACTCTGTTATTGTTATTATGAGTTGGAAAATTTCACTGTCTTTGTAAATCATCTTGACTTGTAATTGGAAGGACTTTGGAAGGAAAATGACCTTTGCCCCTCCTTTGTCAGGTCTTTTCAGTGTTTATTGTTAATGGTTAAAGAGCTTAAAAGTAGGATAAATCTGTTGGCATTTTAAGAATGTCAAGATTGTAATTCAAATGAAACATTTGGGGAAAAAACATTTATTCTTGTAAAATAAGAAAATAAACAAATAAATCTTCTATTTGCCTGAAACAGAAGTTGGTTTTCACGATATAATAAGATTTTGAAGGCACTTTCACATGTGACCAAATAAAAAATAACCTCATGCAGACATTCACAAGGGGCGATCGTGGCTCAAGAGTTGGGAGGTCATCTTGTAATCGGAAGGTTGCCGGTTTGAGCCCCGGCTCCGACAGTCTCGGTCGTTGTGTCCTTGGGCAAGACACTTCACCCGTTGCCTACTGGTGGTGGTCAGAGGGCCCAGTGGCGCCAGTGTCCGGCAGCCTCTCCTCTGTCAGTGCGCCCCAGGGCGGCTGTGGCTACAATGTAGCTTGCCATCACCAGGGTGTGAATGGGTGGATGATTGTGTATAGTGTAAAGCGCTTTGGGGTCCTTAGGACCAAGTAAAGCACTATACAAATACAGACCATTTTATTCATATTATTTTTATAAAACGTAGCTTTCATACATATTAAAAGCACAAATTTTCAAATCAGTTTTTCTAGTAATTAAGGCATCAGAAGTGTGGCAAGTCCATCTGGTGACAAAGACCATGCATAACTCAAAGCTCAAAGAACATAACTGCTACCCTCAAGATGAGGCGGATTTCTCAGCTGCTATTTCCAGGGTCATAAATAAATTCTTATTTTACGCTCAAGTGAAGCATATTATTTATTAAATCAAATCTAATTTTCATTTTTATTGGTTCATTCTTGCTCTTTCAAGATACCACACTGTTACACATATTGCATTTTGAGTTCTGGGCTCTCAGCTGAATATGAAAACAGTCTGTCATTGTTCTCCATCATCATATTTCTTTTTAATGTTTTATCAAACTGCTTTATACGTTTTCCTGCATAACATTTATAATTTAGTGGTTCATTGATTGAATGTTTAATTTGAAACTAGTATTCCATCTCATTATTTTCATTTAAGACTGTCTGTTGTAATTTTGATAAACAGAAGACAGTTATGATTCATCATTCCCAATAATAGAAATGCCCAAACTGTTTAAAAACACTGATCAATAACATAATAATAATTTGAAAAGATTGATTAAGTAATGGGCCAGCTCCAAGATAATAATAAGTGCCCCTGGTTACTCATGGATGTGGGAAATTATACCATATACCTAGCTTGTGTTACCTGATTTCTAGTTTATTGTAATACATTACAAACTCTAATAAACATTGTTGTTGTTTTTTGTTTTTTGTTTGTTTGTTTTACCACTGTGGTGTGGTGGTTAACACATGTTAGTGTGAAAGATCCCCAGTTTGAGACAAGGACTCCTGTAGTGCTGGTCCCAAGCCTGGATAAATGGAAGTGTTGCATTTGGTGTAAAATCAGTGCCAAATCTGCGAATTTTATGCAATACTATCATCATATTTTTAAAATAACTGAAGCCATATTATTCATTAGATATTTGTGGACTTTCTTCTTACACTTAATGTTGAGCCACAAAGCATAATCTACAGTATCCACTATTCAGAGCATGCCTGCGATGATTTTCAGTGACATTTAGCATTCAGAGACCATCTCTCCCTCTCTCTCTTTCTCTCTGACAGAGGTGACAAAGTCTTCAAGATATGAAAATCTCACACCTTTCTTCAAAACAAGCTACCCTGGCAGGCCTTAGATGACCAGTGATAGTAAAGGAGGCAGTTGAGTGGACAGTGACAGTTATAAAATTCAGAGTATGGTTCTTACTGGTTACTGAGTTTAGCACATGCCACCATATCACATTAATCCAGGCTTTTTCTTCCAGCTGATTTAAGATTTTACTGATTACTTTCATGAGACATGTGATAGTTTGAAATGTTGTTCCAAAGTCAAAGATTAAAGCTAAAGATGCTCGGGCTCTCTTCCACATGTCCTGTTTTGCTCCCGTTAGCTTCAACCGGCTGCCCCTCCCTGAGCCAGGCTGTGCTGGAGATTTCTTCCTGTGAAAAGGGAGTTTTTTTCCTTCCCACTGTCATCAAAGCGCTTGCTTATAGGAGGTCATCTGATTTGGGGGTTTTTCACTCTGTCTTCCCTGTAAGGGTCTTTACCTCTCAATATAAAGTGCCTTGAGGCAACTATTTGGTGCTATATAAGTAAAACTGAATTGAACTGAATTTTCTATATTATTGCTTAGCTTTGAAATGAGCTTCTTGTTTTATTATTGTCATGTTTTTATTGCTATTTTATTTGTATCACTTTTATTACTTTTAAATGGCATATTTGATATTAATATTTCGCATTATATGAGTACTGGGAACTAAATACAGCATTTTTTGCTTTTTATTGCTGTTGTTATTTTCTTAAAGTTCATGCCGTTTGTGCTGTTGAAAGTTATCCTTTTATTTCACAGCTACAGGCTGGTTTAGAAGGCATGGGAGTGTTTGATCTGCTTTCAGAACAGGTGTAACCTGTCTTCTCTGGAGGACTTTTGTGAGACGAATGATAACCAAGCATGTGAGTTGTTGCACACTAATGATATGTTTGGACACTTTTTCAGTTTGTTGGTTTCAGAAAGTTTTTTTTTCAGAGGTTTGTGAGAGAGGATTTCAGATGCTCTTTGAAGGTACTGCATGCACCTTGAGTGAGGAATACTGATTTAGTACTCTTTTGAGAACCAGGGTTTTTACTGAGGATCAAAGGTCTATTGACAGACACTGGAAGATGTAGGATCTTGGATTCCTGGAGCTGGAACCATAGGGACTAGAATCAGGATATCTCATCCTTCATTGAGCTGATTCAAATCAATGTTTGTGACTCTTATGTGAAGAAGGACTAAATGGCTGGTGTATTCCTATAAGAATCAATGCACATGCACAGAATCTAAATTAAATGTGACTTGTTGCGAACCTTTAATTACTTATTGATTCAAATCAGTAATTAATAGCACTTTCCTCCTTAAAGCTACTATCCATTTAATCCAAGCCAACCTATCAAAACCTTATGTAAGATTTACATTAGTTGTTTAAACTAAATAAGCAATACCTGTTGAGCCTTTACACAACAGCAAAAGTGCTTAACAGTCTGTATCTCAGGAGAGATCATCAGCCAATACAGCCAAACAACAGAGTGAAGCTTAACCCATATTTTAGTGAACCACTTTTTTCTGTAACTGCAGCAAAATAGATGTCCTTTTTGTGTGATTATTCTGTAAAGTTTGCATTATAGAAACCTAAATGTATGAGTTAAAACAGTGTCAGTATGAATACCTTATAGGTTAAAAAGCTACACACAATAAAATAGCAGCTGTAATGATATTTGCCTGGTATTTCATGAGATTTTGGAAATCTGACTACCTGCTGATACTTCCCTTTCTTATCAGTTGTGCAAACTAGCTGGAGTAGAAATAGTCTGCCATACCAGTTACCTCTTGTGATACATCTATGTAATCCAGTACAACCTTTCTGAGGACTACAATGTTCACATTTTGTGTTGTTAATTGTACATTTTTAACACATTGTTTAACATTTTTAACATATTAATTAAATATGATAAATTTTAACAGTGTAATAGTTTATTATAATATTATCAGTATACTATAAGTCCAGTGCAATACCACCATAAGACAAGTAGTCAGCTGTGGGTGTAGGGTTGTATAGCAACTCACCTCACTGGAGACTGGGACTGATAAGCTGTCTCAGGTCCCCTGTCTGATAATAGGCCAGAGCTCAAGTAATGATAGGTAACATTTGTCATGGCTCAAGTACTGGACTGCAGATGCTAAAACATAAATATTTCCATCCGTATTGCAACTGTCTAAAAAGAGATTTTCTTGCAAACAAAGCAGTTGCACAGCGAATAGGGAAATGAGTTTGGATTTGGAAGGGTACAGGCACTCTAGTAATAAACAAACCATTCAAAAAAGCAAATTCCTACCATGGCACAGTATTAATTTGGACTGTGGGAAACTATCGTCTTCCAAATAAACTCAAAATGTGCAGGCTGATGAGACAGCATTCTACCTGGGCATGAATCCCACTTGATTCTTGAGTGGCCAGACTCCTGCTGAATGTTACTAACCTGCTCTTATTTCCATCTTTCCAGCCTTACTTTCATAGCTCATATGTAAAGGCAATAATGATTTCAGAAAGGAAATAAATAAAAGCTGCAGACACAAAGGGGTGCCCAGATAACTCATTAGATACTCAGAAACAGTTTTCAGTTGATTTCATGGTTCTGTCTGCTGCATGCTTATTTTTGCTGGTGTAATATTTCGGGAGGGTACATATAAAAATAGCCTTGCAATGTAGTCGGCATAACATTGTAGATTTCCAGCTTTCTTATCTGAAAGTCACAGAGAGCATTCTTTAAGCAGCACAATGAGGAATATTTAAAAAAAAAAAAAAAAGCTTTAAGATATCGAGAAGCAAATGAAGTCCAGAAACAGAGAAACTGAGTGCACCTCTACATTGCCTTCATACTTTAAAATCTTCCTAGCATTCATGTTTTAATGTTAGTAATTAGCTCAATTATGTTTCAATGACAATTATGACTGCAGAACTGCAGAACCTCACTATTACTTTGGAGGTTTGTTTTTGTTTGTTCCATGTATAAAAGTGTGAAACTTTAGTTTTAGATCATCTCAACTTTTAAAAGGTTTTATAGAAAAAAAGCAGGTTATATAAGAAGCAATACGGATGGCAGCTCAGTGTCTTATCTGGAAACATAGTAACAGCTTTGGTCGGAGTGCAGAAACTGTTTGCCATGGATTTGCTGGAAAATATCACAACAATTTCCGCTCTACCAACGTTGGATCCTATCATTGCTGCAGAATGAGAGCACTGAGTAAAGTTTGCTTTTCTGGCAGTTGCATTGCCAAACAAATGGTACACGGCCTCAGTTTACAATGTAGATATACTTGAAGCAGTGGGTGTAGAAAGTGGAGCGTGAGAATTTTTGATTCTGGTTCTAATTTTGATATAATCTGATCAAAAAATAAGCATTTGTGTGGTAGGCTTCCATTTCTAATGCTATTGTTTTTCCATCCCACTATAATCGGACCACCTGCTTTCAAGGAGCCTATCCCTGAAATAGTTTAATGAGAGGGGTCCACCCTGAACAGGATGTTAGCGTTTAACAGGGCTAACACATAGAGACAGAAACTATTTATGTTTATATCCACAGCTTTAGCTAACATGCATGTCTGACATGCAGGCACACAGAAAACATGCCAGACTATAATTTAACCAAAACAAGTGGTGTATCTTTAAATACAGTCAGTTCGCATTTTCCTTCTCATACTTTCCTAAGAGGAATGGGTCTTTAAGAATATGTTTCTGGTAATTAGTTGCCCCTGCCTTGATAGTATTGCCTTAATGACTGCTTGCTTTCACTGAGTCCATTAGATTAATTTCAGTTTGTGGGACGGTATTGAAGCCTGCTGGACATGGCAGCACCTGCAGTTTATGCAGTCATGGCCATGCCTTTCCCTCTCCATGTGCTTTAAAGCACGAGGAAATAATCTTCTGATCTAGCTCTAGCATGTAAGCAAAGAGAGCAGTATTACCTAAATCCTCTAATCTTGACTTGTTAAGATAAAACACTATAGCCACTCACAGATAAAATAAATGTTTTGACTAACGTGTAGTATTGTTGCACTCTAAGATCGAGATGGGGTAAAGGGAAACCTTAGAGACTTTGATAATGACCAAGATCTCAAAGCTTGTCAGACTCCCACAGTTAAGTCCATAGTCCATAAAATGCTTTGTGGAGGAGATTCTAGGAGAAACACCAGCGTCATACCAGTGACAAGGTGTTGGGGAGCAACAAAGCTGATCCAGGACGTCTCCAGCTCATAATTGGGAGGGTTTGAAGGCGGAGCTACTAAGACCTCAGCTCCAATTAACAAAATGCAAAAGTTTTGTGGAGTTCATGTCTCATTTTGTTGAAGCTGCTTTGGCAGATCTGTCTCTGTCATAACAGCTGGACTCACTATAGATTTGTGATTTTTATCTGGCAAACTGTTATGTGTACAGAATTACACATAACAGTTAGAAAAAGAATTAGAGGAGCCGTTGCGTTTGTTGAGCACTTTACAAACAGGACATTTTTTTCAACTGTTTCTCACAAGACCCATCTGACTATATGGTCTTGATCTCAGTCCATAATATTTCCTGCAGGACTTTGAGGAAGAGGCCCAAATAGAAGACTCTGCTCCATTTGGCTATAGCAAGTGAGAGGGTTCAAATACTGGCTGCACTGTGTTGTGTTTAATAATAAAATTAGCATTTAAATGATTTAAGCTTGAAAAATTGATATTTGAGCTGACATTGAATAAAGTAGTTTTTGCCTCTTGCTGAGGGACGTGTTTACCCTCACAAAAATATAGCAAATGGAAAATCCTCATAACAGCATAGTGACTTTTTTCCCTTATGAATGTTTTTCACACAGGCTCTGCAAACAAGAATTCCCTTTCTGCTGTCTCCAAGGAGCCCTTCCAAAATAATCAATGTGCTTTACTCGCATGTGTAGTTCTCGTACCTTTCATACAATGCAGGAAAAAAACAGCATAAACGATAATTATATTTTATTAGCAATATATTTCCACTTTGAAAGGGCCTTTAAGCTACAAAGTTCCACTAATAATAATCGCCAACTTCTAATTGAATTGCTGTCAGAAGTCTCAAGCGTGCGTCGCAAGTTAGTGGCACATGGATCCATCGCACTACAGCAAAAAGTCATTATCTGCCAGAGAAATGAAAGCGAAAGACAAATTGAAAATAACCTATTAAATTAAATTCCCCAAAAGAGATAAGATATAAAGATGCATTACTAAAACCAAATGTGCAACACAAAATTAGTGCCCTATGAGAATGTTGAACACTCTTTGCCATGGAAGCTGAGGGAATAAATGACCAACGGGAAATTTAGATATTACACACAAGCCTGCACCATTGTATTTTATGTTTCCCTCTGATACCTCTTCTTGATTATCTTGAAGAAAAGAAAGCAGAATAAAAAAACATTTGTTATGGTTTGGTAGAAATAATGCCGTAAGGCCACATTGACCTTGAATATAGAACCAGATGCTCAAGGTTCCTTTATTATTTCTAATCAGATACAAAATGAGAGTCTAATAAGGTTTTGTATAAAGAGTTCAGGTAACAGTTAACTTATCCAAGTGTATTTTCTGTTTTTACATTTCTAACAGGAATTTAAAGACATATAGCTTCCTGATTTGAGGGGCTTTTACCTTCATAGAATCTGAGTTTTGGACGTTGTTTTCATAAACTCCATCTGAATTTGTGCATTTATGTTCATTTGTTATAACATCTGCTGCCTTCTTTCCAATGTCAATTTTGTAAAGCACACTTTTCATCTCAGTGAAGACAACATCACTTTAATTTATTTCTATTACTTCCCCTCATTAAAGGCACAGAGAAGGCCTGTGATCAAACTGATGCAGCATCTATACAAGGATGGATTCTGACATCTTTCCATTCTTCTCATGTTGTGTTGTAGATGAGAATCAAGCTTGAGGCACTGACAGAGTCTTGTGGCCAGAGCCAGTTAGATGAAGAGATGACGTACAGATTTGTTTTTTTTGTTTTTTAAATTGTAACTAGTCTTTCTGAAATGTTTAGACAGACATCCATGTGCTCTCCCTTCTCAAAACCGATTCCTTCGAAGTAACAAAACACACAGCAATTGTATTGTATATTTACATTTATGATCATGTCTTACTGTAACAGGGCAGCCCTTAGCGGCTGGAAACACAGTGAGACAGACCAAGGCAAGTGTAGTGGAACAAAGTATTTATTTGCTATATGGCTCTCCTTAAAACAATTAACTTGTCGAGCTTCTTCACAGCACAAAAATCCCCTAATGACAACTGGCAGCCTTAAATATGTTCAGCTGTCACAGACTTAACCATTATTCCACTCTCAGGTAAATTCTTAAATCCCAACCTTCCACCACAGTATACAATATATCAATAAGAATAAATAAATACATAAATACATCTTCACATTTACATATTAATAAATATTTCACACTTTAATGTTACACAAAACCCAATATTATAAAAACCCAGAAACCCAAGCACAAAAAGATTCACCACACTCTTTACCCATGGTCTCTCCCGGAACCTTTAAATGGTGTCTGGACCCCCGGGGAAACATTTGCCCAAACACCTTGAAGAGGACACAGGCAAGAAAGGTGAGTAATCATTAACTTACAAACACTTATTTGCACCACTTTTATCCCTAGATTTCACACACACATTTGCCTTAGTTTTCCTTATTGGTAAACCTTAATCACAATCTCAATCACCATTCTTCTCTCCTGACAGACAACCACCACATTCCTTGATGAGGAGCAGCTGTGCAGGATCTGAAACAAGGCCACCAACTGATTTTAAAATTCCCAATAAATAGTCAATAAATATTTAAACTTCTTGTGTGCAAATCCATGCTTAAAGTGCAATGCTACATAAAGTGCTTGATAAGGTGCTTTTAATAAAGTGAAAGGTGTGCTCTAAAGTGCTATACAGACAATACAATATAAATAAATGCAGTAAGGGAGTCCTCTTCCTTACACTTACAGATCATCAAACTGACAATGTTGAGGCATGCTCCTGGCAAATGTGGACCAGGGGATCACTGAGCTCCTGGACAGTCTGAGGTGCAACCTGGCAGTGTCGAATGGATGAAAAGATAATGTGTTTTACTGAATTTAGGTTAGATGAGCATGGGGGCCAGTTAATGGTATCATTTACCAGAACATGCAGGAACTGCTTGCAAACTCTCACAACACGAGGCCAGGCATTGTCGTGCAACAGGAACACAGGACCCACTGCACTAGCGCAGGGTCTCATAACAGGTCCAAGGATTTCATGCTGATACTAAATGGTAGTCAGGGTGCTGTTGCCTAGTCTGTAGAGGTCTGTGCGCCCCTCCATGGATATGCTTCCCCAGACCTTCACTGACCTGCCACCAAATTGACCATGATGAATGATGTTACAGGGAGCATCAAGTTCTACATGGCTTCTCTAGACCCTTGTACCTCTGTCACATGTGCTTAGGGTGAACCTGCCGTCATCTGTGAAAAACACTGCCAGTTCTTGTATTCTATATCACATCCCAATTAGGCTCCATGGTGCCAGGCAGGGAGCACAAGGCCTGCTAGAGGAAGCTGGGCCCTCATTAAGTCTGTTTCTGTTTCTTTAGTTGGAAACAGTTGCACTAGCTCCAGCTGGAGGTCATTTTGTAACACTCTGGCAGTGCTCATCCTGTTCCATCCTTGCACAGAGGAGCAGATACCAGCTCTGCTGATGGGCTAAGAACCTTATAAGGCCCTGTCTAACTCACCTAGAGTAACTACCTGTCTCCTGGAATCTCCTCCATGCTTTTCAGACTATGCTGGGACACACAGCAAACATTCTGGCAATCCTGGAGGTTGCACTCCCTCACCAGCAGTGACACTGACCCTAATCAAATGCATAACTATTGAAAAAAACAGTCAGAAAAGATAAGGAGGGAAAAGATTTCACTGTCAGCCATGACAGATACAAAAAGTATGTTTGGCCACTTTTTATTTGTTTTTGGGGAGGGGTTCTTTGTTTTATCTGTTTGTTTTTTCTGAGGCAAACCTATTTGTCCCTCCATTTCTTTGTACATTTCCTTTTCACATGTCAGGTTACAGCTAGATTACAGTGCAGGGTTTCACAGGTTTGCTATTATGATGTACCTACAGCGTGAATTAAACACAAAAGTCTAAATTCCCTTTTAGCAGGAAATTACTTCTTGGCTGTCTGATCTCCAGCTACCCTTGTGTCTTTTTCTTGTATGGAGGAGGGAAGTAGGACAGCAGGTTATGTGCTTAGTCAGACAACACTGTGTGCTTTTGAGCACAGATAAAGGTTTTGTAACAAAAGTCAGGGTTTTTTTGATGGTAGTTTTAAAATTGAGTCTTGTGTTTAGAGTTTTCAGTGGATGGAAGGTTTAAAGAAAAGTGTTAGCAACTGTAAAAATGTGCAAAAAATTTAATTTTCCAAAGAGAAGAATTACTTTGAGATTAAAATGCAAGAGAAGATTTATGCTGCATCATAAAAGGAACAGGGCAGGTAATCCAAAGGTAGCATAATAAAAGAAAAGAAAACAAAAGCATAATGGCCTGTTCCACCCAAAGAACAATAAATGATCTTGTATCAGAGCTATAACAATACAATGAATTGTATGAATTTTTAGAATAAGTAATGCACAAAAAAGAATGTGCTAAAATGTCAGTGTTCCCCTTTATTTTGACGATTTTGCAGTGATTAAAACATTTTGCTTTTTTACTCATGTTGCAGTGCTGACAGCACTGAGCAGCTCCTTCAGTGGCTGCGGCACCCACGATGTGGGACAGAGAGATTTTGCAGGTCTTTCCTCCCCACTGCTGTCAGACTGTACAACAAAGACTTTTGCAGCTGATCAAACACACACAAACCCACACATGTGCAATAACACTAAGTGCAATAATCTTTTCTGACAAAGTTGTATTTTTACTCAGTTGTATATAGAATTTGTATTCTATTTTTATCCTATTGTATATTTTGTTCTATTTTATTCTACTGTGTATAGTATTTTATTTTATTCTATTCTATTCTGTACAGTTGTGTACAGTATATTATTCGTATTGTATTCTAATTTTTGCTATATAAGTTTTGCACTGTCCACTTCCTGCTGTGACAAAACAAATTTCCCACGTGTGGGACTAATAAAGGTTATCTTATCTTATCTTAGTCTTGTTGGCTCAATTTACAGCCTGTGAATGTTTTGGACTTTCAAAATAGGATTACCTTTAAGCATCTCTTTTTAACTGTGTCGTTATCCAGCTTTATCCACCAATAAGCAATTCATAGCTTCTCTCCACACATCCTGTTAACTTCTATTGGCTTCCAAAACTCAACCGGCTGTAGGTACATTGGGACACTTAAAATTTCATCAAATATTTTTATTTAGAAATGGAAAAAAGAAGAATATTTGTCATTTCATTGTGACGCACACCATGCAAGTGATTCAATATTTTACAACAATATTTTAATATTCAAACAGCATTTTTTTTTGACATGGGGTCAATTTCATGGCACCTTGAGGGGAAAACATGTTTTTATTGTCACTGAATGGACTCTTCTTGTCATTTTCTGTAAAGCTTGGGGACAAATAGCTGACAGGATGAAAACCTGAGAAGATCTTTGATCCTTTTACAGGCAAGCAGAGTGTGTTGGAGGAAGGCAGGGTGTCTTTTTTCTGTAACTGAATGAAATTATTAAACCTGACTCACAGGCATGTAGAGGAAATCTATTTAAACATATAAAGATTAGACTGATATCAGTGCACATTTTGATTGAGAATAAAATATGTAATAAAATAAACTGTTTGCTACCTTTCTGCACTATGGTGTAGGGAGCACAAAGTAGGAACTTATAGTGTGGGGTTCAAGTCAAAGAAGGTTTGTACTTCTGCGATGTGAGGAGTCATGCACAGCAGGGGTTCACAGTATATCCTGAGATGAGTCTTACTTGTGCTGCAATGTCTTATTTTTATCTTGCAAGTTTTCTTTAGTGTCTGCTGCATTCTGCAAATGCCCGCACACCCTGCTGTCAAGCCAAATCCTATAAATATGTAATGGTCTCTCTCAGAGACACTAAAGAAACACTAAAGCATATTTCATGCCAAAGTGCAGTAGTTATACGTGGTCATTTTGTAATGCTGGACTGCTCAAGTTAAATTAAATCAAATCAACCTATTGTAGAACACATACATTTTGTGAAGCAGCCTGTATGTATAGGCAGTTATGGCAATGAAGCTAAAGCAGTTTTCATTTCTGTGACTGTCAGCAGCAGAAATATCACATATTTCACCCAAATTCTGATTCTAAAACTACAGCCCACAATCAAGAACATTACTAATTAATCCCAATAGTGCTGAGGTTTTGTGGTTAGTCCTTTTTGAGACATATGCACAGCTTGTGAATATTATCCTGTGGTGTGATTTACATGTATTCAAGTCACTGCCTAAAGATTTTCTTCTCCTCAGTGGAACAAAACACTCCTCCTTTTATAATGACAACATTAATCCACTAGTTGGTAAAAATTCACGACATTCACCCTTTCAAGGCAACATCCAGGGAGGAAGTGAAGTCCGTATTTGGAACCTTCCTGTGTGATAACAGGCAGACAGTTTGTGCTTTTTTTTCTGTCAGTATGAAATCTTTAAGATGAAAGAGCTGAAACAGAATAGCTTGTCAGATAGCTGGCACGCTGGCAAAACCAACAACAAAGAATAGCTTCACTGAATATGTGACTGCTCAACAGCATTTTCTTGTAGGTACTCAGAAAAAGTGTTTCAGAATAATGCATGAACTACTTGAGGATCAGGGAAGGGACCCCTCCTGTCTCACTGAATTAGCCGTAGTAAGTCTTCACATCAAGCCCAATTCAGCTGCCTTAAGAAACAGGTTTGCTGCAAAGTGTGGAAAATGTCTGTCATGAAGTTATAAATGTCTAGGTATAATGTACTGTGCAATAGTCTTGAGCTACCTCTCGTCAGTTTATATTTTACTTCCAAGGAGCTAGACGTTCTTTTCTTTTCAAACACTGGCTACTTTTTCACTCATTTTTAATCCAGACCTTGTAGCCGACCATTTTCAGAAAAATGTTTTTGCTTGTTATTCCATTTGACACTGACTACTACTACTGACCTTTAAGTATAAGAAAGCACTTAACCAAGCAATTTTAAGCTGTATCTTTAGGCTTTGTTGCTAGCAGCCTATCACAAGAAACACAGAATTTGTTTCCATTTCTTTAGTCTACATTTCAGCCAGTTGTTAAGTGATGATTGTCAAAATTGAATGATTTATAGACACAGAAAAGTACCATCAGATTTGGAAAGTGTCTCCTTGGCTGTACAATGACACACTATCGATCATGGATTGGCCTCCTCAGAGCCCAAAACTCAGCATTATTGAGGCAGTGTGGGATTTTTTTGACAGAGAATATAACAAAAGGCAGCTAATATCATTACAGTGAGCAATGATGTATGATTAAGTTTTAATGCTGTTAAATGAATCTGATATTTGTTTCTATGCATCTTGCCACCGTTTTGGTCAGGTTCCTCTTGTAAAAGAGATCTTTGATCTCAAAGGGACTAACCTGGGTGAATAAAGATTAGATAAAATAAAAATAATAATAAAAAAACATCCTTTTGAATGTTCTTCGGACTGAAAACAATTCCCCAAAACTACTTGAAGAAATTACAAGCAATCTTGCCTAAAGGTTTCAGGCTATAAGGTCGTCATAACAAACATTGACTTTCAAGCTCATCAGAACTGAACAAACGCAACCCAGTACCATGGCAAAGCATGTAATAGACAAGCTGGTCCACTTTGTAGAAATAATATATTTAAAGCCAACAGGTTGATACTGACCAAAGAAGGTATGAAATATATTACATATATTAATATTTACATTTCTTATTTCACACTAACTGTTCCCATTTCGAACTGTGTCATGAGGAATAACTATAGTCACACCATGCATGTGTGCTTCTAGCTCAAAAAGGTTTTTATCTTAAGTATTCTGGATTTTGGCAACATTATTTATATTGTTTCCTCATTTGATTCCACTGCTTGAATCTGACTATTACAGTAATTTTTTTTAGAAGATCAGTAAGAAATTATTACAATGAGTGTATTGCAAGGAAAGGCAATGACTGATAAGTCAGTGAAGCAGAGTGCTTACTTTGTACAGAAGATATGTTGTTCCAAATTGTGGTAACATCCTAGTTATTTCCTTTTCAGTGCAACTGACCACACCACTGACATGCACAGTTCTCTTCAAAAGAAAGAAAAAAGAGAGAGAAATGGAAAGAAATGTGTGTGCAGGAGACTGGGAACATCATGTGTTCCTCTACAGAATAATATAGAATAATATAGAAGGATGATGACACGGTTGAATACTTTGAAAAGACGTGCAAATTGTGGATAATGATACCAATTTCAAAACAAGCAAAGCCTAGGAACATGATGTCCTTTTCAGAGACGATAATGTAAAGGACAATGAAGTAGAGAGACACGTATGTGAGGATGCTGTTTGTAGATTACAGCTCAGCATTCAATACCATCGTTCCCTCGAAGCTGGACAGGAAACTGCAGGATCTAGGACTGAGCAGCTCCCTCTGCAGCTGGATCCTTAGCTTCCTGTCTGACAGACGCCAGGTGGTCAGACTGGGCAGCATCACCTCATCCCCCATCACACTGAACACTGGTGCTCCACAGGGGTGTGTACTGAGCCCTCTCCTGTACTCACTCTACACCTACGACTGCACAGCCACTAACAGCTCCAACATCATTGTGAAGTTTGCGGACGACACTACAGTGGTGGGTCTTATCACCAACGGTGATGAGACGGCTTACAGGGAGGAGGTCAGCGCCCTGACCCACTGGTGTCAAGACAACCATCTCACCCTCAACGTCGCAAAGACAAAGGAGTTGATAGTGGACTTCCGGAGGTGCAGAGAAGTACACACCCCCATCACCATCAACGGCGCTGCTGTGGAGAGAGTGAGCAGCTTCCGGTTCCTTGGCGTACACCTGGCTGAGGATCTTACGTGGTCAGTACACACAAACAAAACAGTGAAGAAGGCCCAGCAGCGCCTCTTCTTTCTCAGGAGACTGAAAAGATTCGGCATGAGCCCCCGCATCCTCAGGACCTTCTATCACTGTGCCATTGAGAGCATCCTCACTGGATGCATCACCACCTGGTATGGCAACAGCACCGCCTACAACCGCAAAGCTCTCCAGCGAGTAGTGCGGTGCTCTGAACGGATAATTGGAGGTGAGCTTCCCTCCCTCCAAGACATCTACAGGAAGCGCTGCCTGAGGAAAGCGGGGAGGATCATCAAGGACTCCAGTCACCCCAGCCATAAACTGTTCAGACTGCTTCCATCAGGAAGGAGGTTCTGCAGCATCCGGTCCCGTACCAGCAGACTGAGAGACAGCTTTTTCCATCAGGCCATCAGACTGCTGAACACGTCATAGACACCTCAGCTTCACTACTGGAACTTCAACATTATGCACTCCACACTGTATATAAATGCCACTTGTTTTGCACATATTCAACTCTGTATATTTTATTTTATATATTTTATTATTATTATTATTATTTTATTTTATTTTTTTACTATTTAATTTGTAAAAATGTGTATACACACACACACACACACACACACACACACACACACACACACACACACACACACGTAGGAAAATATTTAGTATACACATCCAGAAATGCATACAGTATTATATATTGTACATATATTTATTAGTTTCAGGTTGGCCATTCTTGTATTTTGCTCATTTGTGTTGTTGTGTTTGCACATCTCTGTTGCTTGTGGGGCTCGCACACAAGAATTTCACTCGCATGTGCTGTGCCAGTGTGCCTGCACATGTGATGTGACAATAAAAAGTGATTTGATTTGATTTAATATCATGGAAGACGTGACACATCTGTAATGTGAAGTACATCTCATCCCAGAAGTACCTGTGATATCTACACTATGTAAGAAACAATGACAGTCAGAACCCACTGTTATGTCTACAGAGGGCTTTGAGGAATGTGAAAGTTAAAAAAAACAATAACCTCTCAGGCATCTTAAGCATCGTTTCTAATCTTTAATGATTAAAGGAATTTATATTCTGACAAGCTGCACTCGTACAGTTGCTCCGAATCTTTACAGAATTCAAGCGTTTCACTTTTAGGACTTTACCGGATGGCAGCTTCGCAAGTCTGGAAGATGAATTCATTTTGTGAATGGACAGTGCTATAGTTGCACCTGCTTTCCTTATGAAATAAACTAGTCTCTGGGATTAAAATCTTAAATTGCCATGGTAATCCATCTTGACCTTTTTCATGCATTTCATACTTGAAAACAGCTTTACAGTGTTTTAGCAGACACTTTTCTTCTTATTAGAAGACCAGTTTCACACATTTTTTTTTAGATGTTAAATTTTTAAAGAAACTCAGAGCAATAGGGGTCATTCTGAAATATTTAAAGAAGCATGAATGAATGAACCGTGAAAGTTGACAGCACTTTTACCAGCAGGGTCTTCTCCTGGGTTCCTGCCCTTGGACTTTGCACGCCTGGAGGTAATGAGCTCACCTGTTTGCAATCATCTTATCTTCCTGCTGCTGCTTAAGATGGCGGAAGATGTTCAGTCGATCTAACTCCATTAATGAAGTTGGCTCCCTTCTGAGTGTATTTCCTGAAAGAGAGAATCTTGTGGAAGAAAGTAATTGTGAACCTGCTGACTCCAGAGCCGTGTGTGGAACTAGGAATGAAATAATGCTGTTTTTCTTTTTTTTTTTAAAATATGAAAATTTTTTATACAAACAACATGGATATACCACATTTCTTTATAGACGATTGCTCCTACAAAAGAGAAAATGTATATGAAATAAAGTCATTTGCAGCTTTTGGTTTTGATTATATTGTAGCCCTAAGAACTAAGTGTATCCTTTTCTACTAGTCACGGCTCCAATGACCTTGGAGAATTGGAGCACTAAAGACTAAAGCACCTAACTTATTTCTAGTGAAATCTAAAACGAGACTTTTAGATTTTATGACCCCTCCCCCATCCCCCGAGATAACCCTTGAAATCTAACATTCAAAACTGTCTTTATTTCTGGTAAAGACCGTTCGATCATCCCCTTGCTCTCAGCTCCTTTGCACTGCTATAGAGGAGCATATCTATCAAAAGAGAAGTCAAACCGAGGCTGGTGTCAGTACAGGTTGAATGAAATAAGTACTTTAAGGGTCCTTATGTTCTCTGCGACCTGCTGGAGCAGGGGGGCTAGGAGGAGGAGTTGGCCGTCCGACTGCGGTCTGGAGTGTGGAGCCTTCCTGCTGCTGCGGAGTCGGGGCGGTCTGCCTCTCCCCACCGCAGGGAAAAGGGAAACACCACCTGGGTCTGGGTGCAGTTCCCCCCTCCAGGGGCAAGGGCACCTAGACCCGGTTTGTAGAGTACGCTTGGGGAGTGTGATCGTGTGTACAACGTCTCTTTATGTCTGTCTCCACGTTGGTTGAGTGTGGAGTAAGTGCATATGAGAGCATGAGGGTGGGAATGGATGTTTGTATCTGTGTGTGCCTGTATGTCTGTGTCTATATGTCAGGTTGGGTGTCAGGCGCCACCTCTCTGGGGACATCTCAGGCCCTCCAAGGTTTGGAGGCCTATCTCCCCCTACCACCACTTCCCCTGCCAGTGGCGGACCCCCTCAGACATCGGTGCGTTGGTGGTTCTTTGTGTCCGGGGATGGGCGTCCAGGTACACACCGGCTCACTCCTTGGCGGCCGCTTATCGGGGCCTGGAGCCTGGGGCTCGCTCGGGCCACTTCGGAGGTGGGGTGCCCCCGGCCTCTCGGCCTGGGGCTCGGTCACTCAGGCGCAGCTGGCTGCCGGCGGAGCTCACGGGCGCGTCACTGCAACTCCCCCTGGCTTCTGCTCCGCGGCTGCTGAGTGAGCCCTCATCTGGGACTCTCCTCAGCTCTTTCCGGGACAGTGGCGCGGCTGCCCCTCTGTTGGTCTTCCTTGGTCTCTTGTGTTCTGGGGGCCTCTGGATGTCTGGAGTTTTGATCTCCTCCACACCTGCTTCACGCCCTGGAGGACGGGGCTGTGGCCCCCCCACACCCTCTAGCAGATTATTACATGAAGGAACCTTTTAAAAAAACAAAAAACAAGCGCGTCCATGCTCACAGGTGTACACACGGGTGATCACACCCACAAACTACACCCTTTTTGGCTCCTACCTCAAAGCACACTGTGTTCTGTTGATCTTATGTGCTGCACAATAATGTTTAACATTTAGTATTTACTGTCATATTCCCATATATCATTGTGATGTTGTTTATTCTATTACTCTTGTTCTCTTCTGCTTGCTTTCTTTTTTCTTTCTCAGCAGGTGATCCAGGTGATTGATATATGCATTTTTTTTCTCTGCCCGTTCGGTTGGTTTTTGTCTTTTGCCCTTCTCCCCCGTCCCTCTTCTCAGCTGTTTCTCTTTCCCTCTTTCTTTCTCCCCTTCTTTCCCCCAGTCAAGTCTGTCCCGTATTCAGTAAGTGAAAATAAAATAAACAATAAAAGGTGAATCAAATGGACCATTACGGCAAGGCTGGGATGGTCAGTTTGGTAAAGTAAATCCGTTGGGCATCTTTCTTTGCCTTTAGACAACAATTCTGATGGCAAAAGAGCCAAACGGGACAGGCCAAAAAAACAAAAACAAAAAAAAAAAACAAAAAACAAAAAAACAAAAACAAAAGAGAAAATGTATATGAAATAAAGTCATTTGCAGCTTTTGGTTTTGATTATATTGTAGCCCTAAGAACTAAGTGTATCCTTTTCTACTAGTCACGGCTCCAATGACCTTGGAGAATTGGAGCACTAAAGACTAAAGCACCTAACTTATTTCTAGTGAAATCTAAAACGAGACTTTTAGATTTTATGACCCCTCCCCCATCCCCCGAGATAACCCTTGAAATCTAACATTCAAAACTGTCTTTATTTCTGGTAAAGACCGTTCGATCTTCCCCTTGCTCTCAGCTCCTTTGCACTGCTATAGAGGAGCATATCTATCAAAAGAGAAGTCAAACCGAGGCTGGTGTCAGTACAGGTTGAATGAAATAAGTACTTTAAGGGTCCTTATATGCTACTCTGCTATGCTGTTTTTAATATAAATTCGCTTCCTTAGCTCATTGATAACCACGTTGTGGATTTGATTTCTTACACTGATCTCCTTCCTTTACAACTTTTTAGATTAAAAAAAGTATAAGATTAACCACAGGCCCAATTTATTTGACAATTCATTTTAAAGACTCTTTGTGCCAGAAACCTCATCCAAGTAATCTCCCTTTCCTCTGTGTTTTGCTGCAGCTCACCCCGGGCTGATCAACATCATTCACATTCTGTCTGACCTTCATCAGCTATGCAAAGCACAATTTACACCATGGGCCCTGCTAATAATGAAAATGATAGAAGGAGAGAATAGCTCACTTTGCCTGGGAAGACAAGACTCCTTGGGTCAACAAGGTCAACTCTCCGTGACTAGCAACACTGTAGATGTAAGTGCAGATCAAGTTGCTTTCAGAAGGAGGTTTTATCAGAGCAAGCCAGAAGCAGCTGAGGCAGGCCCAGCTTACTTTTATAGTGTTGTTTATAAAATTATATATATAAAAAAAGAAAACTAAATAAGAAACGAGAACAATAAACAGCTCTTCATGTTTTATTAAAGTCCCATTCATCTAGCTACAGACCATGAAAATATTGTGCTGACTCTGGATTATATTGCAGAAATATCCTCATACAATTCAAATATAAAACACTTACGACACAAGTCAATATTTCCAGAAGTAGACATCAAACTGTACCATAGTGAATGTGACCTCTATCATCTCAGTGTTATAAAGTGCCTTCACATTGCTGCCCTTCACAGCTGGCTATTGTCTCTGGAAGCAGATTTAACTCAGCTATGATTGCAATGAACTCCATAGGGAGCCAGCATTTTGTCCACAATCTGTTAGCAATGGCTTGAGCTTGTCAGTTGCTTGACTTTGGTTTAATAAAACAGACAAGTTCAACAGGTCCTCAACCAACATTTTCAGAATATTATGTATACGAAATTGGCTGAATATGCTAAGTTTAATCAGCTGTTTACACCACTAATAATAATACACCACTGTTTTTTTAACTGTGTCATATATCAATCAAGCATTTTAATTCAGATGTGTGTGTCTTTTAAATTTAAGGCCAATACTTTTTCATATAACACATGACTATGTTTCTTAATTTTCTGTTTGGCCTTCTGTAAAAGTCACCACACACCACTGATTTTCTTAATCTTACTTTTTGGCTGCGGTCAGTGTCCATAAATAATCAATTTTCAAATCAAGTAATTAATGCCATTGTCTGAATAATATAATTCGATGGTAGTAAAAAACCTGCCCCAAATAGTCTGTAATTATATATTTTAGAAGACTTAAAATCTACTATTTAAAAATAACAGGGACAATACATTAACAGTAGCATGATAAGAATAATTAAAATAGTGATGTTAATAGTTTACTTTGATACTTTTAAATTATTCATACACACTTATTTAAAAAGTTTCTTGTTTGTGACATTTTTAACCATTAATTAATAACTTCACGTGGCAACAGGCTTTAAAGAAAAAATCAATACATTTCCCAGTATATACATGTAAAGTGAGGTTCAACTATTTGGAAAATGACACTTTTTTTGTACACAACTACAGTTGATTTTACAGGAAACCTACCAAACATAAGTTGTTATAGAGGTGCAACATTTTTCAACTTGCATTAACTTGCATTAATTGTGTAGGAATTATAGCCATTTTAAAATAATTTAAAAAATAGTATGAACTTGTTGGATGTGCTGTGAGTACAATTAATTCCACAAAAACTCACTTTATTTGTCAAATAATTGTATTAGCTCCAGAAAGCCTCAATACCACAATTCAGGTAAGAGGTCCAGCACAGTGAATCTAAGTATTCACAATGCCCCCAGTAATGCAACCTGTACACCACAAAAAAATTAAATAGATAAGTGAAAAAAAAAAACTCCAGACTTTCACTTGAAGACAATTAATCATAAGCTGTTCATAGTTTTCAGTGATAAACTTTTCTCCTGAAGACATAGAATAAATTAAATAAATTAAAATAATTAAATGAATAATTTAAAAAATAATGTGATAAATTAGAAGTTTTACAATTCATGAATAAACTTTTGCAGCACATGAAAGCATTAATTACTATTCTTATCTTATTCTGATCTGGAACCAGTCATGTAAAAGATAACTGTTAGGTTTTGTATTGTTGATTGTCATTTATGCTTAGAAATATTTAACCATATATGCTTAGACGTGTATAATCGATTGTGTAGTGATAGGATGTGTGATCTTTAACAGGCTGCAAAGGCTACATCCTGGGAGCATGAGAAGAGGTTGTACCTTGTTTTATTGTTTTATGGCAGGATATATCTGTTTTAGGCTAAGTGCCTTTTGTTTAGATGAACTGTTAGACTTCCAGACCAGCAGGTTTAGAGAAGTCATTTATCGGGTCACACTCTGTGACCACACACACACACACACACACACACACACACACACACACACACACACACAGTATTCTTTGTTCACATGTATACCTATGTAAGATGTTATGCATTTTCATGTAACCACAATAAAAGGAGTGCTATGGGGAACCTGGCTGAGAGTCTGACGGAGGTCAAGTGGTGGAACGACACTTGGCTCCAGGCAGGTCTCCCTCATGCATGAGTAACAAGAAGAACTTTGCCTACTTCGTGTCTTGCTTGCTGTGTAATTATATTGTCTTCAACGTTCCAGCGAATAGGTTCAAGCTACAAACCTGTGCACATCACTATTTATTATTTTCAATTTCATTTCTTCTCTAAAGTGAAATTAAACCAACTTCTCAGATTTATTTTTATGTGTAGCAACACACAACTGTATTTCAGTTCTGCCAGCTGCCATTATTCTTCTCAGTTACTATCATACCTTTAAAAAAGAAGAAGAACCATGTCCCTAGAGAAGTTGCACACATCAGTGTGTGCTGTGTTAGATAAACAATATTCCCCTGGGGCTTCAGTGGAATTTACATAGTTGGCTCTTCTTCACAGAACTCTTTAAACCAGCAACCCTGTGGCTCAAAATAATAACATTGAAAAGGCTTTGAGTTTAAACAAAGCAAAACAAACAAACAAACAAAAATGTATTAAATCTTCTACTATGGGAAAGAGTCATAGGTGTGAATCATAGATGCACTGAACTTATAACAACCAGTTGAATTAAGTATTTCACACCTTGAGACATGAAAACAACTCTGACCTATCGGGGCATAGATTGGACCTCTGGGGGTCTGGTTTCCAAGTTGGGTCTCTGTGGGTTGCGGCATTATTCATATGCTGTTCTTCCTAAGTGTTTCCAGAATGAATGGACAAATTGTCCTCCTGGGGGACTTTGCTGCTATCCAGGATTAGTTTTGCCATGAGGAGTGGGTTTGATCTGCAACAGTGTTTAGGTGGATGGCAAGGGTCAGCAAAACATCTGCATGAATTTCAAAACTTGAGCCTTCCTAGCTGAACACTGCCTTGTAACTAAATAATCAATGTTTCTGATTTCAGTGGTTTTAATACTGTGTAAAATAAAATCACAACTTAAGAGTAAATTTATTCACAGCTAGGCTATATTATAAACAAGTATATTATGCAAACAAGTAACTTAAATACTACCTGTGAGCTCAAGTCATTCTAATGAATTCAAAAGAATGCCACATATGAATCTAGTTGTGATGCCATTGCTCTGTCTACTTACAGTTACTGTTAAATAAAGATGACCAGTCGTTTCTGAGATCAATACTAATATGTATGATATATTTCAGTAACCATTTGGAACAATTTAGCATGATGTATAACAATAGAGAAATTGATTACAGTTTTTGCCCGTTGCTTGAACACATTTGGCAAAACGTCGCTCATTGTGCCAAAACTCTAAACACAAGTAAACACGACACAACACTGGGAAATATACCATACACATCTGTGCCAAAATGAAACTCCACTCCCAAAACCTAAACTCTGCTGTCAAAACCTAACATTCCTCTGTCAAAATGTAACTCTGTTGACAAAATGACACATACTTGCATCATATGCAAACACTTACAGATCAGGGGGAACACACTAGTCTTCTTTACATAAAACACTGCAGTCCTTGATTTCCATTGTTTATTCAGAAGGCACATTTACAGGAGACACATTTCCAAACAACCAAAAACGCAAATAGACCTACTCAATAGTGTACATCGCAGTACCATGAATTCAGATAAAGCAAAAAAAAAAAAAAACCACAACACAATAATACTGCAATAGAAAAAACACTATACTGTAAACACAAAAAACCATGACAATTGTGCATAAGTGGGCTCATGGATCCCGCCGTCTGTTGGGGTCTGGCCACAGGACCTCATCAACATCGCAAGCAATGTCCTCTCCCGCTAGGCACCGGGGAAAATATCCTCTTGCATGTCGAAACCATCCATGGATTGCTGTCACCTGAATGTCGCCGCAGGCCTGTTCCATTGCCTGCAGAAGAGGCATGCGGGCATGTGGTTGGCGGTCATATACACGTCATCTCCAAGCCTAAAAAAACCCTCAATAGGGTTTAAAAATGGTGAGTAAGGGGGCAAGTATACCACTTCAAATTGATTGTGGTTGGAGAACCAGGCCTGGACCAGAGCAGCCCGATGGAAACTGACATGATCCCATATCACCACAAACCTGGGCTGATCTGGTCTGTTCTGTACAACTATATCATGGAGAGCATCTAGAAATGTGAGTATGTGTTGGCTATTGTATGGACCTAGTATTGCATGATGGTGCAGAAGCCCTCGAAGGCATATGGCGGCACATAATGTGATGTTTCCCCCGCGCTGCCCTGGGACGTGCACAATTGCCCTTTGGCCAATTACATTACGACCCCGTCGTCTTGTTTTGCTCAGGTCGAATCCAGCTTCATCAATGAAAATGTATTCATGAGGCTGTGCAGCTCCATCCATGGCCAAGATTCTCTGAAAAAAAGGGGAACATGTCACTGTACTACAGTGCTACACATACGGCACCCTCACCCCATCACACAGGTACCTGTGTAGCTCTCAGAATAGATCCATGTGGTACTGATATGGTACATATTCAGCTGCTACTGGACTTCACCAATACTCTATTGTAAATGTAAGGGACAGTTACACGTACCCGTACATATTCAGCTCGAAGTCCTTTGACCCTGTCACTGTTCCTCTCGAATGGGACTCTGTAGAGCTGCTTCATGGTGATGCTGTGTTTACCCAAGATGCGTCTGATGGTGGTGATGCTCACATGGTCTATGTTGCTGAACACTCGCTTGTCTGCAAGTATTTTCCGTCGTAGCTGGTGGAGACGGATGGCATTGTCTGCCCTCACTAGGTCCACAACGGCAAGTTCCTGCTGTTGTGTGAACAGGCGTTGCCGTCCTCCCCCAGAAGGTCTTCGGGTCATTCTGGAGAAATACAACCACATATTGTCATCGGTTTGCTTATTTTTCTTACAGTACTTTACTGTATGTACTGTGTCATCCACTGTACAACACTGTACTTCAATATAAGGAATCAGCCACTTTGGCTGCAAAAGGAGCATTAGCACCCCGTACACTTGATATGGTAATGTGATATACTGTAGAACAGTGCTATGAAACCATCTGAGTAGAGCAGAAGGTATGGAGGTGAAGACATACCTGTTTTCTAGTCGGAATGTTCGTATTACAGATGCCACTGTGAAGCGGCTTAGATGTGGGTGGACTCTCTGCCCAGCTTCCCTCATAGTCAGGCCATGGTTGATGACATGGTCCACCAAAGTTGCTCTTATTTCATCAGAAATATGGGTCCGTTCATGGCCTCTTTGGCCTTCTCCTCCTCTTCCTCCTCCTCCTCTACCTCTTCCTCTTCCTCTTGCTCTCCCTCCATCCATGCTTGCAAAGTTCTTGAAATGGCTACGCTGAGGGCTTTTTGTAGTTGGCTAATTGGTGTTCGGTTTTGCAAGTACGTGCCTTCAGGTGTGTATTTGAGTGGTTGCAATTATCCGATGTGTTTTGTATTTTGGATACATGTGTTTTCCGAATGGCACCCTGAAATTTCATTTTGTGAGCGAAGTGTCTTATGTATGAAATAGAGTGTAGCATGCAGGACCATGTGTGTTGCATAAAGGGGTAGGTGTGTTGCATAAAGGAGTAGGAGTGTTGCATAATTGGTACTGGGGTGCAAAGCAGCGCTTTTGTTTAAGGTATGGGTACATGTGTTTGAGGTATGGTAACAAAAGCTTCATGTTGTGTTACTTTAGTCTGAGCATGGGTTTATAGTGTTCAAGCAACGGGCAAAAACTGTAATGTATTAGATTAGACACTGATGACCTATCATGGCAGAACAGAATCCCAGTGGTGATAGTATTTAGGATAAGTACACCCCAGAAATTAGATGCTGGTGGTGGTGAAGATAAAGACTGAAGCTTGGATGCAGCTCTGAGTGACTTGGGTGAGGTGGAGATGAGGAGGAGAAGGGAGAATGCCTGAGAGCACAGTTTTATAGAGTGGAAGCTGACTGGCTCAAAGAAGATGATTGAACAAGACTAATGATGTCAATATTGAGATTGACAGCGTGGGAAAATGTAAAGGAGCTAAAACCTGTGAAAGCAGGCAAATGAGTGATTTCTGATCTTTCTTACTGAACTTACGGATAAGCTTCATTTTAATAATGCAAAAGGCATGCAACTGGATGAATCACTGACATAAATTAAAAGTGTCAAACAGATAAATCGTGTTGTAGCCTGTTCATGAAAATAACAAGAGAAAGAGGAGAAACAGTGTTTCTTTTAGAATATAATATATCTATTGCAGGTGAGAAAACAGAATACCTTTTATCTTCTTAACATATTGGATATTGAACATGTACTGGCATGAGCTCCAGCACCCCCATGATCCTGAATTGGATAACCGGCAGTGGATGGATGGATGTTTAGCCTGAAAATAAATGCATTAAATAACGCAATCAAAGTCTGTATTTCTGCTGTCTTACCCTACCTGGCATGATTTCAACATACATTTATTAATTTTTTGTGGTCTCAGTATCAGAGTTTATTTGATTAATTTTTTTATTTTTATTTTTGTAAACTGGCAAAATAACACAAATTTTTACATGCACATGTAGTTTGCCTGCCTGCAGCGACAGATTGTGTGGAGCGAGGATGAGGACCCAAAAGCAGACATTGGAGGCAGGACTAGACTTAACAAAACTGAGCCATTTATTTTAGGCGGCACAAAAGCAAGCAAAAGTCAGCGGGAGTAGAAACACATGAGAACACAGCAGGAACAAATTAGACATAATGAGACAGGGGTTGGTAAAACTAAACACACTGAACACTGGACGAGAGACTATTAAAATAAAAGAGAACATGACACGCAGACTCAGACCAGGGCAAGGACATGTACGCTAGGCAACAGGACAGGGAACAGACGGACATGAAAGCACATTCTCCCTGCGTAAACTTGAACCTAAATGATCTTAAGAATCCAAAGAATTGTAAATTCATAAGAAAACTCAAAATGCTTGGTCAAATACCCAGAGCCATGCCAAAGTTACATCTTTCTAGTAATACAGTTCAACATCTGACTTGTTTTTCTGTGACTTACATTAATCGTTTTAAGAAATGTTTATGGTCACTGTTAAACTTAAAATATAGTGTGACTCTTTTACTTCAAAAACCTTTTGTTCCATACATTTAAAACAGAATTGATTTAAAAACTGGGCTTTGTCTATTCATTCATCCATTTACAAGATTACTATATATGTAATTAAATAAATGCCCACATTGTGTAATCACTTTGTTACAGTTTGAGTGATTAAAATATGCTGTTTTTTTCTTACCTGGTGGTATTTGAGCCATTGAGATTCTGTTTTTCATTTGCTCGGTCATTAGAATTTAGCTTGTGGTCCCAACAGCATTGATTCTTTTAATGCTGTAATGTTTGGATGAGTAGACTCCTCAATAGAATTGCAGCTGCTCAGTGTTGACCTTGTACCAATCAATCGTCACAAACGACCTCAGTGGTCACACTACTCATTGAGCAGCTCTCTGTTCTGGACAAGATGGCAGGGAAGAATAGTTCTGGTGATCTTGTATAATTGTCACAGATCTAATCACTAAAATAACCCTTTCTCCCCACAATATTTTTCATTTGAAATGTGTTTGAAATCTAAGTACTAAATGGACAAAAATATGCACATTTAAATAAGAAGTTTATTACTTTGACAGTGACATGTCTGAGTCCTGCGACAGACAGTTGATCTGTCCAGGGTGTACCCTCCCTCTGGTAGCTAGGATATGCTCCTGCCCCCCACCATGGATGGGTAATCTGATTACTTTTTTCAAGTAACAAGTAATGTAAGGGATTACTACTGCAAAAAGGGTAATTAGATTACTGTTGCTTTCCCGTAAGCACGCGTTACTAAAACCGTGATTTTTTTGTGGGAGTGTCTCATGACAATGACGTAAGCGAGTGTGACGTTCGTGGCAACAGCTGTGTGCAGATCAACAACAACTCGATAATAAATCGAGTGCAGGAGTGAGTATGAGGTGCAGCGTTTAAAGCATGGAAGTACTGACCTTACTTTGAGTTTGATTCTGTAAAAAGTGACGTGTGGGAAGAAAACTTCTTTTTACAGTGAAAAAAACCCTTAACTTCCGAGCAAACACCGAGTGCGCTACGACAGAACGTGAAATTCACAGAGAAACTCGCTGATTCTTCCACTGACCGCTGCGGCACACCTGCACCATTATTATTTATATAGCACTTTAAAAACACACCTGGTAGACCAAAGTGCTGTACAATACTAACTCCACACAGAAAGACCCCAGCCTGATGTTGGAGTTGAACTCAGGACCTTCTTGCTGTGCGGCAGCAGTGCTAACCACCGTGCCACCGTACTGCAGTAGGTTATATCACCACCTAAATGACACCGTACAAAATAATATTTCATTTTATGTGCTGGAATGTGCAGAAAAAATAGAATTGGGCTGAAAGATCTATCGCTTTATTACCTTTTCAGGTTGTAAATGGTGTTTTTAAAAAATAACTAAGTAATTAATTACTTTTGAAAATAAGTAATCAGTAAAGTAACGTGATTACTTTTGAAAATAAGTAATCAGTAATTAGTTACTATTACTTTTTTCAAGTAACTGGACCAACACAGCACCCCACCCCCCAAACCCCAACCCTGATAAGGACAAACAAAAGACAATGGATGTATAAATATCATATTCATGCATATTACAAGGGTAAAAATGAAAAATTTGATCCACATCAGAGTGAAATACAAGTTAATTTTCAAAAAGGATTTCTGAAGAGGTGAGCACTTAAGGGTTAAGTGGAAAAAATATTTTGAATCATTCTATGTGGAGTAGACATGTGCATCATATGGCTCTATTGTGTTTCTTTCATACAGTGTCTTTGTGCAACTCGTACATGTGTGAGGTTGTCTGTGGACGTCAGTCAAAATCAAGTGCCAGTATGAATTTGTAGACCTCCCCACAACAAACCCGTCAAACCAGCAGAGTCATCTGGCAATGGCGTGTCCAGCGGGGTGGCCTGGGGGGGCACAGGCCACCCCCCCAACCAGACTGGCCACCCCAGGTGCCACCCCAAAGGTAAAACAATAAAATTCAATCAAATGTACGATTATGACCTGCAGTCTATCTGGGTCAGATATAAACTAAGTTTAGGAGTAGTTTATTTTCGTTGTGCTGACTTTTTACCGTCAGTTGCAATAACTCGTACTGCGTACTAGCCAGCTTGATGGAGTTTTTAGGTGGGTGGGTTCTATGATGTTACTGATAGTGAACTTTATTTTATTCATAAGGTTAGTTAGTAGAGTTGCCAACGGCTCCTTAAAAAAATGGGATGGTCCCTCGTTCAGAGAAAATATTACACGTTTCATATTGAGCTGAGAAGAGACGCAGTTTGTCCCGAACTTTAGCTAGAATGAAAAAAGACACAAAGGTGGATTTATTCTGTCGTTACGCTGCACAGCTGCCTCTTCTTCTCTCATTCTCTCCCCCTGCCTCTCCTGTTTCTACTTCAATCATGAAACTGATCAATGATCAGCTGATCGGCTTTTCTCTCTCATTTATTTATCGCCCACTTTGCGCCAGAAAGAGGAAACCAGCAGATGTCGCACTAAACAACAGCAGCACGTTTAAGCTTGATCAGCTATTGTTAGAATTTATTTAATATTAATTTCTAGTATCAGCTGATGTTTGCTGGAGCCACAGCTGTAAAACTGCTGGTCATGATGTTGGTTTGTATATGTGGTGAGAGGGAAACATGAAGATGAAACCAGGAGATGTCCTTACTGAATCATCAGAGCTGAACAGGTGATGGAGAAACAGGTTTACCTTTTAGGTGACATGAATGAGTTGAAGGGAAGTTATGAACTGTTTCTGAGAGACAAATAACACCAGGATCCTTTTCTAAGCAGCTGAGCTGGTAACTGTGCAGAGGTGGATCTAGGAAATTTTTGCCAGGGGGCCAGGTAGGGCATTAACAAGGAAAGGGGGGCACAAAGAAATACTTTTCTTTCTTATTCTCATTTAAAATATCTCGCTTTTATTAAATAATTATCTAAATCTTACAACCAAAGTTTTTATCTGACGTAAAATGTATAGAAATCATACATATACCAACAAGACTGTACATCACTGTCACAACAGCATTTGTTTTCATTCAAAGTCTTTATGGCTTTAATACCTTTAATACCAGTCTCTAGTCAAAATGCCAGATTTTCTGTCCCGGTCCAGCCCTGCAGGTTAATACTGGCAGTGTCACCATGCCAGCTGACTATATTTCATCATCAGCCAGTGTTGTTCTTTATCAATATTACCAAAGTTTACCATAAGGCAGCATAGAAAGTATTTACTTGCTTTCAGGTTTTATTCAAATATTAGTCTTTTCAGTTGTTTCCCCACTTTTTTCCTGTTTCAAAATCAAACACCAGTTTGTGAGAAGATTATCTTCTTTTTTTAACAGGCAGATAAAGTTTTGCATTGGAACTGGCTAATTTGTCAATTGTTTGTTACAAATGTTCGTATTTTAATATTAAAAAATGTTTTTGCCAAAACATATGTGCACTACATGTCAGTAAAAATACTATGCAAATATTGATGTCCTTGAATGCTGAGTAAACACTGACAAAGCACTGATTGTATCTCTTGTACTTTATCAACGCAGTATCTAAAAACTTTGCACCGTAGTGGTTAAAATCTCATTCTAATAAGAGTTAAAAGCGCATTCGGTTATTAGGTTTATAGGGTTATTGAATTATGGTTAATGGTTGGTAGAATTTTTTTTAAACATTATCTGCCAATTACATCTGCCACCCTTCTCCAAATCTGTGCCCCTACCTGGCCCCCCCAACAAAAATTTTCTAGACACGCCACTGTCATCTGGATTAAGATCAAGCTCCACAGCTCCAAAGCTTCACAGCTCTATTGTACTTTTAACATTTCTAGTTTAAAAGAAGAGTTAGACACAAAGAATTACACTGGAATTGCAGTAAAACTAAGAAAGATTGAGTCTTTTTAAGAGCTACAGGGGCTCTTTTGCACCATCAGTTTTTTTTAATGGGTGATTTGAACTGCTACTCATGAGAAAACATATGTTGAAAAGCAGCATATGCTGTCTTGCCAATTTGTCATTTTTGATTTGAGGCAGCTATGGAGGATTAAAGGAAAAGAAAATGCAGTTTCACCAACAGTGAAAGAAGAAAACGAGATTAACGGAGCTGTGCAGTCAGCACAACATCAAACTGTCATGCAGCTGAAATGAAAAAATACATCAAACCAACTGGGTCCTCCACTGAAAATAGTACTATACAGTAACGTAATTATGAATGTTGTTGGAGAGGATTCACGTACAGCTGGCTGGTGTACAAAGCAGCAGTGCTGACCGTTTGGGAACCTTTTGGGGGATGAAGTACCCAAAAACTGTAATGGCTCAAATGACAGCTTGAGGCTGTCAAGCCAATCCAGAAATCACTCTCTTCTCCATCTTCCAGAGACCCTGTGTCTTCATTAGGGAAATTACATTTTGGATTTTCTGAATATTATTATATGTGTTTTATTCCTTGCAATAGTGGCTTTATTAAGCTATAAATTGAACCCATTGTACCTTTTAAAAAAAAAAAATTAGTTTCTCTTCAAAATGTAATGCTTAGGTTTTTTAATTATCAGATCCAATGTGTGCACCACAAACTACTGTTTACAATCCTGTACAAACTATCAGAGCAATGTGACCCAATTTTGAACTCGTAACAGTGTATATAAAGGTGAAAAGATTCAGCTGATGAAGAACCTCAACTTGGCACATAGAATACAGACCATTAGACAATCAGAGGAGTTCCCAGTAAAGGTGAACTTGCAAGTTCTAGATTTAAATGGAAAAACACAAACTGGAAGCCATGACAACCAAGTGAAAACAAATGTGGCAAGACAAAGCAAACCAGAGATGAAAAGCCAAGTCAAGTCAAGTCAAGTTGGCTTTATTGTCACTTCAACCATATACAGTTTAACAGTACACAGTGAGGCGAAACAACGTTCCTCCAGGAACCAAGGTGCTGCATGCAACATAAATTTACAACATAAATTAACAGAAAACACTAAACTAGCTAACTAAGAGGCCTAGTTAGCTGGCTAGCAGAGACAAGACAGACTGACCTAACATAAATTACAACATAAATTAACAAAAAAACTAACAAAAAAAAACTAACTATCTAACTATCTAAGGAAGACTTTTTTTTTTGTTATCAGACAGCAGACAACAAAGTGCACGTGCAAATGTGCAAACAAGAGCAGCAAAATGACAGAATGATACAAAAACACAATGTAACATAATACAGTTTTTGCCCGTTGCTTGAACACCATGAACCCATGCCTAGACTAAAGTAACACAAGTTGAAGCTTTTGTTACCATACCTCAAACACATGTACCCCTACCTTAAACAAAAGCGCTGCTTTGCACCCCAGTTCCAATTATGCAACACACCTACTCCTTTATGCAACACACCTACCCCTTTATGCAACACACATGGTCCTGCATGCTACACTCCATTTCATATATAAGACACTTCGCTCACAAAATGAAATTTCAGGGTGCCATTCGGAAAACACATGTATCCAAAATACAAAACACATCGGGTAATTGCAACCACTCAAATACACACCTGAAGGCACTTACTTGCAAAACCGAACACCAATTAGCCAACTACAAAAAGCCCTCAGCGTAGCCATTTCAAGAACTTTGCAAGCATGGATGGAGGGAGAGCAAGAGGAAGAGGAAGAGGTAGAGGAGGAGGAGGAAGAGGAGGAGGAGGCCGAAGAGGCCATGCACGGACCCATATTTCTGATGAAATAAGAGCAACTTTGGTGGACCATGTCATCAACCATGGCCTGACTATGAGGGAAGCTGGGCAGAGAGTCCACCCACATCTAAGCCGCTTCACAGTGGCATCTGTAATACGAACATTCCGACTAGAAAACAGGTATGTCTTCACCTCCATACCTTCTGCTCTACTCAGATGGTTTTATAGCACTGTTCTACAGTATATCACATTACCATATCAAGTGTACGGGGTGCTAATGCTCCTTTTGCAGCCAAAGTGGCTGATTCCTTATATTGAAGTACAGTGTTGTACAGTGGATGACACAGTACATACAGTAAAGTACTGTAAGAAAAATAAGCAAACCGATGACAATATGTGGTTGTATTTCTCCAGAATGACTCGAAGACCTTCTGGGGGAGGACGGCAACGCCTGTTCACACAACAGCAGGAACTTGCCGTTGTGGACCTAGTGAGGGCAGACAATGCCATCCGTCTCCACCAGCTACGACGGAAAATACTTGCAGGCAGGCGAGTGTTCAGCAACATAGACCATGTGAGCATCACCACCATCAGACGCATCTTGGGTAAACACAGCATCACCATGAAGCAGCTCTACAGAGTCCCATTCGAGAGGAACAGTGACAGGGTCAAAGGACTTCGAGCTGAATATGTACGGGTACGTGTAACTGTCCCTTACATTTACAATAGAGTATTGGTGAAGTCCAGTAGCAGCTGAATATGTACCATATCAGTACCACATGGATCTATTCTGAGAGCTACACAGGTACCTGTGTGATGGGGTGAGGGTGCCGTATGTGTAGCACTGTAGTACAGTGATATGTTCCCCTTTTTTTCAGAGAATCTTGGCCATGGATGGAGCTGCACAGCCTCATGAATACATTTTCATTGATGAAGCTGGATTCGACCTGAGCAAAACAAGACGACGGGGTCGTAATGTAATTGGCCAAAGGGCAATTGTGCACGTCCCAGGGCAGCGCGGGGGAAACATCACATTATGTGCCGCCATATGCCTTCGAGGGCTTCTGCACCATCATGCAATACTAGGTCCATACAATAGCCAACACATACTCACATTTCTAGATGCTCTCCATGATATAGTTGTACAGAACAGACCAGATCAGCCCAGGTTTGTGGTGATATGGGATAATGTCAGTTTCCATCGGGCTGCTCTGGTCCAGGCCTGGTTCTCCAACCACAATCAATTTGAAGTGGTATACTTGCCCCCTTACTCACCATTTTTGAACCCTATAGAGGAATTTTTTTCGGCTTGGAGATGGCGAGTATATGACCGCCAACCACATGCCCGCATGCCTCTTCTGCAGGCAATGGAACAGGCCTGCGGCGACATTCAGGTGACAGCAATCCATGGATGGTTTCGACATGCAAGAGGATATTTTCCCCGGTGCCTAGCGGGAGAGGACATTGCTTGCGATGTTGATGAGGTCCTGTGGCCAGACCCCAACAGACGGCGGGATCCATGAGCCCACTTATGCACAATTGTCATGGTTTTTTGTGTTTACAGTATAGTGTTTTTTCTATTGCAGTATTATTGTGTTGTTGTTTTTTTTTTTTGCTTTATCTGAATTCATGGTACTGCAATGTACAATATTGAGTAGGTCTATTTGCGTTTTTGGTTGTTTGAAAATGTGTCTCCTGTAAATGTGCCTTCTGAATAAACAATGGAAATCAAGGACTGCAGTGTTTTATATAAAGAAGACTAGTGTGTTCCCCCTGATCTGTCAGTGTTTGCATATGATGCAAGTATGTGTCATTTTGTCAACAGAGTTACATTTTGACAAAGGAATGTCAGGTTTTGACAGCAGAGTTTAGGTTTTGGGAGTAGAGTTTCAATTTGGCACAGATGTGAATGGTATATTTCCCAGTGTTGTGTCATGTGTACTTGTGTGTACAGTTTTGGCACAGAGAGCGGAGTTTTGCAAAATGTGTTCAAGCAGTGGGCAAAAACTGTAATAAGGTTTTGTGATGATGAGTTGAGGTAGTGGAGGAACAGTAAACATTCCTTAGTGTAGCAGCAAAAATTAGGAAGTACAGAAGTTAGTGCAAAAAGTCCAGTAATAATATTGTGCAAAAGAGCATTTACAGGTTGGTGTGTACGATGGTTTGGTGGTGTAGGTCAGTGTGTTTGCGCTTGTGTTGATTAGTCAGTCCAGTCTCAATGTTTTGAGGTAGTTGAGTTAACCTGAGTGATAATGTTTGTGTGTGTGTGTGTGTGTGTGTGTGTGTGTGTGTGTGTGTGTGTGTGTTTATCAGTCAGTCCCTTTTTGCTGAGGAGACGGATGGCTTGTGGAAAAAAGCTGTTGCACAGTCTGGATGTGTGTGCCCGAATGCTTCGGTACCTTTTTCCAGATGGCAGGAGTGTGAAGAGTGTGTGAGAGGGGTGTGTCCGATCAGCCACAGTGCTGGTGGCTTTGCGAATGCAGCGTGTGGTGTAGATGTCCTCAATAGAGGGGAGAGAGACCCCGATGATCTTCTCTGCTGTTCCCACTATCCGCTGTAGGGTCTTGTGGTCCGATATGGCACAGTTCCCAAACCAGACAGTGATGCAGCCGCTCAGGATGCTCTCGATAGTTCCTCTATAGAAGGTGGTCAGGATCGGTGGTGGAAGCCGGGCCTTTCTCAGTCTTCTCAGAAAGAAGAGACGTTGTTGGGCTTTCTTGTGCAGGGAGCTGGTGTTGAGGGACCAGCCGAGATCCTTCTCCAGGTGGACGCCCAGGAATTTGGTGCTGTCGACGATCTCCACAGAGGAGCCGTTGATGCTCAGCGGTGAGTGGTCGCCTCGTGTCCTCCTAAAGTCAACAACCATCTCTTTTGTCTTGTCAACATTCAGAGACAGGTTGTTGTCTTTACACCAGTCCGTTAGTCTCTGCACTTCCTCTCTGTACGCTGACTCGTCGTTCTTGCTAATGAGACCCACCACGGTCGTGTCATCAGCAAACTTAATGATGTGATTTGAACTGGGTGTTGCTACACAGTCATGAGTCAGCAGTGTGAACAGCAGAGGACTGAGCACACAGCCTTGTGGGGCCCCAGTGCTCAGTGTGGTGGTGCTGGAGGTGCAGTTCCCGATCCATACTGACTGAGGCCTTCCAGTCAGAAAGTCCAGGATCCAGTTGCAGAGGGAGGTGTTCAGGCCCAACAGGCTCAGCTTTCCGATCAGTTGTTGGGGGATGATCGTGTTGAATGCTGAGCTGAAATCTATGTACAGCATTCGGACGTGTGAGTCCTTCTTGTCCAAGTGTGTCAGGGCAAGATGGAGTGCAGTGGAGATGGCGTCGTCCGTTGAGCGGTTATGGCGGTATGCAAATTGAAGTGGATCCAGTGAGGGGGGCAGTAATCCACAGTTTCTGGTTGGGTCGTGAGATGATGGTCTTGGAGACAGTGACGTCATCGGTGCACTTGTTGATGTAGCTGGACACTGATGACGTGTACTCCTCCAAGTCAGTGAAGTCGCCGTAAGTTGCAGCCTCCCTAAACATGTTCCACTCAGTGCTCTCGAAGCAGTCCTGAAGAGCAGAGATGGCTCCTGCTGGCCAGGTTTTCACCTGCTTCAGAACCGGTTTTGATCGCCCTGAAGTGCCCTGAAGTGAAAGCTTCATATGACAATTGTCTCAAAATGGGACCCTGAGCCACAGTGTGTCGTAAAAGCAGGTCAGTGAATGAGGCCACTGAGACTGAGAAGGGTGGGCAGACCTCATAATTTGTGGGTTTGGTGTTTGATGTGAATGAGAGAAATGAAGCATGGACTGTGCAACTAAATGTACACAGCAAATTCAAAAGTGTTAAATTTTTTGGTGTTAATAGTCTCCTTGCAAAAGTAGAGTTAATTTTACTCTAAGTAGAGTCACATTCTTTTAATGTAACTCTGAGGTGTAAAATGATAGTAGTTAAAATCGAGTGTTAAAAATGAGTGTTTCGCTGTCAAATCTGGAGGTGTTAAAATGGAAACATTAACTCTTGACCTCTTAACTCTGAACTCCTAGAGGGGCTATGACACCAACAGAGTAAATTCACAGACTCCGCCCCCAGCACGGCTCCAATCGAAGCTGAAGTGAAGCCGTTTCAGAACATTTTGCTCTACATATTTGAGTTGTTTGCCATGCTTGGTAAGTCATTTTTTCAAAGATTGTTTCAATTGTTATTAGCTTTTACTTCTGTGGCTCTTTGGAGTTGAGACAAAGCTGTGTGAAAGGCATTAGCCATGTTGCTCGGTGATAGCATAATATTCTGTTTTAGCTAGCTGAAAAGTATTGTTTGCAGGCAAATACCACAGCCTTGAAAAAAAGCTTGCATGTGAATTTTCAGTCAAATCTTTGGTCAAATACACCTAAAACAATGTCTAGAATGTGAAATGTTGGTATAATGGTGCTACTTGAAGCCTGAAAACGATCGCCCATAAAAAACAAACAAACGAGCAAACAGCAGTAGCAGACGTCCTGACTGGGTTCTACGTTAGCATAGATCCCTCCAGAGTTTTGTGCACACGGTTTAGGTAAAAATGAAAAAGGTTGAGGTTTTACATTTAGTTCAGTATTACCTGTTGCCTGTGTCCTTGTCTTTTGGGAAAATACTTTACACAAGTAATGGCTCAAAGAGGATTCCTTTTTTTTTTTTTTACTGTGCTGCAATTGTTTACTGGATTATTTGTGCCATTAATTAATGTCAACTAATTTTTATTCGATCTCCGCACAGGATATGCTTGTGAAGATGGAATATGGGGGAGAGCAGAAGTGCGTTGAAGTTCCACAAAGTGATGAATGAAGGACATGCATATTGTATTGAAGAAATAAGTGATGAGAATGCTGTTATTTGCATTTACCATGTCAGACCTTTTGATAAACAAAATTCTAATGAAAGTGAGAACATGTATACTGTTACATCTTTCAGAAAATGTTTTGAAATTGTGGTGCACAGTTCAGAATAAATGTTTTTCAACAACCATTGCATCTTTTTAGTAAATGTTTATTTCCAAAAGAAATATCTAGAAGTTCAGAACAGTAAAATTCCCACTTTTTAGAATGAATTAGAAGATAACTCTTACGTAGTTAAACTAAAATACTCTTTGAGAGTTAATATATAAACTCTTAACACCAAGTGTTAAATGATCAACTCCAGACAGATTTGGTGTTTAACACTAAATCAGAGTTAACGTACCAACTCTCCAAAAAGAGTTAAATTAACACTCTCTGGTGTGGACCCATATAGACACTTTAATAGTGTTGAAATCAAATCCGACAGTGTTAATTTGGACATGCTGGATTTGCTGTGTAGATTCCATCCCAGTAGAATTTAAGATCAACACAGGGGCTGATGGTGTTGTGATCTAGAAATTTCCTTCCCACTGTTGCCAAAGTGCTTGCTCATAGGGGGTCATATGATTGTTGGGTTTTTCTCTGTATCTATGAAGCGCCTTGAGGCGACTTATGTTGTGATTTGGCGCTATATAAATAAAATTGAATTGAATTGAATTGAAATGTTTGAAATTATTTGCATTTCATTAATCCGTGGAAAAGATTTGAGGTTTCAGAAAGGAGTATTCTAATTGTATTTTTGTTTTGGACATTTTCTGTGAGTTATTCTAGTTATACTATCCCCAAAAGGTTCAAGTTCAGACTGGCTTGTGATGTCACGAGTGAGCATGAGTGAAAATGTGAGGAGTAGAAACGAATATGAGCAGTGTGAGATGAGAGAACGTGTTAGCTATGGGATGCTATGCTTCATTAAACTCCAAAACTCAAAAGAGGGTAATAAAGTTGCCAACAGGAGAATGGAGTCATGTCTCTTTGAGAAGGACAATTAAAACCATCTGACCTCCATCAGGAGGGGAGCTGTTGTGTCTCAGCTCTTTTATTGTCACAATATGATACAGGGGCAAAGACTATCCTTTTAAAGACTTTGTAGTCCATGAACACAAAGTCAACAACCTATTCAGCCATTTCCTGTCAGTTAAGATGAATCTGATGAGGCGTGTGAGGTGTATATCAAGACAAGTGTATATTAGCAGCCTTACGGGGAGCACGGCACTGCCCACCTGGTGCCTTATTCCATGCTGCTGAAAGTAGAAGAGGAACTACAAAGGATGGAGATCAATCATGTCATTGAGGTGGTGATATAACCTACTGAATGGTTAAAAAAACTGCACTACATCCTGCCTACCCCTGATTAAAGAACCTAAGTGGCACAACAATATACCGTATTTTCCGCACTATAAGGCACACTTAAAATCCTTTAATTTTCTCAAAAATCGACAGTGCACCTTATAATCCGGTGCACCTTATGTATGAATTCTGGTTGTGCTTACAGACCTCGAATGGATTTTATGTGGTACACCGCGCTCAAATGTTGTAGTACAACTTTGGTAAGCTACGAAGCCGCACCGCTTGATGGATTGTCGGAGCATTACGGCTACCGTAGTCAGGAGCCTCGTGGAGTACTCTGGGTCCAAAACTCTCTCCGGTCCCAAAGTCAAACGAACACTGCGTTTGTTCGTCACTGAGAGGTAACTGAGAGGTAAAAACTGTCTAAGTTCTTTCATCTTTAATGAAATGATCAGCGTAGTTGCTTTACGAGGTGTAACAATTAAGTTTAACATCCAGGAATCCATGAAAACAGAGTTTTCTTTGCGGAATCAAACTCAAAGTAATGTCAGTACTTCAAAGCTTTAAACACTGCATGGTCATAATCTCTCCACACTCCATATTATTCATTGCAGACCCTAGAAGCCTTGCAGATGCAGAAAATATAATCTCAGCTGCCAGTCAGGATTTTCTGTGAGACAGTTGGAGGTGCATTACAAGCTGCTTTCTGCTAGAATTCCCCTCACCTAATCAGACTTACAGAACCATACCAGTTGACCAGGTTTGGAAGGATTTCTGTTTATTAATTAGAGCTTAATTACAGCTTCCTGTGTTGTGAATTGTTCTGACTTAATGCCCACCGAATTGACCATTTTCTTGAATCATGAAACTTGAACTTGTTTGTGTTGTCCCATGGCTGTCTTTTGTCCCGTCTTCCTTCTCTTACCCCAACCGATCATGGCAGATGGCCGCCCCTCCCTTAGCCTGGTTCTGCCAGAGGTTTCTTCCTGTTTAAAGGGAGTTTTCCCTTCCCACTGTCGCCAAAGTGCTTGCTCATAGGGGGTCATATGATTGTTGGGTTTTTCTCTGCATGTATTGTAGGGTCTACCTTACAATATAAAGTGCCTTGAAGAGGCTGTTGTTGTGATTTGGCGCTGTATAAATAAAATTGAATTGCAAATTAAATTGAATTGTTGTCATTGTTTTTATGCAGCCTTTGCAGGGCTTTTTTAAGCACTAATAATTCTTAACTAATTTATCTTTTTCCAGTGGATGAAGCAAGTCAAAGGTCTGAAGTTGCTTCCAATGCAAAATTGCATTCAAAAGTCCCCTGTAAGAATCCACAACATGCAGAGAAGAAAGCGCGTCAGTAGACTGCCAAAAGAAAACATATTCAATAGAGAGAGAGCAACAACATTAGTTGTATCGGGTCACACTCTGACCACACACACACACACACACACACACACACACACACACACACACACACACACACACACACACACACACACACACACACAGAAAATGCTGAAATGTAAAAAGGCCTGCACGGCAATAATGAGAAGACAAAATTGGTGGATGATTGCGGGATCCTTATGGAAAGGAAAAACATCTTCAGACCTGGCAGTAAAGTACAGAACACTTTCCATGAAGTTGGCATATTATTATCCTACCATAAAGAGAGGAATTCACAAGAGTAAATAGAGAGGGCCCATCACAACTCACTGTGCAAATCATTCGCCTGCTTCAAAAAAGGCAGGCTATATTAGGCTTTGTCCTAAAACTGACCTGTAACAGCATGACAGGAATAAAACAAAAGAAGAAAAATTTAAATATTGTCATGATCCTAGGTTTTTTTGTGTTTGTATGTATTTATTCTTACTCTATTTTCTATTTTATCTTAGTTGTTCTTGATTCTGTTATTGATTGAATTTTGATCTATATTTATTCTTGAGTATTTTTTAAGCACTTTGTATAATTTAACATAGTTATAGAGTTGAATTCCATCAGTGTTTGCTGTCTCATTCTTCTGTATCAATTTCCTTATGGTCAGTTTATTTATGTGTCTACATTTCCCATGGTAGTTCTTACTTCCTGTTTTATTTTGGTAGTAATTTGTATCCTATGTCTTGCTTTTAGTATTACTTCCCCTCACTTGTGTCTCATTGCCTTGAACATCCTCAGCTGTTGCTCTTTACCCTCCACTTTACTCTTGTATATAAATAGTGCTGTCTTCCCTAAGTGTTTCATTCAGTTCCTCTAAACCTGTCCCATGGATTTAGTTTCACTTCACTCTGTGGACTTCATGTTTTGCTTTCTGGACACAGAAGGGAGGCCAGCAGAAATCCTACTGGCACCCTGTATCTACATATCCTCAACCTTTTACACTCCATGAAGTCAACAAACAAGCAGCATGTACATGAGTTCCAGATAGGGCTGCATGCTTATGGTCAAGATTAGAATCAATAAAATTCTAAAATAAGGATCATCAAAGACTCCAGTCACCCCAGACATAAACTGTTCAAATTACTATACTACTATAAACTGTTCAAACTACTTCCATCAGGCAGGAGGTACTGCAGTATCTGGTCCCGAACCAGCAGACTGAGAGGCAGCTTTTTTCATCAGGCCATCAGACTGCTGAACACTTCATAGACATCTCACCTTCACTTACTGGAACTTCGACATTATGCACTCCATACTGTACATAAATACCATTTCTTTTGCACAATATCCAACTGCTAACCTCTGTACATATAAGGCTACAGTGATAGATGGAGCTGTACAACCACATGAGGAAGAAGAAACAAGAGAAGCTTGAGAAAACCAAGGGTTGAGAGAGGAGCTAGAGAAAATGGGTTAAGGCAACGATGGTTTCTGTGTGAATTGTAGCACTTGGGGCAGTGACCCTCAAACTGGGTGAGTGGCTCCAGCAGAAGCTGTTCAGAAGAGCGCAGTTCATGGAACAACAAAGATACTACACAGAACCCTAAAGCTCTCAGGCCTTTGGTAGAGGACCCGAGCTCAAAGGATAAAGACCACCCGGAGGGCGCTTGGGATTTTTTTTTTAATATTTATATATATTTTGACTATTCTCCAAAACATTTGTTACTTGCTGTGTTTAATGGCCACATACCATTGGCCAAATGAAATATGATGATGCGCTGTACAGGGTCGCCTTTTATGGGCATCTGAGCTGATGTTAGGACAGTTCATGCTAGCTACCATTGCATTGTTTTTCCTGGCCTTCATTCATTAATTATACTGGAGTTTGTCATGTCTTTTCAAGCGGTTGAATAAATTATTTGTGTTGCCTTGCAATGCAGACACAATTCTGCAACACTCTTCACATTTGATTTGTTCTTGGTTAACATCAGTTGCGGTAAACCCAAAGAATTTACAAACAACAAATGACGATCCACTTCTAGGAACATGCTCTTCATCGTGCCAGACATTTGATTTTCATTGTATATCTGTGTTTTAACGTAGCGTTATTCATCCAGACTAGTCCAGGAAACTTCGAGCTGCATGGTGTAGCTCACAGCTCTGATGGGTTCGTGCAGGTACGTCAGGTGCTTGATTTGCTTTTTCTTTGCTTTTTACATAATGGAATTGTATGTAAAATTAAATCTTGCTCGATCATGCCGATTAGTGGGAAGCCAAAATTGTGATTGAGATTAAAATGTAATTAATTTTTATCTCAATCACTATTGTCTATAGGATTTTTAGAAAATTATTGAAAGTTAATGTTATTTGATTTTTTTTATTTGTCCAATTATATTTGAGCTCTCTAAAAGAGAACCTAAAATAAAACATGGATGCAGTTGCTATTGAATGAATTAATGAGTTCATAGGAGAACCTGAACTTTAATTGCATGAAAAATTATGAAAATTATGTCACAGTCCAAACATTTACTGTCCTCATTGTATCGCATGCAGATAAACCTAAAAAATCACAGTAGGAAAGAATGATGGTAGCGTTCCATTAAGTGGCATGATACGCCATCATATTGAAACCTTGCAGCTTGTATCTACTTTCAAAATAAAGAGAAGCATAAATAAACACTAATCTGTATATGTGAAAGAACTGCTCTCTGAATTTGCTCTTTTATTTCTGCCAGAAAAACCACAAGATAATTTTATTCACAAATGTAATGCATTCTGTCTAATGTGTCTCTTCTGTTGAAATAAATAGTTAAAATTGGGTCATGAATAACAGCTATATAAATACATGTCTTGCATGGTAGATAATTGACAGAGGATTAGGAAAAAGATACAATTTAACTGTGTTTATAAGAAATAACAACCACAAATTAGCCCATTCTTTTATTTTATTTTTGGTTATATTTCTTGGTTCACAATAAAACAGCTAACTTTTCTAATCTTTGTATACGTCTTTACATAACTGCAAACCTTAACATGTACTCCCCGCGACAGTAACTACATTACCGATTGAACTTTATTACACTGTTGAGTTTCCTCATCTCACGTAAGACTTAACTCACAAAGAAGTCTTTTATTCACATTCCTAGGCTCTAATTAAGTGTTTAAGAGGCTCCTCAAGAGAATACAACTTAAGCTAAACATTGCTTAAGAGTTAATCAGTAGATCCAAGCACTTTTTCCAACAGTATCCAGAGAATCACTTGAATTTTTGACTGTCTGCATACAGATAAACAAACTTAAAATTTCCCCTTAACAGTGTTTTATCCATTAGTTCTTGTGACTGCAGGGGCACAGGGAATGGAATGAAGCCATTATTTAACCTATTAGTCACAGCTTTGTTTGACAACTCAAAATATCTCACAATACTCCTTGCCCTGCCACACAAAAGGATTTTGCACGGAACATTCTGATATTGCAAACATCTTAGATCAAACCACAGGAGAACACTCACAGATTTATCAAGTTAATCTTCACTGGCCGGAGTTCCAGTCAGGCGATGCTAGGTCTCCAGGCTCATAATTTGTCACATAACTCCTAGTTCAGGCCTGGCAAGTTCACAACCTGGTGCCTATCTCAAACCTTGCCTGTTGTCTGACATTTCTCTAGTGCAGCTGTGTAAGCTTTTCTGAATGAGGTTAATCTCTGGGGGTGTTTGAAAGTCAGTGTGTAAGAAAATGTAAACTTTAAGTACTCATTTTCACTGATATTTTTTAACTTCAACAACTAGACTACGGTGCAAAGACAAAATTTTAAACTGATTCTTGAGAATGAGGCAGATCACTGGAATCTTTTCTAGCTCAGAGTGAGCAACCTATGAGACACTCAATAACCAGTTGATTACTTACACCTGCTTGTTAACACAAATACTAATGGACAGCCTGTTAGGGTATGGGTAGACTAGCTCTGGTTTTGTGTTGTATCTTGTTTCATGTTTTGTTTTTTGCGAGCAGGTGTGTCTGGGGTGGAGCTGGGTGACAGATTATTTTACTACCTATGTGGTAACACTTACTGGCCTCTGTGCGATACTTACTGTCTGCATTCCTTGCATTCATTTAACCTTTCTCCAGCGTCTGTTTCCACCGACTCACCTCTCCTTCCAATTGTGTCTCAGTCTGAAATCGCAGCTCCTTTGGTCTGTTTCAGATTTCACAGTGAAAGCCTTTCCTGTTTTGTTATTTAGCACTGTCTCTGTAAATAAAGGTTACATTAACTCAAACATTGTTCTTTTGAGTCTGGTTTTTTGGTCCACCTTTTGGCTCAACCTGATATAGCCACTTATAATGGTAGTGACTCATTGCACTTAAACATGTAGATATGGTGATGGCAACCTGCTGAAGTTCAAACTGAGCTTCAGAACTGGGAGGAAAGGTGATTGAAGTAACTTTAAACGTAGCATTGTTCTTGGTGTCAGATGAGCTGGACTGAAACTGCTGCAGACAATGATCCATAAAAGAGAAAATATCCAGTGAGTGATCGTTCTCAGTGTGTCTGAAAATGACAGCAGGTGCTGCTACTGTCAAGTGAGAGCAGGAAATCTAGACTACAATTTGCATGGCCTCTGCAAAATTGGACATTAGAAGATTGTAAAACCATTGCCTGGTCTGATGCGTCTTGACTTGTGCTGTGACATTCAGATGGTACGGTCAGAATTTGGTGTAGATCAAAGGATTCATCTCACCAACTATTGGTGGTTCAGGCTGATGGTGGCAGTGACGTAATGATGTCAGAACTATTTCCTCAGCTCCGTTAGAACCAACTGAGCCCACAAGAGAATCATTCCTGATCATTTCCATCTCTTTATGACCACAGTGTACCTATTTTCCATCTGTTCCACGTCACAAAGCTCAGATCATCTAAAGTTGGTTTCACGAACATGACAATGAGTTTGTTTTACTGTAATGGTCTCCACACCCACCAGATTTAAATCCAGTTTAGCCCCTTTGAGATGTGATGGAACAGATTTGCATCATGAATGCACAGCTGACAAATCTGCAGCAACAACATCCTAAAAATTTAATGATCCCTTCTTGGTTCGGACCCATGTTTGAGGACTGTATTGCATTTTTTAGAATCAGTCTAAGCATTTAACTCTTGCCAGCTAATATTACAGTGGCCTGTATGTCAACCCTGCCACTTACATAGGACAGAATGGCAATCCTGGGGTGAGATATATTTTCTATGAGAGCAAACTGTAAACAATTTGACAGAGATCTGCAAAACAGAACCCTAATGACCACCTACCAAATGCCATTTGTCATCATTTAAAACACAGGTAATTTAAACTTATGTTAGAAAAAGAAGGTGGACAGGGTGCACAAAAGGTAAAGCTTACATGATTAAGTTGCCAGAAACCCACACAGGGCACCATTAAGAAGTATAATGCAGGTTTTACAAAATGAAAACAAGCTAATGTTTGTGTTTGTTGCTGGTTGCTGTGTGTTGGAGTCTTTGCTAAGTTTATCCCTTTAGCTTCATAGAACCCAATCTATTCATTCAGCTATTAATTATGTCTGACAGGATCAGGATCAAAATCTTTTTCAGTTTTCTAAACCCTAGACAAATGAAAAGTCACAGGGCTGACTTTTGAGCCTTGCCAGTTGTGGGAAAAATTATTTATTGTACCGTTATTAAAAGCTTGATCTGTTTAAAGTCAAAAGTATTTTTGTCCATTTTGTTTTATCTATATTTGCGTTACATCCCGTCTGTGTTTTGGGGCTATTTAAGGAGAGAGTGAATCAAATGAGTCAAATGTTCTGGAAATGACTATTTTTCCAAAAATCCTCCACCACTTGGTTATCTGTTAATCCATTAATGTGGGATGAAAGCGTTCAATTTGGATGCACTTTTGGGGTGTCGTAATAGCATTTAAAATTGTATTGTTAAAGTGCCACATAGCCTTTAAAGTGTAAGTGAAACAGAACTAGGAAACTAAGGTAGGTAGGTAGATGCCTGCAGAGTTTAAACATCACACTGTTTATGCCTCTGTTTGCCTACTGCGGAGTGTCAAAATGTAACAAAAGGCAAATGCGGCAATCTTCAGACAGCCCAGAAATTAGCCTGTCACCCCCGGCTGTTTTCAATCAGGCTAATTAAGAAAGTGCTGAAAAACTTTTTCCACACATTTGTCAAATAAAGAAAATTGCTGCAGCATGCCATGATAAGGATATTGAGTGTAAATTATTTTGTTCTGCAGTCACAAGTCAGAATATTTAAGCAAATATTAAAATATTTGCAAGTTTTTAAAAATAGATTGTAAGAAGTGTGCATTGTTTTTAGCACATTTCGTGTGAGTTACATTGTGGGCCCAACAATGTAGGTTTATTCCTTCAGACTGGGAGTATAAGCAAAATGTTTTGAACTGCCCAACGGATATGTGCAATTTTTTTTTCATGACTTTCTTTCATCTTGAGAAGCATTGGATTCTTTGTGGGGAGCAAGATATTAACGCTGATAAGCACAACTGTGTGCTTATAGGACTGCATTTTTCACACATCATTTGCTAGCCTTCTTGCAAGGTGGGGCAAAAAGGGTTTGAGTGTTCTCTGCTGCCATAAAAGCAACATTAATTGCAGTCACTGAAACAGAATCATTCAGTGTTTTAGCAACATTAAAATCAGTTTCCAGAGCAATTAAAAATATATTTTCTTCAACACAGGAAGGCAAATAAGTTATTGTGCATTAAATGTCCACTTTGATAGGAAGCTTTATACCACACTGGTGGGTAAGATGCCACACTGCAAAAAAAGGAATGACCTGCCAAACGATCTGACACAGACCAGCAGACCAGCACTCCTAAACCGAATGCACTAGACATGGACTACTGCACAGCAATTTCCTTATTTAGTGTTGCAGATCCATGCTTGTACCTGATGTATCACCCTAATATGTATTGACTCAAGATTCAGTGCTTTGCAGTATTTCATGTTTCAGCTCTGTGTTCTGACACAAATGCAAATATTTAGGTTGTAAATTGAAAGATTTGGGTCTAAAAATCATCCCTTGATGGAGTTAAATGTGATAGAGTGTATTTTTAAGGAGCATTAGATTTACTGCAGATTTGCATGAACACTGTGAGGATGTTTCCCTGCTGGTCCTAATTATCATGCTATCTGAGAGGCCAGTCAGTGTATCAAACTACACCCCCAGATATTTACATGTTGTACTACTATCAGTCATTAAAGTCTTGTTGTACCCACTGTCTCTTTCAGCCTTTGTAATCTGCTTCATCTCCAGATGATCGTTTGTTTGCACTCCCTGCCTACGATGTAAAAAAAAAAAAAAAAAAACCTCCTGTTTTTAAACTGTGAGATTATGATCCGATCAACAGAGAGATACCACCACAGACAAAAAAAGTATCAGCTGTCTGATGAGTTTAACTCACTTTTCATGTAGACAGGTTTTTCTTTTTACTTGACTGCTGATCGTCGCATCAAATGCTGCAGCCGAAATACTGAAGACTAAGTAACAAGAAAGAAATAATCAAGGAAAGTTATCTCAAATGTTCTGCTTTGATGACAAAACAACCGGAAGCTAAAAGCTCCTGCTAAGCACATAAATTTCAAAGCATTTTTTAGATTAGACAAGCCATGCGGTAATGATGCTTTGAGGCAGCAGAGAGATGAAACATATCCAAGCGGCACAGCTTGTAACTGAAAATTTTAGGGGATTGAGACAGCAGCAGATAGAATTTCATTTACTCATTCTCAAAACAGCTAAACACTATTAGCCAGCTCCCTGTGAAAACTCAATAAGCTACCTCAAAGCTGTTTTTTTGTCACCTTCAAGTTGCCTTAATACTGTTATTTTTTTTCCCCTTTAGCCAAACTCATACAGACTTTACTACGCCCACAAGGCCTATCACATTTACTCCCCTGTGATATCTGTCATGAAGGCAGTTTGTAGACCCATTTATAGGTTTATATCATTTTGAAAAATTGCATCAACAGCTTTGAATGGTCCCCTTGAGAGATAGAAGGCAGATGAGTACCTGGCACTGAACCCCCTTTCCCCCCCACTGTAATAAATTTGTCTGGTTTGTTAAACACTTCTATATAACAAGACAGAGGACACAACACACACTGGCTGTTTATTAAAGTTGAATTTAATGTTAAAATCTGTAACATTGTGCTGTCGATTTTTCCTTTCATAGGGACTGATCTTTGCACTGGATTTCACCATCAGACAGAAGCTGCTAAACCACAAAATAGATGTGAATTATTGTTTAGTAGCTGCAGGCACCAAAACTGACATAATGACAGAGAGTAGAATTAAGGTCTGTGCTGTGCAGCGATTATGTCTGCAGAGAGTAATGTTTAGCATTACACATGCATACATCAAATATAGTTTGACGTGTTTTTTAATCTCTGATTGCCAGCAAGTACATTGTTTCTCGTTTATTTTTTGTGCACTTCTCAAAACTGAGTAAGCTAATTTTTTACAAAAGGACATGTTTAAATTATTGAAACACTCGGGCTTACGTCAACACAGAAATTCATCACAATAATGAAAAGATAACGCAAGATGAGTAATAAAGCGCAAACAATCTTGTAACTGCAAAATCAAATGTTGCAATGTACTGTATGTGGCAAAGCAAACTGCACAAAACATTATTCTTGGATGCAGCACAGCACAGTAATAATCTTTTGTATAAACGAACAGTAATACTGAAAAGTTTTCTGGCTATCTTTTGTAGTGTTTTTTTTTTTTTTTTTTACATTTAACGTCTTTTTAAAAATTGCAATAAGTCACAGCTACATTTCATCATAAGCATATTCTGTCACTTGTAAACACTCATAATGCGACGAAGAAGATCAATATACAATAAAGCTACAACCAAATATATTAGTACTCACAGAGCAGAGCAATGAGAAATCTTTTGGAGGCCTTTATATAAGAAATGTGATATCGAATTAGAAAGTTATTCATTCTCATATTAACAAATTACTTGACATTTACCAGGAATAATAATTAAGTGTTTAAAATATAGTATACTGCTTTTACACCAAGAAGAAAGAAAGAGACCCATGCTGAAAGAAACTTTAAAGACACAACAAACAATTTAGTCACCGCTGAACAGAGAGAGGCACACACCGTGCTGTACATTCAAACAAACACATTATTTACACACAGAAACAGCAAAATACTTTGATTAATACGTCTCAATATTTAACCAACCTCAATAAAAATGATTGGACAACTTAAAAATGCAAAACACTAAAATGCACAGCATATATGTTTTCACATTCTTTGAAAATACTTTCATGAGTCTATTAACATTCAAATCTCTTTAGGATAATTAAGAACATTTGTGTTGTGTTTGTATGGCTGTACCTTCTGGTTGATTTACAAAAAAAAAAAAGTTGGTTTTTTTTTTCTATACTATGTGACAGCTGAATATCTGTTCGCTATGTGTTAATCAACATGGAATATAAATGACAAAATACCAAAACTGTATTTAGCTTTGATCACAAAATCTTTTTTTTTTATTCCAAAGCTCGGTATGTTCAATAGGAAACCAAAACTATGATTATGCTTGATTACCAAAACAAGTGACAAATCTAATCTCTTAACAGCAAAATCTATGAATAGACCAAAAATATGAAAATTTTCATGTCTGAGACTTGATGAATGCTGAGTCATTGAGGATCTGCCACAGTATGCTTCCACTGTAAACTGTAAATTCAACACAACAGAGGTTGACGTACTGCCTGGTGCCATCTCAGCACTTGATGTTCACACAAGCAACAATTTCCATGCAACACAGGGAAACAGCGTTAAAACAGCAGTGGCACCGGTAGCGGAACAACGCTATCCTTATATATTGCACGTCACCATGCAACTTCCTGTATTGTTTTCCTTTCACTTGACTGAAAAATATAAATAAAACAATGACGCCCTAGCTCCTAGATGGCTAGTTTGCGTTCAGTAAGCTCATTGAGCTGCCTGTTTATTGACATGGTGGAAATGAACTGGATTTCTCCTCTGGCTTATTGTAGGTCACCAGGAAACAGTTGCATAACCAAGAGTTACACACAGAGCCATGTAGTGCTAGAAAGAATTCCATCAGCAGCTGTTCCGCTGGTGACTCTCTGCAGCCACTCGTTCATGGCTTCTCCTGAAGCCATTAACGCCCATCCTTTGTGAAGTTCACAGCTGTTATGGGGTGAAATAAAAAACAGGCTTTTGATCTGATCTCCATCAGAACTGAATAATTTTATCATCAACTGAATGAGCTGTAGGACAGATGGCTGTGTTTAAATGCTTCTTACAGTGATTTGTATCAAAGGGTGAACTTGAATGAACAAGAGTTAAACTTTTTGCTCTCAGTATTTCTATTTCTAAGCTAACCAAGCACCGTGCGCACTTTTTTGTACATCTGCGGTGTAAGAATGCATGCGTATAAAGCTTTACACATGGAAATGTTTTGTGTACACACACATCTGGAAATGCTCATGTTCAAGGGAATTCTTCAGGCTGAGCGCTGGGAGCGCTTCCATTTTGTGTTTTCACAGCGGTGTCGCTGCAACCAGCAATCTCTGTGTGCCGAGAAGTGACGTAGCTTCTCTTCCTACCAGGCAGGGAATGCTTCCTTCCGGTGCCACCTACAGCGCTGCCATCACCTTCAGCAGGGTCATAAACTACCACCATGGTGTTATCCATCCGTGTCAGTGTGTACATACTGCTCTGGCGTGTTTGGGTTAGCCGTGTAGAGCGTAGTTCCAGCTCGTCGTAGCTGGACACCTTAATAAAAGGGCACCAACGAAATGCTTGCTTGAAGCCTGCTCGAAACCTGTTGTAGTGAGAGAAAAACACATGACAAAAAAATGAGTTCATTTGTCATTTAATTGGCCTTTATTTCTGTTAAATCTTGCATAATTTCTTCTAATTGAAAAAGCAAGTGTTCCCCTCCTTGGCTTGTAAATGAACCACCGTATGAGGTGAGGAAGGCATACAGCAAACTGCTTTCTGTATCACTTGGTTATTGTTGTTCTCATAAGCCAATTTGTGTCTCTGTGTTTTGAATGTTCTATTCTCAGTGACCATGGTGGCAGGCTGGTCTGCAATGCATGAAGGAAATTGTTTTTCTGCATAGTGAGGTGCAGAACAGCTGGCTCTGTATCATCCACTCATCCATCCATCTGGAGAATGCTATCACTCTCTGAAGTCATCAAAACCTTTTATAGAAATGCCTTTTTGGTCTATTTTTCATTTTTGAATTCATCTTTGGCAGAGTGGTGGCACCGTTGAGACAACTGTTTCTGTTTCTGGCACTTGAAAGTATCTCCACTTTTGACTGGGAGAAACTAGTATCAGCATCAGTATATGTGCTGTGCAGATTTAAATACCCTGTCATTTGAGTGGTAGGGCTTGTGGAGACAGCTGCTCCAAAGAGCCTCTGAGAAAACTACCAAGAAGGTCATTTTTCTCCTTGGTGAAGAGAGTAATGAGGCCACTGAATTTGTACCTGAGAACTATAACTGTCCCAAGCCTGGACTGAGTGGTGGTAACACAAACATCCTCTAGTCCAACCCTCAGGTACCCAATGACCTATCACTTGCCGAAGCTGCTCTTGAGGCCTGTGGCCACGACTCAATGTGGCCACAAGTGGATCATGGTCATCAGTGATGAGAAGATCCGACAAACACATCATCACCCACCAATCTACACTGATGAGTTGCTTGCCCCAAGTTATGTGTCTAGAATGCCAAGGCTCACACTGGGTAAATGCAGGACAAGGTTGTCTGAGAGGCCAGTCAGTGTTGAAGCACCTTAGGACAGTGTCTGCAGTTGGCTTAAGATTCAAGGGCAATTCTGATGAGTTTCAAGACACATATTATGAGTACACTCTGTATCTTATCGACACAGACACAGGGTCATGTCTTCATTTTCACCTTTGCCTTTAGTGGGAAGTGAAGTGGTGTCTGTCATTATTAGTAGGGATGCTAGATGTGAAGCTGCAACGTAGTTGTCTGTTCTGCATTGTTGACCAAGTGTGGCTAGCATAGCAAATGTTATTTTGGAGGTAGCATTCCCCCAGGCAATAGTATTGCAACTGATATATTACTACTGAAACACAGCTACTTGAGTTAGCTAACAGTTAAGCATTAGCTGACTTCTTTATGATTCATTTTTCATTCATTCATTCATTTATTTATTCATTTTCAGGCACAACAAATACCTCTATTGAACATAAAATACACAAAACAAAAAACAAAACTTGCCTGAAAAAGGAGTGGGACGAAGAAAACTTATTAAATCCCACCCCTATACTCACTCATCAACAAAAAAAAACAATAAACTTCCCGCAGCTACGCCCATCATTGCATACAGACCCATCAACAGCCCCGGGCAGATACAAGCATCTAAGCGGCAGCTCGCAACCAACAATTAGAGCCTTCATAACTGAATACAGAATATATAAATTATAAATTGCATTACCACAGGTAACAGGCAGTAATAACTACAAGTAACAGACACACATACATATACATACATATATATCTACACACACAAGTACATATATGTACATACATACGCACACTTTATTTTTTATTTTTTATTTTGGAATCCATACCAGCAATGGTAAGAGGACAGACATTACAGAGCACACTAAAACCCATCATTGAGTATACTGTGACCAGACCAACTGTTTGTAGAGAAATTTAAATCTATGAATATTTTTGCATTGTTTCAATTGTAAACTCAGACTGTTCCAGATTTTCACACCACATACAGACACACAAAAGCCTTTACGGGTTGTTCGAGTTCTGGGTAATTTGAATTCTCCAAAGCCTCTCACATTATAAACCTTTTCTCGAATTTCAAATCTAGTTTGTAAATTTGCCGGTAAAAGTTTAGTAAAAGCTTTATACAAAATTATGGATGTATTGTAATTAACCAGATCCTGGAATTTAAGTAACTTTGCCTGAAGAAAGAATTTGTGAGTATGATCTAGATAACCAGCCTTGTGAATAATACGCAGTGCTCGTTTCTGTACTGTGACTAATGGATTAGTTGTATTTTTATATGTATTTCCCCACACTTCCACACAATATGTAAGATATGGAAGAACCAGGGTACAGTACAGAGTACGAAGTGCATCTTTATCAAGGAATTGTTTCACTTTGTTCAAAACTGCGAGGCTTCTGGAAATTTTGGTTTTTATGTGTCTGACGTGGGGTTTCCATGAAATTTTGTTATCAATTATAACTCCCAAAAATTTGTTTTCACTCACATTATCAATTGGTACACCTTCAATGATAATTGGTAATTCTATATTATATTTTAAATTACCAAAAAACATTGCTTTAGTTTTATTTATATTTAATGATAATTTATTTATGTCCATCCATTTTTTTATTAATTTTAGCTCCCTGTTTACAGTCATTACAAGATCAGTATAATCATCGCTACTGAAAAATATGTTGGTGTCATCTGCGAACAGTATGAGTTTAAGTACTTGAGAAACATCAAAAATATCATTTATGTATACATTGAAAAGTTTTGGTCCCAACACTGACCCTTGGGGAACACCACATGTAATACCAAGTTTCTCTGAATGGTAATGCCCTATGCTAACATATTGTTCCCGACCTGTTAGGTAACTTTTTAACCAGTTACCAGCTTTCCCTCGAATACCATATCTTTCCAATTTATCCAGTAAAATTGAGTGATTGATTGTGTCGAAGGCCTTTTTGAGGTCAACAAAAATACCAACTGCATATTTATTTTTATCCAGTGTATCAGTAATTTCTTCTACTGCCTCAATTATCGCCATTGAAGTGGTTCTTTGCGTTCTGAAACCATACTGACCAACATTTATTATTTGATGTTTTTCAAGGAATTTTTCTAATCTTGAATTAAAAAGTTTTTCTAGAATTTTTGAGAATTGAGGCAGTAGAGAAATAGGCCTATAATTGGTAAAACTGTGTTTGTCATTACTTTTATATAGTGGTATTACTTTCGCAATTTTCATTTTTTTTGGAAAACAACCGGACTGAAATGATAAATTACAGATATATGTTAAGGGACTAGCAATATTCAGAATAACCTGTTTAACTACAGACATATTTATGTCATGATAATCCATTGAAGACTTACTTTTACATTTTAATGTGATATTTATTACTTCTTGCTCATTTGTAGCTGAGAGGAACAGTGAAAAGGGATTTGATTTTATATTACTGATATTTTCATTTTTATGACACGGGATGTCCGCTGCTAGTTCTGGGCCAACATTTATGAAGAATTTATTGAACCCATCGACAATATTACTCATGTTGTGATTTTCACCATTTGCATCAGTAAAATATTCAGGATATGATGTTCCAGAAGATCCTTGTTTAATTAAGTTGTTTAACACATCCCAAGTTCCTTTTATATTGTTTTTATTTTCATATAATCTTCTTCTATAATAAAGTTGTTTGCTCGTTCTTATAATATCAGTCAATTTATTTCTATATGCTTTATATCTTTGTTCCACTTCTTTTGTTTTTACTTTGATAAACTGTTTATACAGATTGTTTTTCTTTTTGCAAGCATTAATAATTCCTTTTGTGAGCCAAGGACTTTTTATCTTTTTTTTCTTTGTCATGTGTTCGTTTACAGGACAATGTTTATTGTACCACATAGTAAAAATATCTAGAAAATTATCATAAGCCTTGTCCACATCTGACTCTTCATACACCGAACTCCAATCTTGTTGTGCTAAATCGAAATTGAAGGCATGAATTGCTTCTTCATTTATTGTTCGCTTTGCTATCATGATCTTGGTATCTATTTTTTTTAAATCACAGTCACACAAAGTAAAAACTGGTAAGTGGTCAGTTATATCACAGACAAGCAGACCACTATTAATTTGGAAATCCATGACATTAGTAAAAATGTTGTCAATAATAGTGGCGCTATGTGATGTTATTCTGCTTGGCTTTGTTATTGTTGGATATAGTGATAAGCTGTACATCGTGTCAGTAAAGTCATCAATGGCTTTTAACCTTGTTGGGTTTAGCAAATCAATATTAAAGTCACCACAGATAAATAGTAATTTTTGGTTCACCGAAGCAAACGTTTTTTCTATCCATTCATTAAAAGTGTCAATACTTGAACTGGGTGTCCGATATATGCAACTTATTATAACATTTCTCTTTTTTTCATTCATAATCTCAATAGTCAAACATTCCAAAATTCCATCAATAGCCATAGACATAGTTGTTACAACATTATATTTTATAGAGTTATAAACATATATAGCAACCCCGCCGCCCGCCTTATTTAATCTATTCATGTATTTTAAATCATATCCATTCAAACAAAAATCTATTCCTTTATCGACATTGAACCAAGTTTCAGTGATGGCTATAACACTAAAGGGGCGAGAAAATTGTTGCAAATAGTCCTTAATGAAATCAAAATTAGAGTACATACTTCTGCTGTTAAAGTGAATTAATGAGAGCTTCCCGTCTAGGTTAATTTCTTTTTCATATTGTTCCTGAGTGAAATAATTACAATTTTTAACAAAAGAAGAGAGAAAGTTACTTTCAGAATCTATTTCTGGATCTATTATATTATGCTCCTTATATTCACAATCTAGATCAATTACTTTCTGTTGAAGAACTAATTTCAACGTGTCCATGTCATTTCCTGGTGTAATTGATACATTGGTGTCAGTTATACTTGTCCAGATCCTCCATGTTCCTCACTATCAGTACTTTTGCCTCTTCTGGTGTCCCGTTTAGCTTAATGAAAATCTTACAGTTTGTTACCCATGTATGTTGTATTTTACCGTTCTTCTTCAGTTGCCTTGCCTTCCTCGCGATGTCTGCGTTTTTTCGTGTCAGATGCTCATTAATGAAAACGTCCGTGCCTTTCAGTTTGCGTCCTTGTTTCAGCAGTGCGACCTTGTTCTTCCGATTGACAAATCTCATAATGATGGCCGGCAGTCTGTCACTCCTCCTGGGCAGTGAGTGACATGCTTCTATGTGCTCCAGGTCCATCTCTATCCCCTTGCTTTGGAGGAAGGACGCCACCTGTTGCTCTACCGAGCGGGTCTCCTCGTCGCTGGGCTCCCCGACGTTCCCGGCCACCGCGCGCTCGTACGCGCGCGCGGCTTGATTTTAATACCGCTGATGACCACGTCGTTCGTACGGGTGTACTGCTCCAGCTCATCCACCCGCCGCTCGAGATCCATGATCCGTCTGTCCTTCTCGGCATTTTGGAGGCGTAGCTGTTTTACCTCCTCCAGAAGCCCCAGAAGCAGCTCCTGCTGTGCCCTGACTGCGGCCACGTCTCCGCACAGCGCTCCGAGGGAGGTTTTAATGTCCTCAACCTCCTCTGGTGTTGGGCCTTTCTTGGGTGGCATACTGAAGCGAGAGCACGAGGCGGCCACCACGAGGGACCCGGAAGCGGAATTTCTGATGATGGCGCCTGGCTAGGCCTGCTGGCTGATGGTGGAGCCTGGCTGTGGCCTGCTGGCTGATGGTGGAGCCTGGCTGGGTCTGCTGGCTGTGGCCTGCTGGCTGATGGTGGAGCCTGGCTGTGGCCTGCTGGCTGATGGTGGAGCCTGGCTGGGTCTGCTGGATGTGGCCTGCTGGCTGATGGTGGAGCCTGGCTGTGGCCTACTGGCTGATGGTGGAGCCTGGCTGTGGCCTGCTGGCTGATGGTGGAGCCTGGCTGTGGCCTGCTGAGCCTGGCTGTGGCCTGCTGGCTGATGGTGGAGCCTGGCTGTGGCCTGCTGGCTGATGGTGGAGCCTGGCTGGGTCTGCTGGCTGTGGCCTGCTGGCTGATGGTGGAGCCTGGCTGTGGCCTGCTGGCTGATGGTGGAGCCTGGCTGGGTCTGCTGGCTGTGGCCTGCTGGCTGATGGTGGAGCCTGGAAGCGATGCTTTTTTAACGCAAACTCCTCGTTTGCTCCCATTTGATCTGGAAATTGTTTCGCACCAGTCCAGCAGAGGGCGCCTGCTCCAAAATACCGGAAGTGATTGGATGATAAGTAGCTTATGATACTTCTTGGATAGAGAAGCTTACTTTGCACAGCTAACATTAGATAACACTGTAGGCCTTCCTAGTCATCATACAAATGCACTGAGGGAATGACAATCCCTTAACTGCTTTCATCTCAATATAAACAACAATCATTATGGGCGCCGGTTTAGCTCAGTCGGATGAGCAGGTGACCATATGCCGCGTGCCTTAAAGCGGCCACCCCGAGTTTGAGTCCGACCCGTGGCCTCTTGCTGCATGCCTTCCCCTCTGTCTTTCCCTCCGCTTTCCTGTCAGTCTTCGCTGTGTCTATCCAATAAAGCCAATAAAGTTAAAATGCCAAAAAATATATTGAAAAATCAAATCATTATGTAATACAGGTGTAAAAGACCTTGAATGAATTCCCTCATGCATCAGGTGCCTTTGCAAAATTAGTTGCACATTTGTTGTCTCGTTAAGTAGCAATGCTAAATTAGCAACACTGTTGTTACCCACCTGCTGTTGAGGCAGCAGTAGATGATGGGGTTGTACATAGTGGAACTCATTGCAAGCCACATGATCGACAGGTATACCTGCTGGATGTACTTCCATTTGCTCAGAAACTTGTTGAGACCTGTTGCAATGAAGTAAACATGGTATGGCAGCCAGCAGAGGGCAAACGTCACCACTACAACAATCATCATCTTAACCACCTGAAACAGAGAGAGTGCAAAATGATGAAAAGCATAGATAAATGACAATCATTTGAAAGAAGAATACGGTGCACATAACTTCAGTCCAAAAGCAGGCAAATTATACTTTTATTACTGTAATGCTGTAATAGGACTATCACACAAATACGTGAAACACCAAATAATTAGTACCAAAAATAACTCTTCTGCCAACTCTGTTATGGGAAAAGAGATGCTAAAATTAACGTTAAATGTCCCTGGATCAGACTGAGGCAATAACAATTCCTTAATTGGCCTTACTTCTGCTTTTTATACATGGAAATGGAGTAATGCTAATAATAATAATAACAATGATAATGTAATTCAGAATTTTTTCAACTGAAACATTTCATAAAATCATTTTGAATTGAATGACATTTGAAGAAAATCTGGAGAAATCTGTCATGAAGATCATTACATGGACTCAAGAACACTGTCTGTGAGTCTGTGGTCAAACAAATCATAATTTTCTTCTTCTTCTTTTTTGAAAAATAGACTCTGCATCCTCCAGACTAAAAACAAGAGACTCGTTATGACCATTCAGTTCAAAAGTCGTAATGGAATTGACGGCTTAATAGGCACCATCAATGCTGAGAGGTATTTATAGGTTTCAGAATAACAGCACAACTTCATAGAAGAACAGTCCAGGTGCTGAACTGCCTTGCCTGCAGTTCAATTCTTTCACAAACTGAAAACATTTGGAGCATCACAAAAATTTAAACAAATGAGAAAGAAGACCCAGGACCACTGAGCATCTAGGATTCTGTATCAGTCAAGTGTTTTAGCATGTTTATATTTCCCCCAGCATTCCAGTTTTTCTTTTCTCTTTTCTCTATCTCTGTTTTGTTGATGTGTTACTTCCCTTGCCTTCCTTGTTTCTACTTCCTGTTTTATTTTGGTAATTGCGCTTCTTTGTGTGTTTGTCCTGTCTTTTTTCCAGATAACTTCAGATCATTGAGCTATTGTTTTTGTTTTGTTTTTTCATTTTACCTAAAGCTTCGGTATGAATGCACTGTTTTATCTTTTGTAAGTTTATTAAATTCCCTTTGTTAACTGCATGCCTTTCCACTTTTGCGACATCCTGCATTTGGAACCATTTAAGAATTGAATCAAACCATATCAATATGCCCATTTTAAACACGCTACATTTATTGAAAAATAAAGGTTAATAAAAATCAAGTCAGAGGAAAACCTACTTTTTTGCCTGACTGATGGCAGTTCAGGCAATTCTGAACTGCAGTGGATTGTATCTGGGTGGTTACCAGGAACAAAATCTCCAATACTTTGTTTCTCCAGAGAGAGGCTAGAGAGGCACCATGAGCAGAAAGCTTTGCAGATACAAAACAGACATGTCTGAGTCCTCCCTGAAATCTAAACAAAGTCTTGGAACCCTTTGTTTTGAGTATATGTTTTAAAAAGAAGTTTATGGCATAATACAAACTATGTGGTAAACCTTACTAGGTGGCTGCTGAACAGGGTTGAAACACTTAGTTGCTGTTTTATTTAATGACAGTGTCTACATTAAATGAAGGATGATACCCAAAAGATATAATACAACTTAAACAAGTCAAAAGACCAATAAAAGACCAGGAACGCCTTGTGTGTGTAAGTATAAATGTTTCCATTGCATGTACAATGATCTGTAGCAAAAGAATCCTCCAGCGGTGTAATTTATGGGGAAAAGCTGAGGGGAAGGTTTTGACTCCAAAGTTTATTTTACACTAGATTATTTGTAGGACCTCTCTACATTTATAAAAGGCTGGACATTTTGTTTGTGTGTCACAGAGCCTTGAAAGGATGACAGAAGATAAAAGAGCAAGACATAGTGGCAACCATTGCTTGTATCCATTTTGATTTCGAAGGTGTTAACTGATGGTAACTACTACCATTTATATCTTATGGTCTATGCTGTTATTTATTTATTATTCTTGTCCATCTTTTAGTTGTGTTTGACTTTCTTGCATTGCCTATGGAGCCAATTTTCAAACCTATTTTCTTCCTTTAAAGATCTTTAAAACATACAGTCTTTTAGAATCATTGTCAATCTCTCTGTGTTTACCAGCATGCCTTCTGCCCCTCATCTCGAACTGGTTTGAGTTGGCAGATGGGTGCCCCTTCCTGAGCCTGGTTTTGTCAGAGATTTCTTCCTGTTAAAAGGAAGTTTTTCCTTGTCACTGTCTCCAACTTCTTGCTCACAGGAGGTCATGTGATCGTTGAGGTTTTCCCTGTATCATTTTAGGATCTTTACTTTACAATATAAAACACCTTGAGGTGGCTGCATTTGTGATTTGGTGTTATATTAATTATATATATGAAGTAATTCACTTGAACTCGATTGAGCTGAATTGAAATGCTTTCAGTGAACACTACAGGAACAGCTGTTAAAAATCTTGCTGCACTTTTTGATTTCTTGCAAATATACCTTGGAAGGCAAAGCCAAACAGGCACTTCCTCTTCAGGCTAAACATGCTCATAACTTAACAGAACGACAGACACATTTGCTAAATTCTCTTATTTTGTTTAAATGGTCCATATTTGGACGGCCAGAAAACGTAATCACACAAACTTAAATATTTACTTTAAGAAGTATGCTTTAAATAATAATAATGAACTATTATGTTAACAAACATAATATTAAAGGGGGAACAGAATATAAAGCATTTCTTTGAAGATTAGGTATCTGTACCATTGGGCATCAAACAAAAGTACAAAAAAGCACCTTTTTGGTAAATGAGTATAGGACAGAGTTTGTTTTTCAAGCTTTTACAGTAAAATGTAGTCCACAGTGGTCAACATTTTGTGTGCAGTAAAAATAACCCACAGTCCCTTCCTTATGCAACTATGGTCCATAAACAATATTAAAAAGGATATTCTGTGACGCACAAGAGACTGAAACAAATAATGGCTAGAGTGCAAAAGGTTTATTTCTACATACTCTACCTTGGGTGTTTTGGAGGTTATTGAAAGGAAAGAGAATATATGGGGACAAAGGGCTTATTCTGTCTAGCAGTGTACTCAAATGAGCTTTGAATTCAAAGTGACATCAGACAATATTAGAATGAAAAATTGAGGACAAACAGGGGCTCATACCTAAAATCATATGCTTTGTAACAGTCATGTTAAATTTAAGTGAAATCCAGCGAAAACAATAAGTAAGATGTAACAACAATTATTTAAAACCGAGCTCACAGTATTGGCAGTAATTTAGCACCAGGCTACTTATAAAGGCAGCAACTGCAAGAGTAAAGTATTCAGTCTAATATTCAAGCAAGCACTTTGACAAGAGTGGGAAGGAAAAACTCCCTTTTAACAGAAAGGAACTGCTGGCAGAACTAGGATCAGGGAGGAGCATTTGGGGTGAGGGGAGGAAGACAAGACACATTTTCCTAAAGAAAAAAGGATTTCAGTCTAATACCAGTATTAAAAAAAATCATCTAAAACACACACACACACACACACACACACACACACACACACACACACACACACACACACACACACACACACACACACACACACACACACACAACATAAACAACAACAAAAAACAAACAAACACACTTAGCACTATGAGAAATTAGAGGCAGTAGTTCCATATTATTGTGTTCTACGTGCTTGGTTTGATCCCAGGAGGAGACACAAATCCATCTGCACTGGAGGCCTACACTACGAAGCAGCATTTCATCTTATCCAGGTGACTCTTGGGATTAATCCTGGGGCTTCTGTAACATGAAGGTGGCTTACCTCGCCATGTACATGGATATGTAATTTATGCTTGGAACAGGTTAAGTTCCAGATTAAAGATATTTTTAACCCTACAAAAAAAAGAAAGAAAGAAATACAGTTTTGTTATTCTACTGTACAAGCAGTGACATTCAACTATTTGTACTTGTGGACTTTGTATCACAGGTAGACTAAGCCTTTGAATTCTGTCTTTGTATTTATTCTTTACTCCCTCTCAGATCATTAAATAGCAGTATAAGTAACCTTAAATTTTTGTCCCCCCAGCCTCTGCTTTTTGCTGTCTTGGCTCAACACTGAGGCGTGCCCATGCCATCTCAGAGACATGATCTCACCAGCATGTCTTGGAAATGCCTGAATGAGTCATTCTATATACAGTTGTGGTCAAAAGTTTACATACACTTGTAAAGAATATAATATAATGGCTCTACCGAGTGTCCCGTTATTTCTAAAACTCTAATTTTTCTCTGATAGAGTGATTGGAACAGATACTTCTTTGTCACAAAAAACATTCATGAAGTTTGGTTCTTTTATGACTTTATTATGGGTTAACAGAAAAAAGTGATCACATCTGCTGGGTCAAAAATATACATACAGCAGTGCTAATATTTGGTTACATGTCCCTTAGCCATTTTCACTTCAATTAGGCGCTTTTGGTAGCCATCCACAAGCTTCTGGTTGAATCTTTGACCACTCCTCTTGACAGAATTAGTGCAGTTCAGTTAAATTTTATGGCTTTCTGACATGGACTTGTTTCTTCAGCATTGTCCACATGTTTTCAATGGGGTTTAAGTCAGGACTTTGGGAAGGCCATTCTAAAACCCTTATTCTAGCCTGACTTAGCCATTCCTTTACCACTTTTGATGTGTGTTTGGGATCATTGTCCTGTTGGAACACCCAACTGTGCCCAAGACCCAACCTTCGTGCTGATGATTTTAGGTTATGTTGAAGAATGTGAAGGTAATCCTCCTTCTTCATTGTCCCATTTACTCTCTGTAAAGCACCAGTTCCATTGGCAGCAAAACAGCCCCACAGCATAATACTCCCACCACCATGCTTGATTGTAGGCATGGTGTTCTTGGGGTTAAAGGCCTCACCTTTTCTCCTCCAAACATATCGCTGGGCATTGTGGCCAAAAAGCTCGATTTTTGTTTCGTCTGACCACAGAACTTTCCTCCAGAAGGTCTTATCTTTGTCCATGTGATCAGCAGCAAACTTCAGTCGAGCCTTAAGGTGCCGCTTTTGGAACTAGGGCTTCCTTCTTGCACGGCAGCCTCTCAGTCCATGGAGATGCAAAACACGTATGACTGTGGACAATAACACCTGTGTTCCAGCAGCTTCTAATTCTTGGCAGATCTGCTTTTTGGTGATTCTTGGTTGACTCTTCACCCTCCTGACCAATTTTCTCTCAGCAGCAGGTGATAGCTTGCGTTTTCTTCCTGATCTTGGCAGTGACGAAACAGTGCCATGCACTTTATACTTACAAACAATTGTTTGCACTGTTGCTCTTGGGACATGCAGCTGCTTTGAAATGGCCCCAAGTGACTTTCCTGACTTGTTCAAGTTAATAATTCGCTTTTTCAGATCCATGCTAAGCTCCTTTGACTTTCCCATTGTAGCGTTTGTGGGCGTTTGTATCCAATGAGCCCTATTTAACTGGCCTAAGAGAAGTCAGCAGCTGTAGTCACTCATAATCACTCACAAGAAGTTAAGAGGCCATGCTATGAAGCTCAGTTCACTGACAACTTTGTAAGTCACCAAAATTGCTAATTCATGTTGCTGTATGTATATTTTTGACCCAGCAAATGTGATCACTTTTTTCTGTTAACCCATAATAAAGTCATTAAAGAACCAAACTTCATGAATGTTTTTTGTGACAAAGAAGTATCTGTTCCAATCACTCTATCAGAGAAAAATCAGAGTTTTAGAAATAACGGGACACTCGGTAGAGCCATTATATTATATTCTTTACAAGTGTATGTAAACTTTTGACCACAACTGTAGATGCCTAAACCACCTGAAATGACTACTTTTGATCCGGAAGAGCGGCTGCTCATCTCTGCTCCTTAGTGACTGAGCCTCACCTTATCTCTCAGGGTGAGAACAGACACTCTTGAGAGGAATCTCATTTCCGCCACTTGTATCTGTGATTTCATTCTTTATATCACTATCCACAGCTTATGGCTGCACATCAGCCAGTAAATTGACAGCTTTGCTTTCATGCTCTGCTCTGCAGTCACCGTGACAAACAAGTCGCTCACCGACGAACTGAGGTGCTTGTTGTCAATCATCTGCTCAACACTTTCCGCACTTGTGATCAAGGCTCCTAAATACTTGAACTCCTCTTGACATCCAATCTAAAGCGCATATATATGTATTATTTTATATTAAATATATAGATAGATAGATATAGCCTCTTAACAACTAACAGCTTATTGCAGTAAATCTACCCCATGCAAAACATAATTGAGAAATGTGTGTGAAAGACTGAGTGAATTCAGTTCAATTTAAAGAAAATTGTTTTTATGGGTACGATCATTTTCCTTTAACAGCAGGGTAGCAGGAAGGCAGATGACAAAACATAGGAAAAATCTAAGGAAAATCATAATATGATTTAATCAGTGTCTAAGATTTGGACTCAACATATTTTCTCTGGTTTATCTTGAGAAAAGATACTAAATACTTTTGAGACAGCTACAAAAGACAGTCTGACACCTGCAGTTACTATCCTGTAGGGCCCTTTTGTCTGAAGAGCCCAGTGCAACACTCAAGTCATCAAATCCTCATGGTCAGGACCTTGATTGGTTGATGCTGGCTTCAAAAGCCCCCTCACTGTGCTAATGAAGAAAATCAGCGTTTGATAATGGGAAGACTGCATTTTAACCCATATCTTGATCTTTTACTAACGCGATTCAATAGCGTTTTCTTCTACAACTAACCAAAACTGCTAATTATTGCTAACAGGAGCTAGCCTTCGCTGGACAAAAATACTTTTCTTTTTAATCATAGTTAAGACTTTTTGTCCAGTGATTTTCCCAACTTAACCTAACCTAACCTCAGTAAAATGCTATTCTAGATTATTTCCAAACACACTAAGAGTGCAGAATAGTACTCCTCTATATTGAAATGAACCAACTGAGGTGGTTTCAACATTTACCTCGGATGCCTCCTAGGCAATGTGCTTTGGTCTAACTGAAGGAGGCCCTGGGGAAGACATGAGTGGACATGGAGTGGTTATATCTGTTGGTTGGTTTGGGAATATCTCAGATTTCCCAGGAACACCAGAGTAGAACGGAACCGGCTGTTCAAACCCCCCCAAGGCTGCCCGCTGGAATCGCAATGGAACGAGGCGCAACCTCTCACAACGAACGTAATATGGTCAACACCTTGGAGATGCTTACAGCTGCTGTGAAGGCTCAAAACAACACCATTGAGCGTATGGGGGGATACATCAGAGAGAGGCCTGCTCAAAATGAGACCCTTGAGCGACAGTTGGAAGACATCGCGGAACGGATCACTGCAGTTGTGAGGTCTCAGAATCAAAAGAATGACAACACCATGGAACAGAAGTTTGATACCATCATGGGGAGGCTCGCGACTCTCCAACGGAAGATTGAGAGACCAGCGTCGGAGTGTTAAAGAGCAGCCTGAAAATTCTCCTGGGCTGCTCGCATGGAAATTAACAAAATCAACATGAACATTGCGGATCCCCATCACGGCGCCAGCTGCAGGCCCAAGGCTGGAGCCGAACAATCACTCCCTGATAACGACTGTGCTACGGCTATTCTTCCCATCCCATGCAAGGACACCTGGATTGGCTGGAGGACTGTTTACTTAGCCTGATAGGCCGAAGGACACTGTCTCAGCTGAACTATGGACACGCACACACATACACTTACACTGATAGGCACTCACTCATCCCCCCTCCCTTTCCAACGCCTTCAATGCTTGTTTACACGGCGGGTCTGTGTGCCACGCTGGAATGGTAGCGCTGTGCAGGGCGGCTGCTGTGTTCGCTTCGGATTACTCCTCACCCCCCACCCACCCCTGTGGCTTGTCATGTCTTCACAATGTTGTGCTGTGGACATTTATGTGCTTTTTTTGTGCAGAGGAGGTTTTTTGTTTCCTGTTCTCATGCTGTCCCATGGAAGCATAGCATGAGTAGGGGTCTCTTTTTTTCCTCTTGTACTTTCCCCATTGTAGTGTACATTTCAATGTTTTTTCTCTGATTCTACCAATCTCCGACCTGTATCCCCATGTAATGTTTGTGCTATATGTGTAAGGTCGGGGGGGGGGGTCCCATTTCACTGCAGGGCAACCTGCATGTGACGAATAAAGCTTTGATTGATTGATTGAGTAGGTTGTTGCAAGCCAGACGCAGATGAGCTGCAGAAGACGAATATCTGGATGGATGTAAAAGGAACCCAGTGTGTTCAAATATGACACTAAAGCCTTCTGACCAAACATGTGTTTGTCTAAGAGTAGAATCTCAAGTGTTTGTATTCAGTATTACATCTTAAAAACATTGTGTTAGTCAAGCCTAAATTGGCGTACAGTAGCATTCCTGTGAAACCTTTAAGCTATTTTATATCAAGACATGTAAAAGGGACTAAATGAAAGTGGTCCTTTCTCACTGAATATTACATTACATGCTGTATTGCAGGCGTGTACTTGGTCCCCTGTTGGTGTGAAGCTTGTAGAGGAAGAAAAGCACAAAAATATGTTGCTTGCAATGTGGAAATCAGCCTGAGGAGCACAGAGTGGGAATCAAATGTAGCACACAGTCCAGCACCAACATTCAATTCATATATATTTATATCACATATATAGGTTATATACATAATTTAACTGCAAAAACAAAATTAAGCCAAAGTGAACATACTAACTGAACCTTTCTTTAAAAATCTCCATTACCACAATATTTCACATCTAAATAAAATGAAAAGTGGGAAATGTGCAAAAAAAAATGGGACATTTTGATTTAATGCTCAGTTCCTTTTGAAAAACCCCAAAAAGTAATAAAGCTAGTGAGATATGAATAATTTAGAGTTAGACCGTAAACCACCAAAACAGTCTTGGGGTTTGCCCTAACACTGGACTTCATTAAGCTAGTAAATAACCACACATTACTGAGCATGAAACTAAAATGAGTTATGCTTCGTGTGGAACAGATATCGCCAAATAGTGAGTTTGAATAAAACACAATATTGATTAACTGATTAAGCAACAGAGAAACTCATTCAATAAAATGAAAAAATGAACGAGAAAATAATGATTACTAATGACCTAGAATGAAGTTTAGATATTAGCAGCTGTGAGAACTATTAGTATATAAACAGTAAAGCTTTAAAGCAACAATATTCATAGAATAATGTAATAATATATTTAATTACAATAATAATAATAAACGATATTTTGAGAGCAGACAAAATGTAGATAAAAGAAAGGGAGACTCAAGGTACCACAGGCACATGATTTGTGCCTGCAGTGAGGGCTTCAGCTGGAGTCCTTGTCAAGGTGTGAGGCCGATATTTAATTGCTGTTTTGATCAGTCACTGACGAGAAGAAAGAGTGTGACACACCTTAAGGTCAGCATGCACTCAAAAAAACAAAAAACAAAACAAAGCAGCAAAGTTATATGGTATTATTAATGACCTTTAATAAAGCTTTTGTAGCATAACCCTCCACACTGACTGATGCTTGTATGACTGTCTCTCTCAGGCCATGGATGAACCCAGATGGGATTAAAACATTTCATTATTGCTGATGTTAGTGTTACACTTGCACACGATACAGGTTAACACTGCTGTACTGAATATCTACAAATAACTCATCTTGTAATGTAATCCACACCGATCTTTACCTTCTCACGTATCATTCTCAAGACTCTACCAAGAAAGAAAAACTGAGCACAAACTACCTTAAAGGACTGCACAGCGGTCTTGCGACAGGTCACTAGTGTTTCATGTGTCAGACTGACATTTTCAATGCACAGCCCCAGGCATGAGCTTAAAATAGAGTACCCATGGTGCTGTGATTGCAGAAGAATGGATTAACTCAAAACAATGCAGCAGTGTGAATCCACTTTTCATCACAACGATGAGAAATGATGCACACAATCAAGATTTCTTTTATTGCTTTGTCTCATCTCGCAGACCTGTTGCACAGGAAATCTATTATTAGGATGAAAAATTACAAAACTGAGCTTAAATGTGTCTTTTTTATGATTGGTTCAAACAAACAAGACACTGTCAAATCATTTCTGTATTTATTAGGTATTTTTATTGCAGTTTGTTTCTCTGGTCCAGACTAAAATATACACTTGTATTTGACTTATGTGAGGTCCCCCTCAGGTTTTGCATGAAGCATAATTAATATTTGTTACACATTTCTTTCACTGAGTTTGGACATTAAGTTTCTAGATGATAGCATTAACATGTAGCTAAATTTTTAATATGTCAAAGCTTTACAGAGCTAATATTAGTAGATATACCTTGTCTTTAGTACTAAATAGCAGATCTTGCTGACCTAACAAACAAATTAGATTGTAAACATGGAAAAAAAAATCATACCTACAAACAACTTTCATATTAGCTTTGTCATTTATCATGTTAATTAGCATGCTGATTGGCGCTCAGGCAGAAGACCCACTGAAGGCAGTTTGGCATTAGAAAGATGTGAGCAAATCATGTCATGAGATGCTCCAGAAATGCGGTGAAAAAGAAAGACGTGATTCGGCAGTTCAAAGTATTAAGATTCATTCAAGCGAAGGTATAATGTTAAGTCTAATTGTTGAATGTCGCCATTGTGTTTCTTAAATTTGTACAGTCTTAGTTTAAGCAGTAGGATCAAAGCCATTCCTTTGATTCTGACCACCTCTCCAGCCACTCTGTGCTGGGGGAGGTTTTATTGTAGATACATCCTATCTGAAAGATCTGTTTCTTTTGATGTAAGCTTCCTGGGTTTATGACCCTTTGGTCAGCAGGAGGTCACACACACACACACACACACACACATCTGGGATGATTGACGTAAAGCCCTGGTGTTTTTGGCTTGCCACCAGGCCGGGAAGTTTGCGCCTGACCTCCCCTCGGGATGGATGACGATTGACGGGATCCAGAGGCTCTTCCCATGAACGTAAACAAACAGTGAGTACAGAAGGCCTTAGAGAGCGTCTCTATAACCGTGTGAATGAATGTGGGATCCTAGAAACGCGTCACCGTGATTCTGCGTGAAACGTTTGAGTCCCGGGGAGCGCTGGTCACGAGAGCGCACGTGGACCCAAAACAATAGAGAGCGGCTACGGGCTGTGCGTTAAACGTGAGTCCGGGAGCGCGCTAGCCGCGTGAGAGAGACGCAGGCTTCTCCGCCGTTTGGGGCGTAGAGAGTTCTCCGCCATTTGGGGCGTGGAGAGAACCTAGGTTCAGAGTCCGGAATCTCCGCCATTTGGGGCGTTGGAGAGTGTCCGAAGGTTGAATTCTCCGCCATATGGGGCGTTTGAGAGTTTTCAACAGAGAGCGCTAGCTGTGCGTGCAGACGCAAGCGATAGGCCTATGTTGTGTGTATGGCTGATTGGATGAATGTTTGAGATTAAACTGGCTGTTTGATTTGTCTTTTATTACTAAAGTTGAACCTGCCAATTGGGTTGTTACGATTTATCCCCCTGGCATGAAGAACACGTGTCATGATTTAAACAAGGCCTATCTTTCCTTTATTTTCTTTGATTTCTTTTATTTTCTTTCTTTTATTTTGTTACTTTCATGGTGCACTGAAAGTTTTGTTTGATGATCTCTGTTTGAGCAGATCTGCACGATTAGAATCGAAGCGTCGTCGAGAAAACTGTTGCAAAGTGAGCTTCCCCAAAATTAAAATGGGCTCTTATTTGGGACAATCAGGAAACAAATTCCTGTCCAAAAGGATTCAACGAGGAAATCCAGTCTAAATTATTTTTCTTTTTGAAATGACGTTGTTTTGCTGAGCGTGGAAACGAATGCGACGATAATTTCCACAATTAGCAAAAGAAGGAATCACTGAGTGAATGAGTAAGAATTTTAAAATAAATGGGGAACTGACTGACTGACAAAAGCTGACAAGACTGACTGACTTAACACCATTGTGTGAAGTTAACCCCCACCTGACAAAGGTGTGGATGTATCTCTGTGTGTGTCTCTGTTACAGGAGCAGAAAGATGATAGCAACATCTGAGGTTGCGTGATGGTTTAACCTTTTAAATGCCATTTTTATGTTTGTGAATCTATCAGAGGTGTGTTATTCATGGGCTTGTGGTACTCACAGAAGTTACTGTGAGAAAGTGTGTACACACCTGCGCAGCGCTAACATTTGCATTTTTTCTTACAGCATTGCAGTTTTTCATGTGATTTGATGATGTGGTTTTTAGCAGAACAACTGGTGGATGTTTGTTTCTTTATTTCAGGTTTTGTTTTCTTTAAGAGTGCATGTAGCATTCAGCAGAAGTGGACAAGTGACATGAGTAAAACAAATAAGAGATTACGATATTTATGGAATAGTTTATTATGGGCTCATTTGCTGGCCACTTTTGGACCCATAATAATATATGAGTGGAGTGACTTTGCTTAAGGGAAGTCACCGATTACATTAATGTTAACTGAGCACATGGGATGATCCATGTTTGAGGCGAATTATGGTAACAATAGTGATTTAATGATTTGAGAAAACCTGCACATGACACTTGTCTTGCTGATGCTGAATGCTTGTTACCCTTGTGATATACTTGTTTATAAGTGTGAAGTTTGATTTTACTTCCAGATCTTGTTTTCCAGGCCATGATGGTGAGTATGCAGGCTCCTGGTGGAGCCAGTTTTTAAGGCAGGGATCCAGGTTTGGTGAGTTGACGCATGAGAGTGTCCATGCGTCAAGAGGTGGGGTCCAGAAGTAACATTAAACAATGTTTTCTATTATTGTTGCAGTGATTTGTGTGATTAGCTGTTTATTTACAAGTATTAAACCTATGCAAGTGGTGCATCCATGTTCAGATGAGGCTTTGATGGCCTATAAGTGAAGTTCACTGATTATAATGTGGAATGACGTTGAGATGTTAAATAATTTGGAACAAATTATGGGAAAAAGTAGAAGTTTAATGAGTTTAGAATAAACCCGCAATGATACTTGTCTCTGTGATGCTGAATACTTTATTACTCTTATGATCTACAGTTGGTTGCAAATGTGAAGTTGTTTAAATTTAAGACTTTGTCTTCTGTGATACAGGAGCTGGGAGTTAAACAAGCTGAACATTTAAGTGCTGATTAATGTTCTTACACAGGGTTACAGCTTGGAGTGAAGCTGCTCCAAGGGACAAACCCTGGAGATTGTTTTAGGGAGACTGTGCAACACTCTTGTACATGTCTCATTGGGGAGTTGACACATGGCGAAAGCCGTGTGGCGAGAGGAGTGTCATTTTTTCAATTTGTAGATGTCATGAGGTGCCATGATGAGAAGGAGTGACTGAGAGGATCGCCCACAAAATGGAACCTGAGGGAGCGTGCCAAGCTCCAAAAAGTGACAGCGCAGAGGAGGTCCAGCGATGGACTTGTGGTTCTGTGAACAGCACAAATGCCAGGTGACTGTAAAATAACTAACAGCACTTTTTCCACAAGTGAAGCCAGTAACTTACTATCCTAAAAGATTAGCTCTAGTTGCTCGTGCTTTACCTCCATGCGTGAGACCAGTATGTGCAGCAGCTTAAGCTGTACAATGTTTCAATAGTTTATTTCACCCTTTGACACTGTTAGTTCCACACGAGGTAGATGTTTACTATTGCAGACTAAACTTACATTTCTGTCACCTACAAGACACTTGTCTTTAATGTTACTCTCACAACCACACATATTACCATAAAGTGGTGCAGAATTCTGAATCTGCCAAACCCTTTTTGCCAACGGAGGAGGGCACTTCTCATGAGAGTAGAGAGCGCGAGGAGAAGAAGTGTAAGCTGAGGGATGACTTAATAGATGTGCCACTCGTTGAGGAAAAGGTTTGGTTTGTTGATGATTTGAGTTTTACAACAGCAGAGGGACAGACTAGAACACGTTTTACTGTAGCAGACAGTGAGAGAGAGTTATCTATGTAGGACAACTAGCATGTTTCATATTTGCTTGAGCAGCAGAGATGCTAGCTTTAACGGAAGCGTGTGAAGCTGTAGAGAGACAATATACACTGATAGGTAGTATACATTTGCTACTGTACATTTCTTTGTAGTGCAGTGAGTGAGACGAGGTGTGACAACCTCTACAGGGAAACCTGCAGAACACACCAAACTCTTGCAAATTCTGCTGGATGCAGCGTTATTAACCAGTGGAATTGCCGTTTGTAAATGTGCAGCACACATGTGAGGGAAAGATCCAGTTGCATTAGGAAAAGTTTTTGCAGATAAGATCACAAAAGAAGCAGCTGTAGTTAAACATGGTGTTAACCTTTTATCAGTACAGCATCAGCAGACATGCAGGCCCACTCACCTACAGCAGGAAAACAGTTGTGACTTACAGAGGGAGCAAGCTTGCAGGATGATTTTTTATCTGTGTGATAAACCAGTACTGCCTAATAATTTGTATAAGACTGCTGCTATTTTGAGCCATTGGCTATACCATGTCTCAAACAGGAGGGAGATGAGCAGTCGTTATACTCACTCTAGGATTATTAAATACTTTTAAAAAAAACTTTTTTGCAGAGAGAACTAATGGAACAGTAAAGTTAAGATTTAGGAAGACAGGCAGGACATGGTTAGACTGTATAGAATAAGTACACGAGGATTACTCCAACAGAGAATGGTCTGACTCTTTGAGATTACACATGTTAGAGGATTTAGAGTTAGAGTTCCAGTCTTCTGTAGTGATGATAGAAAAGCAGAAGAGAGAACATATTAGCAGATTAGATGCTTGAAAATGTTTAAAAGTAAAGTAGTCATGAGAACAAATGATCTGCCAGATGATTCTGTTTCTTCGCAGGAGCAGAGCCTGAAGTCTGGAGATTGGATGATGATAAGGCCATGGAGAGGAAGTGCTGGTCCAGTCCACGATGGGAAGGTCCATATCGGATGCTGCTGACGACGACCACAGCAGTGAAGATTGCCGGAAGGAACACTTGGATATATCAAGCGCACTGCAAGAAGGTGACACGCATCCAGGCCAGCTCGGAGTAAGTGGCAGGAAGACCGGGAACAAAGGGGGGGGAAAGCCTCCAGGGCCCCTCGTCTCAATCCGGTGAAGAAACCAACTGAGCCACAGGTACTCATCAGAATGGCTGGGAATGTGCTGTGCATCTTCTTGTGCTTGTGGACCCTGAGTGGGATGACAGGAGCGCATTGGGACAGAGCAAATCACACCCAGTACCCGCATGGGTTTTCAACCAACTACTGGTGGCAGTTTAAGAACACAACCGGATAGCATCACTTGGAGCGAGACAGTTTGTTTGGTTGCTTTAGCAACACATCCAGGAACACTGCCAACTTTTCAACTGCTCTGAACCTGAATGGAAGGTTGATTCACCAGTAGCTGGGAAGGTGAACTGCTCTGGTGAGACAGACCTGCTCGTCTGACTCAAAGAATATGACTTGTTGCAGGACATTATACAGTTAAACGAACTGGAAACAGGCCAATTGCCTATGTGTACGAAGGACAATGGATTAGCCCAAGTTGGAGATTAACCATGGAACATGGCAACATCACTTATTCTTTTGTCTTTTGCAAGAAGGATGTAAACAGAGAAGCCTTTTGTCTACATTTACATCATGAACACTTGAGGTTTTGAGCCAAGAAGATCAAAACAGCTTGATCCAATTTCCTTTACAAAGCTTTTTCTGTGGTGACAACAGGACAGGAGAAGAGTTGTAAATGCAGATAATTCACAAGTTGACTCTAACCCCCACAGGATGCCTACAGTGAGAAGATTTGGGGGGTTGATAGGAGTCATAAAGAAGGGTGTTGACTTGCTGCAGCTTTGAAGTTAGCTGAGAGCCACATGGACAAACAATAAAGTCAACTGATGCGTTTAAATACCTATGTCTGTATACAGTTGGATTGTAGAGACATATGATTTTTGAGAATGATGATTCTTCTTGTTTGACCTTTGACATTCAGTTGTTTACTTGAAGAAATACATAATGAATTGCACGACAGGAGTAGATCCGCCACAAGGCTGGATAGCTTGGTTACCGTCTGGTCCTTGGTGGCATCTTCTTTTGAAAAAATTAATTCCTGTTTTTGAACTGTTGATACTGATTTGCTTATGTATAGGATGTAGTTTACTGTGCATGAATGAAATCTACACTGACACTGTCTAAACAAAGGGTGCATAAGTTGAAATTTAAGTATACAATGACAAAAAGGAGGGAAATGTTAAGTCTAATTGTTGAATGTCGCCATTGTGTTTCTTAAATTTGTACAGTCTTAGTTTAAGCAGTAGGATCAAAGCCATTCCTTTGATTCTGACCACCTCTCCAGCCACTCTGTGCTGGGGGAGGTTTTATTGTAGATACATCCTATCTGAAAGATCTGTTTCTTTTGATGTAAGCTTCCTGGGTTTATGACCCTTTGGTCAGCAGGAGGTCACACACACACACACACACACACACACACACACACACACACACACACACACACACACACACACACACACACACACACACACACACACTCAGTGTATACATTTACATACAGTGCCTTGTCTTTGTAACCAAAGGGGGGTTGCAAGGGGAGGTGCTTTGTAAACTATTGTTTGAAGTTTGTCAATAAAAGGCAGCGAGAGGAGGCCACCATTTTGGGGTTCTTTGTCGTGCTGGACACAGACGAGGCCTCCCTTGTGCAAGTAATGGATCGATCGACTGTCTTGTTTTCTTCATGATGAATAAGTCTCTAGAATTAGCGGGGTTTGTGGAAACACAGACCCAACATATAATTTGGCTGATGATGAGGACATTGTTTTGCTAGATACTTTTGAGTAAGTGAGCAATTTATCAGGTAGTAGGTATTCTCCTTTTACCTCTGCTTTAAAGATGATATATTGAGTTACACATTCAAGGTCACTGGTTCAGTTCCAGCCAGAGGAACAACTCCACTTTATGGGTGTGTAAAAACTCTGCCAAAGCAAACCTGCAGAGCTAGTCCGCTGCAAAAGAACCGTCTTGTAAAAGCTGAGGAGTTGACAGCAATGAGCAAGATGCAGCAGCTGCGTTGTTGTCTGTACGGTACTATAACACCCTGCTGTTTGTGAAATTATGATGAAAAAGGAATCTATGTTCATGTCAATTAATATAAATTTATAAGTAATATATGTAAGTAATAAGAATTTTTTTTCTGAGTAAAGAGGAAAGTGTTACCAATAACAACAAGGAAAATAACGTTTTTTTCCTTTCTGAGATAAGATACTACACATAGTTCCTGTGGTAGTTTACTTAATCAGTCTCATCCAGATTCAGTGAAACGTCTTGGACAAAACAGGGAAAAGACATACATGCTTACGTTATGATCTTTGTAGTAAGATGTCACTATAATTTCTTTTTGCACTGAAACATTCTCTCAGATTAAGCCTGATTAATTGTAAGATTACATTAAATCTGCAGACTGTATAACAAACAAACAAAATAAATTCAATCTGTGTTGTTGGTTTATGAGCAAAATGACAGAAACATGGTTACAGGCTTGCAACTTCCCAGTCGCACAGTAGACCAGCCCTGACACATACTTTTTTCACTCTAATTACAAAACAAATATTAAGGGCCATAAATTGGCTTGAATTTTTTCCCTGGCCTGTCTGAAAATAACGTTTTAAATTTGTATTTCCCCTTCATGATTTCTTTCTTTTTTTCTTTGCTTTTTTTCATATTTGTCACACCTACATGTTTCAGATCACCAAATAAAATTTGGTATTACAGACAAAGTTAACCCAAGAAAATGCAAAAGGTACTTTGTAAATGAGGATTTTTTTTTTTACTAAGGAAAAAAAGCTTTCCAAACCTGCCTGGCATTATGTGACGAAATTAATTGACCTCTGTTATTAAATCATGAATTAACTGTGATTAACAACATTATATTTGGAAAGTTGAATCCACTTTCACTAGCCAGGCTCAGGCCAGACCTGTTGATTTAAGAAATCACTTAATTAGATGCTGTCTAAGAAAGTGAAATAGGCTAAATGCAATAAGCTGCCAAGCTTTGCACAGTCATTTATATGGTTTAAGGGGCAAATACTTTTTCATACAGGAAGGTTTTTCTCCTTAACAAATGAAATTATCATTTTTTAAAAATCGATTTTATATTTACTCTAGTTATCTTTGGCTATAGTTAGAATTCTGTTTCACTGTGGTCAAAGTGAGCTGATATGACTGAAAAGCTCTGACAACAGGATGTTTTTACTTGCTCGTTCGTCTAAGAAGTTAGAGGGACATTTATTTGGTGTAACATTTAGAAAAAAGCTTTTATTTTATTTTACTTATCATAACATAACTTGTTATGTCGAATCAGTCACATATTATTTAACCTCAGTCTCCACATACACAACTGTAACTGTAAATAACAGCAGTTTGCAGACTAATGATTGAAATAAGAGCAGTGCAAATAACATAAGTTCATTTTTTACACTGTATTCATCCTGGGTCTGTTTTCATTTATTATTTCATTTTTAAATTCCAACAATTAAGTAAAATTGTATTCTTGGATGTATCTATTTATTAGATTTTATGTTACAAAGTTAGGAAAGCTTAAGTCGAGCTAAGTTGTGCTTGATGTTTCCTTACACATAAAACAATCCCAGTTTCTTTCTCACAGTGACGGCCACAGTTGATTATTTTAACACTAGTTTTGGTCCAGCACGATGGCCATGTGGCAGACAACGCAGAGGGCATCAATCAGAAAAAGAAAATTGTGAGTGATTCCAGAAAATATTGAACTGATTCTACCTGATGTTTTTGTATTTGCTTTCATTTTTTAGCACGTTTATGGAGCTAATCATGTTTATTGTGTGTGACAGGTTGAATGACTATTGCATATAAAACTGTTCAGTTAATACTAATTCATATCAGTTGATATAAGGACGAAAATAATGTAAATATGGTAAGAAAATGGTTAAGAGTTTATTATTTTTCATGTTATATTAATGACTTTCATGTTACTTAAGAGAACTGCAATCTATACATCAGTGATCGGCTAGTAAGCCTTTTCTGGGATCGATTAGTAGTGTCTCTATTCTCCACTAGGGGGCTTTCGCGCGTTCTCCTCACTGCAATAAACTACTGCATGAGAGACGCAAGTCATAATCACTCTCGTGATTCTTTTCCCCCTGTTTTCAGGTAAAAGTGTTTAAAAGTTGATATATTTCCAATGTGTACACTGTTAAGATATTTAAGAGGTAATCCTTCATTGTTTTGTAAGCGTTAAAAGCATTACATTGCAGTTTTGTGCACATATACGTGGCGGTTTTGAGCTGTGTTTTGTACTGTGTAATGGCCATTAAGATAACGGCAGGAGCTAAAAACACCGCGATTGTCAGCCATTTTGTCAGGAAACCTGCTCAAGTATATGTATGATAAGCACTTTAGTATTTCGGTTTATTATTTAGTGTTTTTCTTCCACCATGTGACATTTAGCAGTACAGAATGTGAAACGTTTCTGCTCATTTTCACTGCAATAAACTACTGCATGAGAGACGCAAGTCATAATCACTCTCGTGATTCTTTTCCCCCTGTTTTCAGGGGTGTAACATGTGCAGTGAACTGACTGCAAAGCTCATGGTCAGCATGCTCAAAAAAAAGTTAAACTCAATGCGTACTGACAAGCCTTTCCACTGTGAACCCATTAAATTTAATTTGCTCAGAATTAATAAGTAAAACTAAACTGGGACACAGCTAATGAGCCATAGCTTTGTTCACTAATACCATGAAGAGCTGAAAGCAATTTAAGGTCAACTTGGAGTTGAGTTTCCTTTAAAATGGGTTCACAATGCACAGTTTGACATCTTCTATGTACATTGTCTATAACACTTTCATAAAGGCGACACAATCCTTTAAAACATGAAAAAAACATGAAGTCATCTTAGGAACAGGAACCCTGACACCATCTGCATTTACTTACTCAAATGAGTTATAGTTATAGTGTCTATTTAGCTGTAGACACAACAATATTTCCATCAGATTCATTTACATTTCTGTGCCAGTCACCAAGCTGATTTTTTTTTTATGAGTTTTCAAATTGATTCGGCTCACTGAGCTGAATATATATATTTATTTATTTAGTATGTTTTGCCTGGAGTACCATAAAAACATTAGCTTGTAAGCCTGGTGCTGTTCTCTCCTTTGTGTAATCTATTCTGACCAGAGACTCAGAGCACTGTACTCTCAACCTGCATGACATTCATGTGCTCAGATAAACACACTGTACCATGTAAACCAGCAATGAGAACAGAACAGTGCTTCATCAATTACAAAAAACAAAAAAATTAAATGGTAAAATTAAGATTTAAACAATTCTGCTCTAAAACAAGTGAACAAAATATATGTCTGGGGTCAAATCTGAATATGTCTATGTACAAAACCCCGTACAGACATATCTATCTATCTATCTATCTATCTATCTATCTATCTATCTATATATATATATATATATATATATATATATATATAATTACAAGCACATCATTTAGTAAATGTAATGTTCTACTGTTGAGTGGACCTTACATCTCCTCCAGTGATTTCTAATCTATCCAATATATTTACCTTTATTAGTGTTGTCTGAGAAAAGTAAATATGATTTGTTCTTTCATAGATATAATTTTGCTGGCACCGTGAAGACACCGTGAAAGGCATTAATAACAGATCATGCCTGTTAGCAAATAGACATTTTATTTGAAGAAGAATTAAATGTTTTTGACAAAATTAGAAAAAGGTCCAAAGCTAAACCAAAGCATAATCGGTGTGCAGCAGCATTAGCTAGATAATAGTTGTGGGTGAGCCAACAATGGTTGCTTTTTTAAAATGCCTTTGTAGTGGGGCGTGGTCTGCGGTGCCGCTGCAGGGAAGGCAGACGCAGGGAAGGCAGACGCACCTTCCCTGTCGCATAAAATGGAAACTGGGTCCTGTCTTTAAATTGTTGTTGTTGGTGTTTGGCTGGCGCCTGGACTTCGACACTGCCGCCACCCCCACCGGCGTTCCCCAACAGTGTAGGAGAGGGGGCCAGCAGAGTGGGGCCAGCCAGGACGCAGCCTGCCTTTGCGCCCATACCCACTTCTTGGGTGGGAGCACCTGGAGCCTTGCAGGTGCCTGCACCTGCTCCAGCTCCCCGGAGGAGGGCCGCAGAGGAACCATTGTGTCCTCAACCTGTGCAGCCAGAGCTGGAGGTGGAGGATGAGGCACGCAAGCAACCTCACCAGCCGGAGGTGGAGGATGAGGCGAAGGATGAGGCGAACGGGGGACCAGTTCGGCCTGAGCCCAGAGGTCCGGGTGGCGGAGGGACTGGCCGTGCCACCCGGTACAGCGGTGCCACCTGGTACAGCGGCGTTCTCACTGGAGTCTGTTGCACCTGCAGGACCTGCCAAGCTGGAGACAGAGGTCAAAGTGTGCGGGAGTCCTGCCAAGCCCAAGGTTGGCATGCTGTTTGATCCGGCCTCTCTTCCATCAGAGGCCGGCGTGTTGTGTGGTCCTGCGTGCCGGCTGCCTGCCGAGCTGCCAGGCTCTACATCTGTCTAACTGGGTCCCCAAAAAAACCACCCAAAGTACAGCCAATACAAACTTATTGAAGTGAGACTAGAGCAGACTAGCAGATATTTAAAAAAAACAAACAAAAAAAACATAGAACTATGAAACGTATACATAGTCCAAGTTTAAATTGCATTAAAGTACAATTTCCAATAATATTTATTTTATAAATAACTGAATATATCCATATGCATACACACATTTGTTATACAAATATGGGTCTATGTGGGTCCTTCTAACCTAGCTGTAATCTGTACTTTAAAAATATTATGACAAACCTAATTTATCACAATCACCTCTACAGCAGTTTGAAGATCTGCTTTGTGTTATTTTCTCTCTCTCTCTCTCTTTTCTTTTTGTGTGCATTTTTTTCAGTATTTTAGGCAATTGAAGTGAATGACGTTTTCAAAATTAATACCCACTGGTTGGTTGGACAGTCACTGGAGCTACAGTCATTAGAAGAAAAGTGCTACATCAATAGCCTTACAGCAGTAATCCATTATTTTTGACAGCAGGCAGCAGAACAAGCTACCTGTGAAATATGGTGTGTTTTAACAACAGCTGCATTCTCACAACTTTAAATTGTCTAATGGAGACTACAAGGTTAAAATTATTTGTCATCCACTTCCACTGGATGTTTATTCCAAGGCAACGCTACACTAACCATAGCATGTCCAAAGAAGTACACAAAATAGGCCCAGAGAAAATAATTAAGTTTGGTGGCAGTCTGAGAGTCTTCCCCTCATTCAACAATAAACGTTTCATCTACAGTGACTATATCATTAAAAAAAACAAAAGTTTAAATACAAATCCTAAATGTATGTGCACTGCTGCATAATTCCTCTGCCTTGGTGCATGCTGAAATGGTTTCTAGCTTGAGCAAAGTAAAGACAAATATACGCAGCAGGGTTTGCTGTCCTTATCCTGGCTTACTTTAGATTATAAAACAGAAGCAAGATGAAAGTACTCTGAAGCTTCAGGATTCTCAGTGGCAGAAAAATACTTATTCCCATTTCTCTGCCTTTAAGCATTCAACAGTTATCACATTCACAGTTGCAAATTGGGTTCCCATAGGTCATATCTTGATTTTTCAGATGCTGGTGTATTATTTCCCCTGTAAGCCCGCTTACCTTCCTTTTAGCCCGGAGCTGTCCATGATAGTTATCAGACGAATCTCCAGGGATCTCACCACCCCATAGTGTCAGCCCCACTATGGTGTAAGTAATGCCCATCACCACTAAGGGCAGCAAGTACACCAGCACTGTTACTATGATATGATACCTAAGAAGAAGGTATAAAAATTGTCAAAGAAGTGGGAACACTTAAAAAATAATCATACATAACTCACACATAGTATATGTTTCATGCTGTATAAACATGTCCACCTCTGTGCTCTTAGTTCCTGTTGCAACTGATAAATGTAACATTCTGGGAACACTTGCACTATAATCCCAAATGACTGCATTTGGTGCTACCTTCCAGAAAAAATAACAAAAGACAATAAATTAACAAATTGTTTTGGTGTGTTTACTATATTTTGCATTTTTTGAATGCTTCTCTATTCTTATTTACCTCTGAAAAAAAACATAATTTCTCTGGAATGCTATTTTTTACTCTCATAATGCTAATGAATACGACAGTAAACACTGCAATATTTCATATTTTGCCATTTTTCTGACAATGGCACAAGTTTTCATCAGATGTAGTCATAGGGTTTATGTTTTCCAAATACTTGCAATGTCTTTACCTTTTAAACAAAACTACCACTGTACAACTATATACTTACAAAAATTAAATCAATATGTTGTAAAATCGCTATTTTTTGCTGAGCTTAGCACACATAATGCTCAAACGGGAACACTACCCTGTAGTGTTTCCAACAATACTGCTCTGCTCTACTTTGTTTAAATGTACTGAGTGATGTTTAAAATGAAGGATGGGATTTATTAGTTTATTTCATCTTGCTTGTATTATTTGTATAAGTACATCCAACACATTCAAACATCAGACATAGCAGAAAAAACAGATAAATCTTTCTCACATGAAGGAGTCATCCTTCCTGTTGGGCCAGGCCACATAGCAGACAGTCCTTTGGGGTATGCTTCGGATGGTTTGGATGGTTGAGAAGTAGCAGAGGGGGAAAGCCAAAACTATAGCTAGACTCCAGATACAAACAATAACCCCTGTGGTGACCTTCGCTGACAGTCGAGGCTTAAGAGGATGGATGATGGCCATGTACCTACAGCAAAGAGGTTAAAAAGAGAATTCTGTGTTTCTATTTAATTGCTGACGTACATGTCAGAGTTAACACATCCTTAATGTTATTATTTTGTCTTTATTGCAGTTACTTTTTACAGATCGTAACATCTCAAAATTTGTCTTCAAATCAGTGGTCGTTATACACTCTGAAGTTGTTTCATGTCAAGGATTTTAAGAGGACTCAAGAGGCAAACATGAAACAATATTTCACAGTTCAAAAGTAATTATTTGAGAAAGTGTGAAATTTAAAAGATAGCATCAAGTCTATTTGCTGTATGCAATAAAGAAAAAAAAATTCTCTTACCTAAGCATTTAACTTCAACAAGCTGCTGGAATATAAAGTATAATTTTAAAGTGGAAAATGTCACTAATGCACAAGTGGAATTGACTGAATCGCCCATTAATTCAACTTATGATTCAACGACATTTTCAACATTAAAAATATACCTCATTTTCTACAAGGCAGTCTTGTATAAGTCCAATTACATGGGGGTGTTTGAATTTCGGGGAAGCTGATGGATTATTCATTCCTAAAAAGCTGTGATGAGATTTTGTTTGACTGACACAGTGAAACACTGACAGGAGATTACCATCTTCATGAACTCAGCTCAGGATGTTACATGATTTTCAATAGGCAATCACAGGGGCTTAGAGCTGCTAATTCAATCTTCCTAGGATGGTAAAAAAAAAAAAAATAGGCCTTGTCCTTTCACTCCAGTGACCACAACCCTCTCGGGGATAACAGCAAATTCACCAGTAATTGTTTGGAACTTATTGCTTCTCACTGGACCTTGTTAAATGTGGAATCAAGTATGTTCCAGAGCACAATGTCAGCTGATGGAATGGACTTGCAGTGAGCAAACATGAAAAACCTAAATAAAATAACACAAGTGTACACCTTTTTGATATCTATCGAAGAACATTTAGGGAGACAACAGAACTGGGTGTGACTCGGAAGCCTGTCATGCCTGAAGCTACACAGGACAGCTTTTGGAAAGCATATTGTTTTGAAGCTATGTCACAACACTGTTTTATTACCAAGTAAACATTCACTCAATCACCAGCATGTGCTTAACTAGCAGAGATTACCTCAGATGAAGAGTCCAGACCAAAAATAATGTACAGAGGTACATTTCAAGTGCTCTCTCAAAAGTCCTCAAGGGAAAGAAAAATGTTTAATCAGTCTGCAAACCTCACTTTAGAGTATCACAAAGGAATCATTAATTGTTATTTGTACTTAATCCTTACTAGCCATGGTTTTCTATTCATTTTTTCTTTATATTGTTATCATTTGAACAACATTGCATTTTCTTTAGTAAAAGCTATGTTAAGTGTTCCCAATTAAAGCTATTTAAACAAAGAAAATTAAATTGTACATAAGCTTTTAAGAAATTAATTTCTGTTACAATATTGACCTCCAAAATATAATTAAATCAAGTATGTTCCAGAGCACAATGTCAGCTGATGGAATGGACTTGCAGTGAGCAAACATGAAAAACCTAAATAAAATAACACAAGTGTACACCTTTTTGATATCTATCGAAGAACATTTAGGGAGACAACAGAAAAGGGTTGGCGTAATAAGCAAATGCTTCAGCCAATACCTTTTGATTAGCCTTGTCTCATGCTTTCTTTCTTTATGGTAGATTTTTGTTCTGTTTTCACTGTTTTTTTTTTCTCACTGTTTTCACTGAGATTTGAATTTGAATGCTAATCAATAAAATCAATAATCAATAATCAAATAATTATATGAGGTATAAAAAATTGTTTAAAAAAATGACCACAGGGACATTGTAAAATCTTCAGTGGTGTTACCTTTCACACAGAAACCTGTTTTCTTTTCTTTCCGCTGCCCAAGGAAACACACTTGGCAGCTGAGAGACTCAGCAGGAAGGACAAATTCACAGATGATCATGAACTGTGGCCTCATGCCATTTCAAGACATCAGAGCGGAGACAGCACCATACTGGGGTTACGAAAAGCATGACCGGAGGTTACATCTACATCATCTAGGTCATGCCGATGTTCTCTTTCTCTGTACACAGATGACAAATTGAATGGACATTGTGGACCATAAATATAAAGGCATGTAAGTCGTTGTTGAGAGAAGCCAAAATGAGCACGGCCTGAGGAATTACATTGTTTCATTTGAGCGACAAGAAGAAGCACTGGAGGAAGAAAACACCTCAGACAATAACACAACGCACTGTGACACGTGAACACTAGCTGTAGACACACACTGCACTTGCTTGCAGCTTTCACATGATTTTGTCTTTTCATTATGTTCAGCCTGTGGCTACATCTTTCATCAGTTTAATCCCTTTATTCAAACATTATGATGTATGATGGTCCACTGATCAGTTTCAAAGCCCTGGTGATAGTGTTGACTGCATCCTCACATTAATGGAAAGCACAAGGGTTGTCAGAGAGAAAGACTGCAAACGAACCAACGGAGAAAAGAGGACGTGTGAATGAGCAAAAAAAAAAGAAAAAAAGGAAAAGATGTGCATGTGGCAGAAAGCAAGAGAGCCAGAGCGTGTAGGAGGAAAGGGCAATCTTTTCTAGGGTGTTGGCATACACAGAGTCATTCACTGCAGCACAGACTCTGTCCAAAACAACTGTTTCAGTCTGATTCACTTGCATTGAAATGTAAAACTAAATCTATGAAACAGGCTCAAGGTGTATGAGATGGCAGTCACCCCCCTGAGGAACTGCCTTTCCAATACAATTATGCAAATCACGACTTGACTACTCCATTGGGAATTGGGGAAAAAACAAACAAAAAAAACGTGTAACAGCAGGGACAGAGAGTGGGAACAAAAAAGGACAAAGATGAAGTTGATAACAGAGGCATCAGACTAAACTGGTGAGGACTCCAAATCAATTTCTATAAGGGAACAAGTTAATACATTCATTTGCCTTGCAAAACGCATTTTGACTTGAAGCAAGACACTGATTTTAATTCACATTCCCACAAGTGCTGCTTGAACTCAGGGTTGAAATAAAATGATCCAGATTAAAGTGTCAAGGTTATCTTTCATCCTGTGTGTTTTCTAATATTCTATTTTTCTGATTATTAGTTGCATTTAATAAGACTGTGCACATAAGTGGGATATATTCCCATTGCTGAATGAAGGGTCTGAACTCTAGTGTTTGTATAACATCCTCACACTGAGTGATTATTTGTTCCAATATTGAAAAAAAAAAATGACAGAAACTGATTAAAGGCTGTTGGTAAACCTAAAATAAGACCTTAATCAATTTACCCGGTGACCAATAAAAAACGAATTGGTGTATGAGGTGCATGTGGAGCAACAGAACATTATCTGTTTAACTTTTTTTTTTTTTTTTACTGCATTTTATAAAACCCACCTGTCCACAGCTATTGCCGCCATTGAGTAGATGCTTGCAAACACAGATGTGACTGGAAAGAAATTGTGGAATTTGCAGTAGGCTTCCCCGAAGTACCACTCCCCGTGAGCGGCATAGATAAAGTTTATTGAAGTATTGAAAGCAGCCATTGACGCATCCGAAAACGCCAGGTTCAGCAGAAAGTAGTTTGTCACTGTCCTCATGCGCTTGTGCGCAAGAATGATCCATATCACAATTAGGTTTCCAAACACCGCCACCGCCAGCACGAAGCTGTAGGCAACAGACCAGAGAGCGATGCGCCATGGCGGCTGGACGAACTGGTTGGTGTGATTCGTCGTTATGTTGGATCCGTTATATGAAGCCGTCATCCTCTTCTCCGTTTCCCCTGATGTTGTAAAGGTTTCAGTTGTTTCGCCAATATGTTCTAGGCGCACAGCTGGATTGGCAAGAAGGATTTGCTTACATGCGCCATAGCGCGCAACTTAAACACCCCTAACAAGATCCCCGTTTGTTTGATCCGACATGCACGTCTCTGCGCACAACTAATAAAACGCAGTGAAACTGTGTGTGGAACAAGTAAATCCCAGTGTCTGATTGTGCCTATGAATGCGCAGCCTCTCCTCCAGCAGCAGGACGCCGTGCGCGCTCAGTGACGCACAAGTGGCACAAAGTGAAAAAAGATTGATTGATTCTAGTGGCGGCTGTTTTACACTTCATGAATAATGCGCTCTCTCTCTCTCTCTCTCTCTCTGCGGTGTAGAATCAGTCCGTGTTTAGTGTGCACCTTTATCTACACTGACCCGTCAGATGATGTTGTTTGCAGTATTTCCAACGAAGCTACAAACAGGATATTACATTTCATTCATTCAGTCTTTCTCTCTAACACTTGTTGTTCCAACTATGTCAATGAATTCATCAGTGCCATTTCCTGCTGTTGGGTTCTCCAGATATATTAAATTTTGTGCTGCTGCTTATTATTATTATTATTATTATTATTATTATTATTATTATTATTATTATTAAGTTGTACTGGAGAGAAAGTGAAAGTGTGCAGTGTCCTGTGTCACCTTTACTTTTGGTATAGTTGTGATTTTTCTCATTTCTCCTTTTCCTGTCAGACCCATGCAGCATTTACAACTGACAGGCTGAAGTTCCCTCCAGACATCCAACAGCTCACATCGCTTTTTTCCCCATACAGTGCTATACAAACCTCTATCCGGGCTGCATTTACATGTTTTATACAGCTAATAAAATCCAATTGAGTTCAGCAAAGCTTTCTGACAGACAATAACATGCACTCACCAGTACAACTTGTTTGACATGGTTTGAGCTTTGTGACATGTTTTCATGCTGGAAGCTGCCATCAGAAGATGGGCACAGTGTCAGTCTGAAAAAAATCCCTTATGTAATGGCAACAGCAACAATCATCAACAACAATTGTGGTGTTAAACAATGCTCGGATGTGAAAGTGTGCCAAGAAAATATCCCCTCAATATTGCACCAGCAGCTTGAACCGGTGATAGAAGGCAGGATGGAACCATGCACTCAGGATGTTTATGCCAAATTTTGACCCTACTATCTGTAGTTCGCAGCAGAAAACAGCCCTCATTAGACCAGGAAACATATTTCCAGTGTTTGATTGTTTAATTTTGGTGAGCCTGTTATAATTGTAGCCTCATTTTCCTGTTCTTAGCTGACAGGAGTGACACCCAGTGTGGTCTTCTGCTGCTGCAGTCCAATGTTTTCAATGTTTAACACGTTGAGAGATGCTCTTCTCCTTACCTTGGCTGTACAAAGTGATGATTTGAGTTAGTGTTGCCTTCCTCTAAGCTTAAAGCAGTCTTGCTATTCTCCTCTGACATCAGCCATCAACAAGGTATTTTCTCCCAGGCAACTGCCACTCACTGGGTGTTTTCTGTTTTTCAGACTATTCCCTGCAAACACTAGAGATGTGTGTGAGAAAATCCCAGCAGATCTGTAGTTTCTGAGATACTCAGACACACTGCACTGGCACCAACGATCACACCACTTTCAAAGTGTCTTAAATCACCTTTTTTCTTAATTCTGATTCGAACATTGGCAGGTTGTCTTGACCATGCCTAAGTACATGTGAGTTACTGCCATGTGATTTGCTGACTAGATATTTGCATCAATGAGCAGTTGATGAATAAAGTAGCTGGTGAGTGTATCCCACTGTACTGTGGCAGCTGCTCAGTGTCATTTTTCCTCATTGAAACAATACATCCCCAGTTATCAGGTATGGTTCCACAGTAGGTCTTCCTCAAACTAAAACTTTTAACTCAGTTCAATGTGTGCATTCAAACAAAAGAAAAAAGTAAGCTTTGTTTTGAATTCTGACTCAGCAGAACATTTAATGCTGCATTTAAATGTGAGAGGACGTTTATTAGACATTTTCACTCTGCTAGGCACAATTACACTGCAGTGACTGCAGCCTGCGTCTATAGGCTGTGTCATATAAAAGTAAGACAATGTTTCCTGACACAAAGACATTGTTTGCAGCTTCTGAAATTCATCTTAATTATACTGTTTACCAAGAGATACAGGTGCATAAAAAGATGCAAATAGTTACAAACAAACGCTACACCTGTCAACTATTGCTACCCTGCAATCTGAAGCATAATGGTTTTACTCTCACTGTTAACATAATACATTGTAATGGCTATAGAGTAAGAAACTGTGCAGAAGTAATTAAATGGTTTTGTGGTGCAGGAACAAAACCTAAATTACCAGTAATTTAAAAAAAAAAAGTAAATACATTTGCAAAATGTTCAAATGATTGATGATGTAGTCGATAAGACAAGAAATGTTATGTATTGAAGGATTTACATAATAAGTATTTTGTTCTGCTTTGCAATCCTGCATATTAATGTCGGTTAAAATGAATATCAGATCCTTATTGTATAATATAACAGCATAATGTATACTGTGTGTATACATATTATTAAAGCAGGGTAAGATTTCCATTCATATCTGTCAGCAAACACAGTTTCTTAACAGCAGCATCAATGTTGGAAAAAAACAACAACAACAACTTCTTTTGTATGTGACGCATACCAACTTGAAATTGACTCCTGTCTGTTTTCCCCTTGGATCACGTTGAGAACAGCTGTGTAATGAGCCACCATGGACTTATTGTTTGGTCACTGCTTCTTTGCTGTGTTGTTGTTGTAAAGCTTGATAGGCTTGATTGTCATTGGGAAGCTCCATTTTCTGACTTAATGTGTCATTTGCTTAGCTATTTAGATAACAGTACCTTTTATAAACATGCCAGGACAGCTGATGTGTAGCTCTTTTCACTGCTGGTGCTGTGGTGTTTCAAACTGGGGTTAGAGCTCGGGGCTATTTGGTTTGATCAGTTCAAAATGTGGACAGCAACCATGGACAGCAATTTATTTGCTAATGAATGTGCATCGCTCTTCAATTATTTCCTAATTAGTCCATATCTCAGACATTAACAGCTGAAAATTGAATTCCTAAGAAGACTGTCATGTGAGGAATTCATTGTATTGTTCGTTCAGTTCAGTTTTTGCTGTCAAAGTGCAACTATTGACCAACAACAGACTGCCACACACTAATCAATTAAATGTTATCAGCAGCCATGCTTGCACTGCTGAAACATTTGGACTCAAATTTAGAAGCAAGGGAGTTTTTTCAGTGTTACCTCAACTAAAATGAGAATAATGAGGTAGGACTGTCAAACTCTAGTTTGTTGCTATAGATATACACCTACCAGAGCAAAGATTAACTGTCTTCAATCAAACCAGCTTCAGTGCAGTTACAGCAGCTGTCAAGGTCTGCTGCACTGATAAGAATAAAGCACCATTGCTTGGAATAATCATCATGGATGGTGGTGATATGCTAAAGTAAAGTATATTTTGTACATTCATGTTAGATTTCAATTTTAATTAAATTCAGTTTATTTATATGGCGCCAAATCACAACAGCAGTCACCTCAAAGTGCTTTATATTGTAAGACTCTAACAAAATATAGAGAAAAGTTCAATAATCCAAAGAATCCCTATGAGAAAGAACTTGGCAACAGTGGGAAGGAAAAAAGGCTTTTGAACAGGAAGAAATATCTGGCAGAAGCAAACTAGAGAAGAGACAGCCATCTGCCATGAGTGGTTGGGTTTAAGGGAGGGAGAAAGGACAAAAGAAAGACAAAGAAATGTGGTTGTCTTCTCATCTAGCACTTCAAGATTTCTATTAACATTTCACTTTGCTCATACATACTTGCATTCATCAGAGGTAAGATAAAGGTTGCATTTTCTGTGAGATCTGTGGAAATGACCTGGGTGGGATATTGGCAGCTTTTGACCATTTGTCGATTTCTTTCAGCTTTTAAAGACCAACACTATTAGATATGAGATAGACTATAGATAGACTGTGGTACGAAACAAATTCAAAAAGGTCCATTTTATTCATGTAAAAGTAGAAGTCCAGTGATCCCAGTCTTTTCCCCCTAAATGTGATAAAAATGTCAGCAAAATATTAACAGCTGGTTGAACTGAAGACAGTTTAAATAATGACTCAGACTCTTAAGCCACACAGTCTATACAGCACATAAAATTACAAAATGATAACACAGACTGGGCTATTTGGAGGAGGGCCTCAGAGTGAGAGAAGCTAAAATTAGGCTTTTAAACAAATGATGAAAATAGGTGTTATATCAGTAACATTGTTACAGTTGTACACAGCTAAGGGGTCAGAAATTGGTCAACTGAAACACTGTAACCATCATCAAACATTTAAAAAAAATTGTGACATGCTGGTCTTTCTCTTTGGAGCTCTTGTGAGCTGTCCCCGAGGCAGCTTTGGATATCATCCAGTATGACATACAATTAGAAATAAAGCGGTCAGCTGTCATGGACAGCACCACATTCATTCGCCCTTCTGTGTGTTGTGGATTGGACAACAGTTGGGCTGACATCATGTTGCCTGAGCATGGAATAAGATCTAAAGTAAAAAGTTTGTTTCCCCAAACAAATGGCTTGAATGCCCAAATAAAATGAGACAATAAAGTGATGCATGTTCAGAGTCAAAGTCCTTAAAACAGACCAAAATCACACTGACTTCCACGTCTGTAATCACTAGGAGAAGCTGTTGTGTTTAATAACAATACACCTCTTTTGTCTTCTGATAATGTTTTTTACATCCGTACAGGAGATATTTTGTTGCATTTATTGTGATAAGTATAAACCCGTGCTCATCATAGGCAAAGCTTAAACCTATATGTGGAAACTTGATTTTTGTTTTGGATGGAGTACTGCAACATAAGGCTTGTGGGCCAGAATCAGCCTGGCAAAGACCCCAAAGTTGGACAGCTTTGGGAAATATAATGGAGAGCATACATTTCTGAACCTTTAACTGTATTTTTGTACATTTTGCAACATTTCTTCCAAATAAATACCTCCCCAGGGACATTGAAACTACAATAAAGTAGTTCAGTAATAGATAAACATTTAAATGACAGAAACATTCCTGTACTTGATGTAAAATGAGTTTAAAATCCCTGGTGTAGATCAAACAAACACAAGACCTGGACCAAATCAGCTAAGTTCACTTTCAAAGTTTCTTTTTTTTCTTCTCACAACCATGTAATTGATCTCACCATTACTGATTACTGTTGTTACAGTTTTGTGGCTTTGGAAACCATTTCTCAACCAGAGATACTCCATAGCCGATGCAGGGTTGATGAGAGAAGTAACAACACATTCATATTTAGAGAAATTAAAATTCTCATTAAAAGGACAGGAGGTTAAAATCTGCTAAATAGTGCTGCCTAAGAGTTTAATTCTGATCGTTCATAATAACTCACAGACTGCTTCTGCATTTTCGTGCCTTTGCATAAATTGCCATCTGCCAGGGAAGCAACAAATGGGCTGGTCAGAAAGGGGTTTTGAGGTCAACTCCTCCCTGTGACATCTCCTTGGACAGGGGACCTCAGTTCACTTCCATCATCTGGAAAAGCTTCCGCTCTGCCAGCATTCTGATTTTATCTTTAGAGTACTAGTAAAGCAGAGAACAACAGAACAAAGAGTTGGCAACTATATCTACTCTCTGCCACCCTATTCTTCTGTAACTCCAAACTCCCATGGGTTGGGTATGCTAGAACATCAGGCTGAGTGTCACAGTCCGCGTGGCAGACTGTGGGGATGTGGAGGAAAATAGGACCCAAAACACAGGACTCTTAGATGAAGGCAGTGCATTTATTTACAGAGATGTAACAATCCAAACAACAATAAATCCCCAGTGCGATCCCGACTCCCGTTCCGTGTCTTCTCCCTTCTCCAGTGCGCCGTGCTCTGTCTCCGTTCCTTGTGTACAGTCCGTCTGCTGCTTCCTTGTTTCCACAAATCCTCCTGGGGAAACACACATACAAAGGCAGCCGTGAGTACCTTTACACAACGGCAGACTGGCACTTACTTCACACATTTACTGAGAACTGACGGGAAGTCACAAAACGATCCAGTGTCGAGGAGCTCTCAGCCACACTGCTTTGTAGCTCCCCCGACGATGTTTGATCAGCTGCAGGTGTGCGATCATTTTTTTAAGGTGTGGCCAGCCACCTGGCCAGGCCTGGAGATGGCAAAGACTCCAATCCGGGCCTGAAGATGCCTGTAAACAGGTGCTCCCAGACACACCTGTATCCACACACACACACCCACACATACCTGCCAATACACAAGCATGGAACACCTGCCGAGGCGGGCAATCGGAGTCTAACCGCCAACGCCTAACAGGCCTAGCCTATGCAGATCCAGTTGCTTGTGCCAGGACTAGTGATTTAAAAAATATGAATATGAATATGAATGAATAGTTTTCTTCAATCTTTTAACACAGGTTCTCTCCTGTGAAATACAACTTTTTAAAAAACCTATATACTAATAGGTAAGTATACACTAATATATAATATAAATGAGTGCTGTCAAACAATTAAAACCTTACAGGGTTACAGTGGATTAATTTTGATTAATCACGATTAAATATCATTTATTTGTATTCTATATTAATCGCATTTAATTTTGCATGAGCAAACAGACTCGAGAAAAAAGGGAAAATATACGCACTACCTGATCAACTGCCCATTTGCCCATGTGCAAAGGTAACTCTACTTGCAAAAATTGCCCAAAATGCATTGACAGAAACATTTCAGGGATTTTGAGTCATTCTGCACTCCAGATGCATTAATTGCGTTAAAATTTTTTTTATCACATTGACCATGATGGCGGATTAATTTGCGTTAACGCGTTAATTTTGACAGTCACTAGGACACTTGTCAGTGTGCCTAACTTGGTTATCCTCTAGACCAGGGGTAGGCAACCTTTCTGATGGCGAGTGCCATTTAAAATTTCCTCAGAAGTCAGTGTGCCATATGATTGCTTTAGCAATAAATTTAATAATGCTCTATATGAACAGTTACACAATATAAACAAAAAAAGACACATTTTATCCACAACAAGAACTTCATAACAGCAAATGGACTGTACAACAGAAAATACAAATGCTATTTATGGTGTCCTCACAACAATGATAAGAAAAATAAACTAAGCCAATATGGCATGTCTGTTAATACAGAGACACACATGTTAATGTCATCTCTGGTCTCCCACTCAGCACTCCAGCATTCAGACGGCTACCTGAGGACACGCTTCGTGTAGGAGAAAATGTGCTCACACAGATATTAGAGCCAAATACTGTCAATAATTGATGCAATGTTCTGAAGACAGTTAAACTTGTCAGGTGGTGATGTCCAGCAGGTGAAAATGCAAGCTCCATGAACACGCACAGCTGTGGATACCAGCTGCTTCGATGTTGCATTAACTGGCATTAACTTAGCCAGTTAATGCGAGACAAATCTAGCTGCTCATTAAAGATTTCTGGTTTGATCAGAAAATAAAACATTGGTCCATACACCTGAAAGTCCCAAAAATGCATTGTGTCTCCCTAACCTCATTGGCACTCAGACATCCTCTTCAGAGAGCCTTAATGTTTGGCATGATTGTAGCTAAAAGACTTATTCTTAGAGCCTGGAAATCACCATCTCCTCCATTGTTCAGGGTTTGGCTACATGAGATGATTGCTTGTTTGTATATTGAAGAGGTTCGTTATCGTTTGGCTGACACCCATTTTAAGTTTGTCGAAATCTGGGGCCCTTTTCTCAATCATATTAATGGGAATTCAACATAAACTTTAACCCATTTGACTGCACTTTGTGTTTGTGTGAAACTGCACTTCTGCCGGACCCTGATTCCTTCCTGGACTTGTTTCCCACATCTTTTGGTCTTGGTGAACTCTCTGTTGCCCTGTCTAAACTCACGCAGAAGATCATCTTCTTTGAACAATGGTGTTTCTTTTGAACTTTTGATTTGTACTGGCTAACTGGTGTATTTTTATTTTTTTTATTTTTTATTTTTTTTCATTTATTAATAAATTTTTTATTTATTTAATTTTTTTTCCTTTTCTTTCCTGTTTTCCTGTTTGGGTTTTTTTTGTTGTGTGTTTGGTTTCTGGTTTTTTTTTTTTTTTTTTGTGCTTAAATGTTATTGTTTTTGAATCTTATGTCCTTTGTCTGGTGTGACGTTATGTAACTTTGAACTTAAAATCTTATAAATAACATTTTAAAAAAAATGCATTGTGTCTCGAGTCTACGGATGTATCTGTGTATTTCCGTAGTGCTGATGCTGTGCTGAGCGGAAAGCTCCTGAAGCTTTTGAAGTGTCGGATTGTGGAAAACTAACAACGTCCCTCTTACCAGTAGGCTAAATTATTTTTAGCCAATTACAAGTTGAATCTGGTAGTTGGGGTTGTTAGCTAAGATACCATCATTCATTATGAAGAGGCACAACTAATGTGTCTATGCGAGCTGATTTGTGATATGCACTGCTGGCCCGGCCATTTATTTTTTGATGCACCCTCTCAGATTAATTCACTGCGTGTCGTGCCCAGGGCTGGACTGGGACAAAAAAACAGCCCGGGCTTGACTAAAGACCGGCCCACCAGGTATTAAAGCCATATAGCCTTTGAATGAAAACAAACACTGTTGTGACAGTGATGTACACAGTCTTGTTGGTATATGTATGATTTCTATACATTTTACATCAGATAAAAACTTTGGTTGTAAGCTTCAGATAATTATTTAATAACAGCCAGACATTTTAAATGAAAATAAGAAAGTATTTCTTTGTGCCCCCCTTTCCCTGTTAATGCCCCCCTTGGCCCCCTGGCAAAACTTTGCTAGATCCGCCCAGTTACCAGCTGTCAGCTACATAGAAAAGGATCCTGGTGTTATTTGTCTCTCAGAAACAGTTCATAACTTCCCTTTAACTCATTCATGTTAACTAAAAGGTAAACCTGTTTCTCCATCACAGCTCTGATGATCCAGTAAGGACATCTCCTGGTTTCATCTTCATGTTTCCCTCTCACCAGATAACCAAACCATATCATGACCAGCAGCTTTTACAGCTGTGGCTCCAGCAAACATCAGCTGATACTAGAAAGTAATATGAAATAAATTCTAACAACAGCTGATCAAGCTTAAACGTGCTGCTGTTGTTTAGCGCGACATCCGCTGGTTTCCTCTTTCTGGCGCAAAGTGGACGATAAACAAACAAGAGAAAAGCCGATCAGCTGATCATTGATCAGTTTCATGATTAAAGTAGCAACAGGAGAGAGAGGGGAGAGAATCAGAGAAGAAGAGGCAGCTGTGCAGCGTAACAACAGAATAACTCCACCTTTGTGTCTTTTTTCATTCTAGATGAAGTCCGGGACAAACTGCGTCCCCTCTCAGCTCAACACGAAACGTGTAATAATTTCTCTGAATGCGGGACGATTCCGTCTTTTTACGGGATGGTTGGCAACTCTACTAACTAACCTTATGAATAAAATAAAGTTCACTATCAGTAACATCACAGCACCGACCCAGCTGTATAGAAACTCTGTCATGCTAGCTAGTACGCAGTAGGAGTTATTGTAACTGACGTAACTGACTGTAAAAAGTCAGCACAACGAAAATAAACCCCACCTCAACTTGGTTTATATCTGACCCAGATAGACTGCAGGTCATAACTTCTTACTTGAAGTTCAGTTCACCTGACGCTCGGGTCTCTCTTCCTCCTGCCTCCCCTTTCTCTCATCCACCTGCTGGCCTCCACCACTTGCTAATGTTACTGAATCTGTGGAAGCTCCGCGATAGCCACTACCAAACAACTGAGTTATTTTTACACACCGGCCAGCATCTGGCCAATCCACCACCTTTCATTGTTTACATCGCTACAAAAAATATTTTAAAAAAATCATCGGGCCACCAAGCAAATGCCCAATGGCCAGTCCAGCTATGGTCGTGCCATCAGTTAACCCTTGTGCCTAGGGTTGCCGACTCCTGCTCTAGACACTCACACCATTAGAGACCATGTTTGGCTTAAACTAAATATTTGTTTAGTTTAAGATCCCCAGCTCTGTCTGTCTTGGTCGTTGTGTCCTTGGGCAAGACACTTCACCTACCGCCTACTGGTGTTGGCCAGAGGGGCCGATGGCCGAGGAGTACAAATACCTGTGAACCATCTTTGACAACCTCCTGAAATTCTCTGCCAACACAGAGGAGATTCTCAGGAGGTGCCACCAACGGCTATACGGAAACTCAACTCCTTTGGAGTCAGCACACCCATCATGATGACTTTTTACTATGCCTTCCTGGAAAGCATCATGACCTTCTTCATTACCTGCTGGTTCCACTCCCTCAGAACTCTGGCACAGGTTTTCAGCCCTTGGCTGCCCTTAGACAGGCAGCCAAAATCATCATCGACCCCTCTCACATTTTTCACTCTGCATTTCAATGGCTCCCCTCCGGGCGATGCCTTCGCTGCACTTCCTGCAGGACTGAGAGGAGGAGAGCTATCTTTGTCCCCAAAGCCACTCTTTGCTTTTTAACTCCAGCAGATAAGACCATTTCCCACACCAGAAACATAAACTACCCCACACTCTTTTTATACTACCGACACTTTATTCACTCTTAGTCACTCACAGTTATTTATTCACCTTTCAGTCACTTTAGTTTTGAACTGTGTAATTTTAAAACTGTGTATACTGTATATTCTGTGTATTTATTATCTCACTTTTATTGCCTGTTCTTATTGTTCTTATCTTCAACGTTATGCTGCTCTGTTGTATGTTAATTGCCCCTTGGGGATAAATAAAGTCTTTCTGATTCTGATTCTGTCAGTCTGCCCCAGGGCAGCTGTGGCTACAACTGTAGCTTGCCTCCACCAGTGTATGAATATGTGAGTGAATGAATAGTGGAATTGTAAAGCGCTTTGAGGGTCTCGAAAAGTGCTATATAAATGCAATCCATTATTATTATTATTATTATTGTCCTTACAGAACGATGTTTGGTATTTTGTAATGGTCAAGATGAAGGCCACAAGCCAAAACACGCTGTTCTGCTAATAAAGTTGTTTCCTAGTCTTTCAAGTGTTGCTGGAGTAATCACCTGACCAGATCCTTACAGAACAACACAAAAAAACCTGTCCCTTAACTTAACATTTTTGCTGTGTTCTGTAGATAAGCAAAAAAATATTTGCCTGGTTACCAGTTAAATTATCCGTTGTTCCTATGTGCAAGAAAACCCATCTGCTCAACAGTAACCCAAAACCCCCAGCCTCTCACCTTGCCATCCAGCACTTAGTATTTCTCAGCCTAGCCAATAATGTTCATTAGCTCTTCCAGATAAAAACAAAGACTTTCCTGTTATCTGCTTTTGCGTTCAACCTAAACCTTTCAAAATTTCATTTAGATCAGGACGATAAATATTAATAAATAATGTTACCACTGTCTTCATCAGTAGTTTTCTATCCAATTATGCTCATCTTCCCTCATTTTTAAACACAGGGATAAAATAAACACACTGTGCCATCTCTTCTTCTGACTGTCATTTAATTGGTGGTAATACCGCAGAAGCACTAGCTGGTAGTTGGGCCATACGCGTGTCTTTGTGCAGTTGAAAATAATCCGCTTGTAGTTGAAAAACAATCAGGCAAACATTTATTTCCACAGTCTTGAAATAATCCGTTTGAATGTTCCTGTACACTGCAAACACGGTAAGAAAACTGTTTGACTCCACAGCTAGTTAAAGCCCCGTTACTCCACACTGCCAGTCGCGAACGCTCCCCCCATGCACAGTTACCATGTATTAAAGGAACAGTACGTAAAAATGAAATAAGGAAAGAAAATACAATTTAACTGTAAATCTTATCCTAAACAAATTATAAAGTAAAAACTGAAATTCCCCATTATCTTACACTTATCCTTATCCAAAATGATTCAAATTATTAACAAATATACACTCTGTGCAATCTGAGTAAACTAACAGATGATTAGACCTTTATCTTATACAGTTGGAAGAAAAGAATAATCAATAAAAAAAGAATAAAGTTGAAACACATTAATTGGGTTTTGGTGCTTTTGACACATTATAGAATCCAAAAGTGAATCTGTATAACAATAGAGATAGGCTTGACTTCATAAACCTTTGAATGCATATCTGTTTATTCTGTCTTATTGAGAGACGATATTTAGAAAATGGACTTTTAATTAAACACTAAATTGCTACCATCTGAAGTACAGTGCAATGAACCTGCTGTCATCTCTTCATTAATCAGGACCAAGATGTTCTGCTCTCAGAATGCACCTTGTTAATTTTCCAAGCGCCAACAAATTACAGTCCTCTGTGTTACTCATTCATCCTTGTGAGTTATCTCAAATGAGTTGCTTTTCTTCTTGGTTTGGCTTTATCACTGATTTACATATGAGAGCTCACAAACTCTTTGCTAGTGCCATACGTTCAGCAGCACTGGGAGAACAGCACAAAGGATGATCAATAGTCACATGCCTGGCTGCTTTCACACTCTATTTGGGGACCCGAGTGTGTGGCATTTATTTTCGTTCTCTCAGATGTCTTACTTTGATCTAAAACGGTTCATTTATTTTCAGGTGAAGTGCAATAGTAATAAAGTGCTGATGAGTGAAAAAGAATTAGGTCCTTTTGATGTGAAACAAGAGATTTCTCTATGTTATTTTTGAAAAAAAATCAGGGTTCACAAATGTCCCTTCACTCTTGAAGACAGCTATGTGATTTCATACAAAGTACCTTCATATGACTGAATGTTTTTGTTACATTTTAGATTTTTATTTCCAGCTCTTCCTGTTTCACTTGAGGAGAAAAACAGACTACTAGGAATATCAATTTAGTGACACCATAGGCTCCACTTTTTGCAGTAATCTTCACTGCAGTATTAATATTTGAACACAATGAAATGGAAAATAAGCTCAATTATTTACATAGTGTATGACTAACATGAAAATTTTCTTTAATTGTTAAATAATAACTGGCATTTATAATCAGAATTATAAAGAACACTGTTGAAACAACAGTATGTGAAACCAAAAAGGAGGCGACTCTCACCCTCCTTGACTTCAATTTGACTCCATTCTTTTAGACTTTATGTTCTCTTGCTTCATGTGCTGTTTGGTTAGATTTAAGAACCAACACTACTTGGTTAAGGCTATCCCACATACTTAAATTAACCACCGGTCCAATTCCTAGCAGCAGTGAATCCATACAAGAATTTCCATGTACCTATTCATAAAATACCTAAGGGTCTTTTATAATGAGCCGCTTATTGTTTACTTATATGACTGGCTGACACAGTAATCACTGTTTGCTATTGTTTTACTCGCTATGTGTATCTACATCACTCTGCATTCAATCATTGGTAAATTAATATTATATATATATGACTTTCTTCTACCTGTCTCTTGTCTTAACCCAGTATAACGGCCAAATATGTAATGTAACGTGCCAGTCCAATGTGTGTATGTATCGCTTTGCCTCTCCAAAGTGTGAAATGGACCTGCATGCAGAAGTTCCAGTAAGCTACAGTACCAAAAGAGGGAGATTTTTTATGTCGAAGAGACATTGCTAATACATTTACATGTAAATACATACCTATCTTAATCATTTGTAAGAGGACCCTGGAATGTACTTCATACCTTCCTTGGTCACTACTAACTTCTTGGATTTAAATATATTACCTCCTCCTGCTGGAAGTGCAACTTCTGCATGTATATTCATTTCAAGCTTTGGAAAGGCAAAGTGTGACATGTACACATTGAAGTGGCGTGTCTGATACACTCTTTGCCATGATATTGGGTTGTTTGTTCTGTTTCCCTCCCCACAAGAATCATTAAATAAAGAACTAAAAAAACTGAGCCATGTTGGCCATTATTAAACTATGATTCCTCTCTCTGCAAATAACATTTTCAATTATCATTCCTAGTGCTATTAGCAAAGTCATACACCATTTCAGGTCACTGAATGATAGTTTTAAATTAGCCTCAAATCATTTATATGAAAGAGATTTGACTTGAGGTTCCAGAATTTTTAAGTTTGTGACTCCATCAAAAAGGGCCAGTGCCTGGGCCTCTATTTATACACACTTATGTATGACAGCCTCTCAGTTTGAACTCATCAACCCATGCATGGGAACTAATGAGCTGAACTAGTGTGTCCAACTTGTGGGTTTGTCCAAAGCCAAATATGAAAAGCTTTCCTAATATTTGGATTAAAGGCTATATTGCATTTTTCAGATTGTTTTTTTTGTTTGTTTGTTTGTTTGTTTTTTTAATGAAACAGTTCATAGATTTTTTTTAATGCCTCTTAAAGTCAGTTTTCCCTTTTTGGTTGACCTACTTATGATTCATGTCGTCACTACTTGGAATTGTTAGACAGCTTGCCTATGGATTTTGCTTATTGCTTCCACTTGCACTTGTGCTACAACCAGCTGATTCCAGGTTATATGCTGGAGGAGGAAAATAGTGGCGTAGTCTGCACCCTGGATATGACAATTGCTTTTATTTTTATTGCACAACTGGACGAGAGCATGGTGGTTAAGTGGAAACTGCATCCATGACAGAAATAGCTGCATTATGCTGCAACCCCCCCCCCCCCAAAAAAAAAAAAAAAAACGTTAGCTTTGCAAGCATCTGCATAGAAAGCATGCCAACGCTAGCCAAAGTGATGTTAAAGCTGAGCCCAGCCCAGCAAGCAAGCAAGCAGACCCTGAACTTCAGCTTGTAAAGTTCAGGGTCTGGTTGTTGGACTGTTTCTACCTGTTCATGTTTCTAAAGTAATATGACATTGGTGATCACTTTAAAGTTTCTTTTTGGTGGTATTGATCTTTCGTTTGTGCTGTTGTCTTTTTTTTATTATCCCTAAATACTAAAGGAAAGATCATATGTGTGTCCACAGGATAGGGATTTGTGTTGGTGTATGAGAATGTAGCCTATGGGTTTTATATTGTTAAATGGTAAATATAAGACAATGTGTTTCATGTCAAGACAATCATTTACTAAATGTAACAAATTATTTTTGCCTGGAAGTAATTAAGTATGTAATTAAGTGTACTTTATTACAGAAAAATGTGTAATATGTTTTTTTGAGTAATGACCCCAACATCAATCACAGCAAAGAGGGGAAATACTTCCAACATTCACAAACATTTGACCACACAGCACACAAATAATTTGGATCAATGTAATACCTTTGACATATTGGCTTGTGATGATGGTGACTCTCAAGGCAGAGTCAATGAGAACCCAATGAGAATCAATAAGGAATTGAATCAGTGATGCAATCGGAATCGTTAAATTCTTATCAGTTACCATCCCCAGGCAAACAGATAATCATCAGTTGTTCTCTTGGGAAGAGCTGCTGAACAACTTGTTAAAGCAAATATCTCATCACCCATCAATGTGCCAAAAACACAAAACATTTAGGCATGTTGATATGGTCAAGATGACCAAAGATGAAGCTCAAAAAGAGCTTTAAGATGGGGAAGAAAAAAAGAAAACACCTATGAGCCGCAGTTCTCTGGGTAAAAATATGTTGCCCCTGCTGCTTCAGGTTGATAGGAAGATAACAGTGACTAAAATAACCACTCATTACAGTGAAGGTATGCAGAGGAGCATCTGCTGTTTTAGCCCATCTGGCTAAAACAGCAGAAGACCGCAAAAAAGGCGCAACTCATGTCTGCTAAGAACAGGAAACTGATGTTACAATTTACACAGCTCAACAAATTTTGACAATAGAAGATTGTAAAAATGATTCCTGATCTAATATGTCTCAATTTCTTATCCAACATTTAGATGGTAGGGTCAAAATTTGACACTTTGAGCCCCTTAGCACCAAACAAGTGTCTTTTAGTGCTACAGCCTACCCGAGTATTGCTGCTCATAGTGTGTTTGTCTGCCCAATGTTCAATTGAATGAGAATATAAAAATGGGAAAAGATTTTGTATAATATGTTAATTTTATTACACATATAGAATAGCAACACCTTTTAAGGACAACTTAGAGTAGGTATTTCAGTCCATCTATAGTGTTTCATATGTTGTCTTTTATATTATTACTGAATCATTAAAGTACAAAGTCCACTTCATTATGATAAGCATTCTATTGTAGCTACATAAAAAAAAGAGCTTGGTGCATTACATAAATTATTGTTTATTTTTTCTCTTCTTCCTTCTCTTCTTTGGTGTCTTCATCTTTTCTTTCTTCATCTCCTCCTTCATCTGTTTTTTCCTCTTCCTGCTTTTCTTCATCTTCTTTTGTCATCTCAATCTTTTCCTCTTCTTCCTTTTCCCCTTCTTCTACTTTTTCCCCTTCTTCCTTTTTCTCTTCTTCTACCTTTTCCTCTTCCCTTTTCTCCCCACCCCCCTCTTTCTCTTCCTTTTTATCTTCTCCTTCTTCCTCATCTTCTTCTACCTCCTCTCCAGTTAAGCGCTCAAGATCTATAATACGATGTTTTAGAGTTTTGTCTGCATTTTCGTTATTTCGTAAGATCTTCTTCAGCTTGACTTGCATCAGCTCCATGGTACCATACAATTTGTTTACCTTCTCCTCCAGCTCTTTTTGCTCAGGTTTGATATTAGCTGGATCCAAGTCTATAAGACCATCTTTCATCAGGATCTGCCGACCCTTATCCTCAAGCATGCCTTTGGCATCTGGATACTCTGACAATGATTCCATCAGGTCATCCTTGGAAAGGCAGAAGAGCTCTGAGTATCCAATGCTGCGAATGTTGGCGGTCCGCCTGTTACCCGCTTTGCTACCTTTAATATTAAGAATACTAATCTCACCAAAATAGCTGCCGCTTCCGAGTACAACAAATTGTGTCACACCATCATCGGCAACGACTGCCAGTTTTCCATCTTTGATAATATACATCTCACGACCAATGTCGCCTTTCTTACAGATGTAATCTCCAGGGCTGAACACCTGTGGCCGGAGTTTGAGCACCAGCTCAATCAGCAGGCCTGCCTCACAGTCTGCAAAAATCCGAACTTTCTTTAGCGTCTCCATGTGGACTTGGATGGCTATTTCTGCTTTTAGCTTGTCTGGGAGATATCTCAGCACTTCTCTTTCATCCTGTGCCTTGCCATTATTCCACAGATAGTCAAACCACTTGATGACTCGCAACTCTAGGTCCTTACTAACCTTTCGAACCTGCAAATGAAAAGAAAACAAGAGGATTAAAATAATATTTAAAGACTAGATTATTTTACTACGTCTTTTGATCTAGACTTTTTTGATCAATGTTTATTTACCTGCATGTACTGCTTAATGTTGTCAATGCGGGACTGGAACTGGGCTTGGGCTGCATTCATGTTGGAGATCATGGTGGCAATGTTTCCCACAATGGTGGCAAAGATGAGGACTCCAACTAAAAAGTCCACAACATGGAAGAGAAATTCTGAGTCCAAAGCTGGTGGTGGGGTTTCTCCAATAGTTGTCAGAGTCAGTGTGGACCAGTACAGGCTGAAAGCATACTTCCTCATGGGCTGTCCAAACTCAGGCTCCTCAGGATCATCCAGAGCAGGGTAAACCCAGTCATCAGCACCAAATCCAATAGATTTGGAAAAAGAGAAATACCAGCAGGCATTCCAGTGGATGATAATAAGGATGTACATGATAAGGTTTGCAATACGGAAGATGTTGGGGTAGTTGGTTTTAGTCTCTGTTTTGGTAAAGAACTCCATCATGCGCCCAATCCTCAGAAGCTTGTTTATGCGGATCTCTGGGTAGTCGATGCCAAGGACGAAGTAGAAGATGTCAGTGGGCAGCATGGAGAGAACATCGAGACGAAACTGAAAGCTGCTGATGTATCGATCCAAAAGCAGCTTCTTATCTTTCACTAGTAGGCCTTGTTCAAGGTAACCTGCAGTTGAAAGACAGTGTTTACCATTTACAGGGACATTGTGTTTTTAAATACTATATGGAATTGAATGTTCCCTTCTACTGCAACAATCACCTTTTAATTGCACACAGGATCACCGTTCAAACTGTAATTATTAGCAGCTTTAAGATTTGTAGTTGGTGGTGTAAATAATGCTCTAGATATCTTATAGTAAAGCAGTTTCAACAAGTCTTTTTTTTTCTGTTGATCAGAGTACAAAAATTATATCCAGAAAGGGAATTCATGTTAGAAAGGGATGTTTTCTAACATGAATTCAGCAGTACAAATTTCCATTTTGAGTCTTGCTGGATGATAGTTGATTGCTGTGCTGCAGTAGAGAGACAGAACCACACCATCACTTACATATAACATGACCAGGAGAAACGATGACATCACTGGCCACTCATTTCATCTGTGTAAGTCTAATTAGTGCTTTGAGGAAAACTATATCACATTTTGAAAATATTTCTGCAGAATGGTAAGGTTAGTCTTTCACCTGTTCTGGCCCTGAAGAACATATCAGCCAGGTAGATAAGGTCTGAGGTGTAGTCCAGAATAACCCAGTAAATTATGTAGTCATGCTGAAACTCCTCAAAGCAAGCCCTGTTTGCAAGAGAAGACAACCACCAGCAGTGAGGGTGGTTTGTAAATTAACAATGTTGAATATCTCAGGACTATGTCCTGTTGTGCTACTGTCGCACCCCATTAACCCAGTAATCTGTACTAACAGAAAAAAAGACAATACAATGTTAAAAAACACAACTTCTCACTTTAAAAAAAAAACAAAACTATTTCTGTGCATGAAAGCAAACTGTAGCTAAAAGTAGTTTTAATGAAGTAGGATATTAAAAACAAACAACCAAATGAAATCATGTAAATATTTGACCTTTAGTGATGGAAGAATGACTGATTTATCAAGGTCACCTGGCTATGATCATGGTCCAATTATACATCACTGGTAGCGTAATGATAAACAGCCAGTTGTAATACAAATTTCCAGCAGGATTAATGACAAATATTTCTGCTGGCCTGTGGAGGAAAGAATGAAAGTGTAAAATAAATACTCAAAATCATACAACACATAAATTTATTTTGAAGTTTCTGTAAATTATGTACTTACTTATCTTTGTCCTTGCTCTTGTCTTTCTCTTTTTGTTTTTCTTTTTCTTTCTCCTTTTCTTTTTCTTTTTCTTTTTCTTTTTCTTTCTCCTTTTCTTTTTCTTTTTCTTTTTCTTTTTCTTCCTCCTCCTTCTTCTCCTTCTCCTTTTTTCTGTAATGTGCAATAATAAATTAGAGAATACTGAGCACCGGTTATCCTTAATAACATAGTAACATTTCCTAAAAGGTGAGGAGATAAAAATCAATACTCTTTCTTTTCCTTCTTTTCCTTCTTCTCCTTTTTCCTTTTTTTCTTTTTCTCTCTGAAAAAAACGATTAATGCAACATGTTTAACGTGATTACAGGAATCTAAGCCTTTACTTTTTTCATGACTCCAAATTGTACTTACTCTTCATTGTTGTTGTTATTGTTCGTGTTGCCTATATGAAGAGGCGTTGATTGAGGTGAACTTCTGAAACAAACACAGCACATTTTATTAACTGACAAATCTTTGCTTTTTTGTCATTATTATTCTTTGTGTATTTATATTTAAGTTTTGCTCACATGTCATCGTCACTGTCACTGGTAAAGTCAGGTGGAACATAAGGTGGCGAGGTGAGCAAGGCCTGGGTGGTAGTGGCCATTGCAGCAGAACTGTAGTATACTCTGCAGCAATAAAATATTTTTCAGGATGACAACTTCATTTAAGTAGTGTTGGGTTCTAAATTGGTTTACACATATTTTAAACTGAAACAGGACGTATTTTGGCAGTTGTTTGATCACCTAGCTTTAAAAGAAAAAAAAACTGAAAAATATATCTGCTTTTTGATTTACCATAGGAACTTTTTGATTTGATTTGATGTTTTCTTTTTACAAACAAGAGCAACCCATGGAAGCAGAAATGTGTTGTGCTGTCAAAACTTGTTTACTGAGACAACAAATAAACATATAAATGATTAATGCCTGAATAAATAAATAACTAAATAAATACAATTCTTACATATGTAAAAAAAAAAAATATTTATAAATATATAAAGTTTAATTCAGTTTTATTTATATAGCACCAAATCACAACAACAACAACAGTTGCCTCGAGGTCTAAATACATAAATAAATACACACACACACACACACACACACACACACACACACACACACACACACACACATATATATATATATATATATATATATATATATATATATATATATGTATATATATATATATATATATATATATATATATATATATATATATATATATATATATATGAATAAATCAATCCATTAAAAAAAAAGATTTTACTGTCTTCATCTGCATCATGTGTCACTTATATCCAATGTTACTATTGCATTTGTAGTGTCAGTCTCAGCTGGTAAGCACATTGTTTTACAGGTCTAAATGAATTATTTAGCCATACACATAGATGATGCTACAAAAAGAACTTACAGTATCGTGTGACTAAACTTACCTTTTCCGATCCTTAATGTAATTTAAAGTCCATTTCCCTTTAGTTGTGTACTTTCCTGGAACTTAGACACTCACGGTATCCACAGATTTATTGTATCATCAATCACTGAATGCTATTTAATAATGTATAACAACATGTAACTAGGCAACTAACACCTGTAGGTACTGAGTCCATCTAACTGTGTCATAGAGTCTCAGTGACCCTGATGAGGATTTGGGGATTAGACTTGTCTGAGGAGAGTGGTGGCAAACTCAATCATCCTCCCTGCTTGTCCACTCCAGCGGGAGATGAGATACATTTAAGTGAAGTTTCGACAAGCCTCAGTTAACCTCCTACTCAGGATCCACAACACTGAAAACCATTATGTGTTGACATTGTTTTTAAAATTCAGCAACAAGCTATAATTTTCCTGATCATTTGCGGAACAGAGGATTTAGTCTGCTTGCACACACACACGCTTACACGCACTCTAACACACACACACACACTACTCCTGCTCAGTCAGCACTCTCCTCCATATCCTCCTTTAATCCTATTAGATCATGTCCAGTAAAACAGATTCCAGATCAGGCATAAAAGAACAATAATGTCTCGTGTGAAATCAAAGCAGAACCTCTATCGGTGAAAAACGTGTACAGGAGTATATGTAGAAATCCTGTGGTTCAGTGGCTCTCCCTGTTGGCTGATGTGGTGTTTGCAGTTTTATGACAGCAAATTTCACAGTTTGCATTTGAGCTGAAGCATCTTTGCAGGAGTTTAATGTCCTTTAATTTGTTTTGGTTTAGTGTTGAAATAAGTATAAATGGAGATGACAGTGTGTGATTTTGATGTGTTTATGTCACTGATGAAACTCAGGAGAACATTGACTAGAAGGAAACACTGTTGAGGTAACAGTGGCACACAACAAGATAAAGATCGTGTACACAAAATACTGATATGTTATTTTTTGGCACTTTAATGGTTTAATACTGTGGACAGTACAGCAAAACAATAAAACATAAGATAATCCTCAACCATTTATACAATGTGTTGATGACTAAGAATAAACTTTCAATTACAGAACTACAGAAAAAGAGAGAAACCACAAACAAAAAAACCCTTTTTAGATTAGGTCTGAAAACACATTTTGGTTATTCTCTTTACAAAGTGTTCAATTTTTTCCCAAATAATTTTTTTTGTCTCTTTTAACTACATCACCTGTATCTGTTTTCAGCTTTTGTTCTATTTGCTAACAGAGGAGTATTGTTGCTGGTGATGAGAGGCAGATTACAGTGCAGTGGGATCTGCTGGCCCTCCTGTCATGTTAGCCTCACCGACATCAGTGGCACGGGCGTCAACCTCAGCTGGGACATCAGCAGCAGCAAGTATATCGGCGGTGGCAGGGGCAGCTGGATCAACGGCCACCTCAGGGGCTGCTGGGGCACTGTCAACAGGAACTACATCAACAGGAGGTACATCCACAGCAGCAGCATCATCAACTGGAGCAACATCTATGGGGACATCAACTACAGCTGGCTCTACCGCTGCAGGGTTTGCTGAAGGCTCTGCTTCAACCATGGCTGGGTCGGCCTTAGCTGCTTCCACCTCCTCGGCCTCCTCTACCTCATCAGAGTTCAGCAGGGCACGTCCTGCAGCTTTGGTGGCAGGGTTACCATCCTGTGCCAAAAAAATGGGAAAAAATCATGTCATATATATGTTGACAAAAAATGATGAATTTTTGAAGTTAGCTGCTTCATGTTCAGGGTTTATGCTTGTGACGCTGTCATATTTAAAGTTATTGTTTGAACTAATGCTCCAGCAAAATGTGTAACAGTCTATGTTTCTTTGCCTTGTTACACCCGTCAGAGTGTCGTCTGTCCTGAATGTGTCCTTTTCTTGTTCTAGCTCTGTTTTAACAGTGTTTGCACATAGTGTCTACCGCCGTTGTCAATTTAGCCTAAATTTATTTATTCAGGTCTCTGAGGAAAATTGAGAAAAGCCTCAATTTATTCTACAATGGAATGTGTTTGTTCTACATGCATTACAAGTTTTTCCCAGTTTGTTTTTAGCTCTACACTTAGGCTATTCTTAAACCAATCCATTGTGGACAGAGAAGTTGTTGTGAATAAACAAGATACGAGAAAATATTAGTAAATATTTCTCTAAACAGGGAAGAAAATGTACACATGAATTTCTCAATAACAATCAATATACAGTTCAGCATGAAACTATGATGCCTGAGCACCTCTGTCTCCACCTCTGAAGCATCTCCAACAGGGACGGGAGCTGGAGGAGGGACATCAGCAGGTTGGGCTGGTGCTGCATCCACCTATATTAAATGTATATAGCCTATATTATTATTTGTAATAATAATATATATAACAGGAAATAAATGTGTATATGCAATGTCACAGTGCTGTGTGTATGCTCACAGTGGCCCCAGCTGAGACAGCCTAAAAGAACATAATTTTATGTCAGATTGCAAATAAGTAACACACAAACTTCAGCAATCATGCCAAATATGCTTATTTTTAGTTTTCACAAAAATCCACCACTAAGCTCCTGTAAGAGGCTAACAAGAGTAAACTTACGGGAGAATTAGCAGAGGGAATGAAGGGATTTTGGACTATTCCCTGGAAAGAAACAACAATAATAGGAATTAAAACAGATTTATAATCATAAATGAGCATTCATGGAAGGTCTATCTGAAGTTCTTTTTTACTTCAAACATCAATGAACCCCCATTACCTGCTGCTGGTACAGCCTGTACATCTCCATCCACCTCAGGGCCTCATTAGCATGTGCTGCAATCTGCAAATAAATACCAGGCATCTTCAGACATGCGGTGCAATTAAGCCAATTATACCCTGTCTGTCAGACAACGATCATAGTGCCCAACTGATGGCATGACAAAAACATAGCATTACATGTCATAGCAGACGGATCCAACACTCAAAACAGAAAAGTTGAAAAGGCCATCTTACCTCACTGCTTTCGCTTGCTGGAAACTGCAATTTCAGAAATAGAAGTGAGCAAACAACAGTTAGATGTGGATAACTGTGTTTTAAAATGGTATCAGATGGCAGATTTAATAATACACAATATTAGACTTACAGGGGCAGCGAGAGTAGAGACCAAGAGGCACATGAAGAGAACAAGCTGCTTCATTTTGACAGGTTCAGTAGAAAAACCTGTATAATATAACATACAACCCAGACTTTTATCTCAATTTTTCTTAATTTTCTTTGGTGAATAGGGGGGGCACTTTAAGAAAATCAAGAGAGAAATAGTTTAAAAAAAATTAGATTAAAAATATTTGTGAAAACAACAAGGTTGCCCCAAAAAATGAGAAATAGTTTCTGTTTGTAAAGTCACCTTACCTTGTTGTCCTGGAGAGAAACTGTGAAAAAGTACCTCAGTAGAAAGAAGTCTACTTCTTGTCCCTCATGGATGCAATTTATATACTGCTATATCACGTAGCAGCCAATCCCATCCAGTAGAACAGGCACACCTATGTGTTTGAAGAATTATCCTTACATGTCAAAGGTAAAAAAAAAAGAGGTATCTAGGGTTGAGGCCCCTGTTGTTGTTAATTACATGCTATACAAATATGCTTAGCACATATGCCCACCTTTACTGCCCTAAAACCAAACTTTGAAAAAAAACAACAAAAAAAAACAGAGAGAGACGCCATGAAGCAGACATAAGCATGTAATGATATGACAGAGAGTCCCTAATTAGTTTGACTTGAAAACAGTGAAAAGGAAACTTAAATTAACTTAAATATCTGCAATATCTTATTACTAAAAATAATGTAAGTACTGGTGATAGCTACAGAAACATGAAATACAGTGTTGATCCTCCTCGCTTGAACAGAGGTTATAAGAACATCTATTCAAGTATTGCACTTTTTCAGCTCTTTCTTTTAGCTTAGCATTTTAAAGGGTGGGGTATTTTAAAAAAAAGTTTTTTTGACTGACTACAGACATTATGTTTCATTATGCATACAGGAGATAATGTGTAGAAATGTATGTAAAGGCTGGTTAGCCTTTACATACATTTTTCTCATAATCTGTTTTAGTCTAAGAAAGAATTCTGACCCCATGTAAAATACCCTCTGCAATGGGGTATTTTACACTGTATGTATTACAACAATTGTGTGACTTAAGTTAAACAACTACATATTGTTTCTCAATTGAACACCACATTTCACACAAGTATTCCAAAGATTATTTTCATCTACTGAAACTTACAGTGGGTGTAAGTGCCAGTGGGAAGCACCACTTCTATAGTGTCTGAGTTTTAACTAAATGTGTTTCTTTAACTGGCGTGGCTGTTCATCACAGTGATTTTGAACATTATAGCTCACTTATGTTTATTTTTTCAGGTTCCAGATCAGATAATGAAGGAGTTGGTCTGTAATTTGCTGAACTCTATACTATTCTGACCTCAAATCCGCTGAGTTAATCAACTTTGTCAAAAGATAACAATCTCTCCATTAGTCATTTAAAAGTTAACAGTTGATATTGTGCCATGTAGTTAGATTATTCCTGTTTTCTCCTTTGAAGAAAAACTGCAGTTATAAAAATGTGGTTACAATGTGAATCAACAGGAATATAGAACTTTTAACTCTCAAACTATGCTTTGTTTCAGAAGGCTACATTGTTGCTTTGACAAACAAATGCTTTAATGCTTTTTTGTTTCTTAGAACAACATCAAAAGCAACAGAACGAAATAAAGCTTTTTTTTTTTTTAGGTTTTTACTTACTTTTAGTAAAAATCTAAAAGCGTGACTTGCATCAAAGCTCTACAAAGCCTCTACATAGCAGTGAACCTCATAACTGGGTGTGGCTCACTTAAGGTAAACCGTCATAAAGAACCTCGTTCAATTCACTGGAGTAAAGTGTTCTAAACATTTTTCAAGGACTAGCATGAAGCAGATCCTCTTCCAGCTTCATAAAAGTCTATAGAAATGCAACCCTTCAGCTCCCTTCAGTGAGCATTTTCCTGACAAGTGATTCAACCCTAGTTTCAAGTCTTAAGGTATACAAGCAGCAATGGTTGCTTTGCTTTGCCACTGCAACCTCATCTCACAGTCACTTGAATTTATAGTTAAGCCCTTGAAGCTGCTGCAGTATTCTCCTGAACGATAGTTGTCACCACTCAGACAATATCTTAAACATAAGTGCTGATAAAGGAGGAGAACTTAAAAAGGAAGCCAAGACTGTGCCTGTTGCAAAGTTTTTTCCACAAAATCGACAAAACAAGTTTTCAAAGTGTTCCAACATTTACGTCTGTATATCTGTGTGTCTTCTGAGTTTCTGTACACGATTGTACACTTGAGTTTTTAACCTATCTGTGGCAGCTCCAGCACAATGTGCCAGGTTACAAAAATCAAAAGTGCACGTCCGGCCACAAAGATTGTGTCGTGCAATACATTTTGTGATGTTAAAATGGGTATGCAACACCTGTGACACAAGAAACATGGCGATCATAATGGGGCCATTAGATTCCGGTCACATTGGCCTAGAGACCAGTTGGTGACCCCCTGGCAACTACTAGTGTCCAGGGAAAAATGTGTATTCCCTAATTAGTTGGTCATCTGTTTATGCCTTTAGTTTCAGTACTTGGGGGGCCATCTGGGGGGGCATCACTGCAGCTTCCCAGTCTCATTATCAAACAACAAAGACACAGGCATTCTCACATTCCCTCACTCATACACTCACTCTCTCTCTCTCTCTCTCTCTCTCTCTCTCTCTCTCTCTCACACACACACACACACACACACACACACACACACACACACACACACACACACACACACACACGCGCACACACATACACACACACACACACACTCACACTATAGGAAGATTGGTGATTCATGTATCTGTATATTTTTTGAGTGTTTCAGGTGCTGTATGTTTGTTTTGTTTTGTTTTTTGTGTATTACAGGTACCAAAGCTGGCAATACATACAATGCAATACAATACTAGAGATTCTATGTAGCTGTTCTTGTTAAAGCAAAATGTGCTTGGTACCATCATGCATTCAGATTCTAATTGCAAAGCCAGCATAAAGAACAGCATTAAAAAAAACCTGTATTTTCAGAGGTCCAGTTGCAGGACAACAACAACAACAAACACGATGATCCTATAGAATATGGTGTATTGTTGTAGATTAAACTATGCACCAGTATATAAAGAATTTTAAAATGAGCTAAACCTCAAACATCTGCAGTGGTAAAACCCAACATGAACATTAAACTATCAGTAATGTGAATCCACATCATATATAACTGTAAAACACTAAAAAGGGGACTTTTTGGCTTGAATTACAGTTCCAGGAAAGAATCTTTTGAAGAAGAGACGGTAATAGCGTGAGAGGCCAATGTCTGCATTTCTGATGTGCCTCTGAAGAGGTAAGTGTTCAGTCATGTTGGGACAAGCTTTTGTCCCCAGGTGAGCCAAGATCAGGGAGATCGTTCTCTCTCCTGTAATGTTTTTTATTTTCTTATGACAATTACGTTTCACAGTGGGGAGATTTTGCCACCAACAGTGAAAATCCATGTCTTCTGTGTGATAAACTATAGTAGTGTCTTACATAAAGCACTTAGATGGTGTTTATAATGTATGTGCTATGTTGCAGAACTAAACAAGGATTTTTATACAAGCTGTGATCAAAACCTCTGGGAATTGTGTTATAAAAGATCAAAATTCTGACTTTTAACCATGGCTGATCTCCTATTCGATAATCTTCACAGGCATGTGCAGAATTACTCTGGTGTAGGTGTTATACTTAAATTGCTCTTTGAACGCCGTGCTCTGCAGTTTAATTATGGAACTTAAAGGTAAGCAAAGAGCAAACATTATTTTCTGTTTCAAAGGGACCCGTGTGAAGATTCAAGTTTTCAGTCAAAGTGACCACAGTTTCCAAGCTCAAAGCCATTGCCAGAGGTGAGAAGCAAGACTGGGAGGCACATGCTGTTTTCTCAGCATTCATGCGGTTCTACACATTTTTGCCTACACTTATGTCCACAAGTACAAGAAAATGTAATGTGACTGAAGATCTAAAAATTATACCACCGATGCTGAAATCAGGTAAGGTTCTACATTTTTGTCGGTTAATTTTGAACAAATTTTAATTTTTTTTATTTATTTTTATATAAATTATACATATATAAGATTGCATATTTATATTTTTTTATAAACATAACTTAATTCATTAGAAAATATTATTTTTAGGCTGATAATGCTAGAGTATTTTCTGGTAAAATAGCTCATGTGATGCCAAGTAATATTAAGTCTTAAACATACCAAACATACCAAACTCAGCAAACTGAAATCAAGCAATAGTATTTATAGATGAATTTGGTTTATTCCATTCAGGAATACATCTAAACTCTAAAATAGACATATTTTTATGTCTTTAATCATTTATAATCATGCTTTTCTTATGACTTGTTGCATTTTTCTTCATTATTCATACATTCTGAGATTAGTTTTCAACACAAATTTCAATGTAAGAGTTCAGTTCAAATAATCAATTTCAAGTTTATTGTGTATGTTAGAAGTTTCTAGCAACACAGTTATAGAAATAGAGTTGCTGCTGATACCCAAACCTTTGGTATTTATTTAACTGTACTGAAGAGGTATGACTGTAAGTAAAAAAAAAAAATTCCAAGGTTTATAGAAGTCTTTGGGAAAGGAACCAAGTTTTGCTGTGTGGAGGCTGTTGTATGTGACAAGTGAGATATTTATTTTCTCACCTGACAGAAGACCTGAGGCACTAACTAGGGCAAGGTCTTTATAGAGCAAGGTATGAAATGTACTTTTGAATGGCACCACAGTTAAAGTCAAACTGATACTTGATAATCCACCTAGCTTTGTAATAGTGTAATGTTAAATCACAAGTTAAATCCTAAAGGAAAAATAACATTATTTTTACTACATGTATATTTTAATAAAAAACAAAACAAAGCAGATCTACAAGTGTTTAAATAATGAGTAAAAGTATCAAAATTTGCTTCAAAAAGTAGACTTTATTTATTCAAAGAAAATGACATTTAAGGAAAAGTTAGAATGAAGTAATTAAAGTATGATGAAAATTCAGCATCACATTGCATCTGCAGTTCTAGAACAGGTTATTGTTAATGTGGGGAAATGACAAGGGGAATAAAAGAGTGCTTCAGGACTATGTCTTATTTTATGCAGATTATCCTATTACTCTTTAGTTTAATAATGTTGTGATTTCTTAATAAAGAAGTGTTATTTATAACATTTGTGGGTGGGGTTTTAACTCATGTTAGCACTTTCGGAAACAACATCACTGACAATTTCTTCCAATGCTGATTTCTGAATGTTCACATGTTTACACCTTTGCTGGCATCTGTAAAGACAAATGAGCAGTTTCATATCAGCATTGTTAAAATCATACACATTTCAAATAGTGTTCCCTTGTTTTTAAAGATGCTTTATAAGGACCAATCTGTTGATTGGTTACCTGGCTTGTCTGTATGGGCTGATCCTGCAGGTGCAATTTTGGGGGGTCCTGGGATGGAAGAGCATTAGCGTCAAATTGCGGAATCTGGAAAAAAAGAAAAGAAAAAAAAAACACCTACTTTACCAAAACATGGAGATACACAGTCAATACAATTAGCTTCTTCAAAACATAACGAGATTATATTATTTGCTACTGTATTTTCTCACGTTCATATTTTGCTGGGGAATGTTTTGTGGTGGATAGTCAAATGGGAGAACCTGTGGGGAAACAAATATAATGGTAAATAAACAAACATGTTTTTAAACATAAACAACAAAAATACGTTGGGGTAAATAGAATAACTAAAATCTTACTTCTGGCACTATGGGGCCTTTTGTCATTGGGGGGATGTTTGGGATTATCTGTAATAAAATTATATATTGTATTTAGTCCCATGATATATAGAAATATACAAACATAAATTCATATTTTCAAATTTTAAATTAATATCTAAGAGTTCAAAATTCTTACCCTTTGCTGAGCAAAGTCATATGCATAGAACTGGAATTGTAAAAACACAAGACACAAAAAAGTTCAAGAAAGCAGTTAAAACACTTCTATGAGCAGAAAGGTTTCCTGGGCCAAAAGTTTCCATAATCTGCAACAGGAAAGAGAAATGACTTACTACTTCAACACTCTGTCTGCCAGGTAGCTGAGGAATGGAGTACTTGATGAGACCAAAAGATGAAAAGGGCTGCAGAGAGAAAGAAGGCAAAAGTAAAATCAGGATCAACGAAAAGAAGTTAGGTGATTTCTATTTTATTTTATTTTTTTGTAGGTGGAAAAACTTCTCTCAAACTGATGTATGCATACCTGTGCTGGGTTTGAAACACCTGCACCTCCTGGAAATCTGTGGGGATAAATCTTGGAGAAAAAAACACATAAATGTTGTACTGTAATCATGATTCATAGCCACTGTTAGAGCCAAATGTAATAAATAATGGTGCTGATCTGAAAACGTGTATAAACCTGAGTAATAATAAGAGTCTGACATACCAGTTCCACACTGTAACCACCAGGTAGTCCAGTGTGTGGAAAACCAGCCGTAAAGGGATTGTTCATCTGAATGCATGCAAATTTTGAAGACTTCAGTATACAGCAATATTTTGTGTAGGTGTTTGCAGTATTTTGAACCTGTATATAGAATATACACAGAAGATATAGAGAAGATAAACATGATGCAGTATGCATAATTACCTGTAAAGTTGGCATCTGTTGCCTGGATCCAGTGTAATGAGGCAAGTACTGAAACTAAAGGCATAAACAGAAGTTAAACTTTAAGTATTGGACAGGTTTCAGCTCCATGAAATAAATGATTGGCTTTTACTTAACACTCACTGGTGCAGCACAGGCTGTGCTAGCCAAACAGAGGCACAAGAGAGCCAGCTTCATGTTTATCCTACAGACATAAAATAAATCATTCCAAGTTGTGAAACTTCCACCACAGTCACACTGGATGGTTGCTTCCTTCTGGAAAGGCATGTAGGAGCTAATGTTAAAATTTTGCTCAACTCACCGTCTGAAATTTTAAAAATCACCAGAAAAGGAGAAAATGATGAATGCTGATGTTGGAGATGATGCCAGCAGGTTGGACTGTGACTTCTGCAGAGTTACTTGGATATTTATACACTGCTTTCTCACCAAAGAGCCAGTCACAGGAGATAGGAGTGGTGTTGCCCAATGACTAGGTAGAGTTTAGGTGTCTAGTCTTCAGCTTTACTAAATGACCAGTGGTCATATCCACTTTCTGTGTAATAGCAGAGTCGTCTGTTTGATTATACCGTCTAGAGCAGAGCACACCTTCACTTAGCTTACTCCTCATTCTGCCATTAGTCTCACTACAATTGCATAAGGTGGCACAAATATCTGAAACTAAAAATGTATGTTAATACAGCATAGATAAATATAATACTATATCCTTTTTTGTTTGTTTGTTTGCTTGTTTTACTCTAAAAATAAATTTGTACTGAAGCAGCACATAGTAGTGAAATCAGAGAACAGCCTTTATTATTTATAATAAATATAATTGCCTGCTGTAGCTATTTGTGGATAGTCAAAAAAGCAAGTCAGTAATAATCTGCAAAATGCTGCATATAATTCATGGACTGAGTATCAGATATTTATTTGAAATATATCTTAAGCAAAGAACCAGAAACAATAGATGAATGAGCTGTTTCATTTATTATGAAGCACAGAAATGAAACATTTCATGTTGCATGTAGAGAGGAAACAATATACTGCTACATTTATTTTGATATTTTCTTTTGGTCATATTTAACTGCAAACCATCAATTTTTTTTTCATAAGAGGCATGTCATGCTTTTTGACTTTATTCTTCTTTTTCCAAACAAAGCACCATTTCAAAAAATGCATAGCACCACAGAAAATAGCATTGCTGGCTGGCGATTTTTCACCACAGTAAGCAGATAGTCTTACACCTCTGGTCACCTACAGTGGGGACAAAAGCAAATGAAAGTTTGAGAGACTCAATCCCCTAGAAAAATAACATGTGATCCTTGCATATTTATTTATATGAACTACTACTGCTAAAACCTTTATATATGAATATGTGAATTGATACCTGAGTGTGCCAAGAGTGTTTTTTTCCTGCTGACTAAGTAGTTTTAGTCATCTTCATCTTCATCATCTTTGCCACGCTAAAATGACAGAGGACTTGGGTGAGCGAATCAGGACTGATGATAGTCTCCTACATGTGCATTTATGAGTCACGGTTTTTTCCACAACTCAGCAGAAATAGTTGGGAGGTTTGTCTGACGTGATCCTTTTTATTGGAATGAACCGGCTGCCCTCATAACAAATTTCAGTTCAATCCAACTCCACTTTATTGCCTGTCAAAGTCTATTGAAGCTATTACTGCACTAAACTGCATATTGCCAGCATCAAATCATGACAGAGGCTTATTGTTTGTTAAATACATTTAAATGCGATAGTCTTTCTTACTGGGGGAGGTGCAACGACGACAGGATTCAGAGGTTCCACAGGAATGGCAGGATCAGCAAGAGCAACAGGGGCAGCTGGGGCAGCTGGAGCAGCTGGAGCAGCTGGGGCAACTGGAGCAGCTGGGTCAGCTGCAGCTGGATTAGGCAGGTTGAAGCCAAAGGGGTAGAACTACAGAAAATAAAATAAATTGTGAATTCAATAAAATATCTGAAAAACCTTTGCCAGAGAAAATATGTTCTGCAGACACCTACCACCTCCTTGGTACCTATGCCATTCGGATTTGGAATCTCGTGCTTGATAAAGCCGTAGACCTTTCAATGAAAACAGACTTAGAAACTCATAATTGCACTGGAATCTGTAATACTTCTGATTTGTGGCTCTTCTTTGATTACATGTAGGCTCTAAAAACGTCAAAGTCTATAGAATTAACTCTTTTTATCAGATAGCATTTAGGTTTCTATTCCATTTCCATTCTTTGGATCAAAGTCTGCAAACTACACTCTCAATAGGTAAATATCTATATATATATATTTATGAACTGTGCTACTCACAGGTCCTCCAAGAGGGTGTCTTTGGGCATCAACAGGGAGCAACTGGAAGCATTAAAACAACATAGTAAAGAAATAATCACCAGATGCACAGAAAAGTTCTGAAAAGGTGCAAAACAATGATTGAACTCTTACAACTTCCAGATTGTCAAGTGGGACTCCAGCAGGGATAACCTGGGCCGCCTGAAATACAGTTTTAATCATATACACTTAACAGGGACACAATCTTATGAGAAAAGTCAGCCGTGTTGGAGAAAAGCAGTTCAGCTATGAAGACATCAGTGGTGAACAAATCATAACAGACCACCGTGCAGAGTTTGAAAATCTGGCTTTTACTGTGGTTAATGTGTGTGGGTGTCATGATATCCACCAGCTGATCCAAGCTGCTTCTTATTGTACCTGAGGTGGAGCGTAATGGATGTCAAACTCCTCAAATATCTGCAGCTGTAAAGAAGAGAATAAAATTCAGTGTAATGCAGGTCAGTGTAACATGTTCAGACAGTTATTGAATGTTGTTTTACTGATTAATGCTAAAGACAAAAACAGACACCATAAACGGATAACAATGACCGAAAAACTCCATCTGCTAAAAAAAACAAAGGTGAGTATTAAAGCTCTGTAGGTGATATTTCTCTAAAATACTGAAGATGAATGTTGTATGTTAATTGTTACATGTGACAGAAAAAGAAAGGGAAAATAGATATTTTGGCAGAAATGTAAGTATTTTTCTTACAGGAGCAGAGATGGCCATCCCAAGGATGCAGGCAGCAAGCACGATAAATTTCATTTTGAAACTTGCTGTGACAGAAAGAGAATTTTGAGTTATTACATTTGGTAGTTTTTAGTGCACGTCTTTTAAAAAAGCATTCAAATTTAAAACGTCTTTTGCAGTTTCATGTGATATTAGCAGGATCTACATTACCTTTCTTTCCTGGCTGCACGTGAGCACTGGAGGATTGTTGAAGAGAGGTGTGATTAGAGGAGAGTGAGATCGCCTATTTATTTGCTGAGAGAAACAAAGGGCGAGCAAACTTTTGACAGGTATTGATGGTAAGCCAATCGTTTTTCTTTGTATGATCACAAACCTGGCAGCTGCATGTCTGGGAAATCTCTTAATAATTTTTTTGGCTTGAAAAGCACATATTTCACATTCCTCTGCAATGTGTCTTATCAGGTGCCTCCTTGCAACAGCTCAAACTCAAAAAGGGCAACAGGGTTATTCGGGAGTAGGAGTTGGAATTCAAAAGAGTGCTTCCTTACTTACTCCTGTGTGTTTTTCCTAATAGAAAATATGATGCTTTATACCTGATGATGTTTAGAGGATAAATGCTTTACCAACAGCAGTATTTCGAGGCCTGTTAAAACCTACAAATGATCATGTATACTTGTAAAACTGAATGTCTTTTTCAATGAATTGGGTAGAACTTTAAATTTACAACAGTTTTAGGGACATTCACTGCACATTGTATCTGAGCCTGCGTGGATACGTCAGAGGTGTAATGACAATCTATAATCTGGGATAAATATGCTTCAGGATGATGATTAGATAAATACTGTGCACACTCTCTTACATTATGGTTTTAAAATGTATTTAATTGAAGGTTATGAAAGACAGTAACATGGAAAGACAAAACAGTTCAGGCCCAGCCTTATTTGTTTTCCTTTTTTATTTGACATTTATTTTTTATTTTTTATTTTTTAAGTAAAATAATAATAAATGAAATTAAATAGCAACGGTTAGTAATATCCTTGAGAAGCTCCACTGAATAGTTGTTAGTACCCATCAATAATGCATTTTGTTTTCTCTGTATGTTGTGGGTTATCTCCACTGGTGACAACAGTCTCAGACAAGGGTTTCCCGCATGGGCTGAAGCTGGGGTTCAGCAGTTCTTTGGGCAGTGGCAGCATCCGACCCAGCTAAACCTGCAGAGAACCCGCTAGCATTTGGATGTGATCCAGAGCACGGCAGTGCCTTTATCGGTTGAGCTCCAGCAGCTGAGGTCCCCACAGCTGGCTGAATGCCTTGTTGTTCTGGGTGTGTGAGTCCTGCGGCCTGGCTCTCGGGCTGGACAGCTCCCGCAGGCTGGTTTGTAAGCACATTAGGCATGTACACCCCCAATTGGCCCATTGTAGCAGCCATCTGAAACAGTAAACAGAGATAAGATACTGTAAAGAGGCAAGGGAGGGGCAGTGTTAGTGGGATCACTGAGTTCACTAAACAGACTGTTTGAACAAGCTGGAAGAAGAAAAAAATCTTGGCTGTGTTACCTGAAGTTCCTCAGAGCTAAGACTGCCAAGAGGTGAGCTCTGGTAAGGAATTACAACATATGTCAAGTGAAATGTTCTCAGAAAGAAAATTGTGAAATTGCAAATAGCATTAATCATCTAAGTCTGCAGAGGGTGTTATATATTTACCATTGGTTGCTGTAGCATGTATACAATCTGGGGATTCTGTGGATGAGAATTCGGTTAGATAATTGTAACTCTTTTTTCTTTTTTTTGACTTATTCTGCATTATGTATATGCAGAGACACCTGTTGTTGCAGCTGCTGCTGTGGCTGCTGTATTCCCTGAGTTGCATCTATTGAAGGAGCAACTGCAACTCCTGCAGCATTTTCTGCAGGTAACACTGGACTGTTGGGAAGCTGATTTGCTGGAGTTTGTGGGAGAGCCGATTCCAGAATCATTGGGTAACCATATGGGCTGAACTGATGGAGAGAAAATAAAATAAAACAAAACAACACATATCAACAATTTCTGCACCGACACCACAAGTTACAACTCCAATATTAACTCCTTACTCCAAAAGCCAAAATACCAATGTCTTTATTTTCATAATACTGTGTCTTATGAAAGGGTTTCCTGTCTCCAGCAAGCGTGTCTCTTAGCTTACCAGCTGATTCCCATAGTGTGAGGAGAACAGCGGTAAGTATCCATAAGGTGGGAAAATCTGAAAAAAGCAGCAATACACATTTTTAAAGGGAGAAAATAATTTAAAATAAGAGTTAATATTCTGTTTTCTTAGCTCCCCCGCCTCCTCCTACTAGAGGCTGCTGTGGCAGTGTCAGCTGGTGGGGTCCATAGAAGAGTGGCTGCATGGGCATGCCCCCTTGTGGATACCAGGGGTACTGTTGCAGTGAAGGAATGGGCTGTGGATCAGGCTGCTGTAGACCTCCTGCCTGTGGCTGAACACTGGGAGAAATAGAGGCTGGCGTAGGAGATTCGGGTTTCTGGTTTGCGGCTACAACGTGCTGAGCACCTTGAGTTGCTGTTTCCCTTCCTTGTAACAGCAGGGGACGACGGACATTTGAATTGACCTGAAAAAGAAAGAAAGAAAGAAAGAAAGAAAGAAAGAAAGAAAGAAAGAAAGAAAGAAAGAAAGAAGATGGTAAAATTATCACTGAGTCACAGAGTTCATAGAATGTCAAATGTTAATTAAATGACAACCAGTATTAAATGAATAAACATAAAATTATATAATTATATCAAGTATTGTATTTTAAACCATATTCTATTAGTCTACTTACTGGTACTGCAGAGACTTCTATGGTAAAGCATAACAGCAGCGTTATGATAATCATTTCCAAAAAGAGAACAAAATCGATATGGTTTTTAATCAGTTCCACTGGATCAGTGGGTGCTTTAAGGACTATCTCCGTGGAGCACTCAGGAGTAAATTCATTGAAACTGTATGGAGGGGTCCTTCAACTTATGCACTTCTCACAAACTGGATCAACCAATCACATGGCAGACTGAAGAAAGATAAATTCAACCTAATCGTCTGCTGAATGAAGCAGGGAGGTGGAAACCAAAGAAAATCTAATAAGTGTCCTAAACGGCATGTTTTTCTTCAATTATGATGGTGTAATGTCTCTTGAAATAATTAAACAAATGCATGAGAGTTGAGGCCTTGTGGTTTTCCTGCTACTACGGGCACCTACGGGTGTGGCTGATGTGGCTGATGTGTCAGTGTCTCGCTGTTGTAATTGCAGTATGGTCAAACCAAGAATGTGTGATGTGCAAAAAAAGAATCTTAAAAAGCAGACATGAAAAATAACTGAAGCTGCAACAGACATAAAAATGAACACTTGATAAGTTAATGTAAGACATAAAAAAATGACAAACTACACATTAATGACATATATGTTGATTCAAATATTAAAATGAATTTGCAGATGAGCTCAAATGCTTAACTTAGCACTAAATGTATTTGAAATGTGAGAGAAAATTGAAGAGCAAGTAATTATAATATGTATAAATTCTATCCAGCTTGACTTTTAGTTGTTCTGTTTAAAAGAAATTTCCTTTGTAGATCACCTTGAATCAACCTTCTTTAATCAAACACTCAATAACAAATAACAAAATAAAGGAAACACAGATAATACTTATGACCACACATTTTTTTCACATTTGATAAAGTAATATCTTTCCATCATTTTAAACTGACACAACATTTTGTTTGCAACATCATACGCTAAAACGGCATACATAAAAATTACTGACAAGTGGCAATTTGGGTACAGGATCCAAATAATAATAATAAATTGTTATTAGTAATAGCAGTATCTGTCTAACTATGTAGATAGATCGATAGATAGATCAATAGATAGATAGATTAAAAAGTGCAGTATCCCACAACAAGGTTCTCTTTTCAAATTATAATTTATTCTGAAAAAAAAAATCATCAAAGCATCAAATACAACAATTATGAAAAATACATATAATTCAGTGCATACTTTAAAAGTTGGTTGCCAGCTGGTTTACAAAATTAACCAAGTTTGCAAATTAGGCAAACATCCACAAAACAGGAGATTACATTTATAATGCACATTCATGCACACATCACATCAAAGAGAAAGTAAGAGACCATACTAGCTTTGTTAAAAGGGTGTATGCTAATGACAATCTTAATTACTTTTTTTTGTCAAATCAGCGGAGCAAGCAGTGCTGTGCAATCAGTGAAAATATTGCTGAAGAGGGTGTGTGAAGAAGAAATAAAGCAGTACTATGTGTTTAACTCATGAAGCACAGAGCCATGCATTAACAGCTCAGCAATCATCCCTCACTTAAGCTGTGTTGATCTAGGGTTGGTGTTGTGTGTACCCGCTGACTGGATATTACGCATGCATGTCGTCAGCATCCCTCCCACTAATGTCTGGAAGCCTAGTCTCTAACAAAACTCATCATTACCTTGCTGACTGAATGCCTCTCTAAATTTTAAATGTTTCAAATCACAGTGCAACATACAACCTCACTGGTTATATAAGTTTTGTTTTTTTTAAATTAAACAAAACATTCAAATAAGTAGGATCAACAAAACATATATAACATTGTAAAGGGAGGTTGAAGGATGCTGCAATACTGAAATGTGAAAATATGCAAACACGGTATGCAATATTTTTGAATGCCAATAAAATTTGGTTCATTTCTGGCTTCAAGGTAACAAAATGTAAAAAACAGACATCATTCTCACAGCATCAATTTCCCTATTATTATGCAGCTTTGTGCTGCTTATGCTGGAAAGTTCAAACCAAAGTAGTATAAGCTACTTTTTTTTTTCCAGATCCATGCTATTCAACTACTGTCTCCCCTCGGGGCTGTAGTGGTAGACATGATTGTGGTCCTGGAAGTCTGTGTTGTGGTTGATGTTGATGGCTGAATAGGTGGTTGCACACATAGAATCGGAAACAGAGTACAGATATTGAATGAAGGTCTAATCCAGCGGTGTTGGCCACTCTGCAAAAGCATTGAAAAAAATGTATATTACTGTGTTCTTTACAAACAATTATGGCATTATTTATGTCTTACCTCACTACTGTCAGACCCACTGCTGCATGAATGATGGCGCCTCTACAAAAACATAAATAATGTATTTGTTTTAAATATTAACAGAAAGGGTTTTGATAAGGGATAAAAATTGACAATAAATATCAAATAAAACTGTTTAGACATTTTTGTACTTACAGCAACAGAGCAATTGACCAAGTATAAAATCATGAGAAGAAAGACTTTCATCTTGCAGTTCAGAGTGTAATTCAGTTCCCTTGATAGTTAGAGCTCCCACACTAGAGTATGACAGTAAACAGCACAATAATGAATAAAATCAAGCTCCTGCAGTCTATCTCCAAGACAGTCCTTGGCTTTTAAATAGACTCTGTGCCCACACTGATCTCCCACGCTAAATGTTACTTCACCTCAGATGTGGTCAGTTCTCATGGCCGCCTCCTGAGGCAAAACCAAACTAGGTGTGAACACAATTTCATTAGCAGACTAGATTGTGTTTTCGCAACATTAAAGGCCCGCATCCTGTTTATCATGCTGAGAAGCTTTGAGTTTTTAATCCCATACACATACAGACACACACATACTGTAAGATTAAAATTTATATTCATATTTCCAATCTAAGTAAAATTCAGAGCATCACCATGTTAAAACATGTTCTAGTTATATGGATATATATGGAAGCAAATGTGTATATAACACAAATAAGCAGTTGCTGAATGCAAGGATGACTGATAAGTGGTTAGGCATTATATACTTGCAAAACTGTTGCCTAGAGCTGTATTTCCACCTGCAAAACAATACTTGCTCAATCTTTTCCAAATACTATAATCATCTTGTTGACATGTGGTGAACCTCGTTTTATTTCCTGTACTGTCATTAATGTTAGGTTGATTTTGATAATAGTGTTGGATGCTATAATGTTTAATTGCAGGCACATTCCATCTAAAGGTTCTGGTTTCCTTATCTGGTAAAGGATGTTCCCTCCGCTCCATTTAGGGGTTCGCCTATGCTTGTATATGGTGAACCATTAAAGTTAACCCATATACGGGTGTGGGGAGATGACCTGTGGATAACTAGGAAATGTGGTTAAACGGTTGTAAGCATATATTGTGTGGCAGGAAGTCACATATACAGAGACACAGACACACACACTTGCTCGCACATGCATGCACACACACACAGTGCCTTAGCTTTTATGGCACACTACATGGGTTTTACATTGTGTAACCAGTTTAAACCAGTTTGACCGTGTTTGTGTAACCCACGGTAGTCAATAAAAGAGCCTGCAAGGGGAGTCAGTTTGAAGTCGGCTGAACATCTTGCCGGACTTCCCTTGCTTGCAAGTGAGAACCGTACAGAGTGTCTTGCTTTTGTTTACAGTGACGAACCTCTTCAGCAGCAAGGTCTGACATTAGACCTAACAATTAAATTTTAAACCTTGCAAATGTCTGTGAGAGACTTTATTTTTGACAGTGATGTTAAAATATATGAGTGTTTCCTGGAGTTGGAAAACTAACTTGAAAGATCACTTAGGATGTGTTGCTTCATGTGTTACAATAAACTGTCATTACTCCAAAACAAAACAAGGTGCTAGCACTATCCTCCTGCTATATGTTTTCTTTTTTCTTTCTATATTTTTTCTTCTTGCAAAAAGCATTAGTCAGGCCATTTAGCCACATACCATTTATAATGCTGAAAGACTTAGATTTAGTTATCTTTTCAAATAAAGTGGTTTTCATTTCAAAGACCTACTTGTTACGAACACTGCAAATAGTAAGTTGATCTTCTTGTTTTTTAAATGTTTCTGATGGAAGAAAATATTACCAATATGCTGTGTGTCACATAACTAAAGGATGGACTTTCTCCTCCAATAAACTGCCATAGACCTTCTTTGGGAGACTGAGCAGTGTGATCCTTCCCTTGAAGCACACCCTAAAGTTCCCTTTCTTGAAGAGGGGAAACTTCACCCCAGTCTGCCAATCCAGAGGACTTACTTCAATGCAATATTAAAGAGGTGTGTCAAACTAGAAAGCCTCACAACATCCAGATCCTTGAGAAATTCATGAAAAAGCTCATCCACCAACCAAGTGTTTGACCTTCTAGAGTCAACAGACTGAAAGCAGAGGTGGTTTCTATTGAAATAATTAACAACTTCACAGTAAAGTGATGCTTTCTCTCTACTGATAATAGTCAGTGTAGCTCACTCAGCCATCTCTTTGTTTCACTCACTCCTTTTGGTAGAATCATCATGAGACTATATTTATTCAACTGCACTTTAGATCTCAATGTTTAAGTGAAAACATAGCCTATAATGGTTTTCATAATCCACAGTAAAAATAATAGTGAGGCATTAGGTATTTAGTTTTTTTATTTTTATACTTCTTTTATGTGCTTGCTTACAATAAAAAGACACTATTGTATTAAAAATATAAATTTAGTAATTGCAATATCCAGGCCAACTTACTGCTGCTACCGGTCAAACATTTTAGAACACCACAATTTTTCCAGCTATTTATTGCAATTCAAGTCATTCAAGTCAATGGATAGCTTGAAATGGTATAAAGGTAAGTGGTGAACTGTTAGAGGTTAAAAAAAGTTGAAGTTACCCAAAACTTAACAATAATGTACATTTCAGAATTATACAAAAAGGCCTTTTTCAGGGAACACAAAATGGGTTAACAATTTAAAGCTGTTCTGAGGCAATGGAGGTTGATCAAGCCTTGAAAGCTGTTGCTACTAATTCCTACAGGTGTTCCAACTTTTCTGGATTACTCACAACCCCCTCTGTCTGCATAAAAGTAGTGTTGGAACACACTAATGCACCATTCCCTTATGAGTATCAGTTGAATCGTATTGTACTGCAGAAAGTAGTGTGTTTGTACAAAAATGGCGAGAAAAAGTTAATTAACAATTTTAATAAAACTTAAAAATGTAGCTCTTTCCTACATGGAAATTACAACAGAAGTCAAGGTGTCAGTGAGTAGTTTCCTTTACAATCAAAAGGCACTCAGAAACTGATGTAAACTGGGGAAGAGGTCTGGCAGACACGAAGCCACAACTGAATCAGAGGACAAGTTTCTGAGAGTTAACAGCATGCGTGATAGGCAGCTCACAGGACAACAACTTCAAGCACAGCTTGCAGTAGTAGTTGTAGTAAGTAAGTCTCTGTTTCAACTGTGAAGAGAAGACTTCAAGCTGCAGGTTTGACAGTGGGGCTGCCACGATTAGTCACGATTACGTCGACTATCAAAATCGTCGACGACTGATTTAATAGTCGACGCGTCGTTTGAAGCTTTGTAAGATCCCAAAAGACGCAGGGAAAAGTAGTAGTATTTAAGAGTGTAATAACGGACTGAAACAGAAGATGGCAGCAATGCATGTACAAGGATGCCAGCTGCTGTTAAACCCCGAAGAAGAAGAAGACTGTGTCCCAGAATTCATACCGCGGCCCTGCTCAGTTTTCAACAATGGCGGCAGCTAGTTAGTTTTAATATTACTCTTATTATTCTTTCTAGGTCACAAAATAAACGTTTAACATATTTTCAGGCGAGAATGTAGCTGTGTAAACCTCAAATATCTGCTCAGTTTATCAAGACACCACATATTTTCAAAAGCGTTCCGACGTTTTCGGAGACGTCTGTTACCCACTAGCTCAATAGCTAGCCGGGGGCAAGGCTCACTAGAGCCGGTGAGAACACCGGACTCCCGGCAAATCGTTTTCAAACTCACCGCTGCCTTTCCCTACTCAGGTTAAACATGATATATAAGTCACTTAGATAACTTAAAAATGTTATTGTTTGGCTTTTTTTTTTAGTATTTTATTTGTTCCTGAGTAAATCGGTTTGGCTGAGATTAAAGTTATAGTTTTTACACAGCTGAATAAACGTCAAGCAGCCAACTGATTAGAAGTGTGAGATGCTCGAGAATATACTCCGGTGTCCCGTTATATTTTAGATAGCAAGGAGCAGACGGCTGAGTTTATTAAACTTCACCGAAACAATCTGCAAATTTCATTAAAATTTAATTAACTACCATTTTGTCTTTATTTTTAGTTAGCACATACCTTAAACACTTAAAGCTGTAAGCTAATGATAGTTATATAAGAGCAGATGCGTGCTGGTGCAATAAGCTGTACGTTTTACATCCAATGGATGCATGATCTGATTAGTCGACTAATCGTAAAAATAATTGGTGACTAGTCAACTATCAAAATAATCGTTTTTGGCAGCCCTATTTGACAGGACCAGTTGAAGCAAGAAAGCCATTGCTAAGACATCTGAATAAGACAAAGAAGCTTGCCTGGGCCATGAAACACCACCATTGGACTACTAAAGACTTGAAAAAGGTATTATGGACTGATGCATCAAAATTTGAAATCTTTGGTGCTGGATCCAGGGTCAGTGACTTGTGCAGAGTTAGAGGCACCCTGAACCAAAATGGCCAAGGCTGGACTGGGACAAAAAATCGGCCCGGGCATTTTGACTAGAGACCGGCCCACCAGGATAAAGATTGAAAATGTGACGTCATTCAGGGGTAAAACCGCAAAGGATTCTGGGAACTTGTGGCAAGAGGTACTAGCGCACGCAGGCTTTCAATTGAACTCAGTTACGCAGCGATAAAAAGAAACCCAAAAAATGTCAAGAAGCTGTTGTATTATTAACTGCAATAACCGGTCGCATGACAGCCACGGGAAGCTGACGGGTAAAGAGATCGGTTTTTTTATCGGATTACGTCGTTGAAGAGAAATTTTTTAAGCCATGTTTCCGAAGTAAGAGCCGACGGATGGTCTGGATATACCAAATATAACGTCTCAGAACACTCGAGCTCACATGTTAGTGTGAGAACAAACTTCTTTTGTGAAGTGCATGACAACATGTCACATGTTTTATGATGAAGGGAAAAAGGAAAACTGAATAAAATGGGTGTGTGGTTTAAATGAGTGAAAAGCACAGACCTGGGGATTAAACTCATAGCTAATAGGACATTAGGGTTATGTTGTGTGTTGTGCAGCTGATGGTTGGTTTGGAGTTAATCTAGCTGATGATTTTTCTTTTGTTGTGAAGTTGAGCCTGCCAATTAGTATGATGGTATGATGAACCATGCTAATGGTATGATTTACCCGCCTGAGATGAGGAGCTTGTGTCATGACTTAACAAGGCCTTTTTATTTTGATACTTTCACAGTGCACTGAAAGTTTTGTTCGATAATCTCTGTCGTTTGAGCAGATCTGCACGATTAGAACAGAAAGCGCTGTATGACACGTCGTCGAGGAAATTGTTACAAGTGAGTTTCTCCACATTAAAATGGGCTCTGGAGAAAGTCACTTAACTGGGACAATTAGAAAGTAAGTTCCTGTCCACGACTGTGCGAAGTTAACCCTCACCTGACAAAGGTGCAGATGAATCTATGTGTGTTTCCTTTTACAGGAGCAGAAAGATGACAGCAACATTCGAGGTTGCGTGATGATTTAACCTTTTAGGTGCCACTTTCTGTGTCTGTGCATCTACCAGGGGTGTTATTCACTACCTTGTGTTGCTCACAGAGGAAACTGTGAGAAAGTGTGTACACACCTGCGCAGCGCTAACATTTACATTTCTTTTCTACAGCATTACAGTTCTTCATGCGATTTATAACGGGACAACTGGTTAATGTTTTTCTACTACAGGATTTCTGGGTTTATGTGTGAAGAAAACCGTGTTTACAGGTCATGAGTGGTGATGCTGTTACACTGTGTTGATGGGGAAATGTGAAGGTTACTTTGATAATGTGAATAACAACAAATTTCCTGTGTTGAAAACTGGTGTTACTTCTTTCCACAGCTATGGATGGCTAACTTTATGGTCTTTTTATGGCACCTCTGGAGCCTGTCGACCTGCGTCTAACCACGGTCAATGTGTGTTGCTAATGTTTGTTTTTCTGAGAATGCATGTAGAAGATTCGGCAGAAGCGGACAAGTGACATGAGAAAAACAAATAAGAGATGCAGTGTTTATGGAATAGTTGAATATGGGCTCATTAGCTGGCCACTTTTAAGCCCATAGTAAGATATGAGTGGAGTGACTTTGCTTAAGAGCAGTCACCGATTACATTAATGTTGACTGAGTACATGGGATTATCCATGTCTGAGGCGAATTATGGTAATAGTTGTAGTTTACTGATTTGAGAAAACCTGCACATGACACTTTTCTTGCTGATGTTGAATGCTTATTGCTCTTATGATACAATTGTTTACAAGTGTGCAGTTTGATTTCATTTCCAGATCTTCTTTTCCAGGCCATGATGGTGTGTATGCAGGCTCCTGGCAGAGCCAGGTGTTAAGCAAACTTAATATGCAAAACACGCTAACATCTTTTATTGCAGGGTTACGGAGCTACTCCAGCGGAGATGCCCTGATGTTGCCTGGGACATGATTTAGCTAACCTTTTTCTTTAAGACAGGAATCCAGGTTTGATGAGTTGACTCATGGGAGTGTCCATGCGTCAAGAGGGAGTGTCCAGGATTAACATTAAATAATGTTTTTTAACATTAAATAATGTTTTTTATTATTGTTGCAGTGATTTGTGTGATTAACAGTTTATTTACAGGTATTAAACCTATGCAAGTGGTGCATCCATGTTCAGATGAGGCTTTGATGGCCTATAAGTGAAGTTTACTGAACTAAAGAATGTGGTTTGATGATTGTTGACATGCTCTCCAAATAGAAGTTTTTCCTCCTAGCAAGGAAATACAGGTGCAGCAGTAATCTCCTGAGAAATCTTCAGAGGCCCAGTGAAGAAGCGAGAACCATTCCAGGCATAGTTGACAGCCCAGGCAGTGGTTGAGGTCAAAGGTCAAGCTGGTTGGGGCCCATCATGAGATCAGACTTTGGAGCCACAGCAAGGACCATGAAACTGCGTTGGAATGAGAGCTGTGCCAAGGGGGCCAACAGAGGCCAACAGAGGAGATTGTGGACAACAGACGGGCACCTGAAGGATGAGGGGAACGTGCCAAGCTCCATCGACAACACAGAGGGAGTCTAAGGATGGCATCATGATTCTGTGAAAAGCACAGGAACCAGAAGCTATGGTGGTGATGACAGCAGTTTCCTATGAACATCACCTAATGCTGTGTCACTATACTGTGCATACGATGACACTCTGAAGGCTGCTGGATCATAACAGCAGTAAGATAACTGAACCCAGCACCCTTTTTACAGAGGGGTTTTTCTGCAGAGCGTGGACAGTGGAGGAGTCATAAGTATCCCCCTCGCAGGACGAAGGCCTGAAGTGAGGTAATGGGGGTTGGTAGAGGCCATAAAACTTGAGTGCTGAGAGGTCTGCAGCTTTCACGATAAGCTGAGACCCATGTCGACAAACAACAAAACCAACTGGTATGTTTGAATGTTTATTCTACATACATTTGGACTCTGGTCCTATGGACAATGATGGAAACAACTGGAAGAGACATTTATGACGCCGTGCAGAACTCAAACCACGCTGCAGAGAGACATGTGATTTGCACACCCGGAGGAAGCGCCACCAAGCTGAGATGTTTTTGAAAATGTTACTTTCTTATTCCAACTATTAAATTAACAATTCATTTGTTTGCTCGTAGGATGCAGGTTGCCATTGGATGAGATCAATGAGGAATGGGATAACTGCTAATACATTTGTTAAACTGTGTACTTTCACAGTAATTTAGGGTGATTTGACATATTGTGGCGTGTTGGGGGAGCGGCTAGTTCTCTCCCATCATGCCTTGGGACGTGTGCTGCTGTTTGGATGTTCTTGTTTTGTTGTTTATGTTTACACTACTTTTAACTGTTATCCTGAATGTTGTGTTTGTACTGTGGTTCAAAGGCACTTACAGTTGTTGTTTTATAGAATGAATGAAACCATGGGTGAGTTCTGTTATGCTGTTGATGACCCTTGAAGCACAGTGTAGCATCAGTGTGTGTTGTAATAAAGAGCTCCCCCTACCAGCTTGGGGTTGAATAACAATCTCTCTCTGTGAGCTTCTTTGTAAAGTTTCCTCTGCATGCCACATTGGTGTCAGAAGTGGGATTCCAAGAGCATGGCCACTATGCTGAAAGAGGAAGAGGAGCTGAGGAAGATTGAGGAGCTTATTACTCACCTGGAAGCAGTGAATGGAGCACAATCGAAGAAGCGGGGAGATCCCCGGGCAGTAGCAAGCCAGCCAGGGGAAGACCTGTGGGGCTTACCAGATGGAGCCTCACACCCCCGCCCACTGGGGAGCTGTCGGAGCCGCCAAGGCATGCTGCAGGCTCCAAGACCACGAGCGACCAGCCAGCCTCCACTCATGGTGATGCCTGGGAGCAGCACACCCTCATTGTTGGCAGCCGAGGGGGACAACGCCAACTGTCTCCAGGACCAAGTGCAGCCGCCGCTGCCATCAGGGGCTCCTGTCCGGGGGAGCATGAAGCTGCCACGCTATAATGGGGAGGCACCTCCAGAGACCTACCTTATCCAGGTACAGCTGGCTGCTCAGCTAAACGGTTGGTCAACAGAGGAGACAGATGTCCAAGTTGCCCTCGCCTTGGAAGGCAGGGCCCTGCAGATCCTCACAGATCTTCAGCCAGAAGAGCGTTTAAGTTGGCCTGCTGTTGCCAGAGCAATGCAGAGCAGGTTTGGCCTCCGTACACATGCAGATGATGCCCGAGATAAACTTGCTAACCGCCCACGGAGACAAGAGGAGAGTCTGGGTGCCTATGCTGCTGACCTACGTCTTTATGCACGTAGAGGGTACCCTGCTTTTGATGCTGCAGCACAAGAAGAGCTTGCTCTCCAGGCTTTTGTCCGGGGTCTCCAGCCAAAAAGACTACAAGAGCACATCCGTCTGCATGCACCAGAAACCCTGGCGGCAGCTCTAACTGAGGCCGAAAGAGTGGAGCATGTGCTCAGCCCAGGTGCACGCAGCCCTGGCATAAGTCACCAAGTGCGCCAAACGGACTACGAAAGGAGCGACCAGGCGGAGGAGGCCCGCCAAACCACCAACACACCACCCTGGCGATCTCGGCGAGGGAATAGGCGAGCAGGAGGCCAATCCAGGGGTAACTGCCATCGGTGCGGAGAACCAGGCCACATCGCACGCTACTGTCCAGCACCAAGCCCACAAAGCCTGGCACCCCAGCTGCCGTTAAACTAAGGCGGGGTGGCACAATGGAGGAACTGCCCCCTGCCACCACTCTGTCCTCCGAATCACACTTGCGGGTTGGCCGGCTCGGCCAGACACGGGGACTGTATCTGGACTGTGACCTTGCCGGCACCACCTGTAGAGCCCTGATAGACACTGGATCCATGCTCTCCTTAGTACAGGCTGGAGTCCTCCCTGGTTCTGATGGCCCAATACCGCAGGGTTGGCAGCCTACTCAGCTCCACATCACCACAGTCACGGGGGAGCGTGCCAAAGTTAAGGGGGAAAGATCCCTCCCGGTGACTGTTGCTAACTGCACCGTGGACCACCAGTTCTGGCTAGCCAGCATCCAGGACCAATGCATCATTGGCCTGGACCTGCTAGCCAAATGGGAGGCCACAGTGGACGTGTCCCGAGCAATCCTTTACCTGGGCACGGAGGCTGTGAAGCTCCACACCACAACGGAAGTCCCGCTGCCTGCCTCCACCTTTTCAGCCAGCGTCAGGAAGCCTGAGGACCTGTCGCCGCTGGCGGGGGAAGGGGCCTCCCCTTCACCAGCAGTACCGCAACTGTCTGCAGAGACCAAGCAAGCTGTCGAGGACCTATACCAGAGGAGCTGCGAGGGTCTCCAGGCTGATCAGCGACGGCAGCTGCAAGAGATACTCGACTTGTTTGCCGACATCTTTGCAGCCAAGGATGAGGACTGCATGCAAACCAGCCTGGTACAACACGACATTGACACTGAGGCTGCACGGCCCATCCGCCTCCGCCCTCGTCGCCTTCCCCTTGCCAAGCGTGCCGCAGCAGAGCAGAAGATCAGGGAAATGGCAGAGGCGGGCATCATCGAACCCTCAAACAGCCCCTGGGCAGCCCCGGCTGTACTGGTTCGGAAAAAGGATGGTACCTGGCGGTTTTGTGTTGACTATCGTCTACTCAACAGCATCACACGCAAGGACTCCTACCCATTGCCCCGGATTGACGATGCCCTCGACGACATTGCTGGGTCCTGCTGGTTCAGTTCCCTCGATTTGCGCAGTGGCTACTGGCAGGTGGAGCTGACGCCAGAGGCCCGCCCAAAGACTGCTTTCTCCATTGGCCAGGGACTGTGGCAGTTTAAGGTGATGCCCTTCGGCCTCTGCAATGCCCCAGCCACATTCGAGCGCCTAATGGAGAGGGTTCTGGCTGACATCCCCCGCGACCGCTGTGTGGTCTACCTGGATGACCTCCTCGTCCACGCGACAGACTTCGAGAAAGCCTTGGCTAACCTGACTGCTGTTTTCCACGCTATCCGCCAGGCTGGCCTTCGCCTCCACCCCAAAAAGTGCCATCTCTTCCGAAAGGAGACGACCTTCTTGGGTCACGTTGTGAGCGGAGCAGGGGTTTCCACTGACCCTGCGAAGGTGGCCGCTGTGAAAGACTGGCCCATTCCGGGCAACATTGCTGAGTTGCGGAGTTTCCTTGGCCTGGCATCATACTACCGGCGTTTCGTCAAGGACTTTGCTACCATTGCAAGCCCCCTGCACTGGCTCACACAGAAGGGCCGGGAGTTCCATTGGAGTGAGGACAGTGCCGTGGCATTTGATCGGCTCCGATCTGCACTGGTTGAGGCACCGGTGCTAGCCTACCCAGACTTGCAGCTCCCTTTTGTCGTGGACACCGATGCCAGCAACACAGGGGTGGGGGCTGTACTGTCGCAGGAAGGTCCTGAGGGGGAGCGGGTCATCTCCTACTACAGCCATTCCCTCAGCAGACCGGAGAGGAACTATTGTGTCACCCGTCGAGAGCTGCTGGCCATCATCCTGGGTCTCCGCCATTTCAGACCCTACCTCTACGGGAAGAAGTTCCTCCTGTGCACAGACCATGCGTCCCTCACTTGGCTGCTCAGCTTTAAAGAACCAGAGGGACAGCTAGCCCGGTGGTTGGAGACGTTGCAAGATTACCACTTTGAGGTCTGTCACCGGGCGGGACGTCTCCACACCAATGCAGATGCCCTCTCCCGACGCCCTTGTGAGGAAAAACAGTGCAGGTACTGCCAACGCTTGTAGGACCGGGAGGGCATGACTTCAGTGATCGCGTCACCACAGGGCGGCCCTGAGAATGACTCTGTTCCAGGTGGGCATTGTAGCAGTCTTCAGGTCCAGTCCGCCGCGGGGGATACTGAGGGTCTGGAGGCCATGGATCCCCAACAGCTGCAACACAACCAGAACCAGGACCCTGCCCTTTCCCAGGTTCAGTGTTGGATTGGAGCCGGTCAGAGACCATCATGGCCAGAGGTATCTGCACTGGACCTCGAGACCAAGGCTCTCTACTCCCAATGGGCCAACCTCACAAACCGAAACGGCCTCCTCTATCGCCGCTGGCAGGCTCCCGGGGGTCACCGTGAGGTCTTCCAGCTCGTGGTACCTCAACAGTTGCGGTCCAGGGTGCTCCAGCTGGTTCATGGTGCAGCGGGGGCAGGACACTTTGGAGTTACCAAGACTCTGCGGCGACTCCGGTCTCGGTTCTACTGGCCCGGGTGTCGCCAGGACGTAGAGCTCCATGTCCATCGGTGTGATGCCTGCACGGCTCAGAAAGGGCCTTCCCAACGCTCTCATGCCCCCTTGCAGCAGTATCAGGTGGGGGCTCCCATGGAGCGGGTTGGTGTGGACATCCTGGGACCCTTCCCCACCACTGACCAGGGGAACCGCTACGTCCTGGTTGCCATGGACTACTTCACTAAGTGGCCTGAGGCCTATGCAGTCCCTGACCAGAGTGCTGTTACCACTGCTGAGCGTCTGGTCAACGAGATGTTCTGCCGGTTCGGGGTACCAGAGGAACTGCACAGCGACCAGGGCCGGAATTTTGAGGCTGCGGTGTTCAAGGAGGTCTGTCAGCGGCTGGGTATCAGGAAGACCCGGACAACGCCACTGCACCCCCAAAGCGATGGGTTGGTGGAACGCTTCAACCGCACCCTGGCCACCCAGCTTGCTATCCTGACCTCCCACCAGCAGCGTGACTGGGATCAACACCTTCCCCTGGTCCTAATGGCCTACCGTTCTGCAGTCCAGGAGTCTACTAAGTGCACTCCAGCGGCCTTGATGTTCGGTCATGAGCTTCGTACCCCAGTGGACTTGGTGTTTGGATCTCCCCCCGGGCCTGAAGTGTGCGGGGACCCCGGGTTGGACTACCTCCACAACCTCCTCGCCAGCTCCGAGAGGTGCATCAGTTGACCAGGCAGGCTCTCCGAGATGCAGGTTCCTGGCAGAAGCGAGCTTATGATACCCGCTGCAAGGGGGAAGGACTTTCGCCCGGTCAGCATGTGTGGGTCTACAGCCCGGAGAGGAAGAAAGGGCTTTCTCCCAAACTGATGAGCCAGTGGGTTGGACCCTGCACTGTTCTTGAGAGGCTGTCCGACGTGGTCTACAGGGTGCGGCTGGTCAAACGGAACAGGGTGGTCGTACTCCATCGCGATCGCCTGGCACCCTATCAGCCCTTGAGTCCATCCAGGGAGACGTCAGGGTCCCAGCTTCAACTGCAGGCCCCCAACCTGGCCTCGGAGGCAGCTGGGGGACCCACGGAACGTCCTCAACGAAGCCGTCGCCTTCCCCAACACCTCAGAGACTTTGCTATGGACATGCCGGTTGCTGGGGACAGCTAACCACTCAGGTGGGGGCTGTGTGGCGTGTTGGGGGAGCGGCTAGTTCTCTCCCATCATGCCTTGGGACGTGTGCTGCTGTTTGGATGTTCTTGTTTTGTTGTTTATGTTTACACTACTTTTAACTGTTATCCTGAATGTTGTGTTTGTACTGTGGTTCAAAGGCACTTACAGTTGTTGTTTTATAGAATGAATGAAACCATGGGTGAGTTCTGTTATGCTGTTGATGACCCTCGAAGCACAGTGTAGCATCAGTGTGTGTTGTAATAAAGAGCTCCCCCTACCAGCTTGGGGTTGAATAACAATCTCTCTCTGTGAGCTTCTTTGTAAAGTTTCCTCTGCATGCCACAATATGCTGTGTATAAAAATGTTTGCATTGAAACTGTCAGACATGAAGTGATCATAACTGGGAGCTTTTCTAGCATAAAGGTCAAAAAGGGGGGGGATGTTAGGTTTTGTATTGTTGATTGTCATTTATGCTTAGAAATATTTAACCATATATGCTTAGAGGTGTATAATCAATTGTGTAGTGATAGGACTGTGATCTTTAGCAGGCTGCAAAGGCTTGGTGTGCATTCTAGAGTGGAATGCACACCCACATCCTAGGAGCATAAGAGAGGTCCTGTCTTCTCTTTGTTGATATAGCAAACACACGTATATCTCTTTAAGTATAAGAGCCTTTTGTTCAGATGGACCCGCTAGACTTCTGGCACCAGCTTTGGGGAGTCTTCACAGGGTCACATCTTGACCTCACACAAATCACATACACACACACACACATACACACACACACACATACACACACACACACACACACAAAGGCAAGGTACTCTTTGTGTGTATGTAGACGTCATATGTTAATTAACCTATGCATATTCATGTAACCTCAATAAAAGAGCAGTGTTACGGGAGAACGGATGAGAGCAACTGGGGTCAAGCGAAGGAACGGCGTTTGTCCGGTTCTCTCCCGTGCACGAGAAACATGAAGAACGTTGCCTACTTCGTGTCTTGCTTGCTGTGTAATTATATTGTCCTCAACGTTCCAGCGAATAGGTTCAAGCTACAAACCTATCAGTTGTTGTATCTTGTTTACTGTATCACTGACAGATAATTTCAAAGTCAATTGAACGCTACATTATAGTAAGATATTGTGTAATGTGAAATACTGTAAGCAAATGAATAAACAGCCTAATTCTTGCTAAAACTTTGACTGTTTTGTTTGAATCCAACTGTTTTTTGCAGATGTACATAAAACATGTTGTTACTTTTGTTATTATTATTATTATTATTATTATTATTATTATTATTATTATTATTATTATCATCATCATCATCATTATTGCACTAAATACATTTTAAATAAAGGATACTTTGATATACATTCTACTTTAAGGTTGGAAATGTATTTTCTTCAACCTGAAATATCTTTTGAAATGTATTTTGGTTTGAAAAAAATATATTTTCAATTTCAAAAATATATTTTTTTGAGCATCACAAATGCAACATATATTTACCATATATTTGAAATATATTTTGGCCAGGAAAAATGTATTTTTTTACCGTATGGGCGGGATTGCGGTGTCGCTGTGCCTCGATCCGCACATGTCGTTGGCTGAAATCCCACAGCAAAAATTTTGACCTACAGCTCTACTATCACTTCCGACATAAATGAAGACAGAAAACTAAACAGCAGTGGCGTTTTTAGGCTTACTGAAGTTGGGCCAGCTGGTATTGTTGAAATCTCCCAATTCTTTTAATCTTTGGGCTGAAGGAAGGACAATACTCGGTGTATAAATGCTCAATCAACAATCATTTATTTCCATACAATCAACAATACAGAGCATTAGAACGTCCGGACGGGAGAGATGCTGCCAGAGGGTCAGGCACATGTCTCTCAAAGGGGTGGCGACATTCACAGACCTTTATAGCTTCTGGCAACCCCCCTTAGTCATAAAGCTACCTCTTCACATGTTTTTCTACTTCTTAGCGAGACTGGCTCCTGACCTTGCCTCCCTGTCTTTCTGCAAAGGTGGGGGTATAGAATGTGACTTATCTCTTCTAACCTAGACACAGAGTCTCCTCTCTCTTCATCCATCCATCCATCTTCATCCGCTTTGTCCGGGGCCGGGTCGCGGGGGCAGCAGCCTAAGCAAAGAGGCCCAGACCTCCCTCTCCCCAGCCACCTCCTCCAGCTTATCCGGGGGAATACCAAGGCGTTCCCAGGCCAGCCGAGAGATATAATCTCTCCAGCGTGTCCTGGGTCTGCCCCGGGGCCTCCTCCAGGTGGGACATGCCTGGAACACCTCACCCAGGAGGCGCCCAGGGGGCATCCTTGTCAGATGCCCGAACCACCTCAGCTGGCTCCTTTCGATGTGGAGCAGCAGCTGCTCTACTCTGAGCCCCTCCCGGATGGCCGAACTTCTCACCCTATCTCTAAGGGAGAGGCCAGCCACCCTTCACGAGATCGCGGATACAAGCGGCAGAAATGAGCTTCCTCTCTCTTCATGATTCAGCAATAAAACATGTCAAGAACCCACAGTGTGAGACATTCTCAGCAGATCAAGGATACAGAGTAATGCACATTTAACTAATAAACTAATATCCATCCATCCATTCGCTTCTGCTTGTCCTTTTCAGGGTCGCGGGGGGCGCTGGAGCCTATCCCAGCTGTCATAGGGCGAGAGGCGGGGTACACCCTGGACAGGTCGCCAGTCTGTCGCAGGGCATAAACTAATATGTGAATATGTTATGTTAACTCAAGAATATAATGAGAACTAGACTACATACACAGCATACCATCTAAACTAAAGGATAATATATATTCTACAGCTGTTAACCTAATTCAACTAGATTGACTACTGGTCATAAAATAACATGTGTTTTTACTACTTGGTCTCAACAGTATATAATGATGTGCTGTGGGTGGCTAGCTACACAGCTATGGTTAGCCTAGCATAAACACAGTGAAGCTGGAGCATGAACGCTAACTTTTTTCTACTCAATAAAAATCAACGTGAGGGTTCCTGATGGTTAGGGACTAATGTAATTGCATGGCAGGATGCTGTAAATGGGCCAAACTTCAGTGAGGAGAACAACTGCAATAAAAGGCTAGTCATTAAAAACACTGCTGCATGGGCTGGGCTGTAGTTACATCGTAACGTTTTAAAAACTGAGCTTTAAAATGAATAGTGATGAGAAAATCCGAGACAGGTCCACAGGGATCACTGACTTTTTTTAGGGGCTTCCTCAGATTAAACAAGATACAAGTGGCCACTTTCATGAGTAAATCATATAAGGCTTACATGATTTACTCATGAAAGTGGCCACTTTCGCATTACTTTCATACATTGTTTTAGTAAGTATCCAAAACATACAAGTTTCATTATATAATGTTTCAAGGGATCTTATATCTGTTTTCACACATATATGCTTTTCATACCAGTTTCACACAAGACAGACAAACTTTATAAAATTTCTATATATCTTTTCCATATGGGTTAACAAACATAGGTATCTATAAATATGCTACATATTCTGTGATGATGCATACTGAATTATTTGGTTGATTTGTGAGAAACTGCATGAACAAGGAGATGTTGTTTATATTGACTAGAATAATCTGTTCTTTTTTTTTAAAACTCTTTTTAAGACCGAGTCACTCAGAAATAAGCGGGGATTTTCAATAATCGTGTAAATAAATAAAAAACTCCCAGTGCAATTTAACATAGGTTTTTATTCATTGATTGTTCGTTTTCAATTCATCCTTTGTGGCAGTAATAGCTGTTGGTTAAGGAGCAGCTTATCGTATAGCAGCAAGAAGCAAAGCAAGGAGCGTTGAATTCTGCAGAAGTGCTGGATTCTGTAGAAAAGGTAGTAGCAGGATAAGACGATTTAGGGAAGGCCCAGTAATCTGCAAGAAAATCAGTAATATATATTATTACATGTGATAATGCATTCTCTGGTGAATAACTTCTTAGAGATATGTAAATATCAGAGAGTCAAGTGTGTCTAATGTTCAAACCTAGAAAGACAAACATGAGACTCACCCCCTCCCTAGATGAAGAACGTGCATCGCGCTCGTGTGCTGAGTCGTCCTGTTTAAAAAAAACATGCAAATGTATTGTTTGGATATGATAGGATAGGAGCACTGACACAGTCTCTGGTTACACAGTTACACACACAGTGCAAGATATATTCATATATTACAGATAACATCACTAGCACAGTCTTCAGGCATATTACACTTACAGGATTTGCCAGAGCAAGGCTCAGCAGGCATCCAAGCAGAAACACAACCTTGATCATGGTTTCAGTGATTTCACCTGTTAACAATATTTCAGATGAGATGTGGTCAAAACCATCTGCAATATCACCATTCAACCAACATTATACTGAAAACACAGAAGCAATAAGAGATTGATGAGAAATGTTACCTTCAGCAGACTGTCTCAGAGATGTGGATGATTGTGGTAATGTTGTACTGACAGCAGAGCTTTTTATACACAGTTGCAAGAGATGATTTAATCTCATTTGCGTAACTGTTGGGAAACTCTAACTCTTAGAAAACATTCTCATCTTAACAAGGGTAAACACAATTGGGCAACAATCAGGGACACACCTGATTAATCTTTTTGCTGCAACACAGTGATGTGAGATTGACCAGGTATGAGTCACATACAAAACTAACTGTTGTTTGTGTATGTTCCTTTAAGTATAAATATTTACCCTTTAAAATGTAGGGGTAATGATCACCAGGTCCTATCTATCTATATATCTATCTTCTGGCTTTTTAGAAAATGTAAAGAAACTAGAAAATAATCAGGTGTTGTATATTACAACTGTGACCCAGCATTTTGTGTTATTTTATATTGTTGATTTCTTATGTTATTATTTTGTTAAAGTCATGTGCTATCCTTAAGTAATGGTATAGTTGACTTATTGTTTGAAAATTATGCTACTACATTCTGAGCTAAAACAAAAAAAAAAGATCTCAAAAGGTGTATTTCGTGACATGGAAACAGTAGAATGAAGAAATGTATCCAAATCTACGTGGTCCTGTGTGAAAAGGTAATTACACCCTAAACCTAATAACTGGTTGTGCCACTTTTGACTCCAAGAAATTCAATCAAGCATTTGTGATAGCAGGCAATGAGTCTTTAACATCGCTGGGGGATGGGGGTTGGTGGTGATGTGTAGAGAGAAAAAAAAATCCAAACATTTTTCAGAAAGTGATGTTCATGTGTGATTTAAATGTGGAGGATAAAGAAAGTACTCACCTCATATCAGCCGTGGTGAGAGCCACCATACTTTTCATACACATTGACAAACTGTAGAAAATTTCTAAGTATTGTATTACTTGTATTTGCATATTCAAGTAGTATCTGCATATATAATCACTTATAATAATACTTACAGGTTGAACTAGAGTGAGGCATGGGAAGCATGCAAGCAGAAATACCTTCAGCATGGTTTCACTTATTGTGGAACCAATAAGTGTTGAAAAAAAAAAAGACAATGAAGACAATAAAGATGTACTGAAATGACAGATTCAGCCAAGCAAATAAAAAATGATCTTTTACAATCGTTGCACAAGAAATACAGTTGTAGCTGAGGTAGAGCTGGGCGATATGAGATTTTTCCAAATCATGAAATGTTTTTTTCATTTCAGGCGATAACGATATATATCACGATATAAGCCAAATAACTATATTTGTGAGATTTAAATGTGCCGTTGCTCACAACACAGTGATGTGAGATTGACCAGGTATGAGTCACATACAAAACTAACTGTTGTTTGTATATGTTCCTTTAAGTATAATTGTCTACCCTTTAAAATGTAGGGGTAATGGTCACCAGGTTGTATCTATCTATATATCTATCTAATGAGATCTAATAACTGTCTGACGCCCTAAGAAAGAAGACTGTGGCCACTTATGAGTCTGGTAAGGGATTTAAAAAGATCTCAAAAGAATTTGACATCAGCCGTTCCACCATCTGGAAAAGTATTTACAAGTGGAGGACATTCAAAACAACTGTCACCATGCCCAGGTCTGGCCCTCCAAGCAAATTCACCCCCAGAGCAGACCGCAAGGTGCTCAAAGAAGTCATCAAAAAGCCTAAAATGTCATCACTGGAACTACAGGAGGCTCTGGCTGCTGTCGATGTGAAAGCGCATGACTCTACTATCAGAAAGACACTACACAAGTTTGACTTTCATGGGAGGTGTGCAAGGAGGAAACCTTTGCTCTCTAAGAGAAACATTAAGACCAGACTGAAGTTTGCCAGGACAAACGTAGACAAACGCCATGACTTCTGGAATAATGTTCTTTGGACAGATGAATCTAAAGTGGAATTATTTGGAACCAGAACAGTAGACATGTTTGGCATAAACCAAATACAGCCTTGCAAGAAAAGAACTTCATACCAACTGTGAAGCATGGAGGTGGCAGTATCATAGTTTGGGGGTGCTTATCTGAGGCACCACCTGGCCAGCTCACCATCATAGAATCCATCATGAAGTCTGCTGTGTGTGAGGAGTGGGGCAAACTTTCTTCTGATCGATGTCAGAGACTGGTAAAAGGCCACAAAAGGTGTCTCACTGAAGTTATATCAGCCAAAGGTGGCAACACTAGTTATTAGGGGGGGGTAGAGTGTCCTAACTTTTTCCTCCATTAAAATACACAATTTTTGTTTTTTGTTTTTTTTGTTTTTTTGATGTGTAAATTATTATTATTATTATTATTATTATTTGGTTTTTATTTAATTGCAATTAAGTCACTTACTTTTCCAGTAATACATGAAAACATGATTGGACAGTGATATGTGAACATTTCTTAATAAAGAGCTGATCATTTAATGCGGTGCCCTTATTTTCTCACATGACTGTTGTAAAAGTACCAGACATACACGATGATTGTGCTCACTATTATTGCGTTTTCTTGACAGTTGTGAACTCAAGGAAAACAGTCTGTTCCAGTCGAGCTCTTTCTCCCCGCTCAACTCTGGCTTCACTATATAGAGAAATAGAAAGAGACTCCATCATCAGTCAATCACCACCACCTGTGGCTCACCCTCCTCCCGGTACTGACTCCTTGAGTTCACTGCACCACTCCTCCCCTGCAGCTGCACAGGGACCACACCTCAGCCACAACTGTATTTCTTGTGTAACGATTTTAAAAGATCTTTTTTTTTTTTTTGCTTGGATGAATCTGTCATTTCAGTACATCTTTATTGTCTTCATTATCTTTTTTTTTTCAACACTTATTGGTTCCACAATAATATGCAAATACAAGTAATACAATACTTGGGAATTTTCTACAGATTGTCAACGTGTATGAAAAGTATGGTGGCTCTCACCACGGCTGGTATGAGGTGAGTACTTTCTTTATCCTCCACATTTAAATCACACATGAACATCACTTTCTGTAAAACATTTGGATTTTTTTTTCTCTCTACACATCACCACCAACCCCCATCCCCCAGCGATGTTAAAGACTCATTGCCTGCTATCACAAATGCTTGATTGAATTTCTTCAATCAAGCAAGGGGGTGGGGCTAGGAGGAGGAGTTGGCCGTCCGACTGCGGTCTGGAGTGTGGGGCCTCCCTGCTGCTGCGGAGTCGGGGCGGTCTGCTTCTCCCCACCGCAGGGAAAAGGGTAACACCACCTGGGTCTGGGTGCAGTTTCCCCCTCCAGGGGCAAGGGTACCTAGACCCGGTTCTTAGAGTATGCTTGGGGAGTGTGATTGTGTGTACAGCGTCTCTCTATGTCTGTTTCCACGTTGGTTGAGTATGGAGTAATTGCTTATGAGAGCATGAGGGTGGGAATGGATGTTTGTATCTGTGTGTGCCTGTATGTCTGTTTCTATATGTCAGGTTGGGTATCAGACGCCACCTCTCTGGGGACATCTCAGGCCCTCCAAGGTTTGGAGGCCTATCTCCCCCCACCGCTTCCCCTGCCGGTGGCGGACGCCCTCAGACATCGGTGTGTTGGTGGTTCTTTGTGGCTGGGGATGGGCGTCCGGGGATGGGCGTCCGGGGATGGGCGTCCGGGTACACACCGGCTCACTCCTTGGTGGCTCCTTATCGGGGTCTGGAGCCTGGGGCTCGCTCGGGCCACTTCGGGGTTGGAGTGCCCTCGGCCTCTCGGCCTGGGGCTCGGTCACTCTGGCACAGCTGGCCGTCGGCGGAGCTCACAGGCACGTCACTGCAACCCCCCTGGCTTATGCTCCGCGGCTGCTGAGTGACCCCTCATCTGGGACTCTCCTCAGCTCTTTCTGGGACAGTGGCGCGGCTGCCCCTCTGTTGGTCTTCCTTGGTCTCTTGTGTTCTGGGGGTCTCTGGATGTCTGGAGTTTTGATCTCCTCCATACCTGCTTCATGCCCTGGTGGACGGGGCTGTGCCCCCCCACACCCTCTAGCAGATCATTACATGAAGGAACCTTTTAACAACAAGCGCGCTCATGCTCACAGGTGTACACACGGGGGATCACACACACAAACTACACCCTTTTTGGCTCCTACCTCAAAGCACACTGTGCGCTGTCAATCTTACGTGCTGCACATGTCATGATTTGTTGTGTGGCAGGCAGGAGAAGGACCCAAGATGCAGACTCACAGACACGGGGATAAACTTAAAGATCACAGTTTTAATGCTGGCTTAAAGGTGAAACACAAAACAGTACTGAACTAAACTGGAAAAACTAAACATGAGATGTACCAGGAACCACGGGGAGAATAACACACAACATGAGGGAGAACGCGACGCCGAACAGAGGGAGACGCAGACAGAAATACACAGAGGGTTAACGAGGAAAGTGGGAACACACGGGGAACACAGCTGACACAGATAACCATAACGAGACAGGGCGGGGTGAACATAACACTGACGGGAGACGGGCAGAGTCAAACAGGAAGTACACAGAGGTTCAGACAGGAGGAGAGAGCACGGGGAGAACACAGACATAACAGGCTGGGGAAAACATGGAATAAAACACGAAAGGGGACAAGGGCTCATGAATACATAGAAGGGCACACAGGGGGTGAGAGTCACAAAGGGAAAGCACACAGGGAACAACATAACAGGGCAACTCCGGAAACAGAACCTAAACAGGGAACTGAATACAAAAATACAAGAGAACTAAGAATACTGGGCCAACCCGGCCCAGGACCATGACATCACCCCCCCCCCCCCACAAGGGCTGGCTCCAGACAGCCCAAACACAGGAAAACAAAAACAAAACAGAAAACGACCCAGGGCGGGCGGCGGGGGCCTAGGACGGAGGGCTCGGAACAAAAAACAAAAACGAACAACAGAAAACACAGGAGCACAAGACCATAGTTCAAATAAAGTTCAGGGGGCCGACCCAGAGCCCACCGGCACAAAAGTTCACGGGTCACACGGTCGGGGGGCCGACCGGGCGGGTGGCACAGGTGACAGAGCTGGTCCGGAGGCCGGCCGCGCGGAGGGCAACGGCGGCGACGAAGGAGACGACGGAGCAGTTCAGGGGGCCGGCCGCGCGGAAGGCAGCGGCGGCGGCGAAGGAGACGGAGCAGTTCAGGAGGCCGGCCGCGCGGAAGGCAGCGGCGGCTCTCCAGTGTCAGGCGTACTGGCCGAGGCCCGGTGGGCACAGGACCAGTCGAGGCGGGACCGGTCGAGGCGGGAGACTCTGAGGCTGGGCCAGACGAGGACGAAGTCTCTGAGGCTGGGCCAGACGAGGACGAAGTCTCTGAGGCTGGGCCAGATGAGGACGAAGTCTCTGAGGCTGGGCCAGACGAGGACGAAGACTCTGAGGCTGGGCCAGACGAGGACGAAGACTCTGAGGCTGGGCCAGACGGAGCTGCAGAGGCTGATGGAGGCTGAACGGGCCCCTCGGACCCTCCAGCGGAGACAGGAGGCTGAACGGGCCCCTCGGACCCTCCAGTGGAGACAGGGGGCTGAACGGACCCCTCGGACCCTCCAGCGGAGACAGGAGGCTGAATGGGCCCCTCGGACCCTCCAGCGGAGACAGGAGGCTGAACGGGCCCCTCGGGCCCTCCAGCGGAGACAGGAGGCTGAACGGGCCCCTCGCGCCCTCCAGCTGACGTGACGCGAAGCGGTGGCGTCGCCGCAGGGTGCCGGATAGGCACACCTGGGAGTCCAACAGCAGACGCAGGACAAACTGTTATGAAGGCCCCTGGCTGGACTAGGAGCTGAGGAAACACAGGCTGCTGAGGCACAAACCCAGAGAGAGAGAGCAGGTAAAAAACAGTCTATAGGGCTTAACATCTTAACACAAGAAACCATGAAGTGGACAGTGGTAGGGACCACCAGTTCTGAGCCAGCAATCATTAGGTTCCCAAAGTCTGCATCAGTCCGAAGTGGCTCAGAGGTTACTAGCCCAGTCTGTGTAGTCCTAGGAGAGGTCAACATAAGCTGGTTGGACTCAACCGGTGGTAGTGTGCGGCTCAGAGGAGCTGGTTCGACCATACGGAAAACAAGAACCACCACTCGATCCACAAAAACAAAGCTTAGATCATCAGGAGCTGACTCCTGGAAAAACAGTAAATACACAGATATGGACCTAACCAATGGCACCGTGGTAGCATGACTGTGGTGTGTTGGATGGATGTGTTTGTTGGAACCCGTACCCGCAGTGATCTGTGGTTTCAGAGTGCTAACCCTATTGAGTGGAGAGACAGATATAGGTGAAACGGTACGTGAACCATTAACTGAAGCAGGTGACACTTCAGGCTGAGAGAGGGTGGTTACGACATTGTTCGGGGCCAAAACCCTATCTAGTGACGAGTTCATAGAGGCAGGAGAAAATGGTGTCACATAAATCCTGACCCCAGCTTCCATCTCCTGAGTGGTGGTTATGGTGCTGGAGCAAAACAGTTCAGAACCACCTGGTTTATTCCCTATGGGGAGACAGGAGACGTGTTGTGACATTACAGTGTCCTGGTCACCATGATCTGCTGTTATGTGTGCATCTTGGTAACATGCTAGGGGTTCATGACCAGTGTTCACAGTCTCTGGTTCGTGAAAAGCAAGTGTAGCTGGGCACACCGGAGCACTAGCTATGCTTTCGTTGCCTTCATTCAGTGACTGATGGAGGAGCAGGGCCGGCTCAGGAGGGAAGAGAGAAACCACAGGCAACTCAGATTTAGTTGGAACTGCAGACACGGAAAGAGACACCAAAGGAAACACCTCCCTACCGCTATTAAAACCAAAGGCAGTGGGAAACCTTGTCAGTCTGTGAATCGAGTCTGTGGTCCCTGCCGGGTTGAGTGAAGCGGGAGCGGAACTGTCTCTGGCCTGCGGCTCGGTGAATGGCTCATTGCTAGCCACCTCACCGGCTAAGTCCGTAGCCTCCTCACATGCCTTCCGCTCAGAGGTAACTTGGAGCGACTGGACAGTTTCACTCACCTCCGAGCGTCGGGCGATGCGGTGGGAGATGGAGGCTCCTGAGGCGTCGCAGCGGCTGAGGAGGCGGTAGTAAGCGGAGTGGCAGGCGGGAGTCCCAGGCAACTCCGGGGGCCCCCAAGGGCTAGCCGTGTCCCGCGGAAAACCTCATCGTAGGGGGGAGCGAGCCATGGCTCCTCTCGTAGCTCTTCCTCCAGTTGCGCGCATACGGCGCGCTGCCGCTCCTCGAGGTCGGAATCCGCGCCCCCACAGCCACCTCGTGTTGCTCAGTGGAGGGCAGAACGGGCCGTGGCGGTGCGCGACAGCGGCGGGAACGCCGTTTCCTCTCAGGGGCGGCCGTGGGCTCAGCCTGGCCTTCCGTGGCGACCGGCTCCTCGCCCTCAGACCACATCCGTGCCAGGCAGGAAGCAGGAGACGAGTAGCCCGATCGCGGCGGCGAGGGTGGGTGGTCGATCTGTGGTGGGACAGCTGACGAGAGCTCCTCCTCGGTGATAAGCCAGGGCTTCCAACGGAGCTCGTCCTCCCGATACGCCCGTAACACCTGCTGCCGCTCCTCTTCACCAAAGTCGCTGGCCTCTGGCATCTCCGTGCGCCACGTAGTGTAGACAGGCGGTGGCGAAGATGTAGAAGCCGAAGAGAAGCGAACAGGCGGTGTAACGGTGGTGAGCCCCATGGTCCCGATCCTGACCGTTTCCGATTCTTTCTGGGACAGCTGCCCCGGGCGGATGCCCACGGCGAACACAAGAAAGTCCCGGATGTGGGGGCGCAGCGCGCCGAATAGCCACGGGAGCCCGGACACCATCCGCTGAAGACGGACGGCTACGGTCTCCCGGTATTCGCCTCTAGGCAGCGTCGCCCATTCCTCACAGTGGTATTCCACCGTGTAGACCAAGTCTTCCTGGAGGTCCGCGGAGGGGTTGTGAGCTGCTGGGTCCAGTTCGGGGTCGCGTTCTTTTGTCATGATTCGTTGTGTGGCAGGCAGGAGAAGGACCCAAGGGGGTCTCTGGATGTCTGGCGTTTTGATCTCCTCCATACCTGCTTCATGCCCTGGTGGACGGGGCTGTGCCCCCCCACACCCTCTAGCAGATCATTACATGAAGGAACCTTTTAACAACAAGCGCGCTCATGCTCACAGGTGTACACACGGGGGATCACACACACAAACTACACCCTTTTTGGCTCCTACCTCAAAGCACACTGTGCGCTGTCAATCTTACGTGCTGCACATGTCATGATTTGTTGTGTGGCAGGCAGGAGAAGGACCCAAGATGCAGACTCACAGACACGGGGATAAACTTAAAGATCACAGTTTTAATGCTGGCTTAAAGGTGAAACACAAAACAGTACTGAACTAAACTGGAAAAACTAAACATGAGATGTACCAGGAACCACGGGGAGAATAACACACAACATGAGGGAGAACGCGACGCCGAACAGAGGGAGACGCAGACAGAAATACACAGAGGGTTAATGAGGAAAGTGGGAACACACGGGGAACACAGCTGACACAGATAACCATAACGAGACAGGGCGGGGTGAACATAACACTGACGGGAGACAGGCAGAGTCAAACAGGAAGTACACAGAGGTTCAGACAGGAGGAGAGAGCACGGGGAGAACACAGACATAACAGGCTGGGGAAAACATGGAATAAAACACGAAAGGGGACAAGGGCTCATGAATACATAGAGGGGCACACAGGGGGTGAGAGTCACAAAGGGAAAGCACACAGGGAACAACATAACAGGGCAACTCCGGAAACAGAACCTAAACAGGGAACTGAATACAAAAATACAAGAGAACTAAGAATACTGGGCCAACCCGGCCCAGGACCATGACAGCACAATAATGTTTAATATTTAGTATTTACTGTCATATTCCCATATATCATTGTGATGTTGTTTATTCTATTACTCTCGTTTTCTTCTGCTTGTTTTCTTTTATCTTTCTCAGCAGGTGATCCAGGTGATCGATAGATGTATTTTTTTTCTGTTTATTCTGTTGGTTTTTGTTTTTTGCCTTTTTTCCCCGTCCCTCTTCTCAGCTGTTTTTCTTTCCCTCTTTCTTTCTCCCCTTTCTTTCCCCCAATCAAGTCTGTCCCGTATTCAGCAAGTGAAAATAAAATAAACAATAAAAGGTGAATCAAATAGACCATTACGGCAAGGCTGGGATGGTCAATTTGGTAAAGTAAATCCGTTGGGCATCTTTCTTCGCCTTTAGACAACAATTCTAATGGCAAAAGAGCCAAACCTTAAAAAAAAAAAAAAAAGAAAGAGACTCCATCATCAGTCAATCACCACCACCTGTGGCTCACCCTCGTCCTGGTACTGACCCCTTGAGTTCACTGCACCACTCCTCCCCTGCAGCTGCACCAGGGACCACACCTCAGCCTAGAGCTGGGCGATAGAACGATAACGATATGTATTGCGAAATAACTTTTTCTCAATAGAAAAATTAAACTATTGCGTTTAATTTTAATTTATGTCCTCTTAAAAAAAAAAAAAGAAGAACAGCCAATACAAATTAAGTAGTGCAGAGCCGAACCAATCACAGCCGCAGCGTCGCGTCACGTGACTTGTTACGTACAGCACAAGTGCCAAGCCGCACATGTGTATTTGTTTGAAGCAGCCAGCCGCCGTGCCGCCCGGGTAATGGAGGAAATGAGTGTGCCGACTAGAGAAAAATCAACCGAGAGCGTGACCAAAGGTTACCGAAGAGAAAACAGATGATGGTTCCAATGCCGGAGAGATTGTCGAACAGAAGGGCCATAGAAGTTCCGTAGTGTGAAGGTATTTCGACTATTTCAAGTCTGACAAAAAACAGAGTAGCGTGCACTGTAAATGTGCCGAAAGCAAGTCTGGAAATACAATAAACCGGTGCATGCTCAATCTCTGACTGGAAGCGCTAATTCGTCATTCGGCTTTTGTCAGACTAAAGTAACTGTTAAAACTGTTTGAAAAGCTCAGCTATACAACAAGGAGAGATTGAGAATTTCCTTTTAGTTCTCAGTTTATTTGATATTGACAAAAGTTAGTCAGTTTTGTCTGTTCTTCTGTAAAACAAACTAAGATTTATTTTTAGAATTAATATTTTGTTTCTAAGTGGAATTGACAATTTAGTCTGTTTCATTTGTTCTATTTTGAAACTTAAACGCTTTAGCGGCTGCCTTTTGTGTAGTTTGCAATATTTGCCTTTATTTATCTGAAAAAGTCTCATGTTTCTTTAGTACATCTACCCTGTTGAACTTATTATGGGAAATAAATATTTAAATCAAAAGAAGCTGCTGATTATTTCACATTTTACTTGTGAGCAACGGCACATTTAAATCTCACAAATATAGTTATTTGGCTTATATCGTGATAGATATCGTTATCGCCTGAAATGAAAAAAACATTTCATGATTTGGAAAAATCTCATATCGCCCAGCTCTACCTCAGCTACAACTGTATTTCTTGTGCAACGATTGTAAAAGATCATTTTTTATTTGCTTGGCTGAATCTGTCATTTCAGTACATCTTTATTGTCTTCATTGTCTTTTTTTTTTTCAACACTTATTGGTTCCACAATAAGTGAAACCATGCTGAAGGTATTTCTGCTTGCATGCTTCCCATGCCTCACTCTAGTTCAACCTGTAAGTATTATTATAAGTGATTATATATGCAGATACTACTTGAATATGCAAATACAAGTAATACAATACTTAGAAATTTTCTACAGTTTGTCAATGTGTATGAAAAGTATGGTGGCTCTCACCACGGCTGATATGAGGTGAGTACTTTCTTTATCCTCCACATTTAAATCACACATGAACATCACTTTCTGAAAAATGTTTGGATTTTTTTTTCTCTCTACACATCACCACCAACCCCCATCCCCCAGCGATGTTAAAGACTCATTGCCTGCTATCACAAATGCTTGATTGAATTTCTTGGAGTCAAAAGTGGCACAACCAGTTATTAGGTTTAGGGTGTAATTACCTTTTCACACAGGACCACGTAGATTTGGATACATTTCTTCATTCTACTGTTTCCATGTCACGAAATACACCTTTTGAGATCTTTTTTTTTTGTTTTAGCTCAGAATGTAGTAGCATAATTTTCAAACAATAAGTCAACTATACCATTACTTAAGGATAGCACATGACTTTAACAAAATAATAACATAAGAAATCAACAATATAAAATAACACAAAATGCTGGGTCACAGTTGTAATATACAACACCTGATTATTTTCTAGTTTCTTTACATTTTCTAAAAAGCCAGAAGATAGATATATAGATAGATAGGACCTGGTGATCATTACCCCTACATTTTAAAGGGTAAATATTTATACTTAAAGGAACATACACAAACAACAGTTAGTTTTGTATGTGACTCATACCTGGTCAATCTCACATCACTGTGTTGCAGCAAAAAGATTAATCAGGTGTGTCCCTGATTGTTGCCCAATTGTGTTTACCCTTGTTAAGATGAGAATGTTTTCTAAGAGTTAGAGTTTCCCAACAGTTACGCAAATGAGATTAAATCATCTCTTGCAACTGTGTATAAAAAGCTCTGCTGTCAGTACAACATTACCACAATCATCCACATCTCTGAGACAGTCTGCTGAAGGTAACATTTCTCATCAATCTCTTATTGCTTCTGTGTTTTCAGTATAATGTTGGTTGAATGGTGATATTGCAGATGGTTTTGACCACATCTCATCTGAAATATTGTTAACAGGTGAAATCACTGAAACCATGATCAAGGTTGTGTTTCTGCTTGGATGCCTGCTGAGCCTTGCTCTGGCAAATCCTGTAAGTGTAATATGCCTGAAGACTGTGCTAGTGATGTTATCTGTAATATATGAATATATCTTGCACTGTGTGTGTAACTGTGTAACCAGAGACTGTGTCAGTGCTCCTATCCTATCATATCCAAACAATACAGGGAATGCAGAATTATTAGGCAAATGAGTATTTTGTCCACATCATCCTCTTCATGCATGTTGTCGTACTCCAAGCTGTATAGGCTCGAAAGCCTACTACCAATTAAGCATATTAGGTGATGTGCATCTCTGTAATGAGAAGGGGTGTGGTCTAATGACATCAACACTCTATATCTGGTGTGCATAATTATTAGGCAACGTCCTTTCCTTTGGCAAAATGGGTCAAAAGAAGGACTTGACAGGCTTAGAAAAGTCAAAAATAGTGAGATATCTTGCAGAGGGATGCAGCAGCCTCAAAATTGCAAAGCCTCTGAAGCGTGATCATCGAACAATCAAGCGTTTCATTCAAAATAGTTTACAGGGTCGCAAGAAGCGTGTGGAAAAACCAAGGCGCAAAATAACTGCCCATGAACTGAGAAAAGTCAAGCGTGCAGCTGCCAAGATGCCACTTGCCATCAGTTTGGCCATATTTCAGAGCTGCAACATCACCGGAGTGCCCAAAAGCACAAGGTGTGCAATACTCAGAGACATGGCCAAGGTAAGAAAGGCTGAAAGACGACCACCACTGAACAAGACACACAAGCTGAAACGTCAAGACTGGGCCAAGAAATATCTCAAGACTGATTTTTCTAAGGTTTTATGGACTGATGAAATGAGAGTGAGTCTTGATGGGCCAGATGGATGGGCCCGTGGCTGGATTGGTAAAGGGCAGAGAGCTCCAGTCTGACTCAGACGCCAGCAAGGTGGAGGTGGAGTACTGGTTTGGGCTGGTATCATCAAAGATGAGCTTGTGGGGCCTTTTTGGGTTGAGGATGGAGTCAAGCTCAACTCCCAGTCCTACTGCCAGTTTCTGGAAGACACCTTCTTCAACCAGTGGTACAGGAAGAAGTCTGCATCCTTCAAGAAAAACATGATTTTCATGCAGGACAATGCTCCATCACACGCGTCCAAGTACTCCACAGCGTGGCTGGCAAGAAAGGGTATAAAAGAAGAAAAACTAATGACATGGCCACCTTGTTCACCTGATCTGAACCCCATTGAGAACCTGTGGTCCATCATCAAATGTGAGATTTACAAGGAGGGAAAACAGTACACCTCTCTGAACAGTGTCTGGGAGGCTGTGGTTGCTGCTGCACGCAATGTTGATGGTGAACAGATCAAAACACTGACAGAATCCATGGATGGCAGGCTTTTGAGTGTCCTTGCAAAGAAAGGTGGCTATATTGGTCGCTGATTTGTTTTTGTTTTGTTTTTGTATGTCAGAAATGTATATTTGTGAATGTGGAGATGTTATATTGGTTTCACTGGTAAAAATAAATAATTGAAATGGGTATATATTTGTTTTTTGTTAAGTTGCCTAATAATTATGCACAGTAATAGTCACTTGCACACACAGATATCCCCCTAAAATAGCTAAAACTAAAAACAAACTAAAAACTACTTCCAAAACCATTCAGCTTTGATATTAATGAGTTTTTTGGGTTCATTGAGAACATGGTTGTTGTTCAATAATAAAATTATTCCTCAAAAATACAACTTGCCTAATAATTCTGCACTCCCTTGCTCTGGCAAATCCTGTAAGTGTAATATGACTGTAGAATGATATATCTTGCACTGTGTGTGTGTAACTGTGTAACCAGAGACTGTGTCAGTGCTCCTATCTTGTCATATCCAAACAATACATTTGCATGTTTTTTTTAAACAGGACGACTCAGCACACGAGCGCGATGCACGTTCTTCATCTAGGGAGGGGGTGAGTCTCATGTTTGTCTTTCTAGGTTTGAACATTAGACACACTTGACTCTCTGATATTTACATATCTCTAAGAAGTTATTCACCAGAGAATGCATTATCACATGTAATAATATATATTACTGATTCTCTTGCAGACTACTGGGCCTTCCCTAAATCGTCTTACCCTGCTCCTACCTTTTCTACAGAATCCAGCACTTCTGCAGAATTCAACGCTCCTTGCTTTGCTTCTTGCTGCTATACGATAAGCTGCTCCTTAACCAACAGCTATTACTGCCACAAAGGAGGAATTGAAAACGAACAAACAATGAATAAAAACCTATGTTAAATTGCACTGGGATTTTTTTTATTTATGTACATACTTATTTCTGAGTGACTCTGTTTTAAAAAAAGTTAAAAAAAAAAAAAACAAAAACAAGAAAAGATTATTCTAGTCAATATAAACGACATCTCCTTGTTCATGCAGTTTCTCCCAAATCACACACTTTTGTCTGATCATTACCCAATAACACGAAGAAGACCGACCTGGAGCCAAGTGTCGTTCCACCCACTTGACCTCCGTCAGACTCTCAGCCAGGTTCCCCATAGCACTCCTTTTATTGTGGTACATGAATATGCATAGGTTCATTAACATATGACGTTTCATACACACAAAGAGTACCGTGCGTTGTGTGTGTGTGCCAGGAGTCTAGTGGTCCATCTAAACAAAAGGCTCTTACACTCAAACAGATATACGTGTGTTTGCTATACCATATATCAGCAAGAGAAGATACGACCTCTCCTAGGAGGTGTGTGATCTATGCCAGAACACTCCGTAGAGGAGTGAACACCCCCCCCCTCTTCATGCTACACAGAGTTGTTACAGACCTCCTAGGATGACACATTCTTTCAACAAATGATTATATACTTCTAAGCATATGAGTAAATATTTCTAAGCAAAAATGATAATGAACAATACAAATCTAACAGTGCACCTTAAAGCTGATACAGTGGTCCCTCATTTATCGTGGGAGTTACGTTCTAAAAAATAACCTACGATAGCTGAAATCGCTGAAGTAGCCAACTGTATTCTCTCTTTTTTTTTTTTTTTTACAATTGTTATAGATGTTTTAAGGCTGTAAAACCCTTCACTACACACTATACACTTTTCTCAGACAAGCATGAACATCTTTACGCTTTTCTCTCTTGTTTAAACACTCAAAGTTCAAATCTTTGTAGAAAAACAAGTCTAGTATTCCAGAATGAAATCAAGGCTAAAACACTGTTTTCAGGTCTAGAACATGGGAACAGAGCAGCTGCAAGAGAATTCAACATTAATGCATCAATGGTAAAGAAGTAGAGGAAGCAAGAAGAATGAGTTGTGTAAAGTTTGACTTTTCGGACTGTTTTGTTTCGCTTAATGCGCCTTATAATCTGGAAAATATGGTAATTTCTGCTTTCCGTTAGCATGTCCAGAAGTCCAACTTTTTGTGCGATTGTTAGCAGCCTCCTCTGTCTTTTGGGTGCTACCGCAGGTGCCTTTGACGGTGCAAAACATTTCGTCAACATTGTTGTGTTTGTTGGGGAGAAAACTTACAAACATGCAGTACAGCACTTCAGAGTCACACTGCTAGCGATCGAAGATTTTTGTAAATTTTTCAAGCTGAACGCATTCTGTACTGTACAGGAAACCCGGCACAAGATGACTTCGTGAATTTCTTCACGTGTAAAATTTTAAACATTGAAGAAAAAAATTGCCCATAATCATCTCACAGATGTAACATTATGTACAGCTACTTTCAGTAGGAAAAATGACAAAAGCTTTGTCCAAAAACTTGTGTGTCATGGCTGTGTGAAGGCAGGCAGGAAAGGTGGACCAAAAAGCAGGACTCACAGAGGCACAGGTGTACTCAAAACCCTCAGCTTTATTGTGGGAATGCAGACTGAACAAAGAACTAACTAGACTGGAATGCAAACAAACTAGCAGGCAGGCAAACAGAACACACAGGGTGGTATGAGGATGAACAGACGTTAACGATGCCACACTGACACAAAGACACACTGGGCTTAAACACACTGAAGGAGTCATCAAGGAATTAAAGACACAAGGGGAACAGCTGGGAGGGATAAGACCTAACAAGACAGGGGGAATAAAGCTAGAAACACTGACAAAGACAGGAACATGAACCTTCAAAGTAAAACAGGAAACAAGACACACTTTACAAGGACACGGACTCGACAAAGTAAGACAGACTAGACGCTGAATTAAACCGGCAATAATAACAAAATACAACCCGAACCTTAGTCATAATGCAAAAACATACCAGAATAACTGAAACACAGATTCATAATTCAAAAATAAACCAAAGCATAAGGAACTCAAAATGCTGGGTTGATCCGACCCAGGACCGTGACATTATGGGCCAAACTGTACAATAAAAAGGTGTTTGTGAAAAACCCAAAACAAATTTTGTGTCTGCCTGATTTTCACTGATGAACTTTATTTTGCAGCTACCAAACACAACAGTGAGCAGAAAGACTAAAGAAAAAGTCAAGATTCAGTTTAGAAAAGAGAAAAACTAAAGCAAAACAAGCAACATTATGTGCTTTAAGGTGCCAATTTGAGAGGTATACCAGGGAATCAGGTACTGGTTGAAGCCTTTCTTTTTCAGAAGAGCTACAGTATCCAGAGTTGTACATAGTGAAGAAGTAGCGTTCAGCTAGCTACACTGCACTGTTGGCACAACAACATTTTTAATCTTAGTTTAAGACAGAGTCACTCAAAAATAAGCACTGATTTTCAATAATCCTGTAAATAAATGACAAAAGAACCCCAGTGCAATTCAACATAGGTTTTTATTCATTGTTGGTTTGTGGCAGTAATAGCTGTTGGTTAAGGAGCAGCTTATCGTATAGCAGCAAGAAGCAAAGCAAGGAGCGTTGAATTCTGCAGAAGTGCTGGATTCTGTAGAAAAGGTAGTAGCAGGGTAAGACGATTTAGGGAAGGCCCAGTAATCTGCAAGAGAATCAGTAATATATATTATTACATGTGATAATGCATTCTCTGGTGAATAACTTCTTAGAGATATGTAAATATCAGAGAGTCAAGTGTGTCTAATGTTCAAACCTAGAAAGACAAACATGAGACTCACCCCCTCCCTAGATGAAGAACGTGCATCGCGCTCGTGTGCTGAGTCATTCTGTTTAAAAAAAACATGCAAATGTATTGTTTGGATATGACAAGATAGGAGCACTGACACAGTCTCTGGTTACACAGTTACACACACACAGTGCAAGATATATCATTCTACAGTCATATTACACTTACAGGATTTGCCAGAGCAAGGCTCAGCAGGCATCCAAGCAGAAACACAACCTTGATCATGGTTTCAGTGATTTCACCTGTTAACAATAATTCTGATGAGATGTGGTCAAAACCATCTGCAATATCACCATTCAACCAACATTATACTGAAAACAGAGAAGCAATAAGAGATTGATGAGAAATGTTACCGTCAGGTCTTCACAACTTCAGCAGACTGTCTCAGAGATGTGGATGATTGTGGTAATGCTGTACTGACAGCAGAGCTTTTTATACACAGTTGCAAGAGATGATTTAATCTCATTTGCGTAACTGTTGGGAAACTCTAACTCTTAGAAAACATTCTCATCTTAACAAGGGTAAACACAATTGGGCAACAATCAGGGACACACCTGATTAATCCTTTTGCTGCAACACAGTGATGTGAGATTGACCAGGTATGAGTCACATACAAAACTAACTGTTGTTTGTATATGTTCCTTTAAGTATAATTGTCTACCCTTTAAAATGTAGGGGTAATGGTCACCAGGTCCTATCTATCTATTAGGGATACTCGTATCAATATTGAACCGTTCGATACAGTGCTTTCGGTTCGGTACGCATATGTATCGAACAATAAATTTTCCTTCTGACGATGCTGTCTGTGTTGAGCACTCAGTGGATCTGCGCTCGACAGTGCAGCCTAGGCGGAGTAGTCGAACGCAGACTCACTGAGCGCAGGGCAAGCTAGCCAGACAGAAGTTAAGCTCTCCTTGCAACATGGGAAACTGAACCTCCCCCACCCTCATTCAGATCTGGCGTTTGGAACTATTTTGGTTGTCATGTGACGTATGACCCTGAAGGTAAGCGCGTCATGGACTAAAGTAAAACAGTATGTTGGATGTGCCACGCAATGCTCAATTACATGGGTGGGAACTAGTGTGTTAGTGCAGTTAGCTCGTTAACGTGTTGGCTGTCTAGCCCATGCACGGGGCGATCGGCAGTAGCTCGTTAACGTCATTTCAACGAGATTAACGCTGACAGCACTAGTGGGAACACAACGAATATGACTGCACATTTACGCCGACATCATCCTAGTGCAAAGACAAGTGGAAGCAGACAAAAACAACAAGCATGCATGCTACAAACGTTATCCGAGTCATTTAGACAGCCGTTAGCACATGATTCTCCTTATGGGAACCTGATATGTTTAATATGCTGCTGAGAATATAGCCCAGAAGAAGCGTATAGTATAGCTTTTATTTTGGAAAGAGCCATTTCTCTGTAATAAACTCTCTTTTCCAAAGATGAGTGATTCCTCAATCAGATACAGGGCTCGCAATATCGATTTTTCGAGTCGGGCTACCAAAATCTATCTCTGCCCTACCACAAAACGGAAAAGTTATGACAAATCAGACTATAAGGCAAAAAGAAAGTGCAGCTATCAAAAATAAAAAACGCGCACAAGATAAGAAGTTGTAATGCGTGTACATAACATTTTCTGGAGGAGGACAGACATTTGTTTAGAACTCTTAAAGATGTCGAAGAAGCTCCTTTAAGCAATTGCTTTGGTTTTCCTCCACCTCCAAAGAAATGTCAGAAGGAGTCCGAACCACAAAAGAAGCGCGTATTCTCGGAAAAGTGGTTGCAGGAGGTGAGCTGGCTTCAAACAAATGATGAACGCACAGAGATGTGGTGCAGAATGTGCCGTGAAAATCCCACTCTAGCAGACAAAAACAGTGCTTTTTATATGGACGCAAACGCGTGTTGCAACTTCTTATCTGGTGCGCGTCTTTTATTTTGACAGCAAATGCGCACATGCGGACCACTTATGTGCACTCGTGTAAATAACATAATGTTCTGCCGGGTGTGTTGTTGGTTTTCTCTCGATTTCTGAGTCGACAAGCGCCTTTGTTACTGGGACCAGTCATTTTAAGAAAGGCCCCCATTAGAACCCATGAGAAATGCAAGAAATGCATTATTGCTCAGTCTGCAATATCTTTCCCAGAACAAACACCAATTGCAAATAACATACTAAAAATAAACCTGAAAAATCTGTTTAGAACAGCGTACTATGTTGCAAAGAGTGAACTACCACTGGCACAATTTAGCAGTCTTTGCAAACTTCAAAAAGCAAATGGCCTAGATCTTGGTTCCACTTGTCTCTTACCCGTGACTTCAGTGGAAATTTAAAATTCAGGATCTGACACAGACTGATTCATGTCCTACACAGTTCTTACAAGTTCATAGAAATTTCTGTTCAATTAGAACCAAGTATTTGGGTTGATGATTGTAATTTTTATACAATGTTAAAATTTGTTTTTCAACAATTTTTTGATTAATGTTTTGTTTCCGTTACAATATTATACCTTAATGTATAATATTGTAAAGGAAACAAAACATCAATCAAAAAATTGCTCTCTTTTTTATTCAGGCTACTTAAACTTATTTTGGGCTACAAAAAACTGAAGAGTCCGTGCCCGAAGGGCTACCAGGGATTTTGAAATTTTGTGAGTCCTGATATTTATAATTTTAATAAATGACAAATTAAAAAGGCATGAACATTTTTTTTGTATCGAAAAAATATCGAACCGTGACACCAAAGTATCGAACCGAACCGTGAATTTTGTGTATCGTTGCACCCCTACTATCTATATATCTATCTTCTGGCTTTTTAGAAAATGTAAAGAAACTAGAAAATAATCAGGTGTTGTATATTACAACTGTGACCCAGCATTTTGTGTTATTTTATATTGTTGATTTCTTATGTTATTATTTTGTTAAAGTCATGTGCTATCCTTAAGTAATGGTATAGTTGACTTATTGTTTGAAAATTATGCTACTACATTCTGAGCTAAAACAAAAAAAAAGATCTCAAAAGGTGTATTTCGTGACATAGAAACAGTAGAATGAAGAAAATGTATCCAAATCTATGTGGTCCTGTGTGAAAAGGTAATTACACCCTAAACCTAATAACTGGTTGTGCCACTTTTGACTCCAAGAAATTCAATCAAGCATTTGTGATAGCAGGCAATGAGTCTTTAACATCGCTGGGGGATGGCCCAATCTTCTTCGCAGAATCAACAGCTACAACAGCTGCATCCACTACAACTCCTTGAAATCTAAAAGGTAACCAAAAATTAAGCCAGCATTGCATTTTTGGCGACAGCACAATAAATGCAATGCTGGCTCGATTTTTGCTTTTTTTTGGTTTCCTTTCAGATTTCAGGGAGTTGTAGTGGGTGCAGCTGTTGTAGTGGTTTTAGCAGGCGCTTGTAGGAAGACAGAGAGAAGTTGCTTCAAGGAAATATTGTTGTTGGTGGTTGAGTGTAGAGAGAAAAAAAAATCCAAACATTTTACAGAAAGTGATGTTCATGTGTGATTTAAATGTGGAGGATAAAGAAAGTACTCACCTCATATCAGCCGTGGTGAGAGCCACCATACTTTTCATACACATTGACAATCTGTAGAAAATTTCTAAGTATTGTATTACTTGTATTTGCATATTCAAGTAGTATCTGCGTATATAATCACTTATAATAATACTTACAGGTTGAACTAGAGTGAGGCATAGGAAGCATCCAAGCAGAAATACCTTCAGCATGGTTCCACTTATTGTGGAACCAATAAGTGTTGAAAAAAAAAAGACAATGAAGACAATAAAGATGTACTGAAATGACAGATTCATCCAAGCAAATAAAAAAATGATCTTTTACAATTGTTACACAAGAAATGCAGTTGTGGCTGAGGTGTGGTCCCTGGTGCAGCTGCAGGGGAGGAGTGGTGGAATGAGCTCAAGGGGTCAGTACCGGGAGGCAGGTGAGCCACAGGTGGTGGTGATTGACTGATGATGGAGTCTCTGGCTGTGTCCCAATTAAGAGACCGCATGCTTGAAGTACGCATTTTGAGTACGATTACGTCACCGCCACGCAACGACGGCTGTCCCAATTCGAAGGGACAGAAGGGAGCGGCCGAAGAGTGAACTGTCAAAAGTAAGTACTGAATATGATGTCACTTATTTATGTGCGAATGTTTAATAATGAAGAACATTAAAACATTACTGTTGGCCACATGTCGGCAAAGTTATGTGACATTAGTGATGTTTGTACTTTCAGCGTTAACTTGGTTTTAAAGCCTCTACTTCAAAAAATATATATATAGTTGACCTTAATCTTACAGAGAATGTGATGATTTTATGCATAATTAAAGTCAGTCATATATCCACAAACACAACAAGCTGAAAGTCAGTGATGCTGCTCGGTTTGCAGTCCTGAATATCACGGCACAAGCAGGATTCACTGCACTGTTAATGTTAGCTATGTTATATTGCTGCCTCTGTTCGGTGGTGTCGAGCCAAACGGACTTTAACGTGTGTTTGAACGAGCTGACGGTTCACTCGTTAAGCTGAAAGAAAGATGCTTTAATCCCACTTTTAAAGACAGTAGAAGGCGAAAAATAAAAATAATCTTAATTCTAACCAATATGGTCCTGCCTTCGCTATTGTGGTTGATATGGCGGTAGGGACGGCCTTAGGGCGTCTGGGGAGTCCATAGGGACGTTTTCCCTGGAGGGCCTAACCCGGGGGATGTGGCCATGACCTGGTTAGGGGCTCTGGTGACTCTTAGATGGTGTTTTCCTTGTGGCTGCGTACAGCGGAGATGGGGGAGGGTCTGTGCTGCCGGACGTTGGTTACTGGCCTGGTTGCCTGACTGCCCCTGGGTGGGTCCGGGACGAGCGTGGAGGCTTGGGGGTCTGGGGATGCTCCGCCCCCGGTCTGGGGTGCTGGCTGGGCCTTGGGAGCTTGGGTCCTGGTTGTTGTGTCGCCGGAGCTGTGGGCGGGTGGGTGCAGGGGGGCTCCTCTGGTGCATCGGCCCAACTAGGGGACTCTCTAACTCAAGCCTGTTCAAATGGCGGCCCGCGGGCCAAATGCGGCCCAGAAGCAACCTGCGAGTGGCCCTGCCTGTGGTCCTGGCAGAAACACAGAGAACACAGAGAAAACGCAAAAAATGAATTCATTGATTAATTTTTAAAAAATTAAAAATTCCTACAGCGTAGTGTAGACTGTGAATGCAACACTCCTAGTAGCCTAGCAATATTTAACCCACAATGCACCGTGATGTAAACATATTAAACAATCATCGTAATATATGATGCGACAACAGCATGTCTTTCTCACTCCAAAAGCGCAAAATTGACAATGAAAACTGTCGGTTTAACCCTGCCTGGACTGACAAATACTTATTCATTTTACCGAGTTTAATAATCTTACAACCGGAGTTGTACTACCATGGTGAGGGTCCTGTACAGCCCAAGAGAGAGCTGCAGCATCTTCCCTTCGTGTTTGCTTCTTGGCGAAGAAGAAAAGGCCTTTCACAGATTCTGAAACAATGAAATACTGCATGCTGGCCGTGGTGGATGCGGTGAAAAGTGAGTGTGACATCTGCTATTAAAAACGTACCCCTGTAGGACAGTTCAAATATTTGTAGAATTGAAGTTCTGGCGTCAGACGAGTTTGAAATGCTGTTAGATGACCTGAAGAAAACTGATGTAATGTCTATAGCAGGAGATCACAGACAGAACTGATAATGCACAGTTATGCGTATATGTCCGTTTTTTGGATGGGAAATTGCTCGGTTTACTACCGTTAGAGGGACTCACAGCTGGCGAAATTATGTTTGAGAAGATTTAAGCTCTTTTTGAGGAAAATGGTCTGGATATGAAGCGTGTCTGTATACTTGTGACGGATGGGGCTCCATCCATGGCAGGAAAAGTGAGTGGTCAGTGAAATATTTTTTTTAATTTGAAAGGGAATTATCAAAATGTTTTTTGTTATTATTATTTCAAATGTGCAAAAAATAGTTTAGTTATAGCTCCCTTTTTTTAAATGGACCTTTTGGTGTGCATTTGTGAGAGGTCACCACCAGATTTATAGGGGAAAAGGAATAAAAAAAATACTTGTTTTTCAGTACAGTTGTGTGGATTTGAAATTGATCATGATCTGCTGCTTACTGGCTTCAAAAAAAATATCTGGCCCAGATAAATTCCTCGGTTTGAAAATCTGGCCCAACTAACTTCGTAGTTGAATAGGCATGCTCTAACTGGTGGAGAGGCTGTTATATCTTTGTAGGTGGTCTCCTCTCTACAGGAGCTCACTCTGCAGGTGGGGGAGAGATATAGGAGAGGTAGAGAATGAACTCAACCTGGGTGTCTATTGTCTTGTGTAGTTTGGGAGATGATTGGATGATGGGGTGGGTGCAGTTTTCTCTGGGGTGGAGTCGGGTGGGCTGCCCCGGACTCTGTGGGGCTGGGCGGTGCTGCTGCTGTGGGCCCCGGTCTGGATGGGCCTGGGCCCCCTTGCCCTGGTGGGTTCCAGAGTGTGGGGGTGCCTACTGGGGTCAGCGGGGAAGCTGGCCCCAGGGAGGGGCCGCTTGCCCCTCCCTTTCTTCCCTCCCCATCCTCAGCTGCCTCCCTATTCCCGCTCTACCACACCCACCCACACACACAGGGCTTGGGGTGCAGGTATGTCACCAGGGTGCAGGGGAGGCACTCCCCTCTGTCCCCTTCTGGCCGCCTGTGCCTCAATTTTATTCTGCAACCTAGACATCCACATTACTCACACTCTCACATAACACATACATATAGGGCCTTGGGGGTGGGCACGTTTTACAGCATCCAGAGGATGGTCGGTGTATTCCAACCCACCTCTGGCGCTGGTGCCCTACCCTCAATTTTAAAATCATGAAGACACTGAGGGTTTTCGGGAGGAGCCGTGCTGCTCTCTGATAGGAAGCAGGAACCATGCTCTCCTGTGTTTTAAATGCACTTTAGAACAGCACACAGCAACACTACATATGAGCAGGCGGAGGGAGGTTTGGGGTCTTCACTCACCCCGGTTCTGTTAGCCGTCAGGGCTGGGGGGCTGGGAGGAGGTGCTGGCCGTCAGATTGGGGTCTGGGATGCGGGGCCTCCCTGCTACTGCAGATAAGGAGGTGGTCCACTTGCCCCCACCCCAGAGAGAAGGGTTACATCTCCTGGGTCTAGATGCGGCTTGCCCCTCTGGCAGCAGGGGTACCTGGACCTGGGATATAGAGTATGTTTGGGGAGTGTGACTGTCTGTGCAGTGTCTATTTGTGTCTGTATACACGTTGGGTGAGTGCCGAGTATTTGGTTGTGTATATGGGGGTAGGAATGCATGTTTGTGTCCGCGTGCGCCTGTTTGTCTGTGTCTATATGTCAGGTTGGGTCTTAGACTCAACCTCTCTGGGTACATCTCAGACCCTCTAAAGTACAGAGGCCTATCTCTCCTCACCACACTCCCTGCCGGTGGCTGATGCCCTCAGACATTGGTGTGTTGGTGGTTCTTGTCGACTGGGGCTGGGCGCTCATGTATGTACCGGCTCACTCCTGGTGACCGATTGACCGGGCCTGGCGCCTGTGGCCCGGCTGGGCCCCTTCCGGGGGGTGGGATGCCCTCAGGCCTCTGGGCCTGAAGCTCGGTCCTCTCTGGCACAGCTGGCTGTCGGCAGAGCCCGCGGGCACGCCACTGCAATCCCCTCTGGCCTCTGCTCCGTAGCTGCTGGGTGACCCCTTGTTTGGGGCTCTACTCAGCTCTTCCCAGGAGGGTGGCACGGTTCCCCCCCTTTGGTGGGCCTCCTCGGGTCCTCATACTCTGGGGCCTCTAGATGTCTGGGGCCTGGATCTCCTCCATGCCTGCTTCATGCCCTGGGGGACGGGGCATGAAGCAGGCTCCCCACACTTCCTAGCAGATCGTTACATGGAGAAACCTTTGGAATACAAGCATGCTGATCCACACAGGTGTACACATGGGTGTTCACAGACGCGGACTACACCTTTCTTGGCTGCTGCCTCAAAGCACATTGTACGTTGTCTATCTTGCGTGCTGCACAATAGCGTTTAATATTTAGTATCTACTGCTGGCTAGTTTATTGTGATGGTGCTGTATTTATTATGTTGCTCTTTTTTGTTTGTTTTCTCCTCTGTTTTTTTTTTCTCCATAATGAATGAATGAAACAGCTTTTATTTGTCACATGCAGGTTGCCCCGCAGCGAGATGGAAACCCCCCCTGACCTTACACACATAACACAGACATCACACGGGGTTACAAGTCGGAGATCGGTAGCGTTACAGAAAAACACTGAAATGTACACAACAACGGGAAGGTACAAGAGGAAAAAAAGAGACCTCCACTCATGCTGTGCTTCCATGGTAGGACAGCACGAGAACAGGAAACAAAAAAACCTCCTCTGCACAAAAAGCACATAAATGTCCATAGCACAACATTATGGAAGACATGACAAGCCACAGGGATGGGTAGGGGATGAGGAGTAACCCCAGGCAACACAGCAGCCATCCTACGACGGCGCCGTCATCTATTTGACAGCACGGGCCGCGACCCGCCTCGTGTTCCCAGGGGGCAACAAGCATCGAAGGCGTTGGAAAGGGAGGGGGGATGAGTGAGTGCTTATCAGTGTAAGTGTATGTGTGTGCGTGTCCATAGTTTAGCTGAGACAGTGTCCTTCGGCCTATCAGGTTAAGTAAACAGTCCTCCAGGCAATCCAGGTGTCCTTGCATGGGACGGGAAGAATAGCCGTAACACAGTCGTTATCAGGGAGTGATTGTTCGGCTCCAGCCTTGGGCCTGCAGCTGGTGCCGTTATGGGGGTCCTCAATCTCGATGTTGATTTTGTAAATTTCCATGCGAGCAGCCCAGGAGAATTTTCAGGCTGCCCTAACACTCCGACACTGGCCTCTCGATCTCCCGTTGGAGAGCCGCGAGCCTCCCCATGATGGTATCAAACTTCTGTTCCATGGTGTTGTCATTCTTTTGATTCTGAGACCTCACAGCTGCAGTGATCCGTTCCGCGATGTCTTCCAACTGTCGCTCAAGGGTCCCATTTTGAGCAGGCCTCTCTTTGATGTATCCCCCCACACGCTCAATGTTGTTGCTTTGAGCCTTCACAGCCGATGCAAGCGTCTCCAAGGTGTTGACCATATTACGTTCGTTGTGAGAGGTCGCGCCTCGTCCCATCGCTTCGATTCCAGCGGGCAGCCTTGGGGGGGTTTGAACAGCCGGTTCCGCTCTTTTATTTCTCCGATAAGCCAGGGCTAAGCCAACTCCAATCAGCAAGAACCCTGTTATCACGGTTCCGAATAGATAGATATCTTCAGCGTCCTCGATCGACAGTCCTGCCAGGCACATGACCCTCCAGTTCTGCCACCCGTCCATCGTGTATCCGGCAGGGAAAGTCCCTCTAGGGCACTCAGGCTCTCCCGAGCCCAGACTTCTCGTTGAGAAAAGGGTGTCAATAGCATTCAGAGACCAGTTGAATCCTGCAGCTTATCACACATTTGATTTCCATGTGTGACAACTGCAAGTGTCCAGAGTGAGGACAGACTGAGGGACACACTGCTGCACATCATCTCAGACAAATCATCTCAGACAAACTCAGCAGTGTGTGAGGAAGAGGAGGAGGAAAAGCCAGCAGCTGACGACAGATGGAGAGAATAGACAGACTGTTCCCTGTTTGTGAAGGACTGCTAGGAAAGTTTAAAATAACTAATTGTGTGTCCTGAATCAGTCTTATTAGGTAATGTTCAAATAATTTTATCATTCCAGTGTTTTCAGTGTGGGAGAAAGTACTCAGGGCCTTCAGGTTACACACTATGAAAGCCAGCAACAAGTTTAATGTTCAGAAACCTAAAGTATGTATCAGCAGCAGAATGGAGCTAAAAATGAATGTTTGTTTCAGTTCTATGAAGCTTTGAGTATTTTGGATTAGTAGTACTGCTGTGTTTGTTGTGTCGTATTGCTGTAATTGTTTATATGCTTTATATATTCTGAGGTAAGTTGATCTATAGTGTTACATCATATTCTATAAGGATGTTATGTGTTTGTATACTTTCTGCCCAGTTTGACCCATTTAGCAGAAGTCAGCCTGTTTAAGGCTCTGATATCTATTCTGTATGACTTAAAGCAGTTATAACATGGTCTGATTTTCTCACCCACCCAATAAAGGAATATTTAATATCTCAGTCTACTCTTCATTCTATCAGAAACAGTTTTCACAGCTCGTACATTTTGCTTTTAGGAAGAAAGAAAGTGTACTTTATAGATCCCCGTGGGGAAAATCCTCTCTGCATTTTAACCCATTCACTCAGTGACACAGTGGGCAGCCATTGGGCGCCCGGGGAGCAGTGTGTAGGGACGGTACCTTGCTCAGGGGTACCTCAGGGTAGCTGTTCAGGGGAATCGAACCCCCGACCTTCCGATCATGGGGCCACCACTCTACCTACTGGGCTATCCCTGCCCCACATGTATGTAAGCGGTGAGCCAAATTTAGTAATGCCAATATATTAAACGAACAATATTTGTCTCTTATATATGATACATCTATATATACACTGTCAAAGATACTTGTCTTTGAGTGAAGATTTAAGGTGATAGGATATTTAAATAAATGCAACTTAAATCTTTGACCCACAGTTCAAGCTCACTGCTGTAATATATTCTGTAATATATATATATCTCATAATAATCTGACAATACATATAATATTGGCCATATTATATTTACATTACCGCAGTGAGATGATTTTAGTCTCATGACCAACATTAGCTAATTGTTATTTATTAACTAATCTTGAAATGACTGTTCAGTAAAATGAAGCCCAACAATCATGTTTTACAGTTCCGTGGTCTCAGCCTCAGATACTCAACTAATCTCTGACTAAGTGATGTCAGCACAAAAACTGAATGACCAACAAAACATCTTTTCTCCTTCATTTATGTCAAACAATGCTGTATGTAATGTTTCTCGCGGTTAGTATCATGGTTGCTAGGCAACCTGAAAAGCGCGACAAAGGCTAGACAGTCCCATTTCACAAGCCTCTCACTTCCGCACTTCTCGTACTTATAGTACGCGTAGTGCGTGTACTTCAAGCGTGCAGACACTGAATTGGGACACAGCCTCTTTCTATTTCTCTATATAGTGAAGCCAGATTCGAGCCGGGAGAGAGAGAGCTCGACTGGAACAGACTGTTTTCCTTGAGTTCACAACTGTCAAGAAAACGCAATAATAGTGAGCACAATCCTCGTGTGTGTCTGGTACTTTTACAACAGTCATGTGAGAAAATAAGGGCACCGCATTAAATTATCAGCTCTTAATTAAGAAATGTTCACATATCACTGTCCAATTATGTTTTCATGTATTACTGGAAACAAAAAACAAAAAAAGGAACAAAAATTGTGTATTTTAATGGAGGAAAAAGTTAGGACATTCTACCCCCCCTAATAACTAGTGTTGCCACCTTTGGCTGATATAACTTCAGTGAGACACCTTTTGTGGCCTTTTACCAGTCTCTGACATCGATCAGAAGAAAGTTTGCCCCACTCCTCACACACAGCAGACTTCATGATGGATTCTATGATGGTGAGCTGGCCAGGTGGTGCCTCAGATAAGCACCCCCAAACTATGATACTGCCACCTCCATGCTTCACAGTTGGTATGAAGTTCTTTTCTTGCAAGGCTGTATTTGGTTTATGCCAAACATGTCTACTGTTCTGGTTCCAAATAATTCCACTTTAGATTCATCTGTCCAAAGAACATTATTCCAGAAGTCATGGTGTTTGTCTACGTTTGTCCTGGCAAACTTCAGTCTGGTCTTAATGTTTCTCTTAGAGAGCAAAGGTTTCCTCCTTGCACACCTCCCATGAAAGTCAAACTTGTGTAGTGTCTTTCTGATAGTAGAGTCATGCGCTTTCACATCGACAGCAGCCAGAGCCTCCTGTAGTTCCAGTGATGACATTTTAGGCTTTTTGATGACTTCTTTGAGCACCTTGCGGTCTGCTCTGGGGGTGAATTTGCTTGGCGGGCCAGACCTGGGCATGGTGACAGTTGTTTTGAATGTCCTCCACTTGTAAATACTTTTCCAGATGGTGGAACGGCTGATGTCAAATTCTTTTGAGATCTTTTTAAATCCCTTACCAGACTCATAAGTGGCCACAGTCTTCTTTCTTAGGGCGTCAGACAGTTATTAGATCTCACTATGGCGCTCATCTCAACACTTAAAAAGTGAGGAGCATACCAAACTAAATCTGAGGTTGCAATAGGACAAGTCTCCTTTATAATGCTGGGTAACAATGTACTGATCCTGTGCACCTGACGTGATACACCTGTGTGTGATTTTAACCATTTTGAATAATAATAATAGAACTTAACAGAATAAAAGAAAACTCAACAATATAAAATAACACAAAATGCTGGGTCACAGACCCACCCCTGAACGGTGGTAATATACAACACCTGATTATTTTCTAGTTTCTTTACATTTTTTAAAAAGCCAGTAGATAGATATATAGATAGATAGGACCTGGTAACCATTACCCCTATATTTTAAAGGTTAGACAATTATACTTAAAGGAACATATACAAACAACAGTTAGTTTTGTATGTGACTCACACCTGGTCAATCTCACATCACTGTGTTGCAGCAAAAAGATTAATCAGGTGTGTCCCTGATTGTTGCCTAATTGTGTTTACCCTTGTTAAGATGAGAATGTTTTCTAAGAGTTAGAGTTTCCCAACAGTTACGCAAATGAGATTAAATCATCTCTTGCAACTGTGTATAAAAAGCTCTGCTGTCAGTACAACATTACCACAATCATCCACATCTCTGAGACAGTCTGCTGAAGTTGTGAAGACCTGACGGTAACATTTCTCATCAATCTCTTATTGCTTCTCTGTTTTCAGTATAATGTTGGTTGAATGGTGATTTTGCAGATGGTTTTCACCACATCTCATCTGAAATATTGTTAACAGGTGAAATCACTGAAAACATGATCAAGGTTGTGTTTCTGCTTGGATGCCTGCTGAGCCTTGCTCTGGCAAATCCTGTAAGTGTAATATGCCTGAAGACTGTGCTAGTGATGTTATCTGTAATATATGAATATATCTTGCACTGTGTGTGTAACTGTGTAACCAGAGACTGTGTCAGTGCTCCTATCCTATCATATCCAAACAATACATTTGCATGTTTTTTTTAAACAGGACGACTCAGCACACGAGCGCGATGCACGTTCTTCATCTAGGGAGGGGGTGAGTCTCATGTTTGTCTTTCTAGGTTTGAACATTAGACACACTTGACTCTCTGATATTTACATATCTCTAAGAAGTTATTCACCAGAGAATGCATTATCACATGTAATAATATATATTACTGATTCTCTTGCAGACTACTGGGCCTTCCCTAAATCGTCTTACCCTGCTACTACCTTTTCTACAGAATCCAGCACTTCTGCAGAATTCAACGCTCCTTGCTTTGCTTCTTGCTGCTATACGATAAGCTGCTCCTTAACCAACAGCTATTACTGCCACAAACCAACAATGAATAAAAACCTATGTTGAATTGCACTGGGGTTCTTTTGTCATTTATTTACAGGATTATTGAAAATCAGTGCTTATTTTTGAGTGACTCTGTCTTAAAATAAGATCAAAAATGTTGTTGTGCCAACAGTGCAGTGTAGCTAGCTGAACGCTACTTCTTCACTATGTACAACTCTGGATACTGTAGCTCTTCTGAAAAAGAAAGGCTTCAACCAGTACCTGATTCCCTGGTATACCTCTCAAATTGGCACCTTAAAGCACATAATGTTGCTTGTTTTGCTTTAGTTTTTCTCTTTTCTAAACTGAATCTTGACTTTTTCTTTAGTCTTTCTGCTCACTGTTGTGTTTGGTAGCTGCAAAATAAAGTTCATCAGTGAAAATCAGGCAGACACAAAATTTGTTTTGGGTTTTTCACAAACACCTTTTTATTGTACAGTTTGGCCCATAATGTCACGGTCCTGGGTCGGATCAACCCAGCATTTTGAGTTCCTTATGCTTTGGTTTATTTTTGAATTATGAATCTGTGTTTCAGTTATTCTGGTATGTTTTTGCATTATGACTAAGGTTCGGGTTGTATTTTGTTATTATTGCCGGTTTAATTCAGCGTCTAGTCTGTCTTACTTTGTCGAGTCCGTGTCCTTGTAAAGTGTGTCTTGTTTCCTGTTTTACTTTGAAGGTTCATGTTCCTGTCTTTGTCAGTGTTTCTAGCTTTATTCCCCCTGTCTTGTTAGGTCTTATCCCTCCCAGCTGTTCCCCTTGTGTCTTTAATTCCTTGATGACTCCTTCAGTGTGTTTAAGCCCAGTGTGTCTTTGTGTCAGTGTGGCATCGTTAACGTCTGTTCATCCTCATACCACCCTGTGTGTTCTGTTTGCCTGCCTGCTAGTTTGTTTGCATTCCAGTCTAGTTAGTTCTTTGTTCAGTCTGCATTCCCACAATAAAGCTGAGGGTTTTGAGTACACCTGTGCCTCTGTGAGTCCTGCTTTTTGGTCCACCTTTCCTGCCTGCCTTCACACAGCCATGACACACAAGTTTTTGGACAAAGCTTTTGTCATTTTTCCTACTGAAAGTAGCTGTACATAATGTTACATCTGTGAGATGATTATGGGCAATTTTTTTCTTCAATGTTTAAAATTTTACACGTGAAGAAATTCACAAAGTCATCTTGTGCCGGGTTTCCTGTACAGTACAGAATGCGTTCAGCTTGAAAAATTTACAAAAATCTTCGATCGCTAGCAGTGTGACTCTGAAGTGCTGTACTGCATGTTTGTAAGTTTTCTCCCCAACAAACACAACAATGTTGACGAAATGTTTTGCACCGTCAAAGGCACCTGCGGTAGCACCCAAAAGACAGAGGAGGCTGCTAACAATCGCACAAAAAGTTGGACTTCTGGACATGCTAACGGAAAGTAGAAATTACCATATTTTCCAGATTATAAGGCGCATTAAGCGAAACAAAACAGTCCGAAAAGTCAAACTTTACACAACTCATTCTTCTTGCTTCCTCTACTTCTTTACCATTGATGCATTAATGTTGAATTCTCTTGCAGCTGCTCTGTTCCCATGTTCTAGACCTGAAAACAGTGTTTTAGCCTTGATTTCATTCTGGAATACTAGACTTGTTTTTCTACAAAGATTTGAACTTTGAGTGTTTAAACAAGAGAGAAAAGCGTAAAGATGTTCATGCTTGTCTGAGAAAAGTGTATAGTGTGTAGTGAAGGGTTTTACAGCCTTAAAACATCTATAACAATTGTAAAAAAAAAAAAAGAGAGAGAATACAGTTGGCTACTTCAGCGATTTCAGCTATCGTAGGTTATTTTTTAGAACGTAACTCCCACGATAAATGAGGGGCCACTGTATCAGCTTTAAGGTGCACTGTTAGATTTGTATTGTTCATTATCATTTATGCTTAGAAATATTTACTCATATGCTTAGAAGTATATAATCATTTGTTGAAAGAATGTGTCATCCTAGGAGGTCTGTAACAACTCTGTGTAGCATGAAGAGGGGGGGGTGTTCACTCCTCTACGGAGTGTTCTGGCATAGATCACACACCTCCTAGGAGAGGTCGTATCTTCTCTTGCTGATATATGGTATAGCAAACACACGTATATCTGTTTGAGTGTAAGAGCCTTTTGTTTAGATGGACCACTAGACTCCTGGCACACACACACAACGCACGGTACTCTTTGTGTGTATGAAACGTCATATGTTAATGAACCTATGCATATTCATGTAACCACAATAAAAGGAGTGCTATGGGGAACCTGGCTGAGAGTCTGACGGAGGTCAAGTGGGTGGAACGACACTTGGCTCCAGGTCGGTCTTCTTCGTGTTATTGGGTAATGATCAGACAAAAGTGTGTGATTTGGGAGAAACTGCATGAACAAGGAGATGTCGTTTATATTGACTAGAATAATCTTTTCTTGTTTTTTTTGTTTTTTTTTAACTTTTTTTAAAACAGAGTCACTCAGAAATAAGTATGTAAATAAATAAAAAAATCCCAGTGCAATTTAACATAGGTTTTTATTCATTGTTTGTTCGTTTTCAATTCCTCCTTTGTGGCAGTAATAGCTGTTGGTTAAGGAGCAGCTTATCGTATAGCAGCAAGAAGCAAAGCAAGGAGCGTTGAATTCTGCAGAAGTGCTGGATTCTGTAGAAAAGGTAGGAGCAGGGTAAGACGATTTAGGGAAGGCCCAGTAGTCTGCAAGAGAATCAGTAATATATATTATTACATGTGATAATGCATTCTCTGGTGAATAACTTCTTAGAGATATGTAAATATCAGAGAGTCAAGTGTGTCTAATGTTCAAACCTAGAAAGACAAACATGAGACTCACCCCCTCCCTAGATGAAGAACGTGCATCGCGCTCGTGTGCTGAGTCATTCTGTTTAAAAACAAACAGTTTTATACAGTCTCTGGTTACACAGTTACACGCACAGTGCAAGATATATCATTCTACAGACATGTTACACTTACAGGATTTGCCAGAGCAAGGCTCAGCAGGCATCCAAGCAGAAACACAACCTTGATCATGGTTTCAGTGATTTCACCTGTTAACAATATTTCAGATGAGATGTGGTGAAAACCATCTGCAAAATCACCATTCAACCAACATTATACTGAAAACAGAGAAGCAATAAGAGATTGATGAGAAATGTTACCGTCAGGTCTTCACAACTTCAGCAGACTGTCTCAGAGATGTGGATGATTGTGGTAATGCTGTACTGACAGCAGAGCTTTTTATACACAGTTGCAAGAGATGATTTAATCTCATTTGCGTAACTGTTGGGAAACTGTAATTCTTAGAAAAACGTCTCATCTTAACAAGGGTAAATACAATTAGGCAACAATCAGGGACACACCTGATTAATCTTTTTGCTGCAACACAGTGATGTGAGATTGACCAGGTATGAGTCACATACAAAACTAACTGTTGTTTGTATATGTTCCTTTAACCCTTGTGTGCCCGCCTGTTCTCGGGGCGTGGGTCGTGGTGACCCCCCGAGGGGTGTGTGTGTGTGTGTGTGTGTGTTGTTATTAGGATGGTATTGATGATGATGATGATGATGATGATGATGATAGGGTGGGGGTCGCTAGGACCCCCTCGGGGCAGATGATGATGATGATGATGATAGGGTGGGGGTCGCTAGGACCCCCTCGGGGCATATATGTGTTATGATGATGATGATGATGATGATGATAGGGTGGGGGTCGCTAGGACCCCCTCGGGGCAGATGATGATGATGATGATGATAGGGTGGGGGTCGCTAGGACCCCCTCGGGGCATATATGTGTTATGATGATGATGATGATGATGATGATGATGATGATGATGATAGGGTGGGGGTCGCTAGGACCCCCTCGGGGCATATGTGTGTTATGGTGATGATGATGATAGGGTGGGGGGGGGTCGCTAGGACCACCGTGGGGTGCTTGTGTTATCACGGCGTCGGTGGCGTCTGGGGAGCGGCGGTGCGGGAAGAAGCGGTGCAGTTGGGACAGTACGTGACGGCGCAGTTTGTACACACGTGCACTCGGCACTCGCGGCACAGGATCTTGGTCTTGACGTCTTTGCTCCTGGGACACACGCGGCACCTTCGCCTCTTGACCGGAGAGGAGTCGCGTGGCGTAGCATTAGAGGCTGCCTCGGCGGTAGCGCCTCGGGCCGCGACTCTGCCGCCTCCTCCTCCTCGCGCTAAAGCCCTGGCTTCGAGCATGGGGCGCGCGAGCGCTTTGCCCAGTCGCTCGAGGAAGAGCCGTCGTCTGTTGAGCTTGCCCGGCATCCAGTCGGGGTGAATTTCCCTCCACAACACGAACGCGTTGTAGGCCGCCACGTCGACCATGTTGTGGAAAAGGGCCACGGGCCACCTGCGGGTCTTTCTCCTGCAGCTGTACGTGCTCACGACCTTGTCCAGGTTGTCGACGCCTCCCTTGGTGCGGTTGTAATGCAGCACCAAGGGCGGTTTTGCGCCGCTTCTGTCGCTGCTTTTGTTGCCGCCGCCGCTGCTGCTGCTGCTGATGATGCTGTTGCTGTCGCCGATGCGGCGGCTAGGCCGGGGCTCGGGGCCGGAGCGATGGTGGTAACGGGGAGCTGTGGTGAGGAGCAGCACGTTCTTGTTCTTCTTGGCCACGTAGGAGAGGATGATCGTGTCGGGCCCTCGTCCTCCTCCTCGTCCTCGTCCTCCTCCTCGTCCCGCGGAGCCGCCGAGTACCACGGATTCGACGGAGCCCACGGCCCTGCCCTTGGCGCAGCGCAGCTCTCTGGGGATCTCGGGTCTGTTCGACCGCAGAGTGCCCAGCACGGTGTGGCCTCTCTCGCGATAGAGCCTGTCGGCGAGCTCGCGCGAGGTGAAAAAGTTGTCGCACGTGACGCTGCGTCCCGGAGTCAGTCCCTCGGTGAGGTCCACGACCACTCGAGTGGCCAGGTGCTTTTCGGGAGGGCCGCGCTTGTCGGGCTTGCCGGTGTAGACTTGCATCTTCCACGCGTAGCTGGAACGCGCGTCGCACGCCACCCATATCTTGATCCCGTACCTGGCCGGCTTGCTGGGCATGTACTGTCTGAACGGACACCGTCCTGATGGAGAGAGAGAGAGAGAGAGAGAGAGAGAGAGAGAGAGAGAGAGAGAGAGAGATGGAAATGGGGAGAGAGAGAGATGGAAATGGAGAGAGAGAGAGAGAGAGATGGAGATGGAGAGAGAGAGAGATGGAGATGGAGAGAGAGAGAGAGAGAGAGATGGAGAGAGAGAGAGGGAGAGAGAAATGGAGAGAGAGAGAGAGAGATGGAGAGAGAGAGCGAGAGAGAGATGGAGAGAGAGAGAGAGAGAGAGAGAGATGGAGAGAGAGAGAGAGAGATGGAGATGGATGGATGGAGAGAGAGAGAGAGATGTGAGAAAGTGTGGGGGAGATTGGAGCAGAAACACAAGGAGAAGAGACGTGAGTTTGACAGAGAACGGCGCAGTTTGTACACACGTGCACTCGGCACTCGCGGCACAGGATCTTGGTCTTCCAAGCAAGCGTGGAAGACATAAAGAGTCATGCGAAAGCACAAACGCGGAACCCAACACGAATATACAACGAAGCGAACTAGCCTGTTTTCGCCATTCCCGCTCCTATTCCTCCTCTCTTATCCCAGTCACACACACACACACACACACACCACGTACGTACCTCTGAACGGCACCAGTCTCTCGTCGACGGTGACCTCCGGTCCCGGGCGGTACATGGCGGGCAACCTCGCGCACCACTCATCCCACACGGCTCTGATGGGGGCCAGTTTGTCGTAGCTATCACCGCCGTTGCCGTCGCCTCGCCCGGCTCGTCTGGTCTCTCTGTCGTCGAAGCGCAGCGCACTCGAGTAGGCTCGAAAAGTCTTGAGCGGCATCGTGGCTCTGAACACGGACCTGCCGCTCTCGGCGTGCCACAGGCTCTCGCAGGCCTCTCCCCGGGACCTGTACACGCCGGCGAGCACGAGCAGCCCCACGTAGGCTCGGAACTCGACGCGGCCCATGGGCTTCCATCCGTCGATGGCGGGCCTGCGCCTGTCCGCTTCCAGGTTGGTCATGCCGATCACCGAGTCCTCTATCTCCGGCGGGAAGTAGGCCATGAACGTGGAGGCCTCGTCTCGCGCCGCTGCCATGGCCTCTTCGGTGGGGCCTCGTCCTGGCGGGTCGAGGTCGTCGTTGTCTTCTTCTTCTAATTCTTCTTTTTCTTCTAATTCTTCTTCTTCTTCTTCTTCATAGTCTTTGTCTTCTTCTTCATCGTCATCGTTATAATCATCGGCGAGGACATCTTCTTTTTCTTCTTCTTCTTCATCATCATCGGCGAGGACGTCTTCATCTTCTTCTTCTTCTTCTAATTCTTCTTCTAATTCTTCTTCTTCTTCTTCTTCTTCTTCATAGTCTTTGTCTTCTTCTTCATCGTCATCGTTATAATCATCGGCGAGGACATCTTCTTCTTTTTCTTCTTCTTCTTCATCATCATCAAATCAAATCAAATCAAATCACTTTTATTGTCACATCACATGTGCAGGCACACTGGCACAGCACATGCGAGTGAAATTCTTGTGTGCGAGCCCCACAAGCAACAGAGATGTGCAAACACAACAACACAAACGAGCAAAATACAAGAATGGCCAACCTGAAACTAATAAATATATGTACAATATATAATAGTGTATGCATTTCTGGATGTGTATACTAAATATTTTCCTACGTGTGTGTGTGTGTGTGTGTGTGTGTGTGTGTGTGTGTGTGTGTGTGTGTGTATACACATTTTTACAAATTAAATAGTAAAAAAAAAAAAAAAAATAATAATAATAATAATAATAATAATAATAAAATATATAAAATATACAGAGTTGAATATGTGCAAAACAAGTGGCATTTATATACAGTGTGGAGTGCATAATGTTGAAGTTCCAGTAGTGAAGCTGAGGTGTCTATGACGTGTTCAGCAGTCTGATGGCCTGGTGGAAGAAGCTGTCTCTCAGTCTGCTGGTACGGGACCGGATGCTGCAGAACCTCCTTCCTGATGGAAGCAGTCTGAACAGTTTATGGCTGGGGTGACTGGAGTCCTTGATGATCCTCCCCGCTTTCCTCAGGCAGCGCTTCCTGTAGATGTCTTGGAGGGAGGGAAGCTCACCTCCAATTATCCGTTCAGAGCACCGCACTACTCGCTGGAGAGCTTTGCAGTTGTAGGCGGTGCTGTTGCCATACCAGGTGGTGATGCATCCAGTGAGGATGCTCTCAATGGCACAGTGATAGAAGGTCCTGAGGATGCGGGGGCTCATGCCGAATCTTTTCAGTCTCCTGAGAAAGAAGAGGCGCTGCTGCGCCTTCTTCACTGTTTTGTTTGTGTGTACTGACCACGTAAGATCCTCAGCCAGATGTACTCCAAGGAACCGGAAGCTGCTCACTCTCTCCACAGCAGCGCCGTTGATGGTGATGGGGGTGTGTACTTCTCTGCACCTCCGGAAGTCCACTATCAACTCCTTTGTCTTTGCGATGTTGAGGGTGAGATGGTTGTCTTGACACCAGTGGGTCAGGGCGCTGACCTCCTCCCTGTAAGCCGTCTCATCACCGTTGGTGATAAGACCCACCACTGTAGTGTCGTCCGCAAACTTCACAATGATGTTGGAGCTGTTAGTGGCTGTGCAGTCGTAGGTGTAGAGTGAGTACAGGAGAGGGCTCAGTACACACCCCTGTGGAGCACCAGTGTTCAGTGTGATGGGGGATGAGGTGATGCTGCCCAGTCTGACCACCTGGCGTCTGTCAGACAGGAAGCTAAGGATCCAGCTGCAGAGGGAGCTGCTCAGTCCTAGATCCTGCAGTTTCCTGTCCAGCTTCGAGGGAACGATGGTATTGAATGCTGAGCTGTAATCTACAAACAGCATCCTCACATACGTGTCTCTCTTCTCCAGGTGTGACAGGGCAGTGTGTAGTGTCAGGGCTATGGCATCATCAGTGGACCTGTTGTGGCGGTATGCAAACTGTAGAGGGTCCAGTGAGTCGGGTAGTGCAGAGCAGATGAAGTCCCTGACCAGCTTCTCGAAGCATTTGCTTACGATGGGGGTCAGGGCTACAGGTCGCCAGTCGTTCAATGAGGAGATGGTGGAGGATTTGGGTACAGGGACGATGGTGGCCATTTTGAAGCAGGCTGGGACTACAGACAGAGAGAGGGAAAGGTTGAAGATGTGCGTGAACACTCCAGCCAGCTGAGCCGCGCATGACCTGAGGACGCGGCCGGGAATCCCGTCCGGACCAGTAGCTTTGCGTGCGTTCACCTTCCTGAAGCACTTCCGCACATCCTCCTCAGACACAGTGTGAGCACTGACGTCATCCGCGGTGCGCACACTGTCCGGTCTCATGGTGTTCGCTGTGTCGAATCTAGCGTAGAATACGTTTAGATCCTCACATAGAGAGGCCGTGGTCTGCGGTGTGCTGGTTTTCCCTCTAAAGTCTGTGATCGTGTTTAGTCCCTGCCACATACTCCGAGGGTTGTCAAACTGTTGCTCCACCCTGTCCCTGTACTCACGTTTGGCTGCTTTGATCGTCTTCCGGAGTTGGTAATGTGCGTGTTTGTAGTCCGATGTGTTCGCGGAGGCAAAGGCGGTGTTCCGTGCCGCGCGAACATCTCCGTTAATCCAGGGTTTTTGATTTGGGAAGGATTTGACTGTTCTGGATGGGACGACATCTTCCACGCATTTCCTGATAAATCCACAGACTGAGTCTGTGTATTCATCAATGTCTCTGGCGGCCACGTGAAACATTTCCCAGTCCGCGTGATCAAAACAGTCCCGCAGCGCATCATCATCGGCGAGGACGTCTTCGTCTTCTTCTTCTTCTTCTTCTTCATAGTCTTTGTCTTCTTCGTCATCGTCGTAGTCGTAATCGTCGGCTACATCCGCGTCGCGAGTTTCACCGACAGCGCCGCGGCCGCGATCGCGCCCAGGATCATGAACGCCACCTGCAGCGCGGCCGGCGTCGTCCTCTTGCCAAATCTCCCGAGTTCCCTGCCCCGGGTCGGCGCCTGCTTCTTCTTCCTCTCCCTCTCGGCGGTTCGACTCGCCTTGCGAGCCGCCGTCCTGGCAGAGTTGCGACGCCATTTCGTAACCGCGATCCTCTTCCCCGAAATACCTATCCACCCCATCGTTTTTGTCCTCCTGATCCTCTGAGTAGCGCTCCTCCTCGTCGTCTGCGAGCGTTCGGGCCGTCGGGTCGTCGTTGTCGTCCCCCTCGGCCTCTTGCTCCTCTTCCTCCTCACTCTCGTCCTCCTCCAAGTTCTCCTGTAGCTGCTGCTGCTGCTGCTGCTGCTGCTGCCGCCGCCGCTGCTCTTGGTCTTCCTCGACCCCTAGCCCTCGATAGCGAAACGTGGCCGGTCGCAACAACGGAGCGACCGGAGCCGACCATGCAGCGTACGCCAAATGCGCTGGCGATGGCGATGGTGATGGTGAGCGGGAGGAGGAGGAGGAGGACACCGCCGGCGATTGCGATCCGCCTGTACCGACCTTAGTGCTCTTTGGCTCCCACGGTCTAGTGCGTGACATTGTCTTCTTCGTCTTCTTCTTTCTCGTTGGCACCTTGTTGCCGTTGTTGTCGTCGTTGTAGTACGGCACGCGCCCGGACATCGCCTCTGTAACCCGTAACCCCGACGCGCTTAGTACCCGCCATCCGCGCTCTTATCATCTCTCCGCGCAACGCGCTGTGCTTTCGCCGGGGTGTTTCTCGGCCACCTTTTACAAGACTTTATCGTCCGTGCTTGCACGTGTGCTCTCTGTCAAACTCATGTCTCTCTCTCTCTCTCTCTCCCTCCCTCCCTCCCTCGGCGGGGGATCCGCATCCCCCGGCCCCGCCCGACCTCCTCCATCCCTCCCTCCCTCCGCGGGGGACCGGCATCCCCCGGCCCCACCCTCCCTTCCCATCCCGTCCCATCCCCTGGGGGGGGGGGGGATCTCGCGACCCCGACCTCCTCCCTCCATCCCTCCCTCCCTCTGTGGGGGACCCGCATCCCCCGACCTTGCCGCTCTCCCCCTGGCGGGTGCATCAGGGTTAAGAAGATTTCAGCTCTTTTTGAGGAAAATGGTCTGGATATGAAGCATGTCTGTGTACTTGTGACCAATGGCGTGTCCAGCGGGGTGGCCTGGGGGGGCACAGGCCACCCCCCAAACCAGACTGGCCACCCCAGGTGCCACCCCAAAGGCAAAACAATAAAATTCAATCAAATATCAAATGTCCGATTATGTTTTCACGGTGACGCTCAGATATCCGAGTGTAAGTGAATGCAGCATCGCTTCTGCGCTATGCGCATCACGTTAGCAAAGGTAGGAGAGCCAAGCGCGAAAGATGGCACTGCAGGAAACAATTTTTCGGTGAAAGAAAATGAGGACAGAATAAATGTCCCGGTAAGTAATATCAAGTTTGTTGAGTTTAGTAAACTTCGGTGAAATTAGAATACCAAGGAAAAAAATAACACTTAAAGAATTATTGCAGCTGTGGAATATTTCAGACAGTATGCTACTGAGGGCAGCTAACATAAGAGTTATGAGTTATAAGATATAATCTAAGTCGTAACATTGCTGTATGGAGCTGCAGATTTGGTTGCAGGTTAACATAGCTGGACTGGCCATCGGGCATACCGAGCATATCCCCAGTGACTTATTTTTTATTTTTTTTGTAACGGCATGAACAATGAGAGGTGGTGGATTGGCCAGATGCAGGTCGATGTGTAGAAATAACTCCGTTGTTTGGTGGTGGCTATGGCGGAGCTTCCACAGAGGCAACAGGTGGATGAGGGAAGGGGAGGCAGGAGGAGAGACCCGAAGCAGCCACCAGTCCGAGTGTCAGGTGAACTGAACTTCAGGTAAGAAGTTATGACCTGCAGTCTATCTGGGTCAGATATAAACCAAGTTTAGGTGGAGTTTATTTTCATGTTGCTGACTTTTTACTGTCAGTTGCAATAACTCATACTGCGTTCTAGCCAGTTTGACGGAGTTTTTATACAGCTGGGTGGGTGCTATGATGTTACTGATAGTGAACTTTATTTTATTCATAAGGTTAGTAGAGTTGCCAACGGCTCCTTAAAAAAATGGAATGGTCCCTCATTCAGAGAAAATATTACACGTTTCGTATTGAGCTGAGAAGAGACGCAGTTTGTCCCGGACTTTAGCTAGAATGGAAAAAAGACACAAAGCTGGATTTATTCTGTCTTTATGCTGCACAGCTGTCTCTTCTCTCATTCTCTCCCCCTCCCTCTCCTGTTGCTACTTCAATCATGAAACTGATCAATGATCAGCTGATTGGCTTTTCTCTCTTGTTTATCGCCCACTTTGCGCCAGAAAGAGGAAACCAGCGGATATTGCGCTAAACAACAGCAGCACGTTTAAGCTTGATCAGCTGTTGTTAGAATGTATTTAATATTAATTTCTAGTATCAGCTGATGTTTGCTGGAGCCACAGCTGTAAAGCTGCTGGTCATGATGTCTGTTTAGATATGTGGTGAGAGGGAAACATGAAGATGAAACCAGGAGATGTCCTTACTGAACCATCAGAGCTGAACAGGTGATGGAGAAACAGGTTTACCTTTTAGGTGACATGAATGAGTTGAAGGGAAGTTATGAACTGTTTCTGAGAGACAAATAACACCAGGATCCTTTTTTATGTAGCTGACAGCTGGTAACTGTGCAGGGGCGGGTCTAGCAAAGTTTTGCCAGGGGGCCAGGTAGGGCATTAACAGGGAAAGGTGGGCACAAAGAAATACTTTTCTTTCTTATTCTCATTTAAAATACCTAGTTTTTATTAAATAATTATCTAAATCTTACAACCAAAGTTTTTATCTGACGTAAAATGTATAGAAATCATACATATACCAACAAGACTGTACATCACTGTCACAACAGGGTTTGTTTTCAGTCAAAGTCTTTATGGCTTTACTACCTGGTGGGTCGGTCTGTAGTCAAAATGCCCAATTTTTTTGTCCCAGTCCAGCCCTGCAGGTTAATACTGGCAGTGTCACCATGCCAGCTGACTGTATTTTATCATCAGCCAGTGTTGTTCTTTATCAATATTACCAAAGTTTACCATAAGGCAGCATAGAAAGTATTTACTTGCTTTCAGGTTTCATTCAAATGTTAGTCTTTTCAGTTGTTTCCCCACTTTTTTCCTGTTTCAAAATCAAACACCAGTTTGTGAGAAGATTATCTTCTTTTTTTAACAGGCAGATAAAGTTTTGCATTGGCATTGGCTAATTTGTCAATTGTTTGTTACAAATGTTCGTATTTTAATTTTCAAAAATGTTTTTGCCCAAAACATATGTGCACTATATGTCAGTAAAAATACTATGCAAATATTGCTGTCCTTGAATGCTGAGTAAACACTGACAAAGCACTGATTGTATCTCTTGTACTTTATCAACGCAGTATCTAAAAACTTTGCACCGTAGTGGTTAAAATCTCATTCTAATAAGAGTTAAAAGTGCATTTGGTTATTAGGTTTATAGGATTATTGAATTATGGTTAAGGGTTGGTAGAATTTTTTTTTAAAACATTATCTGCCAATTAAATCTGCCACCCTTCTCCAAATCTGTGCCCCTACCTGACCCCCCCAACAAAAATTTTCTAGACACGCCACTGCTTGTGACGGATGGGGCTCCATCCGTGGCAGGAAAAGTGAGTGGTCAGCAAAACATTTATTTTAATTTGAAAGGGAATTATCAAAATGTGTTTTTTTATTATTATTATTTCAAATGTGCAAAAAATTAATTTAGTTGTAGCTCCCTTTTTTTTAATGGACCTTTTGGTGTGCATTTGTGAGAGGTCACCAGATTTACAGAGGAAAAAGGAATTTTAAAAAAAGTACTTGTTTTTAAATACAGTTGTGTGGGTTTGAAATTGATCATGATCTGCTGCTTACTGGCTGCAAAAAAATATCTGGCCCAGATAAATTCCTCGGTTTGAAAATCTGGCCCAACTAACATCTTAGTTGAATAGCCATGCAATAGGGCCTTCACACTGTCAGTGCTCAGGCCCTAAAAAAAGGATGTCAGACTGGGTGTTGTCTGCTAACTGCTTAAGCCGCTAAATCTCCTGATTTGTAATAATAGACTTGACTTGACTTTTGACTTTCTGATCACTGTTGCGTTTAGTAGCTGCCAAATAAAGTTCATCAGTGAAAATCAGTTAAACTCAAAATGTGTTGAGGGATTTTTGTTTGTTTTTCACAAACACCATTGTATTGTATGGTTAGGCACAAGTTTTTGTACACAGATTCTGCCATTTTTTCTCTGTACACAATCACAGGGAATTTTAAATCAAACAATTGAGATACTATTGCAGAATTGCAGACGTTCACCTTTAATGTGGGTGGGTCTTTACAAAAATATGACATCAACTGTTTAAGTATTACAAACATTTTTATCTTTAGTGCCCAATTTTGAGCAGCTCAGTACTAATTGGATAACCTGACATCATTTTATATACAAACATCATTTTTTTTATGCTTTGACTGAAATACTTAAGTCTATACACCATGAACATCACAAATACTGTGTCTCCTCCCTTCAGATGTTCTTCTTGGCATTTACTACAGAGCCTTCGGTTGCTGCTTCTCTTTGGTTCTCTTTATCTTCAGTTTTGTCTTTAATAGCTGCTGTATTGCTTTGGTAAGTGGACTGATTCTTATATAGTGCATTTCTACTCTCCCTGCTTTATACAACATGCCACATTCACCCATATTAACTTTCCTAGCTAACATTCACACACGTTCATACTCCAATGGATGCATCAGAGTAACTTGGGGTTACTAACTTGAGACAAGTATTGTGCATGCAGACTGGGGAAGCCAGGGATTCAACCACTAACCTTCCTAATCAGTAGATGATCTGTGCTACCTCCTAAGCTCCAGCCACCCCTTTTTCAATGTGTTTTTGCACCGTGGCGCATTAATCAGCTGAGCAAGAGTAGAGAGTAAGACATTTTGCATTGAAAATGGTCTGCTTTCTGAAAATAAGTCAGAATTTCAAAAGATTTTTGTTTTTCTGTTAAGCCACAACACTGACCTATGAATCGTGCAAGCTTTTTTAAACTCTATAAGACCAAGTCATTCAAAAATAAGTGGAGATTTTCAATAATCTGTGTGAATAAATTATGAAAAACAATGATGCCGTTCAACATGGGTTTTTATTCATTGTTGGTTCATTTTCAATTCATTCTTTGTAACAGTAATAGCTGTTGGTGAAGGAGCAGCTTATCGTATAGCGGCAAGAATCGCTGCAAGGAGCGTTGGATTCTGCAGAAGTGTTGGATTCTGTAGAAGAGCTGTTATCAGGGTAAGATAACTTGTGTTAGTCCCAGTAGTCTGCAAGAAAATAAGTAATAAATATTATTACATGGGATAATGCATTCTCTGTTGAATGGCTTTCTTTGGATATGATAATATTGGAGAGTCCAGTGTGTCTAATGTTCAAACATAGAAAGACAAACATGACACTCACCCCCTCCCTAGATGAAGAACGTGCATCACGCTCGTGTGCTGAGTCAATCTGTTTAAAAAAAACAAAAAATACATGCAAATGTGTTGTTTGGATATAACAGTACAGGAACACTGATACAGTCTCTGGTGACATGATTCCACACACAGTACAAGATATAGTTATACATTTTATATTAAAACATTAATTTAGTCTTCAGTCATATTACACTTACAGGATTTGCCAGAGCAAGGCTCAGCAGGCATCCAAGCAGAAACACAACCTTGATCATGGTTTCAGTGATTCACCTGTTAACAATAATTTTGATGAGATGTGGTCAAAACCATCAGCCAAATCACCATTCCACCAACATTACATTGAAAACACAGAAGCAATAAAGGATTGATGAGAAATGTTACCGTCAGGTCTTCACAACTTCAGCAGACTGTCTCAGAGATGTGGATGATTGTGGTAATGCTGTACTGACAGTGGAGCTTTTTATACACAGTTGCAAGAGATGATTTAATCTCATTTGCGTAACTGTTGGGAAATTATAATTCTTAGTAAACATCCTCATCTTAATATAAGAGGAAACACAATTAGGCAATATTTAAGGACACACCTGATTAAACCCTTTTGCTACAGCACAATTAAATAGCAACAAGCTGCTGACTTTTATCCTGTCAACCAATCAAAAGATTATATGGCAACATGTGATATTTGGTTGTTTAGAAACCCCTGAAAACGTTGGAGGTGACGACAGTCGGAGAGAGAGAGAGAGAGAGAGAGAGAGAACAATAGCGAGCGGTTTCCATAAACCAGGACTTGCTCTTGATGTTCTTTAATTGATTTTTGTCTTCTTATCTATTAAATAAAGTTAATGTACCTTTGTTCTATAACAGCAAGTCATTAAGAAAAAACTGGGTGTTGTTTGTCAACTGCTTAAGCTGCGAAATCTCCTGATTTGTAATAATAGCGAGGTATTTCCATCTGTTTACCAGTTTGTAGACACTATAGGGTGGACACCTACAGTGGTAATATGCATTACTTTCTAGTTATATGAAGAAGTGTTTCTCAAACTTTTGGAGCCATGGCCAATATTTCACATTAGAAAAATCACACAGCACACAACCAAACAAAATGTTGCAAAAAGCATATTGATAATTTTCCCTTGAGAATCCGTGGTGGAAATGATTCAGTGTGTCCCCAGCAGAGATGGGCAGTAACGCGTTACTGTAATCTGATTACTTTTTTCAAGTAACGAGTAAAGTAAGGGATTACTATTGCAAAAACGGTAATTAGATTACCGTTACTTTCCCGTAGGAACGCTGCGTTACTGCGTTACTAAAACCGTGATTTTTTGCGAGAATGTCTCACGACAGTGACGTAAGCCAGTGCGCCTTTAGTGACAACAGCTGTGTGCAGATCAACAATGGATCATATATCGATTGTGGGAGAGAGTATGAGCATGCAGCGTTTAAAACGTGGAAGTACTGACCTTACTTTGAGTTTGATTCCATAAAAAGTGACAAAAACATTAGCGTCCGTTGTGCGTGGGAAGAAAACTTCTTTTTACAGCGAAAAAACCCCCTAAACTTCCAAGAAAGCACCGAGTGCGCAACGATGTAATGGGAAATTCACAGAGAAACTTGCGGATTCTTCAACTGACCGCAGCACACCTGCACCAGGGTAAACCTCTGCCTATGCCACTCCTGCTTTACAGGTGAAAATAGAGCAAAAGGACCGCTGAGTCTTTGACTTTATTTATTTTCTGCTGTGTTTTACTTGCATCTATTTGAAAGACTGAGTGTAAACACAAAAAATATTTTATTTTATGTGCTGGAATGTGCAGAAAATAGGTTTAAATGTTAAACTAATTTATTCAAGTCAGAGAATGTTGCATATAATTAAATTTTTGCTTGATGCATAAAGTTTAAAGATTAAAACTAATAAAACAAGTAAAAAAAAGAGACTTTTCCATTTGATTACATTTTGTATGATGGATTATGCAGAAAAAGTAGAATTGGGCTGAAAGATCTATCGCTTTATCGCCTCTTCAGGTTGTAAATCGTGTTTTTAAAAAGGAACTAAGTAACTAAGTAATTAATTACTTTTGAAAATAAGTAATCAGTAAAGTAACGGGATTACTTTTGGGGGAAGTAATCAGTAATTAGTTACTGATTACTTTTTTCAAGTAACTTGACCAACACTGGTCCCCAGTATACCTTTTTTGCCTCGTTCTGACCACTAGTCATGTTATGGCCTTCATCTTGGTCAGAATTTTCTCCAGAACCCAGATCAGATTGACTACTTTTTCTTTTCAAATATTCATCTATTGCTATTACGCCCTGCGTGGTCTCACAGCATGACTATTATGTAATTTCTTCTTCCCGTCCTTCTGTTTTACTGGGAGTTGGCAACCTATTTAATTACTGCCCTCTAGTGGAAGAGAAAGTAATTGTTCTGCCTGTTACTCATGCCCATTGCTTAGAGTACTAATCAGGTGGAACCAGATGATCTTCCAGGGCACACCTAATCATTTCTCCAGTGGCTGGCAAACACTGATATTGTCACGGAAAACGGGGTGAGCCGTGTGGAGGCATAAATGAGGACCCAAGAGCAGGCATTCGCTGAGATGCGAACGAGGTTTATTGCAACATAAAACACAAGGAGAAAATGGCAAAACGGAACTAAAGATAAACTACACTGGGAGAAACTAAACTACAAAACAGCAGAGCAGAACATGGAGGAAGGTGGGCGAAGGCACATGAAGGTTGACAGCAGGGCAAACACACAGTAGATACACAGACGGACCAGCAAACAGCACACAAGTAGACACAACTTAAATACACACTGAAGAACACAGGGCGATTACACACATGTGGGAAACACAGCTGGACCTGATGAGCGTGATGAGACGAGGGGGAAGCAAAACTAAATACAATGACGTAAGACATGGACCTTCAAAGTAAAACAGGAAACAGTTCAGAAAGACGACGGCGTGACACTGAACTAAAGCTACACTAAACACGAAGGCACAAAACACAAACCCTAAGAACAAACCCTAAACCAGAATAAACTGAAACATAGAATTATAATATTCAAAACACGATAACTAAACAATCAGAACATAAATAATATCACAGATAAATACCAAAATACAACAAACTGAAAATGCTGGGTCAAATGACCCAGGACCGTGACAGATATAAAGATTAATGTTTACATTGAAGTATTGGACAAATCTGTTGACCTGTATTATTTCATCCAGAACATCCCGAACACCACTACAACAACCTCCTTCTCTCTGAGACAGTCTGCTGCAGCCTTACAACTTAAGGTAATTAAATCTTTACTCTCAGCATTTCTTGTGTAAGGATTGTGAAAGATAATTGTTTTGTTTTTTAATTGATGTATTTGTCATTTTGCTATCTTATTGTCTTTAATGTCTTTGTTTGTTTGTTTTTTATCAACAGGTATAATAACTGAAACCATGCTGAAGGCATTTCTGTTTGGATGCTTCCTGCACTGAACATTCAGAATCTCACTACAACAACCTCCTTCTCTCTGAGACTGTCACAGTCCTGAGTTGGTGACCCAGTGTTCTGTATCTCTTTAATTTGTGTTTCTTGATTATTTGTTATTCATGGTTTTCACTGTTAGTGTTTTGGTTTCTGTCCTAGTATTTCTAGCTCCCTAGTTCAGTAGTATTTCTTGAGTTCTAGTTCTTAGGTTTTGGTATTTGGCTTCCCTGTGTCCTGTGTTGTCTACTCGGTGCCCTCCCATCCCACGTTTCACGTTCCTATGTTCTCTGTCTCCCCGGTCTCTTTGTTAAGTTTACTATCTTGTGTTCAGTCGCTATGTTTCCTGTTTTACTTTGAAGGTCCGTGTCTTATGTCATTGTATTCAGTTTTCCTTCCTCCCTGTCTCGTCATGTTCATTAGGTTGAGCCATGTCTCCCTCCTGTGTTACCTCTGCATGACGTCCCTGTATTGCCTCAGCGTTCTCTCCATCAGCTTTCCTGTGTTTCCTGGTTCCTCATCCCCTGGTTCTGGTCAATCCTCAGGTTATATGTTTATGGTTAGTTTTCCCTAGTTTAGGTTTTGTTAGTTTTCTCTGTTCCACCTGTTTGCAGTATTGATCATCCATAAATAAAGGCTCGCTTTCTGTTCAAAACATTCTCCCGCATCCATGTCTGCATTTGGGTCCCCATTCTTCTAAAATCCCACACATCTGCCTCTGCAGCTGTGACAGAGACAGTCTGCTGCAGCTGTACAAATAACATTTTTACTCTCAGTATTTTTTGTGCACGGATTGTGAAGGATAATTTTTATTTGCTTGGATGAATCTGTCGTTTTAGTTCATCTTATTGTATCTTAACTTTTTCTCAACTTATCTATTCATCTTATTGAACATCACTTTCTGTAAAATGTTCTGTAAAATGGATATTTTTCTCTCTAGAGATGACCAACAAACAACATCTCCCTGCAGCAGCTTCTCTCTGCCTTCCTACAAGCACTTGCTACAACTACTACAACAGCTGCATCCATTATAACTCCCTGAAATCATAAAGGAAACTAAAAAACCAAAGAGTGGTTTTAAGCCAGCATTGCATTTATGACGCCAGGACAATGTTGCTTGTTTTGCTTTACTTTTTCTCTTTTCTAAATTGAATCTTGACTTTTGACTTTCTGATCACTGTTGTGTTTAGTAGCTGCCAAATAAAGTTCATCAGTGAAAATCAGTTAAACTCAAAATGTATTTTTTTTGTTTGTTTGTTTTTCACAAACACCATTGTATTGTATGGTTAGGCACAAGTTTTTGTACACAGATTCTGCCATTTTTTCTCTGTACACAATCACAGGGAATTTTAAATCAAACAATTGAGATACTATTGCAGAATTGCAGACGTTCACCTTTAATGTGGGTGGGTCTTTACAAAAATATGACATCAACTGTTTAAGTATTACAAACATTTTTATCTTTAGTGCCCAATTTTGAGCAGCTCAGTACTAATTGGATAACCTGACATCATTTTATATACAAACATCATTTTTTTTATGCTTTGACTGAAATACTTAAGTCTATACACCATGAACATCACAAATACTGTGTCTCCTCCCTTCAGATGTTCTTCTTGGCATTTACTACAGAGCCTTCGGTTGCTGCTTCTCTTTGGTTCTCTTTATCTTCAGTTTTGTCTTTAATAGCTGCTGTATTGCTTTGGTAAGTGGACTGATTCTTATATAGTGCATTTCTACTCTCCCTGCTTTATACAACATGCCACATTCACCCATATTAACTTTCCTAGCTAACATTCACACACGTTCATACTCCAATGGATGCATCAGAGTAACTTGGGGTTACTAACTTGAGACAAGTATTGTGCATGCAGACTGGGGAAGCCAGGGATTCAACCACTAACCTTCCTAATCAGTAGATGATCTGTGCTACCTCCTAAGCTCCAGCCACCCCTTTTTCAATGTGTTTTTGCACCGTGGCGCATTAATCAGCTGAGCAAGAGTAGAGAGTAAGACATTTTGCATTGAAAATGGTCTGCTTTCTGAAAATAAGTCAGAATTTCAAAAGATTTTTGTTTTTCTGTTAAGCCACAACACTGACCTATGAATCGTGCAAGCTTTTTTAAACTCTATAAGACCAAGTCATTCAAAAATAAGTGGAGATTTTCAATAATCTGTGTGAATAAATTATGAAAAACAATGATGCCGTTCAACATGGGTTTTTATTCATTGTTGGTTCATTTTCAATTCATTCTTTGTAACAGTAATAGCTGTTGGTGAAGGAGCAGCTTATCGTATAGCGGCAAGAATCGCTGCAAGGAGCGTTGGATTCTGCAGAAGTGTTGGATTCTGTAGAAGAGCTGTTATCAGGGTAAGATAACTTGTGTTAGTCCCAGTAGTCTGCAAGAAAATAAGTAATAAATATTATTACATGGGATAATGCATTCTCTGTTGAATGGCTTTCTTTGGATATGATAATATTGGAGAGTCCAGTGTGTCTAATGTTCAAACATAGAAAGACAAACATGACACTCACCCCCTCCCTAGATGAAGAACGTGCATCACGCTCGTGTGCTGAGTCAATCTGTTTAAAAAAAACAAAAAATACATGCAAATGTGTTGTTTGGATATAACAGTACAGGAACACTGATACAGTCTCTGGTGACACGATTCCACACACAGTACAAGATATAGTTATACATTATATATTAAAACATTAATTTAGTCTTCAGTCATATTACACTTACAGGATTTGCCAGAGCAAGGCTCAGCAGGCATCCAAGCAGAAACACAACCTTGATCATGGTTTCAGTGATTCACCTGTTAACAATAATTTTGATGAGATGTGGTCAAAACCATCAGCCAAATCACCATTCCACCAACATTACATTGAAAACACAGAAGCAATAAAGGATTGATGAGAAATGTTACCGTCAGGTCTTCACAACTTCAGCAGACTGTCTCAGAGATGTGGATGATTGTGGTAATGCTGTACTGACAGTGAAGCTTTTTATACACAGTTGCAAGAGATGATTTAATCTCATTTGCGTAACTGTTGGGAAATTATAATTCTTAGTAAACATCCTCATCTTAATATAAGAGGAAACACAATTAGGCAATAATCAGGGACACACCTGAATTACACCTAATTCTTAGTAGGTATGATTTCTGTCAGAAATTATATGCCATGGTTGGTTTTGTCTAACATTCAATTGTGAAACTGTGGTGTACATTGTCCTTACTTGATATCAATTTTGGTCTGAGATACTTAAAACTAAAGGGTTAAGTACCAGTCTTCCAGTCAGCATTCAGTGATATTTTCTTTTGTCCTAGAGGTCTTGAATGTGAAGAAATGTTGTATTTTATAGAATAATACTGGGGATTTGTGGTCTGTTGTGTATGCAAGAGCTAATCTTGTTTCTGAACCACAGTGATATGAGATTTGCATGGTATGTATTCACATACAAAACTAAAATGTTTTTGTGAATGTTCCTTACGTACAATTACGTACAATTGTCTACACATAAAAATATATGAAGAATGTCCTCTATATCTTTATATCTATATAATAAATCTTTGTGTATTACCACTGCAGTTTCAATTAAAAGAATTTTTAAAAATGCAAGTGAGCATGACCATTTCTATTTATCTTCTAACATCCAGGGATCCTCATGATGTGTTTCACAGTGTCTAACAAGCTTTGTAAAGTATCTTGATGCATGCTCAATCATCCTGGTAAGGAAGTTGAAAAACTGAATCTGTCCATCTTGATGTGGCGTTTAGAGTAGGAGAGCGCAGTGTTTAGAGAAAATGCTTCTCAGCTGTTCCGATGCTCGTAACACCTAAGCAATCACTAAGGACTTTCACTTGAAAAAAAGTAGTTGTCCTACTCTCCTGTCTTGCCTTGGGCATTCTTTAATCAAATTACTGGAGTTTGAGGACATGAACTGATAACTTTCTCCTTCAGGATTTTATGGTAGAGAGAAAAGAAGTCACTACCACTGTCACAGTTTTACCACTGTCACTGTTTTAGTTTTGCACCAAAGGGACTGGCCTAATGCCTCAAACCTCTCAAAAAGGTCAACTTTTGTCTCATCAGTCCAAAGAAGATTTTACCAAAAGTTAGACGCAATAAGTCCGATACAACTTTATGAAGCTCACTTCTGTGTGATGGCAGCGACACTGCGGTGGGTTGTTGAAGATATCCTGAACTTTTGTCTTTGTAACTGCTGCTGATTTTAGCTGTTAACTGATGTTAGCCAGCATTAGTGAAACTTTCTCTGAAGTTGATGTAACAGTGTTGGACTCAGCCTCTTGACAAATAAGCTCTCATACAATGTGAGAATGTGATGAAACTGTTTATCACCGGGAAAGTGTGATATATGTAGTGTGATAGGGCACTCGAACCTAATCCTAGCAAAATTTTAGCTTATGACCTGGCTGGTTTTGTTGTTTAGTCAGCTTTTTTTTTTTGGTGTGGTATAGCTCTCATTTCAAAAACACAAGCAAGGACCCACCTTTCCTGTTCTTTAATTAATAATAATAATGGACTGCATTTATATAGCCCTTTTCAAGACCCTCAAAGCACTTTACAATTCCACTATTCATTCACACAGTGATGGAGGCAAGCTACAGTTGTAGCCACAGCTGCTCTGGGGCAGACTGACAGAAGCGAGGCTGCCATATCACGCTATCAGCCCCTCTGGCCATCACCAGTAGGTGAAGTGTCTTGCCCAAGGACACAACAGCCAAGACAGACAGAGCTGGGGATCGAACCGGCAACCATCCGGTTACAAGATGAGCTTCCCCACCCCCTGAAACACGGTCACCCAAATTGAATACCTTTTAAGTTTTATGTGGACCATCTATCAAATAAACTCAAACCTATAACAGCGACTCATTTCCCAACAATCCCTGATGCTACACTGGGTGTTGTCTGTAAACTGCCTAAGCTGGTAAAGCTCCTGATTTGTAATCATAGCGAGGATTTCCATCTGTTTACCAGTTTGCAAACACTACAGGGTGGAGACCTACATTACGGTGGCAATGTGCAATGTTTTCTGGTTATATTCAGATTAATGTTAACATTTCAGTATTGGACAAATCTATTAAACTGTGTTATTTCTGAAACTTGTGATGAAATGAGTCCAACATAATTATATCAGCTTGAACTGTGAAATAAATGCCAGAAAAAAAATTTTAAATTTTGAGTGTTTGTTGAACCCTTCTGATGAAATGTTTTCAAAAAGATATTCAATTTAAATTTTCACATACAGGTATTTAAATTTGTATCATATTTGCTACATCTGGCAACAAAAAGTCACAAAAGTAAAAAAAAAAAAAGATCAAATATGTTACACTTGGCTTTACAGGGCTAGTCATCAGCCACACCTTGAAATGTGGAGGAGGATGTATTCTTAACAAAGCTGATCCAGTAACTGTATATAAGAAAAGCTGAACATCCAGAACACCACAACAACAACCTCCTTGAGACAATCTGCTGCGGCCTTACAACTTAAGGTGATTAAATCTTTACTCTTAGCATTTCTTGAGTAAGGATTGTGAAAGACATTTTTTTTTTTTTGCTTGAGTGAATTTGTCATTTTAGCATATCTTATTGTCTTTAATCTTTTTTCAACAGGTACATTAACTGAAACAATACTGAAAGTACTTCTGCTTGGATGCTTCCTGTGCGGGACTCTGGTTAAACCTGCAAGTATTATCATAAGTGATATATTAGCAGATATTATTTTAATATGCAAATACAAGTAATACCACACTTTGGATGATGGTGAGGGCACACGGACACTATGAGGCGAGTGCTTTCTTTCGCCCCCACATTCAAATCACAGATGAACTGTAAAAGCTTTGGGGGGGTTTTTCTCTCTACAGATCACCAACAACAACAATATCTCCCTGCAGCAGCTTCTCTCTGCCCTCCTACAAGCACTTGCTACAGCTACTATAACAGCTGCACCCACTATAACTCCCTGAAATCGTAAAGGAAACTAAATTTCAATGAGTGGTTTTAAGCCAGCATTGCTTTTATGAAGCCAGCACAATGTTGCTTGTTTTGAATTAGATTTCCTCTTTTCCAAATTGAATCTTGATTTTTTTATTAAATCTTTCTGCTCACTATTGTGTTAAGTCACTGCCAAATAAAGTTCATCACTGAAAATCTGACTCAAATTTTTTGTATTTAATTTTTACATACACCTTTCTATTTTTAAGCCCACAAGTTTTTGTACACATATTTTTTCATTTTTTCTCTGTACACAATCACAGTGAATTTTCAAACAAACCATCAAGATAATGTTGAATTGCAGACTTTCAGCTTTAGTTCAAGTGTCTTTAGAAAAATACTGCATTGACTGTGTAAGAACTACAAATACTGATACCTTTTATCTGTAGACCCAGCAGCTCAAAAATAGCTGGATGAATTGACATCATTTTATATACAAACATTATTTTTTATACTTTGATGGAAATAACACAAACCATAAGCATCAAAAATACTGGTTCTCTTCAGATTTTTTTTTAGGCCTTTAGGAAAAGTCTTCAGGTGCTGCTTCTTTGTGGGTCTCTTTTTCTTCAGTTTTGTCTCCAGTATCTGCTGTGTGGGTTTGTGTTGGGTGACTGACTTGGCCATTGCACCTCAATAAATGGACAAACCAGTGCTGTGTCTACTCATTACCAACGAATGTGCAAAGAACTAATGATTACATTGTATCTGTAGGCACTTTGTTACTAGCAGTCTAGCACAGATACAGTTAATTTGTTACTATTTCTTTAGTTGAATCTACGAACAACCACAAAAAAGAACATAGTTTGACAGGCAGAAATTTGTATTTTTGCACAAATGAGTTGATTCCCAGAGAACGGTTACAAAAAAACACACACAAAAAAAATAAAACCTCCGGGTAATGGCGTTTACTGGGTAGACGTGCTTTAGGTCCGCTCCGCTACACGGCTCAGCATTTACCTAACGAACCTACTTTTTTTTGAGATTTTGCTTCCCAGTTTTGGATGCCTTTTGCTTTTGTCGGTTACCGAAGATTTAAAGAATGTCTAAGTCAAGGGGCAAACAAGACCGAGAAACCTCGACACTTGCGGCGCCTGCAACTGCAGCCGAGATTAGCTTAATGCTCGAGGAGCATAGAGCTGCATTGCTAGCGGACTTCAAGTCATCCTTTCAGGACTTGTCCTCTAAGTTAGACACTGTGCAGTCTGCAGTGCAGGACCACGGTCAACGCATTGATTCTTTGGAATCGACATACACTGAATTTGACCAACGTCTGGACCAATTAGAGTCCGAATGCTCTATGCTTCGCAAAGACAACAACTGGCTAAAATCCAAGGTGGCAGACTTGGAAGGTCGCAGCAGGAGGCAGAATATACGACTTGTAGGACTACCTGAGGACATTGAAGGCCCACGCCCGACAGCTTTCTTTTCTCAACTCCTCGTCGATGTTTTTGGAACGCAGATGCTTCCCTCGCCGCCCGAGCTGGACAGGGCGCACCGGAGTCCAGTTCCGAAATCGACGAAACCACGGCCGGTCATTCTGCGATTTCACCGGTACCAAATAAAAGATCTTATAATCCGGGAAGCTCGTAAGAAAGGCGAGCTCAGCTACAACGGCCACAGGATCCGGCTATATGAAGACTACAGCCCGGAGGTGGTGAAGAACCGAGCTGAGTATAAAGACGCGATGTCTGAACTTTATAAGCGGGGATTTAAACCTGCGCTCCTCTTCCCGGCTAAACTGCGCATCGTTCTGCCCGCAGGGGAGAAACAGTGGTTTACGTCTGCTTCGGAAGCCGATAAGTTCGTGCAGGGCTTGAGGAACGAGGCTGAAGCTCAAAGGCCACAGTGACTGACAGCTGCGAGTAAAGTGACTTGAATCCTTGTTGACTTGCAGGCAATCGGACGATTGCAGAGAAGGCAGGCAAGCACTACATGTTTCTGTTACTTCAGGGTATACTAGTTGTCACCATTCTAACACTTGGTTCTTATGTTTCTTTTGTAATATTTTGAATTAATGTTCACTGATCCCTAGAAGGTTCGACTTATATTGGGATATACACTTAGTACTTCAAAGTTAAGGTTATATGGAGTTTCTATGTAGCAGGAGTTTGGGCTAGGAGGTTGAAGCTGTTGGGAATATACTGCGGTCACCTTAGTTCAGAAAGGGGACCTAGTGGGTGGTTGGGGCGGGGTGGGGGGAACTATGGCCTCGAGTTATTGTTCCTGTTTTTGTTTGCTTTGGTTGTATGTGGGTTTGTGTTGTGTGTTGTGTTTTGGGTTTTTTTGTTGTTGTTGTTTTTTTTTTTTGTTTTTTTTTTCTCTTGTCCCCTCCCATGTACGGTGAACTTGTTATTGTCACCAGATTTCAGTAAAACATATATATGGCTAGTTATAGCACTAACAATAGTACTATTAGATTCTTGTCTTGGAATGTGAAAGGCTTGAACGGTCCGGTAAAGAGATCTCGGGTTCTCAGCCACGTAAAACATCTCAGTGCAGATGTAGCTTTTCTCCAGGAGACTCATTTGCGAGCCAAAGATCATAAAAGACTTAAACCTCCATGGATAGGTCATATGTTTCACTCAAACTTTGATATTCGAGCCAGAGGAGTGGCAATTTTAATTAGGAATGAAATCACTAAATTGATTGCTGACAAAAATGGGCGATATCTAATTGTTGTAGGGACCCTCATGAATAACCCAGTTGTTTTAGTGAACGTCTATGCCCCAAACTTTGACAACACTCTGTTTGCTAATAATCTTCTGAGGATGATTCCTGACTTAGATACACACCTCCTGATATTTGGAGGTGATTTAAACTGCGTTATTGACCCAGCTTTAGACAAATCTGCCACTGGCTCTAAAGCATCATCTGCTATGTCCAGGGCTTTCTCACACTTTATGACCCAAAATGGATACATTGATCCTTGGAGGTTTTTTAATCCCCAAGCCAGAGAATATTCCTTTTTTTTCAAATGTTCATCACACATATTCTCGGATCGATAATTTTTTTATAAATGGCTCCATGGCTTCTAAAGTTTGCAACTCTGAATATCTTCCGATTGTTATATCTGATCATGCTCCATTAATCCTGGATATGGCTTTGTCTCCTGGCTATAGACCTCAGCACCCATGGAGGTTGAACTCTCTTCTTTTGTCTGATTCAGCTTTCTGTGACTATATCTTATCTGCAATTGATAACTTCTTAACTACGAATGAGTCTGAGGACATCTCAAACTCTCTACTATGGGAAACTCTTAAAGCATACCTCAGGGGCCAAATAATTTCCTATTTATCTCACCTATCTAAATCTAAGAAAGCTAAGCAAAATGAACTTTCTGCCAAAATTCAAGCTCTAGATCGGCAACACGCTCAAACTCCCTCACCTGAAATATATAAGCAGCGTCTTAACCTGCAATCGGAGTTCAGTCTCCTGTCGACCCATGATGCAGAGCAATTGTTATTACGGTCCCGTGGCAACTATTATGAACATGGTGATAAAGCCTCTCGTCTGTTAGCCCACCAGCTACGTCACCAATCGGCATCTCGCCAAATATTGCAAATTAGAAATGAATCGGGAACTTTGACTTCTGATCCAACGGAAATCAACTCAATTTTGAAGTCATTTTATAGTTCTCTGTATACATCAGAGTTCCCCTCTAATTCTATAGATATGAACCAGTTTCTTAACAAATTGGATACCCCTACAATTACAACCTCAACAGCAGCAGAAATAGATGCACCACTCACTTTGGATGAGGTTATATCATCAATCACATCCTTACAGTCTGGAAAGTCCCCTGGTCCTGATGGGTTCCCAGCCGAATTTTATAAAAAATTCCACTTAAAACTGGCCCCTCTGCTGCTGTCGGTTTTTGAGGAGTCTCTGAAATGCGGCTCTCTCCCTCAGACACTAAGACAGGCTTCTGTCTCATTACTGCATAAAGAAGGAAAGGATCCTACCTGTTGTGGCTCTTATCGACCAATAAGCCTTCTTAATGTAGACTTTAAAATCTTATCCAAACTGCTAGCAACCCGTTTGGAAAGAGTTCTCCCTTCTATTATATCAGACGAACAGACAGGCTTTATTAAAGGAAGACATTCCTTTTTTAATATATGGTCCCTTCTTAATATAATATATTCCAGAAATCATAGTACCGTCCCTGAGGTGGTGATTTCATTGGATGCTGAAAAAGCATTTGATCGAGTGGAATGGGAGTATCTTTTTGCAGTCTTGAGGAAATTTGGTTTTGGTGACAGTTTTATATCTTGGATTCATCTTTTATATACTACGCCACTGCCATCTGTTTGTACTAATAATGTGAATTCTGAGTATTTTACTCTATCACGTGGTACACGTCAAGGCTGCCCACTCTCACCTTTACTTTTTACTTTAGCAATAAAGCCTCTTTCTGTGACTCTCAGAACCTCGCCTCTGTTTCAAGGGGTTATTCGTGGTGGTACGGAATATAGGGTTGCTCTGTATGCAGATGACTTATTACTATATGTTACAAATCCAACAATTTATTTACCCTCTATAATGGAAATACTTGTGAGTTTTGGCTCTTTCTCTGGGTACAAGATTAATATACAAAAAAGTGAATGTTTTCCTATAAACCCAGTTGCAAAGGAGCTTAGACAGACAGATTTTAATTTCCATTTAGCTTTCTCAGGTTTTAGATATCTAGGAGTGCATATTACCAGTTCATTTAAAGCTTTGCGAACAGCTAATCTTAACCCTTTGCTGACCTATGTCAGGTTGGCTTTTCAAAGGTGGGCAAATCTTCCTGTGTCACTTCTTGGCAGGATTAATATTATAAAAATGAATATTCTACCTAAATTCCTCTACCTTTTTCAGTGTATCCCATTGTTTCTACCTAAGTCCTTTTTCAAATCTGTGAATCGAATGATTTCATCATTTATATGGGCAAATAAGACCCCCAGGATTAGTATGACCTCACTACAACAGGGTAAGCTCAGTGGGGGTCTTGCTTTGCCCAACTTGATGTTTTATTATTGGGCAGCCAACATTCAGAAGTATACCTATTGGCTGAATGATCCTCAAGCTACTTGGTGTTGCCTTGAGGCTCAATCATGTTTCTCTTCCTCACTCCCAGCACTATTATTTTCATCCCTTCCGGTTTCCCTGTTACGATTCACAGACAACCCTGTTCTAATTGGCTCTCTAAAAATATGGTATCAATTCCGGCGTCACTTCAATTCTATCTCTGCTTCTGCTCTGACCCCAGTCTGCAACAACCACCTCTTCCCCCCATCCCTGGTGGACTCCTCCTTCAGTATATGGGCAAGAAAAGGTATCAAATGTTTTCATGACTTCTTCAAAGATAACATTTTTCTCAGCTTTAGTGAACTTTGCTCTTTGTACGATTTGCCCTCGTATCATTTGTTCCGCTACTTTCAAACAAGACACTGTGCATCTTCTATCTGGTCAGAGTTTCCAAGTCAGCCTTTCAAGCCTTGGTGGGAAGACTTATTCCAGTTGAAGCCTCACAGTAAGGCTCTAATATCACAAATCTATACTTTAATTATGTCACCGGGCAATTACTCAACCAAGAAAATTGCCTTGAGTTGGGAACAGGAACTGGGTCTTCAGTTTGTTGAAGGTTACTGGGATAAAGTCATTGACAGAATTCATTCTTCAGCCTCATGTGCAAGACTCTCCCTTATTCAGTTTAAGACGGTATACAGATTACACTTCTCAACATCTAGATTATCTAAAATATACCCCAGCATTCCGGACCTGTGCAACAGATGCAACACCTCCCCCTGTGATTTAACTCATATGTTTTTTGCCTGCCCGTCACTTCAATTATACTGGACTTTTTACTCTGAAGTGCTCTCTCATGTTTTGAGTGTCACTCTCAAACCATGTCCACTAGTTGCCATTTTTGGTGTTTCTGAGGACGCCACCCTGAACCTTAGTCGTAAACAACTGGATATTATCGCTTTCACTTCACTGCTGGCACGGCGTCGAATTTTGCTGTCTTGGAAAGCTTCTCACCCTCCAGCCCGATCACGTTGGCTGGAAGATGTTATGTTCTTTTTAAAAATGGAGAAAATAAAATTTAGACTCAGAGGGAATGTTAATAAGTTGTCACAGATGTGGCAGCCTTTTATCACTTACTTTAACTCGTTGAAAACACTTACAATAGACTAAACTTTTGTACCACAAGGTTCCCTTCTGTTATGGTTTTGGGAGGGAGTTGATTTTTTTTTTTTTCTGTGCGTGGGTTGTTGTTTTTGTTTTTCTTCCTTTTTTTTTTTTTTTTTCTGTTTTATTGTTATCATCCGAATCTCAATGGCCCAACCTGTTTTGATATATGTCTTTATATCGGTTGATACTTGCTGTATTGGGCCTGATATGTTAAATTACATGTGCAAAACTTTATAAATAAAGATTAAAAAAAATAAAAATAAAAAATAAAACCTCCAAAAAAGATCAGATGTACTGTATTTGAAAGTCAGGTTCTTTTTCAATTTCAATTTAACTGAATTCAGTTCCAAATCACAATAACAGTTGCCTCATTACACATAGCAGACAGGTCTGGCCCAGATCTGGTGTCAAGCTGGCACTGCTGGCTGACTTCTGGCATGGTAAGTGGTATGTCATCCAGATGTGGGCCAGGTCTGGCAATGATGGCACTATTTATGTTCCTATTTTCCTATTTTAGTTAGAATACCCAAATACCATGTTGCAATACTATACTGCTAGGGTAGCCAACGTTTCAAATGCAGGTTTAACAGGTTTGTGAGTGTACACTTTATCCAAAACTTAGTGACAGTTTAGTCATTGTTGCCACTGGGAGGCTGTAGCTCAGGCGGTAGGGCAGATCACCTACTGATTGGAAGATGAGTGGTTCAATCCCTGCCTCCCCCAGTCTGCATGTCGAGAGTATGAATGTAGTTAGGAAGCACTCAGTTTAGAGAAAGAGTGTGATTTGTGAATGGGGCATGTTGTATAAGGCACCTTGAGTAATCTGGGAGAGTAGAAAAGTGCTGAATAAGAATCAGTCCATTCACTGTCTGGGCAGAGTTTTGTCATGTTACTTTTGCATGTTGTGGCACATGTTGTTATTATATGGCTTGATTAAGCTACACATTATGCTGACATCTGGGGCCAGAGCTGAAACTGTTCTGGGCCAGCACAGGGCCAGCAGTGTGTCTGCAACTCCCGTGGCTGCACACAACTTATACATGGCCCAAATACTGCAAAGAATGATGGCCCTTTGGTGGCCCAGATCAGGTTTACCAGAGGTAATCCACACATGGGCCAGCACAGGACCATCAGTGTGTTTGCAACTGGCTTTGTGCTGGCCCATGTGTGGGCCACCTCTGGCAAACCAGATCTGGGATACCAAAGGGCCGTAATTCTTTGCGGTATGTGGGTCATGTGTAAGCACATTGTGTGGGCCAGATCCGGGCCATACCAGTTTTGCTATGTGGGATGGTGCTTTAGACCATAAGGTTCAGACGCTACAAAGAAAAAGTAGAAAATCCCAGCAATCATATGATCTCCTTTGAGCAAGCACTATGGCGACAGTGGGGGAAAAAAATCCCTTTTTACAGGAAGAAACCTCCAGCAAATCCACACTCAGGGAGGGTCGTCCATTTGCCAAAACCGGTTGGGGTAAGGGGAGGAAGACAGGAAAGACTGAAGGCTCAGCCTCCAATTCTACTTTAAAACATGCTAGCTTACCATAAGTAAGCCTGCAGTCTAACAGCGAAGTCCTCTAATTAGGTGATACAATTCTATAAGATAAGATGGCACTTAATTATATAACACTTTGTATGAGATGAGCAAGATTTTGAATTTAGAAGGGCACTAATAAAGAGAAGCCAATATAAGAAAAATATGCGCTCTCTTTCTAGTTCCTGTAAGTACCCTTGCTACAGCATTTTGGATTAACTGAAGACTTTTCAGGGAGTTTTTTTAGGACATCCTGATAATAACAAATTACAGTAGTCCAGCGCAAAAGTAATAAATGCATGAACTAGTATTTCAGTTTCACTCTGAGAGAGGATATTTCTAATTATAGACATATTGTGCAAATGGAAGAAAGCAGTCCTACATATGTGTTTAATATTTCCATTAAATGGCTTATTCTGGTCAAAAATGAATAAGATATTATGGTCGACAGCAGTGAACTGTTGTGCTTGTCCTGAGGTCTAGCAGGACAAGCACAAAGATGAGTCCACTGTCAGAGGCCAGAGCTAATGGTAAAGGAGATATTAAAAATTGTGAGATATTTAGATTTCTGAGTATCACAACAAAGCATCATAAAAAGAGTTACTCAACCCTAGTTTTAGCACCTTAATATTTCAAACAAACAGAGCCACTTATAAGGCTTGTGGTCGTGATGAGCCAGAGTGAGAACTCATCTTATATATACATACAAACACACATTTCACTTTGAAAGCTTTTTAAATTATCTGAAGGAGGAAAATTTAGGTCAAGATTTGATCCAGATCTTTCTGGGTGTGACACATCACACCAATTATAATCTAAAATCTTTCACTCAGTGCTAATGGACTATATTTGTTTAACTCCTTGAATTAAAGCTGAAAGTCTGCATTTCAATCACATTTGATTGTTTGATTTAAAATTCACTGTTGTCGCTCATAGGGGGAATATAAATTGTGTCATTGTCCAAATATGTGTAAATTTTGACTTAGAATAACACAGAGGTTGTAGAGAGAGAAAAAACAAAAAGACAAAAAACGAAATCTGAATCTACATGATTTTTACATATGAATTTTATTTGACAGCTAAAGACAATAGTGACCATAAAGACTCATTAAGAAGTCATGGTTAAAAAATTTTTAAACAAAAAACAAAAACATAACAGGCAAACACAACATGGTGCCTATGTCAGAAATTCGACGCAAATGCAAAGGCTTAAAACCACTCTTTGATCTTTGGTGTCCTTTTATGTAGTGGCTGCAACTATTGTAGTTGTAGTGGGTGCAGCTGTTATAGTAGTTGTAGCAAGTGGTTGTAGAAGGGCAAGCTAGAGCTGCAGGAAATCAATAAAATTGCTGTTCACCTGTAAAGAAAATGTTTTAGAGAAAGTGACGCTCCTGTGTGATTTAAACGTGGAGGATAAAGAAAACACTCACCTCATTTGAACTGAAGCCAGAGCAGGCCAGGCATTCGTGTGCCTTGTCCATCTGTAGAAGATTCAAAAGCAGGGTATTACTTGTACATATTTATACTCTTATAGTATCTGCATATATTTTCCCTTATAGTGTTATTGAATCATGCCTAATGATAATACTTACAGCCTGAGGCAGAGTGAGGCTCAGGAGGCATACAAGCAGAAATACCTTCATCATTGTTTCAATGATTGTAAATGTTGAAAAAGATAATGAGGATAATAAAGACGCAAAATGAAAACACTCTTCGACAATCCTGACACAGAAAATATTGCGAATAAAGTTTTAATTACCTGAATCTGTACAGCTGCAGCAGACTGTCTCACAGTGAATGAGGTTGTTTTAGTGATGCTCTGGATGTTGAGTGCTTCTTATATACAGTTACTGGATCAGCTTTGTTAAGAAATCCTCCTCCTCCCCATTTGAAGGTGTGGCTGATGATTAGAGACAGAAATCCCACTTGGACATGAAACTGTTGCACTAGTTTCATCACAAACAACAGAAATAACAGAGTTTAATTGATTTGTCTAAGGTTTTTCTTTATTAATTTTTACACAATCAGAAAACATTTTATATTACTACTTTAATGCACGTCTCCACCTTCTCGTGTTGTCAGACAGGTAAACTGATGAAAAAGTTGGCTATGATTAAAAATCAAAAGACTTAGTGGCCTAGGCATTTAAAAGGTATACACCCACTGAAGTTTGCATTTCTGTCTGACTTTTCTCTTAGGAAATGAGTTGCTATTATGGGCTTAAGCTACTGCACTGTACCTTGTACAGTAAAGTCATGTAACAGGACATTATTAGATCTATCTATCTCTCTATCTATCTCAAAAATAGTTTTATTTGTTGTTATCTATCGTCTACCTGGGCCTTCCACAGAGATTTGGACTGAATTCTCAGACTTTTTATCTGATTTAGTGCTCAGCTCAGAAAAGATAATTATTATGGGTGATTTGAACATGCACGTAGATGCTAAAAATGACATCCTAAACTCAGTATTTAATCAGTTATTAGACTCAAATGGCCTCTCAAAATGTTAAAGAAACTACACAACACTTTAATCACACTCAAGATCTGTGTTTGCTAATAGCATTTAAATTTACAATAATGGATTACACAGCAGTGGGGAGTAGATTTCATCACAGTAGATATCTTTCTGTCTCTAATCATCAGTCACACCTTAAAATGTGGAGGAGGAGGATTTCTTCTTTCTATGTTTTCTGACTGTGTAAAAATTAACACTCCAACCAGCAGGACATGACCTGCCGCAACACCTTACTCAGGAGGCGACAGCCTTGGGCTACGTCCACACTAGCCCGGATAGATTTGAAAACGGCATTTTGGTCTGAAAACGCTCCGCGTCCACACTAGCGTTTTCAGTCGTTTTCACAGAGTTGTGCGTCCACATTGAAACGGCTGAAAATGCTTACGTTCCAGTACTGCGCATGCGTGAAACACAAGAAGATTCGTCCTGCCTTATTTCTGTCTGCCGTTTATTTACTTTCCGGCTCTTTGAAACATTGCGGCAAAATGTCGAGGAAAAGCACCAAGTTTTTTAAATGGACTAACAATGAGGTGGAGTTGTTGCTGCAAGTAACACAAAAGTACAAAGTTGCAAAAGCTAGTGAGAATTAAAGAATTTGAAGAAAAGCTAACTGAAGCATGTGCAAACTGATATTAATCGTTAATAGGGCTGTCAAAATTGAGAGCAAACAAAACAACTGCTGTATAATGCCCTCCGCTATCTTTGTTTAATTGGTCACATGACTGCATCACATGACTAACATGCGTCATTATTTTCGAAAGTCTCCGTTTTCGCTGTCCACACTATGACGAATAAGCACAGTCTTCAAATGTATGCATTTTCGAGAGCGTTTTGAAAACGCTGCATTTTCCTTCAGGGAAAATCCCGTTTCAGTGTGGACGGGAGGCCAAAATGGAGAGAAAACAATGCGTTTTTAAATGAAAACGTATTAGTGTGTGGGGCCAGGTGGCGCTGCTGGACTGAGCCCTGGTCCGGATGGGCCTGGGCCCCCTTTCCCTGGCGGGTTGCGGAGTTTAGGGGCGGCCACTTGGGTCAGCGGGGGAGCTTGCCCCAGGGAGGGGTCACTTGCCACTCCCTTCCTTCCCTCCCCATCTCCAGCTGCCTCCCTCTTCCCGCTGCACCACAATCACCCACGCATGCAGGGCCTATACAATACAATATAATACAACTTTATTTGTATAGCACGTTTAAAAGACCAGCGGTACACCAAAGTGCTTTACAATAAAAACAGGAAAATTAAGACAATAAATAAAAGACTATTAACAAAGTACCACATATGTCATCTGGTTAAGGGCACTAATTATACAGCAATAAAAGGGAATATAAGAACAAAGTCACTAAGAACAGATATAGCTAAAAGATAAAGTACATAAACAAGAAATTACAGAACATAAAAGTACATAAATAAGAAATTGAACCAAATATAAAATAGGGACACTAACTAGATGGAAAAGCTATGTTGAATAAATGAGTTTTTAAATGGGATTTAAAAGATAAAACGGAGTCTGACGCACGGATAGCGATAGGAAGGTTGTTCCACAGATTCAGTGCAACCAGGGCAAAAGCATGGTCACCCCTACATTTAAGTCTAGATCTAGGCTGAGCCAGGAATAATTGGGCTGAAGACCTGAGGGCTCGCCCAGCGACATATAGACTAAGAAGATCGACAAGATAACGAGGGGCTAAATTATTTATAATTTTAAAGGTGAGCAACAATATTTTAAATTCAATCCGATATTTTATGGGTAACCAATGCAACTCAATAAGAACTGGGGTGATAGAGGCATGCTTTCTAGTGCCAGTCAGGAGGCGAGCCGCAGCATTCTGGACAAGCTGAAGTCTGTGAAGGAGAGCGGAGTGAAGACCAAAGTAGAGGGAATTACAGTAATCAAATCTAGAAGTCACAAAAGCATGAATGAGCTTTACAAGATCTTTATGAGGAACATAGTGCGTAGCCTTAGCAATAAGGCGCAGTTGGTAAAAGCTAGATTTGATTACTGAAGACACTTGTTTGTTAAATTTGAAAGAGCTGTCCAGCAGGACACCTAGGTCACTAACTGAGTCAGAGAAAGAAGTGGCAAAGGAACCAAAGGTATCAGCTGATAGGCCCCTAGGGATATGGTTGCCAAACACCACAATCTCCGTTTTCTTTTAATTCAGGATGAGGGAATTGTCTGAAAGCCATTCTCTGACTTCTCTCATGCACTTGAGGAAGCAGTGCAACGAAGGAGCAATGTCGTCATCATCTAATTGAAATAAATTTGTACATCATCGGCATAGAGGTGATAAGAAATGTTGTATTTTTCAAAGATTAAGCCTAGGGGGAGCATATATAATGAGAATAACATCTGACACACCTTTACCTTGGGGTAAAGGTGTGTCAGATGGCATCCCCCCCTCTGTCCCCTTCTGCCTGTGCCTCAATTTTATCCCACAACTTAGACATTCACATTACTCACACTCTCATAACACATACATATAGGATCTTGTGGGTGGGCACGCTACACGGAATCCAAAAGACCATCAAGGTGTACACCTCACCCCTGGCGTCGTTGCCCACCTCTCAATTTTAAATACACGTAGACATTGAGGGCTAGCAGGAGGGGCTTACCTGCTCTCTGGCAGGTAGCTCCATGCCCTCCTGGGTTTTAAATGCACCTTAGAACACACATGCATCAACACTACATATGAGCGGGCGGAGGGAGGTTTGGAGTCTTCACACACCCCTGTTCTCTGCGGCCTGTTGGAGCGGGGGGTCTGGGAGGAGGAGTTGGCCGTCCAATTGGGGTCTGGAATGTGGGGTCCACTCTGGCACAGCCGTTTCTGCTGAGTGAGCCCTCATCTGGGGCTCTCCTCAGCTCTTTCTGGGATAGTGGCGCGGCTGCCCCTCTGTTGGTCTTCATTGGTCTCTTGTGTTCTGGGGACCTCTGGATGTCTGGAGTTTTGATCTCCTCCATACCTGCTTCATGCCCTGGAGGACGGGGCTGTGGCTCCCCACACCCTCTAGCAGATCATTACATGAAGGAACCTTTTAAATACAAGTGCGCTCATGCTCACAGGTGTACACACGGGTGCTCACACACAGTGGCGTGTCTAGAAAATTTTTGTTGGGGGGGCTAGGTAGGGGCACAGATTTGGAGAGAGGTGGCAGATGTAATTGGCAGATAATGTTTAAAAATAAATTCTACCAACCGTTAACCATAATTCAATAATCCTGTAAACCTAATAACTGAATGCGCTTTTAACTCTTATTAGAATGAGATTTTAACCACTACAGTGCAAAGTTTTTAGATACTGCGTTGATAAAGTACAAGAGATACAATCAGTGCTTTGTCAGTGTTTACTCAGCATTCAAGAACATCAATATTTGCATAGTATTTTTACTGACATGTAGTGCACATATGTTTTGGGCAAAAACATTTTTAATATTAAAATATGAACATTTGTAACAAACAATTGACAAATTAGCCAATTCCAATGTAAAACTTTATCTGCCTGTTAAAAAAAGAAGATAATCTTCTCACAAACTGGTGTTTGATTTTGAAACAGGAAAAAAGTGGAGAAACAAATGAAAAGACTAACATTTGAATAAAACCTGAAAGCAAGTAAATACTTTCTATGCTGCCTTATGGTAAACTTTGGTAATATTGATAAAGAACAACACTGGCTGATGATGAAATACAGTCAGCTGGCATGGTGACACTGCCAGTATTAACCTGCAGGGCTGGACCGGGACAGAAAATCGGGCATTTTGACTACAGACCGGCCCACCAGGTATTAAAGCCATAAAGCCTTTGAATGAAAACAAATGCTGTTGTGACAGTGATGTACAGTCTTGTTGGTATATGTATGATTTCTATACATTTTACGTCAGATAAAAACTTTGGTTGTAAGATTTAGAGTTACCAGCTGTCAGCTGCTTAGAAAAGGATCCTGGTGTTATTTGTCTCTCAGAAACAGTTCATAACTTCCCTTCAACTCATCCATGTCACCTAAAAGGTAAACCTGTTTCTCCATCACCTGTTCAGCTCTGATGATTCAGTAAGGACATCTCCTGGTTTCATCTTCATGTTTCCCTCTCATCACATAACCAAACCGATATCATGACCAGCAGCTTTACAGCTGTGGCTCCAGCAAACATCAGCTGATACTAGAAATTAATATTAAATAAATTCTAACAACAGCTGATCAAGCTTAAACGTGCTGCTGTTGTTTAGAGCGACATCCGCTGGTTTCCTCTTTCTGGCGCAAAGTGGGCGATAAATAAACAAGAGAGAAAAGCCGATCAGCTGATCATTGATCAGTTTAATGATTGAAGTAGCAACAGGGGAGGCAGGGGGAGAGAATGAGAGAAGAAGAGGCAGCTGTGCAGCATAACGACAGAATAACTCCTTTGTGTCTTTTTTTCATTATAGCGAAAGTCCGGGACAAACTGCGTCTCTTCTCAGCTCAATACGAAACGTGTAATATTTTCTCTGAATGAGGGACCATTCCATTTTTTAAGGAGCCGTTGGCAACTCTACTAACTAACCTTATGAATAAAATAAAGTTCACTATCAGTAACATCATAGCACCCACCCAGCTGTATAAAAACTCCGTCAAGCTGGCTAGATCGCAGTACGAGTTATTGTAACTGACGGTAAAAAGTCAGCACAACGAAAATAAACTCCACCTAAACTTGGTTTATATCTGACCCAGATAGACTGCAGGTCATAACTTCTTACCTGGAGTTCAGTTCACCTGACACTCGGACTGGCGGCTGCCTCGGGTCTCTCCTCCTGCCTCCCCTTCCCTCATCCACGTGCTGGCCTCTGTGGAAGCTCCGCCATAGCCACCACCAAACAACTGAGTTATTTTTACACATCGACCTGCATCTGGCCAATCCACCACCTCTTATTGTTCATGCCATTACAAAAAAAATAAAAAATAAGTCACTGGGGATATGCCCGGTATGCCCGATGGCCAGTCCAGCTATGTTAACCTGCAACCAAATCTGCAGCTCCATACAGCAATGTTACGACTTAGATTATATCTTATAACTCATAACTCTTATGTTAGCTGCCCTCAGTAGCATACTGTCTGAAATATTCCACAGCTGCAATAATTCTTTAAGTGTTATTTTTTTCCTTGGTATTCTAATTTCACCGAAGTTTACTAAACTCAACAAACTTGATATTACTTACCGGGACATTTATTCTGTCCTCATTTTCTTTCACCGAAAAATTGTTTCCTGCAGTGCCGTCTTTCGTGCTTGGCTCTCCTACCTTTGCTAACGTGATGCACATAGCGCAGAAGCCGATGCTGCATTCACTTACACTCGGATATCTCAGCTTCACCGTGAAAACATAATCGGACATTTGATATTTGATTGAATTTTATTGTTTTGCCTTTGGGGTGGCACCTGGGGTGGCCAGTCTGGTTGGGGGGGTGGCCTGTGCCCCCCCAGGCCACCCCGCTGGACACGCCACTGCTCACACACACAAACTACACCCTTTTTGGCTCCTACCTCAAAGCACACTGTGCGCTGTCGATTTTACGTGCTGCACAATAATGTTTAATATTTAGTATTTACTGTTATATTCCCATATATCATTGTGATGTTGTTTATTATATTGCTCTTTTTTTTTCTTCCGCTTTTTTTCTTTTTTCTTTCTCAACAGGTGATCCAGGTGATTGCTATATGTATTTTTTTGTCTGCTTATTTTGTTGGTTTTTGTTTTTTGCCCTTTATCCCCGTCCCTCTTCCCCGCTGTTTTTCTTTCCCTCTTTCTTTCTCCCCTTTCTTTTCCCCAGTCAAGTCTGTCCCATAATTAGCAAGTGAAAATAAAATAAACAATAAAAGGTGAATCAAATAGACCAGTAGTTCCCAAACATTTTTTGCTGGGCCCCCCTTTGTTTTACAAGAAAAATGATCGCGCCCCCCCGCGTGCACGAGCACACGCAGTTACTGTCCCTCCATTTACAAAGGCAGAGGCGTCACGATGTGATTATTTTACGTGTAGTTGTTTTTTTTCCCTGTATAATAATATTCAACATTGCTATCAATACATTTTTCAAAAAATGCCTCTCTGTGCAAAATAGGTTTAAAAACATAAACAGCTGTGGGATGCTGTTTGTCCGTGATTTGAACCGAGGGAACGAATCGTGGCAGGATCAGCCTGATATTATTTGGATCCCACTGTAACTTTATTGTATAAAGTATAGTAGGGGAGACCGGGGATAGTTGTAACATTTTTGACATTTCTGTCTGTAAATTGGAGCTCTTTTAAGGTAGTGGATTCAAAATGTAATGCAAAGTATTTACATGTCTCTGCTATTAAATAGTGCAGCTATTTTCTCTGCAGCACAATTACCCATTGCATGGTATGGTCTCAAACACAAAGAGTGAAATGTTACAATTAACCCCATAGTCTGGGTTAGTTGTAACATATCCTGGGGTAAAATGTAACACAATGAAATAAGGGTACTAACAAAATATTAACATGTAATCTTTGTTTATTCAACACATGAATGCACTTAGAGCCATTTATGTAGCTGTGTGTGTGTGTGACAGAATGCAGAAATCTAACTTTTGAACATATTCCAACCCCCCAAAAAAGACAAATTATGGAATTTTCTGCAACTGAATATTTCATTAATTTTGGTTGGTCTTCCTGGAGTTTGGCCTCATTGGCTCAGTGGGCATTATAACCTACAACTCTTGCACCAATTTTGAACATAACAATGAAGCTGAAAAAATGTAGTTGTTCACCAGCATCGCAATTCCATTACTTTTTATCATGGTTTACCTTGGTGTGGTTTGCAAAGTGCTTCAGAAAGATGAGGAAATCTGTTTCTTGCACCCATCCTGACTTATTTCCACTACCAGTACTTCCTACTGGTCCATCTCTGACACAGAGGTCTGCATAATGTATGTGTGGGAACACAAACAGTGGAGGAATTGTGTTGCCAACGGCATTAACCGCATATACAAAAGCGACCAGTGAACCTCTCTCTGCTGATGTCGTTGCCCCAACTTGTTTAATATGGGTTAAAGTAATAGTGTGGTAAGTTGTAACATCTGCATTATTGTTACAACTAACCCAGACTGTTGCTGTTACAACTGACCCAGACTCCTGTAGCCATGAACTAGCTAACATTACAGCCAACGGCTAAAACATTAGCACTAAAGACCTACACAGAATATATCCCCATAGACATACAAATAACATAATTTAAGTTTGATGAGTTTAACTGCAAAGCAGATAATGCTATTAGAAATTGAAATAAAGTAGAAAAACTTACTTTTTGGCATACAAATTACTTTTTTCGTGTTAAATTGTCTGTGTTTGACGAAATGTGCTGATTTTTCACATGTGATAGCAGAACTGAATTGGGCATGCACAGGATGAGTCACATCATTTGAAACTTAGCCCTGATTGGAGAAATTGAAAGTGTTACAACTGACCCACGTTACAACTATCCCCGGTCTCCCCTATAGTATGTATATCTCCAAAATGTCAGGAGCAGAGATGGGCAGTAACGCGTTACTTGTAACGCGTTACTGTAATCTGATTACTTTTTTCAAGTAACGAGTAAAGTAAGGGATTACTATTGCAAAAACGGTAATTAGATTACCGTTACTTCCCGTAGGAACGCTGCGTTACTGCGTTACTAAAACCGTGATTTCTTTGCGAGAATGTCTCACGACAGTGACAACAGCTGTGTGCAGATCAACAATGGATCACATATCGATTGTGGGAGAGAGTATGAGCGTGCAGCATTTAAAGCGTGGAAGTACTGACCTTACTTTGAGTTTGATTCCATAAAAAGTGACAAAAACATTAGCGTCCATCGTGCGTGGGAAGAAAACTTCTTTTTACAGCGAAAAAAAACCCTAAACTTCCAAGCAAGCACCGAGTGCGCAACGACGTAATGCACAACTGACCGCGGCACACCTGCACCAAGGTAAACCTCCGCCTACCCCTAGTCCTGCTTTACAGGTGAAAATAGAGCAACAAGACCGCTGAGTCTTTGACTTTATTTTTTTTCTGCTGCGTTTTACTTGCATCTATTTGAAAGAGTGAGTGTAAACACAAAAAATATTTTCTTTTATGTGCTGGAATGTGTAGAAAATAGGTTTAAATGTTAAACTAATTTATTCAAGTCAGAGAATGTTGCATATAATTAAATTTTTGCTTGATGCATAGAGTTAAAAGATTACAACTGATAAAACAAGTTAAAAAAAAGAGACTTTTCCATTTGATTACATTTTGTATGATGGATTATGCAGAAAAGTAGAATTGGGCTGAAAGATCTATCGCTTTATCACCTATTCAGGTTGTAAATCGTGTTTTTAAAAAGTAACTAAGTAACTAAGTAATTAATTACTTTTGAAAATAAGTAATCAGTAAAGTAACGGGATTACTTTTTTGGGGAAGTAATCAGTAATTAGTTACTGATTACTTTTTTCAAGTAACTTGACCAACACTGGTCAGGAGTACTTAGTCATTACAAGAAGTGTTTGTGAACTAAAAATCACGAATGTGGGATCCTGTTTGTCCGTGATTTAAACAGCCCAGTGCGTGCTCCCGACGAAGGGAAAAGCAATTCTGCAGGGAGACCTACTTCGGCACTTGTGCAGGTGAAGCCAAAGGGAAGATATGCTATAACATATTTTCTAGTCTTTGGTTTAGAATGAAGTTGGTTTGGAAACATATTCAGCTATGCTTCATCTCCTGTTTGCGTTTCTGTAGGCGCCCGTGCTAGCAGTGTCCAAGCGTTTTGCCCCCTAGGGGGCGGGCCCCACACTTTGGGAAGGTCTGAAATAGACCATTACGGCAAGGCTGGGATGGTCCATTTGGTAAAGTAAATCCGTTGGGCATCTTTCTTTGCCTTTAGACAATAATTCTGATGGCAAAAGAGCCAAACGGGACAAGCAAAAAAAAAAAAAACAACAAAAAAAAAACGCATTAGTGTGGATGTAGCCTTAGCCATCTCCTTTCGATGTGGATGGTAGCTACTTTTGGAGTGAGTAAATTTCCACCACTCCACATGTAGGTGATTTAAAATGTTATCTGAATCTGAAATCTTAATCTTAAACTCTTTCCAGTATATAAACGGTCTTAAATAACGAGGCATACTGACAGGCTATCACTTTTATGTCCTAACTTGCCCCTTGACCCGCCGTTGCTAAACTGTTTGACTATGAATGTTCCTACTGAAAAAAACCCACCAGGAATATTACTTTCAAGTTAATGCTACCAACCTCGGCAGCAGCTTCTAAATATTAGGGAAGCACAGTCTACCCAATTTTAGAAAACTTAAGAAAGTTTATTATGTAATATCGTTGATGTACCATAATTTAAACTCTATTTTAGATCAACAGTGTTCATTAGTAAACACCTAAATAGCTGCTCACATCACATGTGATGTGAACTCTTTATTGAAAGGGGAATATAATGGTTAGCTGAGGGACTTACATTTCTTACAAACAGAAAAACACACATTTTCTATTCATAAATTTTATTTGGTAGACACTGCTATGTTTTCTCATTAAAATATCACAAATTGACAGTTGCACTGCATGCTAACTTTCATTCAATAGTTAAATGCCAGTTTTTAACCAGTTACAGCCGGACGAGGGGTGGGTGCAGCTGTTGTAGTGGTTGTTGCTAGGCTGGCAAGTAGTAATTGTATGAGTAGCTGCAGCTGTTGATTGTTTAACTGTGGCAGTTGATTGGCTTCCTGAAAAACCACAAATAAAAATATTTATTATCAAATGCAGAGAAACGTTACATCTGTAAAACTAAAAACTTAGATATTTAGGAGGCAATAATCCACAATGTAATTCAAATCACAGTACTCTGACTTGTGCATCAAAAATCATTTGCCATTTTGTAATGGAAAAAAAAAATAAGAAAAGCACTCACCCCTGACCCAGAGTAAGATTCAGAGCTTGAGCGCACAAGTCTTTTGCGCGCCATACCCATCTGTAGACAATGATCAAGTTCAATACTGCCTTCATTTTATTGTATTACAGTATTATTAATGGTATCTGAATGCATAAGTGCAAATAAATACGTAAAAATATGTGATAATGTCAGACTTACAGGTTGAGTCAAAGTGAGGCTCAGGAGGCATCCAAGCACAAATGCTACCTTCAGCATGGTTTCAGTGATCGTACCTGTTGAAATAAAAATGGTAATAAAGATTTAATCAAATCAAATAAGTTAATTAAACAATTACAATTCCACAGTTAATCCTATCCTGGCAAAGAAAAATTTGACAACAAAGACTCATGTAATTACGTCTAGTCCACTGCTGCAGCAGTCAGTCTCAGAGTGAAGGAAGTTGTTGTAGTGATATTCGGAAAGTTGAGCTCTTCTTATATACAGCTACCAGAGCACCTTTGTTAAGAAATGTCCCAAGGTGTAACTAATGATTAGAGCCAGAAACCACATAATAATCTTGTCAGCACCCAGACAGGGTAAACAAAAAGAAAAAAAACAAAACACTATGCCATATGAATTATAACTGGATCAGATTATTAGGAACCAAACTGTCAGTCAGTAATTAAACAACACACCCTGAAATTGTTCAAGTTTGTGCTCAAATATTGCACTGAAAATGAAGAAAAGCACAGAGTAATCTACTGCCAAACTGTATTCAGAGGTTGTTTGAAATTAGAGCGGTACAGTATGGACTCAAGCATGTTTAAAAAGGTATGCTGTGAATTAAAATCTTCTCTTCTTGTTCAGTATGTAAATGAAAAAAAAACCAATTGCGATAGTAAACAATCAGAAAACTTTAATCCCTAAGGAAATTATGAAATTAAACTGAAATATGATAGTTATTGCTTAAGAGACAATACTTTTTGTCTTTATTTGTTGAGAACATGATGTGAAAATGTGAAAAGGTGTAATATATTAAAGGTCATTCATTATGACTGGTACTTTTTACTAAGTTATTCTTGTTGTTGTTTTTTAAATATCATCATTAAAATTATCATGTGAATATGTTGCACTTATTTTATATTCACCTGCATCAGAATAATGCATTTTCTTAGACTGAAATATGAACATAATGGAAAGATTACAGGATTTCAGGAAATTAATTGCCGTTATGAATCAAGCTAGTCAATCAAGTTTAAACAGTAAACCTACTTAGGTATTAGCAAACACCTTGTCAAACTGTAGTCATAACTAAAACCACAGAGAAGACAATGGTAAGGCATTAAGTCCAAAATAGCAATTATTGTTTTACTGCAAGAGGGGCTGTTGGAATCATTAGGAAATATGTGTTTCTTAATTTGTCTGATACAAGTATCAACACATGATATCACCAGATTGGCTTAAAAAATATTTTTGTATTTTACTTTACTTGTTCTCATGTCTTTATTAAGCTTTTGCTTGTGCTCAATATTAAAGAATATATTAGATAATTAATGTTGCACTGGATATGCTGAAGATTGCAACAGTATGTTAAATTGTATTCATTATATTAGTTGATTTCACTTACCGTATTTTTCAGACCATAAGGCACACCGGCTTATAAGGCGTGCTGTCAATGAATGGGTCTGTTTTATACATAAGGCGTACCGGATTATAAGGTGCATTAAGCGAAACAAAACAGTCAGATAAGTCAAACTTTACTCAACTCATTCTTCTTGCTTTCTCCATTTCTGTACCATTGATTCATTAATGTTGAATTCTCTCACAGCTGCTCTATTCCCATGTTGTTGTAGTATATTAATGACTAACCCCGTATTGTGGATGGATTATCTCAGTTGTTCTCCTGACTGAAGTTTGGTCCATTTACAGCAGCGGTCCACAACCTTTTTTGCACCACGGACTGGTTTATGTCCAACAAGACTTTCATGAACTGGCCTTTAAGGTGTTGCAGCTAAATACAACAAAATAAAACCAGTACCAGCTAGTCCAACTTAGTAACCCCACAAACATCACTGCTGTTTAGTTTTCTCTCTTCATTTATGTTGGAAGTGATAGCAGAGCAGTACGTTTGAATTTTTTCAGAAATCTCTCAGTCAGAACATGCTATATTATGTTTGGGTGGAAACTAGCAAGCTAACTTTCTGCTAACTTCTAGCTCCATTAATTTAATAAATTCTGTTTTCATGGACACCTGGATGTTAAACTTAATTGTTACACCTGGTTAAGCAACAATGCTGATCATGATATTAAAGATGAAATAATTTAGACAGTTTTTAACTCTCAGTGGAGCTGCAGTGCTCGTTTGACTTTGGGACCTGAAGAAGGCAGAGTTTTGGACCCAGATTACTCTGCGAGGCTCCTGACTACGGTAGCCGTAATGCTCCAACAATCCACCAAGTTGTGCGACTTTGTAGCAAGGTCAGTAAGCACAACCAGAATTCATACATAAGGCACATCGATGTCGATTTTTGAGTCAGTGAAGGTTCTCAGTCATCCAGGACATCGTAGTCCAAGGAGCTTGGAACGAAAAGTGTCTGGACTTCTTTAAGTTGCTTGAAGACGTTTTACCTCTAATCCAAGAAGCTTCTTTAGTTTTAGGGTCAAATGGTGGAGAGCCCCAGATTTAAGCCCTGTGGGAGTGTCCCCCTGTTAGGTCTGCACTCGCAGGCCTCGCTGACTCAGAGACTTATCCCCATGAATGAAGCAAGACACTCAGAGCTTAGTCCATTTTAACTTCCAAGAGAAGCCGGTCCGGTCAGGATCCAGAACTTCAAGCTCCGCACCTGAGCTCAGCCCAGCGTCCCCTAGCAGCCTTTTATTCAGTGACAACAGCTACAGAAACACCCCATTGTAAAACCCATATGGTGTGTTGTAAAAGTTGCGAGCATGTGAGTGAATGTGTATGTGTGTGCGTGTGTATGTGTGTGTGTCTCTGTATACGTGACTTCCTGGTTAGAAATGTTTAACAACATCTCTAGTCATAAAAAAGGGTCATCTCTATCCTATAGAGCAACTTCGAGATGTGGTGGAATGGAAGATTCACATCACTGATGTGCAACCAAATGTGCGGTAATTTTGTGATGCTATCATGGCAGTGTGGACTAAATACTCTCAGGAATATTTCCAGCACTGTGTGGAATCTGCACCGTAAAGATTTAAAGCAGTTGTGAAGACAAAGGTAGGTCCAATTCATTACTAGGAAGCAATACCTAATAATGTATATTGTCCTTCACTTTAATTTTTTCTAAAACATATTAATGTTATATTGGGCTGTTACATTTTAATTGTTGGTGCAGTGCTGTCAAAGAAATGCATTATTTAAAAAAAACTAATTTAACTTTTGGTTGTTTTTGTGGCGTCATCTTTAATGAGAGTCTTCTTAGTAAAAATACTCATACTCCTCTATGGGGAAACTTTGCCCCCTCCCCTTTCATCCGTCCTCCTGGCTTCAGAAAATAAATAAATCAGCATTACCAGGATAAACTGATCCTGGTTCATCCAGTTTATTGTGCATATTTTCTAGGACATACAGAGAACAGGCACCAGGAACCCTAAATCCAATGTAAGGTCTTCACAGCTACCTGATAGCTTGATAGTCTTATTAAGAGAAGTAGAAAATACTTCTAGTGTCTGATTCATCAACAGTATGGTGAAAAAAGACCTCACATAGCCCACAGAAAGGCTACATCTGTCAATCTGTGGAACCAGCAATGAATACAGGAAGTCTGGATCGGCTCTTTGTTGAAAAAGTCCAGTCTTTGATAATATGAGTATTACCCAGTAGTGCAGAGCTTGGATGAGGACGATGGGTGAGGGGACTCACCCAGTTCTAACTGCCTCTATCCTCAGGATGTCTACCCTGCCTTTTGTACTTTAATACAACTTATTAGTAATTCCATCACATATGAATGTTCAGTCATATATGAATTCATTTCCCTTGATGTTTCATTCATTTTATAACATTTTACTTCAATTGTCTCAATCTGACAGGAACATCCATTTATAACATGATACCTTTTTAACTAATTTAAAAGAGTACTTTTCCTCACTTTTTCTCTTCAAACCTCTGTGTTTATTAATCACAATAGCATTAGCTGTAGCTGTATGTCTTAGTGAGGCTTTAGTCTAGTTAATGTTATCACCATGCTTCCTTGTATAGTTGTAATTTCCAGTTTCCCATGTAAGTCTGTTTTGTCCTGACTTTTAGTTATGCCCATGCCTCATCCTCCTTATGTTCCATTCCTTTCCATCTCCCCAGTCTGTCGTGAGTTTCATGTCTGTGTTTTTTTTCATGTCCTATTGTCAAGCTCATGTTGTCACAGTCTTCATCTCATTATGTTTCTTGGTTTATTTTAAGCAGTCTCATGTTTCCATGTTCAGTGTATTTAGTTTTGCTTCCCCTGTGCCGTCATGTTCATTTGTGTCAACTGTGTTCCCCAGGTGTTCCACTTTCCTCATTACCTTTTTGTGTATTTAGGTCCTCTGTTTCCTTTTGTTCAGTGTTGGGTCATTTGTTTATCTCGTCTCATGGCTATAGATTTTATGTCACTTCAGGTCTCAGGTTTTTCATGCTCCTGTTATGGTTTCCTCACGTCTTTGTTTTTGCATGCTCCTGTTCAGATTTATGTTCATGTTCATGTCTAGTTCTAACTGTTCCCATTTTAGGTTATCATTTATTCTTTGCCTCTGTTTGTCTTTGCCTTAGTTTTTGTTTTTTTCCTCTACCTCTAGCTTATTTTATTCAATTATACATGTCAAAATCAGACATTCTCTGAATGTTTCCTAAGTCATTTTGACCGAACACTAATAGCCTCAGACAAGATCTGGGCTGTGTGCCATGTTTGGATTCCCCACTGGTTCAAACAATCCCAGCCCAGAAACACACACACAGAAAAAAACAGTAAAAGGCCAGAAAGTCAGGTGTTAGAAACATTTCACTACTCAAACTGCATTTCTCATTAATCACATTAATCAGACTTACATTTTTATATATTTGATCAAGAATATAGACTATTTACATTTTGCAAAAGCACATAGATAAACTCTGTGATCGCACTCTTTAGTCATTTTGTACCTAAAAGGCTAGTTGATAAGTCCTTTCTCAGATGTAATGAAAGGTAAACCACAGCACTTCACTGTCTTGCGATCCCACCTTTCTCGACACCCCATAATGGTCCTAGTTGGATAAGCCATGGTGAAAATGGATAGATGGCATCTCACTGAATTAGTTCTCTTGTTCTCATGCTGCCATTCACCAAGGCTTTCTGTTACAATGTGCATCTTATCAAACAATTTTGCTACCTTAGACCTTAGAACAGAACCTGACTCAGAATTTACTGACTAATATTAACTATGTTGCTTGTTTTGCATTTTCCTTACAAAAAAGTTTGATTGTTAACTTTTTTAAAATCTTTGTTATTTGTGATATATTCAGAAAATTATTCCTGCAATTCAAGCTTTTATTTCTGTGTACAACAATGAACTTTCTGACACAAATTTATCTGACAAACGTCTTTATTTAACATGGTATGAAAGCACTGGGAAAAAAAACTGTAGAATTTCTGCAAGTTTCAGTCAGGCTGTGGCCAAATACAGAGTATCTCATTTGTTGCCTAATGATCTTACGGCTGTGACATCTAAGGCTCAAACAGGAATGGGAAGTTAACCTGGCCCTAGAGAAATTAGAAAAAGGTATATTACTGAAAATCAAATTTCCTAAATGACATTAATGAAGGACTCTATGAATATGCAACATGCATTAATTCCTGTGCATGTGAAGCCTTTAAAGGGTCTGTACTTGTATAAAAATCATACCTCATCAACCCCAGGGCCAGATGCATCACCACGAGGATCAGGAGGAATTGTGGCAGACTCTTTCTTTGACCCCAGTGGCCATGTCTGTCACAGAGCAAAGTACAAACATGAAGCAGTTAAACAAAATGTCTTTTTCTTTTTTTGATTCTAATGTTTAATTTAGGTGAAATAAATAGCAGAGAACACTCACGTCTTCTGTCCGTGGCTTTGGCTTGGAAGCCTGCTGAAATTAGATGATAAGCATAAACATTAGATTACAAGCTTCAAAAGTCATAGCAGAACATGCCATAAGCAGTAATTAAGTAGCAGCATTATTTTTTTTAAATACCCATTAAACTGTCCATGAATTATATGCATCATTTTCATAAAAGTAGCAGGAAATGAGCTCTGCCATGAAACAAAATAAACTTACATAAGTTGCACTGATAAATAATTACATGTGTGAGTTGTCACCCAGCACTGAAGTGCTGATGTGCCACTGCACTGGCAAGAATTCAGCAGTTATCTGCTAAGACAGACTGACAGTGTGGTCAGTATGCCAGACAGCAGTCATTGCATAACAGCTGATGTACCCACACAGTCATGATTCATCTGCAGCTATGTTATTATCATCAAGCCTTGCCTTTGACTCATCATTGTCTGTAGGTCTTAAACTTCAAAGTAGTACAGATGCTTGGAGCAGCATTTTCCATCATTTTGGTTTGTTTTACTAGCGGCTGTTTTTGCTGAATACATCTGTGCAAAGTCAGTAGAGTGAAAAGATGTGTTTGGTCTTATATCAGGTAAAAATGTTGGTCCAGTTTTCCCTAAGATGCTTATAGTAAGAGTAGAAACATTAGAATGTTTTAAGTACAAGTAGACACTGCAATCGTTGTACACGCTTAATATCTGCATGTCCTTTTCCAGAGAAATAGATAGATAGATAGATAGATAGATAGATAGATAGATAGATAGATAGATAGATAGATAGATAGATAGATAGATAGATAGATAGATAGATAGATAGATAGATATTGTATTATTTAATACTGTTGGTACTTTAACCTTTTCGCTACTGTCCTTACTGCCATGGAGCAACTGTGACCACATAACTTCTCCTGGTTTTAATAAAATATTATTATTATTAAATAATTAAATTATTATTATTAAAATATTATTCCTCAAAATGTAATTTTTCTTAAAAATGGGATTCCTTCAGTTTGTTTTTGATCATTTTACAAAAAGTGTGTGCCTTTCTGTACTCCAGCTTGTATTTATCATGTCTGACCTGCAGAGGGAGCTGTGGTCTCTGTGTCGTTCTTTCCAGGTTCTGCTGACCGTTGTTGGGCTGCAGCCTTGCATTATTCCTCTGGTGGGGATAGCCATAAGCTGGTACAAAGTAAGGGAAACCCTGTGGACGACAGAAACAATTTAAATCTCCACTGAGCATGTAAATAAATGTATTAACTCTTGCAAAGAGTGCAGGATGTTTGATTTCATACCTGAGGCCTATGAAACTGAGGAAATCTGTAAGATGGATACTGAAACTGTGGAAACAACTGAAAATAAAAGTTTAAAGGGAATGGTTAATTCCTCATTTTTAGACTGAAAATAAATTTCAGCACATCCAATCACATCACAAATCAATGATAAAAACAGAAATGTGTTTTTAGCCTGCCATATTCTACCTGCATAGGGTTTTGTGCCTGCTGAGGAATGTTAGGATTGTTGGGGTCCGGTTGAGGTCCAAGCTGCTCTTGTTGACCATTGGGGAAAAACATGGGTGTAAACTGGTTGCCCTGGTTGGGGACCAGTAGTTGGGGTCCCTGTGGACCAAAAGGGCCTGCCACTTGAGGGTTTAAGTTCACCACCTGTGGGGTAAGCAGCACCTCAGGCTGCTGCTGCTGCAGCACAAACTGGGGCAATATTGAAGAGCCCTGCAGAAAGAGTGTCTGCTCATGTCAACGTCAATGTTTTTGTTTGTTTTTTAATGCAGATATTTTAACATTTTACTGAAGAAGGCACAGAGTTAGTCAAGGCAACAAAGAGCTGCATGGTAATTGGCATCTCATAAGCACGATGCATACCTGTGCTTGTCCCATAGCTGCAAGAGCTAATGCATTCAGTCTCAGGATCTGAATATACAAGAAGAGCAGAATTATTATGACTAATGTTGTTTCTTTAGCTGCCCAACACATAGAAAGGCTTTAGAAGCTCATTACCTCATTGCTATTGCTCGCAATAATTCCAATCTGGACCTATTGTCAAAGGAACAGTTGTCAAAACATTAAATGTGATGTTTAACACAGCACTTTATGTAGATACACTATAAAGCTATAACTTACTGGCAGAGCAAAGCTAGTCCTAAACAGACAAATCAGCAGTAGAGCCGTGTGCAGCTTCATGATGTCCTGCAGTGTGTACAGACAAAAGTTTGCTGAGCATTATACAACCACATACATTTCACAAAGAATATGTCCACAGAAGCAATGAGCACCAAAAGCTCATCTTACCTTTCCAATGGTTCTGTGTCCTCTTTCTTCGTCTGCCTCCCGACCTTCTCTGCATCACGTTTAAATTCCTCCCATCTGAGCTGATATAGTCCAGCACCGACCCATCCAAACAATATGCGGTCAGTGTGACAGACATTTCTCATGGCAACAGACTCAGACACTTACAACACAGAGCAGGTAAGTGTGTAATTAGGTGTAAGTCATGTCTCTAAATACCATGACACGTTCTGTTTCAAGTTGTTAAAAAGAGTCCAAATAATCTCAGTTTAAAACTTTATGCAAATACAGAAATTACAAAATCACCAGAGCTGCATGTTGAGGTCATCACTGTAGCGTCCAGGTGTACTGTGTACATTCTTCACTTTGGTTCTGTGATCTCTTAAAGTAAGAAAAGCTTGTGTAAAATGTAACATTGCATTGCATAATTATTATAATTCCAAAAGGAACTTTTGCATGTCATGAGAAAAAAAAGAAAAGCAGAAAGTTTGAGCATATATTCAAACATTTGTCACATCCCACTCAGTCTGATGTTGGCATCTAATTGGTGAATCATTTATACTAATGGTTGAGTGTACTCAGTGTTATGTTCACCAGCTTTCGCTTACACCAGCCATTATACCAGCCTATTTATTTATACATTGTGCTCACTAATATTTTATTACAGTTAAAGAAGTCTTCAAATATGCCTGGTGCAATCTCACATGTTAAAGTGTCCTTGGGAAAGATTCAGAACCCCAAATTTCCCGTCATGGACCCATTTCTGTGTGCACAGAATAAAAGTGGGTGTGAATATCACTTGTTTTGTAAAGAATTATATTAAAGTGCGACATAATTGCAATCCAATCCATTTGCATGGTTCAAATGGCTCCGTTTTATTCATTTGGTCACACCAGTGTGACTGTGAACAAACTTGCACAATCCTGAAAGTGAAGCAGCTTGCTTGAACTGAACCATCATCAGTTTTATGTGCACCTGTACATAATGCCAGTAACTAACACTTTTTTTATGCCACACCAGCACATCTTGTGTTCTAAGTTCTGGGAATTTGCTGATAGTGCAGAGACATAACTGTCTCTGTATGTTTGTAAAGCTGAAAAGCTGTAGGAGGAGCTGTTTGAAAGAACTTCAGAACTGCATCATGTTTGCTGTATCATGTGTGTTCACTCATTCTCCTTGACTTCAGTATATCTGTATTATCTTTATCAATGGAATTAGTGGCAAGTGGGTTGGTAGTCATTTTTGTTTTTTTGATCTTTTTAAAAAATCTTATTTTATATTATTTTTGATAACATTTTATGGATGTCCGCTTCACTATCTATCTAGAGTTGTAGTTTTATGAAACATATATGTCCTTTAGATGGCAGCACAGATCCACTGATGGTCTATGGCATAAAACTCATACAAGACAAATTTTATTTAGAGTATGATTAATTTTATTAGAAAGTGAAGACACTGTAACAAACCACTTTAACAAAAGTAATCAATTTATGAATAATCACAGTAGTTTACTTTTATTGTTATAATATTCAATATTTCTTGTAGATTCAATTCAAAGCTAATGTTAGAGTAATGGTGTCAGCTTAAATATCCTTGTTGCAGGGTGCTGCTGTTGGTGATGCAGAAGGAGCGGAAGAAGGAATCTGAGAAAATAAGAGAAAAAAATAGTAATTTTTCTAGCAGAATATGGTTTTTACAAACTGTGAGTAACTTTTTAAAAAACTTTTTATGGTTTATTTTGCGCAGTCTCACCTGAGTGTCCACAGTACTCTTCACGGTGTTTTCCGCTTTTATAATCTGGCGCTGTGGAGTCACAGAGCAACATTTATCCAGTGTAGTTTTCATTCATATTGCACAGCCTTTGAGACAAAAGATTCATTGTTTCCTACCCTGAATCTTCCGAGAGGATCAGGCTGAACTGGAAGCTGCTGTGGAGCAGCACCAGCAGGGTTCCCCTAAACAAAAACAGGAAATGTTACATTTCTGCAAACAATAACCACTGACACACTGAAGGTAAAGGTTGATTACCATCGCAGGTTGCTGAGGAGCATTCATTGGTGCCATTTGGGGTACTCCCATGAAAGGAACCTGGTACTAGAGAAGCAAGACAGATGATGCTCTTAAACCTGCAACAAGTTGTGTTGTTAACACCACAACAGTAAGTGCCTCACTAACCGCATTGACTGCAGGGACAGCAGGGAAAGGGTACACATTGCCGACCTGAGCTGGAACGACAAAAGCAGGAACTCGAGGAACAAACTGTGAGAAGGAAAAATAAGTGTTACTTAGATTCACTGCAAAATATCGGTGAAAAGTCACATTGTCGCTCAAACTTAAATCCAGTGGACTGACCTGAGCAAACTGGGGCTGCCCTATAACGCCTGCTCCACCGCCAGCAACAATGGGTGGATTCAGACCACCAACCAGCATCCCGGGGTTTGCTCCATTTAAGAGTCCTCCATTTAAGAGTCCTCCATTTAAGAGTCCTCCATTCAACATCCCTGCATTCATAGCTGCCAGCAGCCTTGCAGTCTGCTTGGAGCAGGAAAAAGACTTATTGCCTGTGGCCTAATCTCGATTATTGTGCAAAGTATGCATACATCCATAGTCTGACTGTAACTTACCTTGCCTGCATTGACCTGAAATAAATTTAGATGAGATATACACATTAGTATAGATATATACACATATGGATAGATGGATAGATAGATTGACTACTCACATAGCTGAGGGTTGCTACAAATGCTGCGAAGAGAAAAAGCTTCATTTTGCACCTTGAATCGTGTAAAAACACACAGACCTTGTACGTTTTTGCTCTGGCTTCAACTGTTATGTGCCCAGAAAGCTGACAGTAACTCTCTGTTTCAAAGACGCCTTTTATCAGTCAAAGAGATTATTATGAGCCAATTAGAGAGGAGAACACTGCCTTATTCACATGCTATATTTGTCACCTGCGTGTCATGGGAAGTTGCAATATGGCATCTATGGTTTCTCTACAATACAAGATTTAAAGAAATGTAATGCAGCAAAGTCCCTGTTTTCAAAGAAACTTCAGCCAGTTGACACACTGACATTGTTCTTGATAGAGCTGAGTGACCACAAAAAAATAACGCAGTGATTCATTGTCGCGGGAAGGGTTTCTAGAGGCTTCTGGAAGCTGAATTAAACCCAGCATGGACCTCGTCAATGTTGTGGGTTGTGGTTACAAGAGGCAAACAACTGACATCATAGTCATCAAGAGCTTTTGTAGATCACACTGTAAAAAATATGTGCATGTGTGTGTTTGTGTTCAGGCTTTACCCATTAAGCCTGAACAACAGCATAATTGCCAGAAAATTCTAATTGTTTCTTAAACTAGAGTGTTTATTGAACCTTCTTTTTATTTTGAAAGAAATAAAATATCAATTTGCATGTATGAGTTTTAATTTGTATCATTTTTTGCTGCGTCCAGCATTTTTGTGCAATTTGTTGGTCACAGTTGATGTGTTTTAAACAAAAAGAAGTACAAATTTGGGTTTAGGGATTGTGTTTTTTAAATCACGCTGATGATGTAGAGGTATCAGAACCACATGTATCTAAAAGAATACGTTATAGTGTTAAATTTAATCGAACATTTCACCTTTACTGTGTCAAGCTGCATGCAGACTGTTTATGAGAAGATGTTTGTGAAAACACCCGGGCATAAATGGCATCTTGTGATTTGATTCATGTCTAGAGGTATAAATGGCATGTTGCCTGCTGCTGTTTTATAATTAAAAGTTAGAATAAGTGCCTCAGACATGGCTGGGTGCCTTACTGTAATTTGTGATGACTTTATAACAGTGACAAACTTTTTATTTGCCCACCCACACGCCACACTCTCAACCAATGTACACACTCACTCACAGTGACCCTCGGGAAATCAGTTAATCATTAATAAAATTCTGAAATTTAACAAGAAAATGAAAACAGAAAGCCTATAGCTTGTTTCACGAGCACATGTTCAGAGCCATCACATACATTACTGTTTGGTTGGATGGTTACTCTGTCATATACCAAAGCCGTCTGGGAATGTTTTTCCTTTTGCTGACTCTGCAGCTGACAGCAGACCAGGTAAACACCCTCTGTGGAAGTTTGGTCTGGAGCTAATTACACACTGTCATGCAGTTACAATTAAGAAACTATTTTTTTCTGTTTTCAGTTTTAAAGGACAAAAGGTTCTCTCTAATGCAAATGCAGTTGTTCATCTGATTTATATTATTTTAGGTACTGTTTTTTTTTTCCAAAAGAAAACAAGCTGTGCCAGGAATTTCATGCTGATGTGACGGATTTATAGTTTTCAAATGTTCAAGAGAGACCATCTGGAAGTAGCTTGAAGCTGTGTATTGTAAACAGAAGGCTGTGTGTATTTTTATCAGCCTCTTATATGAAAATAACAGCCATCAGATGGAGGCACACCCATGACCCTGCTGAATTTATTCAGTGTTTTGTTCAAGACAGACTTGACAGATTTGTTTTGTGCAATAGGAGTTCAATCATTTATTGGTCATTAGTTACAGTGATCTACAACAGTAAAGTGTCAACAGGTATTAAGGAGAACCACAATCAGTGTTTAGCAATGAATCTGTGAAAAATGCTTCATCTCATTCCACTTGCTTCTCCTCAGTATCTACCCCAGAGCATTCTTCCTCATCTTCAGCTGGCGTAGTCTTCATCACCGGAGACTGCGTCCTCCTGAGGCGAGCTGCGACTGACCGTCGAAACCTCAGCTTGCCGCTCGGCTTTGCAGCACCAACAACACCGCCCAAGGGTTGTGGGTTATTTTGCCCGACTGCTGACATCAGCTGCACTTGGCCAGGGGTCAACACGACACTCTGAGGCCCTCCGCCGACATTTCTCTGTGGCAGCACTGCAAACAGCCCACCTCCAGCTTGCTGCGTCCCTGGCCCTTGCAGATTCATGGTGGCTCCTCCTGCCTGGCCCATGAGAAAAGCTCCACCTTGTGGGAGAACTGCAACTGGAATTAGTTGTTGTGGTGGAGCCTGACCTACAGGGTTCCCAAGTGGCTGGATAAACAAAGTATTACCAACTTGGACTACTTGTGCCACAAAGGGCTGACCAGTCAGTGGAACCCCATTTTGAGCCCCAGCGTTTGCACCGTTGGCAGCTCCTGGTCCTCCATTGTTCTTCACTCCCCTATTGGCAAGTGCCTCAGCACTCCCTGAAGACACACCACTCTCCACCACGAGGGCCAGGCTCTGAAAGATAACCCACAGCATGCAGTACATGTTTTAGCTCAGTGCAAGCAGCAGATGATCAGCAGGTGAAGCGCCGCTTCTTTCTTTACTTATATAGAAGGCGTCAGACTCGGCGATCACCAGAAAAGGTCCAATCAGAATGCTTTATCTCATAAAAACGAGATGCCGTAATCATCATGACCAAGCAGCAGGTTATTTTTTGCTTTGTCGCCTTACAGCAGGCCATTATTTAGGATCAAGCGGCAAACCAAAATCATCTACCAGTGACTTGCATTCTTAAAAACCATTGTTGAAGAGCTATTCATCTCATGAAGTAACACAAACACATGCAAAAAAGAAAAGGAATGAAGAAAAGATATCAGAACATGAAATGATATTTACCAGAGTCTTTTTGTAGGAGACTTTATTTCAGCACAAACATCAATAAGCAACAGAGTTTACTGAAATATTCTGAAATTGTGAATTTCTTTGCTGTTTATTGCCTTTAGTTAGCAGTGTAAGGAAACATAATATATGAGGACAAACATGTACACATTTGCTACTAAGTTAGCCAATACAGGTGCTATTTTACATTTGCTAGTATCAAACAGGAATCTGCAATTGTCTGCTACTAATTGTGGTACTACCTGGCACTGTGTACTGCACAATGTTTTTTCTACCATCAAGCTGCAATAACTTTGCCCCAGTTTGGAATGCATTGTAGTAAAGATTTTGAACACAGCCAGCAAAAAAATAACTACTTCTTTCTTCTAATAGACGGTTCTAGCAGCTCAGTCTAAATTACAGATCAGTGATTTAAATGTCCATGCTTAGCCTTACACAAAGCTTTGTTTATAGCGGGAGGTAACATGGGTTTGTTTCATCTGTACTTGTCAGAGCGTGTACTGTATCATTTTGAATAGACAGAACTTCAACAGCCAGATGTTCAAGCTACAACACTCAGAAAAGCAGGTTGGCATCCATGTCCTCTGCAGAGAGACAAGTTACAAAGAGTTAGAGTTTGCATTTAAATGATCAACTAACAGTACCAGAAAACATCAAATTCTGAACATATTTTAGAGCAAGATGCTGGGTTTTCATCTTAAATCTTGGAAGATATATTCAGATTGGAGCATCACATTTCTGAAACCTCTACTATCTATGCAATTATATAGGCCTTGACCATGAACGTACTACATCATTTATGGGAAGGTTTCTCACAAATATAAGAAACGATGAACCTCTCACCATTCCTGATATCAAAACAGGTGATCCACTCCTTAAATGATACCAGTTTGTCTTTGTCAGCATCGCACTCCTGAAAGAAGCGAGAGGTGCAGTGCTCCATTGGCACCAGGGGGACCCTGAGAGGGGCCAGCTCTGAGTGGGACAAAAACCTGTAGAGGAAAAAGAAATGTTTTTGATCACTGTGAGTAAACAGAGTGCGCAGGATGACTACGTGTTTTCCTAACATACTAGTTATTGTTATTGTTGTTACAGGTCATTGAAGCCTTTAGACCAAAAATCGTTTGTTGGTCCTTGTTCTGGACTGAAAACTAAAGGACACCACTACATTTGAGATCTGTGCATGAAACCTTTAAAGAGCAGCTCACAACATATTTTTATAAGCTTGCTTTTAAAATGTGTTTTAATAGTTGGGTTTTTGTTTGTTGATTGTTCTTGTGAAGCACTTTGCTATTCTTATCAAGACAGGTGCTATATGAATACTTTTGATTTGCTTTTGCTTACTTGTTACAGTTATTTTTGCCTATTCAATTTTTCCTCAGAAGTCAATGTGCCATATAATTGCATTAGCAATAAATTTAATAACGCTCTATATTAACAGTTGCTGCAGCTCCTGAAGCATTTGAATTTTCGGAATGTGGAAATTTCAACATCGCTTGAAAAAACTAACCGCTAGTAACGTCCTTCTCACCAGTAGGCTAAGTGATTTTTAGCCAATTACAAGTTGAATCTGGTAGTTGGGGTTGTTAGCTAAGATACCGTCATTAAGAAGCAGTACAACTAATGTGTCTATGCAAGCTAATTTGTGATGTGCACCACTGGCCCGGCCATTAATTTTTTAATGCACCTTCTCAGATTAATTCACTGCGTGTCGTGCCCAGGGCTGGACTGGGACAAAAAAACAGCCCGGGCATTTTGACTAGAGACCGGCCCACCAGGTATTATAGGAAAAGCCATAAAGCCTTTGAATGAAAACAAACGCTGGCCAGTCCAGCTATGGTCGTGCCATCAGTTAACCCTTCCCAGGGTTGCCGACCCCTGGAGTAGGGGTTTACACATTCACCTGACATGTTCAAGGTCTCTGGTTAGAGACCATGAAGAGGCGCAAATACCCTTTGGTGTTGAAACAGGAAGGGTATCTGGTGGAAAAAGCTGCCAAATCAAGTGGTGCTATCTGTGGGGACCCCGTGTGAAAAGGGAGCAGCCAAAAGAAGCGTCTTCTTATCACTTTGTGATTAAGGATGTGTTTTTTACAGTCTGTCAGTCATCTGTGACATATATATCTTTCCATATTGTTCTATAACCAATAACTCCCCTAACTAGCTAGCTTTTTTTTAAAGAAGATACTATATGCAAAACCAGTGTATAAAAATGTACCTATCAGATGGGTGCTGGTCCAGCTGAGCAAACTGCCAGTGTACTGGGTAGATGTACATGTTATAGTTCTTCTCAAAGTCCTGTGCGAGAAGCTCAACAGAGTGATTGCCTGCATGAAGGCGCCTCTCACTCTCAAAGATTTTCTTCACCTGAAGAATACAGGAGACCACACTTTGGCTGGTTTCAGTCACTTAAACACAGTAGTTGTAAAGAGCTGTTGGAGTAGTAAGCCTTACTCTGAAACGCTGTTTAGGAGTGAGGAAGCCAGGAGTTATGGAGTCATGTTCGTAGAGCTGGAGCAGCACGTTTTTGAGCCAATCTCTCATTCGTAGAGGAAACTGCACCCGCTCATTGTCCACACATGGAGGTATCACTGAGACAGAGAGGACAGAAAAAAAGCATCAGATGTTTTAATTAGTTCTTTCTTCACCATACTAAATTATACAGTTTGTACAGTGTTTAAATACAGTCTCACATTTGCATGGCCCAGTGTAGTCTAGGTGAAGTCTGTGTCCTTTCTTAGTGCCCTCTAAGTTGCATTTAGTAGCAAAGAGTTCACATGATGTGTCATACGTTTTGTTGTCTGTCCCACAAACCTAAACAAAAACAAAAGTGTTTAAATAAATGAAGAGAGAAGATCAACTTTTAGCCACTGTCCTCGAAGAGTTTATGCAGGCAGGACTTGTGAGGAAAGGAAGACACAATACAAAGATAAAATTCCATATTTGTGGTTTACAGCTCACCTTCAGCCTACTATCAGACCCTTGACCTTCTCACAAAAAGCAATCTGGGTCAAATAATATGAAAAGAATACCTGCTGGCTCACCATAACAGGCAGGGTAGTTAGAGCTAATATTAAAACAAAAGTGTTCTCTGCTTTGTCTTTCAATTAAGTCAAAATGCCCACAATGACATCTGTACTTTTTCCTTTTTCTCCTCAATAAACAATATGAAAGCTTCACAAGGCTGCTGCAGACAAGTGTGTCACAACCACAGAGCATCACATAAAACGTATGAGCATAAATGAATAACAATATGTAAGTGTGACATTTCTTTTATAGGCATCAACATACTTACATAGTCAAACTCATTCACACTGGGAGGGCACTCTGACGGTTCTTGACACACACACCCTGGCTTATTGTCCGCATCAAGTTTGCATGTTTTTCCACGTTTGCAGCGGAAGTTTTCACATGGATCTTTAAGAAAACACAAACACCGGTTGGATCTCTGACCCATATTTCACCTGATTTCTAGAAACAGTGAGATAAATTACTTATTTTCCTAGCTTGTTTTAAAGTTTGTCTTGCAATAGAGCCCAGTACGCTACAATAAGCTCACATCATCCTCTACATTCCTTTAGTATAGAGTTGGTATAGCGATTAAATTCGACTTGATCTCTCTTATTCACTTTTAAGCCTGCAGAGCTGTGTTTTGGTAGTGACTGTGAAGCAGAGAGGCACTATTCATGCGGAAGTTTAAGCAAAATGATTCAGTCAGCAGATTCCCCATGTGAGACTATTCGGATGGTGTATTAGTCAGTATATAGTGAATGCTGCTGCTGACCAGACACTCAGCAGTTCTATACTGTAAGAATAACACGTTATATGAACGATAACGTTAAATTTAAAACAATGTTAAACTTCCTTGAAGTGGAGCCTTTCACCAGCCTGTATTATTTACATTTATTTCTAGTCTTGTGTTAAATTAGAGATGTTGATAATTCCTTTTATCTTTATCTTATCATGATAAAGATAAAATATCATATCATCTTTTGCTTACATAACTGTCAACTTACAGAAAGTATCTGGCTTTATTATTAATGGACCTAGAAATACCAGTAATCATGTCACAGAAGGCTAAGGAGGAAGCCTTCAACAGAAACAATCAACAGAAAAAAAATAACCAGTAGGGGTTTCTGGGAGTTGTATGTCTCCGCCAAGAGAGGGCCTGGACCTTGGGTACAGTTCGGCTGCGGCTCTTATCTGCACCGGATTCACACCAACTAAAGGACCCTGGGAAAGTACAAAAAGACGTGTAAAGGCAGACTCATGCATGTATAAAATCCTTCTCCTTTTCCTCCTTCTAGTACTAATAATATTAGTAATAACGTGAAGGTACTATAGAAAGAGAAAAAACAAAGGTCAAGTTGCCCCAATGAAAACTGCAATATCAGCTTTTTTGTAAACTTTGGGCTGATTAGTGCTGCTAAATGTTGCCAATGCTGTCAAAGGTTAGCCGTAAACTTGCAGAGAGCTTTAAAAGCCTTAAACTTGCAAGTGAAATCTTTTTTTTACTTGCACTGCACTGATGTCTAGCAGGCTAATTAGCTGGGTCAGTTTCACAAATGAAAAAAAGCCCACTGACAGGGAGATGTATCTCCTTTAACCACTTCAAGATATACACAGGTGATTTGTAGATGCAGTGTGCAGGGCAGATTATGTCCTCTGTTACCTCCTTACCAAGGAAATTACTCCAGCTTAAACTCAATGATTAATTTTAACTATCAGTTCTTAAAACATTTTCACTGTGGGCTGATTTTAAAATGCCACCAAGAGGGTTTGAGTCTAAACTTGTCTTCCTCTCTTTCTCTTTCTCTTTCCCTGCTTTCCTGTCTTTCTATCTTTATCCAATGATGCCTGAACGGCCAAAATAATAATAATGATAATCTACTGTAAAGAAAGAAAATATAGGTAATATAAGCATTACCCATTTTCCTGCCCTTCTCCTCTTTGTCTTTTGGTCTGTATTGTCAGTGCTGCTGCTCTCAGACTCAGGATCCTGTCGGCCCTCTTCTTGTCCGGGTTGTGTTTCCTCCCTGTCTGGAGAGTGCTTCCTTGACCTTTGGTTTTTCTTTTGCTTCCTCGTTTTTGCCTTAGTGTGACTTGCACCCACATTCTTACTCTTCTCTTCCTCCTTTCCAGATAGAGTGGCTCTCAATTCAAGCTCTGCATCGCCCTTTGGTTCTGGATGATCCACATTTGCTTCAGGTTCTTTCTTGGCGCTTACGTCTTGGTCTGAGGAATCTTTGTCCTGTGTCTGATCAGACACCTCCTCGCTGTGTGCTGCCTCTGTGTTTTGCATGCCAGGTTCATAGTCATCAGCGATATTGGCCATTTCTTTCCCACTGGTTTCTTTCTCTCTGATGTCTGTTTTTGAAGTAGGCTTGGTGTCATCAGAGTGGGTTTTGTCGTTAGCTGACGCAGTCTGTAGAGGTTGTAGGAGGCTACTATCAGCAGCATAGTCCAGATTGACTGGAATCACTGATTCTGTGCTGCCATCTTCCTCTAGCAGTGCTTCAGTAGGCTCTTCCTTCCTTTCTGAATGAGTCATCTTCTGCACCTTCTCCTCTATCACATCCTCCACACTGTCTTCTTTCACTTCTTCCTCATCCAGCAAATGTTTCTTTGTCTCTGAATTCTCATCCAACTTCTCCTGATCCTCAGCGACCTCAACCACCTCGCTAGACTCAACCTTGGCTTTGTCAGCTTCTACTTCTTCCTCCTCCAGCTCTCTTACTTCAGCTTCATCTTCCTCTTCAGCCTCTTTCGTCAGGAGGTCTACCAGTTCTTCTTCACTCAACAGAACTGCAGTGCTTTTCTCTCGCTTTTCAGCCCTCTCTCCATCTTCCTTGTTAGCGTTGTCTTCGGAACTCAGTTCCTCGTCTTCCTGCTCCTGGCTGCTGGCCTCAAATGTGACTAGAGTGGGTAAGATCTTTGGCTTATTGGCTTCCACTGTGATAGCATCCTGAAGCAGGAGAAAAGGAAAAATATTTATCGACTGTATAAAATGACACGATACATTTAGTATTAGAATTTAAAACTCTAGATGAAGAAGATGTTACTCTACCTTTTCTTTGGTTGTGTGCAAACTCTTATGCAACCCATGATGTTTTCCATGAGGTTTACTTTTCACCTGAAGATAATAAGAAACATCTGTAATATTTATTGTATGGTGAACACATTATCATATTGTCTTTGATCATTTTTACTCATTGATTTATGAAGAAGAATATCTTTACTACTCACAGAAAGAGCAAATGTTGCTGCCAGTAAGCAAAGGAATACTAAGCAGGCCTTCATACCTGTAAGATCAAAGTGAATCATTTAAACCTTGGATAAATTGTCTAAAAATGGATAACATGTAAGTTTTTAGATTTTGAAACCACTACAGAATTGAATATTTCAGAAAAATATTACACTAAAGGCTAAAAAGCTGTTCATAAGCTATCAATACATTCTACTCTGGCTTTTTCACAACAAAGATGTGAACTTGGCACATCTTTCAAAGTGGAAACAACTGAATGCATCTGTATGCTGCCAGCACATTCATGACGAGCAGAGCTGTGGGCCCAGCCTCCACTATCGCCAAGGTTACAGGCCTCTGATATGCACCTCGCTCTCAAAAGTCACATTCGGAGCTAAAGTAAACACCAGAAGCTACCAGACTGGAAAAATTTGACTAAGTCCACAAACTTTTTGTGTGTCTGGAGCCCAACGACAAAGATATTAATGGGTCTGTCTGGTAAAATAGCTCTCAGCACAGTTCTGAGATGTGAAAGTAATGCTGGGGAGAAGGTGTACACACCAAAGCGATAAATTAGTCTTTATACTTTGAATAATTTAAAAGTTACCAAAGACACTATTATAACTACTCTATTACATGATTGCTCCATCTTTAATAAAAATGAATAGACATTATAAAAACATTTAGATATGATATTTCTCTAAATTATATGCACCAAATTAGTACTTCCAAATATGGAGCACATATTAAATAGTGCTACCACTTTCTGCAAAAGTATCAAAGCATCGCCATCAATAGCTCACCAGCATAAAGCTGTGGCCCTAAGTAATCAAGCCAGCAGTCGCACATACAGCAAGCAATAGTTTAAATGCAGTAACTAGTTAGTGAACAAGATGAATGTCAAACGCACATTACTGTTTTGCTATATATAAATGGAGTTGCAAAGCACTATTAATTCCAGCTATTTTATTGGTTCTTTTATTGCTGTAATTTCAATATGTGTGTCTGAAACGGGTCTGTCTTGTAAAGAAGACATTGAGCCTCAGTAGAACTAACTGTATAAATAAAGGTAAAATAAATGAGAAATGAAACTCTGTGTGTCACAGAAATTAGGATTTTACCTGAGGCTGGCAGTCGCAAGAAAAAGTATCCCGCAAAAACAGCAGCGTGCCTGTGCTGAACCTGTGAAGATGTCCTTTTGTATTCAAGACAGTGCACAGTCTGTCCACACAAACTAAGCATTCAACACACACACACACACACACATACAGTTTTTTTTTCCAGGGTTTAGGATGCCACTGCTAACTTTGGGAGGGCCTTTGGGAAACAGAGATAAAGAGAGAGGCGGACAAAGGGATCCCACTCCCACACTGAGCTTCTGTTGGGCGATATACTTCAAAAAAAAAAAAATAGCGTGTCTGTTTCCCAAAAAATGAAAATAACTTTAAAAAAGAACGCTCCAGGGTTCATAACAGATTTTGACAGGTTTCATTTTTGTTACTGAAGATAATTTGCATGCATGTATAGAGGAGTTCAGGAGAGTGGGCAACAGAGTCGACAGCCATCTGTTAAACACTACTCTGTTATGGTTTGGGCAGCATTTCAGCCAGTGGTGTTGGGGATCTTGTAAAAATTTATTTATTTACAAGCACAGAAAAGTGCTGTCAGATTTTTGATCTACCATCCAGTACAATCTGGTTCATTTGTCAGCAAATGATCCCAAAAGCACTACTGCAGTAAAAGCATATCTGTATAGAAAAACATGCTGTAGAACACTGGACATATGGATTGTTCTCCCCAGAACCCAGACCTCAACATTACTGAAGCAGTGTGAGCTCATCCTGACAGAGAACAGAACAAAAGGCAGCCAACATCAAATAAAGAGCTTTGAATGTTCTTCATGAAGCCTGGAGTACTATTCCCAAAGACTGCTTAAAGAAATGACAAGAAAGGTTGTCTAAGAGAGTTTAGGCTCTTTTGAGGAATAAAGAGGGTCAAACCAAATATTGACTTTAAAGCTTTTTAGAATTGTACAGACTCTGTTTTTGCAATGATTTTATCATCTACTGAAAAGCAGCACCAGTACAGGGCTTGGCATGATGCTGATCCTGAGAGAAGGGCTTCATATTCATATGTGTCCTGTCAGTAATGTTTCTTTGTTTGTCAGCTGTATTCATCCTTGATGACATCAGCCAACAGAAAACTCATTATCAAACTCAAACTTCAGATTTCCATATCAGTTAGACAGAAAACCTCAAATCCCTGGTGAATAGACTCAATTAACCAGGGGTGGGGAACTCCAGGCCTTGAGGGCCGATGACCTGCAGGTTTTAGATGTGTCCTTGATCCAACACAGCTGATTTAAACGGCTAAATGACCTCCTCAGCATGTCTTAAAGTTCTCCAGAGGCCTGGTAATAAATTAATCATTTGATTCAGGTGTCTTGACCCAGGGTGATATCTAAAACCTGCAGGACACCGGCCCTTGAGGCCTAGAATCCCCCACCCCTGCAATAAACAAACACGCTTGTTCAGATGTGTAGTATTTCTTCGTTGACACATTTTTGTGTATTACACCGCTATAAAAATAATGAATTCAATTTTATTTATATAGATGTAAATCAAATCAAATGTTTACTTTCAGTTGAATATTTCAGCAATTATTGGAGCATTCATTGTGCTTTCTATTGAATGGATTTTGCACACTTTTGGGTATGCTGTGGAAACAATTGGATTATTTAACAAACAAGTATAAGTGTAACAAAAAATGTACCCCTGATAATGGATGGATAAGCCTCATAATGAACATAATTTCTGGTTACTGTTGTTTGTGAAAATTTGAAAAAGTACTATGGGCAGGTTGTTTATGGCAGAATGAACCCAGTCCAAACCAAAATGACCACATTGTTTTAGGACAGAAACAATACATACTTTTGGCCACTAGATGTCACAAAAACTAAAGTCTGTACTCTTAAAGCGGCTAAGAAACTGCAGTATAATGAGGGTAAATGATGAGAGTAGCAAGGACATGACAAAATCGCTCAAAAACTGCCGTTTTACCTTAATTGATTGATATTCAAAGAATCAACACACCAGCTTTAAACACAAGCCTCTTCATTGAAAAAATACACTGCTTTGTAACACTGTTCATCAAAGCTGGGAAGTACAAGCTTTGATTTATATTACACAATGTTGTAAATCAATCAGTCAATTCCACAAGGCATTGATGGAAATATGCTATCTTATTTTATACAATGCAGAGTAAAAAAAATACACGATGTGGCATCAATCATGGTGTTGTTTTTAGTAAAATCATATTTCACTATTCATCACTAACTTGTATTGTTTTCCCTTAATTAGCAACTAATTCAAACATATTTAGGCAAAAAAAAAATAGAAGAAAATGATTACACTGCACGCAGTCTCAAGGATCACACTGGTGATGCACCAGTCTGACAAATGCCTAGTTTCATTAAGAATATTAATACCACAGATGCATCCAACGCCTGTCTGACAAAGATAATTACATTATTAAACCTTAAGTAACGTTAAGGTGAACGTGCAGACACTGTTGACTGTCTGCGTATCACAACAAGCATCAATCATCTCCTCCTCCACTCCTACCCTGTGGTTTTGGTGGAGAGCGCTGGACTGGTGAACATTCAGTCTAATTACAGGTTTCTTTTGCTTAGCTGAAATCCAAAGTGAGGTTAAACAAGGAATTCTGTAAGCTTATTTTGGGCCTGGCCATATAAGTATATCCAGGAAGCGATTATATACCACAGGATGGAAATATATATAGAAGCCTTTACTTGTACATACTGTACATGCTTAATGTTCCAAAAACACAATTTCCAATAACATCGTTTAGCAGTGAAGGCAAAATATGGTTTGTTTTTGTTTTAATAGACTGAATTAATATTGTACTTTGTCACAGTGTGCGTGTATATGTGTGGGCGTGTGTGTGTATCTGAAGTTAATCCATTTATGTGAAGTTTTTATAAAAGGCAGTGTTTAATTTTCTCAATTTAAACCAACCTTATATTGAAAACTTTATAGCCCTCGCACTTGTACTACTTGTAACCTGTTCCATGTAATCCATCATCTGACAAAAACAAAATTCCAAATAGAAAGGGAAGGAGGGGAAAAGGAAAAGAAAAAAAAGTTTCACCGGAAACAAGCATGAAACCGTCTAGCCCTCTTTTCCTCTCTGAGTGGGTGAGTTTATTTTTTCAACAGGCCACAAACCCTATAGTTTAGCGAGCTAAATTATATTTCACTAAAGACGTGAGAGGGGGTGTAGGAAATTTTGTGACTGGATAAAAGAGCACACAGTATCTATGTGTGTGTGTGTGTGTACAATCATCATCACGCCACTGTGTGTTTTCTGAACTCCCTCTCCGGAACAAATACACCTTCGCATGACGACAAAAAAGACACATCCGGAAGGAAGTGATGCAATCACCTTAAATGAGAATACTTATATACAGTAGTCCTGGGAGTTCCCTCCAGCATATCCACACATCGTGATTTTACTTCAACTGCAAGCTTCCATTCGAGGTTCAGGACAGACTCTGGATTCTCCTGTTTGCTGCCTTATAGACTAAACGAGGAGCACCAGCTGCATCTTTTTTTATTATCTCTGAAACTGAGGTAGAGTAAATGATTATGTAGTATTATTATTATTACTTTTGATCACAACTCTTACTTTAGTGATCACAACTTTGAAAGTTTTGAATTGTCAGTTTGGTTTGTAGTAACTTAACATCTAGAAGTTTAAACCCAAGAGCAAATGGATGTGACCCTATTTTGGGGGGAGTTTCTTTTGCTAATGCACCATAGTAGTTACTCTTACACTGAACTGAACTTAATGAGAATAATAATTACATACTTTTTTTTTTTTTTTTTTACAGAATGAAGGTTCCCATCATTACATTTTGCCTGATTGGAGCAGTCTTTTCCAACCCGGTGAGTATGAAAGCAGAAAACAAAAATCAATTATTAAAAAGGTCTCAATTTTGAAAGATTTTTTCACCGTAATTTTTTTTTTACATAACTTTCAGATAGACGAAATATTCTCCCATCTTCCATGCTGTGTATTTTTGTTTATTTGAAAGTATTACTGGGTTCAAGGACACAGTTACAACAAAAAAAATAATAATACTAGGTACAAATAAGCATAATATTACTTGCTATTAGTAAAATAACAGGTGACATGGAACTAAAGCATGTCATAACCATATGTATTTTTAGAAATAATAATAATAATAATAATAATAATAATAATAATAATAAAGTGTCCATTAAATAACCATCTGTTCCATTTTCATTCTGACAGATTTTACACACTGTTGTTTCAGTATCAAGCGAGGTTGCATCAAACTCAGTAAGTAGCATTTTCAAAACACAAATCATTTTTTAATATTTTTTCCCAAATGCTAAATCACAGTTGTATTAGACCTTGTTTCTGGTACTAGGAAAGAGAGAGAAAAAAGAAAGCAAATAATTCCATAATAATTCAAAGTTTAACTTAATAATTTAAAATTTCAAGTTTTGTTTTTATTTATAGATGTTTAAATTAGCAAGTTTAAATTTGGCAATGATTTTCTTTTCATATATTTGAGCTTCTGTACGTTTGAGTATATTTCAGGAACTATACATAAACTACTAAACTATATAGTCTGCCTGCAGTAAAGCTGAATTCCTTGAAGACAGTCAGCAGGAAAAGCTAACAATGGGCGTGGGTACTGGAAGTCTCTCTAGACCTCAAGATGATTCCCATTTCAGAAACTATTGTTTACTATACTTTATGTCTGCTTCCATTCCGGCAGTAATAGCTTGCCCAAGCAAGGGTTGACAAGAATGAAATCTAAATGAATGATGATTGTTGATGCGGCAGTTAAAGCATATAATTAAAATACATTTTTCTCTGTGCTTACTTTGTTTTGTTTACCCAGACTGAAAGTGTGTCTGTTTCACAATCGTCTGAAAATGACACCTCAGAGCTTCAGGTAATGTGTACATTTATTTCAGTAATGAGTAAATGGTTATTTTTCCTGACTCTTTCCATCACATTTGATTGCTGAGTTTCATCCACATGACTCTTTGTTCCTGTCTGTGTTGCAGAGCACAGAGGAAAACACCTCAAATCAGGTGAGTTATTTTGGTTCTGAAATGTCTTCAGAAAACCTTCATCCTAACACACAGATCAAAATCATTTTTCTGTTTACTGAAAATGTCTCTGTTTTTTTTTTTATACAGAGCTCAGAGTCAGAATCATTAGAATCCACAGACAACACATTGGAGGACACATCAGAGGACACTTCAGAGGACACTTCAGAGGACACTTCAGAGGACACATCAGAGGACACGGTGGGTCCTATTAGCAATCCGTGTAATATTTTACTGTTATCCTTCAACAAGGTTGCTATTTCCATTTCATAATCTTTAAAGCATTAGCAAATTGTTAGGATTTCTGGGTGTAACCTTGGATATCAGATGATACAAATGAATAAACCTGGAATAAATCTGATATTTGCATCCTTAAATGGGTTTCATTTCCACAAACAGACTTCAGAAGAGAGTGACAGTCAGTCGGATGAGGTAAGATGAAGTAAAACAACTTCTTTTACTTAGTGTATTATGTGTAGTACAGAATTACACTGTTTCTTCACCTCTGTTCCACAGATGGACTCCATGCTTGACACCAAAGATGATAGTATGGGCAGTGAAGAGAATGTCAGAAAGGTGCGATAAATCTTTTACGTTATCAAATTATTTCATTTAACCTGCTTAAGTAGAGGTTACAGTTAGTTAACACAGTGCTCTCTTTATTCACCGCTTTAGAGCTGGGTGCGAGTGTTTACAAATACAGTGAAAGCCCTTAGCGCAGAGGACAGCAATGAGCTGCCCGACACAAACCTGCTGGTGAACCCCACAGACAGCAGTGACAGCACCAGTGACAGCATAGAAACCACAACTGCCACCAATGACAGCAATGAAAGCAAAGACAGCTCCAGCAGCGAGAGCAGTGAGAGCAACGAGAGCAACGAGACCAAAGACAGCAGCGACAGCAGTGACACCAGCATGAGTACAGAGGACAGCAATGCCAGCGACAGCACCGAGCTGAAACAACTGAAAGCCAGGGACTGTGTGAATGGCACTCAGAGCTGCGAAAGTGAGGAGCGTTTCTTCCAGAGTGTAGGAGATGATGCTCATTTCTCAGTGGATAATCTGATGGTGCCAGATGAGGATGACAGGGAGTTAATGCTGCGAAGATGATGACATGCTCTTGTGCAGCCTCTCATTTCCCTCTATGAACTCTAGCACTATGACTAGCCTGAACACTTCAGGATGATAGATTTTGTTTTATAGATTGCTTTATGTTTATAATGACATAATGCTACATGCAGCTGATTTTTGTGTGAAAATTATCGAGGTGATATTATCCCAAGTGTTTACTTTGTTTTTATAATAATAAATAAATAATATAATCATGGATTTGGGGCTTGTGGTGTGTTGGCATACCATTTTAATCAAGGATTTATCCATCATGCAATTTTATAACAGGCCAATACATAAAACTGTACTCTCTACTTTTTAAAATATTTAGAAAATTATAGTAAAATACATATAATAACTGCCTTGCAAATTCATATTTTGCATGCACATTATGTAGCTTTTAAAATTACTAGAGATGGCACAATACCACTTTTTAATGTCCGATACCGATTCCGATATCATAAATTTGGATATCTGCCGATACCAATATGAATCCGATATAGCATATTTTGTAATCAATAAAACTGTTTTTTATAAATATCTTGCTGCATTTTGTATAAGTTCATACTCAAGTTTTAAAAAATGAGACTGAAGCTATTCTGTTATACCTGTATGCAAAGAATACACTCCACCCAAAACATTTTATAGTTCAGCAACACAGATCAATCTAATAAATTTAAACCTACACCATCCTCCCTATTCTTACCTACCTAACTAATAGGGTTGCCAACTCCCAGCAAAAACATTAGGGAACCACCCCCCACCCCCCGCCCTTAATCGATGTAATCAACTTTAATTTAATGCAAGTGTAAAACAAATGCACAGAAATCAATTATTTTTCTACAATAATTAAATAGATTCAACATCTTTCTTCAACAGAATTGCAGACTGCACAGATGGTACCTTCCCAAAGGAAAAAATACTATAGCTTACTAGGGTGTATATTAGACTTATTAGTTACTATATACAATAATGGATTTCTATACATTTAATCAGATGACCAGTTTTGTTGTAAGATTCAGATAATTATTTATTCAAAGTTTTTAAATGACATAACAAAGAAAAATATTTCTTTGTGCCCCCCTTTCCGTTAATGCCCTACCTGGCCCCGACAAAACTTTGCTAGACCCACTCCTGCACAGTTACCAGCTGTCAGCTACTTAGAAAAGGATCCTGGTGTTATTTGTTTCTCAGAAACAGTTCATAGCTTCCCTTCAACTCATTCATGTCACCTAAAAGGTAAACCTGTTTCTCCATCACCTGTTCAGCTCTGATGATTCAGTAAGGACATCTCCTGGTTTCATCTTCATGTTTCCCTCTCACCGCAAACGGATATCATGACCAGCAGCTTTTACAGCCATGGCTCCAGCAAACCTCAGCTGATACTAGAAAGTAATATTAAATATGTTCTAACAACAGCTTATCAGGCAGCGGATAAACAACGTGCTGCTGTCGTTCATCCGCTGGTCTCCTCTTTCTAGCGCAAAGTGGGCGATAAAAACAAACAAGATGGGACTTCCTGCAGAAGATCAGCTGATCATTGATCAGTTTCATGTTTGAAGTAATAACAGGAGAGGAAGGGGGAGTGAATGAGAGAAATAGATGCAACTGCGCTGCAAAGACAGAATAACTCCAGCTTTGTGTCTATTTTTTAATTCTAGCTGACGTAAGGGACAAATCGCTTCCTTTTCACCTCAAACTGGAACTCAAATGACCAGTCCAGCTGTGGCTCAATATATCAGTTGTTAAGCTTAACGTGGAAATACTATGCAAACATTCAGGGATGAACTTACATACTTGCTTTAAGTCTCTGGGATAGTTTTTGCAGAGATGAAATGCTGCTGTTAGGAAGCATGTAGCAGCTCCAAATGCTCCAACTGACGCTGACAGGGCATACTGCTCCGATGCGCCGAGCTGGGTTACGCCAAGTAGCGCGTTTTGTGATACTTCGGATGGGATTACATTTTTGATTTCTCTCTGATATCCGATCCAGTAATTTAAGTCAGTATCGGACAGATACCGATAGGTAATATCAGATCGGTCCATCTCTAAAAATTACAATTAGCTACTGAAAAATAGTGGCAGGACAGCTGAATAAACAAAGAATAAAAATTTTAAGCTGAGTGCACCTCTACAATAATACATTTTTAAGCAAAATGCTGTCCTGCATATTAGAGGGGGGGAATTGATCCAAATATTGATAGTATGAAAACAACTTTTTGTGTTTACTATCACGTCTCTTTAATTAATGGTCTATAACACATTTAAACCACAGGATTGTTACAGCCATTTAGAGGTCATTAAAATATGTTCCAAATTTGGCTAATGGATGCTGGTTAGGCTAATCTCACAGCCTAAATCACGAGGTACTGTTCTCCCCTACATAAACTCCCTTTATAGGTTAAAAGTAGGCTATTGTTATTGGTATCGGATCACTAGCAAAGACAGCATTGTCGCAGAGTATTGCTGTTTATTACTGATACTTCTTAAATGAAATACTAGCACATAATACCTGCCTTGTAGTCGAATGTGAAACTACGACGTGTGATATGTATGACTCTCTATATAAATGGTACTTTCTCATTCGCAGACGTGGCCGGTTAGCTCAGTTGGTTAGAGCGTGGTGCTAATAACGCCAAGGTCGCGGGTTCGATCCCCGTACGGGCCAGTCGAGCCTTTTTGTTTAATTTTTACATTTCTGTTGTACTGGTTGATGACGATATTACCCTAAAAATACTGAATATCGTGTGGAGAAGTAGTTCGTCAATAGACAAATCTCGAAAACTGTCGCGGCTTATATGAAAAGTCCCCACTAGATGGTACCAAATCTTCATGTTGTATTGTGTACTAATGCAAATTACGTTTTTATAATCTTTCTTGAGGAAAAGGGCGAAACCGTATACAACAATCTGGAAAAACGCCAGGAAAAACAAATACAATATAAAAGTTGATATACTGCACAGAATCAGTCACAAAGCATAGTGGAGACTAAAGGAAATTTCCAGTTGATTCACATTGTCCACCAGCAAAATATGTCTGCCAATGTCCAGGAGACAATTCACCCATATTTATGGTCTAAATATGTTCTCTCCACCGAGAAGGTCACCAATAATCTGTTTAATGACCATGTCAACATAACTGTCTGATTCAATATCATAGTACACCTGGTTTTCCATAATTTACTGAGATTTATGACAAACTGTGAGGCAAAAAGCGCTTTTGGGTTTTCTGGCAGACAGTTTAATTACAAATTTTATAAGATGGTAGTGAGACCTGCTATTATGTGTGGTTTGGGGGGGAAAAGACAAGAGGTGGAGCTGAAGATGCTGAGATCATCGGACCAGGATGGGTGGGATTAGAAATGATCATCAGAGGGACAGCTCAGGTCGAACAGTCCAGAGAATCAAGGATCAGATGGTTTGGACATGTGCAGAGGAGGGAGATGTATTGTACAAAGCATGTTGAATATGGAGCTTCAAGGCAGGAGAACACGAAGGAAGGCCACAGAAGAGGTTCTTGAATGTAGTGAAGGAGGATATGCAAATGATTGGTGTGACTAGAGATACTGCGAGTGTGTGGGTGTAAAGAGGCTGTGCTCTGGTAATGGTTTAAACAGATTTCTCAATCACATAATTAGAATGAGAATCAAAATACTGAGACATAGGTATTAGCAGTAGGTGGCTGAGCAAGCTTTAACTGTTATTTGCTAAAGGAGTACTGTAATAGCAGCAAAGAAAAAGTACAAAAAGTTCTCCCAAGTACCAATGTGTTATTTGACTGTCTGCTACTATTTCAACACATCAAAGCAGTACAGTTTTTTTCCAGCAAGCTATTTTTCCTTATATAAAAACCTGTAAGTTCGAAAGGTTTCTTTTATACTTTTTGAAACAAATGTTGATTTCTGTGGCAGCTGTGCCAGCTCTGAAAGCGAGTTAATGCATTCCCAGTACAATACATCGACAGCTTCCTTTGTTTTCTGTAAATCTGCATTAAAAATCAGTCTAAACTTGATGCACTGCAGGACTTAAAAGAGGCAACTTTAATTGAAAAGATATAGGCAGTATTTAGTTCTTAGAAAATATTTATTGCAAAATATTTTAACATGTTTGAAATGGTATTAACACTAAATGAAATCCATGACCTTGCATTACACTGATGGCATTTACCTTGAACGTTTTGTAGCTTGACACTCAATTTCCTATTAAACTGGAAAACCCTAAAAAGCTGAAAAAGCAACAAACATTGAAGACCTTTGGAATTTGTAATCAGGCCAATAATTATGGAAGCTACAGGAACTTAACATTGTACAAAAGAATGAATCTATACTATAAAAAAAAGTTAACATGAGATATGTGATCAATGAAAACCCAGAGCATGAGCATAAGTTACAGTCACATTGTTATCTCAGAAATGAGACTTCAGGTGTTCCTTCAGTGCCGGTATAGTGGGAAGCTCTTTGCGACACACGTGGCAGCGGAGAGGTAGCTTCAACAACTCACTGGTGCCTTCTTTCACAGTGACTTTTCCATCAGTTTCAAGCATCTGAATGACATCTGCAGGAAGAAAAACACAAAGTATTTTGAGTCCACAGTATAAATGATTTGCTCTAAAGCCAAATTATTTCTAAGCAGGTGTTAAAAATAAACTAGAACTGTTCTTACCCTTAGACTCAATGAAGTAATCTGTTGTAAATGAGTTCCAATGCTTTTTGTTCTTTAAACAAGGTGAGTCAAAGTCTTGGCTGATCACGTGGAGGTGAACATGGCTGAAAGAGAGAAAATTTCAAAGCCATTAAAAACCTGTTTAAGATTAGAAAGTAAAGTCTGAAGCGTTTACATTTCAGATCTTAGCCACAAGATGGCAGCAGATGTCCAAAACAGCTTCTAGCTTCAAGTTTCGTGGCACTTTTATTCCAAAATAATGTGGGAAGAATCTAGACCTGGGGTCCCCAATCTCAGTCCACGAGGGCCGGTGTCCCTGCAGGTTTTAGGTCTCACCCTGGGTCAACACACCTGAATCACATGATTAGCTCATTACCAGGCCTCTGGAGAACTTCAAGACATGTTGAGGAGGTAATTTATCCATTTAAATCAGCTGTGATGGAACAAGGACACATCTAAAACCTGCAGGGACACCGGCCCTCGTGGACTGGGATTGGGGACCCCTGATCTAGACACTCACACAGTATGTAGTAGTTATTTTAAGGTAATGATTGTTGTTTATGTGTCAGACGTTGGGACCACACCACAATTTATTAGATTCATTTTTCAAATACAATAATACATCTGCATCACATTTCTCTTTAATGGTTTTAAAGATGTTTTACATGTTCATATGAAAAATTAAAGCCAGATCAGAAGAACAGGATGAAACATTAAAAACGCAAATTTGAAAAATCAGAGCCTTTGTAAATGAAAACATAAAAAACAGACAAATAAAAGTAAAGGTTCAATGCGGAAATGATGAGCAATTAAGGTTCATTTAAACTAAGCGTAAACATGAAATGTACTTATTTTAAGCATAGAGAAGTCTGCACAGTTTTTTTTAAATTAACATTTATTCCCAGAAAGTTAGGATTCCCTTTCAAAATTGCTTCCAAATGTATTCTGTTGACGCTTTTGTTTTTTAGCTTTTAACGACCACGTGATTGATTTCACAAGCTTTTGAGTCAGAATGAAAATCCTTAACCCTAACCTCTTAAAAGTCATTAACTTCAGAGCTTCTTTAACCTTGAGTACCACATTAACTGGAGTGTCTACCTGGTAAACAAACAAACAAACAAACAAAAATGCTTACTTTGATTTTTAATTGACTTCGAACTGTCTTTCATTTCCTGAATTTCTCTCTACAATTTATTGGTCTTAATTTTTAGTTTATTCTGCCCTGTACTTCTTTATTTCATTCAGTCTTTGTTTTATTTTGCTGATCTCTGAAGCACTTTTTAAGGTAGATTCTGAAAAATTCTCTATAAAACCAACAATTATTATCATTATTATCACTATTCTTATTCTAATTTAAAACTGTTTTTTGTTGTTTTTAATTGTTTGTTATAGCAGTCTCAATAAACACATCCACTAAAGCCTCATCAGTCAAATTGTAGTAAAAGGACTAAGTCTAAGCATATTACCTCCATATTTTTAGTTTAGTTTAGTTACTCTCCCAAGTTCACAAAATCATTTCATATAGTCTAAATTTTTACCTCATGCTTGGGATGGCGTGGTATCCCGTGCGGAACTGCACCGAACTACAATCTGGGCGCTGTTGAATCATTTGGTCAGCAACTTTCTGCATGTGTTTCACCAGATCACAGTGCTCAGTGCGCAAAGCCTTCAGGCTGGGAATTGACTGCCACGGGAGCACAAGCCAGTGGTGGCGAGCTTTGGGGTATTTATCTTTAATAACGACCACTTTATCATCCTTGTACACCTAGTTTAAAAAAGTTACAAATTGGATATTAGAGACAAAATCCAGTTCTCCAGTCAACATCACATCGTGAGTCTCTTTTATAGAACGGCTACCTGCATCTTGGGGTCTTGCATTGATGTCTTAAGGCCTTGACTCCAGTGTCCAGCATTTTCCTGCAACCGATATTAGGGGACATGTTTCTTCTGGATAATGTATTCCTTCAAACTCAAAACATGAAAACAATCGAAACATTTTTTTTCTTACATTTGTTTTTGGGGAATCAGCGTGACTGACTGACACTGAGATCCTTTCTGTTTGTTTGTCTGCTTTCATACTCTGAGCGTCCCTCTGGCTCTCTCGGTCCTCTGAAGTGGACTCTCGCTGCCTTTTTGTTCCACTTTGGCTGCCAGTGGGATCCTCTTTGAACTGTACAGTGTAGGGGTAAAGCTGATTGACAATATGAAGGCGCTGTCCAGGCTTTATTTTGACCTCACTGTCTTTACCAACCACCACGGAGTCTACAGAGGTGGGGTTTAAGCCCAGCTTTGGAATAAAAATGGGGATATAAAAGACAGATTGTAAGATTATATAGTAAAAAGTGGAAGATGGGAAAAAGTTTAACCTCTTTATAGATATTCAAATTATGAATGTGTAAGTAGCTTACCTGTTTAACTTTGACATAACCTTTGTTGCATTCTGCTTTCAGCTCCACTGGTTGGAAAAGGATAACATTTGCAAAAGTCACACTTTCCACATATTAATGATAAAATCTTTGGGAAATTTATAATAGTTTAGAAAGTCAATTAAAAATGTTGTAAATGGGTTTGGGCTTCCTATGGGTCCTCCAGCTTCCTCCCACAGTCCAAAGATATACATGTTAGTGGTGATTCTAATATACCCATGGATGTGAGGCAGATACACTGTTTGTAGTGTATAGTTTAATGTATGGTTTTGGCTTTGTGTGCTCAGTAAGACGCTTAATAAGTGCTTAACCTCAATATTACAGAAATGCATTCGGCCCTTCAGTTGATCCATCAACTATTAATCAAAGCCTCATCAGAAATGGTCTCACTGGAGAGGTGACAGTCGTGAAAGAAAGAAGGGAAATGGGGAGAAAGGGTTTCAGTTCAGGTTGAGAACTGGAATGAAAAATCAAGGGCGACGGGTATTATGGCGTGTCAAATCCAAATTTAAACATTTTGGTTCAATGTGTTACTAATATGTAAGAAGGAGGTCAGGAGAAACACAACAGTAAATGTCTACAGGCATATGTAAAACACAGTGGAGGCTCGGTCTGCGTTTCAGCCAGTGTTGCTGAGATCTTATCAAAATTGATGGAATTATGAATGCAGAGAAGTACCATCACATTTTGATTCACCTTGCATCTGGAAAGCACCTGATTGGCAACAGCTAAATTTTTCAGCATCAGCTATCATCCTTGTTAAAGCAGTCTGTGATCACCTTGATTGAGAACGAAACAAAAGGCGGCCAACATCTAAAGAAGCGATTTGAATGTCATTCAAGAAGCCTGGAGTTCTCCAGGCTTCTTGAAGATCGCTTAAACAGATTACAAGAACACCTGCCTAAGAGAGCTCAGGCTGTGTTGACGTGGCCATAACCTTAGCGGTCATACAATACATCTCTTTTTTTAATCTTTCTTTTTTATTTTGATAAAAAAAAAATACTTCAATAGTTGATCTAATTGTTAACACTGCTAGTGTTTCAGACTGAGATGCTGTTACCTTGCTGCCGAGAGCATTTTTTGTCTTTGATGGTTGTTTCTGGCCCTCGCCCCAACACAACAGTCTGTAAATGAGGGAGCTGGATGGGTTTATGATTCCCCTCCTCGCTAATAAGCCAACAGAGTGGCATTTTATCATCGTTTGCCTTCGGCCTCGCAACCAGGGTTTCTGTTTCCAACAGTTCACGCTTGTTTGGGTGACTGGGGGCTCCGTCGCAGGAAATAAACGTCACCGGACGCGACTTTCATTTACGATAGAGGCGGGTTAGAAGAACCTTCTAGAAGAGTTGCTGTGAACGGAGGTTGTGAGGCGACATCATTGTCTTCATATAAGGTTGGAAAACAGTAATTATCTGTTCACACGGTGTTTATCACAAGTGTCATGTGTATTTTTTGGTCGGTGTTTAAGTTGAGAAAACAACAAAGCTAATCTTTTTTTTTCCTTAGCCGGGCTAAGTAGCTCAAATAGCCTCGTAGGGCCCGAGCAGCCCCAGTTTGTGCCCCTCATGTAACAGCATACATTTAACCACTGGATTATGTAAAACCTAAGTAACTGGACATGTCTGAAAAGTACCAAAAGGAGCGTTCGACAACAGTATTGAGTTGTTTTTATTGATTCATAAACACCTCTGAAACCAACTGGATACAAACATCTTGTTCAAATATACTGTGACCTTTTATTCCCACTAATAAAAGATTACAAATAGTTGAGTCGCCAAGTTTTACTATCGCTTCTAAAACAAATATGGCAGCGTTGAGTAAACAAATTACTCAACGCCGGACAGAAAGCGAAGGCACTACTGGTCTTTGCTCCTTTTTACAACGGAAAAGGTCTTGTGTAGGACTTGCTAGTTATCTGTTTTTAAAAGGGCTGGATTGAGGCTGTATTTGTGTGGTGCTGGTAACTGGTAGCTAATTCTTTGAATCCCCACCCACCCCCCGTGAAGGGATTTAGCGACTCTGTTATGATAATGAGGAATAAGTTGCTGGTTTGGATCTACTTCACCCTTTAGAGTAGGGATGCCAGACTCGATTCACATTGTGAACTCCAGTTTGAGCTTGAGTGGGCCAGATTGGTGAAAGTAAAATAATAAAAATGCTGCTGTAGTGAAATGAATCTGTCAGCAGGTCTCTTTAGGCTTAAAGAAATGTGTCAAATTAACAGAAAAGGTAAGTCATTGAGTGTCTAGCAATTATTTTGTTAACAGAAACTGTATTAGATGGTGAAAAAACAGGAACGTTTTTGTCATTTAGTTTGTTACTTACTACTCTGACGTACTATAAATGGCCATGAACGTATGAAAATACAATTAGAAGTCCAAAATTAACGTCTGTGTGCACATTTTCTAAAGCTCTCCGGAGGGCTAGGTTGAAGTCTTTGCTGGGCTGATTGTGGGGCCCACAAGCTTTATGTTTCAGTCATCACCTCCCATCTAATCACAAAGTATTTCCAGGTTGATAGTTTAGGGTGACAGTGTCCATGCAGATCACATGCAATGTCCTCTATGGTCACAAGATCTGAGCTCAGATTCACAAGAAGCTGAACATTTATGAACTTTATTTTATTTATGAATATTTGATTTATTTATTTCAGTTTCTCAAGGCAAACATGGTCAAAGAAACAGGTTTTTACGACACTTTGGGTGTGCCACCCAGCGCAACTCCAGATGAGCTGAAAAAGGCCTATCGCAAACTGGCTTTGAAATATCACCCCGATAAAAATCCCACAGAAGGAGAGAAGGTGTGTAGTATTTTCTTACTGTCATTAACATCAACAGGTGAGGCACACGTCTTCTGACACGGTCTGTCTTCTCTTTTTTCTTTTCTTCAAGTTCAAGCAGATCTCACAGGCCTATGAGATTTTGTCAGATCCGAAGAAGAGAGAGATTTATGACCGGGGAGGTGAAAAGGCTATAAAAGAAGGAGGAACTGGCGGTGGAGGTGGTGGGGGCTTTGCATCACCCATGGATATCTTTGACTTGTTTTTTGGTGGAGGCAGCCGGATGCATAGAGAGCGAAAAGGTAGGCAAATGTTGAGAGGATATAGCTGTGAAATAATATGTAAAGCCATTTAGTTTGCCTGTGTTAAATATGTTCTCTGATGCAATGCGATATGAAAGAAAACTGGTTCTAAAGACTCAGACACAAAGAGTTTGAATCTGTTAAATCATACTGTGGCTTGGTGCTGTATGATCTTTAATACACCCCCACCCCTAATCGTGATGTAGAGTTTTGTTTTTTGTTTTTTTTTTACAAGTACACTATTTTACACTAGAGGTCAGTCATGATACAGATAACACAGGTCTGCAACCTAAAAACTGCACAGGATTCTTTGACTGTTTCTTATAGATTTTTACTCACTGAAACCGGGGAAAATATTTTTAAAATTCAATCTCGTCATGTTTTCTTGCAAAACTCGTGTTTTTTAGTGTAATTAAGCATACAATTTCCCTTTTTAAACTGAAATCTGGTATCCTATACTTGAGTCAAAAAAGCGTATCTAATAATGATTTCTTACATTCATTTAATATTACTAAGAGTGAGACTCAAGAGAAATACAAATAGAAAATACGAGGAATTGAGTGAGGTAAGTGGAGGGTTATTTTCTTCATGGCGAAAGGTAGGGAGTCTTAAAAAAATATGTTTGGTTAATTGTAATAAAACATTGTTAATTGTTTGTTTGTTTTTTTTATCACTGTTGTGCTTTTTTTATGTAAACTCCTCATGTTTTGCAAAAAATCTGTACGTGATGGAGGGAAATGGAGATCGTTTTTGGATTCAGCACTCTAAAAACAATAACATTTACCAAAAATATCACATGCAGCTGAAAAATCTTTTTTGTTTTTTTGCAGACTTGTGTAATTGGCAGAGCCAGAGAATGCCAAGCAAACAAAGATTATCTCTGTACTCATAGTTTTAGCTGAAATAAAGTAGAACAGTCTTTAAAGGCTTGAAAGTTCATGCTCATACCGTAAGAGACTTGTTACTCACGGGTACACGTGCCCCTAAAGCATGCCTGATTTATGCTCTGTTTTGCGCTAGATGGCTTTAGAATTTGCTTTAGAATTACAAAGAGACAGTGTGAGAAATGCTTTCTGAAAAAATGTCTCACTCTTCGAACGTAGAGAGTTTGAATGTTTGAGTTTGGGTTTTTTTTTTTCTACTTATTACTGCATTTCAAATGTACAGCAAAATGATTGAATTATTGAAAGCTTGTCTTAGTGGTTTCTCTGGGAGACCTCTCAGGCTTAAGTGTTACTGCTGAAATCTGTGATATAACTAACTGTGCAATATTGTTGCCCCCCAGGGAAGAATATTGTTCATCAGATTACAGTGACGCTAGAAGAGCTTTATAATGGAGCAACAAGAAAACTTGCTGTCCCAAAGAATACCATTTGTGACAGATGTGAAGGTATGTTTCTCTTAAAAAGTTGCTTAGATGTTAGTGAGATGTGCGTCACATCAGTCTGGTGCAAGTTATCTAACCAAACTGTTTCTCCTGCATTATTCATTTGGCAGGTCGTGGAGGTCGTAAAGGAGCGGTACAGGTGTGCATGTCTTGTCATGGCACAGGGATGCAAGTCCGCGTACACCAGTTACTTCCAGGTATGGTACAGCAGATGTCCACAGTGTGCCACAGCTGCCAAGGACAAGGAAAAAGAATCAGCCAAAAGGACCGCTGCAAAGCATGCGGAGGCCGGAAGATCCTACGACAGAAGAAGATCTTGGAGGTCCACATTGACAAAGGTGAGAGAAATGTAAAACTTTTTTTTTGCGTCTGTTTGTGTGCAAACAAGGAAAACGGTAAACCTGTACATATGTTACCCGGTGACATTTACACAGGAATGAGAGATGGCCAGAAAATTGTTTTACATGGAGAGGGAGACCAGGAGCCGGGACTCGAGCCAGGCGACATCATCATTGTTTTAGATCAGCGAGACCATGCACAGTTCACCAGGTAAAAAGAAGCTGCTCTTAAGTGTCTTTTTGTTGTTTTGAATGTTAACTAGGATGATAAACCAAGGTTGGTGCTTTACCATCACCCTCTCATCCTTTTGTGCAATAAAAATAAAATTAATTTCCATGTCCATGCTGTAGGCTGACGTTTGACTTTCTTTTTGCTTTTCTTTTTGTTTGTTTTTTTTGGTCTTCATTTTTGTCTAACTAGGAAAGGAGAGGACCTCATCATGTCCATGGAGTTGCAGCTGGTTGAGGCTTTATGTGGTTTCAAGAACCCCATTCAGACACTGGACAACAGAACTCTCCTCATCACATCACATCCAGGTAAATCAAAGTGGGAAATGCTTTTTGGGAGTTACTTTGATTGGCAACCAGATTGGTGTATGAAAATATTCTTATGTATAATGAGGTAGCATCAGCAGGCTCAGGTCCATTTTTGTTTTTTGTTTTTTTTTATTGTTCTGCTTTAGAGGATATGAATGTATTATTGAAAAATGCATCCAATGAATAACACATATTGAATTTAGAAACTGTCATAGCGCTTTTTAAAATAATTCCAGGTGATTGATGTTTGAAAGATTTCTCTGTGAGATGTGAACCGTGTTTTAGATGTGTTGTGTCATTGTGATGTCCTCCTTTTCCAGAACAGTTAAAATCATTTTTTTTTTGAAAAATATGAATAAACAGTGATGATTTTATTTTTTTTTTGTTTAGATTGACTTAATGGGCCTAATGTTATTGTCAGCCAAGCAAGCCACATTTGGTGTGGCTTGTACTTCACAGTGAAACTAGGCCACCTTGTCAAGACCACTGGACCTCTACCGTACAGTAGTTAAAATAAACTACAAACTCATTCTTACTCAGTTAATTTATTTTGATGTTGTATATATTTGTTTTTTAAATTACAGGGGAGTTGATCAGGCCTGGCGACACTAAGTGTGTCCTGAATGAAGGGATGCCCACGTATCGCAGGCCGTTTGAGAAGGGGCGTCTCATTATTCACTTCTCGGTAAGAATCTCTTTGGCATTTATTGGGGTTTTTTGTTTTGTTTTTTTTAATGCCTTTGTCTTTTATATTTTTATGACTAAATTACGCATAAGTAAGCAAAGCAGCTGATGAGGCCCATATTTGCAAACATTGACACCATTAAAATAACATAAAGTGTTAGCATTTTTCTGCATTATAATATGCGTGTATGGTCTATTGTGGAGCTGCAACTGAATCTATTTACGGATGTTTCATTAGGTGGTGTTCCCAAAAGCTAATTTCCTCCCCGAACATAAGCTGAAGGAGCTGGAGCGCTATCTCCCAGAAAAGATGGATGCAGAGCAGCCAGACAGTATGGACGATGACCTCTACATCTATGCTGACCTGGAGGACTGTGACTTTGAGAACAGGAGAAGATACAGAAATGAGTGCTACTACATGGACGAAGACGACTACGCCACCACTGGTGGTGTTCAGTGCCAGACGTCTTAAGCAACAGCTGGCCTTTGTCTATTCCAGAAGCTTAGATCCTCATCTCCAATGCAAAGCACCTTTTTTTTTTTTGGTTACCTGTGCACTTTTAACTTTATTTTCCTTAAAAATCAATTCGTCTCTTTAGTTTGTTTGAAGTTGGTTCATAAAACTGTTTCCCAATGCCCTGTGAATGTTAAAATTGCAGGATTTGAACTTAGATGCAGTTCAGTGGAATTCCTTTTCATCTAGGACCCCCTTTTTTTTTTTTTTTCTTCTTTTTTTTTTTTTTTTCCTTCTTCTTCTGTCATTCACACTGTGATTAAAGATGAGGGCTGGTATAACAGGCTTCAGGGAAAAGCATGACGGCCTGCTTTTTGTGCAGTTACACTAAAACTGATGACAATAATAGGTAAATAACCTATATATATATATATATAGAGAGAGAGAGAAATCTAAATCAGGCGTTGAAAACCACTTTTTGTAGTCTCATCCATTTTTGGTGTCTGTAGCTCTTTCAGACATGAAACTTGTAACAGCGCTGAATCTGTCAGTCTCTTAAAGTAACAGCATTCTGTCTTTCAGTCAGTGTTCCTCATGCCTTCATTCAGACATCCCTGTGACTGTGACAGAGATCCACGGTATGTGCACAATATCAGCTTTATTTGTAAAAGTCTTTGTATTTACCGGGACGTGCATTGTCAGTATTGACTCTAGCAAAGTCTAATGACAATTGTCATTAAGAGCAAGGACATCATCCCCAACCCTTTTCACAGAGGCTAGAAAACTTTATCACAGAAGAAATTTTTCTCTCTGAGCAGTTTAGAAACTGAGCTGGTGTTTTGCGTTCTATAGTGAGCTGATCGGCCCACAGAGCTACAACAGAGACGTGCACGCTTGTAATAGTGTGGGTGTCTCTCTGTTGTGACTGCATGCAGTCAGCCAAATACACATATTTTCTGACCTAGTGCGTTTGCTGCTGTAACTTTAACTCTTTACCCTTTAAAGCCTACTAGGAGTAACCCTTGGAGTTCTTTTGTGAAGAGTGGTCACATTTCTGGTTACAGTACAGAATCACAGCGACACTTCAGAAAAACAGGAAACTATTTTAATGGTTGTAAAACCACATCTTAATTGATATACAGTGAGATGTCAAAACTCGTTAAGGGAACATGTGAGGTCATCAGATGTCGTCTTTATGGGGGAAAGAGTTAATGAAAAAGCGATCAGAGTGCTGATTTATACAGCTCAGGCGTGTTTGTCTGAAAGGGGCCCACGAGGACCAGATGGTGGTGGAGGTGCTTGGAAACTTGATTTAAAACATTAAAGCTGTTGTACCCTTTCAAGGGCTATTTTTTCAGACTTTTTATGAAAAAACATGTGACAGGTTTGAAATCAGTGTAGTCATGATTAAAACAGGGAAACGGGAAGTTCAAGCCACTTAATTTCCAACTAATGTTTGAGTTTAGCGTTTTGTTTAGAGCTGCAGTCAGTTGTCTGTGACGATGCCGCGCACGTCTAGTATAGTGTAAGTGTGAGAGTGTGCAAAGGTATGTGCAATCACCTTATATTTTGAAAGGCTATTTATGATTCTTGTTATACTCATTTACATTTCATAATTCTTTTTTTTTTTTTTAAATTAGAATAGGTTTACATGCTAATATTAAAAAAACTAAACACAACGTATTCTTCCGTGCCCCGCTCCATATTGCCGCTATGCCACAGTTCATCCTCTTCCTGAAATGCTCATCCTGAAAGGTCCAGCCTGCTCTGATTGGTCAGAAAAAGCTGTCTGTGGATTAAGTCTCAAGTTTCTCAGGAGCTGGGAGTGCATGAAGACTCCTACATTCAATCATTGTGACAGTAACAGAACATTTTGTGTGCTTTGCCTATGGCTGAGACATTTTAGAGACATTTCTTTCTGTGGAAAGAAGAGAATAACTTCCTTTTTGTCCTTCTCTTTCTTACCCATGTGTGTTCCCTGACATTTTTTCCCTATCACTGGACCCGTTTTCATTTTATAAAACAAAGCATAAGCAGGGCTATTTTGAATAGGTATGATTTTTCTTTGGAAACAATGGCATGGTTGTGGCAACATTGTACTCGAAAAGGTTTCTAATGTCTGCCTGTTTAGTTTTGTTGTGAGTTTAAAATCATTGGAAGACAATGAGATCAGACTCCAAAATCTAGAGTTTAAATGACAAATGAAACCAGATATTAATATTTTTCCATATTCCTTGTGAACCTTGTAAAAGCCAAAATGAGTAATGGGAGTTTATGGGTGGGCTTTTAAAATAGATAAACCTGCAAACTTTATACCTCATTAAAGTGTCTGCCTGTTTGAAAGCCTTTTCATAACTTAACTTGAAGTTACTTGATAATGCAGTTTTATTTTTCTTTCTTTTATCTCAATGGTGTTTGCCTTGGATGTTGTAAAACGGTCATGCTCACAGAAGCAAGGGTCTCCTTAAATAATGTAAGTAGTTCTTGAATGCAGATGTGAATTTGAGCGCTCATAATGTAAGGGGATTTCAATGCAAAGAGTAATTCAAGTAAATGTTGCCAAGGTTTTAAATTAACTTGATGCATGTTTGGACCAGTGGTCTACTTGTTTGTGTTCATGTTTTCTAAATAAATGTGATTTAATGGTCTTTCTAAGTTTCTGTGTAACAGTGCTTGATATCTTTTAGAAAATCTGTCTCTGCTGTTTTTCATTAAACTGGATTTTTATACCCAGATATTAAAATTCAGACACCCTGTTACAATCTAAACCACTGGCTCAAAGTATTTTTTTTCCCTCTTTCTCTGTACATCTCACACTCTAGTCATTATTCAGTTGGATGGGAATTAATATAAAAATTGGTTTGTTTGTTTCTTCTAAAATTGAATATTTGCTGTGTTTTAATCTACAGTGACCACATATCGGGTACAGTTGCGATAGCGTGCCCTTTTTTTTTTTTTTCTCCCCATTTGAAGATTTTACATATGAGGGTTTTTTGTTTGTTTTTTTTAATCTCCTGGTCCTTAACGGGTTCTGAAATTAGGTAAATACAACCTTAAAATTCCAAAATATTTAACAAAAACTAAGACAAAACACAAAAATGGTGTGTGAAAGATGAGGTATACGCCATGATTCAGTAGTTTGTACAACCACATGTTGCAGCTTTGAGTCATTTGTTTATGCACAGCAGTCTCAATCAGGTTTTTATCCCTTCTGTTGTAGATTTGCTGCTGTGTTTAGGATCATTGTCCTGTTGCATGAAGTAATCTGAGGCAAGTTTGAGCTGCCTCACATTTGAATCTAGATATACAGAGGAGTTTATGGTTGACTCATTGACTGCAAGGTCCTGTACCATTATGTTGTTCATCATTTGTAGTTAATGTTAGAATGATTGTTATTATGTTTTGATATGCAAAACAGAACTGAAAGAGAATGTACTCTCTTTTTACTATATATATAATTAAACAGGGGGAAAAAATGGATGATATTCTTTTGGACTACAAGAACTACAAGAACATGGCAACAAAAAGTGGCTTAGGAAGATATAATAGTTCATACTTTGTAATACAACTTACAAACCCGTTGGGTTCGATAACCAATCCTGTTACTTCCAGTTTTATTAATTCTTCCACATCTGGAAACTTGTTAGTGCCGAGCAGCAAAAGATTCAAATTGACTGTCCTTTAAAAAAAAAAAAAAAAATGTTGCACATACAGTACTTGGATAAATTGCCACGTTGGGAACAAATCTAGCACTAAAGCGTATTATTATGAAATAACACAAACACCAGGTTTTTAATTTTATTATCATTTGTCATGTGGTTGGAGATGTTATGTACAGCATAATGAATATACCAAAAATAAATAATTCAGTTGCTAAACAATATCTCGCAGTGATAAATGACGACAGTACCAGGTAGTACGAACAGTTACCGCTAGAGGAAGTCTGTTGCAGGTACATGTACCTTATCTATGCACAGGAACATCAGACACAGGACAATAAATGTGTAAAATACATTTGTTGTTTACGCACAGGATACAGAATGTGTCACTGGAGCTCTGTACAGGGTTATCAGTCATCATGCATATTTTAAAGGACTACAAAAATTACTGTAGTGCACTGAGGTAGCATGCAGGGAACGCAGAGAACAAATAAATCATGACATCAGAATCGTTATTTGGATAAAATCTAAAAATTAAGAATAAAAAAACATTATTATAAACCAAAGCAAATCAATCAAATACCTGATATTGTTTGTTTATGCCCAAACAAGAGGCGATCTCTATTATAACTATTTTCACAACAGTTCACCATCATGCATTTTCATGTCTAATAAAGACAGAAGAGATGAAAATGGGGATTCAAACTGGTGAAGTTGGATTCATGAGGAAGAAGGTGTAAGGTATGGAGGACCTAAACAGCGTTGCAAATGCTAATGAATTACAAATAAATTACTCAAAATCAAAATATGGAAGGAAAAAACATGTTTAAAGTGCAGCTACTTTAGATTATTTTTTTGTTGAGAATTTGCTGACTTAAAGAAAACATAAATATTGGCATTCTTACCTTAAATTTTCCACAAGGAATTTAAAAAAAAAAAAGAAACCAACATACAGAATCCTTTAAAGTGGGGGGTAAAACTTTGATTGGTAAATTTATTTATAATTTAAAGGTGGTTTTTCATATTCATTGATTGTTTTTTCAAAGCATTTTCATGGCACAAATAGATTTTAATACACCATGTCAACAGCTGTGTAGGTCCTCCACAATATAATGCAGGTGACACTTTAAGGCTTCCATAGCCTCAGCAGACCGTCTTCACTGTACGTGGCAATCAGATTCTCATGTGGGTGGTGAGTGATGCCAATTACGTCTTTCTCGTGAACCTGTGAGTGCAGGGAAGACAGATCAGTACACATTCTCCATCACCCATCAGTTGCTCCCACCCACCCCTTACCCTGTTATTGTTACTCAGCAGCAGTGACATAGCTAAACAATAACAACACTTAAAAAAAAATGCTGCGAAGATCGTGGAAATCATTTACAGTAATATAATGTCACTTTGATGCTACAGATGGGCAATTTTATACATTACTAGGTGATTTCTAGACATCAGTGTGCCAGGCCTGGTTGGAAACTAACAGAGATTTTGTGTATTAAGGTAAGATTGTGTGTTTAGACTGTGATTGATATGGATGTGTAATGGGTTTTTTCCTCTAGTGGATTGCCTAGGAACACCTTTAAAGTGTAGCCAGCATGGTGATTTATTACATCTGGCCAGCATTCACCTTAGACTAGTTGTGAAAATCCATTTCTCTAAATGTGCAGTAAGAAGAGTAAGTAATATGCAACAGAGCTGAATGCTTGTAACACCTCAAGAAAGGCAAAAAATATTTGTTAACAACTTGCAACAAGATGCATTGGCAAAGATATGCAGCTATAATTTACGGTGATAAACTGTTTTAGGAGGTCACAGTAGAAACACTGAAATAACAGTGATAACTGGTTGAGACCAACAGCTGACAGTAGAGCAGGGCGATATGACCAAAAATATTTATCACGATATACATTTGAAAATTTGCGATAACGATATAACTGAGCCACCATCAATGTATTTTCACTTAAACAAGCAGCTGTTTTTTATGTGCATTAAAGTTATATAAAAACGTAACAGTGCAAATGCAAAATCCTTGCTGACAGTTTAACCAAAAGGCATTTCCAGTGGAAATTGGCCGGCATGTCCTCAGCATAACCATGTATAATATCCACAAAACTTAAAAAGAGGTTATACACACACAATACGGTAATATTATGTTGAAGCACAGTACGTATCACCCCGCGAGGCTCCTGCCTACGATAGCCGTAATGCTCCGACAATCCATCAAGCGGTGCGGGTTCGTAGCTTAGCAAAGTGGTACTGAAACATTTGACAGATTTTCGAGCGTCGTGTATGACATAAAATCGTTTCGAGGTCAGTAAACACAACCAGAATTCATACATAAGGCACACGGGATCATAAGGGGCGCTGACGATTTTCAGAAAAATCAAAGGATTGATTTTAAGTGTGCCGTATTTTCCAAAAAACACGGTAATAACGACGGCCTGCTAGCATGCTCTACCAAAAATAGTGCTTTGTTGTGTATCTGACGGCCAAAAACTAAACCAGTTCCACACCACTGAAGTTGCAGCATTTTTACAAACCAATTCTGATTCATCCTTTTCATTCAATGTTCCAATTTCGACCTTCTCATTCTCCGTCGCCGCCATGCTTTTTCCGCCATGTGCATATGAAAACAAAGGCACTGCGCATGCGCGTTTTACCCATATTCTATGGCGATATTTCATTTTCTTATCGTTGCCCAACAATATACCGGTATTACCGTGAAAGGTATGATATGGCCCAGCCCTAGCTGACAGTATGCAGTAAAGCTCATTTTCTACACAGCATGTTTTGGACAGTAAGTAAATAAAAGTTTCAAGCTGCCAAATCTACTTTTTTGTAACCTAACATGGAAGCTTATTAGAGTGTAGACGAAAACACTAGCAGCCCAAATTTTAATAGATGCAAAACAGTTTTAATAATAAGTGAATATTAGCAGCAGCACTTACAGTCAGCGTTTTCTCCAGCCTTCCTGTTGTATAGCTGAAGCAGTAGAGCACTAAGTCCTCCCCCACACAGTAAATCCACTCCCCGCGGGGTGACAGGGTGCAACACACAAAGTCTGCTCTTTTTCTGTCTGAACTGAAGGTCTTCACAGTCTGAGGAGATGAGAGAGAGAGAGATGTTAAGCTTCCACAAATATATTCAAGTGTGAATCTAAAACACCAATAAAAGGTTGAGATAAACAATACATTGTAAGTAACTTTGAAAATGCATTGTCTTTTCAGTTCAAAGAACCATTTGGGGGTGATTGTTTTTGGGGGAACAAAACAATCACCTTCAACTTTACCTTCAATTCAGATTTGCTCATTCATTTTAAGGAGCTAATATGCAGGTTTTGTTACATTTTGACAAAGACTAGAGAGTTTTTCTTGCATTTCCTGTCATAGACTAGTGGATTTGTCCACTAGCGATGTTATTCACTTTTTGCAAACTACTTTTCTGAAGTCTTCAATTGAGTGTGTAAGCCATCATCTGCTGTTTTATAGTATATTTTACAGCTAAAAGTACCACAAATTACAAAATGAGATGTATTTGAAGCAAACTTAAAACTGCTAACGAAGATCATAAACGGATTAGGAAAGTGTTTACTGAGACCGAATAAGTCACCCCACACTGGCCATTAGAGAAAATGTAGGTTTATGACATCTCCACAGAGGAGCAGCATTTTTGTACTGTAAGTCAAACAACTATTGATAAGTCATCACCTTTAGTCATACAATTTTTTTTTTACAATTTTCTGATGACTAATTGAAAATTAATTAGTAGATGAAACAGTAATAATAACACTGTGTAATGCAGCTGTAATTGCATTAATAATAGCATAGCAAAGTCTCGTTCTTTAGATTTAAATGAGGTTCTATGAGAAGAGTAAGTTGCTCTCACCTGGCCACGCATGCTCATGACGACCACAGCGTTGGAGTGGTTACAAACCACAAAGTGCTCTGGATTCTGGGGGAGAGGGATCACGTTGTTGACGGGGACATCCAGTGTCCTCGACAGACATTTAAAAGTGTGGATGCACTCACAGGATTTTGTGTTCCAAATCTGAACAATACAGGAGAAAAATCTCAGATTTTAGAGTAGCTCAGCACTTTCTCAGCTGTCGTGTGTAATGACACCAATCAGAACAGATCTGAATGACTTTCTAGAGTCTTCTGATGTGGCGCCACGCTGTTAATGCAAATTGTACCTTCACAGTGCCATCTGATGAGGCGCTGATGATGTGAAATCCATCTTGAGTGAAGAACACATCGTTTACAAATGATGAATGGCCATTTAACTCCTTTAGCGTCTTGCCTGACTTCAGCTCATGGACTCTGGAGATGACATTGTTGAGGAATTGATTGAGATAAAGGACACTGAAATGAATTAAAAGGGCATTGCTGAGTCATTTTAACAATCCCCTCTTCACCTCAAAGAGGGGATTTTACTCGACAGCGGATGAAATGTGCCACTGAGCTGCTGATGTGCTATTTTTAGCTCCTCTGTGTGGCTGGGTGCAGATTTACTTAAACCGTGACAAAACCCATAATGCCTACTGATTCGCTTCCTGTCCTGCAGGACGATATATCATTTGTAAACAATCCACCCCGCGTGTGGAATTTCAAGCAGAGGAACACGTTGCAGCTTTGTGCCTGAGCACATGGTTCCTCGGCTACACCCACACAGCACATGTGCTTCCAACACTGCGGAGAGGCTCAGCCCACACCCCCAGGAGTCAGAAATAACATTCAGCTCCACAACGGTGATGAGGATTCAGTGCGTGCATGAGGGTGGGAGCGAAAGGAAGACATCTTTGTGCTTTGTAGGCACTGCGTATTTACAGGTGCACAATGTATGTGAACAACTGGCATCTTGCACTTTTAGTTGAGCATGTTTTTTATGGCTTTTGGGGGGAAAAGTATGATTTCCAAACACAGATTTTGCAGCTAAAGTGGAAAAATGCAGAGTCACTGTAGGCACAATTTCCAAAATGTGCTCTAGCAGACAGTTTAGAAAGCATTAAAGGATTTAAACTGCCAAATCTACTTTTCAGTTTTTTGCTAATCAGCTGTGGGATGTAGAAAGAGACCGCTGCTTTCCTCCTGCTGAAGCGACGCCCATGTGTGCACCTTCAAAACTTTTGTGAATCATGTCTGAGGGCAGTCAGATCTCTCGCTTGCCTCCCACGGTAGACGAGGCAACTCTTGCCACAAGGCTCTCAATTTAAATGGTTTCCTCTTTGCTTTTGATATGTCTCTAAATGTTTTTTTGTTAATGAGAGCAGATTTTCTTTTTCATTTCATTTTTAAATTAGTACAATTTTAAGCTATTTGTGTGGAGGGCTTTACATCAACCACAAATATATTTTTAAATGTGAATATATTACTTATGTGAATACAGTCAGTGTTAACCCTGCAAATTTAAACTTATAATTTTAACAATGTTACATGTAAGTTATGTTAATAATGTAATAAAATATAAACACACACACACACAAATTCTCTACATTATGTTGTGCAAGAGGAATAGCTGCAGTCTGCAGCGTGTTCACTACACAGAAACCATGACAACATCGAATCCCACCTGATGGTGTGGTCGAAGGAGGCACTGAGGATCTGGTTGCCGTCTTTGGAAAAGCCCAGACAGGCCACGCCTTTGTTGTGAGCATGCTCAAACCTACGCATACACAAGCCGCTCTGGATCTTCCACACCTTCCCCAACAACACACACATTTCAAAAGAAAAATCAAAAGATAGATTACGTCAGCAATATATTCATAAATCGTATGGATACAGTTATTGATCGTTTATTTTATCTGGAAAGTACACACACAAATATGAACCCATCCAACCTTTATTTTGCCATTCTGAGCTCCAGTAGCCAGTAGATCTGTATCCTGACTGAAGCACATGCACAGCACAGCATCATCCATCATCATGAAGCTGTCTTGGGCCTGATATTTTAAATCCTGGTTCATTCATTCAGCAATGAAAACACAAAATTAGGAAAATGTGGTATTACACAGTATGTAGGAGGTGATGTGTTTAAAATAAATCTTAGTATTTTTAGTTTCCTGATTTGAAATATATTCACCTTGCTAATTTTTCCACTGTTGAAGTTCCAGACCTCAATAAAGCCATCTACTGACCCCGTAATTAAATACTTTCCATCGGGTGAGAAACGGGCACATTCCACGTGTGACCGCCGCCCAAACTGCACACACAGAAAAGCTTATTAATGCTTGCAGCACACGTGCTTTCCTGTTTGATTTGCAGCCTGAGATTCACACTCAGACAAGGAAATAAGGCACTAATTAATATTAGGAGACTCCAGGGAGACGTAAAGTTTTTCAATAGCCTGCTGTTGTGTGGGCTGACTATTCTCACTTAATGACCTTGGGCAGAGAATAAGCATGGATGAGCAACTCAGGCTGCTCCATCTGGATAGAAGTGATGAGAGCACAGCTAGAGACTAGATGAAGTGCCTTCAGGTGCACAAAGTAATTAGTTTGCAGTGTTTTTGTGTGTATGTATTGGGATAATAACCAAGGAAATAACAACCTCTTCTTTAACCTTCAAATGATGGACAATAATTTGATATATTCAATCATACAATCATACAAATGTGTCCTGTTATTCATTTTTTTGCCTACTTCTCCAACCACTTGTTGTGAAGCTGTTTTTTTTATTATAGGTGTTAATTTTATTTGAATTCTCCATTTTTAATCAGTATATTGTAATGTTTTGCAGTGAAAGATCCAATTCAGTTAGTACACGTTGTTTAACAATAGCCAAATAGACAAGTAGGTTTCAGGGATATTTGGACAATGTCTGTAGGCTTGTTGCCCAGATAATATATTGCTGGAGGTGATCTTTGTGTGGATAAACAGCTGCGTGCAGAGGCAGGTGCACTTTCATGCAGTACATCCCCTCTAAACCAACCAAGCATAAAGATCTGGTGAAGCTGTGATGCCAAAATTCCTTTGGAATGGATGATTAGGAGTAATGAGTTTTGGTGTCTTTTAGAATTCTGAAATAAGTCACATTTCTGGCAAAATCAGTCAGTATTCTGAAAAAAGAATTCAGCTTTTGAGAACAATTTGAAATTATCAGAAGAAAGTCTGTATTTTGATTTTAAAAAAGTCAGAATTTGGGTGCAGAGGGGGTTTCAGAATTCTGAGAAAAAAGTCCAAATTATGATTCCCCCCTCCCCCCAGAATTAAAAAAAAGCCATGACCTCACGTTTTTTTTTTCCAGTGGCCCTAATCAACTTCCATGATTTTTGCCTAGAAAATACTGAAAATTGTCACTAATTATAGTATAACATGTTAGAGTATCTGCACATAAAGGATGATAAACACAAAAAGAGCCATAAAAAAGTTCTCCTGTATAAAATGTAACAGTGTGATAAATCACCCCAATGGATCATTTAGTTGTTAAAATAAATTTGGTCACTTGAGTGCTCTGCTAGAAAACAAAATCATTTTCCAAGTGCCATTACAGACCTTGATGTGGCGGTACAGCTGGTTTGGAAAGGTCTCTTTCTCCACATATTTCTCTTTGCAGGCAGATGTATCAATGGTCATATCAGGGGAGAGGTGATCTGTATACTGCTGTAGTTTCATAGACTGCAAGACAGTGAAAAAGAGTCAGCAGAAAAAATAAAACAGTGAAAATCTCAATAAAATCAAGAATACTAAGAACTACCAAATTATTTTTTTTATTTTCATGCTGTGTACAATAATGTAATGCAACTTCTGGCAGCAAGAACACAAGTTTCCCACTTTGAAATATTGTCCAAGTCCAGTTTCTTTCTTGTTTTTTCCCTTATTTTTAACATGACTGTTATTAGCCTCCTGGATTAGACAAGTTATAACTTAAAGTGAATGAAGGCTATTCAGAACTTTGCTGTAGCTGGCAGCACTTGTGTAACAGCTCACTAACAAAAATAGCATCTTGCACAGGAGGATGTACAGTACAGTATGTCTCTGAGAATGTAGAAATTCAGTCTTGAGAAACTCACTATGTTGCCACGTCAATCACTCAAATTAAAGAATATAACTGAGCTTGTTAACATGTCAGGGATGAAATTGCTAAAGAAAATGTAAAAGAAAAAAATGTTAAATATAAATACAAATGAGGGTCTTGCTCTTGTTTTATGATTGGTGTACTGTTCTTTTGTTGTTGTTTTTGTAGCTTACCTGCATCCTTTAAACTTTAAATCTCTCAAAAAATGGTTTCAAATTTACATTACTTTTTGACTAAATGTGCAGAATTTGGAGGTATAAAAACGTTAATACATTTTTCAGTATTTCACACAGAAAGAACTCTGTTAAAGGTCCTGATCAAAAGACACAAAAGTGTGTGTGAGATCTATTTCACCTGGAAAGCAAACAGCCCAGTGACTGTTATGTTTTACTGGGATTTAACCAAAACTGTCTGTTTAAAGTGAAATTCTGTGTCCAAGTAAGACACTCAGAAAGTTGGAAGGACTGCAGAAAAGTGTTTGTTGCCCTCAGGAAACCCTAATTAAAGTGGTGCTGTTGTATAAAAAAATACATAAAACTGAGGTATTTGTTTGGTATCTTTGACAAACTATCGCACAGTGTTGTCTCCATCGATTAAGAAGTGTTACTTGCCCTGTAATTAGAGCGGGTTTTTCAGAAGGATATCGATCAGTGCACTTACACCAACTTGTTCCAGGAGTCCTATGAGGCGGGAGGGGGGCACCACACTGACCTCCCTCACCAGAGCCTCAGCTATGGCTCTGCGCCGCTTCTCCTTGCTGCTTCCTTTTGGGTACGCCTGCAGTGGGATTGAAAGGATGTTAGCTATACCTATGAAGCGCTCTCTGACGCAGCTGTCCGAGCACTTTGCTTTCTTACCTCACGAGGGTCAAAGTAGGAACAGGTTAGCAGGTTCTCCAGGTGGCTGTACCTTTCTGGCTGGGTCTGCTTCAGCATGATCATCGGGTCGGTTTGCCTGAGGAGCGAGCGAGCTGCGCCCACCTCCCTCATTTCAATGAGCTCCATAACAACCTGTTGAAGAGAACGTGATCAATTACAAATAAACAAATGAAGCCAAGGAAAGCATTAGCTGAACATCCAAAGACTTACCTGCTCATAAAGGTCAATAAGTATGTTGTCAGGCAACTTGAGAGATTCAATAGCCAGCAGGACAGAGTCCCAGTGACCCTTGTTTATATCTGCAATAAAGCTTTCGATGCTTTCCACTGTGTTGAGGGAGACGGTGGTTTCCTCCTGTAATGTGGTCAGCGTCCGGTAGAGGTTGTTCTCTTTGAGGTACTGCATTATCAGACGGATCACACTACGGAGACAAAGGGGAAATGTTCAACAATATCTGATTTGGGATGGTGCCACACGTGGGCACAGCCTTAAAAGGAAAAGGTCGCAGCACAAAAGGCCTGTCTCATGTGGACTTTTGTTCCACTTTAGAGCCACCTGCTGGGCATAAAGCTGTCCTATCCACAATCAGAATCAGGATATTTGATCAATCCCAGAGGAAACTATGTGGTCACAGTTGCTCCAAGACAGTAAGAACAGTAACTAAGTAAACTAAATTAATTAATACAATATACAACAAAGCTACAAAACAAATATACTAACTACAAATAACTCTAATTATAAATATGCCAGTATATTACAAATTTAAATTTATACAATTGACAGTCAAGGTGCCCCTTTTATCTTCCTCTCTGCTGGACGTTCATTTTTATGGTTTCACGTGCACCAGTGGCACCTGCAGATTAAACGAACCTCACCCACTGATTCTACGAGCCAGTGCTTTCGTACTAAATTAACTCCACTTTAAGCAACACAAAAATGTGACATTCCTGCAGTTGTCTATTCCTGCACTCCCCACAGGAATGACTAACCACCACCACCACCAACAACAACAACAACAACAAAAAGCACAGCCACGCCTTTACCAGGGGGGCGGAGATCGTCTTAGATCAACAGGCACATGTGGAGGAAGGAGCCCCTGACTGCAAAACAGTCCGAACCCCCTCACACACACACACGCCTCACACACACACACGCACACAGCACGACTACAACCATTTGAGCAGCCTCACGTGTCAAATTAACCATACTGGTCGCATTAAACTGGGTATCAATAACACAGGAGGTTTCACAGCAGACAGGACAGCAAAAACAGCGCAGTTTCGAACACAAACTGTAAAGGCTCCGTTTACGCGGCTTATTTTAAAAGGGGAATATGCAACGATCCCACACACCGACGCAAAGATATGTCACCTAATAAGCGATGGAGCGCATGACAGCAGATAAACCTTATTATTTTCTCTTAAAGTCAAACAGGTGGCAGAGTCCGATCACTTTTTTGTGCACACAAACAAAGGCAAACAGAGAGCGCACTTACTCCGCGGGCTCCATCTCCACAGCCATACTGATGCTGATGTTGTCTCTCTGCTGCTGCAGCACCGGACTGACTGTTGTGACGGCTCAGTTCTCCCCTATAAGCCACGTGAAAGCTGTGTGCTGAGGACCACCCACTCCACGTGCTTCTCCTGTGTCTCCCAGTATTTTATTTTATTATTATTTATTTTTGCGTTAGGGTAGGCACCATTCCCAAACCCTGTGATACCCCCCCCCCCCCCCACACTCCCTCCCTAGGAGTTGGGGGGACTGAAAAAAAAAAACGGTTTCGGAGCACGTCGCGTGCAGGAGACGCGTCTGCCGCAGCCACAGCAGCAGCAGCGCTACAGACAGAACCTCGTGGCTCAGAGCGTGCTCCTCTGTGGGGGCCAAAACATCACTCTTCATCACTCTGGCCGTCCTCTAACGGAAACCGCCTTTTTGTCCTCAACTCATCGGTATGCGCGCACAGACCTGAGTGCGCATACGAGCATCTTTACAGTACCAGTACCAATGATTAACTTGCCTTCCCTATAATTAGGCGCTACGGTTATAAAGCTTTTCCCTGGCAGTGGGTGTAAATCAACCGCGACATTTTCTTTGTTTAAACGTTTAGTTTTTTACAGCCTGCTTTTCGGCATATAGGCACACATTGCACAGATCTGCGAAACAAACTCGTCGGAAAGCCTCGTTAATCCATAATTGGGTGTTTACCCTCATTAATTCAGCGGCGCATTGGGAAAACTAATAACCTCCCAGAGCTCGATTATCAAACAAGCAATCTGTGGCAGCTCACAAGTAAAGAAAAATACCTAATTCTTCTCACATTTACGTAATATTGTAAGTATTTAGGCCTTTATTTCACTCTCTTATTTTGACAGCAGGCCTGAGGTGATTAAAGCAATAAATGAATCCCATAATATGATTGTTGGCTAATATTTAGAGTTAGGTATGAACATGCGGCTACTGCTGACTCCTGTTGTCTGCCCCATGTGGTATTCTTCTTCTTCCTGTTTAATTGGTTGACGTTTTTGCTGACACATAGCTGTGATGGCCGAGTGGTTAAGGCGTTGGACTCGAAATCCAATGGGGTTTCCCCGCGCAGGTTCAAATCCTGCTCACAGCGTTCGGGTCCTCCACCGGACAGGTGAAGTATTGCAAAGTCAACCTTTAATGTTGGAGATCAATGAAAAAGAAGCGGCATTTTAAAAAAGCGTCTGTATTATTATTATCTGTATTCTCTGTAACAACATTAATTAAAAGTCCTGCGGGTGATTCTCACAATTGTGGAGCTTACGCCAGTATGGCTATCGTGAGCAGACGTTTAATTTGTGACCTTATTCTTGCTATGAAATCACGCGAGATTACAAGGAGAGTTAAGAACAGGTGGGCCACTAATTGACTCTCCCAAGCTATTTGAGCGGAGGTTTTCGCTCTGGTTGCTTTATTTCATTTTAGCCTTTACACTGAATATGTGAAGTTTCCGAAAAAGATTTACATTTTAAATTGTTTTTGTTCTTGTTTTCTCAAAGTGTACAAAGGATGACTGTAAACACCAACCAGGTGAGTACAATCAAACACCCTAAGTCCCTTAGTCCTATACTTTTACCGAAACTCCAAGTGTTTTTTATGCTCATTTGGCATTTAAACGCGAAAGAAATGAAAACACTTCTTTCACCATGGCTTTCACACCAACTTGGCTTTCCAACGCTCTTCTGTCTCTTTTGCAGAAAGCACCCAGTGCAGCTGCCAGGCTGGCGAATCTGCCCGTCGTTCGTTCGGCTTGTGCCAGACTATCGGTCTTGTACACGGGCACAAAATCCAGGCATCCCGGCCTGAAGTCTGCGTGTGAAGTGCTGGAGAGCAGCGTGACAGCTGTAGGCAGAGCAGCCTGTTACAGAGCGTCACCTGTCATTGTTAAACTGGAGCCCCAGAGTAAGTAGCTACTGTTAGGGCTCTTCCATAAAGATGTAGGAAATGACATTAGAGCATCTGGTTTTCTCCATCTTTCAACTACCTTAATCTGTACAGAAAATGGTGTAAACACCCAGATCCTTCTGCAATGCAAAGGGTTTTTGTGAACATTTTAAAAAAGTTTTATTCGGATTTTCTCGCACAACGAGCTGTCTAAAGTCGGGATTGGAGTTGGAGAAATTTTAACCAGCACTCACTGCCACTTTATTAAGTACTGCTGTGGCCCAGCTGCTTCAAGGTCCAAGGTAGTGTATTTCAGATGATCGTTTGCATATTTTGATTGTAACAAGCGGTTATTTGTGTTACTGTCCTCTTCCTGTGGCATTAACAAGGCATTTTCATCCAGAGTTTTCTTTTTTCTATTCACTGTTGTGTGGGGAAAAAATCCCAGTAGTTCAGCAGTTTCTGAAATACTCAGACCAGCCCGCCAGGCACTACCATCATGCCATGTTCAAAGTAATTTCAATCATCTCTTGTGCTGGGTTTGAACTTCAGCAGATCGTACTGACATCCCTACATGCTTGAATTTGTTTTGCTGCCATGTTGGGCAGCAAAACAAATCAATCAATAAAGATTGATTAATTAGGTATTTGTTTACAAGCAGTTGAACAAGTTAACCTGACAGATTGCAGCATCAGGATACAATGCATTACATTAGAGATGAGACTGAAATGACATTTTTCATTGACCATCAGGTCAAAGTTGCTTTCTGGATAAACACCAACACTGTTCATGGGTATGTTTCAGTTTCCTATGCAAATGATGTTGCCTGCAAGAGTCTCGACTGGCTGGAGGCTTCATTCTCTGTAATTGTGTCATCCACAGAACAGGTAACATTTCCTTTCCTCGTTTAAGTCCTTATAACTCACAACAGGTCTATAAAGTCTGGATTAATAAATAAAATATTTTATGTTGTGATTTAATTTTCTTTGCTCAGATTGTTATCCCTGCCAAAACCAAAATGAATGAGATTCAGGCTGGGATGAGCATTGCAGCCAATCAAACCATTGACTGGGTGATGAGGAGGATGAATGATGGCATTAACCGATCACCTCTGAAGACGGTCGTTGGTATGACAACTGTGGGACTGGACACAGCTCTGAGCTTGTCAGAGGCTCTGGTGGACCAAATGCTTCCCCCAACACAAGAAGGTAACCTAAAATTCATTTATTAGCTTTCTATGTGATTTTTGCCATTTGGTTCAATTTAGATGCCTTTCTTTTCTTTGTATCTCTAGAAGAAGCTCGCTTGATGCAAGGTTTTGAAGTGGTCATGCTCAGGGGCCATTACCCTGAGCGACTGTGCTCACTCACTGCTAAAATGTGTAGAAGGCTTTACCATGAAGCTGGGTCCAAGATTCAAGCTGTTCAGGTGTGCTGTGAGCTGTTCTTGATGTGTTTAGCACAGAAAATGCATATAAAACATTAACCCAAGTATCTGTACCTCCCACTCTGCATGTATGTTTTTACTTCCCAATGTCTCCAAAGTGCTTGCTCGTAGGGGGTTGTCTGATTGTTAGGGTTTTCTCTCTATTATTGTAGGGCCTCTACCTTACAATATAAAGTACCTTGAGGCGACTGTTATTGTGATGTGGCTCTGTACAAATAAAATCTAATTGAACTTGTTGAAATTTGTTTCTTCCTCAGGAGGTAATGAGGAGTTCACCTGGGCCTTCAGCTCTGGTTCAGAACTTGCAGACCAGCTGGCTGAGTGTCCAACGGCTGCCTCAGTACCTGCAGAATCAGGCGTTCTCTGGGTTTTTCTTCGTCATTCAGATGGGCAACTTAAACTCCTTGCCAACCCAGAAGAAGCAATCTAATCAAGGCAGAGGTTATCTTCGTACCTCCATGCCTCAAAGGGGTGTAGCCCAGAAGGGGAGTGCTACCAAGAGGTCTGGATTTGACAGCTAATGTAACATTAAGTAATGCATGCGTCATTGATGTCATTTACTGTAACTTTTTGATATATGTGAGCTGAATTTGTCATCTTACTGGTCTAAAATAAATATCTGAAGATTCATAGACTTTGATCTTGTCCTTTCAGTTGGATAGCTGCTCTGCAAACAATCACTGTGGCAGCTTCTCCAGCTAAGCTTATAAATGACTCTGTTCTTGGCATTTAATGTGCTTATAAACTAAGGCACCTTAATTGGCACAGACTGAGACCATAATTAACTGGAGGACATCCTCCCAAAGCCCTGTTCATACAAACCAGCTGACTACCAATTTGGGAGGCAGTCGGATATATTTCTAATCTTTCCAACTTTCTTGCTGAGTAAAGACAATAATAGTAAAAGGAAGCTGAAGTTTGTTATTATGGCTGCACGCAATAGTCCTTATATACTCATGTAGTCTGTTATTTCTGCTGCTGTTCTGTCTGGTAGCAGTCTTTGGGTTTCAGTAGGGATGCATCCATAGACTGGCACACTTGATTTAGCCCATATCTGACAATTCCAGCTTTTTTTTTTTTTTTTTTTTTTTTTTTTTTTCCTTTTTTTAAAAAGCAAGTTATGACACTTGCTGTGTCACTTCATTTTCTCTTGTGCAATATTTTTTTTAAAAACAAATAGCTGGCGACCCTCCCCCCTTTCTCAAAACATACTGAAGTTTCATTTTCTTTGTAGTTTTGATGATCACCAAAATCTGAAATGTTTTGACAGGGTGTAACTTTTACTGATGGAGACATACTAACCTCATTTGACTATATTGAAAAGCTTTCCTTCACATACACTGAATAAAACCAGACTCCAGAAAAGAGTGTCTCCTGCAGAGCCAGTGAAAATGTGGGACAGTTGGTAAGGAATATGAATTGTGTGCAGAACACACCATCGCAGCATGTGCAAATGTACTAAGCCAGGCATAGACATTAAATCTGTTGTCTATGCCTATACTCATTAAAGAGATGTAAAATAAACTACACACTAAAAGTGATTGTGAGCAACAATAATGATACAGTTGTTGTTTACTGACACCTCTCAGCATTTGGCTGATTGTTTTTTGTTTTTTTTTTCTGTCCCTCTCTGCTACACATTTACTTTTTATCTGGTCCTTCAGCATTACTGTCCTTCATCCAGACTGTATGTATGTATTATCAGTCCCACTGAACTTTATGTGCACAGAGAAAAAAAATCATAACTGGAATTTCCCCAGTGAGAGATTAATAAAGTCTACATCAGGGCTGCCCAATCCCAGTCCTCGAGAGCTACTATCCTGCAGCTTTTAGATGCATCCCTACTCCAACACAGCTGAATCAAATGGTTTGATTACCTCTTCAGCATGCCATCGTGTTTGGCAAAGGCCTGATAACAAGCCATTCATTTGATTCGGGTGTGTGGGAACAAGGATGCATCTAAAAGCTGCAGGACAGTAGCTCTCGAGGACCGGGATTAGGCACCCCTGGTCTACATCATGTCGTAAGTGACAATTTAGCACATGACCCAGTTTAATTATTGAAGAGGTTAAACTTTTTCTACCCAGCATGAAACAAAACATTACCGGCAGTAACATTACTTATTTTGATCCAGCTTGTTAAAACACAAGACAGCGTTGCAGACAGCCTAATTTCAATCCAGCCCCTACACACCTTTACCCTGTTTGCAGGCAGTCTCTAGTGGGGGTAGGGTATGAAGCCCTCCACCACAGTGAGCCTGCATCAGTGTAAACTTTACCCACAGTCAATGAGGGTTCAGCACTGACACACACACTGCAGATATTCTGAAAATATTGTTTATTCATTTGAGATTCTTAAGTTTAGATATTTAAGATACACAATTCTTCCCCTGATTTACAGAATATGAGCTTTCAATATTCATTCAGATGTGTTCTAGTTCTAATTGTTTTTATTATTAGACAGTTTTTCTTATGTAACTTTTCAAGATGTTCAGTATCTTGAATATCTGAGAAAAATATTAGAGATTTGCAGACATTCAGAAGTAGGTTCTTCATTGCGAGGATCAAACAATGATGAAGGTTCTTCATTTGGAAGAACATCTGACATTGGCAGACTTGAAGATCTTATATATGTGGTTCTTTGCTACATCGGAAACTGTCTTGAGCAGCACTGGTGCAAAGTTTGCAATGTTGTTAAGTAGAATTTCTTGAGGATATTTCCCTCTGATTTCTGTCAGGATGCTCTGGACTATATCATCTCTGATGGAACGGAAGAAGACAGCCTGAAATTTCCATCACTGTGAGTTTGAGACGCAAAAGTGGCCTTGGTAACACTTTTTGGAGAGTATGCTCAAACTCTGGGAGGGCATGTTCAAGACCAGTGGGGTCAGGAGTAAATTTACTACCAGAAAAAGACAAATGGTAGTAATACTTTTTAAAACACCTAATGACCAAAATCAGGTCACTTAGGTACCTGCTTAACTTCAACTTAAAGTGGGTCACGAAATGGCCTCTGTTCTAATAGTGACTAGCAGAAAACCACCACACTCACACTGAAAATAGGGTACACAAGATTTGGTTTACCTCCAAAGCAGACTAGAGGCAGAAGACATTTCTGTCCTGCAATCCAAGGCCCAAAGCCACCACATTCAGAACTGTTAGTCTCGTCAGGCCTCGTGTTGTTAGGGAGTGGGTTTCCACACCAGATCCTAGGACTTAAATTTCTCAAGCTCTTCCTCTTGAAGTTGAGAGCAATTTCCTCTCATTGATTACCTCCTTTTTTTGTTTCGGGAGTTGTCAAGCAATGATGGTGCATTACTACCAACTGGCTTGGGGTGTGGACAATTCACTCACACCAAATAATACTTTTGCAGTACAGTATAATAGCAACCACTAAACTGAGGCTGTATCATGCACGACTGTAGACTCAGTGTTGACCAATTTCTAATTTCCACACAGTTCATTCATCAAACTTTAAGCATGGTAAACTCTTCTCCCCATAGTTGTCACACTGCTAAATCAAGGCCTTGATAGTTGTTTGATCTCCAGTGAGGGCAGTAACACAAATAACCACAGTGTTTGAGCTCCAGTGTCTACTTTTCTAAATTGTTCCATTTAAATTGTTTCGTACTTTCATATACTTTTGTTAGTACTTCTGTGTAGTTTCCTTGACTAAAAAACAAAACAGGTATTTATACATTTGACTTCCACATAGTCTAACTCAAGAGTTAAAACTCTTCAGGCCAGATTATCCACCACTAACTTAAATTTCTTGTTGCATCCGCATGCATGTAGGTACGCAAGGGACTGACAAAAATAGTCTAATGCGTCACTTCATAGGCAGATATCTGGAAGAGAAAATAAGTGACAACTGCACAACACCGTTTCAGCAAAACATGACTTTATTTGATTCCATTTTACTTCTGGCTGGACTCTGACTTGGATGTGGATGCCCTCAGAGAGGAAAGACGGCGCCTCTTGGCAATCTGTTCCTGGCGCTTCTCCTTGGCCTCCTGTTTACAACAAATGTGTGTCAATTTCCACATGTCCTACTTTATGTCTTTTTAACATTTCACCATCACATGCTCGAATGTTTTTCAGAGGCAAACCATAATCTGCTGAATGCCATTACAGCTATATCATGTAAGGCAACTCAAAATGATAACGATAAAAAACACAATCCTATACTTTAAATTTCAAGTGAATAAAGATTCAATCATAACTTAAAGTGTATTTAAGGAAATTTATTACAATATGTTGTTAAGGCACAATGTAGCTGATGTAATACAGCCACTCCAACACTAGTGGAAATATCACACCTGCCAGAAATTATTTGTCACATTATATTCATTGATCTAAACCACTAGAACATTATTTTGTGTTCAGCTACACGACAAAAGCAGAGTAGTGTGATCTTTGATGCTGGTTAAGGATAATAAAGGCCTAGATTAACGCATACCTTCATCCTCTTGGCCAGCAGCTTTGCGTACTCTGAGGCCTCCTCCTTGTTCTTCTGGGTGCGTTGTCTCTTCAGTGCAATGCGGCGGCGCTTGTGCTGCAGCACACGAGGAGTCACCAGTCTCTGGATCTTGGGAGCCTTAGTTCTGGGCTTCTTACCTACCAAAGCGAGAGGATTGAAAGAGTCAGTGCTGACACAGTTCAAGGTCAAGTGTGGTAATGAGAAAGAAGCTTAATGTACCTAATTTCTATGTCTGTACACACAACTCGTACTGTACTACCTCAAAGGAAGCACATTCCTTACTTTCCAACTGTACAAAAAACAGTAACTTTGATCTGTCTGCATGCTGGCACCCTGCATTAATCAAAGCCTTGCTGATGATTCATTACTAGGCAGAACACAATTCACACAAACAGCACACCTGGGACTTACCTGCAGTCTCCACTTCTGCTGAATCAAGTTTATTATCATAAAATTCATTTTTCATCTTGTTCCTGATCTCAGCTCTTTCACCCTAAATTTGAATAACCATGTGCTCATCAAGAAGACTATATTTAACGGCACTCTCTTTTTAGTGATGAGTTGAAATGGCTTTACCACAAACACAATCTTACAAGCACAGACATCACACAAACTCCAGAACAAACAAATGCTTACACAAGGAAATTAATGTTTATTACTTCTTTACATACACCGGTCAGAATCCATACAGAAACTTCCACAACTCAGTTTTAATCTGCCTCACGCTTATTACATACAACATGTCTATCTTCTTCATCTCACCAAGGTTGTGTTTACATAATGGAGTCCTAAAAAAGTCTACAGATGCCCTCACTGGCAGATGAGCATCAAAGATCTGTTTTTATAACTATTCCCGCTCTTAAACTTCAAAAAGAAGGAATTAAAAAGGACCTCCTACTGCACAACTGTCGAGTTTGTCCAGAGTTAAACCAACTCTACAAGAAAACAAGACATTGTACTGACCACCCTAGTTAAACCCCACCTCCATAAATTTTAGTCAAAAGACATTTATGTGGGACCTTAAGCCCACTTTTAGTTTATTCTGAATGCTACAGTAATTGCCAAAATAGACGTGCCGTTGCAATTTTCTGGAAAACCTTTAACATTCAAGATGTGCTCCATACTATCATTATCATTAGACTGGTCAATATTTACATACACAGTCAGCATTATAGTGCCACCTGCTGCTCTGGCATGCTTCTGACAGCGCTTTACATCATAATTTTCTTTCCACATGGAGGGAGACATTTCTCAAAATGAAAAAAGTGTCTTACCTTCTTTAGTCAGGGGTCTCCTCACAACATACTGCCTAACATCATCCTCCTTGGACAAGTTGAAGAGCTTGCGGATCTTGCTGGCCCTCTTGGGACCAAGGCGGCGAGGGACAGTGCTGTCGGTCAGCCCGGGAATGTCCTTCTCACCTGTGAGTAACAAAGACGAGGATGGTCAATCAAGTCTGAAGAATTCTTAAAAGTATTTCTAGCACCAACAGAACAGGATTGTAACAGTCCTAAATACTACGAGTGTCAAATGGCTGAACTTACTATCCAGTTCACCGTTTAACAAACTAATACTTGAAAAGCAGTGAAGCTTAGTTTTAACAGAACGAGAGAAAAGCCACAACAATTTGGGCAGTGTTGAGGCATAAAATGCTCAAAGTAAACACGTCAGATTTTCCTACCATGTACCAGAATTTGGGTGTCTTAGCAGTTACAGGAAGATATGAGGTTTTATAGAAATAAATGACAAATGATTTGTCCACCAATACAGAAGAACAGAGACAGCAAACCTTGTCAGTCAGATTATGGAAAACCCTCCTGGCCAAATTTAATGAAGCTTAATGTAGCATTGGTGAAAAAAAACAACCCACTTAAATTGAATTACTTTAAAATGATCACTTGAAGTTTATGCATTTGTTTAGTTTTGTCTTGTCTTCTGAGCATCACACCAAACCAAAAGTTAACTTATGACAGTTAAAGAGACTCAAATAGATAAAGCTTAAAATACTATATCTGTATATGTTCTCAGTCATCAAGGTCATGGTAGTCTAAGAAGCTTGGAAAGGAAGTGACAGGAGTTCTTTATGCTTCACCTCATCCAAGACACTTGTAATTCTGCATTTTAAGAAACCTCTTTAAGTCAAGTCGCTTTCTTTCCAAGCTTTAAAAATACAAGTTTCATTTTTACCATATTATTATGGCAGCAGTTAAAACAATGGGAGAGCATTGCAGTTCAACCATCCACTGTTACTAGGACTGGTCGCATCTGGTGAGCAGCTTCACAGTTACTCTGGCAACACACACTGTCCCCCCTTAATGAATACAGGAAAATCCAAAAGGGTCTGCTGGCGTGCCATCATGCATCATTTACACGTGACTCCAAAGAGATAATCAAAATTATGTGACATATAATGCGCGCACACTAAGCATGTTACCTTTCTTGACGATGACCAAGTTGAGAACGCTGAGGTTGGCATCAACAATGCAGCCACGCACAGACTTGCGCTTGCGTTCACCAGTCCTGCGGGGACGGTAGCAGGAGTGGCCCTTGCTGAGGAGCAGGCGCACACGGCCGGTGGTCAGCACACCTTGCTTCATGGGGAAACCCTGCTTGTCGTTTCCTCCGCTGATGCGCACTACATAGCCCTGCAAAAGCATAGATATGTTGCTTCACATCCTTTCTAGGAATTTCATTTCATTGCAAATCTGCCAGGATGATTAAGGTCAAATTCTCATTGACTACACAAGCAAACTACACTTTTGGCAGGGTCATATCTTGCTTTTCTTTCCACATAATCACTCACATATAATCCAAGTTATCTTCATTAAAAATTGAGGGAGCACAGCTGTTTCAATCAGCCATGGTTATATGGGCTGGTTGCATCTGAAAGCAGCTCCACTGTTCCTCTGGCAACACGCCGTCCCCCCTTAACGACTACGGGTCAGTCAGAAAGGGTCTGCTGGTGTGCCACGCCACGTATTTACCAAACGTCACACAAAAACTCACCTTCCACTCATCTCCCAGAGGGTCAGCAGACACCTCAGTGGCCATTCGCTTCTCATAGAAGGTACGCAGCTTTCGCTCATCATCAACTTCAAGCAGCTTCTGGCAGCCAGTAGCGGGAAATGAGATGTTCAGCTGAAAAAGAGGAGCAGTTACCACGTTACTGGATGTGCACACAGGTAACAGCGAGTCAAGGTGCATCTGCATGTTGCGAACTGAGCTGCTAAAGCTTTTAATTATTTTAATGTCGCTAAAAACAAAACAAACAAAAACATTGCTGACTAGAAGCAGCGGTTACCAACATCGTGAGCCTGTCTGACGTGAGCTAATGTTTGAATCAGGGGGTAGTTAGAAGGTGGCTCGGGGGCCTGTTAGCTTCTCTGCCGGCTCAAAGCTCAGAAAACTCCGGCTTTAACTATTTGACACAGCCGGCTCAGTTGGTAACATTATCACAGTGCAGGGGAGAGGACTCAAAGGTATAACTACGTTTCATTTGAGTAAAACGAGACTTAAACTGCACCCACATTTCGCTCAGAGTGCGGCCATGTTTCCACAGCGTTCTCCGACAAACTCGTCAGCTAGCTCCCATTTTCATAATCAAAGCTCATCCTGAGCGGCCGAGCCACCATTCCTGCTTTAAATCAGCCCGCATTAAAGTTTACATGGTCAGCTTTCACCATATCGTAATATTTAACAGAAAGCAACAACACGACGAGAAACACAGTTAAAAGATTACGTTACCTTCATTTTGCCAAACCGACCCTCCGACGGTCCGCCACGAAAAAGAGACCGGATATCCGCCTCGTGGTCTCACATAGACCTGAAATGCTATCGCGATAACTGGTTCGCTGAAAAATTTAGGGTTATTAAAATGTCATACTATTAACTTATGTTATACAAGAATTTATATGTTATACTATAACATATAATTTATATGTTATAATATATACATATATACATATACATATATATATATATATATATATATATATATATATATATATATATATATATATATATATATATATATATATATATATATATATATATATATATATAAGGGCTCAGAGAAGAGCTCGAGAGGATGTGGAGGGTGAAGGTAACGGTGGTCCCCGTGGTAATCGGAGCACTAGGTGCGGTGACTCCCAAGCTAGGCGAGTGGCTCCAGCAGATCCCAGGAACAACATCGGAGATCTCTGTCCAGAAGAGCGCAGTCCTGGGAACAGCTAAGATACTGCGCAGGACCCTCAAGCTCCCAGGCCTCTGGTAGAGGACCCGAGCTTGAAGGATAAACCGCCCGCAGGGGCGTGCTGGGTGTTTTTATTTATATATATATATATATATATATATATATATATATATATATATATATATATATATATATATATATATATATATATATATATATATATATATAAAAATAACACATAAATGACAAAGAATAGAATATGTATTAATCCTAGTTACAGTGGAGGTGTTGTGGATTTAAAACAATCTGCATTGGGGATTATTATTGAGCCACGGAGCATGCGTCGGCCAGAGGGTGCCAGAGAGTGCATAAGGAGCTGAGATATTAAGATCATTCCCATCCCAGTCTGGTGAGAGATACATTCTTTGAATACTGGCCTAATCAGCTTCAAAATAAACACACTGTATCTCTTTGAAAAACACGTAGCCAGTTTGATAAAGGCTACCATAATTAACTGCTCACTTGTACAACACCCTTAGAAAAATACTGATAAAAATAGGCATTAAGCTATGTTAGCTGTTCATGCAGCTTCTGAACAAAGTTACTCATTTTTATTGTGCGATGACAGGCCTTTATTACCCTTTACTGAAAACTTGATATTATCAATTAATACAGCAAAGGTGTTTTTTGTTTTTTTTTAAAAGAAGTGCAATCTAAAGGCAAGTCAAGATAGTCCTCCACAATGTCAACACTCAATCCAGGGGGTCAGTGTTGACATTGTGGAGGACTATAAATACCTTGGAGTACACATTGACAATAAACTGGACTGGGCTAAAAACACCACAGCACTTTACAGGAAGGGCCAGAGTCGTCTCTATTTTTTGAGGCGACTGAGGTCCTTCAACATCTGCCAGAAAATGCTGAGGATTTTCTATGAGTCTGTTGTGGCCAGTGCGATCCTCTATGCTGTTGCATGCTGGGGGAGCAGGCTGAGGGTAGCAGATGCCAACAGACTCAATAAACTAATTCGTAAGGCCAGTACTGTTGTGGGGATGGAGCTGGACTCCCTCAAGGTGGTGTCGGAGAAGCGGATGCTGTCCAAGATAAAGACAATGTTGGATAACACCTCCCACCCACTCCATGACATGCTGGTCAGTCACAGGAGCTCGTTCAGTGAGAGACTGAGATTACCGAAAAGCACCACTGAACGACATAGGAAATCTTTCCTGCCTGTGGCTATCTCCCTGTACAACGCATCCACTTAACACACTGGTTACTGCTACAACTACACATGTTTCTTTTCCAGCTATTTATTAATGAGTGTGCACAATAATAGGGCTGTCCCACACAAAATTGAGCAGACAGAATAGACCAGGAGTGTCAAACATATTGCACAGAGGTTGGACAGGGCCTGCTAATTTACTCAGTCATAGCTTTTGATAGCTTGACTGAGTAAATTATGTGTGTACATTTTGGATTTGTAACTGTATTTAGATCAGTTTTAAAGTCTTACAAAGACATCACCCACCTTTCACACCAAATGTATAAAGTAATATTTATGTCATTTTTGTTAGTATTCTGTTATTTTTATTTATTTAACAGGGACAGCGCATATGAATGGACACTAGTAGATGAAAATACAACATGTAAACATTACATTTTAGCAAAACGTCTAATTTCCAGGCACATTACATAAAATTTACACAAAAAACATACAGATATAGAAAATATAGCATATCATGAAAACACTAGTTATTTTATTGTATTTTTTATTTTGTTTTTCTTACTTTGGTCTATTTTTAAAGAACAATAAAGCTGTGGATTTGGTTCAGTTTGGTATGGAAGCTTGTTGCTAATAAAAAACAAAACAGATAGAAATAAGTCAAAATTAAAAAAAAAATAGGAAAAAAAGGAAAGCTCGATTTGTTTATGGAAGGGAAAAGGGTAGAAATGTATTATTGTCATTCAGTATTCTCGAGAAAATCGAAATTTGGAGATCTTAACTGTAATTCTGTTTTAGAGACAGCAAAAACAAAAGAAAGAAAGAAAGAAAGAAAGGAAAAAGTATTCTTTGACTACTGCTGACTTGAACATACAAACTTTAAGTATCTCCCCCCCCCCCACTACTCTTTTTTTTTTAAATTACCGTGACAAAAATAAGTAAACTCTTCCTTCCTGACCTACGTTTGACCGAAGAAGGAAGCAGGCAGGAGTTACTTCTCTTGCAGCCTGAGCACTCTTTGAGTCGCGGACTGAGCAGCTGTCAGTGGACGAAGCAGAGCGTCACGACGAGCAGGAGGCTTTGTGGAAGAAGGACGTTCTCAAAATGCAGCTCCATAACGATTTCCCCAGTGTGTCACAGGCTCGAGTGGCCGATACGTGCCACGACTCGGACGTTAGGATCTAGCGTGCAGCCAGCGAGCCGACGGATAGCGACTTTCCCCCCCTCGGTTGTTTTATGTGCTGTCTGCTCGGCGCTGTCCATCCGACAGAACTAGTTCAGACATGAGTAACGTTAATGTGATGTTTTGGGACCAGTTGCAGGCTGGTAGCTCCGAGGTGGACTGGTGTGAAGGCAATTACCTTATTTACCCCAGCATCGCTGAGTTTTACAACACGGTCGGTTCTGAGAATGGGGCTTGTTGTTGTTGTTGTTGTTGTTGTTGTTGTTTTTCTCGCTATTTTGCACATTACAGTTTTGTTTACAGTCAAAGCCTTTCTGCATTTCCTCTTCTTGCTGTTGTCTCCGTTGCACTGCTTGTTTTGTTTTACTCCCCTTTCCTTTCTTTCTTTTGTAGTTTAATGGCTTCTTTGCGCTATACAAATACAGGCCATTTACCATTTACTTCCCAGGTTAACGACTGCTTAGCTGAGCATTCTGGCTGCTTTTCAGCTTCAGCATCATGATATGTATTGTTAGTAGCAGTTTACAGGTTTTGCATGCCAGTTTCTGCACAGCCACCGAGGCCCGCACACTGATCAACTTTTGACGGGCATTGCTGGCTCTTTGCTGCGGGATCAGTGACAAAGACTTTTCTGTTGTTTATCATTTCAGATCAGCAACATTTTGTTTTTTGTTTTGCCGCCGATACTAATGTGCCTGTTCCGCCAATATGCAAAACATTTCAACAGTGGGATTTACCTCATATGGATACTGCTAGTTGTGGTCGGTAAGTTGGCTGCTGACCTCTCTTAACCCTTCATTTTTATTTATTTATTTTTCATTTCTCATCTATACACGTGGTACATAAAGCAAGCGTCAGATAGGGAGGCTTCAAATAAATAAATAAAATAGTGGATGTCATACAGATCACCAGTTGTCAGGCATCTTGGGAAGATTTGCCAGTTTTCTGTTGTTTAGTCTGTCTCTTCCTTAATCTCAAACTCTGAGATGTTGAGATCAAGGATCTGCGTGGGGGCCTGACCATCTGTTGCAGGGCTCCTTGTTTGATCGTTGCCATTTTTTGGCTTTATATGTGGGTTTGTTGATAGAGGTAGTGCACTGCACTTTTTGCATACATAAGGAGACTCACTAGAAAAGCACATCAGCATAATTCAGTTGAGTACATAAGTGCCACTAACACTGCTATGACTGTAAAAAGAAAAGGATCATTATAGGATTCATAAAGGAGGCCTTTATAGCTGGGCTGCTACATCAGATTGCATTAGATTAAGTGCTAAGTTGTTAACCCTAACATACTCTTCATATTCACCTTCTTCATAGTATACATATAGTATTTGGCATTTATAAATGTATGCCTGATCCTTACTTTGTGTATTAGAGAGCAGACAGTGTTTTGTTATTTTTGTTTATTAATTTTTGTTTAGGTTTTACAACATTTGTTTATGGAAAAAAATATCCAATATCTCACACTCATGTCAAGTTTTACCCAAGACACAAAAACGTAACAGCCATATTCATCTAAATATATTTGAACTGAGTTGATCATCGTTACTATCATTGTGCAGATGCCAAAAGTTATCAAATTTGAAGGTAAATAAGGCCATTTGAGGTATTTTTACTGCTGTCAAAACGGGTCAAATGAATGTGTAAGTAAAGGGACTGAGTAAATAGTCCTTACACAAACCAATTTCAAAAAGAATTGTGTATTCCTGTAGGACTTTATTCACAGCAAAAAAATATTATTTTTTTCCTTTATTTTTTATGAGAGTAAGCAAAGTATCTGAGGGGTTTGCACTGTTAACTAGTACAAACCAGAAGGTTAAAGTATGTCGACTTGGTCTCTAGGCAGTTATGATGGACATTTAATTTGAACTAGTTTCCAGGTTTTAGACCAAAGGAGTGATCTGTATACACTTGTACTGCAGTGGCACTGTTGGGGTGCACAGTTTCTCAGCTGTGGCCTCTATCACCATCTTTAGATTGATTTTGAATTCATTATGTCCCATTCAATATTTAGGCCTTTAATGGTGCTTCTTCATCTACACAGTTCAATAGAGAGCCTTTCCCCATCGATGCTGTTTTGCAAACACTCGGATTGCCCTGTCAGCAAAGATAACCCGAGAGCAACCCCACCTCTGTTCCAAGGAGGTGACCTTGGTGGGTGTCCGGAAAAAAAAAGTAGTTGAAAAAGATTTGCATAACTGTCAGATTTAAAGAACTCGAGCTGGGTGTTTTCCTCTGTGGCCCATGTGTGGTCCAATGTAAAGGGAAATAAACGCAGTCTCCTGGCTTTGTTGGAGCCTCTTAGACAGTTGAACATTCTTGGTCCATACATGTTGCCATACCATAAATCCTTATCTGTGTATCTTGGACTGCATCCATTTTCTTTTCTTTGATTCTGGAGGCTTTTTAAAACAAAGCCAGTGCCAGCAACGGGTCACATGGTTTCATGCCGTTTCCTCTGTTTCAGCAGTTATGATGAACTTTGACTCGAATATTTTAACTCTACGTTTGCTATTCTCAGTTATGTTCTGATGTTATAAAAGAGAGAGGGAGCACGTAACAAAACACAGACTGTCTCATTTATCCTGCCCTTTGAATACAAAACTTAAACATCTATCACTGTCCTTCTGTGTCTCTTCCTTTCTCCAAGGTATTGGATCGACTTATTTTCATGCCACCCTCAGCTTTCTTGGCCAAATGCTGGACGAGCTAGCCATATTATGGGTGCTCATGTGTGCCATAGCCATGTGGTTTCCAAAGAGGTATTTACCCAGGATATTCAGGAGGGATCGGTATGTTGATAACAACAATTATTATTATTTATTATTATTATTGTAAAAAAAGAGCTTAAACTATGTGCATGTGTAGATATGTAGTCCTGTGAAAAACTATTTACTCCTTTCCTAATTGGGTTTTCTTTTTCTGCAATATTTGGCACAATAAAATGTTTCCCATCATCAAACAAAGTTACAGTCTTTTACATCACTTTGGAGGAATTTTGGCCCTCTCGTCTTTGCAGAATTGTTTTAATTCAGTCACACTGGAGGATTTTCGAGCATGGTTTAAGGTCATGTCAAAGCAACTCAATCAGATTTAAGGTGCAGCCCTTGTCTAGGCCACTCCAAAACCTTCATTTTGGGGTTGTTTGAGACATTCAGAGGTGAACTTGCTGGTGTGTTTTAGATTATTGTCCTGCTGCTTTTGAGCTTGTTTAGCCTACCAGTACTTCATTTTGTCAGACAGGTTCTGTTTAAGTGATTTCTTAATTCAGAAGCTCTACCAGTAATCAGGCCTGAGGCCTATCCTTCATGCTCTTAACTCTTAATTATCATTCAAGCAGCTAAAAGTGTTTAGCTCTGACTGGAATTACTCACAGCTGGTGGCATCTGATGGTAGTGGCAATAATTAAGAATAAACACTAAAGCAGATACAGTGTAGGTTTGTCCCGTGCAAGGCAGGGCAAACATTTTTTTTCCCACATGGTCAAATATGTAGCATATGCATTTAGTACATTTAGCTCACTGTTGTCACATGATATCTCAGCTGCTGTGACACTCCTGTTTAATAATAGTCCTTTCTAAGATAGCTGACACCAGTAAAAGCTGCATCACATGTCTTTACTTCTCCTTGCATTGTCACCAAGCTGTCACAGCTGCTTGCTCTCACTTCAGGCTGCTACTTGTTTTGCCCAGCCTTTTGATTAGAGCTGAGCGTGTTTGTTATGTGCACCTTAAGTGGGTCATAATAATTTCTGGAGCACATCTGAGTCATCCAAACACTCCCTCTGTATGTTACAATCATGTTCATGGAGTATTGCAGCAATATCTGTCTGTTTTGTTCATTAATCCATCTAGGTCGAGATTCAAAGTGGTCATCGGCATCTTATCAGGGATCACCACGGGGCTGGCCTTTGTGAAACCTGTTGTCAACTCGCTGTCACTGATGACTCTGGGAATCCCATGTACCGTGCTGCTCATTACTGAGCTGAAAAGGTAAGACGGAAGAGTATGACTGTGTGTGTGTTTGTTTAAACAGCATAGATGAGTGTAAGTAGCCGAGTAGGTCTGAGCCAGAAGTGGCACACTGAGTAAACTACATGGACTATGTATCAAATGTGGACATGCTCTGAGCATCAAAAGAGGGAAGACGATGCAGAAATTTTTAAACCTAAAGTAAGTAAAGTAAAAGTTTATTTTTATAAACCCCTTACAGGAAGCAGGTGGTGAATCTGTTGGGTGATTTATAAAAAGATGTGTGATTGTGCAGAAGTCTGTGAGAAAATGATCTTACTGCTCACACAACTTATGACCACATGTTCCTAATGGGTTTGTGGTCTCAGCCACTAGTTTGAAGTCTCCTTTAACACAGCTTGATGGTTATTTAGCAAATTATGGTGCCTTCCTGAGTGTCTCTCATGATAAAGCAGAGTATCTCTAAGGGCCTAGTTATGTGTGCAATGTCATAGTCTTATTCTCAATCAAATCTAACCCTTACTAGTCATGTCCAGTTGAAAAACACTTAAAAACATGCACTCACACACAAAAGATCACTGCCAAAAGGCTTAAAATGTCACTAAGGGCCACATTTGCTCAGTGGGGATAGTATCACAAAAACAAACCCCTGGAAGTGGAAAGCTTTGCTCTCTCTCTCTCCACTTTGAAATCCTGTCTCAGGCTACGTCCACACTAATGCGTTTAGTTTTCTCTCCGTTTTGGCCTCCTGTCCACACTGAGACAGCGTTTTGGCTCATGGGAAAACATTTGAAAACGGTGCTTTCGCGTCGCAGTGTGGACAGCCAAAATGGAGACTTTCTAAAATGATGAGCATGTTAGTCATGTGATGCAGTCGTGTGACCAATTAAACTAAGATAGTGTAGGGCATTGTTGTTTTGTTTGCTCTCAAGCCCTATTAAAGATTAATATCAGTCTGTACATGCTCCAGATAACTTTTCTTCAAATTTTTTAACTCTCACTCGCAGTTGCAACTTTATGCTTTTGTGTTACTCGCAGCAACAACTCCACCTCATTGTTAGTCCATTTAAAAAACTCGGTGCTTTTCCTCAACATTTTGCCGCGACGTTTCAAAGAGCCGGAAAGTAAATAAGTAGCAGACAGAGGCAGGTCGAATCTTGTTGCGCTTCACGCATCCGCAGTACTGGAACGTAAGCGTTTTCAGCCGTTTCAATGTAGGCACGCAACTCTGTGAAAATGACTGAAAACGCTAGTGTGGACGCGGAGTGTTTTCAGATGAAAACGCCGTTTTCAATTCTATCCGGGCTAGTGTGGACGTAGCCTGAATCTCAAAACCTCCTGAAATATACTCACTCTGATTGTCTTCCAGCTTAATAGGTATTTTGGTTTATTCTTATTGTTTTTATTCTTTTATTCTTCTTGTAACCAACATAATTTCCTTAAGAATTATTAAAGTATTCTGATAACTGTTCTGTTTGGGTGGTTTCGAGTGTACACTACTTCAGCTGCAGGAAAGTTGATAGAATTTCACTATACAGGCTAACTTTTCTGTTAGGAATTTATGGGGATTTCTAAAATATGTGTGTTAAAAGCTGAAACCTGCTCTGCGTTGCTGGAAAACGTAACTGCCTGTGGCATGCGCTGTATGCGTCTTGTACTAGGCAGCTATTGTCCCCCTCCCTCTGACAGCCTGCTTTGTTAGTGAAAGTTACAGTTTTATTCTAACAGAAATATGAGTGGCTCGGCTCTAAAGCAGCTTTCTGTGGTGATGAAGACTCTTTTTTTTCCGTGAAAGTCAACGCAAACCATGTGAAGTCAATGATTTAGTTCTCGTTCCCCAACCTAACTGAGTCTCACTTAAAAGTGAGAAAGTCCAGCAGTGCTGAAACTTTGGATTGTTTTATATGTTTTGGTTTTATGCAATCACGTTACTTAGCACCCACCTAAATGTTGTCGTCTTCTATCCGGTTGTTCAGTCTGACGTCACTAGCAGTGTCTGGACCTAAACTCCGCTGCAGGTCCATATATCAAACGATCACTGTGGCATTACTGAGAGTTGAAAAACTGTCTAAAGTCTTTCATCTTTAATAAAATGATCAGCGTTCTGCTCTACCAGGTGTAACAATTGAGTTTAGCATCCAGGCATCCATGAAAACGGAATTTATGACATTTAACGGAGTTAGAAGTTAGCAGGGAGTTAGCTCGCTAGCTTCTATCTAAATACAATATAGCATGTCCTGACTGCGGAGTTTTGGAAACAAATTAAAACGTACAGCTCTGCTATCACTTCCAACATAAATGAAGACGGAAAACTAAACAGCAGTGACGTTTGTAGGGTTACTGAAGTTGGGCTAGCTGGTATATAATGATGTGCTACGTGACCGCTAGCAACACAGCTATGTTAGCATAATATAAACAAGCTAACTTTTTTCCCACTCGATAAAAGTTAACATGAGTGTTCTCGGTGGTCAGGAACAAATGTAATCGCATGGCAGGATGCTGTAAAAGGACCAAACTTCAGCCAGGAGAACAACTGAGATAATCCATCCACAATACGAGGTTAGTCATTCATATACTGCTGCATGGGCTGGGCTGTAGTTACATCCTAAGGTTTTAAAAACTGAGCTTAAATAAATGATTAGCGGTAATAAAAGCCGAGGGAGATCAACAGTGATCACTGACTGTTTTAGGAGCTTTTTGAGATCAAATAGAAGAAAATACATAACATTAAACATGTTAACAACACAAAAGCCATATTAAACGCAGACTACTTTAGGCCCGGAAGTAGGATTCGTCGCGTCATCACTGAACAATCGGATAGTGACTCACAGGATGGCTGTAGATCAGGCTATTGGCAGAGGTTTGTTTGGCGGAAACGCCTGGTATGTGCCCAACTGGAAATAACATTGGCGGTAAATAAGAAGCGACTGCAGCATCAAAGGATGTAGCATAAATCACAAAAAATTAATTTTTATCAGCCCCAAATAATGTAAACCAGCAGTCCTCTATGAAGTCTCTGGCTTTGTTTCAGTCATGCCTTTATAGGCAGGGAAATGTTCCAGAGTTGATGCATGGGAAGTATGATAACCTGACTTATCAACAATGTGCTTTATCACCTCTTTAAGTCTTGAACTGTTTAAATAACAGAAATCAAATAGTGAAGTCGGTGCATTGTTAACATGCCACCTTTCACCTTTTTGTACTGTCTGGTGTGTCTGTTCCAAACTTATTATGTGGAAGAAAGTTCCTGAAAGCACAACAAGCCTTTCACTCTGTTTTTCTGCGTGTTTGTGTCCTTAATGCTTCCTAGCCGTCACAGTAACGTGGACGTATGTTCCGTTGCTTCCGTTTCCCATAACCCTTACTCAACACCATCAGTCCCCAAAATTCATCTATTGTTCAACCTGTTAGTAATTCTTCACATTACTGCCAGTGCCAGTCATCCATTGAAACTGCTTGTTTTTGTTGTTCCAAGTGTGAGAGAGTTCCTGTTGCCCCGACTGATGGACTTTTGCCCTCAGAAAGGACAGAAAACTTAGTTGTTGGTTTCAATCCAAGTCAACTTTCAGGCCAGCAAGAACAACATGTTCTGTGAGTCAACTGTGAGCATGCAGAGGAAGTATATAAAATTACAAAACTGGATACTTTAATACTATTATAACTAGCCTGCAGCGTTTTTTTAAAGTGGGGTGTAGAAGAAAATTCCATCATGGACACAATTTTTAGTGACTGCAAAGTTACGTATGCAATGTACACTGAGCGTGATGGAGAACATTGTTAGTATTATAGTAAGTTTTAAGATCTTATTATGAATTTGATGTATGTGAAACAGCTCATGGAACATATCACAGATAATAAGGTTAAATAGTAACATGCTTGGGGGAGGAAATAAAAGCATCCTGTTTCTGTTACAAGATGGATGTAGGCACCGTGAAGTCACCCACTGGTGTTTTGACTCCACATATTGAAGCTTCAGTGTTATTTATGACCACTTTATTAGGTATACCTTTCTACTAACCGTTTTCTTTCAAGCAGAGGTTCCGCCCTGTACTAGAGAGGTTTTATCTTTATTTATTTAACCTTTAGTCCCATTGAGACTGAACGTCTCATTAACAAGAAAGACCTATTTTATTTGTGGCAAAGAGTCAACAAGGTTCAGCCAAGTAATTTTGGTCCATATTTAGGAAAAAAAAAAAGTTGTTCATCAGCTTTGAAACGATCCACAGGAATGGGAGTCGCTGAAACTTGAGTGATACATTTAATTAGTGTCCAGCTTTGTGTCACGTATGCTACAGACCTCTGTTTTGTACAGTCGAGTGCGAGGAGAGTCACATCAGGGCTCCACCCTTATCTTTGCCTCCCACAATTATACTCCTCAGATTCCCCAGCACTTTCTCTCAAAGCAGAAGCACTAATCTAATGTCATGTATCTTATCTCACATCCTTCTATAATCTCCTGGCTGATGGGAGCAGTTTTCCAGATATCCGGCTATGTGGTGACGTTTTTGTCAACATATATTTGCTGGCAGGAAAGGGCGTTTGCTCGATAAGAGTAATTTATGTAAAATATTTCAGGCCAACTGACTTGATGTATAAGGTTTACAACAGAAGTGAGCATAGTTCTGTCCATATGATGAAGTAAGTAGTTCAATATTTACTCTTTCTTTTCTTTTTTCTACTAAAAAAGTGTTTATTGGGGATTTCTTAGAGATGATTCTCATAGCTGCTCTTTGCTGCTGCTTTATTGCTCCATGTTTATGATTAAAATGCCACATTTTTTTTACTTGTTTACTGAAGCATATTCTAAGTAAAGTTATATAATGGGCATGGACATAATGTGTAGACTCACAGCTTTCATTTGAGGGTATCCACATTCAGATTGGATGTAGGGTTTAAGAGTTTCAGCTCCTCAACATGTGCCACCCCTTTTTTTTTTTCTTTTTTTTTTAAAGGGGCCAAATGTAATTGGACAATTGACTCAATTTCATTGGGAGGTGTGGGCAGTTGATTTGAGGTGTAGTTCTTGTATTTAGAAGATTTTGCTGTGACCAGACAGTAGAAACTGGAGAGCTACTTGGCCTTGTTTTCAAAGGAGCTCTCCATGGAGGTGAAACAAGCCATCCTTACGCTGCGAAAACAGAAAAAAAACCCATCTCAGAAATTGCTACAATAGTAGAACATTGGTGAATGATCACAGAATCATTCCCATGGTGAAGAGAAACTCCTTCACAACAGCCAACCAGGTGTACAATACTCTTCGGGAGATTGACCTTTTGATATCCAAGAGGACTGTGTGAAAGTAAATACAGAGGGTTCACTGCAAGGTGCAAGCCACTCATCTCCCCCAGAAAGGCCAGATTGGACATTGCTAAAAATCATCTAAAAAGCCAGCACAGTTCTGAAAAAACATTCTTCGGACAGATGAAACCAAGATCAGAATAGAGTGGTGAGAATGATGACAAGAAAAAATTATGGAGAAGGCGTGGAACAGCTCATGATCCAAAGCATACCACATCATCTGTAAAACACAGCGGAGGCAGTGTGATGGCATTGGGGTGCATGGCTGCCAGCTGCACTGGGACTCTAGTGTTTATTGATGATGTGACACAGGACAGAAGCAGCCAAATGAATTCTGGGGTGTTAAGAGACAAGCTGTCTGCTCAAATCCAGCTAAATCCAGTCAAATTGGTTGGTCCATACAGATGGACCATGACCTAAAACATATAGCCAAAGAAACCCAGGAGTTTATTCAAGCAAAGAAGTGGAATATTTTTGAAGATCCAAGTCAGTCACCTGATCTTAACACAGTCGAGCATGCATTTCACTTGTTGCAGATTAAATTTTGGACAGAAAGGGCCACAAACAAACAGCAACAAGCAGCAAGTTGCTGCAGTAAAGGCCTGCCAGAGCATTAAAACGGAGGGAACCAACATCTGGCGATGTCCATGATTTCAAGACTTCAGGCTGTCATTGCCAGCAAAGGGTTTTCAACTAAGTATTAGAAATAAACATTTTATTTTCAGTTATTTAATTTGTCAAGGGAATGTGTTAATAATGTATGTCATTTGAAAGCACTTTCCCCCATTGTTCAGTAAATTTCTTCTTGTGTTTTTGTTTTTTATCTTGCTAGACAGAAAGTAAGTTTGTTTGTTTGTTTGCTTTTTAAATGATGCTATCCACAGAGGTTGTTGTTGGGTTTTTTTGCACTGCATGTCATAATCTCTAATCTGCCAAGTCTGAAGGGCACGCCTGTCTGTCTTTCAGAGGCTTGTTATTCAACTGAAGCACTATGTGCAGCATAATTTCCATTAGGACGTCACAGTGGCTCTAATAGCAGTGTTGTGTCTCCCCCTGTACTTCCTGATTACTAGCCCATCTGTGCTTCTTCTAAGTTTTAATCGGTTACTGATCTTCCTGTAGCTAATTTTTCATCATTACAAAGTCTCAGAATAAAATTTCTTATATTCCTTTGGTAATTCTTTTCCATAGGGAACCGAATCGTGCAGATATACGAATAGAAACCCCTGTTCTATGGTCATTTTATGAACAAATTCATGCAGCTGAAGAGAAATAATCATTTTCCCCCAGTTTTGATTTAATGAATCAGAAGGTTTTTTTCTACCTTTGCCAGCAGTGCTCTCAGGTGTTTTTCTAGTCTGTTTCATTGACTTACTGTTTTGAGGCCTGTGCATTTTTAATGCATAAGCCCCATATTAAGCTTTCTTTTCTTGCTTTCACATATCTTGTCGTCACATCTTCACAGTTATCGATTAGTTAATATTTTTTAAGCACTTTGACACTTAAATTGTAATATAAAGACGTATAGCCACTCTTTTTGTGTTCTGTGATTAACTGGAACAATCAGTTTTTACAGTATTGATGACAATTTAATGACCCACTTCCCAGTGGGAAGATGCATCACTGGCCATCTATTTTTGTACTTCCTGTTGGCGGTTCATAGCTGTGACACCCTTTTTTTCCTGCCTCTTTCTGGGCAAGTTATGTAATAGAGGCTGTTTACCAGTTCAGGTCACCAGCGCACTTACTTTAAAATAAGAAATCTTTAATTCTGGTGTGATGGGTAAATTTTGCAATTTCTGTAGCTGTTATTATTTTTAAATAAAAGATGTAGAAAAATAAAAATGTAGCACCATTTCTCACTGCTTCCAGGGAGTCATCCACTTCTGAACATACAGTATGCAGATAAATGTACGGGTCCACCGACGTGTTACATCTACAGGAATTGCTCGGCCATGGAGCTCCCAGCACACAGTTTTTGGGCTGATGTTAATGCCAGAAAAAGTCTGGAGCTCTGCACTTAATGAGTCAGCAGAGCGTTTGCGACTTTTGTGCTCTATGCCCCCTAGCACTCGTCAGCCGTGCTCCGTAACTGAGTTGACTTAATCCAGTGGTGGCATCCTATTACAGTTTCATGCTGAAATACAGTGAGTTATTTAGAATAACCCATTCTTTCACCAATCTTTACAAAGTGTAAAGGCAGATTGAATGGCCAGGTGCTTGATTTTATACACCTATGACAGTGGGACTGAATGAAATGCCTGAATTCAAAGGTTAAGAGGTGTGGTCTAGTACTTTTGTCCAATGCTGGCAACCTTAGTATTCCTTACTGGCCAAATTCCACATTTCCACAGGCTTATGATTACAGTGTAAATTAATTAAATAGGAAAAGTGTCTTTTTGTTTAAATAAAAATAAGTGTTCTCCACATGGTTTTGGGGCTCTGAAGGTCAGTGACAAATGTTACATTCATGGTGTCAGAGCTTTCGGAGCTTTTTCGCTTGAATGACTCCCACATTCCCTGAGACCAGACCACCTTTATCAGTCAGTGTGATCGCAACTGACTGCTAATTAATCTAATCTCTGCTTTCACTGTCAGTGTAAAGTCTGCTTACAAAGATTCCTGAGCCTCTGCGTGAGAGTGATGTTTGCCGTTTAGCTCAATCCGGTTATGTTGCTGAGCTGGAAAGGTTCTGTGTCATCCATGGATTCGTGTCACCTTGAAACAATGGTGACTCAAAGGTAGAGGCTTCTTAAATGGTTTGACTTCATCAAATGGGCGACCGTGGCTCAGGGGGTTGGGAATCGCATCTGTAACCAGAAGGTCGCCGGTTCGATCCCTGGGCTCTCTGTCCTGGTCGTTGTGTCCTTGGGCAAGACACTTTACCCTACTTGCCTACTGGTGCTGGCCAGAGGGGCCGATGGCGCGATATGGCAGCCTCGCTTCTGTCAGTCTGCCCCAGGGCAGCTGTGGCTACAACTGTAGCTGCCTCCACCAGTGTGTGAATGTGAGAGTGAATGAATAGTGGCATTGTAAAGCGCTTTGGGTGCCTTGAAAAGCGCTATATAAATCCAATCCATTAAATGCACTGACCTAAGGGCAGGTGACAAACTGCCAGTCCTGTATCGTCAGCACCGTTTAGTCACAGTCAGGCTTCTGTGTCCCCCTCTTTGTCTCTGCACTCTGTTTGGCCTGGCTCTGACTGGTGTGCCTAAGGAGGGCAAGACTAAGAATAGTTTGGCAGTGGCACTCTGGATTAGCACATCTCTCTAGGTCAGAGGGGTATCCATGAGGATATTTGCAGATAAATCTAGCTGGAGCAATCATCATTGCCATTAAAATCCTCCTGCTTTTAGAGCACCAAAATTGGGCAAAAAGGCCAGTACATCCTGGAAGCGACCGCGTGAGGAGGCCCAGAGGTTTAAGATTCTTTAGGCAAGAAATAAGATTTTCAGAAGTATTTTATTGATAAAAAGAAATGTAAACATGAGGATCAGTATTTTAATGTTAGTTTGCTAAAACTGAGAAAATTTCCACTATGATTTTGTAGTATTTTTATATTACAGTGGATTAAATGATTATGTAAGTGAATGTCATTGGGAGAGTTGGCAGCTGAAGAGCTAGATATTAGATAATGGAGTTATTTTAAGACAAAAATGCAAACGTGTGCCTCAAAATAAATGTGGTAAAATAAATGTTAATGTTTGTCTGTATAGTCTGGATGTGAAAGAGGAAGAGGAATAAATGATGAATATATATGCTGCCCACAAGTGGCCAACGTGGGTTTAGCAGCAATGTACTTTACATATATGATTAATTGCATTTATTTAGTAAATATTTCAGATTGTTTTGAGAAAATCAATATAATCTGTAATTCTAGGAAATGTATTGCTATTTTAACAAAATTGAACTGTTTCTATTTATATGCTGAATAAATCATCAAGTTGGCTGCATTTGTATTTTCACGGCTCACATTGTTCTTCACTGTGTCATCGCAGGTGTGAAAACCCACGTGTGTTCAAGCTGGGCCTGATCTCAGGGATCTGGTGGGCGCTGGCTCTGCTTTGCTGGATCAGTGACAGGATATTCTGCGAAGTGTGGTCATCTGTCAACTTTCCCTACCTACACTGTGCTTGGTAAGCTCAAAGTCGACTCAAAGTCAAACTCAGTGCTGTATAAGGTGTTAATGGTATCATTTATTCACAATGTGTATTTTATCCTGTGAGACTAAAAGGCAAAATAAGTGTTACAAGACAGTTACAGTTGCACTGTATACTTTTTTTCTTAAAACAAATGAATAAAAAATGTCAACCAGTTTTCATTTCAGGTGATTTATGTGTTTTATATGAGGAGGAACAGGCAGGGGAACTAGGCAGTAGCTTCAATAGACTGAAGGTAAATCAAACAGAAAAGAGGAATTTGAGAAATTAAGTCACGTGAAATATAAATTTGTAAAAACCACCTTTCAGCATTAACTTGAATAACTTGTTTTCCGTATGACTTTATCAGCCTCTCACATCATTGTGGGGGAACTTTGGCCTAGCGTTCTTTACAGTGTGCCTTTATTTAATTGAGGTTTGTGGGTATTTATGCACAGCTCTCTTAAGATCATGCCACAGCATGCTGTCATGGACTTTTTTGAGATACGGGACTTTCTGCTTCACAGAGTGAATGGGTTAAATGCAGAGAGGAATTTCCCCACGGGGATCAATAAAGTATACGTTATTATTATTATTATAATTATTATTATAATGTCTTGAACTTTAACATGTGATATGCTAAATGCGGTTCTGAGATGTAGCTGTTGTTATTTTGCAATTTCTCTGCATGGTCTCAGGTGAATTGGCTGTCATTGTGAGAACCAATACCTGAATGTTTTAGACCAGCAAACTGTCAAAACTTCTGGTTTTATAGAAGTGTTCACACTTACTGGTAATTAGTTAATCAAGTGCAATTGTTTACCAGAACCTGACTGTTACTTACCCTCTGAATTCCTATGAAAGCCATACAAGTTTGCTTATTTTAATGTTTTATTTTTCAAACTGCATAGAGTCCTGCGAAAACTTTCTTTTTTCACATGGCTGCAGAAGTAGTTGGAAAAATCCCAAAAAGTTGATTCTGTTCATCTGGATGTAGCGTTTTCAGTGGGAGAAACCTTTTGTCACTCATTCAAGTGACTTCTTCAGTCTGAGCTGACTGCAGGTTTCCCCAGATTTGTTTCAGGGAAAACAAGACACTGTTAAACTTTTACAGCTGTGCCTGTAAATCATTTCAGAGGTTAGGCTTATTCGTGATCATTTTGCTCTTACAGGCACATCCTCATCTGTCTGGCTTCCTATTTGGGTTGCGTTTGCTTCGCCTACTTTGATGTTGCTACCGAGGCACCGGAGCGAGGTCCCGTCATCATGTTCTGGCCCAGTGAGAAATGGGCCTTCATTGGTGTGCCATATGTCTCCCTACTCTGCGTCCATAAGTCTACTATAAAGGTGACTTAAAGCAACGTTGATGCGTTCACACCGAGACACAGCATCTGTGACTCATCTTGCATCAACTGGTGCTCTTGTGACTTGAGGATATACGTGATGCACGTCTTGAAAGGATTTTGTGTTTGGCTCATGTTTATGCAACTCGGTCAAAGAACAACAGGTTGTTTTAGACGATACACAACTACTCTTAAATATCAAAGCCAAGAAACCTTTACAGTGTTACAAACGTATCTCAGGCTTTGCATAAGACGTATTTAAAATCTCTTAAGAGTTTAAGTGTTAGTATTTTACATTTCATACTTCTTTAAAGAGAAGATTTTCTACATTTTCTGGGAACTGAGAAAACCTCACTGTAAAGAGTTATGTTGCCTTTACAAGAGTGAAAAACATAGCACCTCATGAGTGCAGTCATGAAACCATGTTTAGAAACAATAAAGCACTGAATTTATTAACTGTGATTAATGCGTCACGCATTAAAGCGTCACGTTGCTAATGCACTCAGCAAATCAACAGCAAGCTTTATTGGTTCATAAAATGTTACTAAAGCGTTACACAAAGGTCATTTATGCAAAGCCTTTGTGCTGTACGTCTGCCCGCCCGTGCTTTCAGGCTTTTTGCTGAACAACATCAGAAACACATGGGACATTTCTGCTACAGATCTGTTCAGTTTTACTTTAAGGATGCTACTGTAATTTTTCTTTTTTTTTAGAATAGTAAATGAGGAAAGTGTTTAATATATACCTGTATATATTTCCTAATTAAATAGGCAATAATACTCTCAAGAAAATAATACCATTCATATATTAGTGAATGACCAGGTACCTTTTTAATATTGGCGCCCAATGTAGAAACCCAAAAATCTGAATGTGACGTGAACGTAGCATTTTAAGATATAATATCTACATTTATTTAATCAAACAATTAGCTTGCTTGTGTTTAGCCTCTAATCCCGAATGTTTTTGCTTTCAACCCAGACTTCTCAACTGATTTTCAGGGCTATTATTATTTCAAACTTTGTTTGGCCTTAAACACTAAATAATGGATTCCAAAGAAGAATGAAGGTGATTGTGCTTTGCAATTTTAGAAAATGTTTGGAAAGAAGATGCCAAACCATCCGGTATCTGCTAGCAGTTGTAGTCTTTGGAGGTATGATTTGTTAATTTCTCCGTCCAAAAGCTAAAACTTTAATTTTCTTTTTATTTGGCAAAAAAGGAAAAAAAATGCATACAGGATACAAAAGGGATGTATTTTGAATGCTGCAGACCAAATCCCTGAAACACAAAGCTCTCCAAAGCATTTTTTTCTTTTTTACTTTGTTGGACATGCTCCTGAAATCTGCCTCTAGCCTTTTAACTAATATCATTTTACCCCTGTCCTCCCACAGAGGACTCTGGGAACTCAAACAACCAAAATAACTTGTGCAATCATGAAAGGTCAAATGAATCATGTTTTACAAAGAAAACAAGTATTTTGGTGATATTCTGAAGCAATAGTTTTGTAACAACATGATGTATTTTCTTATTATAAACCGTTTATATTTTTCTACGTGAAGTGCAGCCAAAGGTGAAGGTGAATAATTTTGATATAGCATTATTACTAACTTTGTTGATAAACATTTTTAATGTATCTTCATGAGAAGCCTTTTGGGTGGAATGGAAAATGTTAACAATGCAATGAGTACATAAAACTGTGCTGCAAATTATACAGGGAAACGATGATGGTGGGTTTGTTGAGTGATGATACTTGGGAAGTAAATCAGTGAATTAGTATCAGATCAAGGACTTTGAAAGCAGCAGCCTCTTTCTGTCTGCATCATGAAGGTTGTCTTGGCTGTGACTTAATGTGTTTTTATTAACCTACATGTATATAGATCTCAGCATTTCTCTGCCTGCTTTGACAGTGCAAATAAACTGCACAGAAATATTTATTTTCATTAATGATCCTTTTTTTGTAAATGAATATGTGTAATAGATTAGATAATTAATATATTATTTTATGCAATAAAACTCAATAAATCCCCCAAATGACTGTTTGTGTCTATTCCGTGTTTATCTTGGAATAAATACTTCATCAGAAGTGCTTGTTTCACTGTACACTTTTGCCACTCTTGTAGGTTTTCAGCAGGCTGACTTACAGTGATGCAGAACACAATTTTAGTCACTAGGGGGCGAAATTTCCCCACATCTAATTAAATAAATCTATAGAACTGTCACTTTTCAATATAAGTGAATAAAATAAATAATAAAATTGTCATTGAATTAATCAAATATTTCTTCAATTTCATACCAAAAGTAGTACATGTGAACAGATTTTCTTTTTAAAATGACAAATCCAATAATATGCATGGCAATATAAAGTCATGTGAACAACTAACAGCATTCTTACTTGTTCAACAACATTAGCCAGGTGCTGCTAATCAAATCCACTTGATTAAATAAATTAACAATTGCGAGCGCCTCTATAAAAGCAGGCCTCATTTAGCATGTTAAATGATAGTAAAAAGGGGTGGGGGTCTGGCATTGTTTGAAAGGGTTGCCTCTTCTCTATAATACGGTAGAATGGTTTAGGTTTGCAAATTCAAGAATGCCGATTCTGTTCATTCTATCCCTTTCTCTGTGAAAGAAACATTTTGTCACTCATCCAGGTGACTTCAAGTTTTCTTCAGACTGAAGAATTCACTTGGATGAGTGATGAGACATTTCTCCAGCTGAAAACATAATGTTCAGATGAACAGCTTTCTGGGATTTCCTTACCTGGATGATCGAGCATACATCTAGAGATTAGACTTGCAGGTTTGCAAGTTTCATCTAAGAAAAGTGCAAGACTTCTCCTTTGGATAGAGGAGGCTAGCTAGTTAAAGCTTGGTCCAAATTGTGCCACACAACAGCACAATGATCCTGAGCGCAGCAGCAAATCTATAACAGAATAGCTGAAAAGGAAAAGAATCAAGGTCCAGTCAAAGCTCAGACCTCAGGCTGACTGTAACAGTGAGGTGGGACCTTAAGTGAGTGCTGCACAAGTCGATGCCTGCAAATTTCCATGAACTGAAGCAACGCTGTAAAGAAGAGTGGGACACAATTCCTCCACAATGCTGTGAGAGACTGAAGTCACATTTATTGCTGCTGCAGGTGGTTGTACAAGCTACTGAATCATGAGGATGCTTATTTTTTCACATGTATATTTGCCCTAATCCACATGTACATTATAATAAAGGCCAAATGTATTTTAACAGTATGCCACACTGATCTACTGTAAAGTTAAATGTAATTTCTAAGAAGGTACCGATGTTTAAAACAGCAAAATTACAAGTTCAAAAGAACACTGTAAATAAAATATAAAGCAGGGACAGTTACACCCTCCAAAAGGCGTAAACACCACATCCACCTTATAAAGATTAAGCCTAAGAAAGTAGAAAATTTAAGTGCGTTTTGAAAATAAACAATAAAGAAGCATCGCGTCTAGGCAGTTTGTGTCTCATTAAACTGGAACTTTATTTTGTTTTTCTTTGCTGACATTTAAACACAAGAGTGAAACATGAGATCCAGCCTGCTTTATTTCGGTGTTCTCTGGAATTCTTTCTTCATCGGGACTAAACAAGTCTTTGGAAAAGACAATGTGAGGTAATGTGTTAAAAACATGAAATCTTAAATATTCAATAAAAACATTCAAGTAACTAAAGGAAACACATAATTTATATTTTCTGTAACTACACTTGTAATTATACTCTTTATACTTTCTATTTCAATTCTTTCTGATAAAAGCATAAAGTTCGCATTACAAAATGACCTGTAATCAAGTCTGGTGAAGCAACTCAATCCTGTTTCTGTCTCAAAAATATATTAATTTTAATATTTAACATCAACTAAGATGTCCATGTTTATTAGTCTTTAACTTATTGATTGATTTAATACCCAGCAGCCTCAAAAAACTGCATGAATGAATTATTATTTATTCCACTACAACTTGAATTACTATTTCAAGCCTTATACCCTTATGATTGCCTAATAGCCTGATGGCTGTGATGAAGTTTACTTATGTATTCCTGTCGTGTATCATACACGTATTTAGTTAATGGGTAATAAATTCCGCTATAAATGATTAATTACCTCGTAACCAGTACTATCTGCCACTGTAATGGGGCTAGAGACCCTCTCATGGAGGAAGTCCCGCCTTCTCAGATCACTAAAAGAAATCATTGGTTCCTAGACATGGCAATCAAATAACAGCCATGTCTAGATTACGGGTCAGATAGGAGACCGTCGGTTTTAATCTGGTTGACTTTCACTGTGGTTTATTTCAGCGTTACACCTCTGAGGATCTACGCAGGGTAAAAGCTGAGATCTGTAGAGGGACGCCGACGGACTGTGAACGCTCCCCGACGGCTTCATCTGCGACTTTTATCCGCACAAAATCAAGATGGTGTTAATAATTAGACGCTAGAAAGGGCGGCATGTGTTGAGCCCTTAAAAAAAAATTATTAAAGGGTGTTTCCAGAGGATCCCGACTGCCAAACACAGAACAGCTGCAAATGTGATTCCTGCTCGTTGCAGAGGCGGCGAAGGAAAACAAAATCCATCCAGATGATGTCAGGAAAGCATTTCAAGGCTCACGAAGTGAGCTGCTGCATCAAGTATTTCATTTTCGGATTCAACATTATATTCTGGGTAAGTCCCCCGTCTGCGACTTCAGGCCTGCCATCGTCAGTTTAACACACTGACACGCTCTTTGTTCCCAATCAGCAGCTGTGAGGTGCATTTATGTGTGCGTATGTGTTTGTTGTTGTGTCTATGTTGTCCTGGGTTTCGATTCGCTTCCACTTTCTCTTTTGCTCCTGTGCACTTGCTCCCTGTCACCCATCAGCCGCTTTGTTTTCGTGTGTCCTCCATCAGAGTGAGAACAGCTCTCTCTCTCGGCATCATCGCGTGTTTACATGACCGTAGCCTTCAGCTGAGGCCTTTTTTTTCTTCTTTTTTCGTGGTGATGTTTAGGTTGAGAAAACAGCCGTCACCTTTTCTATGCATGAGTGAAACCGCAGGGGAAAAAAAACAAACATTCCGTCTTTTAAACCCACAGTCACCGTGGGCCGCCACTTCCTGGCTTGAAACAATAACCCGCATGGGTGCTTTTTTCACAGGTTGTTGATGAGGGAAGGTGGGGTAGGCTTTACTAATGGTTAGTTAAGTTATTAACAGAGCGATGCTCTCGTAGAACCGCAGCGATTAATCGATTTAAACAGTGACTGTTTTGATCGATTCATTGTTTTATCTCATTTAAAGCAAAAACGCTGTCAGTGAGTCCAAGTGTTAATTGTTTGATATTGGCTGCCTCTCCAGTACTTGCATTAAAGTAAGTAGAATAATCAGTGGATTTAGAGGATTGGTCGCAGAAAACAATGCCTAACTTATAAGTGATGTATGAAATAGTGTGGCCTGGTTTGAATAAGAGACAGCAGGGACATTATGCTCATCATTGATTGTTCTGTCATATTTTTTTTAATCGTCCGTCAGTCAATAAACAGTTTGGCTGAAATAGCAGAATAAAACTTCACATAATGTAGTGATCCAAGACGCTCAAGAAAACGTTGAGAGTAATAATTTTGTTTTTGAGGGTGTATCGGCAGAGCTATGCAGCATTAACCTTTTTGGATAACAGGAGCTCCTTTGTAAAACATGCACAGGCCACTCAGAAGGGTCATACCTGCGTTTGAAACCAGGATTGTCTGGCCTTGAGGCCATAGTGCTAACCACTGAGCCTGGTGCTGCCTGAGACATTTGTTCATTATCATATTTGGTGCCAACAAATGAACTGCTTGCTCCACAGCATCATATACAGCATGTTCTTTGGATGGATTAAATATGGGCATATCTACTTTTGTCTACATACGAATACAAATACAGATACAGTAAATTGCAGCAGTCCTACTGATAGGCACCGTTGGCCATATAAGGCCTTTTTAACAGCAGGGATTTTTTGTCTTGTTATTGTGGGGAAAACACAGATGCTGACAACATCTCTGATGATATTAGTAACAGTTCAAGTGTCCTGGTAAGTCATTGCGGTGTGGGAGTGTGGGACTTTCGGCCAAAGCCCCTATCTTTTTTTATTCACTTATTTATATCAGTAATTTTGACTTGTGCTAACTGACATAAAAAAATTAAATAAAACAAAGAAGCTAAAAAATACACTAAATTCAGCACATGCTACTTAAGCCATGAATGGCATTGGTGTGCCCAGTGGTTCTTCACGTATCGGGGACTGATAGAGACAAAGGCCTTTGGGCTGTGGAAAAGCTCTCAGCCAACTGTACAGCAATCGGCCCCTTTGAGCTTTGTGTCATTCAGGTATCAGCTGCTTATGTCACAAACAACTGTTCCCCTGCCTTAACAGCTGTCTCACAAACAAATACTTGAGATGGTCTGTAAAGTTCATTATCTTTAATCTAAAAAAAGTCCTTAGTGCTTCTATCTGGTGAATAAATGTGTCTAATTCAACAAAAGACTTCAGTTAAAATCAGTTATTCAAAAACCTATTATTTCTCATCTTTATTTTAGTGCTTGTTAAAGTCCTGGTAAGTTAGTGGGGTTTTAATTTTAATAGTGAAGGTGTTCTTGGATAAAAGCATATCCAACAACAATAATTGTTGTTGAAATCCTCACAAATTAAGTGGCTTATAAAGTATACTGTTTTTCTCAAGTTTCTCTTGTCATGGTTTGTCAGTGAAGATGTATCACAGTAGACACTGAAGCATAAATATTTTTTACCGAGTTTGTCTCTATGCTTTTTTTTTAAGTGCATTGTGGTGAGTAGGATGTAAAAAAGTTATTTCAAATAGAAAACCAAAACTCATTGCAAGTGAATGTGAAAGTAACAAAAGGCATGGAAATGTGACAATTAAATAAGGTGTTTATTAAAAACATATTAAAGTAATTAGCACAAGATTTAAAAAGTCTTGTAAACACAAACTACCATAAAATATTAAATCATAATACTGTCATAGTAATAATATTCCCGATTACTGCTTCTACACTGCGGCGTACAGTTATGTACAGTCAAGCTGTTTAAAGATGCTTTCTAATGTGGAAGCCTCCTGCTGATCCTGCAGACTGGGATGAGAAATATTTAGTAATGGACCACTGCCAGGAAAATCTCTCTGTAGTTTCTGTCAGTGTGCGTCTGTGTGATGACTACATGTAGCAGTCACAGCAAAATAATCCTGTTCTCTTGTTTCTCTCTTTTCTCCCTCTGTCAGTTCCTTGGAGTAGCGTTTCTTGCCATTGGTTTGTGGGCATGGAGTGAAAAGGTTAGTCGTATATTAATGTGTAATAACAAGTTGCAGGACTTATTTCTGTGAAGCTTTTTACTTACAGGTATCTGCAAATATTCCACAAACCGGCATATCGTTGTGGTTTATACTCGACTGCGTGCAAGGAATGGTCACCATGGCTTTACTGAATCAGAAAGGAATGCTGTGCTTTCCTGTGGGACTCATGAACAATGGGCTATGAATTGATCTGATGCATTTCACAGATTTGTTCATTGTGTACTGAGAGTGCAAAAAGCAGACAATCTACTGAGAGCACTTTTTCACCAAAGTACATTTGAAGATCTTGATTGTTATCTCATCCTACATACGTGACTACAACTAATATTATTTAATTATTTGTTAATTGCTAAATTATTATAATGGGTTGATTAACTTTAAGATTAATATAATGTCAAATGTATGGTGTAAAAAGTGTGGGTTAAATTAGACTGTTAGCTTTGGACAAAAACAAACAGCTAGCCAGGCTCTATCTAGAGGTAAGAAAATCTACATACAGCATCATGGGCTTGAATGTGTTCTTTTTCCAGCACAGAATTATTGTACAGTATGTACCTTTAATCTTCAGAAAAAAATAATGGCACAGGTTTAAATTTTATTTTGGATTTTCTCTAATCCACACAGGGTCGAAAGTATAAATGCAGGTTCAAATATATACATATTTATAATATCTGGTCAAATGTCCCTTAGTTGCACCTTGGTAGCCATCAACAAGCTTCTGCCATAATTCTGCCTGAATATTTGACCATTCACCTTGGCAGAATTGGTAAAGTTCCTGGCATGGACCTGGCTTTTAAGCTTAGTCCATAAATACCCAAAAGGGTTGAGGTCAGGCTTTGGGAAGGCCACTCCAGAAGCTTAATGTTAGCCTGCTTTATCTATCCCAAAACCACTTTTGACGTGTATTTGGATCATTGCCCTTTTGACTTGTCAAAAGCTGCAAATTTCAATTGAGCTTGAAAGTGTTGATTTTGGACAAGGGGCTTCTTTCTGTGGTGAAACACTCGCTTGACTGGAGACAGTGACGCTGGTGTTTCAGCAGTTTTCAGTCCATAGCAGGCTTGAACCTTAATTTTTGAACATCCTAACCAACTACCGTTCATCCGAGTGTGACGGCTTGGATCTTCTACCAGACTTTAGCTGGAACTGGTGGATGTGGTGACACATTCAAATAACTTATACTTACATAGAATTGTTTGAACTGATAGTCTTGAAATGTGAAGTTGTTTAGAAATGACTTCAAGAGATCTACCCAATTTGAATTCCTTAGATTTTTACGCTGTTGTATTGAAGAATTCAGTGAGTGCTGTCAAACAAATCATTTGTATGCTGATAAAGTTGTGATCTAGTTGTGGTCAGTCATGATCACTACCAAGTTAATAGGCCTAGACTTTGCTATACAATCATTCTACCCTGGTAAAAGAGCAGTTCAAAGAAAACAATACCAACACTACCATGGCATTCATGCTAATGATAGGTGCATGTCAACTTCTGACACAACTTTAATAGCATATCTATAGCTCACTGGTTTACATGCTAGAGCTTGTTTGTTTCGTCACTGCAGAAATTGAAAAATCAAATTAGGTTGGTTAGCTTTGTACAGATCCAGGAAGCTAATCGTAGCTAATATATGATAAGCTAAGTCAATTAAAACATATTTACATTTGCTCGCTCTGAGCAAGAGTAAATTAGCTTGTTCCCAAAAATCAAAAACAATTGACAATTTTATTATTAAATTCTTTTAAATAATTGCTTACATTGGTTTGGATTGTACTTTATGAAATTTGGGTGTTAAACATGCTTACAAAATGATTACTTTACCTGGGAAGAATGTTAGCAATGTGATGATATTTCAGTGGTTTTTCAGTTGAGTTTGACCTCACGTGCTTTGCTCCCAGGGTGTTCTGTCCAACATCTCATCCATCACTGACCTGGGGGGCTTTGACCCTGTCTGGCTCTTCCTTGTCGTGGGTGGTGTGATGTTCATTCTCGGGTTTGCTGGTTGCATTGGAGCGCTGCGGGAAAACTCTTTCCTGCTCAAGTTTGTATGTTTGTTAAAGGCTTTCTCAGAAATCTATAATTCTTTATATTTCTTGTTTTCATAACAGTTATTATATTCAGAAAATTCTCATGTCTTTCAGTTCTCCGTGTTCCTGGGCATCATTTTCTTTCTTGAGCTGACTGCTGGAGTCCTGGCCTTTGTCTTCAAAGACTGGATCAAGGACCAGCTCAATTTTTTCATTAATAACAACATTCGGGCCTACAGAGATGACATTGATCTGCAGAACCTGATCGACTTCACCCAGGAATATGTAAGCAATGTTTCTTTATTTGTGGCACCGATTTCTTTCTAGTATTTTTACCTTGTATTTTATATGTTATTGCAGTGGGAGTGTTGTGGAGCTTTTGGGGCTGATGACTGGAATTTGAACATCTACTTCAACTGTACTGATTCAAACCCGAGTCGTGAGAAATGTGGAGTGCCCTTTTCCTGCTGCACCAAAGATCCAGCGGTATGTCTCTCTATCACAAGATAACGTTGTGGCTGTTGGTGTTTTTGTGTCCTTTGTTAGAGTTTAAAATAATTTTTAACATGCTGAAACTACAAGACTTGAGGGGAAGTTTTGAAGGGCTTTCTTGTCACAGACAGCTTGTTATCTATGTTCTCCAGAAGAAGCAGTGATGCTATCAGCGACGATGGCTTGCATCCAACAGGACGCTCAGGACGCTGTGTTTAGTCGTGTCAGGCCCTGACTGCAAGTCAGAGTCTGAAAGCGGATGGGTGGGACTCTGGACCGAGGCATTTTTTGGCAGAAAAATACTCTTAACTGCTGCTTACTGTGCGCAGCAGTGACAGCATTTTTCTTCAGAAAAACAGACTCAGGAAGGGTTTTATTTGACAATCCAAGGACACGCTGTCCCACCAAGGTCATTCTCTATAGGGGAAAAAAAAGGAAACACTTGGATTTAAAAAAGTTGTTTTTCAAAGGCACCGTGTGCTCTTAATGTGTATACCATATCAAAAATTTTCATTTTTTTTAATTTTAATTGTTTAGTTGGGTTGTGCAGCAGGTGTCTTTTGTGGTTATATTTCAGGTCAGGTCTTTATCAGCCAGTTTCAAGTCAGTTGAAAGTTGTTTTTTTTGCTGTTAGCTTTCCATCAAAAAGTATTAATTTAAAATAAAAGGTGACATTTAAAATTAGTTTTGTTAGCGACCGTGGCTCAGGGGGTTGGGAATCGCATCTGTAACCAGAAGGTCGCCGGTTCGATCCCTGGGCTCTCTGTCCTGGTCGTTGTGTCCTTGGGCAAGACACTTTACCCTACTTGCCTACTGGTGTTGGCCAGAGGGGCCGATGGCGCAATATGGCAGCCTCGCTTCTGTCAGTCTGCCCCAGGGCAGCTGTAGCTACAACTGTAGCTGCCTCCACCAGTGTATGAATGTGAGAGTGAATGAATAGTGGTATTGAAAAGCGCTATATAAATCCAATCCATTATTATTATTATTATTTAAATGCCATAAAAATGACATCCAAAAGCTGAAATGCTTTTAGTGTTTTTTTTTTTACATTGCTACAAATGCTGCTGGAAGTTTGACTTCTTTTAAACTTTTTCCTCTGCTCTATGGATCTAAGGTTTGCCAGAAACCTCTGCCAAGCAATCCCTCTGTCTGTGACGCCACATCCAGTGAAGCCATTTCATTTTGGCTGACCATTAAGGAAAAGATTTCCACCAGACTTTATTCTCAAACATTGCCCTTTGTCAGCGGTGTTTTACACATTTTATTTTAATGATCTGCCCACTAAAGTTTTTATTTTAGATTAGATTAGATTAGATAGAACTTTATTAATCCCTCGGGTGGGTTCCTCTGGGAAATTCGATTTCCAAAAAAGCACAGCACCGACAGAAGTTACAGAGTTACAGAATATTATATATATATACACACATATATATATATATATATATATATATATATATATATATATATATATATATATATATACCTGCACGGTATGTACCACCGGCAGATAGAGGAGGTGGCTGATATCCAGAAATCCTACCAGTGGCTGGACAAAGCTGGACTGAAAGACAGCACAGAGGCACTAATCATGGCAGCACAAGAACAAGCTCTGAGTACAAGATCCATAGAGGCTGGGGTCTATCACACCAGGCAAGACCCCAGGTGCAGGCTGTGTAAAGATGCCCCAGAGACAATCCAGCACATAACAGCAGGGTGCAAGATGCTAGCAGGCAAGGCATACATGGAACGCCATAACCAAGTGGCCGGCATAGTGTACAGGAACATCTGTGCCGAGTATAACCTGGAAGTCCCGAGGTCAAAATGGGAGATGCCCCCAAGGGTGGTGGAGAATGACCGAGCTAAGATCCTGTGGGACTTCCAGATACAGACGGACAAAATGGTGGTGGCTAACCAACCGGACATAGTGGTGGTAGACAAACAGAAGAAGACGGCCGTAGTGATCGATGTAGCGGTTCCGAATGACAGCAATATCAGGAAGAAGGAACACGAGAAGCTGGAGAAATACCAAGGGCTCAGAGAAGAGCTCGAGAGGATGTGGAGGGTGAAGGTAACGGTGGTCCCCGTGGTAATCGGAGCACTAGGTGCGGTGACTCCCAAGCTAGGCGAGTGGCTCCAGCAGATCCCGGGAATAACATCGGAGATCTCTGTCCAGAAGAGCGCAGTCCTGGGAACAGCTAAGATACTGCGCAGGACCCTCAAGCTCCCAGGCCTCTGGTAGAGGACCCGAGCTTGAAGGATAAACCGCCCGCAGGGGCGTGCTGGGTGTTTTTTATATATATATATATATACACATATACACACACACACATATATATAAATACAGAGACAATATAAATAAAATATACGAAGGGGATAAATAGAATAAATAGGAATAAAAATAAAAATACAAGTGAATTGCACATTTCAAGTATTGAGTCTATTGCACCGTTGACTATTTACAAAAGTATTGCACAAGGTATTGCACAGTGAGGTGAAGAGGCACTACAGCTTAGTTGTTCCCCCCTCCTTTGTCCTCCTGTTTCCCCTCCCTCTCCCCTCCAGAGAGGAGTTAAACAGTCTGATGGCGTGTGGGACAAAGGAGTTTTTAAGTCTGTTAGTTCTTGTCTTTGGGAGAAGCAACCTGTCACTGAACAGACTCTTCTGATTGTTAATGGCCGTGTGCAGAGGATGCCCAGCATTGTCCATAATGTCCATCAGTTTCTTTAATGTCCTTTTCTCTGCCACTGTCACCAGAGTGTCCAGCTTCATGCCGACCACAGAGCTAGCCTTCCTGATCAGTTTCTCCAGCCTGGATGAGTCCCTCTTTGCTGTGCTGCTCCCCCAGCACACCACAGCATAGAAAAGTACTCCAGCAACCACTGACTGGTAAAACATCCTCAGGAGCTTCCTGCAGATGTTAAAAGACCTCAGCCTCCTGAGGAAGTACAGTCGGCTTTGGGCTTTTTTATACAGGTGCTCTGTGTTGCATGACCAGTCCAGTTTATTGTCCACCCACAGCCCGAGGTACTTGTACTTGTTGACCACCTCCACCTCCTCCCCCTCTATCTGAACCGGTAGTGGACCTTCTCTGGACCTCCCGAAGTCCACAACCAGTTCCTTAGTCTTTGAGGTGTTGAGTTGCAGGTGGTTTGTGTGACTCCATGCGACAAAGTTCCTCACCAGACTTCTGTACTCCTCTTCCTGATCATCCCAGATACACCCCATGATGGCTGTGTCGTCTGCAAACTTCTGAATATGGCATAATTCAGAGTTGTAGCAGAAGTCAGAGGTGTACAGGGTGAAGAGAAGAGGGGACAGCACAGTTCCCTGTGGTGCTCCTGTGCTGCTGACCACTGTGTCAGACGTGATGTCCTTCAGCCTGACGTACTGTGGTCTGTCGGTGAGGTAGTCGGAGATCCAAGCCACCAGGCAGGGGTCCACCTCCATCCTGTTCAGTTTTTCCTGAAGCATACAGGGCCGGATGGTATTAAAGGCACTGGAAAAGTCAAGAAACAGGATCCTGACCGTGCCTTTTCCCCCATCCAGGTGTGAGTGGGCTCTGTGTAGGAGGTACAGGATGGCATCCTCCACTCCGACACCCGCCTTGTATGCAAACTGTAGTGGGTCCTGGGCATGTTGTACCTGTGGTCGGAGGAGGTTGAGGAAGAGCCGCTCTAGAGTCTTCATAAGATGTGACGTCAGTGCCACCGGTCGGAAGTCATTCAGCTCATTGGGCCGGTTCTTTTTGGGGACCGGGACGATGCAGGATGTCTTCCATAGGGCGGGCACTCTCCCCAGTCGCAGACTGAGGTTGAAGACTCGTTATAGCGGCTCCCCAAGTTCAGCAGCACACGCCTTAAGCATCCTAGGACACACCTTGTCTGGGCCTCCTGCCTTTCTGGGGCGAAGCTTCCTCAGTTGTCTCCTGACCTGATCCACTGTGACACTGGGAGATGTTTGGGAGGAGGGGAGGGGGGGAGATGTCTTGCTGCTGAGAGAGGGATTGGAGGAGGGGGGTGTCATGGTGTCAGGAAGAGGGGGAAGCGAGGGAGGTAGGAGAGTGGGGAGAGGACTCTGTAGTGAAGGTGAGGGTGAGGGTGGGGGGGTTGTGGGCTGGTCAAACCTGTTGAAGAAGTTGTTGAGTTCGTTTGCCTTCTCCACAGTCCCCCCCACTGTGCTTTTCTTGGTGTTGTGGCCTGTGATGGTTTTCACACCATTCCAGACCTCCCTCATATTGTTCCTCTCCAACTTCTGCTCCACCTTCCTCCTGTAGGTGTCCTTTGCTTCCCTCAGAACAAAATTTGACTTCTGGGAGTTAAATGTTACTGTAGCCCAAGTTTCTGCAGCTGTGGTCCCACACAGTCTTATAAAGGTTAACCTGACCAGAAAGGCAGATGCATCCTTGCACACAAAACGTTGGAGTCGTTTAATCTTCACAAGTAGAATATAATAGGCAAGCAAACATAAACAAATCCTTGGTTTATATGCAAAAATCTTCACAGTAACTGTATAACCATGGATTGGTGAGTTTTACTCATGATCATCTAGTTTTACAGTTTTTAATGTGTATGCATGTTTTATTGTTTTTCACTGTAAAGGCCAGTCTAGAATCTCTAGCTAATCTAAAAATGCATGTGTGTCTTCTCTTCGCAGGAGGACGTCATTAACACTCAGTGTGGATACGACATCCGAGCAAAACCGGTGAGCTACAAACGGAAACTTAAATTTATCACCGAGACTGAGACCCTGATGTAAAAAGTAAAAGGAATAGAAAAGAGTAGAAAGCATGAATTGTTCTGGCTTATTTTGCCTCGGGGAGGTTTATATGGCTATATGAGGTCGTCAGTTGCTCCACCCTGGACACAATATTCCTCTTTCAGTATGTTTCTCAACTCCTCACTCGTGAAAATACAGCAGCTGGCTCTCCATCAACACTTTGGGCCTTGTGGCATTACTCATGCAGCAGCAATGCAATGGGAATTGAAATCCCCTCCCCCGCCTGTCATTAGCTTTGGCCTTACTGCACGGCCAGCGTAATGTAAGGAAAAAAGGCTCTGTTTGTTTTCTTGACTTTAAATGTGAGCCAGAGTGAAGCAGTTTTAACAAGAGTCAGAGGAAAACAGTGAGCCGAGTGTGTGTTAACGACTACGTAACACTGGATCAGAGGCATTTTGCTGTGGAGGGCTTTAGGGGAAACCGCAAAATGAAAAGGGGAATCATGTGCTATTAAAAATAACTGTGTTGTTAAGTGTCGTGGAGCAAAATAAAACCAAATATATTTCAGATGAACTTGACTATCACGCTGTAGTATTGGTTTGACTTGTAATTGTTTTGACAGGACTCTGACCAGAGGTCATTCATCTATATCAAAGGCTGCGTACCACAGTTTGAGAAGTGGCTTCAAGATAACCTGACAGTGGTGGCAGGCATATTTATTGGGATTGCATTACTGCAGGTGGGGATCAGTTTGTCCTAAACATCTGAGCTTTTGTCATTTTTTTCCATTACCTAACAATTTGTTTTCCTTTTTTTTTTTTTTTTTTTTTTTAGATTTTTGGCATCTGTTTAGCGCAAAATCTCGTGAGCGACATCGAGGCTGTGAGAGAGAGTTGGTAGGTAGCAAGGGTCATCAGGGTGACGCGTCAAATTTTGTGTCTGAGTGCATAATTTTTGTAAATCAGTTCACGGCTTGTAGGGGTTTATTTTGTAATTTAACTTAACATAACTACATGAGTTAAATTTAGCGGCTCCATATTTAAGAGAGCATTAAAAACCTCTTCAGGCAGCCATAAAGACCTGATGGGCAGGGCTGCTTGTGTATTATGAAATATCCTTTTGACTATTATTACTTTTGTATGTAAACCTTCATAATAAAAGTCTCACGATTATGGTTGCAACACCCTGACATGGAAGAACATACAAATTATTGGACAGTTGCACAAAAGCTTTAATTATTTGAAAAGCTTTACAACTATTGGTATTTATAAATTTGGACTATATTAACACTTAAAAATTTAAAAAAAGCACAACAGAGTATTTTTCTTTAAACTACACTATAATTCTTTTGTTTAGTATCGTTTCAATTTTTCTTAGTCCTCTTTAAAATGACAGTTACACCTGACTATAATGATCATAGCGTATCTTTGCTTTTATGTGTCATGTTCAACATACGTAACTCAGTGGTGACGAAAATTTGTATCGGCAACGAAATTTTATTTAGTCACAACTAAATATGGAAAGATGAATCGCACAAAGTGCAGCAAGCCTGGCAAAAGCGTTCCGTCTCTGTTTTTACTAGATATTGTAATGCACCGAAAATGTTTTGGAACTAAAAAAAGGTTTAACAGAATAAACTCCTACTGTCATGAATTATTTTAATCTAAAATGATGCATTATGTGTGTCACGTCAATAACTTATAAGCATGATTTCGTTGTTAAAAATTAGTTGGCGGCTGTAGAGTTGGCTTTGGGTGTATTATGGTTCAGAATGAAATAAACATGTAATATGATAATAAATGTAACAACGTTTTGAAAATACATTCCAGGTCCACAAATGAAGTCCTGAATTTGAAATTGCCTGAGTTTCCCTGTATTAACACCAGCAGGTTGATATCTTTGCTTCCAAGTGAGATAATTGTGTGAATTGTCACATACTGAGTTGCTTTGTGGTAACTTTGGTTATTCAGGGACTTTCTGCAAAGCACCACCGTCAGGCTAGAAAGGCGCCCTGATGAAAAAATTAAACGTTGTTGCAAACATCTTGAACTTAAAAACAAAAAGAATCACAAACAGCTTCATCGGTATTACATCATTAGTGTTAATGGCAAGTGTAATGTAAGGAAACAAGCTGCCCCAGTTATTCTAAAACTTAAAAAACATCCACCCAATTGGAAACTTGAAAATGTGCTGCAGCACACACAAACCTCTAAATACCACCATCACCCGCTGCTTTGCAAAGTCCTGCTTTGAAGGTTGACTATTTAGTCAGCGTTTTCCTGTCGCCATCTTGGTTATTTATTTCATTCTATATGGGATCATAATTCACAAAATAAGCATGTTGTATTAACTAACCCTCTGCTTCTCAGTGTTGCAAACAAAGCTTATTTTGCTTGTGCTTTTTATTGTCTTGGTTGTTTTATTGTTCCGATTCATAAATCTGCTTCCTGTTTTTGTGCAGTTTGTTTACCTAAGACCTCCAGAGAGTTTTCAAAGGCAAGAAAGATGTACAAGGTAAGCGCTTTGAGATCAATATAGCAGTATAAATTATCGATCTCCTCCGATGTTTTTTATTTTTTATTTTTATTTAATTTTTACAGGACTGCGGCTCGGATGCCAGCGTTGAAGGGAAGTACTTTAGTCACCTAAAATGTGCAGTATGAAGAGTCTCGCTCATATGTAAATAGTAAATTTAGAATTATTTTTAGAGTTACTGTATTTTAAATGAAGCACCCCCCCTCTGAAATATACTACTATACACACAAAAACAATGGAAAATAATATTTCAGTAAAAGCTACAGTTACAGTAAAGGCTGTGTTGAAGAAGCCAGGAAGATAATGTGTTTTGCCCAGATAACAAGCGGAGACGGCGTTTCTCTGAGGTAGTGCTTCATTTAGAATATGGTCTGTGGTTTTATATGTCTCACAGCTGCAGTTTTTTAACAGCTGCATGTAAAGGGTGTGTAAGAAGATAAAAGTGATTCTGGAAATGCACTGCATGCCTTTTGTCTCTTGATAGGACATCGGCTTCTAACTGTGTTAAGTATTTTAAAGTATTTGTAAAATAGTAATTTCGATTGAATCGGCTGGTTAGCACTTTGTTGAATGTTTGATGGAGTCTACTTAAGAGAACGAACTTTAGATGTGGACACTGTTACAGATTGCAGTTTGACTTATGGGGGATGTAGTCACCGTGTAGTTTCACGAAGAGACGTGATGGATGTGTTCAGCTTTGTAAACTTGCTTTTCTTGGAAAGAATGACAAAATAATGTAATACATGTACTGAGAGAAACCCAACGATGTGGCATCTAATCAAAACTCAGCCTTAAGCACTTTAATCTTCACAGAGGACAGAGGATAATGAAGTTCATTTCAGCTGTTCGGCTTTTTGTCATGACAGACTGTTATCTGGTCAAGCAGCAGCCACTGGAGGGGGAACTTTCCATAATATGCTTATGTAACATCCTGGTACTTCATAAGTGTCACCTTGAAAATGGGTTTGGGGACTTTTTTAGTGTAGTCACCTTCTTTGCACACAATCTTTTTGTCCATTAGTGTTCTGTCATACCTTCATTAATTTGCCTTTATTTTTAGTTGTGGCCAGTGTGTTGAAATCGTGAAAACCCTTATTTGTTAGATTTTTACTTTTTTTTTACTGCTTGTTGGCACTTAATTGAACATAGAAGTAAATTATTTAATTTACAAATGCACAGTACTTGAAAGTAGAGCGCGCAAGCTCTGTCATCAGCATTTATTAAAAATTCAGTGATATTAAACACACAAAGTTTTCTCTTAACAGAGTGAAAAAAGCCATTTAATGTAAAGGACATGTGAACCTGTGAACTTTTCCTCTGCAGCTGATGACAATATGATATTAATCAATGTGTTTCTGGTTTCTACCACATGTATAATCTTATACTGAGAAAATGTTAGAATGCCAAAATGGTGTCAGATATCTGTTTACCTGCCACTTAGTGCCATATTTGCGATTTCTACATACTCCCGATTATAACCACACTTTTCTTTCACGTGTACTCCTGATTCTTGTAAATAACTGGATTGTGATAAGATGTAGATACATCTGAATAAATGTTGTTCTTTGTATTATTTTGTCTATTTCTGTGTATACTTTGTCTGGATAATATGTTACACTGATACCGCACTTACCTCAGACTAAAATTAATGGTAGCGCTGCAGAGGAATTGTACTCCAGTGTGACTGGGTGAATGACAACTCACTACCTCCATCTTGTGTTTAAAACAATATATATGTTGGACCTTTTTTTCACTGTAACCCTCCAACTGGTCTCCAGCTGTGGGTATCACATATTTTTAGGTTTAATTTGCGTACGGTTTTCATATACTGAAACTAAAGGCGTGGTACACTCAAGCAATAATAATAATATTATTAAAACATATGCTGGGGTCGACAACCCTGGGATTATGACCTCACTGAGGTCAAAATGTTAGCAGAGAAGTGAGCCTGTGATGGGTGGGAAAGAAAAAATAGGAAAAGCACTGCTGTGGCTTGTGTCAAGAAAATGACTCCCCAGTTACTTCATTAGTCAGACTTTGCTCGTACCAGGTTGGACCTTCAGCTCCTTTAATTCTTTGTGGCACAGAATCAGTAAGGTGCTCAGAGGTTTTAGTCCATATTAACATGATAGCATCACACAGTTGATGCAGATTTGTCAGCTGTATACATGATGTAAAGTTCCTGTCCCTCCACCTTCCAAAGGTACTCTTTCGGATTGAGCTCTGTTGACTATGAAGGCCGTTTGAGTACAGTGAACTCATTGTCATGTTCAGCAAACCAGTTTGAGATGACCTGAGCTTTGTGAAAATGTGTGTTATCTTGCTGGAAGAGCCACCAGAAGATGGGAACAATGTGGTCATAAAGAGATGGACATGGTCAGCAACAACACTCAGGTAGGCTGTGGGGTTTAAAATATATTTAGCTGATACTAAAAGGCCAAACGTGTGTCAAGAAATTCTGATCCAAATCTTTCAGTAGAAATCAAAACTGCTTTTTAACTCATCTGTTGTTCAATTTTGGTGAATCTGTGAATTGTAGCCTCAGTTTTCTGATGTTTGCTGACAGGAGTGGCACCTGGTGTGGTCTTCTGCTGCAGTAGCTGCTTCAAGATTTAAAAGGTTATGTGTTCAGAGATGTTCTTCTGCAGACCTTGGTTGCAACAAGGGGTTATTTGAGCTACTGTTACCTTCCTATCAGCTAAAAGCAGTTGGGTCATTCTCCTCCAACAAGGTATCTTCACGCAGAGAACTGCCGCTCATTTTCTTTGTTTCAGACCATTCTCTGTAAACCCCTAGAGATGGTTGTGTGGAGAAATTTCAGTATATCAACAGTTTCTGAAATACTGAGATCAGCCTGTCTGACACCATCAACCATGCCACGTTCAGAATCACTTAAATCACTTTTTTGTCCCCATTCTGATGATGTTGAAGCTTAAAAAATGCATCATAAAGTATTAAAGTGTTGCTGTAGCTTCAGCCTCGTTAGAATATTGATCTTTTTCACACAGCTTTGAAGTAGGTGAAGTCGAGCCAGAAATTTAACTTTTGGTTCCCCATTCTGATGCTCAGTTTGAACTTCGGCAGGTCATCTTGACCAATGTCAACGTGCCTAACGAGAAGCTGAAAAGGGCTGCCTAATAAGGTAGCTGGTGAGTATGACAACACAGCATGGCAAGTTTCAGGCTTTGCTGGAATTAAACAGTTAAGTATTCATCTTTTAAATGACCTTAAAGAAAATTTGAGTTCATGGTAGATGAGATCCTTTCAGTGTTTTAGCTCAGTCAGTTCAACATGTAGTTGATAATCCATTACGTCAACACATGGAGGTAACAACATACCATTTAAAATTCAATTTAAAGTTTGATTTTGGATGATATCTGAAAAATAAAGTTTAACTATGAGATATGGATTTTAAAAATAAAAGTTTTGGATCCTGTAACACTTGTTGGATGTAACTTGATTTAACTTTCATATAAAGTACACATACACTCCAATGTGGCTTAGCTGCTGCCATTGTTGTTCACTAGCCAGCAATCACCAGTACATTATGTGTTCTCAGTTGTGCTACTCAGTAATTATTTATGATTACATTTTAGCTATTACAAATGCTAAAATTAGGTGTGTATTCAGATATGATGTTAGCCTTCAGATGAGTTAGTGAGAGCAATGGTACATGTGTTAATTAGATTAGAGCCACACACACATACACTTATTTTCCTATCAACATATCGCAGATAACCAGCATGCAGTATCTGTTTTCTGAGTTATCAGGAACTGACCTTTGGCATACATTGGGTGTTATCTGCCTCAGTGTGAGTTTTGATCCTTTTCAGGCTGTAAAGAGAAAGAAAAGTTGACACGTGCCCACTAATCAGTTAATAGTAATCAGTTTTCCTCTCAAACGTGTCCACTCCTCTGTACTTTGATTATGAGTGCCAATCTAATGGCATTGTTTGGAGTTTGTTTCTTGTTTTTTTTAATCCAGATTTCCAAGAAGCACACTGAGAAAGCAAATCTCCACCAAGGCAGCTCAGACACTGGGCAGTATTTACTTTTACTTGAATGTTGTTTGATATTTTAGCTAAATGTTATGTAGGAGTAGGTGATGGAAAAGAGGTACTGACTTGTAAATAACTGGACGTGAATAACTTATATAAAGATTATAGGGTGTTTATTTTGTGAAAGTTTGACCTTATTTAACCTTGAAGAAAAGGTCAGAGCTCCAGAGTAATGTGACATTTAGAATCCCCATATATCGTTCCTATAAGCCTGGAAATTATCACTATAAACAATGGCAGTAAGGAACGTAGCTTTAAATAACTCTGTATCGTATCATCATTTTGACCTTGAAGTAGAGGTCAGATGTCAAATGACATGACAATTTAAATCTTTATATGGTACTTTCTGTATATTGACAATACACACCACACTTGTAGCAATAATACTTTTTATGTTATAAGACTTTTTTTGTCAGTTTTCGACCAATAAATCGTTAAACTAATCTTGGTGGATGGAAACATGCTAAGGCTATAATTCTTCTTCTATGAATAACATAATCGTAACTCCTTTTTGCAGTGTGGGGACACCAGCATCTGCAATTTGTTTGCATGTGAAAGAAGTCACTGAATAATTAAAACTCATGTCTATGTCATAAAAATGCAGCAACTGACAGAAACTATAAACTCCACAACTATAAATGGAATGGCTGTTTGTTATTAACTCATTCACTGCCATTGACGTCTATAGCCGTCAATGGCAGTGAATGAGTCAATGGGTTTAACTCATTCACTGCCAATGGCTGGCAGTGAATGAGTTAATAAAAATATTTTGCATCAATCAGAGTTTGCATGTTCTCATTTTCTCTGTGTGGGTGTCCCTCTGGGTACGCTGCTCCCTACCACAGGGTAAAGACATGCTTGTTAGGTTTACTCGTGATTCCCATACATGTGATGGATGTATTTGAATCCACCAGTTTGCTGGGGCCTTTCTGAGTGGAGTTTATATGTTCTCCCCATCCTAAAACACACACAGGTTAGGTTAACTGGCAAGTCAAAATTCAGAGGTGTGAATATTAGCATGAAGGGTCTGTCAGTAGACTGGTGACCAGTACAAGGTTTTTCCCTTTCTCTTGCCCTGTAACTGCTGGGATAACCATCCCCACAACACTGAACTGGATAAGTTGAAGAAAATAGGTGGATTCTTATGGCAAGACATCATTTTTTTTCACTTGGAAAACGAGCCAATACATTTAAATAATATGTAGGTTTACATTTTAACAATGAATATGTATGCAATATTAAGATATATTAAGACATTAGTAAAATCTGTGTCTCAAAGAGCCACCTTATTTGGTCTTGTTATTGTAATTTTTCTGCTTTATCTAAGGTATCCAAACTCGTTTTTTTTTGTTCTGTACCTGTGTTTGTACTGTTACTTTTAGTCAGTATGCCACAGGCCATAACACACATCCTTCTCTCTTATCTGCAGATAATCTGTGACAGATGTTGAGTCCACCAGAAAAGCCTAACAGCTTTTTTGGCTGCTGACTATAGTTCACAGTATTTACTTTCCAGTTGTTGGAGTTTGTTATCAGTAAATTATGAAAAAAAGAGGTCGTTTTTAAATCTAATTTTATAGAAATCATACATCATACTGATCATCATCACCATCATCCCCACTGCTACACTGGAACTGCTGCATCCAGCGTTGATGCATCAGGATTCACTTGTTTACTTGAAAATAGCCATGAGATATTTTATTATTACTGGTTAAAAAAATACATTTTTGGGGTCATCTCAGTAAGGCTACTTCCAGCTGCTCCCTTATTCACAAGAGGTCACCACAGCAGGTAGCTCTGCATGATTTTATTTTATTTTTTATGAATAAAATAAATATGGGTCACTGTGCACCCAGCTCCTGCTGATGTGTGTCTCCAGAATTAAACCTGGAATCTTTGACTTGTGAGCAGATGTGTAAACCACTACCAATGGAGCCACGTGGTAAATGTTAAAACAATGGCATGGCTTGTTTCACAGCATGATTTTCTACAAGGACATTTTCCATACTTACATTATCTCTCCACAACCACACATCTGCCTAGCTACAGGGCTAGGACAACAAGGCTGTAAAATTAAAAGAAAAAAAACCCTTTACAGTCACAAAGTGGCAGATGTGTTTTCATACATGACTAGAAACTATTTTTTTAAAATTCAACCGATATGTTTTTTTTTGTGTGTGTTCAGGCTCTGCTAAGAAACAAACAGCCAAATAGACAGTAAATATCTAAACGGATCTCAGTTGAAACACAGTCTGGCCTACAGGAGCCATTCCAATTGGTAGGTCCTTAATCAACAGCGGCTTTCATTAAACAGACTGAGTTTTGCAGGAATTAATGCATCTGCACGAGGGAAACTACACATCTACAGTTTTATATATCGCGGTAATAACCCACACACTAAATATTCGGGCCCACGGTAGAAATTTGCGTTTTTACAGCCCACACTGAGATGCTGTAATCTGAGCTACGGGGCTGGTTTCTCCGACAGACTGCCCATTTCCTCCAAACCAAGACTCGACGACAAAGTCTCGACTGTTCACTGCAGATGAAATAAGGCGAAAGTTGTTTCTCTCTCTTAAACTCATTCATTCTGATATTTTCGCACTTTTATTTTTAAAGTAACTTTACTCTGCTGATCAGTCGAGGGGAATAACCTGGGGAGCTGAAATAAATCAGACGGCTTGTCTCACTTACTTGATGACTTGAGTCAATCAGATAACCCGGTCTCATTGATTAAGCCCTCGCGCAGACTCAGACGCTACAACGCCGCATTAAAAAGGGGACACATGGCTGCATATGTGGATAGCAGATGTTCCTGTCAAACCTGTGCTGCTGAGGTTAATGATTTGCTGGTTATCTCGTACTTAGTACTTGAGCGTGGAGTTTGGAGTCTGCCCTCCGCTCCGATAAAACAAAGCAGAAGAAGCTTGGAGCTGCTTTGCCTTTCCTTTTTTTGGCCCTGTGGTGCCACTTCATCCATTGACTGATTTTTAAATTCATCTGGCCGCAGAGAGAGGACGCACAATGCTGACTTTTGTTGTGTTCTTGATTTGTGCAGCCATATCTGTCTCAGCTTCTGCCAAAGGTGAGTTGATGAGTCTTTCTGAGGGGACTTTGGGGATGTTTAGAGGAAAGCTGTCAGTTATAGCGAAGCCTGATTGAGTTTATTTGGGACTAGAAGATTGATATCTTGATTTGTAGGTATTGGTCAAAACTCTGGCACTTTGCTGTTTTCTTGAGGCGTTTACAGAAAAGAAATGTTTGTTAGTTACTGATGGGCTTGTTGTTCCTTGCTTCTTGCTTCTGAGACACTGAAACTTTCAAAGGCACAAATGAATGAATGCTGGCAGGAAAACAACCATCACATTCAATGTCAGTGGAGTGGCTTCCCATATAGTGCTGTTTGATGAAATCACCAGCTTATAAGAGGTAAAGGAGACCTAACATAAAAGCACGTAATATGTGCCATTTGTAATGATGACTGGCTTCAGATCTCTCTGAAATATCCTTTGAGGTTTCCCAGGGAGCAAAAAGATCCACAAACTGATCAAATAGGCTTCAGGGTGCACAGTGACCCATGATGAAATCAAATACTGACACGTCAGTCTGTCTTCCCCTGTGGAGTAATCTCATAAAGGGTGTCACTAATAGAGCCCGGGAGAGAGTTTTATCTTCTCTCACTTGGAGCACACCCAGTTAAATGACCGCTGATTGAATCACAACAGCTCTACAAACGTACCCACTATGCAGTTTGTCCATTTATATCAGGGAATTTGTTGCAAAATATATGTTTTTAATATGAACAAGTTACTTTGATATAACTGGCAGTGTATGCGGCACCTCAGTTCATCTCAGCATTGCTCTGAAGTTAAATTAAAAGCTCTAAACTTTCAAATCTGCACATCACTTCCTCTAAGTGTTTTAATAATCAGTCTAAAAGCTATTTATTTGATGGCATTTAAAGTTTTCTACTAAGCAGAAACTTTTCAAATGAAATAAATGACCAAATTATGTCTTAGACTTTCTACAAACCTGAGCTGTTGTGTTATTGATGTGATTTTCTGAGAAACACTATCAGCTTATCAGCAACTATTCCTCAAATGTAAGAATTTGGAGCCTCAATGATTTAACTACACACAACATTATTCTCTTAAAAATGACAAACACTTGCTTTTTGAAGTGGTGGATTACTATTTCACTCTCATGATAATAATAGTAATCATAATCATAATAATGATGCATTGTCTGAGCTAAAAGTCTTTTCATAGATGATTGTAACCCGATGTTTGTTCACAAGCTGTGCTTCCTGTGTTTCTTCAGGTGCTGCTGCTGGACCCCGGCTGAACAACAACCAGCTGTACAAATTCAGCTACACCACTGAGGTTCTGGTAGACAGAGCCAGGGGGTCAAAAGAGGGCAGTGCTGGCTACAAGTTCTCAAGTGATGTGAACGTTAATCTGGTTTGGAGAGATCAGAGCAACAAGGATGACCAGCTGATTCAACTAGCGGTATGTGGACCCGAATCTATGCTGAGAGAGGACATAATGAGATTATATCGTACATTAATTTAATGTTAACTCTAAATTCATTTGAATGAAACGTTTTACTCAAGCTAGCTTGTGATAGAAAAAGAAGAAAACAAGCTTTTTGTTATAATTAATCAATCTCTCTTTAACAGATCTCAAATTTGAGGATAGAGCCTGTGTCGCCCAGATCAGAGAAAAAGAACATCCTACATGGATCCACAACCGAAAGTATTTTGGGAAAAAATAAACTAGCAGCTCTAACAAAGCCTTTCTTGGTGCATCTAAAAAATGGAAAGGTAAGAAAACCACTGTTGTAGCTTCAAAGGAATCTCTGACCTAATGTAATTGTCAGCTTTTTTGGAATGACAGTCATTATTTTCTTCTTCTCTTTTAAATGGAAGGCATGCTGATATAGGTAGTGATAGAAAGTCAGTACTGTCCTTGCAGAACTCACAGCACTGTTGCTGTCATCAGAGAGTTAATGAGTGTACTTTCATTATACTGAAGTGATGATGCTGGCAGCGGAAATACCAGACAGATGTGTGCATGCATGTGCAAAGGTCAGCTGGTTCAAAGGGTCAATAAATGAATGAATGAATGATGGAGTCTGACTAAAAGAGGGACTTTGGGCTTAAAACTTTAATAATTATTTAATAATTATTTAATAATTAAATATAATAATTATTATATGGTCTGTTTCAAAGCTTTATACTTTAGACGAGCATGAAGCGTGATGAGACTGAACTTTCATGTTGGCAGCTTGTTAAAACAAATCTAATAAGACTTTGTAACCAGTTTTCATTCAATAATTGTCACATTTAACAATGTATTAAAAATGTATCCATCCATCCATCCATCCATCCATCCATCTTCATCCGCTTTATCTGGGGCCGGGTCGCGGGGGCAGCAGCCTAAGCAAAGAGGCCCAGACCTCCCTCTCCCCAGCCACCTCCTCCAGCTTATCCGGGGGAATACCAAGGCGTTCCCAGGCCAGCCGAGAGATATAATCTCTCCAGCGTGTCCTGGGTCTGCCCCGGGGCCTCCTCCCGGTGGGACATGCCTGGAACACCTCACCCAGGAGGCGCCCAGGGGGCATCCTTGACAGATGCCCGAACCACCTCAGCTGGCTCCTTTCGATGTGGAGCAGCAGCGGCTCTACTCTGAGCCCCTCCCGGATGGCCGAACTTCTCACCCTATCTCTAAGGGAGAGGCCAGCCACCCTTCGGAGGAAGCTCATTTCTGCCGCTTGTATCCGCGATCTCGTTCTTTCGGTCACTACCCACAGCTCGTGGCCATAGGTGAGGGTAGGGACGTAGATCGACCGGTACATTGAGAGCTTCGCTTTTACACTCAGCTCCCTCTTCACCACGACGGACCGGTGCAGCGTCTGCATTACTGCAGCTGCAGCCCCAATCCGTCTGTCGATCTCCGGCTCCCTTCTCCCATCACTCGCGAACAAGACCCCGAGATACTTGAACTCCTCCACTTGGGGCAGGAACTCATCCCCGACCCGGAGTGGGCACTCCACCCTTTTCCGGCTGAGAACCATGGCCTCAGATTTGGAAGTGCTGATCCTCATTCCCGCTGCTTCACACTCGGCTGCGAACCGTTCCAGTGCGAGCTGGAGGCCCTCACCCGATGAAGCCAACAGAACCACATCATCCGCGAAAAGCAGAGATGAGATTTTGAGGCCACCAAAGTGAAAGCCCTCCGCCACTTGGCTGCGCCTAGAAATCCTGTCCATAAAAATTATGAACAGAACCGGAGACAAAGGGCAGCCCTGGCGGAGCCCATCACCCACCGGGAACGAGTCCGACTTATTGCCGGCAATGCGAACCAAGCTCTTGCAACGGTTGTATAGGGATCGAATGGCCCGTAGCAATGGGCCAGACACCCCATACTCCCGCAACACCTCCCACAGGACACCCCGAGGGACACGGTCGAATGCCTTCTCCAAGTCCACAAAACACATGTAGACTGGTTGGGCAAACTCCCATGCACCCTCAAGTATCCTCGAGAGGATAAAGAGCTGGTCCAGTGTTCCGCGACCAGGACGAAAACCGCATTGTTCCTCCTGCATAGACTTTCCCAGGGAGGCTGAAGAGTGTGATCCCCCTGTAGTTGGAACACACCCTCCGGTCCCCCTTCTTAAAGATGGGGACCACCACCCCGGTCTGCCAGTCCACAGGTACTGCCCCTGATCTCCACGCAACATTGCAGAGGCGTGTCAACCAAGACAGCCCTACAACGTCCAGAGCCTTCAGGAACTCGGGGCGGACCTCATCAACACCAGGGGCTCTGTCACCAAGGAGTTGTTTAACTGCCTCAGTGACCTCGCCCCCGGAAATTGGTGGGTCATTCCCCTCATCCCCAGACTCTGCTTCCTCCTCGGAAGACGTGTCAGTGGGATTAAGGAGGTCCTCGAAGTATTCCTTCCACCGCCTGACAATTTTCTCAGTCGACGTCAGCAGCGCTCCGCCAGCACTATACACAGTGCAGGTAGAGCACCGCTTTCCCCTCCTGAGACGCCTGACGGTTTGCCAGAATCTCTTTGAGGCAGTCCGAAAGTCTTTTTCCATGGCCTCTCCGAACTCCTCCCACACCCGAGTTTTTGCTTCAGCCACTGCCTGAGCCGCATTCCGCTTGGCCTGTCGATACCTGTCGGCTGCCTCCGGAGTCCCACAGGCTAACCAAGCCCGATAGGACTCCTTCTTCAGCCTGGTGGCTCCCTTCACCTCTGGTGTCCACCATTTGGTTCGGGGATTACCACCACGGCAGGCACCAACCACCTTGCGGCCGCAGCTCAATGCAGCAGCTTCAACAATGGAGACGCTGAACATGGTCCATTCGGACTCAATGTCCCCAGTCTCCCTCGGAATGCTGTTGAAGCTCTGCCGGAGGTGTGCGTTGAAGATCTCGCGGACTGGGGCCTCTGCTAGACGTTCCCAGCACACCCTCACTACGCGTTTAGGTGCACCAGGTCTGTCCAGCGTCCTCCCCCGCCACCTGATCCAACTCACCACCAGGTGGTGATCAGTTGACAGCTCAGCCCCTCAATGTATACATTGTAATGCAATACAGTATAATACAAAGACCTGCAATAACTTGTTTGAAGCAGTGTGTTCTATGAAGAGAGCACAACCTGCAAAAAAAGGGTTGAAAGTTAAATAAATGTCATTGAAATAAATTATAAAAAATATATAAAAACTGCTCATCTAGAAAATCCTGACTAGATAGAAAAGCTAGACGATAATATAATAAAAAAATTATTTTTGTGGGGTTTTTTTTCTATTTTTCAAATTTTTGAATTTTGATTTGTTTTTAAACACATTTTTAATATGTGAAAACTGAGACAATCAAATATATAAGATTAGCAGAGAAAACAAAACAAAAAGGTTTTTTTAAATGTAACTATCTGGCATAATTATATTTGCTCTTTTCAATATGTTTTATATCTTTTTTTAACTTTTACATTTTAAATTTAAAATTTTTAAAATATGTTCATATTTATTTTTTGGGTTTTTTGCTGATAATAATTTTTAACAATTCTTTTAACTTTTCATATATTTTAACACATTTGTAATAATTTATTTTTTAAATTCTAGTATTTTTGCTTTTTTCATCTTGAAAAAAATTACACTATTAACACATTAAAACCTTTTTGAAGGAAAAAAGTGATGCAGTTATTTCTCACACCCAGTGTGTGGTGCAGTCAGTGAAGAGTTTTTTTTTGTGTTGTTCAGACTTGTTTCAGACATCGCCTTCACTGGTAGATATGGATGCCACACTTCATCCAAACCTATTTAAATTTGTGTCTTGTACTGATCTGTAACTTCTGTAACAGGATTCAAGAAAGTCTCACACATTTTAGCTAAAATATCATCTTAGATCCAGTTTGGAGAAAAGTTTTGAGTGTATGTGAAATACGATAGAAGAGTGTCTCCCTTGGTGTTGTTAGTTTATTTTTACCGATGGCAAGCTGTGGCAGGAAAAATACACAGAGTAGCAGTGGAGCGTCTATTTATGGTGGTCCTATCTGATATTGTGGTTGGGGGGCCACGAATAAATTACATACTGTAAAGGAGACACTGTAGGGTGATGTAACTGGCTGATCCCTAAACTCATGACTGAGAGTCAAAGTCCATTATTGAGCCAAACTGAAGCCTCATTGGAGAAATTTGTGGTGTGATAAATTTAAATATATGGTCAGTCTGATCTGAATCATTTCAAGTCTGTTTACCAAAAAGCCTGAGAGTGATACAGCCGCATGATTCACAATATATCTGAGAGCACCATTTGCCATGTGTTGCATGTGTCTACAACATCAATAATACATTTGAGGTGATTTAAAAACACCCTGGATCTCTCAGTGTGCTCCTCAAAGAACTGACATGTTTCTTTTTCAATTGTTTCAACATACTCAACTCTTAAGTACTTAAGTTACTTAAGTAACTTCCAGACTTCTAGTGTGTTTGTTTGTGTTGAAAGTAGAAGTGTGATGTCTTATATATTTTAAACTAGAATGATTTGAAAATATATTATAACATTGCATTATACTATTTCTCCTTCAGGTCTTTTATTTTATGTGCTAATGCTAAAGTCATTCTAAGTTTTTAACATTTTTTTATCTGCACTTCAAAGAACAGCGCTAATGCCTGCACGTAATGCAAATAGTCCCTGATGTCACAACTATGCACACATGTTTCTGTACACGAGTGCGCAAAGGAAAACTGACACCTGTAAAGCCATTGTCAGTTACAGCATGCACAAAACGGAAGGTTGTTTGCCTCAGTTGCTATTTTAACTGCTGGTGCAGTTTGATATGCATTGTTTGAGAGCATAAAATTCTGCTCTGACATGTTGCTTTCTTTTTACATCTACACTGTAGGCAAAAGCATTTTATTCCTACCGGTCAGAACCTGCAACAGTCAAGAATCTAAAACGAGGCCTGGCCAGCTTGCTGCAAGTGCAGCTCAGTACTGGGAAGGTTGTAGAGGTTAGTGACAAACTAATCATTTCACAATCATTTTTAACATACATCCATGTACGTTACTAATAAAAACAAGCTGTCTGTTTAAACAGAATGATGTGTCTGGGAGGTGTACTGTTGAGTACAAGGCAGTAAAAGGTCAAGTAACAAGAACCAAGAATCTAGAGACATGTAAGACAGAAGAGGCTGGATTTACCACTCACAGTAAGGTCAGTCAACATCCAGAACAACTCCAAATCTAACCATACTAAACACTAACTTTTGCAAGCTGATTTCTGAAGTATTTCTGAATCCCGCCCCCTCCAGGTCCTGGGTGTGAGTAGGAAGTCCAGTTCTGTTACAGTGTTCACACTTGAAAATGGTTTCATCCGCTCAGCTGAGGCTGAAGAAACACACTCCCTGGCTGGTAATGCTCGCAGATCTGTTGCAGCTAAAGTCTCGTCCAGGTAAGTACCCTGACTGGGAATTCATCTGAGATTCCGTGTTTTATAACTGCACACTTCAAATTGTACTTCCTTCTATCCTAGGCAAAGCCTGAAATTGGTTGGTACAGAGGCAGGACCACTGGAGGCTGCCGGGAAAGATGCTGCTGCAGTTGTCAAGTCAATAGATGCCAAACTGGCAGCTGTTGGTATTGCGGCTGAGAAGGTCAAATCTGAGTGCAAAGGCTGCCCATCGGTGAGTAACTGTTTACTTACAAATCTTCACTGTCACACAGCTTTGTTCTCATGGATGCTATGGCTGCTCCTCCCTGACCCTGGTTCTGCCAGAGGTTTCTTCCTGTCAAAAGGCAGTTATTCCTTCCTCTCCCCTTATAAGGGGAGTTGCCTGATTGTTGGGGATCCCTCCCTACTATAGATACTATAGAGATGTGTAGAACACCTTCAGGCAACTGTTGTTTTGATTTGGTGCAATATACTGTAAATAAAATGTAATTGATCTGAATATTTCACTATCTTTTCTTTTGTTATGGTATTATCACCCATGTATAGCTAACATAGCTTATCTGGCTCTGAGAATTAATTCGCTATTATGTATTTCTATTCACATAAATAACACGTCTCTTTAAATTTGTATTAACAGGACAGGGAAAGGTCTTGTACTTGTGTTTCCTCTCCAGGAGCACTTTTCATGCATTTAAACCTTGTTCTGAATAGGAAAAGTGGTTTCAAGTTGAGCTGTTCAAGTCATTAAAACAAAATGACTTGTAATAGTACAGTCTTGGTAAACAGATACAGTTTATTTTTGTACTTTGATTACTAAGTGAAGATGATCTGTGTTCTAATCCCCTCTCCCCTGTGTTCTTCCTCTTAGCTTTTTGAACATTGGCAGGCTGAGAAGAAGCAGCTGGAGCCAGAGAGCCTGTCCAAAACCAGGGCTCCTCGGAGCTTCCTGGCCCTCATCCAGACCATTAGGAAGGCGCCCAAGGACGAGATCCTCAAAGTGCTGAGGAGTGCCAGCAAGACGTCTCTGTAAGTGAGAGCCTTGCTATATATATATATATATATATATATATATATATATATCATCTTATTTCCTCTTTACTGCTCTGCCCTGTTTAACTTCTTTCTGCTGGTATCAGACCTCAGGTTGTTGATGCTGTAACATCCTCCCAGACCTCTGAATCCCTGGATGCCATGCTTGAATTCCTTAACTTCACTGATGCCAAAGGTTTGGTTCTGCAGGAGAGGTTTCTCTATGCATGTGGCTTTGCTTCACATCCCAATGAGAGAATGCTCCAGGCCCTGCTGGTGAGTTAAAGGAAAGTTTAAGAATTTCTCCCACTTAGAAGGTATCGTAAGAAACTGGTGCCCTCTAGGTAATAAGATAATAATGCAGGATTCACTCCCAGTTGGTTGTAAACAAAGAATAATTTTGCTTAAGTTACCTGCCAGCAGTCAGTGTTTTCAGCAAATTGTTATAAGGAACATTTTCCTTTCAGGATATTTCTAAAGGGAAGATCGGCAGTACTGACATCAAAGAATCTGTGGTGATCATTATGGGAGCCCTGGTCCACAAACTGTGTCAGAAAGGAGGCTGCAACTTACCTGTGAGTCATCTAAAGAAGAAGTGACACTGAACAAAGCCCAGCATTTCTTAAGGGCCAGAAAGTGTACCCTACATACTGGAATATACTAGAAATGCAATAAAAATGACCAACAGTTAACTGATGATTTTTCTGCTTCATGTTTGTCTCTCAGATCGTGGAGCAGGTCAAGAAGATGATATTGAACGCTCCCGACAGCACAACGGTTGAGTCGGAGGTCCAGATGTACCTTTTGGCCCTAAAAAACTCTCTCCTGCCCGAGGCCATTCCTATTTTCACCAAATATGCAGAATCAGAAGTGGGAGCCTACAACACCATTGCCCTCACTGCCCTGCAGAGATACGATGTGAATCTCATGACCAGTGAGGTATGTATCGAATATTACTCTGTGGTTAAACAATTACACACAAATACTTTCCTGCCAGCTAATCTTTTTTTTTTTTTAGGTCAAGCAAACAGTGAACAGGGTTTACCACCAGAATCGCCGCATCTATGAGAAAAATGTGAGAGCCGCCGCTGCTGACGTCATCCTCAGTAGCAACCCCACATACATGGAGGTGAAGAATCTGCTTCTGTCCATCGGAAACTTGCCACATGAAATGAACAAGTACATGCTGTCAAAGATCCAGGACATCCTACGCTTCCAGATGCCTGCCAGGTGTGTTACAGGAAAATAACCTGTCTCTGCATCATAGCTCAGAAGGACTTGACAGTTATATGATGACAATATATTAAAACTGTTAAATAGGTTTCCCTTTTTTTTTTTTCAGCAAAGTGCTAGGGCAAGCTATGAAGGACATGATTTCTTGTAACTATAACCGCTTTGCAAAGGTTGGATCATCATCTGCATTTTCAGGATTCATGGCTCGTAAGTGACAAAAGAATGACATTTTTTTTTAATTGTGATGAAATATTAAAAGTAAGTCAGCTTAATTAAAGAAAATATCAATCTTTGAGTATATAAGCAAACACAGTTACATGCATACTAACTGAGTACTTCTAATGTCTTGCTCCCTACAGAGTCCCCCGATCTGACCTCCACATACAGTTTGGACATCTTGTATTCAGGCTCTGGGATCCTCAGAAGAAGCAACATGAATATTTTTGGTGCTACTAACGAAGCAATGCTACATGGATTACAGGTGAACTTAAAGAGTTTCATAAAATCACTGAATCCTCAAAAATAGAGCAAATTACTGAAATAAATGGGAACATTTCTCTTCCAGGTGGCGATCGAGGCCCAGGGTCTGGAGACTCTGATTGCTGCCACACCTGATGAGGGGGAGGAAGACCTGGAGTCCTTTGCCGGGATGTCGGCTCTGCTTTTCGACATCCAGCTGCGTCCTGTCACCTTCTTCAAGGGTTACAGTGACCTCATGTCTAAAATGTTCTCCATGACTGGAGACCCCATCAATGTCGTGAAGGGTCTCATCCTGCTCTCGGATCATTCTGAGGTAAGATCCCAATCACAGTTATCAGCTGTTCCCAGAAGCCTTTCCACTCCTTCAAAAACAGTGTCAGATTTGCAGATTGTAGTTCACTCTGTTCAAGGAAAAGCAGCACACACTTAAAAACATACACGTGTACACTCTGTGTGAAGTCAGAAGTGCCGTCATTGTTGCTACATCACGTTGCCACGTGGATGACTAAGAGTGCAATAAGCAGACTTTGACACTGGAGACGGAGGCTGAAGAGGCTTAACGCTGAAGTCAAACTTAGCATAAATGTCAAGAAAGCATAGAGGAGGCAGGGCAGAAAAAGCTCACATGAGTCATGCTGGGCAACACACGTCTTTTTCACTTGGTCAGATGCAACGACTATGTGTACACAGACACAGAGAGGAACGGGTCACACTTAATAACTCCAGCTGTCGAGGTGAATGACGCAAGTGTGAGTAAGGTCTAAATGTGTGAAGCTGAAACAAGGATGAGGTATTGTGAAACAGGTGCTATTTTAAAAACAGTGCTTTTTTAAAATTTTACTTTCATATGATACTCTATCCCTTTTGTATTGGCTTTTCGGTGGAAATACATGGAATCTGTTCTGACTTCAGTGTATCCATAGAAAAGGGTTACTTCCTGTCTGTGACTGTGACAAGCTCATTATTTCCTACAAAAGCAGATTTCAATCTAGAATCTTTCTGTGTATACAAAAGCCAAGTTGATCATTGTTATTTTCTATTTTGGACTGAATTCAGACATTGATCATTTTATTTTTTGTCAGCTTGTGAGTATTTATGTTGTCGACTTAATAAACTATTGTTAGTTTGGGTAGTAGAAGTGATTCATTCTCATTCATGACTGATATATAATTATGTTTGTCAGAGTGTGATGAAGACTTAGAGTTAATATGGTCTGGTGTGTTTTTTCTCATTTTCTGGCCTAATATACACAAAGAATAAATGTGATATGAAGTTTAAACTAGAAAAGAAGTTTCTTGTTTTCCTAGGGTTAATTTCCACATGCTTACAGCACTTAATATCTAGAAAGACTCACATTTCTTTCTTTTTCTTTTTTTGCAAACTATCTTAATTTCAATTAAGCATCCATTGTGGGATTTCTTCTTATTTGCTGTCTTTCAGGTCATCCAGCTCCAGTCTGGTCTGAAGGCAAGTGCGGAGTTTCAAGGAGGTCTCGCCATTGACATTTCTGGAGGCATGGAGATCAGTCTGTGGTACAGAGAGTCCAAGACCAGTGTTAACAACAGGTACATTGAAATAAACAACTTTTACCATAAAACAGCGTACAACACAGCACAAAAAGCCTTTTGATAGACACAGTTCTTAGAAAACACTCTCTGCGACTGAACGTCGATTCTAAACCCCATCACTCCACTGCAAATAGATTTCTGTTGATGCTGGATTTACGTGAACTTTAGACAGTCTATAAGTGTTGTCTGATTCATTTGTTCCATCTGCACTTTGGATTTGCTCCAGTATTGTGCTTCACTCCTGTCTCACTGGTAGGGTTGTGTGGCTATGACATCAGGTCTGTCTGGTTCTCTATTTTAAAAACATTACAGTCAATGCACAACAGTAACTCAATATCAGTTAGCTGTCGGCATCCGGTGATGAAAGAGTAATGCTACAGATTTTTAATATTCATATGTGGTTTGATGGACTGCACATCAGTGCTCATGTCCTGCATCTAGAATGTTTAAACTTGAGTCCCGGAGCTGGTTAATTAATTAAGTGATTAAAGAGAAGCTTCAGAATGATTCACTGTGATGATGATGTTAGAAACAATGCCTTGGTTTGTAGACCATTGTTTGGAGGGGTGTTCGCAACTTGAAGTTGGACTTCAGGACTGTTTGTGTGCAGGGGAATGGCAGAGGCAGGTGAATGGATCAGCATAGCTGTACCTCTTCCACTCTGATAATAGAGTGGCAGACTATCTATAGAAGCAGAACAAACCACATTGGTATCTCACCATGTCTACATGAGCAAAGTTTTGACTATTTAGTGCTCAGGCATTAGGGTAGACATTGGGATTGGGCTTATATATGTACCTTTCCCTCTGTGAGTGTCTTCTTAACTGAAACTTGCTTGACTTCTGTTCACTTTATCCTCATTCATGTGATAAACCCCACCAAGAAGTAGGCTTATACTGGTGGTATCACCAGTACGTTGATAGCATATTAGAAGGAGAAGCACATTATAGTCAGTGGTGGTTCTATAGTCTGTTCATAGGGTTCACCTCCAACAAGCATTCATCACCACTGTGTTATAAATAATCTGACATGAAGAAAACAATTCTTACTTGACTGTGACGTGTCATGACCAACAGAGGAGGCAAATTTAACGAGTAGAGAAAAGAAAATATTGAGATGCTAGCGGAAGTTATGTAATAAAAGCACCTCTGCCAAACAGTAAATGATAGACTAGACAGCTTTTAGTTATTTAGCATTATATTTAATTATCAGCTACACTCACCAAGTTTTGCTATTTTTTTTCATTCTCAGAAGGTTAACGGCTTTTTTTTTTTTTTTTTACTGAGTGGCTGTCCTCGCTGTCATTAGGTTTGTTTAAACAGAATCATGCACTCCACTTGCAGTGTCAGGGAGTGGAGTCAGGTGGGGGCCCCAGTAAATTAGGTCAGGTCTCTCCTACTGTCACTGCAAACTTTGCACATTGCAACTACTGTGGTTGCTCACTCACCAGACCAAAGCACAGATTTCAAACGGTCTAATGTCCATTCCTTGTGTTTCTTGGCCCAAACAAATCTGTTCTACTTGTTGCTTTTCCTTAGTAGTGGTTTCTTAACAGCTATTTGATCATAAAACCCTGACTCCTCTGAACAGCTGATGTAGAGATGGGGTGCAGTGACTGCGCCTGAGGACACATTCAAAGTTTTGGCAATTTTCTGGACTGACTGACCTTCAGTTCTTAAAGTAATGATGGACTGTCATTTCTCTTTACTTAGCTGATTGGTTCTTGCCATAATATGAATTCTAAAAGTTGTCAAATTGGGACAATCAGTTGTATACCAACCTGACTTCTGCACAACACAACTAATTGTCCCAACCCCATTTAAGAAAGCAAACTCCACAAATGAACGAGGCACACCTGTGAAGTGAAAACATTTCAGGTGACTACATCCTGAAGCTCACTGAGAGAAGGCCAAGGGTTTGCAGTGCTTTCAACAAAGCAGGGGGTGGCTATTTCCAGGATCTAAAATATTAAACACATTTAGTTATATTTTTTTCCTTTGCTTCATAATTCTATATATCTTGTTTCATATATTTGATGTCTTCAGTATGTATCTACAATGTAGAAAGTAGTAAAAAAAAGTGCATCCAAACTTTTGACTGGTAGTGTATTCCAACTTCAGACCTACAAAGCCAAGAGTCCCAGCATTGTCTGTTGAACACATTGTTTTGATTTGGCTGTGTTTTCAGAGCAGCATTAGTAGTCACTGGCAACGTTACTGTGGACATGGACTTTTTAAGAGCGGGTGTGGAGGTCAGCTTTGATACAGAAGCATCACTGGACTTCATTACCACTGTCCAGTTCTCAGAATACCCCTTCCTGGTGTGCCTGCAGATGGACAAATCTACCTTCCCAGTCAGGTACTAAATAATAAAAAAAATGTTGCCATCTTTGAATAATCTCTTATATTACTTAACTTTTTATTTGTAATGCTCTTCCTTCAGTGAATACCTGACCAAGTATGAGAGCCTGCCATCAGGGAAGAGTGTTGTATCTCGCAAAGGCAGAAAGACACTCATTCCTGGTTCCGAATTCCCTCTTCACCAGGAGAACTCGAACATGTGCAAGAGGGTTTTCGACTCCAACTGGTAGAAAAGAAACCATCGGTTTTCCACACGCCCAAGTGCTTCACTGCATTCAGGGACAGCAGCCACACCTCTGGTGTGACACAGCAGGTTGTGAAAAAGCAGTAAAAGACCATAAGAAAAGAAAAGTGGTGCATTTTTTTTATTATTAACAACACATGCAATGTTTACATTCCTGTGAGTATTTAAGTAATTGTAATTCAAGCTTTGTTTCCAATCAGGGATCCTTTCTTTGTGTTTTTATGGATTTATTTGAAAATATATTTATGATGGGCACATACAAGATGTATGTTTTATATGATGTAAAATACTCAGCATGAATAGTGCCACTGTAATCTTCTCCAACACAGTTACAGCAAAGAGAAACATGTAAATATCAGACTTCAGAGCGCAGGTTAACTCAGAACACATGTGCTCTTTTCCCGAACCAATTCTTCTTCTTTCTTTTTTTTTTTTTTTTAATTAAATGTATTTTAAAGAGGAGTAGTTTATTGTTTTACATCACTGTATAACCCTTGACAAGCTTGAAATCACTTTAGGGTAATGTTCTCAATTAATTCAGTCTTTTACAATCTTATTGAAGATTTAAGTTGCTCCTACAAAGTTAACAGATTTGTTAGCTTTGTCATTACTTTATGAATTATCAGATGAAAGCTGAATCAATAAAAGTGAATCCATTACCATAATTTATTTTTATTTTTTTGTATAGGAATATAATTGGTGTTTGTCTGAAAATGTTTGGGCACAACATGAACTTCATTCCATGTTAAGGAAACAGATTGGTTGACAAAAAGTGTACACTAAAAAATAAAGTTTTACATGTCAAAGTCGCTATATTTGTCTATTTACCCCATGAAAGCGATTGAATGTATGCATGTACAGTGCTGCGCAAACATTTTAGAGACAAAAATAAACTCAGGATGCTTCTAAAAACTATTTTATGTTTTAATTTTTGTCCTTATGTTCATGGAAAGTAACACGAATAGAAACAAATTAGGACTGTCTTGTGATGTGATTGCACCAATTACAACACCCGGCAACATGTTGGTGGATTCGGTTAGGATGCTTTGTTTGAATTTGGCTTTCAACTAGATCTTAATCACACACCTGCAAAGTTTTGTGATGGAGTCAAGTTGAAATCACAATCTAAAATAATATTGCAACTTTGACATAAATTAACCTTAGCTTCCTTGAGTATTTGGCAAGTATGTAGTTCCAGGTATCTTGGAGAACAAGCAGCAGTTAGTGAATTTAAATAGTCTTCTGTTTCTTTATGCTATCCAATACTGACTCAGAGTTCAAGACGTTAATCTGTATTCAAAATCCAGTGCTCTTTGGGAGCTGTAACGTCTGCAGCACTCCCAGTTTTCTGTTTCTGCGGTTGCTTCAGAATAAATGTGGGACTGCTTCATTTCCTCTGTTGGTACTGCATGATAAATAAAAATCTAACTTACACAAAATGTGGCTAAATTTGATAAAGACCCTCAAGTAACATCATCTACTTATATTTTCAGAAAGCCTACATGTTAACACCACTGAGCTTGCATAACAAAAACCGAGCTCAGTATTGACTGTTCTCCTCCTCATTACAAACATGAAGACAACACTGGCCCATTGTCATGATCCTGGGTCTGCTGACCCAGCGTTTTGTGTTTAGTTTATGTAGCCTTCAGGTTTCCTAAGTTCATCGTTTTCATGCCTAGGTGTTTCTAGTTATTTTCCCCTCGTGTTTCCACCATGTTAAGTCTCCCCTGCTTTTCATGTATTTCATGTCTGTGGCTTATGTTGTCAAGTTCAGGTTGTCATGTCTATGTCTCACTCTGTTTCCTGTTTTATTGTGAAGAAGTCTGGCGTTTCTGTGTTCATCGTGTTCAGTTTTACTCTCCCACTGTGACGTCATTATGTTCATGTGTGCCAGCTGTTTCCCCAGGTGTTGCCACTTCCCTCATTATCTTCCTGTGTCCATTTAGTCTGTGTGTTCTCAGTCATTCTTTGTCAGGTCGTCCGTTGTATTCACCCGTTGTACTCGTCCGTTGTTTCCTATGTCTCCGCTCCAGGTATCCCTGTCAGTTTGTTATGTTTAGAGTTTTCTATGTTTTGTTTTAGTTCACCCAGTTTAGGTCATTGTTTAGTTTTCATCGATTCCCTATTATTTTGTACCCTCGTTTCTTTCCTTAATAAACGGCTTGTTTTGTTATTCACATCTCATTTCGGTCTGCGCTTGAGTCCTTCCCTGCAACATACGGTCTGCCCTAGCCAGACCGTGACACCCATGGCTTGTCATCAAGTTTGCTGCCACCTGATTAAACACACCTTTAGAGTTATGCTACTTTTTAAAAAAATCTATTTATATATCTGTTTTTTTAAATTAGATAAGCAGAATGAAATTGATTCATAGATGTTAAATGAGGAGGAATGTAGCTATAGTCCTGGGCTAACGACACTAGAATTTAAAACTTGATACTGACACCCAGGAAAATATTTGTAGTTTTAGATACCACAAGGAAATATTTGACTCTAGTAAGAGGCATAATTTTGTTAAAATAAAGATTATAGTAATTCTGGTTCATCTAGATGTATTCAGCCAAAGACCAATTTATTTCCTGTGCTTCTGGTGACTTGGCACCATGTTTTTATTGCTGATTAGATAGAGTTGGTGAGTATGGAAGCCTGTTTCCACCACTAAAGAAAAAAAAAGGATCCATCACTCAAATTTTCCACTTATTTACTCGAAATTTTGAGAAAAGTAACTTGAAATTTCGAGTTAGCGCTGCCAATCAGTAATCTACGTGAATGATGTCATTTCCTTGTTACCCGGAAGCTGAAGCCCTCAGGTATAAATGCTACAGCTAAGCTACCAGTATTACATCCAGTCATGAATGCACAGATTGCTGAGTATTTTCAGCGTGGCTTCAAAAATGATGAAATCCTTGTGTTATTAGCTGAATCACATGGCGTTACTATCAGTAAAGGTACTCACGAAAGCGAGTGTGTTGTACGGTGGCCCCTAGAGACAAAGCACGTACAAACTCCAAAACACTTGCAAACTCCAAAACACATGCAAATTCCAAAACACATGCAAACTCCAAAACACTTGCAAACTAAAAAACACATGCAAACTCCAAAACACATGCAAACTCCAAAACACGTACAAACTCCAAAACACTTGCAAAATCCAAAACACGTACAAATTCCAAAACACTTGCAAAATCCAAAACACGTACAAATTCCAAAACACGTACAAATTCCAAAACACTTGCAAAATCCAAAACACTTGCAAACTAAAAAACACATGCAAATTCCAAAACACGTACAAATTCCAAAACACTTGCAAAATCCAAAACACGTACAAATTCCAAAACACTTGCAAAATCCAAAACACTTGCAAACTCAAAAACACATGCAAATTCCAAAACACAACGGAAGTGCTCCAGGATGCTAGGAGCAGTGTTGAGCTTTTGTTACCTAGTAACTACACAAGCCAGGAAGTACCAATGACCGGATTTGGGGTTTGCAGCCTTAAAGGCCGCATTTTAAGGCCGATTACGTCACAGCGACAAGAGAAGGCTTTCCCAATTCAAAGGCTGCTCGAAATGCGGCCCTCAAATGCGTCCATAATTTCCCTTCATGGCCCAACATATCCCAGACTTCATAGTGCGGTGGTGGTGTGGATAATTTTGCCGAAAAAAAAACGGTGGAAGCAGAGCGGAGGAAGAGTAAACTTTCAGAAGTAAGTACTGAATATTATGTCACTTATTTATGCGCAAATATTTTTTTAATGAAGAACATTAAACCATTATTGTTGGCCACATGTCGGGAAAGTTATGTGACATTAGTCATGTCTGTACTTTCAGAATTAACTTGGTTTTAAAGCCTTTACTTTAAAAAATATATATATAGTCGACCTTAATCTTACAGAGATTGTGATGATTTTGTGGATAATTAAAGTCAGTCATATATCCACAAACACAACAAGCTGAAAGTCAGTGATGCTGCTTGGTTTGCAGTCCTGAATATCACAGCACAAGGAAGATTCACTGCACTGTTAATGTTAGCTATGTTATATTGCTGCCTCTGTTCGGTGGTGTCGAGCCAAACGGACTTTAACGTGTGTTTGAACGAGCTGACGGTTCACTCGTTAAGCTGAAAGAAAGATGCTTTAATCACAGGAGTCACACATGTGTGTCCACTGTACCATCTGGGAACTCCTCTTGTTTCGTAATAACACAAACACTAAATCCTCCTTCTTTTGTGCTGTTTTGTAGCAGTGTATACACCTGAGACTGTCACCTGTCTGTCTGTCCTGCACTCTCTCTCTGTTTCTTTCTCTCTGATTGTGTAATAAAAGTATGAACATGTGTTTATAAGTCACACTTGTGTTTGAATCCTGCAGCTTATCACACATTTGATTTCCATGTGTGACAACTGCAAGTGTCCAGAGTGAGGACAGACTGAGGGACCCACTGCTGCACATCATCTGTGAGGCTTTGCACTAGAGCAGGGCGATATGGCCAAAAATATTTATCACGATATATATTTGAAAATTTGCGATAACGATATAACCGACGATATAATTGATGCGAGACAAAATACAACTCCACAACATTACTAGCGCAAAAAGACAACCTTCCATTTATATTCACTTAAACAAGAAGCTGGTTTTTATGTACATTAAAGCTTTATAAAATTGTAACAGTACAAATGCAAATTGCTTGCTGAAAGTTTAACCAAAAGGCATTTCCACTAGAAATGGGCTGACATGTCCTGAGCATAACCATGTATAATATCCACTGAAGTTAAAAAGAGGTGCTTTGCAACATTAAACTGCAGTGTGCAGTACGCATTTTTCGGACCATAAGGTGCACGGGATTATAAGGCACATTAAGCGAAACAAAGCAGTCAGATAAATCAAACTTTATTAAACTCATTCTTCTTGCTTCCTCCACTTCTGTACCATTGATTCCTTAATGTTGAATTCTCTGGCAGCTGCTCTATTCCCATGTTGTTGCAGTATATTAATGACTAACCTCGTATTGTGGATGGATTATCTCAGTTGTTCTCCTGACTGAAGTTTGGTCCGTTTACAGCATCCTGCCATGCGATTGCATTTGTCTCTAACCATGAAGAACCTTCACGTTAACTTTTATAAGTGGAAAAGTGTTAGTGTTCGTCCTCCAGCTTCACTGTTTATGTTATGCTAACATAGCTGTGTCGCTAGCGATCACGTAGCACATCATTATATACCAGCTAGCCCAACTTCAGTAACCCTACAAACGTCACTGCTGTTTAGTTTCCTGTCTTCATTTATGTTGGAAGTGATAGCAGAGGTGTACGTTTGATTTTTTTCAGAAATCTCTCAGTCAGAACATGCAATATCATGCTTAGGTAACTAGCGAAACTAGCGAGCTAACTTCCGCTAGCTTCCTGCTAACTTCTAACTCCGTTAAATGTAATAACTTTTGTTTTCATGGATTCCTGGAAGTTAAACTTTATAGTTACACCTCGTAAAGCAGCAATGCTGATCGTTTTATTAAAGATGAAAGAATTTAGACAGTTTTTAACTCTAAGTGATGCTGCAGTGTTGTTTGACCTGAAGAATACGGAGTTTAGGACCCAGATTACTCCCAGATTTAAGAGCATCTTAGTCCGACAAATACGACAATAACAACGGCCGCTTGCATGTTCTGCAAAAAAATGTGCTTTGCTGTGTATCTGACGGACAAACACCAAACCAGTTCCACATCACGGAAGTTGCACCATTTTTACAAACCAATTCTGGATCATCTGTTTCACTCAACAATCGGCCATGTGCGTATGAAAACAAAGGCACTGCGCATGCGCGTTTTACTCCCATTCTATCGCGATATTTCATTTTCCTATCGTTGCCTAACATTATACCGGTATTACCGTGAACGGTATAATATGGCCCAGCCCTACTTTGCACCCCTGATGATCCACCAGGACAAACTCAGCAGTGTGTGAGGAAGAGTAGGAGGAAGAGCCAGCAGCAGCTGACAGATGGAGAGAAGAGACAGACTGTTCCCTGTTTGTGAAGGACTGCTAGAAAAGTTTAAAATAACTAATTGTCTGTCCTGAATCAGTCTTATTAGGTAATGTTCAAATAATTTTATCATTCCAGTGTTTTCAGTGTGGGAGAAAGTACTCAGGGCCTTCAAGTTACACACTATGAAAGGCAGCAACAAGTGTAATATTCAGAAACCTAAAGTATGTATCAGCAGCAGAATGGAGCTAAAAATAAATGTTTGTTTCAGTTCTATGAAGCTTTGAGTATTTTGGATCAGTAGCACTGCTGTGTTTGTTGCATCATATTGCTGTAATTGTTTATATGCTTTATATATTCTGAGGTAAGTTGATCTATAGTGTTACATCATATTCTATAAGGATGTTATGTGTTTGTAGACTTTCTGCCCAGTTTGACCCATTTAGCAGAAGCCAGCCTGTTTAAGGCTCTGATATCTATTTTGTATGACTTAAAGCAGTTATGACATGGTCTGATTTTCTCACCCAATAAAGGAATATTTCATATATCAGTCTACTCTTCATTTTATCAGAAACAGTTATCACAGCTTGTACATTTTCTTTTTATAAATATATGTAAGCAATGAGCCAAATTTAGTAATGCCAACATGAAGGAACAACATTTGTCTCTTATATATGATACACCTATATATGCACTGTCAAAGATACTTGTCTTTGAGTGAAGATTTAAGGTGATAAGACATGTAAATAACTGCAACTTGAATCTGTACTGAGGCTCAGTATTTGACACAGAGTTCATGTTCACTGCTGTAATAGCTAATAATGATTAATATAATAACTAGAATATTGGCCATATTATATTTACATTACCAAAGTGATATGACTTTAGTCTCATGAACAACATCAGCTAATTCTTATTTACTAATTAATCTTGAAATGACTGTTCAGTACAGAAATGAAGCCCAAAAATCATGTTTTACTGTCCTGTGGTCTCAGCCTCAGATACTTATCAAATCACACAAAGCTCATGTAGAAACAAACAAACAAATGAACAAAATATGTTCTCCCTCATTTCTGTCAAACCAAGTTGTATGACACGTTTCCAGCGGTTAGTATCACGGTTGCTAGGCAACCTGGGAAGCGCGACGGAGACTAGACCGTCCCATACAGACAAACTTGCCGTTTATTTTGCAAATCGAGCTCAACACTGCCCCTAGCGTCCTGGAGCACTTCCATTGTGTTTTGGAATTTGCATGTGTTTTTGAGTTTGCAAGTGTTTTGGATTTTGCAAGTGTTTTGGAATTTGTACGTGTTTTGGAATTTGCATGTGTTTTTTAGTTTGCAAGTGTTTTGGATTTTGCAAGTGTTTTGGAATTTGCATGTGTTTTTTAGTTTGCAAGTGTTTTGGAGTTTGTACGTGTTTTGGAATTTGCATGTGTTTTTTAGTTTGTAAGTGTTTTGGATTTTGCAAGTGTTTTGGAGTTTGTACGTGTTTTGGAATTTGTACGTGTTTTGGAATTTGCATGTGTTTTTTAGTTTGCAAGTGTTTTGGGTTTTGCAAGTGTTTTGGAGTTTGTACGTGTTTTGGATTTTGCATGTGTTCTTTAGTTTGCAAGTGTTTTGGAGTTTGCATGTGTTTTGGAATTTGCATGTGTTTTGGAGTTTGTACGTGCTTTGTCTCTAGGGGCCACCGTAGCCAACAGCACATAAGGTACAGAATAAAGAACTAAATTCATTCATCAGTTCAAGACAGCATACTCTTCATATAACATTATTTGATCCTTTAGAGGATCAAGGATAAAGGATTGATGTTTATAGGGGTAGCAACCCCTAACAGCCCTTACACACCAAGAGCACTGCAAAAAAGCAACACAAAATTCCAAACTTAATCTGTAAAATATATAAGCACTGAACATGCGGCGTTTTTCTGGAAAATTTGTCCTCAAGAAAATGTGCTGTAAAAAAATGAGTTAGATATTAAGGGATGATGAGCTGGTTCTTATGTTTCTAAACAAGAAAGAGACGAAATGTAAACTCTGGGTTCATTCAGGGAGAATTTCATGGTTTTCATGGATCTGTCTGGGGGGTATCTTTGTTTCTTTTGCTGCTTCCTGGAAAAAGCTTTTACTCTACCGTGATCTTTCATGACTTTGTGTAAGTTGGAGGTACAGCCACAGTACAAACACGGATCGTAGTTTGCAGTGTTTTCATTTACAGCTGTAAAGTACCTCTGCCTTCCCACTCACTGAGCAGATAGTTATTAGCAGCAGTAATTAGCATATGCATATCTGGGTGTTTTGTACTCACACTGTTCATGGGTGCATTATGTAAAGACAGCATGCTAGTCTTAGCTGACAATAGTTGTACAAACAGGGTCCCTTCTGGTTCCCAAACAGCTGAGCAATCAAAAATGATGATGTTAAGGCTTTAAAATGAGGAGTCCAGTCTATGTTCCTGTCTGTGAAGGCTGTACCAGCATTAGCATGGACTTTTGATAGATCATTGTTTTGCAATGATGATATACCTTAGTGGCTTAAGTGCAACTCACACTTGGTGATCCAGGTGAGCTAATAAATCTTGTGTTTTCCCGTGGTACAACTGTGCCATCAGAGTACCTGCTGGCATCCGAGGACAACAACTGGTCCTTAATGTAGATTCTTTAGAAACCACTGAGAGCAGCTGGGGCAAACCAGTGTCTGCCAGTCTCCCTGCATCCATGGCAACCAAGTAAACACAGCAGCAAACTGTCAGGTTAAACTTAAGCCTGGCCGGGTGATGTTTCAGTGTCACCCGAAAGCTAACCTCGCACGCTGCTAGATGCCAAATGTGTACTTATGTTAGCATAAATCTGTTTGACTGCCTTTCACCCTCGTTTTTTTCTTTTCCTTTCTTTTCTTTTTTTTTTTTTTGCTCAGTTGTGAAACTTTACAGTAATTAGGTCAGTGAAACTGAGTGTACAGCTATGGTAAACGCACAGGGAAGATAAAAGAAAGTAAAACAAAAAGTATATATCTATATCTATATATATATATATATATATATATATATATATATATATATATATATTTGATGTGGCACATTTTTTATTGCTCCTGTTTACCTTATTTACTTTTCAATAACAGTCAGAAGGAAAATACAAGTTCCAATCATGATAGCCTTCATTTGATTTATTTATTATTAATCATGTTCAGATCAGTTATTGCCATTGCTATGCTCACTTCTACATGCACTGACTGTCTAACTAGGCACATGGATTTCACACAACATGATATCCTAACAGTGTTTTGGTAGTGGATGAAAGCATTAATGAATTAGTAATTATTCACTAATAAAGCTGCTTCTTGCAAAAAAACATGTATTGGGTTTCACTTTAGAGTATCTTGATGAATAAGCACAGCTTCTGTTTATTCACATCATTTCCTTGTTGATGATACCACCTATCAAAGATTAATTGAATAAACATTAATTTTATTTAGTTAAACAAATGTTTGATATTAGCGCAGCTGTTTTGAAAGTGGCAGTAAATGCATGTCATTCAAACACAAGGAGGCCTTAAAATGATTAAAATGGACACACACATGTTCAGTAGCTTGCATTTTGAATTTATTGCAAACATATGTAGGCTTGTCAGTCTACATAACAGTCACTAATCATGTTCTTATACTTTCCAAGTTGTAAGTGCAAACACAGCACTCACTTCTCTTTTCAAGGTATCTCTCAGCTGTCGTACTGACCTCTTCCTGTTCCTGGGCCAGCCTCGCAACACAGTTGACATCATGCATAGAAAAGGCTGTGGGTAATACACAGCTGTATCTCATTAGAGGACATTTCATTGAAACATGTGCCCCTTTCCTTTAACCGTTCATACAGCCTTTGCACTTATCTCGAACCACCGTCACCTCACCGTATCCCTCTTGTTTAATACAAAATCAAGCACTGATGCAATCACTTTCTTACATTAAACCTCAAAATCAGCAGGTGTTGTATTTGTTTGTTATTTGACAAACATTTTCAAGAAAGTTTTCAAAGAAATTACATTATCTCTACGTTACAGTGCAATATTGGGCAAAGTTCACCTGAAAACATGAAAAATGTTATTTTCAAATGAAATCAGATTTTAACAAAATTAAACAAATCTACATTGTGCTGCTACCACCAGTGTTTACAGCCATTCATTGCTGACAATGTTGATGACAGGTGCATTAAGTACATTATTATTATTCACAGATAAAAATCATACATGGTGTTCATAAAATGCATGGGAGAAATTATGCTTTACATTCATAACAACATTAGAATAGCTGGTTTACTGGAGCCTGCAATTTGTAATATATTACTTAATTAAATTTCACAGGGTTTAAAAATGATATGTTAATGTGATAAAAATAAAATCATCTAGACTTAGGAAAATATCACCTTGGACACCTGGGGAAACACATAAAAGTTCAAAACTGGGAGGCAGTGTTATCGTTTTTGTACTTCAAAATAAAAAAATGTGTCATTCATTTATTTAAAATTGTTTTTTTTTTCATCTCTTAGGTCATTTCTGCCATTTTGTACAAATTTTAAATAAATAAATGTTCAGTAGCATCAGTTGCTTTATTTGCACTGCTCTCATTTTACAATGGAGTAAACTGATTTCATTCAATAGCAAACCTACAATTTTAAAGGAAGTGTTATTAGTTACAGTTACATATCTCAGTTACATTTACCTCAAAATGAATTAAATTTGGCAACATTAACATGCTCCAAAGAGCAGCTCGTGCACATGAATCCGTTATAATGAAATCAATTCATAAGAATAAAAGTTGCAAAAATTGCATTTTACATTAAGGTACATAGACTGTCCAGCATGTCCAGATACCTTTAATCCGTGTAACTAGGAAACGTGATAAAAATAGCAAACTACATGTTGCAGTATTACTACATGTATGCTTGTATAACTGAGTAAAATCAAGCACAATGACACATGATGCCCCTGCATATTCAAATGGAAACAGGTAAGAAAAAAGAAAAAAAAGTATTCAAATAAAAATATTTGAATGTATTTGCTCAGTGATTTAGATTTAAACTGGCATTTCTCCGTATGCTATGCAAAATCACTCAAACCAAACACATGACCAGTCTATGCTCACGTCTGCAGCGAAGTAACATAACTCCTCGTTGTACTCACATAATGCTCAAATGCCACACATAACTCACAGGCACAAACACAGACACACATCAGCCCCCATCTCAGTACACAAAAGTGTAAACTGAACCAAAGCAAATAGAGGAAGTCATCCTCTAAATGTCCCAGCTGGCTCTGACGCATTAGGCCCAGCGCTACTTAGTTACCTAAGTAAACTAATAAACCACAGTCCCAGCTTTGTTTCATCTGGCATACACACATAGTGTATTACTTTTCTCCTGAGCATGCTTTAAAAATATAAATGCAGACCACTTCATACAATATATCAGTTATGCAGCAGGTTTGAGCATCATTTCGTGAGTCATGACAGGACGGTTATATAGACTTCAGGACAAGCATGGGCATGGACTGCTCAAAAACATGGAAATGCTGCTGCTGTGCATGTGAAAAATATGTTGGTGAGTTGTAACACAGCACATAGTAATGCCAGCCGATTATTCTTTAACATATATTTGGTAGGGAATTCTTTACAATATATTTATTTTAAATCCAACAATAAATGATTTCCTTTTTTGACTGAACTGACTGTAAAAGAATAAAAATATATACAGATAGTGAGGTCTTAATCTGTCGTGTTCATTTTTAATTAAGTGCAGACAAATGGTCCCTGTGCAAAATGTGGATCATATGATGTACAGCAAAAATGTTTTATTTAAAACCAAGACTATGCAACTCCCACTGAACAGCAACCACTGTGGCACAAACATCAAATGGAGGAAAGCAGTACTTGAATGAAAGATACCATTATCATTACACCCATCTGGCTATTTTTCTTGGTTAAATAAGATTACATACCTAAACCTTTAAGTGTGAAAATGAATAATATGTGATACAGAATCGACTTGCTTGGTATCTATGTTATCTTGTTTATTATTTTACTGGAGCCCATACATTCATTTTCTGTGGCTGATCTTGGTGACAGCAGGCTAAACAAAGTTGCCCATATGTCTTTCTCCCTAGCCACATCCTATGTAATCCCTCCAGGGTATTCTGACTCTGTGCTGTGATCTCTTTCCAGTTGGATCTGTCTGGAATACCTCCAGAGAAATCAGATGTCTGAAGAGCAGCGTCTCTTTCAAATGTCTCAGATCACCCTCTCTTTGCATCACCCAGCGAATGAAACTTGTTTCAGATGCTTGCATCTACAACCTCATTCTTCCAATGACTAATGGGTAGGGTTAGAAAGCAGATCCACCGGTAAGTCGAGAAGTTTGATGCCAGGCTCAGCTTTCACTTCAGCGCTTCCACTCCACTCTGCATTACTGCTGATGTGGTACTAATATCTGCTATCAACCTCTCTGTCCATCCTCTCATGGATGAATTCACTTGGAGTATTAATTCACTCAGAATTCCAAAAAAGATCTGTGTACTGTGGTCTTGGGATCTTCTACATGTTACCTGGCTACTAAGGATCCCAGTGTCCACAGGAAGACAGAGCCTTTGCTGTGGCTAGAAGTTGCTCAGTGTCCACTGAGCATGGTTGACCTCTTTAAAATGGCCCTGATCCACTACCAGGAAGGATCTAATGTTAGAAGCTTTAATGCAAAATGATGTAAACTTTATGTAGGAAGTTGAGCAATGTGATACCCCAAAAATAAATAAAAATGGGACCCACCACTTGCTACCTGCACTGTCCCCAACATTCACATGGCATTCAGGATTGCCAGTCAAATAAGCCCTACAATGCCCCGGACCTGAATAAGACATCCTCTGTCCTACCGAGCAACTGATGTGTGCAGATGAAAACAGCAAATGCAAAGCACCTCTTTTGATACCTGCTGATACACCAGAATCTCATATTTGTCTCTAATACCGTACTGCATTTGCCCACTGGGATAAACAAGACCGCAATGCCTAGCTGTTAGCTTAGAATAAGTGTGACCAAGCATCAACCGCAGCAGACAACCAACATGTGCTCTTGTCAGGTACATCTTTACTTTTTGTTTTACTTTTCTGATAAAACCATAGGGACCTGTGACATCCTTACACAGTAGTGTTAATGAATTGCACACACACTCAGTAAGGTCAGGTACAGCGTAATGATCACAAGAGGTTATAGAAAACAAATCTTGGGTATGCGGACTTTAATAAAGTTGAATTTTATTTTGCACATATTAAACCTTTTTTAGGTTAAATATGTTTTTTCAAAAGTTACATAGTCTTGCTTAAAATACTTGGCGACAGTAAAATATCAGTAAACCAGTTGCTTTTGGCCAGTAATGAATAACACTGAGCAGGAAGCGAAGACTTGCCTTTTTTCCTTTTGAATAAGCATGCTGCAGGGCACAAACAGCATTTCAACAGATCTTGACAGCAGCTGAATGGAAAGTATTATAAGCCTATTCACATCAGAACTTCAGCAGGACAGCGTGGCAAAAATGTTGAGTTGACCCTATGTAGCACTGCAATGCGTATACAGTAATGTCTGCTGCAAGTTTAAACAACACAGAACTGGGGGCAGATGATGGTGGTGGAGGTTGTCCTGGGAGTAGATCACGGGGTGGGTGACAGGTGAAAACTGAACTTACAGTGACTGAAGGCAGAATCCTCAGCAGAAACATCTAAAGGTGATAAAGAAGACAAAACATGGGTGTTAAAGTCAGATGGATGCTGTGAAAACAAGTTGAAAACATAAAGGAGAAAAGTTACTGTATGGTGCAGTTTGTGAAAGAGCTACTTTCACCAGCCACTGAAACGCATTCACTCTTCAGATTTCCTCAACCTTAGCCAGCTGATCAGATTCAGCCAAATCACTGCTGAGGGCACGCTACTAGATTTGTTTACATAGAAGGACAGCAGTGCCCTCCACCTCCCTCTCCCCATTTAGGAATAGGCAGAGGGGGAGGGGGCTATAAAAAGTTGACCCCATCAGAGTCCCGCAGAATCGCCTCCAAGCTGGAGCTGCAACAGCATCTGATCTCTCCGAGCAGCTGTCCTCTCCCTGCATCAGCACAACAAATACTTTGCATTGCCTGACCTTTTCCTCCTGCATCACTATCCCAGCAATCCCCCCCCCCCCCCCCCCCCCCCCCAACACACACACACACACATGTCCCTCTGCCCCACCGACACGAGTTACACACACACACGTACGCAGACACACATGCACACGCCCTGGTTTCCCTTCACACAACTACTCAACCCTGCGCTAGGCCTCTGCCTGACACGCACCCAGCTGACATGAATCCCTCATGCTCATGGGGATGTATTATTGCTCTGACACATTGGCTGAGAATGGACTGTGGTTAGTTGTAAATGTGTATATGTGTATATCTAAAAGAAAAGAAAGAATATGACACTAAAAAGATTTCTTTTTATAATTTTGCATTTATATTTGGTTTGTTTTGCTGGTGGGTTTTTTTTTTATGCCCTTCTTAATTGTTCATTTGCAGAACTGCTGTTGATGTTTGTCAACTCAGATCATTGCCTTGGTAACCTGTCAACCTGTGTTCATATAAACATCTGCTGATAAAACAAGCATAGCACAAACATAACACATTGTGGGCCACACACACCCCAATTTGATGCTGAGAGGACCAATCCAGTAAACAGAAATGTTTAAAATACACAAAAGTGTCATTTTATTTATTTGTTTGTTTGTTTGATGTTTGTGTGGGCCTACTATAAAAGTAAACCAAACAAACAAAAAAGACACCCGATAAAATGTTACAGTATATAGGCATTTCTGTGTTATCGATTGGAATTTGTTTTTAATATATGTAATTTAATGGTTTATCTTTTAGGCTGCTTACCTTTGGTACTGTTGGACAATAACAAGACTGTAAAATAAATGAAAATGAAAAATGAAAAAATGCAGTTAAAAATCCAAACTTTCTGGCCTTCTTCTGCTTTTACTTTTTCCAAAGCCATCCAGTGAGCCAGATTTAACCTTTTGACAAGCTGTTTATACGTTACTGCAAAACCTCTGTTGTAGAGCTCTTTAGGATTTTCTTAAAAAGTGTCAATCAACCAAATTTAAAAAAAAAATGCTTCCTGGATTTACATCACTTTGATCTTACTTACTATTGTTAACTTTTTCTGACTATATTAAAATGCATGTATTCAATTTTAATTCATAGCTACAAAAGCATCATTAGTAATTAGTAAGTTCCAATGGCTAAAATTTAGATCAGTATTTAGGTCCATGATTCAACTGTACAAAGTCATAGCTGGTGTTACAGGTCAAAATGTATGCAGTTTAAAATGGCCTGAGAAGTAAGGTTGGAATGTAAGTTAGACACAAAACAATGTGAAATATAACTCCTTATTATTCTATTACTGTAAAACTTTTGGAGTGAAAACTTTAAAACCAGTGCAAATAAAACTTGTGCTGCAGTACCATTTACCACCACAAAGATCTCTTGTTTAAATTTTATTTCCACAGTACTGTAAACTCAGGTTTTTGTTTATTATATAAAATTATTTAAAATTATTTCCTGATTTGCGTAAGCTCTACATTTAAACTACACAGTCAATTATTCTGTAAAATTAGTGATCAGATTATTTTAGCCCTCTGAACCCACTGCTTGTATTACTTGGTTAAATTAAATTAACATTATATTGGCTACATTGTGTCCACCTTCACTGCACAATAAACATATTGCACCTAGGAGTTAATTATTTTGCAATCTGTGAACTGATTATTTCTCAAGATATTTGTTGGATTTGTGAAATGTCACAAGCAAGGAACGAACACACTAATAAACTGTAACGTTATACAAGTAATTAAAACATTTATAACGGATTAAGAATAACTTGATGTGAGGTGTCACTAACTGGAATAGTTTCCTGTGACACTTTCCAACCCTGAGAATAAACCATGTAAACAAAGTCGTCTCACACTATCAAAATAGCCCGACGATGTGTAATGCAGAGAAAAGCTCTGGGCCATGGCTGAAAATCCAATCTCACTGCAAGTCCAGCCGAGCTCAGTGGAGTCGGGTTACCTGTCATGAAGCTGCTGCATGTCTATTAACATGTCACTGTTATAGCATCCAAGCTGGACTGCTGCTTTGACCACATTTATGGCACAAAATAATGAAAAAACACGAGTCGGTGAGGTCATCTGAATGTAACACACGAGCAGCCTCGGAATGTGAATCTCTATAAGTTTTGGTACGGACTTCAGGAGATTCCTTGAAAGTAACAGCATTAAATTCTGTTGAGATTTTATGTACTGAATTTGGCTAGCACATTTGTAAAGAGGCACTTGCAAAACGTACAGCGCTTTAGAAATGTATTATTCACATGCAATAAAAACAACAAAACACAAATATTTTAGCTATCTGTCAAAACCTTGCTTAAGACTAAAGATTACTGAATTCACTGAACTGAATTAATGTTTTTATATCCAGATTCGAGCACACTGGAATTCTCTTTCTTTTGCTGCCTGAATAAAAAAAAAATAGTAATGTGCTTTTTAATGTGTATTTTTTCAGCTTTTCTGTAAAACAGCACCTTTGAAAAGTCGTAATTAAACAACAATATTTAGATTTGAGCATTAAAGTTATCATTTTATATAAAGACTTTAAATATGCTGGCAGATTAACCACTACAGTAACCTAAGAAAGATCTTGGTGATTACCCTAACCCTCTATTTAATGTAGCTGTTGCATAAACCTTATATTATTTGGTGGTGGTGTAATTAGGTTAAGCGCTGCAGATATAGCCAATTATAACCAGAACAAATTGGTTCACAATGATATCTTTATTAGTTTGAAATAAGTGCAGAGGCACCTTATCATATATTAAAACCGAAAAGTTTGTTTTAAATAGTGCTTATTTTGAATATGATGCCAGCAACATGCTTCTGAAATGTTGGTTCAGGGCATATCTCTCACTGTCTTCTATGGTATCTTCTTTTAACAGATGCTTAAAAAGTGCTGAAAGCAATTTCTGCAGTTTTGAAAGCCAAACCTTTCCCCAATCTTGCTTGTTACAAAATTCCATCTCCTCAATTAGTTTCTAAATATGTGCACAGCCTGGTTTACAATTATTAATGAAATGAACAAAGCCTTCCTAAAAAAAAAAAGACTATCCATATGACAGCATATGTTGCTTGAAGATCTGTATGTATCAGTTAGCATTAATTGGGCCTTTATAGGTGCCAAAGCCAACTCCTCACCCAACCTCTGACACCACCAATACCATCAAGAATATCTGTTGTTTAACTGTGTCCTGTCAACACTTTAGATGATTAAAACCCTCTTACTAATTAGGCAATTTAATTTGGAGGTAATTTTATTTTAGCCTTTGTACAACTTTTCCAGTCTTTTACCCCTGCCCAAATCCAAGGTGGGGCTTTGTACATCAAAAAGCGCTATAGATGAGCAATGCATGTATATCAAAAAATATTATAGATCATGATCAGGACAAATCTTAATGAGAATTTGCCTGAAAAGCTAGATTTATGTGCTGAGTGTGCTGAGCAATTATTTTTCCATATGTCAGAAAAAAAATATTGTTCTACAGAAATTTCAAATCCCAGTGTTTTTGCTTTTTATCTCTATTTAAAAAACAAACAAACTAAAATTTCAGATGGGGGAAAAATTTTGCTTTTTGTTTGTGTGTGTGTGTTTTCTGTTTTTAAATGCTATTTGTTTAAATGCACTATTATTCCTTCCATCCTTTGTGTCTAATCAGAAATTGACTGCAAATATACATCATGACATCACACACAGGAGATTTTGAGCAGTCATATTGATATTAAGATTCTGAGCAAGATTTACAAAAAAATAAATGTCTTTTATCTGCTTCCAACAGAATAGATTCAAAATTTAAGAGCGGTTGGAGTGAGGTGAAATCAGGTAAATACTGAGTCATACAAGTTGCCAGTCTGAATGAGCAGGTGAAAAACTTACATCACTTATGACGAGACGTTCTCTTGGTCACCGATGCTCCACTACGAAGCTCATCGTTGTGCCATCGAAGGAGGGAGGGGCAATGATTCTTGGACCTTGCTGCGTTGTGATGCTGATAACTGGCTTTCTCTCTGAGCTCCTGCCACTTCCCCTGGTGGTCAGAAGTCCCAAACTCACAGGTAACTGCAGCTGCGCCTGGGAAGTTTCTCCTGTTGCGCTGTAATATGTACTCTCTGTGCCTGCTGTCTTACTTTCTGGCTGAGGACTAATATTCTTTTTGATATTTTCTCCACCTGCATCTTCAGAATAACATGGGGACTGTGGCAATACCGTCTGGGCTGCTATAGCGGGTGAGGAGATGAAGCCTGGGTAGATCATGTAGGTGGGGGCATATCCTCCTGGGTTAAGTGCCAGGGGAGACACAGAAAGAGGCACCGGGGTTACAGGTGCCGCAGGTGAATGAGGCATGGGTACATCCACGTACTGACCTGTTTCAGGGTCAAACAGTCTCTTAGAGGTCGCTTTAATGGGAGTGTCCACCAAGTAATAATGTCCAGTTGTGGGGTCCACAAGCATCTTGCGCTGGGTTTGTTGCGCTGGCTCTCCAGTAGAAGGTGTAGGCGACACATTTGGGAGGTAGGGAGAGAAACAGAGCACCTGCTGCTGTTTCTGAGGCCCTGTTGCTGCTGTTGAGTGATGGTAGATGCTCGTGCCTGGGTACTCCATGATTAACGGAGAAGTTTTCTGCTCAGGTGCCTTGAGGTCAGCTGCATTGACTTTACTGTTATTTGAATTGCCCTCCTTCGAATCGTGTTCTGGGTTTGAAAGTTTGATTTCATTTGTGTAGGCCATCCCTGGTATGGTTAAATAGTTCTCAGAGTCCGAGCAGCCCTGTGTAACCGAAGGATTAGTGGGGCTGATTTTGACCTTTCCATTCTCCACCTGGCAATGTCTTGGCTCCTCTATTTTCACAGACAGTGGAGCCGCTGGAGTTGTGGAGCTTTTCACAGTTGGTGGCAGTGGAAATGCAGAGCTGCTGTCTGAGTTAACACTGACGCAAGCCTTGCTGCCAAAATGGAGGACGCTTTTGTTAGTAAATGTTTTGCTTTGTTGTGTTTTAAAAGCATCACTGTCATATGGAACATGAATGACGTTGAGGGCTCTTTTGTCTTCGTGCGGCCTCCCCATTTCTGACTGAGGAGTGCTGTCGGTGCTTGCCGCCTCGGGCACCTCTGCTCCCTGCTCTTCCCTGGCAATAAGCGACAGCACATGGCTGCCTGTGATGGGGCGTGGAGCCTGACTCTTGCGCTTCCACTCATTTTTGTCAAAAAAATAAAGCTGCTCCATCGTTTTGACAGCAGCTTTTATTTTCTCCACTGCATCTTGTTTTGGAGCTGCCGCCTCATTTCTCCTTTCCACCGTCTCACCTGCAAACTTCTCCTGCCTCTGTTTCACCAGTTGAGTCGTTTGAATGTCTGATTGGTCAGGGCACCCCTGCTTGGTTATGACTGGTGGTGCCCTGTTAGCCACAGAAGCAGAAGGTCCACTTTCACTCTGGGGATTTTCAGATGTCACTGCTTGTTTCTGTGCTGCAGTTTTCTCTGACTTGACATTTGTTTTAACAGAGTTGCATTTGATTACAATAGGAGACGGTAATAAATGTTTAACATGCTCTGTTTTTGCCTTTTCCTCAGGTTTATCAGCTGCTGTGGAACATTTACTGCCACTATTATTCAAGGAAACAAAGCGATATGAGCTTTTTACCAACTTGCGTACATCCCTTACGTGATATATTGGTGTTTGAAGCTTGCATTTGGTGTCTCTTATGTCTCTAACAGTGAAATTTGGAACCCTGTCGGCTGCTGACAAAATGGGGACTCTGGTATCATCTGCTGTCCTGAACGTGTTGACATTGTAACTTATTTTAGGGGTTAGGAGATTGGCAATATTCAGCGTGCAGCCTTTATTTTCTTTCACGCTTCTCAGACATATTTTTATCTCGGGTTTCTTCCCTCCCTTCCCATTTTCTTCTTTGTTTCCGTTATTACTCGCTTTCAGCTCCTTTTCACTTTTCTGTGAAGCAGCAGGTGTGACAGAGTCAGGTGTGTGTCTTAGTAAATCTGAAAAGTTCTTCTCCTTTGAGTGTAGCTGGCAACTTGGAACAAAAAGAAGTTTTGACAGCATGCTGCTGGTGTCTAATCCTTCCTTTGCTGCAGTCTGTGTGCCGGTTACAGATGGAGGTTCGACCTGTTTTACAGGTTCTGGATCATCTTCTTTTAATGAATTAGATGAAGTACTTTGACTGTGGATGGTTGAATCCTTTTGGAGTTCATCCTGTCCCTTGTCTGAATCATCTGGTGCTTTGCTGCCTTTTGTTTCCTCTCCATCACCACAGGAACTCTGTTTGCCAACCTCGGGACACTGATCATCAGCAGAATTCACAGTGAATCCTGAGCCCGATTCTGATGTTTGCCTTTGTAGGCCTCGTCCCGGACTCCTTTCTCTCATCACCTCTGGATCTTTTATCTGAAAACAGGGGGATGTGTCACAGATTTCACCCCTCTCCATTTTGCGCTCCTGCTCAAATTGCATCTTTTTGGAAATCACATTTTTCAAAAGACTTGATGCAAAAATTGCCCTTTTGTGAGTATCTCCTAGGTTATCTGTGTGATGATACTGCATCTCATACCCAGACCTGGCCAGCACAGCCCCGGTAGCCCCATTGGGTCGTGCCTTTTTGGGGCATTTTGAATCAGCTGTTTCATGTGATTCAACATTATAGCGGAAATTCAACGTGACACCGCGCTGCACTGGCTGAACGTGATCTTTCACTTGGATCTTTTTGCTGGAAGATGATGCTTGCTGTGAAGTTATTCTTTTATTTAGCGCGCATGTTTTGTTTTGCGGGGTTTTCGTGCCGGTAACAGACTTACCATGCTTCTTACTTTCCACGTTCTTATTCATTTCCAGCGTTGCCCTGGAAGTCTTGTGCGCAATTACGCTGCGCTCTCCGCCTCGCGTTATGTTTCCATAATTCCAGTCTACATAAGCCGACCACTTATTGAGGCCGTATTCCGAGACAGAAGATTCACTAGAGGTGCTCAGATTAATAGCATCGAAGTACGGACATGCCAGGCTCCTAAAAGACTTGGCGGTTAAATTACGCACCTCTTTATCAGCGTCGTCCAGCTCACTGATCGAGCTGGACGCTCCGCTGGAATACTCATTAATATCTTTCCGTCTCAGTTTGGTTGCAAGGTGCTGACGGCCCGGAGCAGGGATGAAATATGGGGCTCTGTCGCACAGGGGCCCCGCGCTGGCGCCAGGGCTCACAAAAGAGAAATTGCTCTTGTCTCCACAGTGTTTCTTGTACTCAGAGAAGTTGTTGTCAAATGCATTAACTGGGTCGTTAACTGCTCTAGAGGAGGTTTTTATCGACAGGTGGATTTTCCCCTCACTAAGGTCTTCACTTGGATTTTTACACACGCTTTCGTCCGAGCTGGCGCATTTGTCCGAATCACAAAGATCGCTCTCCTCCTGCTCAGTGCTGACAACTGTTCCACCGAGATTTGACTGCACTTTCGCCTGGCCCCTGCCCTCTAGTATCAGAGTGCCCTCCTGAGTATCATCGCTTTCAAAAGAGGCGTAATCCACAAAGGAATAGACCAGGTTGTCGTCTTCAAACTCCCAACAGGTCCCGCGGCCTAAATCGTAATCTACGTCGTGGTCGAGCTCGGTTAGCTGGATTTCGTGCGTGGTGATATAGTGGGACTCGTCCTCCACGGTGTCGGAGCCGCAGTGGTCGGACAGCAAGGCGCTGGCGCCGTCATCGGACTCCGTCTTGCTGTTCAGATACATGTCCGTGTACCGGAGCTCATCACTTTCACTGCACACATTGTCGCTGCAGTCACTCGGGTCGAGCTCGACCTGGCGCTGATTCTCATTCTCGGAGTCCTGATCAGTGTTGGGAAGTTTGGTCAGAGTTTCCGACTGGGGCTCATCCGATCCGAGCCCGGGGACGGTGTCCTGCTTGTCCTTGCTCGAAATGATTTTACTCTTTCGTTCCTGCTCCCCCTGATTTGAACTGTCGCATTTGATAACAGACAGCTGGTTCCCTACACCTGTAAAAGTCACTTTAACCGTTTTGGGACAGTCAGGTTTTACGTCCAGATCCACATAATTGGACTCGTCGCTGTTCGTCTCGGTGGCGTGGTCCTTTCCGCCGGTCTTGTCCTTATCCTTGTCATCTGTGAGCAGCTTCCTGTGAAGTCCGGTGTCATCTTGGTAAATGAGAGTTTTCTCCGCTGCTTCCATTTAGTCCGGTCTTACCGTCAGGTGGTCCTCGTTTACGATGTTATCCTGACACAGGACGGAAAACTCTGCAGGCTGGAGGGACGGAGGGGGACAGAGAGCCGAGAGAGAGAGAGAGGGAGAGAGAGAGCGAGAGAGCGAGAGAGAGAGAGAGCGAGAGAGAAGGGGAGTAGGAAAGAGAGAGAGAGAGGAAAGTCCCACGATGGTTTCTCTAATGGTTACTCTCAGGCTCAAGCAGCTACTTTATTTTTGTAGCAACAGATCGGTCTTCTGAAATCAACATCCAAAAAGTTCATTTTCAGCACCTTTTCTCCAAGAACAGCTCCTCCAGAGTCCATTATTAGTTTCACTTACATAAACAATACAAGCATTGCTCAATATTCTTTACAATTTACTAAATAAAAAAAAGATAGGTGTATTTTTTTAATTTAATTTATTAACAACAACAACAACAACAACAACAACAACAACAACAACAACAACAACAATATTAATTGTACATTTCCATTTTATTTTAATTATTTACTTATCTGTCCTGAAACCATAAAATATTTTTAAAGTGGAAGATTTGGAAAGTAGTATTTTTTTTAATGGGAAAGTGGCACATTTTCAACAAATCATTTTCAACATTAGTATTATTTTCTTTCCAACAACAGTTACACTTTGTTTTCTAATTGTGCATAAATATAAGACCATAGCAAGATATTCAAAGTATGGTCAAACATAAAGAATTGAAGCAAGAAGGCTGCCCCATCAAAAGCTAAAAGAAGATATAAAAACTAAGAAAACGTTTGTCAAACCATAAAAAAACATATCCATGTTCGTGCATGAAAATGTAAGTGCGTTGAAATAAAAAGCAAATAATCTAGAGAAAGGAAAACAAAAGTTGCTGTAGCATGAATACCAGATGTAACGTATTGGCACTTTTAACATTTGTGGACACATGAATGTGCTCAGTGCTTAACCCACTCACCGAAACAGCTGTGAACATGATGGAGAGAAACACTCACCATCAGCTGGTGGAGAATGACATTTTTTTTTACACGTGTTGAGCTCATTCCACATCACACCCTGAGCCATTTGGGGCTTGGCAAAAAGTTTGGGTAAACTGCATGAAGGAATATTTTCATGATGATTATTTGCTAGCAGAGACAATACAGAATCCTCATGTCTTGCATAATAATAATAATAATAATAATAATAATAATAATAATAATAACAATAATAATAATAATAATATAGTTATGAGAAGTCTGTCTAAGTGTTGAAGACACAAGTGTTGTTTCTGGACTCGGCCCCAGTTTGGTGGTATGCAGCTAGGAGGGGGTGGGCCGACAGTTGCTGCATATGGAGGGCACACTGAAAGCAATATCAAGGACAGAGGCCACTGGCATAAAGCTTTTGTCACCCTCAAATCCCACTTCTGCTCTCAGTGCCACTAATGTGGTGTAGGGCAGCGGTGAAAACAACTTTAGCATATTTATTTAAGGGGTGTACTAAAATGCATTTTGGGATTCCATGGACTATGCTTTACAGTTTGGGAACACCTGGAGTAAAATATAATTGTATATAAAGTAGTATAGCTTCACCTCAACTGGTGATATTAGTAAAATAACATCAGCGGTCTAGAGTTCAAGTAGCATATAGGTAAACTGAGATCTTCTCCCATTGCTGTTGTTGACGCATTCTCCTGATAGATGAATGGATTAAGGGTCACAATTCATTAGCGCAAAAGAACGAGAAATAAAAAATGAAAATAACCCATAATTTCACTAATGATTACTAAACACCTGTAATGAATGTCATCCAGAGAGACATATCACATATGATTGACCCAACCCCCACCTCTTCCTCGCCCCCCTTCATACAACTCAAATGTGAGCTATTAAGCATTTCATAACACACGCAGGTTGAAGTGAACTCCACAAAGCTGATAAATTTAGGTAGCTATTTAAAATGGGGAAGCTGCTCATGCAAGCAAGTTGAGATCAGTTTCTTACACTGGCCACATTAAAACAGCAGGTGCTAAATCATGAGCACCATTAATCAAAGTCTTGAACGGTCCATGCGAAGACTTTTTTCGAGCCTAATTTTCACCCTCACACCTCAAATGTTGATGTAGAACAGAGGGGATTGAAACCCAATACTTGCACCGCACTGACAAGAACCATTTCACAGGGAAAGGTAAGCTGAACAAACCCTCACTCTACATTAATATAGTAGCATTTTATACTTTACAGATAATACAACACTGTGCTGTGTAGAATATAATATTTGCACTATAATACTGTCAGTGGTTTGACTGTTATTGTTTTAGCAATGTAAACTGTTTGTTGATTTACATCAATATCCAGTATTTAATCATCCAAATGCTACTGTCATAGCAAAAATTTTTCTTTTTGTAATTTCTTACCTAAATTAATGGCTTGAGCTAAACATTTCCATTTCTATGACTGTTTGTGCTCACCAGTGTGGAACTGGAGATAACTAAAGCAATGGCTTTGTCAGGTTTCCAAAATATTTTAACCATACTTTGTGTTTCTTGTGTCATAAATGAAGTTGTGGGACCTGATTTGTCAGTGAGTTATGGTTAAAGTCAAGCAACAGAGTGAGATCCACGATTGCCCTAAGTGGAAATGGGGCAGAAATTATACTATATTACACTGTAAGAGTACACAGTAGTTTGCTGTTAATATGGCATCTGCATTTTTTTTTTGCAGTTTAGCAGTATTTGCAAAGAACAATGCATCACTTTACCAGTGCATTATTGTCATTTCTAGAGGCTGTTCCACTCTGGTTATAATACAATAAATGACATGAATTAAAATGCAATCTAACAAATCTCCACGCAACTGCACCACAAGTTTTTATGCTCCATAGGAAAACAACTTAATCTAAAATCAACAACTTGAAAATGGTAGGCAAAATACATAAAGTGATGAGGTGAGATGTGCAGCTCTTTTTTTTTTATAAAACATTACAACATGCTGCTCTTATTTGTACAATCATTTAATAAAATAAATGTGGCACAACCACAACATCACTCTCACACAAAATCCATTTTAAACATGAGAATTTGTGTGATGTATATTGCTCGTATTTAACACAAACTGGTACACAGCATGCTGTCGTGACATGTTTATGTTTTAGGTACCATGCGGCCGTACTGGTGACCTTCTGACACTCACTGCTGAGCCCTCTGCAGCTTCTAAGTGGGAACAGGAGAAGTCAGAGAGCCTGAACACCTGCTGTGAAGCAGTCACCAGCCAGACACCGCACTTTTCTAGGTTAAGTTCCCTATCCTTCAAAGGTTTCATGGTTCAAAGGTTAAAAGGTCACCTTTGGATTTGCAAGTGTTGTATGGAAGTTAGTTTAGAGGATGTTATGGATTAGAGAGTTACCCTAAACCAGTGATATTGACAATTTACTTAAAGAGGAAAAGTGATCACTCTGACAGTGTCATTGCCGGTGAATAGGTTGGATGAGTGTGTTTACCAGTATCTAAATAACTAAATATAACTCCCAGATCTCAGGTGAATGATAGACTTCCCTTCACATATAGATTATAGCAGGTAAAGGTCATACTGGGTTTATTATCAAAATATGGCCTACCTTAATTTAGCAGTTAAGAAAAAACTTGTAAGGGTTTCCTTCCTCATTATAGTGACATCACTTACATGCATCCTCTCTCTTCTACACTTTATTCAAGACTCTGAGTATCACAGTTCTTTATGTAACTCATTGTTCAGTACAAGTCACTAAGTGACTTCTTAATTGGTTTGCTGGCCCTCTTGAAATCTAAAGAAACAACAGCAGTGGTACATCACTTTTATTTACAAAGTCTTACTGGGTAAATTACATTTGCTTCATTTCTCCCATCTTTGTTTTGTATTTTATGTGAATTTGTAATGGTGTACTTTCTTGGCCAGGTCTCCCACAAAAGAGATTTGACTCTCAAAGGAGGAAAAGAAAAGAAAAGAAAAGAAAAGAAAAGAAAAAATATCACAATTGGGAAAGTGACATATTTATGTAAAAATGAAAAAAAGTTGATCACAAAACATATTTTAAAAAACAAACTTTGCAACATGTATCACCAACTTCCAATTAAAGTGCTTTATTATAAAGGCATAACAACAGAAAACAAGCTATTCGGTTATTTCTACTAATGTTATCAATAAAACCGAGGTTGAAAAATGGTAATTTTTATGTATGAATTTTTTTTATGTATTGTTATGTATATTCAGTAATGTATTGTAATAACATTATTAACATCAAAGGTATTTTTATACTTGTTTTAGTATTTACTAGGTTAAAAAAATGTTGGCAGTAGTTATATACTGACATACTTTTTTTATTAGTAGACATTATGAAGTGGCACTAATTTTCTTTACAAAATGTTTTTGATTGTAAGATTATATGTCAGTAGAGAGAAAACAACACAAAACAAATCCCACTTTAACAGGACTATCTCTGCTGTCTCTCAATACGTGCATTTATTACTTTGTCCCACTTTGTTCTCTTCAGGATCAAAATCTGTTCACTCCCCTGAAGTGGCATTTTTGCCTGATATGAGTGTTGGATATGAGTCAAAAGAGAAAAAGTTATCCATTTCTGTGATCTCTTTGTGTCTGTCAGAAAATGTTTCATCCTTCATCTGACACAACCAGTTACATGCCTGTGAACGAGGATAAAAGAAGACAAAGCTGTTTTTAACATTTCATTTGTTTTTAACAGTGATTCTTTTGGATAAGTCATTACGTGCCAGCACTTTAAGTTACCAAATGGAAAAAAAAGTGCAATTTGTTGTATTCAAGTTGCAGAGATATCCAAAATATGAACAAATAATGATGTTTTTAGTATGCTGGGGTTCCTAAAACTCAGACACCCCTTCATGTTTGTGTAGATTAAAACACACGTAAAAATAAATGAAATATAAAAATGCATCTCTCAACTTGTATTTCCAGTTCTCTAATTCCATCTTAATCATTGTTTAGATTAAATAACTAAGAGATGTTTGCTCTGTATCATCTGGTGGTCCTGAGTGTTTAGGAGTACTCTAGCCTAAAAACAGCAATACAAGAGTCAGAGCTGTCGTGAATTATGCCAGCAATGGCAGACATGTACGGTTGCCCCCTTCTGGCAATGGCTATTCGGTTTCACTCATGCTGCCAGACTGCTGGGCTACCAGCAAAGGTCGGCACCTTGTTAGGACCTGGTGGGACAACTTACAGCCCTATTGTTGTGCTCCTTTTCATGAATAATGACACAAACCTGCGTCTGAAAAAACTTTTGAAGAGCAGTGTCTATAATAAAAATCATAATGAATTGTTATAAGTAGCAGCATACGATGGACAATCTTGGTTTATGTCTCTTAATGTAATGATGTGATAACTGTTATTGACTACTTCATTAAATGCAGTGTTGTCAAAACGTATTTGTCACCCTTGCATGTTTCAGATCATCACACATTTAATATCAGACAAAGAATGCAATTTTGAAATTACGATTTCATTTATTAAAGTAAAAAAGCAATATGTGACGAGGCAATTAGCCCCTAAACCTAATAACTGGTATAATAAGCCTACAATCAGTTTAACTGTATGTTAAATGTATTTAACTATACATTTAACAATTAAAGCATTAGAGTATCTTTAATTAGAGGACAGCAGATATATACTCACCAGTCATTTAATTAGGTACACCTTGGATGAAGTCTTCTGGTCATAGATTCAACATGGTGCTTTAAACATTCTGCAGATATTTTGTTCCATATTGACTTGATTGCATCACACTACCACCACATCCAACAGCTGCTTTACTGGATTGAGATCTGGTGACTTTGAACTCATTCTTATGTTTAGCAAACCAAGTTTAGATGATCTGAGCTTTATAACATGACATGTTATCCTGCTGAAAGCAGCCATCAGAAAATGGGTACCTGTGGATGGACATGGTCAGCAACACTATCAAACGAGGTGATTTTTTTTCAGTCTTGTGTTTCCCAGTTTTGGTGATGCAGTGTAACTTGTAGCCTCAGCATGTGGCGTGTTCATCTGCTTCAGGGCTTGAAGTCTTCTGTCTTCAGAAATGCTTTTCTACATACCTTGGTTGTAATGAGTTGTTCAAAAGCTCTCAAATCACCTTTCTTCCCCATTCTGATGTTTGTTTTGAACTTCAGCAGGTCATCTTGACCACGTTTGCATACCTAAATGCATTGAGCTGCTGCTGATTAGATATTTGTGTTAAGGAGCAGAAGAACAGGTGTACCTAATAAAATGTGTATATTTTAAATCAGATGGTTGTAAAGAAAAAATGAGGAGAAGAATATGAAATAGTAAATAAAGATTCAGGGCAATCACAGTTCTCAGAAATTCTCAAAACCTTCTGTTAAAAAACTCATTTTGAAAACTTTGAAGTCATTTTCACTCAAGACAGAAACAAGAATGAATGAACAAACTTTACAAACCTGATACTGTGTTAGTTTTTACTTCACCAACCCAAATAATTAGTGCAGCAAGAGTGCTGACAGGGACTAGAAAGAGAGAGCATATTTCTCCTGTTTTGGCTTCCCTTCATTGGCTTCCTGTTAAATCCAGAATTGAATTCAAAACCCTGCTCCTCACATACAAGGTCTTAAATAATCAGGCCCCATCTTATCTTAATGAGCTTGTAGTACCATATCACCCTATTAGAGCACTTCGCTCTCGCTCTGCAGGCCTACTTGTTGTTCCTAGAGTATTTAAAAGTAGAATGGGAGGCAGAGCCTTCAGTTTTCAGGCCCCTCTTCTGTGGAACCAGCTTCCAGTTTGGATTCGGGAGACAGACACTATCTCTACTTTCAAGATTAGGCTTAAAACTTTCCTTTTTGCTAAAGCATATAGTTAGGGCTGGACCAGGTGACCCTGAATCCTCCCTTAGTTATGCTGCAATAGACGTAGGCTGCCGGGGATTCCCATGATGCATTGAGTTTTTTCTTTCCAGTCACCTTTCTCACTCACTATGTATTAACAGACCTCTCTGCATTGAATCATATGTGTTATTAATCTCTGTCTCTCTTCCACAGCATGTCTTTATCCTGTTTTCCTTCTCTTACCCCAACCGGTCGCAGCAGATGGCCGCCCCTCCCTGAGCCTGGTTCTGCCGGAGGTTTCTTCCTGTTAAAAGGGAGTTTTTCCTTCCCACTGTCGTCAAAGTGCTTCCTCATAGGGGGTCATATGATTGTTGGGTTTTTCTCTGTACCTATGAAGCGCCTTGAGGCGACTTTTGTTGTGATTTGGCGCTATATAAATAAAATTGAATTGAATTGAAAATTTAATTAACACTTTCTATGACATTTTGGATTTTAAAAATATCAAAAATTAAACAGAACAACTATAGCAGCACGACAGATGCTTTCCCCCCATGTTAGCAAAACAGTTGCCACAGTGTGGTTCCTCTTTCTTTATCAGCAGCTGCCCTCTAGTGGTGCACTATCTGAACTGACACACTACACTACTGACTGGTAAACAAAAGTCTGGTTACCCTTAGGCAAATCACACTTTGTTTATTTCTGAAAAAAGAAAACATGATTAAAAAATGTATCTTCTCATGTTAAAGCTTTGTACTGCCTTTTGTCCTATAAACTTAATATTAAAGGTCAGGCATTGTGTATGTAACATGACAGGGGTAAGTCTTACTTACCCTATTAGCACTCAAGATATGTGGGAAAAGTCACTGAAACCAAAGAGACTCACCTAAGTAACTTAAAAACAACTAACAAAGTAAATATTAGGATTACATGGGGTCATGAAAATACTCCAAGAAAAAAAAAAAACAATAAAAGAAGAAAACTTTTAATAAGGCAAATTTAAAAAAAAAAGCTCCTATAAACTAACATGATCCAAGTAATATTTCAAATCCACCATGATGTACTTGTAGAAAACAATCAGATACAGCAATCTTGAACAGTTAGAAGGCTGAAATTCATAAATTGGTTCATGGCCTGACGTCTCACCATACTTTACTTTTTTTTTTTTTTGCTTGGTTTTTTTTTCATCCCTTTGCTCTCCAGAGTCAGAACTATATTAGCAAAAATTAGTTATAAAGTCACTTGTCTTTCCTCCCAGGTGGAGTTTAGTTCATTTTAATATGATAAACAAACTTTGTTAAAATTTGTTACTGTGATTTATTTTAATTTTACCCTGATTTTTGACTTTTAGTATTTCTTTTTTTGTTAACTTATTATTAAAAACAGACTTTTAGTCTCAGACTTTTTAAATAAAGCTTATGAGAATAATAATAATAATAATAATAATAATAATAATAATAATAATAATAAAAAAAAATTTTTTTAAATCACCAGGAGGGTGCATTTGGTGAACTGATGACTTTTCTGTTTCTTTTTTAATATAGGAAATGAATTGAGCCTCTGAAATGCCTCTGTACCAGTTGGTAACTACAGCTGAGAGGATAATTCATCTACCAGTTTAAAAAGTGCAATTAAATCTCTTCCTGGTATGTGGAGGGACTTTATTAGGCTATTTTCATTGGATTTGGTACTTTCTGCATAGTTATGCAGAATGTATCACGTGATGAAATCCACGACAGACGCGGGCAACTATTATGACAGTATTAATACTCTCCATGGTGCTGAAAAACCGAGGTCTGTTTGTGTTTGCTATTGATTGCCCCACTTTGAATGCGTCTTTAAGTCGAGCACTTATTAAATGCATATATACACAAACGCTGCCTTGAAGTCTTTCGACACAAATCACCTCTGATCACTGACGTCCGACACCAAAGCAGCAGCCCTCCAGGACGCAGCTGCAGCCGTATCAGCCTGTGTCAGGGCTTTCCACTGTAGTGCTGCATTCTGATGTAGCCCAGCGGATACACAAACGACACGCTCAGACCTCGCGTTCAGTCGCTGTTTTTAATGTCTACGAAGCATCATGACACTTGCTAAGCAGTGGCTGGCCGGATTCGCGCTCCTGTGCATTTATGTTGCAGCTGAATCGAAAAAGAATTTCAAATGCCCTTCAGGATGCTCCTGCACAAAGGAGACCATCATCTGCGTCGGCATTTCACAGATCCCCCACACTATACCGAAAGAGATCAACTCCCTGTAAGTACATTTCTTTGGCTATGAAGAGGGTTATTAAAATCCGTCAGTGAGTCACGAGATAATATTAATACCGCATTCAGAAGAATAATTGACTGCCTGTAGTGGGATTTCGTGCCTGACGTGTCTGGTACAGACTGTTAACATGTCCCTAATGTGTTTCACTCAACAGGAGCATGGTTAATGGATCAATTGCGGAAATTACAGAGGGGATGTTTTCACTTATGCCTTCTCTTCAGCTGCTGTAAGTACCCACTGATTACTTGGTGATTATTGACGTCTTAGAGCAGTCACACCCAAACAAATAAGGCACACGGATTTATTATTGGTTAAGTTGTTTTTGGTTGCTTTATACTGGAAACCAGACAACTAAAAGTTGTTTTTTAAAGGAAAGTTTTAATATTTTAAGCTGTAGAGCTTTTTTTTGTTGTTGTTTTTTACCTTTACAGGCTTCTTAATGCAAATTCTTTGACTGCAATCAAAGATGATGCTTTCTCTGGTCTGCCTCATCTAGAATATTTGTGAGTATTATTAAACAAATTCTTTCTTAATCTAAAAAAATCTCAGTCACCAACAACTTTTAAACTTATCCCAATACCCAATGCCCACACCAGTGGAGCAGAAAATCAAAAATAATAAACAGTGCACATGTGCTTTTCAGACATGACAAAATATATTTATCTGTCTCTCGTCATTGATAAATCTGTTCTATTACTATTCATGGAACAGGTTCATTGAAGGGAACAAGATAGAAACCATCACCAAAAATGCCTTTCGTGGTCTACGAGGGTTGACTTATCTGTAAGTTTTGCTGTCATCTTCTCTCCTAATCATGACAGCTGAAACAGCAACATTTCGCAGTTAAAGTGAAAAAAAAAACCCCAAAAAAACAGAATTGTGTTTTTTTCCCCCTTCTCATTCTTTGTGTTTCTGGTTTAGCTCCCTTGCAAATAACAAGATAAGGTTTCTGCCGAGGGATCTCTTTTTTGACTTGGATTCCTTGCTGGAAATGTGAGTAAGCAGTTGTTGTGTCAGCAGTGTGTACGTGGGTGTGTTTAAGAGAGAGAGAGAGTGTGTGTGTGTTTTTCTAACTGAAGCTGACTCAGACTGCACTTGGCAGTGTTCAGCATTAAATCCTCCGAGTGGTATGATATCTATCCATCTATCTATCTATCTATCTATCTATCTATCTATCTATCTATCTATCTATCTATCTATCTATCTATCTATCTTCCAGTCATTCTTCTCTCTTGTCTTAATCCTTTGTTGTTGATCATTCCCTCTGTGATGCATCAGAGATCTGCGAGGCAACTCTTTCCAGTGTGGCTGTGAGAACAAGTGGCTGATGACATGGCTGAAAAACACGAATGCCACAGCATCAGATGTCTTCTGCGCAGGCCCCAGTGACATGAAGAGCAAGCGGCTCAATGACCTTCCTATTCCACCGGGCGAATGTATTTCCACAGGTGAAATAACAAGGGCATGATGAAAGGCATTTCTGTCATTCTAAAATCAATAAAAATGTTGAATAATTAATCATTTGCTCTCAAAAAGAAACAGATTCAAGGTTTGCTAACATGTTTCCTCCTGAAAACATATACATATCCACACATGCTGCATAACCTTTGCAAAAAACAACAACAACACACACACACAAAAAAAAATCACAATACGTTTATATTTGCAGATATAAGAATGAAACTGAGAGCCAAATGCCTGTTCCAAATCTCACAACAATCCATGCAGCAGTTGCTGAAATATTTTGTGCAAAACCTTATGGTCACTGCAAATGACTGTTAAAAAACATACAATCTCAAAAATAAAATATTACTAAGCTGAAAGCCAAATTTAATAGCCCTGAGTACATGAATGAGGCTTCTCAAAGCACTGAAATGTAACTGAAGCTGTGAGTATGTAAATTTTGGTGTTTTCACTTAATCAGCAAACCAGCAGTTTCTGTTTTTGTCCGCATCTCACAGACTTTGTGCGTCATCAGTCCATCCCCATTCAGTCCATATCAGCGGACATCTTCTCCTTCAAAGACGACATCTTTGTAGCGATGGCCGCCCCAAACTCCAACAGCTGCATAGTCATGGAGTGGGATCACATTGAACTGAACTTCAGAAAATTTGATAATATAACAGGTTTGATAACATCCATGAAGCTGGTAATGTTATTTTTTTTTCAGTGTCAGTAGATTTCATGAAAAGACCAAAATAGATCAATGAATGGTCCTGCATACATTTTAACTGCACATCCGAATCATGGATATTGACTAACTGACATCCTCCAGGTCTGAAAAATGAAGTAACAGTTGATAATCAAATGGCCAACTGAGACTTGATCTGACAATTTGAGACAGTTGCCATATATTTAAAATACCCAACTTTACAGAAGAACATTTAAAGAATATTTTTGTGCAAAATACTTTTTTGGTATATAAAAGTAATAACCCCAGCAGCTGTAGTCTCTGTTACATGTGGGTAATCAGATACAGTTCTTCCACCAACTCTGTGTGAAGCTTTTAACCGTGCACCCCACTGATCCTCACTGAACACTTTATTGCAGTAAGACAGGAAATGTCTGATCAAACATCATCTCCCAGCAACCTCCTGCATAAAAAGAAAGAAGGTAACCAGGGGAGCCACTGCTTAGGTTCATCTTCCAACTCACCTGACAACGACGCCTGCTATATGCTAAAGTTAGCTGATAACTAAACACTAGTTGTATAAAAAAGTGAGGCCAGAATCCCTAAAGTCCATTACATTCATCAACAGCTGAAAGAAACAAAAATCCAACTTTGTCCTTGGTCTTGTCTTGGTCTGAACTTTGGTCTTTTCATGCTTGACCATAATGATTTTAATACTGTCATCATAGAAGTCATAGAATTCACAGATAGAATTCACAGATCCTTCAGAGTACGTTAATTTTCAACTAATACTTTCATTTTCTGTGTTGTATTATTAATGACCAACTTTTCTTCACAGGGAAGTCTGTTGTTGGATGCAAGTCGGTTCTAATTGAAGACCATGTCCTAATAATAGTCACCCAGCTCTTTGGGGGTTCCCACATTTACAAGTTTGATGGTCAACAAAACAAATTCATCAACTTTCAAACTATTGAGGTGTTCAACATCTCGAAGCCAAATGATATTGAAGTCTTTCAGATGGAAGGTCACTGGTACTTTGTGATTGTGGACAGCTCCAAGGCAGGCATGTCTACTCTCTACAAGTGGACTGACCAACCAGAACGCAATGAAACTGGTTTCTACTCCTACCAGTTTCTCCATGAATGGTTTCGTGATACAGATGCTGAGTATGTTGAGGTGGACGGTAAGTCCTACCTGATCTTAGCCAGTCGCTCTCAGTCACCAATCATCTACCTGTGGAACAGGAGTACCTTAAAGTTTATACTTCATAGTGAAATCACAAACGTTGATGATGTAGTGGCTGTCAAAGCTTTCCGGGTGGAGGGTGACTTGTATCTGGCCATGGCTTGCTACATCGGCGACTCCAAAGTCCTCAAGTGGACCAACAAGCAGTTCATTGACGTGCTGCCTCTTCCCTCTCGAGGGGCGATGATCCTCCAGCCGTTCACCTTCGCAGACAGGCACTATCTTGCTCTTGGCAGCGATTACTCTTTCACACAGATCTACCTCTGGGATGCAGAGTCAAAAACATTTCACAAGTTCAAGGACATTTACGTGCAGTCACCCCGGTCATTTACTGTGGTGACCACTGACCGAAGGAGTTTTATTTTCTCCTCCAGCTTCAAAGGGAAATCGATGGTCTTTGAGCATATATTTGTAGATTTAAGCTTATAATAACTACAAAAGCAGTACTGATCAAAATATACAGTGCTTAAAAGAAATTATGAGACCATTGTAAATGCTGGCGGATTAACCTTGCAGAAACATTTAAAAATGACTTGGCAATTACCAGTACTGATAATTTAGGACAGCTGTGGGATGAACCTCATGGTGGTGGTCAAATAAATTTGTTAAGTACTGCATGTTGGTTAGTCGCTTCATAATGAGTGTATGCTGTCAAAGAAGTGTCAAATGCTGTGTATTGTACTTATGCAACTAGATTTATCGTTCTTGGTTTGAAACTAAATTTAATCAAGTTTTCTGCAAATAATGTGATATGGATTCAGAAAATTATGAAGGCTAGGTTAATGTTAGACCAAAGTAACTAAAGGCTGACAGAAATATAATATGACAATGCAACTGCATTAAGAAAATGTTATGGCAATACCAATACATCCTTAAAAAGGCTTGGCTTTTATCATAATTCTGTCAAGCCAACAAGCCAGACACTGTCCACACTAGCCAAAGATATCACAGACTATTACCCTCCTGCCCTACACAGGAAGTTAGTGAGAAGCGTGACCATTTACACCCTACAGCTGATGGTGTAGCTGTGCAAGCAAAACAAACTTTGTATGTCACGTCAAAATGAACACTGGCAGAAGCAAATCATGTTGTATGGTGTTGTATACTCTGTTTAATTTGCCACGTCTGAAGGAAAAAATGACCACCGTTATCGACATTGGTATTGCACAGATGTCACGGTTTTTGTAGTTTCAAAAAATTACAAAAACTGTGACATGTAGCCCTCAAAATTTTGGTATTTGAAAAAAGTGTGCATTTTTGAGGGTTTACGCTTGGAAGTAAAATGCTGAATGTTAGTCAGAAAGTCATGGGGAGTAAAAAAATGGACACTTTCTCTGAGAAGCCATCAAAAATTTTGAAGCCATTTCATTGCAGTAAGTGTTATGACTGCAAAGATAAAAGTGCATGATGCACAGTTTTCTTCCTTACCTGAAAACAGAATATCCATCCATCCATCCATCCATCTTCTTCCGCTTTATCCGGGGCCGAGTCGCGGGGGCAGCAGCCTAAGCAGAGAAGCCCAGACCTTCCTCTCCCCAGCCACCTCCTCCATCTTATCCGGGGGAACACCAAGGTGTTCCCAGGCCAGCCGAGAGATATAATCTCTCCAACGTGTCCTGGGTTTGCCCCGGGGCCTCCTCCCGGTGGGACATGCACGGAACACCAACCCCAGGAGGCGCCCAGGAGGCATCCTTTTCAGATGCCCGAACCACCTCAGCTGGCTCCTTTCGATGTGGAGCAGCAGCGGCTCTACTCTGAGCCCCTCCCGGATGGCCGAACTTCTCACCCTATCTCTAAGGGAGAGGCCAGCCACCCTTTGGAGGAAGCTCATTTCCGCCGCTTGTATCCGCGATCTCGTTCTTTCGGTCACTACCCACAGCTCGTGGCCATAGGTGAGGGTAGGGACGTAGATCGACCGGTACATTGAGAGCTTCGCTTTTACACTCAGCTCCCTCTTCACCACGACGGACCGGTGCAGCGTCCGCATCACTGCAGCCGCCGCACCAATCCGTCTGTCGATCTCCGGCTCCCTTCTCCCATCACTCGCGAACAAGACCCTGAGATACTTGAACTCCTCCACTTGGGGCAGGAACTCATCCCCGACCCGGAGTGGGCACTCCACCCTTTTCCGGCTGAGAACCATGGCCTCAGATTTGGAGGTGCTGATCCTCATTCCCGCTGCTTAACACTCGGCTGCGAACCGTTCCAGGGCGAGCTGGAGGCCCTCACCCGATGAAGCCAACAGAACCACATCATCCGCAAAAAGCAGAGATGAGATTTTGAGGCCACCAAAGTGAAAGCCCTCCGCCACTTGGCTGCGCCTAGAAATCCTGTCCATAAAAATTATGAACACAACCGGAGACAAAGGGCAGCCCTGGCGGAGCCCATCACCCACCGGGAACGAGTCCGACTTATTGCCGGCAATGCAAACCAAGCTCTTGCAACGGTTATATAGGGATCGAATGGCCCGTAGCAATGGGCCAGACACCCCATACTCCCGCAACACCTCCCACAGGACACCCCGAGGGACACGGTCGAATGCCTTCTCCAAGTCCACAAAACACACGTAGACTGGTTGGGCAAACTCCCATGCACCCTCAAGTATCCTTGAGAGGATAAAGAGCTGGTCCAGTGTTCCGCGACCAGGACGAAAACCGCATTGTTCCTCCTGTATCCAAGGTTCGACTAGCGGACGAACTCTCCTTTCCAGCACCCTGGCATAGACTTTCCCAGGGAGGCTGAGGAGTTTGATCCCCTTGTAGTTGGAACACACCCTCCGGTCCCCTTTCTTAAAGATGGGGACCACCACCCCGGTCTGCCAGTCCACAGGTACTGCCCCTGATCTCCACGCAACATTGTAGAGGCATGTCAACCAGGACAGCCCTACAACGTCCAGAGTTTTCAGGAACTCGGGGCAGACCTCATCAACACCAGGGGCTCTGCCACCAAGGAGTTGTTTAACTGCCTCAGTGAGCTCGCCCCCGGAAATTGGCGGGTCATCCCCCTCATCCCCAGACTCTGCTTCCTCCTCGGAAGACGTGTTAGTGGGATTAAGGAGTTCCTCGAAGTATTCCTTTCACCGCCTGACAATTTTCTCAGTCGAAGTCAGCAGCGCTCCGCCAGCACTATACACAATGCAGGTAGAGCACCGCTTTCCCCTCCTGAGACGCCTGACGGTTTGCCAGAATCTCTTTGAGGCAGTCCGAAAGTCTTTTTCCATGGCTTCTCCGAACTCCTCCCACACCCGAGTTTATGCTTCAGCCACTGCCTGAGCCGCATTCCGCTTGGCCTGTCGGTACCTGTCAGCTGCCTCTGAAGTCCCACAGGCTAACCAAGCCTGATAGGACTCCTCCTTCAGCCTGGTGGCTCCCTTCACCTCTGGTGTCCACCATTTGGTTTGGGGATTACCACCACGACAGGGACCAACCACCTTGCTGCCACAGCTCAATGCAGCATCTTCGGCAATGGAGATGCTGAACAATGTCCCCAGTCTCCCTCGGAATGCTGTCGGCTTGCTGCCGGTACGTTGGGGTATGTTGAGGGGAGATTAGATCTAATCTACCCTCGGCTTGAAAACAGAATATTACTAGCTTTAACCTAACTCCACTAGATTTATATCAAACTACTTTATGGCCATGCTACTGAGTGCCTATTTAATAGCAACATAACATACATTATTTAGTTTTGATTCCTATGCAAAATGTATGATACTAAGTGTTAATATGGAATAATAACCATAATGTCTATTGTGTGCTACTATGTACCTTTAAAGCCTTTGTAGGAGGCCTTTTCATTCAGTCAAAAAACAAGCGTTCCCTTTTCTTTACAGAACGTTTGATATTTGTCATATATTGTAAAGATTTTTTTTCACACATTAAACAATATTGGAGCCTGATTTTTGAAAATTGACAGTTAGATAAAAATGACAAAATGCCAACTAGTATAATCAATGTGTTTTGATAGCTTTGATAACAAGTTTCTCCTTTAATTATTCCTAATGCACTACCAACAGTGATGTATACATATTTTTTCCCACGTCATTAAAAAGTAAGGCTGAAAAATAATCATGTTTTTCAGATCTTGAATCCCATGTAAGAACAGTTTGTGGAAATGGATTAAAGAACATTTAACCACACGTGTTGTATTAAATTGTTTTTCCATCATGTTTTGCTGATGTAAACATGAAACCATTAAAGTAAAGATAAAGTGTTGCAGACAGCATGTCTTAAACTGAATGTACTGTCCGTGTTTTTTGATTAGCATAAGGACAAAGACAGAATCTCATGTTTTGTTGATTTTAGGAAACAAGAAGATGGATAAAGTATTGTGATAGTGTGGGACAGTTTTCCCTAGTAGTAGTGATTATGGTTCCTTTTATAACCCTGACTTAAATTGCTCGCCACTTGTCTACAGCATGCCATCAACTGTATAAATGATTATTCACTGACCAATCTTAGGGGTTTGTGCTTTACACAAGAGCGTCATAAATACAACTTCAAGCCAAAAAAAAAGGGGAAAACTCACACCAAACAACCATATAACAACAACAGCACTAGTATAAAAAGGTTTAAGGTTTAGTCACATTTGACAAAGAAAAAGAAAAAGTAATTTAAAGGTTTTCCACGGTAAATCACATCAGGCTCAAAAATACTGTTTATTTGACCTGTATGGTAGAATTTTGGGACACAGGAAGCTCAAATGGCTATTGCATATTTATTCAGTTCAACAGTGCAGTTAGTTTTAGTCTTACAGCATCACCATCATCATAATCATTATCATCAACAACAACAACAATAATACTTTAATCTTGACGACATCTGATAAAATGTCATATTTTGAAATAAAATATAGAGATCAGCTGTATGCTGACAGCGTTAATGCCTGCCTTCGTTTTAATAAAGTTAAACCATCTTATTTTCATGATTTGGCACTAGTTAAGCAATAAAAAACAAACAAACAAAACAGAGAAACAAGTATTTTTACCCCAATTCTTATTGACTATTTTACAAATAGAGGGACATTTATTGCCTAATACAGGGGTGGGCAATTCCAGGTCCCGAGGGCCGGTGTCCTGCAGGTTTCAGATCTCACCTTGGGTCAACTCACCTGAATCACATGATTAGTTCGTTTCCAGGCCTCTGGAGAACTTCAGGACATGTTGAGGAGCTAATTTAGCCATTTAAATCAGCTGTGTTGGTTCGAGGACACATCTAAAACCTGCAGGGACACCGGCCCTCGGGGCCTGGAATTGCCCACCCCTGGCCTAATACATCATTTGTCACGCTCTCTTACTTGTTTAGGGGTGATTACTATAATAAACACACACAACAGCTCAGCTGTTAGGCATCTCGTTCCGTTTTGGTTATTTTGTTTTAGTCTCTTTCTGTTTTACGAGGTTCTGTAAATGCGACGTGACGCTTTTCTGACGTCGAGACGGACGGAAGTGATGCAAATCGCGTTTCTCGATCGCTTTAATCGGTTTTGACTCTGATTTCTGCAGATGCAGAGGGGTGATGCTTCTGTGAAACTCACTGTGCTTGGGTAACCTTTGTTCCGCCGCAGGACGCGATGGATCCGTCCAGGAGGAGCGAAAGTGACTGGCAGGGGCTGGTCAGTGAGGTGAGACTGCGAAGACGCAGAAAGGACGAGAATGAGGAAAGAGAGTAAAAAACCTTCACTGACGCACAATAATTGTGGGACAGGTGTCCTGACCGGCTAAAATACTGTGGCGTACATGATCGTTTCACTGTTTTAGTTCTGTCTGCTGTCGCTTGTTCGGATCCACTGAAACACTTGTGTCCAAATTAATCCGAGCTCACGGGATTAAATCTCAGCTGCTGTGGTTTCTCTTACCTGCAAGGACTGCACATGTATGAGGAAGAAGATTTGAGTTTCCTTGTGCCTGCTGAGCCCGTTGCCTTGAAAAGTTACTGACTTGCACCACACTGCGAGTTGCAGCTTTAATGAAGAAACACGTTCAGATGGCTGCATATCAACGCGTTTGCTCGAGTATTTCACTTGAGTGCAGTCAGTGTTGAACTGCTTTGCATTTAAGCTACTGGAGTAGTTTTATCCTAGTCTATGCTTCATGCTACTATTTTTGTCCACAGCTTTGGTTGTGCAATACTTTGCAGACATACACTCATTAGCCACTTTATTAGATACACCCTGCACTGGGTTGAACCCCTTTCCTTTCAGAAGTGCCTTAATTCTTCATGACATTAATTCGACAGAGTACTGGAAACATTTTGGTCCATATTTACATGCTAGCATCACACATCCATGATGTAAAGCTCCTGTCCCACCATCTCTCTCTATTTGACTTAAATCCGGTGAATGTGGAGGCCCCTGCTCAAGAAACTAGTTTTCACAAAGGGTCAGAGGGCATTGTAGCCTCGGTTTCCTGTTCATAGTTGACAGGAGTAGCACCCTGTGTGGTCTTCTGTGGCTGTAGCCCATCTGCTTCAAGATCTCATGTATTGTGCATTCAGAGATGCTCTTCTGCTTTTGAAAATGTTTAACCAATACATCAGATGGACAAGCAGTTAAAATAACAAGGAGCTGCAACGCAAACCGTTGGTATTTTTTTACCATCAGAAAACGTTTTTGTGCCACTATAGTAGTGTATATATGTGGGTTGTTTTGTTTGTTTGTTTTTCTTTTACATGTTTCACAGTGCATTTGGTCTTTAATGATGACCAGAGAACTCTTTAGCCCTCAAATAATCAAATAACGTTATATTGACTACATGCCAGAAGCTTTTGTTTTTCCTCAAAACCTTGCTTTCTCTGCAGTTCCTGGTTTGTAAGCGGAAGTTGGAGAGTAAGAAAGAAGCTCTTCTGATTCTGTCTAAAGAGCTGGACACCTGTCAGCAGGAGAGGGATCAGTACGAACTGATGGCCAACCAGCTCCGTGAGCGACACCAGGGACTCAAGAAGAAGTACAGAGAGCTCATTGTAAGCTGATCTGACTCCGTTTTAAAAGCTGCATCAGAGCAGAGGATAAAAACTACTGCTATTAAACTTTGTGGCATCTAATGACAACTTCCTTTGTCTTTGTGTCACTGACAGGATGGAGATCCTTCTCTGCCTCCAGAGAAAAGGAATCAAGTAAGAGATTTAAAAATGCTAATCACTGCACGCAGAACTGTCTTAACTGTACTTTGATACACTGAAAGTCTCCACAGTGATGCTGGAGACTTTCAGCAAAGTCAGTAATGTGGTCACAAGTTGGAGATCTCTTTGGATGGGATGCTTAACACTTTACTACTAATATTTACTCCTAACTATTAACATCTCTACGGCGCTCTTTGTTTGACAATTACAGCAACTTTATCTTAGAATAATACATCAGATCTTTGCCTGTCTATTTGTCCACAAACTTCTTATCCGTATCTGATGTTAAGATCTCATCATGCTTCTTAGCATGAAGTGCCAACATCCTAAAATGATCCACTTTTATCTATGTTCCTCTAAAACTTTATAAAGTCATTGTATCGTTTTATTTTTACGATGGTAACGTCTGATTTATATCAACAAAAGTTGAGTTTTGTATTATATATTTATCGCGTTACCTAGAAACCACTTAGCAACAAGCTCAAATCACCCAGTTTTAGTGTTTATGCGCCTACAGTACAGCACCTTCTAATGGGATGGTATCATTTTCATTTCACAGTCAACAGCATGAACGGCCCAAACAGTGCTGTAGCATGGGTGTGTACTACTTATCATAATGTGTCATAGCATGACACACACAATGTTCTCACAAGTTGCTCTCTGATATAAAACTGTTGGTTAATGACACAGTAACAAAGTCACCACTGAATGAATCACAGATTTAAAAAAAAAAAATGTAATGACGATTTTATTTTTATGATGCATTTGTTTACATTCAAACTCAGTGTGCTTAAGATCAACAAAAACTGAAAAAACAAGAAGAACAAGAAAATAAAACCTTAAAAGAATTTAACCTGTTTTCTCTCAAAGATCACACAGAAGAAGAAAAAGATTTGGGAAACATATTTAACCACAATTTCTTTCTTTTCTTTTCTTTTTTTAAAGAATTTTACGTTTGCTTGTTTGAACCTAATGTTTCAAATTGGAATGATAGAAGCTCATTTTTTTCAAGTACATTATCTGTCGGGCGCTGTACCTGGAAGACTTCTATATATATATATTCACAAACCAACTTGACAAATGGGGCTAACATGTCTCTGTATTTACTTCATGATCAGGTGAATTTAGCCCAGCTACTGACAGACTCCAGAGAGCGAAACTCTCATCTGTCCGAGGAGGTGAAGGAGCTGAAACAGCGACTACTGGAAGCTCAGGGTGATAACAAGGTATGTTTCTAATGTATATTTGCTGAATCTTTGCCTCTCATTATTCATAAATACATTTCCAACATACCTTTGTACACTTATTTGTCAGTCTAAGTAACGATCAAGTGGATGAGCCTTGTTTATTTTAAGGACAGGTTTCAAATTGTACTGTACAAACACACCAAAGGTGTATAATTGTAGCTTAGTTGAGACTTTTCTTACTTTGTGCTATCACAGCTTCTACGGATGACCATCACCAAACAGAGGCTGGGAGACGAAGAGGTCGGCGCCCGACACTTTCCCGCGCATGAGCGAGAAGATCTGGTCAAACAGTTAGAAAGGGCGAGAGAGCAGGTGAGAGCCCCCTGCTTGATTTTGACTATTCAGCTGATATTCACATAATGGTTCACTTTTTTATGATTTACATTTATTATATACATTATATACTGCCATTTAATAGTTCTAATTGGTTCTTGCATTAGAAAAAGAAAGTTTATATTTATTTATATTTTATTTGTAAGTATTTTTTTTAATTTATTTTAAAAGCAACCACATGAACCCTATTTCCATTTCAGCAAACCCAGTGTTTTCACCCTTAGCTGTCACAAGGTCACCATATCAGTATCAGATGAATATGATTTAAAAAGTATGATAGTTTAAAATATCACATGAGAAATAAAAGTGTTGTGCAGGAAAAAAATGGAAGCGATTAGCAGTTTTCTTTAAATGTAGGTGAATATTAAAGCTGCTAACACTGGTGGCAATTAGATTTCTTTAAGCTGTGACACTTATTAGATGCTGTGCAGCGAGGTTGCATATCCCTTTCTGTCAACCAGTAATTATACTTTAGATAGATGTAAATATATGTCAAGCACAACATGTACATTTCATCCAAATTGGATTGAATCTGTCCCTTAGGTCAGATTTCCTGTTGCCAGAAGGTGGAAGGTGGCGCTAGGATTATAACCGAATATTTGCTTGCAGACCTCTTCTCTTAGCAATAACGTAAAGCTTGGGGGAGATCCGATGATGTTCATCTGAGTTATAGATGAAATGGCTGACAAAATATCAAAATTCACATTATTTAGCATTTTGATTAAACTGACCAAATAAAAAGCCAGTTTGATTCTGAAGGATCGGCATTATTTAGTGTACAACTGTAAATGGGGGGGGAAAAGAGAACACAAAAATGCAGGAACGGGGTGCTAGTAAAGCTTTTATGCATAGCCACAAGTGTCATCAACTTTAAGCAATTCTGCTGGTTGTTCAAAGTTTAATTTGTTTTTTGAGTACGTCAAATCCCTCAACAATGGATTAATTTCAGGAAATAATACCGGTAATAAAATTTGGAGTTTCAAGGAGGTCCTCGCATTAGTTAGTTCCACTTTTAATGAGAAGATGATATATATTTGACAAGAAGAGACTTGTATTGCTAGATAAAATTGTCCTACATCTTGAATCTTGTTTGGGTGCAGAACGAGGTGCTGGAGAACAGCGTGAAGTCGCTCACGGATGAGCTGCAGGATGTTCGAGCAGAGCGGGACGTGTTTCAACAGAAGGCTCATCGTCTCAATGTGGAGATGAACCACATTGTAGGAAATGATGATGTCCGCATCTTAGACATCGACGCGCTCTGCATGGAGAACAGGTTTGTTGCTCTTTTAAAAAGATCATTTTAAGTAGTACCTCTGTGATTGGCTGGCATGTTGAAGCAGTGATTTTCAAAAGTCTATTCATGTACACGTGCTGTCTTGCAATATATAGTTACATACACTGATCAGACATAACATTATGACCACTGACAGATCAACTGAACAAGACTAATTATCTCTTCATCGTGGTACCTGTTAGTGAGTGGGACGTATTAGAAAGCAAGTGAACATTTTGTCCACAGAGTTGATGTGTTGGAAGTAGGAAAAATACGCAAGCATAAGGATAGTTCAGGCTCTGGCCTCTTTCACCAGGATGATGCACCCTGACACAAAAGCAAAAATAGTTCAGGAATGGTTTGAGGATCACAACAACAAGTTTAAAGTGTTGACTTGGTCTCCATATTCCCCCAGATCTCAATCCAATCAAGCATCTGTGGGTTGTGCTGGACAAATAATGAGTCTAGGGACAAATGGGGTCATAATGCTGTGCTTGATCTATAGATACAGAATTTAGATAAAGATTTACTGAGAAATTCTTCTCTACTGTTGAAACAGGTTAAACTGAACAGCATTTGTGGTTTCTGACATTTCAGGTATTTGCATGAGCGACTTAATCAACTTCAAGAAGAGGTCAACTTGCTCAAGACAAATCTGCTGAAGTACAAGGTAGTTGTAGTTTTTTTTTCTGTAATTTCATATATATTTATTGTATGTTATCCTTTTTTTTTTTTTTTTTTTTCTTTTTTCTTTTTTTTTTTTTTTTAAACTCTTTTCTCCAAACTGTTTCCTGCTGATGTCAGAGTGCCCTGGAGTGTAGGAAGACCTCTAAAATCAGTGGAAAGCCCAACAGCAGTGCTCTGACTGGGGTGCTTTCTGCTAAACAAGGTCAGAGGAATCATGCTAGTTCAAACATCTACACTTTCTATTATGCACATATTACCCTTTAAATGTGTGAGTTCAGTTTTATTCAGTGTCTCGTGGGAAATGATGACTGCTGTTTCTTTTAACCGTGGCTCGTGACGTGCTTGCAGTGAAGGAACTGCTGCTGTCTGAAGAAAACGGCTGCAGTTTGCCGGTGACTCCTCAGTCCATCTCAGACCTCAAATCTCTCGCCACAGCCCTGCTGGAAACCATCCACGAGAAAAACATGGTGATTCAGCACCAGCGCCAAATCAACAAGTACTAAAATTCAGACTTCACTCGCACTCTTATTATGTGCTCCATAGATCACGGGTGTCAAACTGCATTATAAATAAATGCTCCTGTAGTAAATGAAAGAAATCTGTTAGCATGAGTTGGTGGACTTAAATTGTAAGAAATAAATGTGTAAAATTACAGAAAAAGCTCTGGTGTGCCGTTGCCCAGACTGTTCTGCAGAACATTTTTGTTAAGTCACAGAAAACTTTTTGTTCTTAGTATAAATGGCCTTGGAGTCTTTGCTATTAATAAAGCCTGCAAAATTTATGAAAATGAAGTTAATAGTTCATAATGTATGCCCTCCTTCACATTTTCCAAGACTGCCAGGCTGATTCTGCCCCCTAGGCCTTTTATTTGACACCCCAGCTGTAGATTTTTAGCCACTTCACTTCTTGATGTAATGATGGGTCAACTGCAATATCCTTTTTTTTTTCCCCCATTAGGATTCTTGGAAATCGAGTAGCCGAGCTGGAGAAGAAACTAAAAACACTGGAGATGTCCGGATTATGGAGCCTTCCAGGTTATTATAATTGTCTCAATATACTGAGACATGTGCATATCACTCTAACCTGTGCTAAGAATACTGTTTTTACAATAATTCCTCTTCCTTTTTCTGCCCTTTTGCTTCTTGCAACCTGGAGGCCTGACTTATAATGTGTCTCTGGGAATATGCGGAAGTATGTTTCTCCAAAAACGATGTCATCTACGTCATAAACGCTCAACTTAATCTTCTTCTCATATCCACCAACACTTCTTATCGCTATCTAATCCAACCTTTTTTAAGTAGCTGTTTATGTGAACCACTTTTCTGAAAGCTTACTTTGACTGTTTTGTGATAACAGGGGGAAGAGACGCCATCATCCTGAACACGCAGCTAGTGGATTCGACCGATCCATCTGATTCTCCGGGACAGAACGGTGATTATTCAGTGGAGTTATTCCTCTCTTGGTCAACAGCAGTTAAAATAGGAGCTGCATTTCTTGAATGTTATTTTTCTGATTTGTTCTTAAAGGTGACAAAAGGTCAAACAAACCAGCTGAGCACGAGAGCTCTCCAGAAGACAGTGTAACACCAGCTGCGTCAGATTTTCAAGATGACGCACCAACACCATCATCGTGTGTCGAGGCCTCGAACCAAAACTGCTCACCACAGTTGGACGAGCAAGAGTCCTCAAGGCCTCAAACAGAAATGCCAGCTAGTGAGGAGTGCCAGGAAAGTGGCCAATCACAAAGCACTGCAGTTTTTACCAGGTTTGCAACAGAAGAGGGTCTGAGTGACTCCAGTGCTGATGTGAAATACTTGAACAGACCTGATCCCTCAGACCCCGGCCACTCACAGCAACTCTCAGAGAACTCAGTCCCAACAGCTGGAGGAGAGGAGGAGTCAGATGAATGCACTGTAGGGGGGGAAAGTGTTGAAACAGAGTGTAATGTAATAGAGAGAAATAGTCACGTTACATCATCTACTACTGTGTCTACTGCAGCCTCCGAAGAGCAGCAGGAGGACGTCCTGACTACCGCGGATGTTTGCAGTAGTCAGGAGGAGTTGTGATGTCGCACAGCATTAGGAAAAAACCAAAACTAATTAAAGTATTTACAAAATCCATAAAGCTCTTTAATTATTTTTTAAATAATTCAAAAATCAAAAAAACTGATAAACGAATCTTTGGAAAACAGCATATTAGATTTCAGATGAGTGTGAATGAATCAACAGTGACTCCTACCAAACTGAAGAGTATTAACGATACTCTTCAGATGCTCTATTGTATCTCTGCTTTCACTCGGTGCATTGTCTGAGTTCTGCACCACCTTTTGAACTGATGTCAATGTGACCTAAAGTAACTGGACACCAGTGATTCGTCATCCCCAAACCATACTCGCAGGAGTAACAATATTCGCTCCTGTGAGAGTTTCTCTGAGAGTTTTAAAACGTTCATTCATTCACTCGCACGTTTCATGTAGTCTGCATATCTAATGTGGCAAAACAGTGATTTCTCTTTATTAACACCAGAAAAGATGCATGCATCAGTGCTGTATGTGTTATACTTAAAGGTTTCTTTCTGCTTTTTGAAGGTAACATTTACAGAGTTGTCTGCTTTAGGCATATGAATTCTTTTCCTTATTAAATCACATAATAAAAAGGAGTTAATGATGATCTTTTAAATGACCTTTGTTAGGTCATGAACCGGCTCCTTACTGTCAAGAATTCAGCCCTGGCATGATTTAATTCAGTCACCACGAGGATAAAAGCAATTTGACAAAGATGACAGGAAGCACTGTGTGCTTGTTCTAAATACGATGTGCCCAACGTGAACCAAGCACAAACAGACCTTCTGCTTTACTTAACATTCGCAGCGTATAATCAGCAAAGCCGCATATGACAACGCTATGAGTTCATGAGACCGTATGATGATGTGATATGTCAACAATGTGTAAAAGCTAACAAATGGTTAACATTCAGAGACTACATGTTCTAGTAGTGCTCATCACATCAAATATTACGAAACGGTCAGATAATGTACAGAACAAGCAATATGTTATCAGAAAGTATAATAAAAAATGTGGTTATGATCTGAGAGGAGAGCTAAAAAAGAAAAAAATAGGGTGAACAACAAAGAAGAGCTGGTTCAAATTAACCTGTGCAGTGAATTTGTGGAATAATATGGAGAAGGGTTTTGAAAATGTGCACAAATATAAATCAGTCTTAAGAAATTATACATGGAAAAAAAAAACACTTATAAATCAGTATATGGAAGCAGAGTATTAAATATTAAACTCTGCATGGATATTTGGGTTGAACACTGTGAGGTGATATGATGGTTATACTGTGCATAAAGATATAAAAATATTTTTAGATTGTTGTATAGGTACATTTATTTATAGATACAGGTATATATTATGCTCTCTAACCAAAAACAGACATATGATTTAAACAGGAAGTAGGAATTGGAAAGCATTTGCTTCCTTCTACTCCTTTTCGAACAGGAAATGGTCAGTATTTTATGGGGGATCAGTCTGTGGAGTTTATTTAATATAATGGCTTCTTTATTTCATACCCATTTTTTAATATTTATTAACATTTGTTACTTATATGTTGGAAATAAAGATTTCATTCCTTTTATTCATTCAAATATGAGATGAGAGAGATGATGAGATAGCCTTTATTTGTCAGTTGCAGGTCTTTTGCCCACAACCGAGATGACAGACCTTGCCGACCGTACATACAATACACAAACATCACATTGGGGAGACGGGTCAGGCTAGGTAGCGAGGAAAAAAAACATTGAAATGTGTAACACAAAAGGATAATACAGGAATGCACAGATATCAACACACCATGTGTTAAATGCTATACGACAGCATGCTACTGTGTAAATTAAGACAGTCTCGGTTGTTTCTTTTATCTGACCTAATTTATTGACAGACATTTGATAATTACAAGAGTCATTTCTCGAAGCTCCTCCTGAAATATAACACACTGACATCTTGATCTTATTTTTTTTTTTATTAGAAAATTTGTACAAATTACCTTTTGTTTTTGACTTTAAAAACCATTGTATTTGTATGCATTTTTATGTATTCTGTATTTATTTATTTTTACACAAGACCACAGCTACGACTAACTAACTTCGAGCTACAAAGACAGCACAGCTGAGGCTGATGGTACTGAAATTTATTTCAATAATTTTGGTCACAACTTAAGGACCAGGATAAGCTGAGAGGTGAATCTGATGATGGAGCCAAAGGAAAAGCAGTCCAATCATATATTTGGTTTGTTGATACTCCAACCAACCAACTGTACCATTACTAATATTGAACACCATAATTATGCTAATTTGTAGTAAGAAAACTCTTGAACAATTATTAAAGCATGTTTCTAATACTTCTAAGAAGCTACTATGCATTTTGGCAGGATGTGGGTTTAACCACCTCGTTATTTTTTTTCTTGGTATCAAACTGGAAGTAGAGTATAGCACACTACTGTAGGTTAATTCCTCCTCAGCCGCCTGGAGTACTGCTTAAAGTTCATATTCCAGAGATTGGGGGACGAAACCCCAATAATACAGCATGCGAGCCTTCGGCCTGCGTTTCCATGCAGCAGGCTCCCAGCGTCTCCACCACGCCCTAAGTCGTCTATCTTTTCATGAATCACCACTGCTCTCCCAAACACAGACAGGCTTCCAAACAGTGTTGCATCAGATTCTAGCATTGTATTAATCTTCCCTTGCTGGGGCTCAAAGTTTCCAAAGTCTCCAGGGTGGTTAGGGTGATTTACACCATATGGATTGTAGTGGCCACCGGTGGAGTCACATCCCCGGCTCAGGTCTCCATACTGATGGATGTGCACCGCTCTGGGCTCCGGACTGCCGTCTCTGGGGAAGCCACTAAACCGGAGAAGGACCTTGACTTTCTCCTGAGGATGATCCTGCTTGAACAACACATGGCCGTACACTTTGGGCAGGTCCTCCGGGAGAGAGGTGCTGGGTCTCACCTTGCAGACTGCATACAGGGTGCCGTTGTTCTGCAAGACCTCTGGAGCCAATGTGTCGCTGGATGCTAAGACACATTGTTGACAGCCTGCCAGCAAAACCAACAAAGCAGCTTCCAGTATACCCACTGACCTGTAAGATATTAAAAAAAAAATTAGGACAAGACCCCTCTGGCATGAAGGACAATTAGTGACTATAGACCAATTAAGGCAATATCTAGATTGTTCACCTTGGTAAAAAAAAAAAACGTCCTGCTATTGCATTTCACAATACAGCAGTACATTCAGAAATATTGTTATTGTTAAGAATCCACACTGGGGAAGCTATAATTATGTAATTATTATCGCTAACATGTTATGTAACTGCTAAAACTCAACTCTACACAGGGTTTAAACGAGCCTCTCTTATATCATAGAACAATTTTACATAATTTTTATTTACAATCTCCATCTGCATCTAGGTATAAGGTGTACTTTAATTTACATTAATGTAAAACTTCAGTGTTTCTAAGTCTGAGGACAAAGTGGCACTCAAAAGCTTCTCAGTTAATGTTTTTCTGACGATGTTTTTAGGCGCACACAACATCGCCCAAAAGTACAAGTGGTTAACTACAGACTAAATGTCGCAGGAATGCAAATAAAGTTAAGTACACAGTGCCAAACAAAGTCCACTTACGCGTATCGATGCATGGTCACCTGTAAAAGGCGCAGAAAAGGCTGTAAATTAAACGTAATGGTTTTCACAAGCCGAGCGCTGCAGTCTGCAGGGTGAGGATGCAAAGCGTTTTCAAACAATGTTGTATAAACTCTTGTGAACAAATGGGCGTTGCTGTTTGGCGAGGGTGGAGCAAGGGACTTGACAAGTCATTTGATGATTTGATGAGTAAATCTCGAAATATTCGACCCCGTTACATTACCGTTCAGTTTGTGGGTAACAACAGAAAATGAAATATTTTATTGTTCTCACGTGGTATCACACGGAGTCATTTTAACAAACCCAGGACGTTTTGCCTGATAAGAGCATAATCACGTCTGTGTAAACTCGATTCATAGAAACCTTAACGCTCAATGTACCACGTTCTCCAACCACGTTTGTCCGTGATTTGGGAGAGGGCGCAAACTGACAGGGTCAGCCTGATGTTGCTTGTGTCGCACTTGTGCCCATTATTATTATTATTATTATTATTATTATTATTATTATTATTATTATTTAAAATGAAAGGGCAGCACAGAGTCCTATGAAAAACTAAGTACATCTATTACTGCTCCCACAGGAATTAAGAGCAGCCAGATGTTCCTAATCAAATACACTTGATAGTCAATCGTCAGAAAGTGTGAGCACCTCCATAAAAGCCAGTTTGTTGGTCTGGCGCATTCAGGTGCCGCAGTCTTCCCAGGAGTGGATATCCCAGCAAATGTATACATAAGTTCATAAATGTATTAAGAATAAATAGCTAAATAAAACAAGAGCAGTTAGCATGTTAAATGTTTACATTCATGGCAATACAAATAGAAAAAGCCTGAACAAGTATGGCTTGTTTGGAAGGGTGTCAAGGACAAAGTGTCTTCTTTCCAGGAAAACCATGACAGCACAACTTAGGTTTACAAAGCTGAACAAATCACAACTCCTGTAGAACAATGTCCTTTGGACAGATTGGAGCAGAGTGGAGATGTTAGGCAATAATGCAAAGTGCCACATTTGGTGAAAACCAAACATAGCATATCAGCACAAACACTTCAGGGGTGATGAGGGGTGATGATTTGCAGTAGTTTGCAGCCACAGGGCCTGGGCACCTTGCAGTCAGTTGACCATAAAGTCCTCTGTATACCAAAGTATTCAGTAGTCAAATGTGAGCCCATCTTAGCCAAAAAACTGATCATGCAACAGGACAATGAATCCAAGGAGACCTGCAAATCTACAGCAGAATGTCTGACAAAGTAAAGAATTGTAGTGTTGCAATGGCCGGTGTGTCATGTACTGATATGGCTATGTCTTAAGGTGATGACCTTTGAACCGGATGTTGTTGTCCGAGGGAAGCCCCGTTAAGTGGCTAGTTGTAAGATGGACAGTGTTCAATAAAGCAACGTAAAGACCGTGCTTTATGTCCTGATTCAATTCAGAGTGCTCTGCCTAATTTAGTAATAAGGTGAGCATACAACAGGTGTGGTGGGGCGTTACGAGAGCTGTGCATGAACCAATGAATGCAAACCTCAATGAAATGAAGCACTCTGCAGAGTCGGCCATAATTCCTCCACAGTGATATATGACACTAGGACTTTATAGAACCCATGGGAAAACCTTTCATATGACTTTAAAGTAGAATAAAAAATATTTTTGATCTATGCTCAATCATCCAGGTAAGTAAATCTGTACTGTTTATAAGGTTTCGGTGGATGAGTGACAAAATGTTTCTCCCACTGAAAACGTTACATCCATATGAACACTAAAAAAATATATATATAATTTTGTTAACTGTAATAGATTAGGCCTAGAATTTTCCCCCAGTGACACACTATAAGCCCCTACCACCACTTCTAAAACATCTGTTTTCGTAATAATAAATAGATGTGCCTGATTTTCTGTGTGATACGATTATCAAATTCATTGTTTAAGGACCAGTAGCTCAAACAAATGGGCAAAAAACGTGTTTTTATTTGCTTATTTTTAATGTGCCAAATTTCTTTGAAATCCAATAGAAAATAAAAAGTATTATATGGTTATATGACTATATATAGAGCATTGATAATAAGTGAAAATCCATTTGAAAGAGATTGCCGTGGAAACACCAGTGAAGACTCCACAACAGTAGGTGGCGCTTGCTGAAATTGTGTTACACAAATACGAAAAGAAGAAAACACTTCGGTCGGAGAACTTGCAGCACAGGAATCAGGAAATATAACCTGCCGGGTAGACCTGTGCCCGCGTTAATTGTTTCACAGAAAGCCACATTTTACCTTTAAGATGTCAAAAAGACATCGTTTGGATTTGGGTGATGACTACTCCTCCAGCAAGAAGAGGTCCGACGGGTGAGTGAAGTCCCACAGTTATCGCTCTCAAACTAGTCGGGTACAAGCTAACTGCTAGCTGCCGCTCTCGGTCACCATGGATGGAAGATGGGAGCTGAGAAAATATAACCCTAAGCTGCTCATGCTGCAGCTCTGCTTTATTCGCTGTTTCTTGATAGCACCTGAATGATCGTGCAGCGCGAACAGAAACGTGCTAAGTGCTTGTATTAAAAAAAAAAATACCGTAGACGTTGGGCTAACAAACGAAGCATCAACGTTACCTTCATCGTAGCGGGGGCACGTGTGTTTGGCTAACGTTAACATAGCTCCTTATCTAACCCGTGTTGGTTCATCTAGCCAGCCGTGGCTTCGATTTAAAAGACTGTGATTTGGTTCTTAAAATAGCCATCTAATGTTGTACTATACTAGCTGCGAATTAAAATTGTCTTTGGCGCCGATTAAGCTAGCAGAAACTTTAGCGTCTCTTAGCACTCACATGTTTTACGTTGTGCTCGTGTGTGTTTATTTCAGTGAAAACCTCCATAACAGACTTACAGATGCGAAAGAAATCGTGGCAATTCTTTTTAAATTTGCAGGATTTCATTGAGATTGACTGTTCAAACTACCAGTAAAAGTAGGCTAAATATTGACAGTTTGCAAATAAGTAAATTGTGACCCATTTATATATATATATATAAACTTCAAAGCCCTCAAAGTATTTGATGTGATGTTAGAAACATTTGCTGTAGCTGTGTGTGCTTGTTAAACTGACAGTGTGCACCCACTGCAGATATGTCAGTATCTGTCTAAATGCAAAAGTAAACGTCAGGTAGTTTAGAAGTGGCACTGCTATAAGATCATAATTTAAACAGACTAGTGTCAGGTTCGTATTATAACTTTAAAATATCACAACACAAAATCATAAGTATGAGGACAGCGATGTAGAATGCAAAGGAGTGACAGTTGGGTTCAAGGTGGGCGTGGGATTACACCAGGGATCGGTTCTGAGCTCCTGCCATGGTGATGGACAGACTGACAGATGAGTTCAGGCAGGATCCTCTGTGGACTATGATAACAGAGGATGGATCTGCAGAGAGCAGGTGGAGGAGAGTCTGGATAGAAAAAGAATGAAAGTCAGTAGAACTAAGACAGAATACATGTGTGCGTGAATGAGAGGGAGACAAGTGGAAAGGTGGAGTTACAAGTAGTAGAGATGGTAAAGATGGATGAGTTTAAATAGCTATGAACTGAGGAAAAGAAATGTGAAGAAGAGAGTGCAGGTAGAGTGGTGTGGGTGGAGACCAGTGTCAGGGGTGGTGTGAGACAGAAGGATGGAAGCAAGAGTGAAAGGGGACATTTATGAGACAGTTGTGTAACCTGCTATGACTCTGATTTGGACATGGTGGCACTGACAGAAAGGTAGGTGGCTGAGCTGGTGATGTCAGGTTTTTATTAAGAGTGACCAGAATAGGCAGTGCATTAGAGGGACAGCTCAGGTTAAGCAGTTTGGAGACGAGGCAGAAAGAGGAGGGATAGTAGATATCATACTCAACATCGTTTGTGCAATATGTTTCCAAGCATGAGGGAATCAGGAGGACCCCAGACGAGGTTCATGGATGTAGTGAAGGAGGACTTCATTACATCCATGGGTAGTGTAGTGGGTGCGATAGAGGAGGATGCAAGGGATAGGGTGAGATGGAGGCTCACTATGGCAAATAAATTTGCAATAGGCTGTCATTTAGTGCCTATCAATTAAAGTGGTGAAAAGGTCGGTAGACAGTTTAAACATGTTGAACGCATCAAGCATGCTTGAATATGGGAAACATTGGACAATGTCCCAACTTTACTCTCATTGCCCTGAGATTGCAAACTGTAACCTGATTATTTCTTTTACAATTAGAATGTTGACAATGATGTGCTGTTCTAATGTTGACAGGAGAGACCGGGACCGTGACAGAGACCGTGAGGACCGTTCGAGGGATAGGGACCGAGACAGAGACCGTGATCGGGACAGAGACCGGGACAGAGAACCAAAGCCATCTAGTGCCCCATCTAACAGCACACCCGCTGCTTCAGCCTTACCACCGCTCAAGCAAATGGTCCTACAACAGCAGATCAACCCATTCACCAACCTGCCCCATACTCCCCGCTACTATGAGATCCTGAAGAAGAGGCTACAGCTTCCAGTGTGGGAGTACAAGGAAAGCTTCACCGACATCATCACACGTCACCAAAGCTTTGTGCTTGTTGGAGAGACTGGCTCCGGCAAGACAACACAGGTATGAAGTCAAGTGCATTGGTGCGTCTCTTATGTGTCAGTAATCTTGTGCTACCCTTACTGAAAAAAGCCAACAGTGTGATGTAGAGCTGGGCGATAGAACGATAACGATATGTATCGCGATATAACTTTTACTCGATAGAGAAATTAAGCTATCGCGATAGACCTCGCCGCTCTTGTCCTCAAAAAAAAAAAAAAAAAAAAGGTCAGCCAATCCAAATTAAGTAGCGCAGAGCCGAACCAATCACAGCCGCAGCGTCACGTCGCGTGACTTGTTATGTACAGCACAAGTGCCAAGCCGCACGTGTGTTTGTTTGGGAAGCAGCCAGCGGGTAATGGAGCCAGCGCGTAATGGAGGAAATGAGTGTGCCGACTAGAAAAATCAACCGAGCGTGACCGAAGAGAAAACAGATGATGGTTCCAATGCCGGAGAGATTGTCGAACGGAAGAGCCATAGAAGTTCTGTAGTTTGAAGGTATTTCAGCTATTTCAAGTCTGACAAAAATAGAGTAGCGTGCACTGTAAATTGTGCCGAAAGCAAGTCTGGAAATACAATAAACTGGTGCATGCGTCACACTGCGCCACGTTATTGTTTCGGTGAAATGAATTTCTACAATACTGTTACTGTTAATTCTACTCTCTGCAGTGTTTAAATGCTTACATATACACACACAGTTACTGTCCCTCCACACTTACGACTCGGTTCTGCTTCTATGCCCCAGCTTTGTTTACTTTTTCCCACCGAGGCTTCTAGACTTCTGATTGGCCAACATTTCTGCACGGTTAGGAATCTAGCGCCACCTGCTGCTTTGGCATGTTCATAGCAGCGTTTTCCTTCATTTCTGCCTTTATGTGTGGACGGGATTATTTTTTAAAACGAAAATGGAAAATCTCAGTTTTCAAAAATACCCGTGTACGTGTGGACGTAGCCTCAGTCTCTGACTGGAAGCGCTAATTCGTCATTCGGCTTTTATCAGACTAAAGTAACTGTTAAAACTGTTTGAAAAGCTAAGCTATACAACAAGGAGAGATTGAGAATTTCCTTTTAGTTCTCAGTTTATTTGATATTGACAAAAGTTAGTCAGTTTTGTCTGTTCTTCTGTAAAACAAACTAAGATTTATTTTTAGAATTAATATTTTGTTTCTAAGTGGAATTGACAATTTAGTCTGTTTCGTTTGTTCTATTTTGAAACTTAAACGCTTTAGCGGCTGCCTTTTGTGTAGTTTGCAATATTTGCCTTTATTTATCTGAAAAAGTCTCATGTTCCTTAAGTACATCTACCCTGTTGAACTTATTATGGGAAATAAATATTTAAATAAAAACAAGCTGCTGATTATTTCACATTTTACTTGTGAGCAACGGCACATTTAAATCTTACAAATATAGTTATTTGGCTTATATCGTGATAGATATCGTTATCGCCTGAAATGAAAAAAACATATCGTGATATGAAAAAATCTCATATCGCCCAGCTCTAGTGTGATGGCACAGTGTAAATGCATATCTTTTTTTTTTTAAATTGATTTGGTTTTATTAGATTCTCTGCAACCTTTGATTAAATCTGCAGATCCCACAGTGGTGTGTGGATATGGTTAGAAGCTTGCCTGGTCCTAAGCGGGCAGTAGCCTGTACTCAGCCCAGAAGAGTAGCAGCCATGAGTGTGGCTCAGAGGGTGGCGGACGAAATGGACGTCATGCTTGGACAGGAAGTTGGCTACTCCATCCGATTTGAGGATTGTAGCTCTGCCAAGACTATATTAAAGTAAGTGGTGCTGTGAGTGAATGAGATGGTTTGATTCAGAGAATCTGCTTTTCACTGGCACAGAGCAGCCCAACCTAACAAAGCATTGTTGTTTCTTCAGGTACATGACAGACGGTATGTTGTTAAGAGAGGCCATGAATGACCCACTGCTGGAACGATATGGTGTGATCATTCTGGATGAGGCTCATGAGAGAACTCTGGCCACAGACATCCTGATGGGAGTACTGAAAGAAGTGGTTCGTCAGAGATCAGATCTGAAGGTATTTTTTTTTTTTTCTTCACCCAAGTGGGATGTAATTTTAATGTATCTATGTCTTTACAAACAGGTGCTTCCTAGATTAAAAAAAACCTAAAAAAAACCAAAAAAAACCCCCCAACTAATCTAGCTGATTTAAAAACAAGATTTAATTTCTACTCAGAATATTTAAAACATTTAGTAAGGAAAACAAAAGCAGGTGTGCCAGGTGAATTATGCTTCTTTCTAGTTGCCTCAGAAGTTGGATGTTGGATTTAGGAGTGACACCACTCACAAGTTGAGTATGTTCCAGTAGTAAAGTTAGAAACGCAACGAGCAGCAGGATTTGATTAGCCATTCATGCATCAGTAGGAAATGGACAGTTCAGTAGGAAATATCACTAATGGAGCATGTCAATGGTCATTAGCCATGTTAAATTAAGCAGTGTCTACTGGAGGTGGCCTTTGATGCTTGCCATGGTTGTAATTTGTTATCACTTTAGTTGTCCCCAGAAAATGTAATTTTGCACACAAAGCTGGATTGGATGTGGCCACTAAAGACGCTGGTTAGAATTCCAACCAGGGACAAAGACCAGAAGAGACAGGAAGTCAGAAATTGGGACAGTGTGGAGAATCTGGTCAATGTAAAAAAACAAAACAAAAAAGAAACCTGGGGTAGGCTAAAACCTCCACTTTTAGAGGTTTCTGGTGTGATGTGAAGTTGTGTGAATGACAGAAGAAAATGCAGATGGGGTATTTAATGTATAGAGAAGGATGATTGCATACATAGGAATTTTCATAAAAGCTCCATCTTTTGTTACCATGTAATAACATTAAGAGCACTATACAGCTAATATCATACAGAGATGATACCATTGCAGATATTTGTAAGATTTAAGTATTTTATATACCCACATATAAACTTTGTGTGCAGGTGATTGTCATGAGTGCCACACTAGATGCTGGGAAGTTCCAGGTGTACTTTGACAGCTGTCCTCTTCTAACTATTCCTGGACGTACACATCCTGTTGAGATCTTTTACACTCCGGAGCCAGAGCGGGACTACCTTGAGGCGGCAATCCGTACTGTCATCCAGATTCATATGTGTGAGGAAGAGGAAGGTGATTGTCTTCTCTTCCTCACCGGTCAAGAGGTAAAGCTCATAATTCTCAGGTTACAGTTCCAGTAGACTTTAATTTGAAGCAGCACACCCTCCACTGATTCAAAATGCAAGGTTATAATACTTTTTTTTTTTTTTTTTTCTTTCAGGAAATTGATGAGGCATGCAAACGGATCAAGCGTGAGGTAGATGACCTGGGTCCTGAGGTCGGAGACATCAAAATCATTCCACTGTATTCCACGTTGCCTCCACAGCAGCAACAAAGAATCTTTGAGCCTCCTCCTCCAAGGAAGCCAAATGGTGCAATAGGAAGAAAGGTACAAGTTTGAAATAAAGTCAAGGAGATTAAGGTTTTAAAATGCATTTCCTGTAAATTTGCTGAAGGTATTACATTCGCAGATGGTTTTTAAGGCTAGTGGAGAATAATGATGACCAATAACATTCATTTTGTACATCGGTTTTAAAGTTATTGCAGTTTCACGTCATTTACATAGTTGTCTTTATTATCTCAATAGCCTGCATTGTAAGATGTAGGTTGTTTTTTTTTTTTGACTGACACTAGGGGGCACTAAAGTATTCCTGAAGTCTGATTCTGGGACGCAAATGTTACCCTGTGTGTATTACAAATGGAAAGAAAAGAAACTGATTTCTGATAAGGCACAGTAGATCAGACCAAGGATAATATATAACAGAATTCTTATGTCTTTAAGAAAAATGCACATTCAGGCCATTTGTGGCAAATAAAAAGTGCCAATACTGTGCTGTGGCCTAAATATAATGGATGAGTTTTGCTTTTGTGTGCAGAAACCCCTTTTAAACAAACAAACAGATTCTCACCTATCAGGTTTCAAATATTTTACATCACTTTGCTTCTTCCCTCAGGTTGTGGTGTCGACAAACATCGCTGAGACTTCTCTAACAATTGATGGCGTGGTGTTTGTCATTGACCCTGGATTTGCCAAACAAAAGGTAGACCAAAAGTGACTCACCTGATTGCTCAGCTTTATGATTAGTTTGGTCTCAAGTGATGTGAAAGTGACTGAAATGTAGATGTTTATGATTTTGTTTTTTGTTTTTTTCATCTCATTGTAGTAATCTATCATGAGAGCTGTTGTACCTAAACATGCTTTGCCACGTGTGTCTAGGTGTACAATCCTCGAATCAGAGTGGAGTCTCTGCTCGTTACAGCCATCAGTAAAGCTTCTGCCCAGCAGAGGGCAGGACGAGCTGGAAGAACACGTCCAGGGAAATGCTTCCGTCTCTACACAGAGAAGGCCTACAAAACAGAGATGCAGGCAAGTGATTTTGTTGTTGTTGAGGTTTGGATAAAGGCATCGTAAACTGTGAAGGACCTTGTATGTCCTTCACAGGGGACACACAGATTTTCAAATGCACCTGAAATTTTGGTTTGGAGGCTTTTGCAAAGAAGCGGCAGTGTGAGTCACAGAAGCCCAAAATGACATCAGCTCATCAAATGAAAGGAAACTTTATACCGAATACTGAGTTATGCTGGACTAACCTGATTCCTGAAACATTGAAATAAAGTTATATTGTAGTAAACTTTCCTAAATTAGAGGCATGCCATCAGACTGCTGCCTTCATATGGATGCAGCAGTGTCAAGAAGTAAGAGTTTACACAGTGTAAATACTGCAGACGTCACTTCACATTCATGATCATTTGTAGATCACGCGGATTGCTTGAATGGTGATCACTCAAGCACAAAGATTTAAACTCTTTGCTGCCTTCGAAGTGAACAATCTGCCATATAAATTCAGCGTTATGTCTTCTCCACAGTTTGCCCTTGTACATAGGTCGCTCATGTTGTGTGACAAAGCCTCTCAGACATTATGCTAAGAGCTCTGCCCTTGTTAGCACCTCATATCCCCTCACTTCACCACATCAGGTTAATCTTTGTGCTGCTCGCTCCTTCTTCAGGATAACAACATTCATTATATTTGACTTTATTATCGTCCCTTTTTAGGATAACACATACCCTGAGATTCTTCGCTCAAACTTGGGATCTGTAGTGCTTCAGCTTAAAAAGCTGGGTATTGATGACCTTGTCCACTTTGACTTCATGGATCCACCTGGTAAGTCAGCCTGCAGTCTTATTGTGAACTGTAAGTAGTCCTTTTATGCTAGTTAGCCATGGCTAGCTGACCTCACAGTCTCTCCTCCATGCAGCTCCTGAGACGTTGATGAGGGCCCTTGAGCTGCTTAACTACCTGGCAGCTCTCAACGATGACGGTGACCTGACGGAGCTGGGCTCCATGATGGCAGAATTTCCTCTGGACCCCCAACTGGCAAAGATGGTCATTGCGAGCTGCGAGTTTAACTGCTCCAACGAGATCCTTTCCATTACTGCCATGCTGTCAGGTAATGCCCAGGACTGGGCTGACATCTTACTTGCCTGTTGTAGGCCAAGTCCCTTTGGGTTAACACTTCTGATTACAGGTAGTGTTAAAAATAATCCCAATGTACGTCCAGTTTGTGCACATTTTCTACTCCTCTAAACCAGCCATTCCCAAAGTCAAGAGTGCTGCGGCCCATTTAAAACACAGAATATCCCACGGGGCCCACCAAGTCTTATCTATCTCTTGCATAATAAATTTACTGAATAATGATGAGATGTATAGAAAGCTTATTAAAGAGGTGCTATTATCCTTTTCTTTATTCTGTCTCATGTATAAAAGGTACTGTCAAACTGAGGGATGCTCATAGAGCTGGGCGATATGAGATTTTTTCATATCACGATATGTTTTTTTCATTTCAGGCGATAACGATATCTATCACGATATAAGCCAAATAACTATATTTGTAAGATTTAAATGTGCCGTTGCTCACAAGTAAAATGTGAAATAATCAGCAGCTTGTTTTTATTTAAATATTTATTTCCCATAATAAGTTCAACAGGGTAGATGTACTTAAGGAACATGAGACTTTTTCAGATAAATAAAGGCAAATATTGCAAACTACACAAAAGGCAGCCGCTAAAGCGTTTAAGTTTCAAAATAGAACAAACGAAACAGACTAAATTGTCAATTCCACTTAGAAACAAAATATTAATTCTAAAAATAAATCTTAGTTTGTTTTACAGAAGAACAGACAAAACTGACTAACTTTTGTCAATATCAAATAAACTGAGAACTAAAAGGAAATTCTCAATCTCTCCTTGTTGTATAGCTTAGCTTTTCAAACAGTTTTAACAGTTACTTTAGTCTGACAAAAGCCGAATGACGAATTAGCGCTTCCAGTCAGAGACTGAGGCTACGTCCACACGTACACGGGTATTTTTGAAAACTGAGATTTTCCGTTTTCATTTTAAAAAAGAATCCCGTCCACACATAAAGGCAGAAATGAAGGAAAACGCTGCTATGAACATGCCAAAGCAGCAGGTGGCGCTAGATTCCTAACCGTGCCGAAATGTTGGCCAATCAGAAGTCTAGAAGCCTCGGTGGGAAAACGTAAACAAAGCTGGGGCATAGAAGCAGAACAGAGTCGTATGTGTGGAGGGACAGTAACTGTGTGTGTATGTAAGCATTTAAACACTGCAGAGAGTAGAATTAACAGTATTGTAGAAATTCATTTCACCGAAACAATAACGTGGCGCACAGTGTGACGCATGCACCAGTTTATTGTATTTCCAGACTTGCTTTCGGCACAATTTACAGTGCACGCTGCTCTGTTTTTTGTCAGACTTGAAATAGCCGAAATACCTTCACACTACAGAACTTCTATGGCTCTTCCGTTTGACAATCTCTCCGGCGTTGGAACCATCATCTGTTTTCTCTTCGGTCACGCTCGGTTGATTTTTCTAGTCGGCACACTCATTTCCTCCATTACGCGCTGGCTCCATTACCCGCTGGCTGCTTCCCAAACAAACACACGTGCGGCTTGGCACTTGTGCTGTACCTAACAAGTCACGTGACGTGACGCTGCGGCTGCGATTGGTTCGGCTCTGCGCTACTTAATTTGGATTGGCTGACCTTTTCTTTTTTTTTTCTTTTTTTTTGAGGACAAGAGCGGCGAGGTCTATCGCGATAGCTTAATTTCTCTATCGAGTAAAAGTTATATCGCGATACATATCGTTATCGTTCTATCGCCCAGCTCTAGATGCTCATATTGAATAGGCTAAAGTTTTAAAAGCAAAGATCCACATTTGTGTGAACAAACCTTGTGAGACACAATCTTGAACTTCAGACTGCTCTAAATGATTTCCTCTTGATTTCTGAGGTTTTTCCCCTACTCCTGGCTTTGTTTGATTTCAATGAGAGCAGATAACGTTAATATGATTATCTAAGCCACGTAGCTCTGGCTGTGAGGACATCAGCCCCCATCAGAATTGAGGGGTAACAAATGAATAATAAACTGACTCATGCAAAGCTGCTCTTGTAGAGACCAAAAAAAGAGATCTGGGGGTCACTTATGCCCCTTTTAAGATTTAACAACTAAGCGCTGACTTAATGTTTACGGAAGTACTCAGAAAACAAGTGCAGATCGTTTGTAGTGCCTTGTCCAGGATTATGACAACTGAACAGGCTGATATTTCAGATGCTTGTCAATACATATATGACACATTTCATGCCAGTATTAGTCACAACTGATGTTATTTATATTGAATCATATATTCATCAGGGTGGTTTGTTGGAGAGTTTATTTTTGATTTTAGTACAAATAAGGAAATAATGAATCAGTTGGAAAAAGACAATAAAATACTCATATTTCTGTTTTGTTTTTTTGCCACAGGCATGTAGGTCAATACGACTTCATATATTAAGTCTTAACTTTAAATCTCAGGTTTTTGTTTGGGTTTTTTTTTTCTTGCATTTTTGTTAATAGAAAGCAAGTTTTTCACGAGTGCTTCATCATTAAAGAAAGTGGATAGGGCAGGCACCACTTGGACGTTTTTCATATTTATTGAATTTTCTTTTTTGAAGTAACACTTTAAAAATTAATGTTGCACTGTAGAGTAACATGTAGCTCAGATGTGTTTCAGTCTTCCACTTACTAAAAGGCCTAACACTCATGTAGCTAAAGTAAGATCTGTGAGTTTTGGAAAGGTTCAACTTTGTTGGTGTCCCTAACACTCTGCAGTTGTGTGAAAACTCTTGTTTTACAGATGTGGTTAAATGACCCCTCTCTACGAGCTAGTAACCATTACAGTTGGGAATGACCATGAGAACAGACTGCAGCTCCCTCTTATAGAGCTTGTGGTCCTGCCCTGTCCCAAGCAGTGTCGAGTGCCCTAGCATCATAGGCTTTGCTGCATTTTTCTGTGAATGTTTGACTCATCCCTATGGGCGGCTTTGTTGGGGCCCATACCAACCTTGTTTAGTCCCACAGTGTTTTGTCCGTCCTACGGAGGCTAAGAAGGCAGCAGACGAGTCCAAGATGAGGTTTGCTCACATTGATGGAGACCACTTGACGCTGCTCAACGTCTATCACGCCTTCAAACAAAGTGAGCATCAGTCCACGTTTTATTTGGATTTCTGCATGATGAAGTTAAACCTGCATTAATTTGTTTTTTTTGTTGTTGTTTTTTTACACACACTTTATGGTCAGCAGAATAAGATGAAAGTGCAACATATGAGCTTTTAAAGCTAAAGAAAACGTGCTGAAGAAAGATGTGTTTATAATGGAGCAGTAGAGTGGTTGAATGTTATATCATATGTGAGCATTCGTACAGAAAAATACAGTAGATGAATACAATGAGAGTTGTTAAAACAGTCACAGGTGGCTTCTGGATAACCAGCCTGAGCAGAGATTTCAAAGACAGCACTGACTCTGCTGACCAGATTTCCTCAGGCAGTTTATTCCAATGCTTCAGGGATCTGACTGTGAATGTTCCTGGAAACAGATGAACCTCTCTGTTACATACAGGCTAGTATGCAACAGAGAGGTTTGAGGTGTTGTGTGACAAGACTCAAATGTATAACCTATTGAGAGCTACTGAGGTGACAGGAATATGCGTTTTTGTGTCCTCATGCATCATTTTGGTTTAAAATGACTAATTCAGTACATGATTTGTAGACATTTATGCTTGAAAACATGTTTCATCTGACATATTTTAAAGATAAAGAGTCATGATCTATTTTTTATTAACAACTCATTTGGGGATTAGTTCAATTTTGATGATCTAGTTAGCACCTTAGACTTGAATGTGTCTCATGCCTTTTTCCAGACCATGAGTCTAACCAGTGGTGCTATGACAACTTTGTCAACTACCGCTCGCTGATGTCTGCCGACAATGTGCGGCAGCAGCTGTCCAGGATCATGGACCGCTTCAACTTGCCTCGTCGGAGCACGGAGTTCACAAGCAGAGATTACTACATCAACATCCGACGGGCGCTCTGCACCGGCTTCTTCATGCAGGTGAGCAGACATAATAGATTTGGAGGAGGAAGAAGAAGGAGCTTTGGGATGCTTTGAGGACGGTCTGTTGTTCAGTTTGGAATCAAACGCACATGAGTTTTGTTAAAACCTTTGCAGCCATAAACCGAGACACAGTACAGCGAAAAACGTGTATATTAGGAAAGCTGCTTTTGATTTTGAATGGATCTAAATTATTCTGTTACCCCAATTTTCTAATGATTGATTTATCTTTTCAGCCCAGGTAAAAAATGTGGTCAGTGTTCCTCTCTGGCAGTAAACTGAAGTCTGCTATCAGCCTGTTAGTGGGCTTAGTGTTGAAAAGGATTTTATTGTTATCCTTTTTCAAATTATTCTTTTGGACCTCCCTGCAGGTGGCTCATTTGGAGCGCACAGGCCATTACCTCACAGTGAAAGACAACCAAGTGGTCCAGCTGCACCCATCTACAGTCCTGGACCACAAACCAGAGTGGGTGCTCTACAACGAGTTTGTCCTCACCACCAAGAACTACATCCGCACATGCACAGACATCAAGCCAGAGTGGTACGTGTACAGACAATAAGATCTCACTAAAAGCTGTTATTTTAACATGTGTTGCGTTAGCTGAATGACGGGGTCATCCATGTTCTCCTGTCTCTGTTACAGGCTGGTGAAGATTGCACCTCAGTACTACGAAATGAGTAACTTCCCACAATGTGAAGCTAAGCGACAGCTGGAGCGAATCATTGCCAAACTAGAGAGCAAAGAGTATTCCCAGTACTGAACAACAGCCAACAAGTGTCCTGGAAAAACAACTGCTTACTTTAGTTTTAGATCTTTCTCTCATTGTATCTTAATGTTTCAAATTTGACTTTTTGATTATTTTTTAAAAATATTTTCTTTGCCCCCCCCCCCCCCCCCCCATCAATGTTAATTCTGTAACTACGTGTACCGTCAGATAAAATGTCAACAACAGTGGTTAGACCCGGTCGTAATTACTGAAACGGAATAACAAATGTGTTATTTAGATGTGGTTGAATTTTGTTTAGGAAACTGCTGAGTCATAAACGTTTGTGCTTGCTTTGTTTCTTTAAAACAATGAGCTTTGACTTCATTTCTCTGTATAAATTAATTAGTAAAGTCAGTTATCCGAAAGACAGTTTGATCCGTGGTTTTTGTGCTTTTGTCTAGGTGCTTTTGGTTGACTAAATATGGAAATGAAGGTTGGGTAAAGTGAATCAGTACTTGAACACCTGCTGTTTAAAAAAGAATGATCTACTTCAGTGCAGCGTTATGTTTATGCATAACATGACTTTAGAAATTCTGGGAAAATCCAATAAACGGTTTGGACTTCGACTCAGCCACAATATATTTTTTTAGGAACAAAAGGAAAGTAAAATGTAACAGATTTAATGAAACTCAGTTTATTGGAAATATAACACTAACAATAATTTCTCACCTGGAAATGGTTCTCAAAGTAGACATTAGTAGGACTAAAACAGAAAAATGTAAAAGTTGTGCGCATTTTAATGAAACTGCTGCTTTATGCAATCATAGTAGTAGTGGTAGTGTAATTATTTGATTTGGTTATTTGAAATCCTTTAAAGTTATGCAGTTTCTAGAGTAAACTGCACTTGAGTTCACAGAATAGACTGCACTTTGGCTGTAGAATATCTGACGGGCCGAACGAGTTCATGTCAGAGATTCTTTACTACTGCTTCTGTTCAATGTCTTCTATGGTCTCTGGCAGGCACCTGTTGCGGGTCTCTGAAAGGGTCCTTGCTACTATTCCCCCGAGTACAGCCACAAAGCAAAAGATGACCTGTGGCAGCTCCGTCCAGACCTCATCCAGTAAGAGGATCATAGGAGCCACAGCTACGCCAAACCGAGCCATGAACGAGTTGTAACCCATACCATTCTGCCTGAAAACATAAACATATTAGTCTTAATCAGAGGATCTTGCAGAAAAAGCGATGTCCTGAAGAGTTTATTCAAAAGCAGAAGATTGGAATTAGGCGTGTAGAGTTACCTTAATACAGTCGGGTACAGCTCAGAGCTGTATAGCACTAGAGTGGCAAAGGATGCTGAAGAAAACCCTTTTCCAATGATGGCTACCACAGTCGTGGCGACCGACATTTCTACAAAGAGCATCAGAATCACGATTACCGCCAAATTTGAACACAAACGAAGATGGTGTGTTAGTGTAACGGTACAAAAAGGAAAAAAAAGATTTAAAATGCTGTGCAACAATATTGAGTGATCCCTCATTTCTTTTTGATTTTCCATTTTCTTTTGATTTATCACATGTAGTTTATTTCAAAGCTGTAAAACATACAACATTACCACCATTCCCTAAGTTGGTAGTGACAGCAGTGTCTTCTTGAAAAATATTTTTTTAAAACAACCCAAATCTTAGATCAAGCCTGTGATCAAGAAGTGCCTACCTTTTGGTATCACAATATTGATTCCAAGACAAATGGCAGCCATCAGCAAAGTTCCCACCATAGTGTGTCGCCTGCCTATCTTTTCCAGTAAGTAGAGGACTGCCAGCTTGGCAGGAAGTTCAATTAATGCATAGGTAAACTGAGTGAGATAGATGTTGAGCCCGAAACCTGTGATCTTGAAGCTGATGCCGTAAAATGTAGTTGCAACGCAAAACCTAGGGACGGAGAAGGAAGCGGCTCGTTAGTGAACAATCTGTTGGTTTACAATTTATACACAAGATTCAATACACTGTAAAGCCCTGGGAATGCAGACCATAATATACCAGTACGCAGGGCCAGTTTCCTCATCTCAGGTGTCCGAATCAGGTCGAGGTAAGAGTAGGTTCGATCTCGTTTCTCCGTCGTAACAATGGTGGATAGTGTCTGAAAGAATTCAAAGCCATTTGAGGGCAAGCTTCCATTTGCAACAATGCTGTGAAGATCAGAACAAAACCTACGATTACATTTAAATAAGAATACACTGTATTCTTTAGTGCCTTTGTTCACCTTCTTTGTGTGTAATTAGTGCCTATAATAACACCATAATGGACTCTACTTGGCTCCCTTGACTTAACCATCTGGAGCTTACAAACCTCTATTTCCAGTGTGTGGATCGACTCTTCTGTCCGATTCATGTTGGCACAGTTTTTCAGATACATCTGAGCTTGCTCCAGCTTTCCATTGGCAATCAGCCACCTAGCTGACTCTGGCATCCACCTAATGTTAGGGGGGAATTATTATTATTATCATTTTTAACCCATATGTAGGCCTATTGCAATGCAGCATTTAAAATAAAAACAAATCTCAAATATCTGTTCAGATTGAGAGACATAGTGAAGACTTGATAGAAGATTTTGAGCTAATAGTTGACCAATGAAGCTGGTTTTAATAAAACAGATTGCAGAAGCCATGACAACAGACAATGGTTCAAACATGGATGATAATAAGAAGAAACCATACATTCAGAATCTAAATGTCACAGACTATAAAGAATTATGGTTCAGCTAAAATTTATCAGTTCACTGTCCCTGTGGTCATCACACTGCTTCATTTTAAATTTTTGTCAAGTTTTGTCAGTTTTCAGGAGTTCAAAACTTCACTTGTGAGGTTTCAGGGAGCTTGACCTTTGACCACCAAGATCTATTCAGTTTATCCTTGAGTCCCAAGTTTTGTAAAGCATCAGATACGTAGTCTTTGTATTCAGTTAATTATTCTTCCTTCAAGAGTCAAGTGTCTACACTTACCCAAAATCACTTCCCTTGAAGGCCACAATCCCAGAGTTTTGTTAAAATTTCATAACTAATTTCATAACTAATCTATCAGGACAAGGACAAGCAAGGATATGCATGCCATTTTTTGTTTCATATATGCAGTGGCAAGCAAGTGTTTAGTTACGGAGGAATCATCAAATTATTTCAATGCTTAAATTTTCTAAATTAAGCTTTGTTGTAAAAGGCAGAAATTGGGGTGCTTAAAATTTTACTATTACAACATTAGTATTATGTTATTAAATCGGTGCGCAAAATATTTTTAATCTGTGTTTGTCCTTCAACTCATGCATGACTAGATCGATGCTGGATGTTAACCAGTTACAGACTTCCAGGTGAAAGCGATTAAAGTGTACTGAAATGAGCCTGTGTTTGATAACATGCCTTAGTCATACCTCCAAGTGAAGATGGCCAAGATTAAAGGTAATGTAACACTGATTATCAGCCTCCTCCAATCATTCACAAAATAGGCAATAAGTGAAAACACTGTATTTCCAAACGTCCAGGATAAACTGTCGATCACTCCCACAATCTTCCTGTGTTCAATGTCCACCCACTCCACACCTGAAATAAACAAGCAGTCGATTCATTTCTTAAGTAGCTTAATTAAAGAAAGCTTTTAGTATGATGCTTATCAGCAGCCTTAGAGGGGACACAATTCAAAGAACTTTTACATGAGCTGAAAAAATGTTGTTGCGCGCACACAAGCCAAAAGAGAGTGGGTGCCTCTATCCTCTATAATGCAATATAATACTGTAATTTGGGAACGAGTTTCTGTCTTTTATGCAAACATTTGCAATACAGTGTGCTCTCTCTGCGTCCCCCCCACAGAGTTGAAGCTGAACAGGCGTCTGCAGCAGCTCATTTTGATCTTTTTTTTTTCTCATTTTTAAATTACATTACTAAGCATACGGCACTACTCGTACTGCAAGTCAAAAGTTCACAGGACTACTGACCAATGTTCCCTCTAAGCTGCACGCGTGCGCAATTGCGCACTGCTGGCACGGTGTCTGCGCACAGTAAATCTGCGTTGCGCACGGAAAAAAAATCTGACCTGAATTGAAATTAAAATTAATACTTTAACACTTCTGTTTTGCAGTGTTAGTCAGTGAGTGACTGGCTGCTCCCGTATGGGATTAGAACGATGCCACCTTATCCCATAGTCCAGCCAATAATGCGATTCACATTCATATATACGCAGCTAATCAACGTCGTTGACAGGCTATGACAGCGTCCTTATGTGCCGACACCGGTGTTTTAGCCAGCAAAGCGGCGTGGCTGATGTGGAGTGAAGCCACATTAATGACAACGTGGACAACCATTGGAGATGTGAGCAGGACAGACAGAACAATTGACGGAAAAAGTGTGGACTTTATACCAGTTTTTAAATCGTGTTGATAGGCCACGTAAAACCAGAATTGTGATAAAAAAAATGCAATGTTTGGTTTTCTTCCTGAATACTATCGTTGTTTATATTTACTGCGGGAAGAAACTGTAAAAACAGCGTTTTATAAGGAAAACGAAAAAAACCCCACCCTTTCCCATTGGTGGAAAAATGTACCATGTCGACCAATCAAAAAATGATATGGCAACAGTTGTTTAGGAAGGGGGAAGTTTTAGGAGTGACGGCGGTGTTTTGAGATGTGAGAGATTTGCGACGTTTAGCGCAAATCTTGTGTAGTTAGTGTGTAGTGTAGTCAATAGTTTTGTTGTGTGTGTCAGAACAATGAGGCGACTGCTGAATGTTACAGGTGTTACAGGAGTGATACATCTCCTGTTGTCAGGCCTGCAGGAATCAGGCTCCTTTATCTCATAGTGGACAGAAATTATGTTTTGGAGTGGCACAAATAATTTGTGTGGCATCAGATTTGATGCAGAACAGCTGATTGTTCTGTAAATAGCTTGAAATGTTTATTTAAAAAAACGCCTTGGCTGCATTTTTAGGTAAACAGCAGCAAAAAATGTTGTTGTTTGCATAACTCAGTTACTTTTTTGAAGAACTAACTATATAATTAATTGCCCAACATTGGTCATTATATACTGTATTTTGCAGACAGAGAGTTACAGGACTCTCTCCCAGACCACAGACTCAGACTCATAATACAAGTCAGAGCTTTATAAAAATTTTTTTTTAGAAAGTTGTGTTTTCAAAATTGGAGTTCAAGTTATTTTTACTTCTAATAGTTTTAACATACTACACAGATCATGAACAAGATTTCTTTTTAAATAATTTCATTGTAAGTGGGCTAAAGCAGTTAATTAAAAATAGTCTAACATAAATGCTGTAATTTGATTATTTTAATAAACCATGTAACTTGGATGGATTCGATGCCGGCGTGACCACAGTGCACACGTCTGATGTCGCTCACAGTGGTCCAAGGGACCGCTCAGGGAGTTTGTGCGTTTGCTTAGACACATGAAAAATTAGAGGGAACATTGCTACTGACTAAACACTGCCTGCTATCATGACCTGTTACGTGTAATCAATGTGTGCAAAGCTCCTCTGTTCTAGAAAAAAAAAAAATAGATTTAAGATTTTTTTTGCGATTACATTTAAAGCTTGCTCACAGCAGTCAACATGGCATTGAAATAGTATTATATATTTTCTCCTCTGTGGCTTCTGAAGTGAAGCTGATATAAGAACGGATACAGTGTATGTTTAGATGATGAAATGAAATAATCACTGAGGACTGCTGAAACGATGACGATGCCTGTGATGCAGAAGCCAGTAAGGAACCTCAGGACCATGAACATCATGTAGGAAGTAGAAAAGGCGCTTGCAACAGCAAACACCATCCCAGACACGTATGATACCAGCAGCATGATCCTTCTGCCATACCTATGGAAAAATCAGAAAGTCTCAATCTTTGTTTTGTTTTTTTCAGTAGCTGGAACACTGGAAATCGCTGATACCTGTCGCTCAGGCTGCCAAAGGCCATCGCTCCAAACATGACTCCAACAAAGAAGATGGTAGCAGTTGCTTTGTTTTTCCCTCTTCTATCACACACCAAGTCCCACTTGTACAAAGAAAAAAAAGATGCTATTCTACATTTGGTTGTGGGATTATTTAATAATTAGGAACAAATACATTTTAATTTATTTCACAATAGAAAAAAAAGTACAAAAGAATCACCTCTGAGGTCAGAGTAGACTTGAAAGTAGTGTTATCGTACACCCATCCATTCTGGCACGGCACTTTACGCGCATCAGTGATGTGGGAAGTGTTAAATAGCAGATGATATTGAGGCTCCTGGAACATCTGACAGGAGCTTGGAGTCCCATCCTGCTGAACTGGAATAGTAACAAGAAGCCTCTCTGTCTGGGATAAATTCATAAAAATACCCACATCATCCAGAGAGCTGATGTCACAGTGATGAGAGGGAACAGCTGCAATGAAATTGTTGAGCATGAAGTGGCAAGGCAGAGTGAAGCGGCCGATGAAACTGATCACAATGATCATTATCTGAAATCTTCCAAATCCGTTAATATCAGCAAGAACATTCTCAAACTTCATTGTGGCCTCCTGCTGTAAACGAAATGTCTTCCTTTAAGGTTAAAAAGAAAAGGAAAGTCCTCAGTTGCTTGTAGCCTATATCCAAAACTAGCAAATCTTTGTTTGATTTGCTTCTGGACTATCTGTAATAAGTCAGTGTTTTACCTGCCTTAACAAGTTAACTAATGTTTATCTATGTGACTGTAAATAGAAGCTCGCTCTAGTCTACTGCAGGCTCTCCATTGTTGACACAGCGGAATGACTCATCAATAATAAAGAAACTGCGATTCAGTGGAAATTTATGGGCAAACATGGGAAAAAGACAATTTGCATTTAGTGGTTTTTGACCACTTTTTATTTATTTCCTTTAAATAATATAACAAAATAGCAAAAGTAGCAATGAAAAAAAAGGCTATTGCTGTTACAAAAATGTGAGACAGGGTTCAAAGTCCTGTTACAGCAGGACATGAGCAAAAACAATAGGAATAAATTAAAAAAGCTGATGGAAAGCATTTTAAAGACATCAAGCTCTATTACATCATTTTATCTTTTTTTTAATAGCATCTCTGTTTCTTATTTTGTAAGGGACCAGCAGCAGTTAGGACTGATCAGTGCGCTAAGACTAAAGTTCTATGAGGTAATACTGTGATCTGTTGAAGGCACGCCAAATAATAGCATATATACCGGTATATTTTTAAACCAAAATGTCACCTAATAAATTACTAACTACACCGTATGGTATGACCGGCTCTTGCTGGCAACATCTGAAACTTTTAAGGTGATTTGAAGTAAATTCAAACTGTAGCAAAATGTGGCAAATGTGGGCCACAGGAGCTGCTGCAGTTTTTGTGCTGATGATAATGCCAGTGGAGGTTTGGAGCTCTGCAGCTGCTGAGTCAACCACAGAGTGCAGGTGATTTTTATGCCAACTTGGTGACCCTGCTCTGTACCTTTACATGGTCTGCCACTTTATGGCTGTGAGTTGCTGCAGTTCGTAAACGCTTCCACTTTACAATAATGCCGCTTACAGCTGATCATGGAAAATCTAGGAGGAAAGACCAAGGTCATCTTTTTAAAAACAGGCCACATGGCTAGGTTCTTGATTTTACACACCTGTGGCAACTGGTGAAAACATCTGAATTCAAAGATTAGGAGTTGTGGCAAAAGACACACTTTTGTCCATATATTGAGGAATGAGGAAATTTTAAATCTTGTGTGTTTTTATTATTTAGTGCTGTAGGACTGATGTGTTTGTCTTATATGCAGATCTTTAAGGTCAAAGGGCAGTTTGTCAGAGCAATAGAAATGTGGTTATTCCTATTGTATTTTAAACCACAGGATTCATGGCAGCTATCATGTACAGGGAGTGCAGAATTATTAGGCAAACGAGTATTTTGTCCACATCATCCTCTTCATGCATGTTGTCTTACTCCAAGCTTTATAGGCTCGAAAGCCTACTACCAATTAAGCATATTAGGTGATGTGCATCTCTGTAATGAGAAGGGGTGTGGTCTAATGACATCAACACCCTATATCAGGTGTGCATAATTATTAGGCAACGTCCTTTCCTTTGGCAAAATGGGTCAAAAGAAGGACTTGACAGGCTCAGAAAAGTCAAAAATAGTGAGATGCAGCAGTCTCAAAATTGCAAAGCTTCTGAAGCGTGATCATCGAACAATCAAGCGTTTCATTCAAAATAGTCAACAGGGTTGCAAGAAGCGTGTGGAAAAACCAAGGCGCAAAATAACTGCCCATGAACTGAGAAAAGTCAAGCGTGCAGCTGCCAAGATGCCACTTGCCACCAGTTTGGCCATATTTCAGAGCTGCAACATCACTGGAGTGCCCAAAAGCACAAGGTGTGCAATACTCAGAGACATGGCCAAGGTAAGAAAGGCTGAAAGACGACCACCACTGAACAAGACACACAAGCTGAAACGTCAAGACTGGGCCAAGAAATATCTCAAGACTGATTATTTTAAGGTTTTATGGACTGATGAAATGAGAGTGAGTCTTGATGGGCCAGATGGATGGGCCCGTGGCTGGATTGGTAAAGGGCAGAGAGCTCCAGTCCGACTCAGACACCAGCAAGGTGGAGGTGGAGTACTGGTTTGGGCTGGTATCATCAAAGATGAGCTTGTGGGGCCTTTTCGGGTTGAGGATGGAGTCAAGCTCAACTCCCAGTCCTACTGCCAGTTTCTGGAAGACACCTTCTTCAAGCAGTGGTACAGGAAGAAGTCTGCATCCATCAAGAAAAACATGATTTTCATGCAGGACAATGCTCCATCACACGCGTCCAAGTACTCCACAGCGTGGCTGGCAAGAAAGGGTATAAAAGAAGAAAAACTAATGACATGGCCACCTTGTTCACCTGATCTGAACCCCATTGAGAACCTGTGGTCCATCATCAAATGCAGAGATGGGCAGTAACGCGTTACTTGTAACGCGTTACTGTAATCTGATTACTTTTTTCAAGTAACGAGTAAAGTAAGGGATTACTATTGCAAAATCAGTAATTAGATTACCGTTACTTTCCCGTAGGAACGCTGCGTTACTGCGTTACTAAAACCGTGATTTTTTTTTTGCGAGAATGTCTCATGACAGTGACGTAAGCAAGTGCGACGTTGGTGACAGCAGCTGTGTGCAGATCAACAATGGATAATATATCGAGTGCGGGAGAGAGTATGAGCGTGCAGCGTTTAAAGTGTGGAAGTACTGACCTTACTTTGAGTTTGATTCCATAAAAAGTGACAAAAACATTAGCGTCCATCGTGCGTGGGAAGAAAACTTCTTTTTACAGCGAAAAAAACCCCTAAACTTCCGAGCAAGCACCGAGTAGCTACGACGTGATGGGAAACTCACAGAGACACTCGCGCGGATTCTTCAACTGACCGCAGCACACCTGCACCAGGGTAACCCTCCGCCTACCCTGCTCCTGCTTTACAGGTGAAAATAGAGCAAAAGGACCGCTGAGTCTTTGACTTTATTTATTTTCTGCTGTGTTTTACTTGCATCTGTTTGAAAGAGTGAGTGAAAACACAAAAAATATTTTATTTTATGTGCTGGAATGTGTAGAAAATAGGTTTAAATGTTAAACTAATTTATTCAAGTCAGAGAATGTTGCATATAATTAAATGTTTTGCTTGATGCATAAAGTTAAAAGATTAAAACTGATAAAACAAGTTAAAAAAAGAGACTTTTCCATTTGATTACATTTTGTATGATGGATTATGTAGAAAAAGTAGAATTGGGCTGAAAGATCTATCACTTTATCACCTCTTCAGGTTGTAAATCGTGTTTTTAAAAAGTAACTAAGTAACTAAGTAACTAAGTAATTAATTACTTTTGAAAATAAGTAATCAGTAGAGTAACGGGATTACTTTTTTGGGGGAGTAATCAGTAATTAGTTACTGATTACTTTTTTCAAGTAACTTGACCAACACTGATCAAATGTGAGATTTACAAGGAGGGAAAACAGTACTCCTCTCTGAACAGTGTCTGGGAGGCTGTGGTTGCTGCCGCACGCAATGTTGATGGTGGACAGATCAAAACACTGACAGAATCCATGGATGGCAGGCTTTTGAGTGTCCTTGCAAAGAAAGGTGGCTATATTGGTCGCTGATTTGTTTTTGTATGTCAGAAATGTATATTTGTGAATGTGGAGATGTTATATTGGCTTCACTGGTAAAAATAAATAATTGAAATGGGTATATATTTGTTTTTTGTTAAGTTGCCTAATATTTATGCACAGTAATAGTCACCTGCACACACAGATATCCCCCTAAAATAGCTAAAACTAAAAACAAACTAAAAACTACTTCCAAAAACATTCAGCTTAGATATTAATGAGTTTTTTGGGTTCATTGAGAACATGGTTGTTGTTCAATAATAAAATTATTCCTCAAAAATACAACTTGCCTAATAATTCTGCACTCCCTGTATCAGTTTGTCTCTGTTTACAGCAAGTTACCACACTCGCTCTTGCACTTATAGATAGAATTTAATTTATAATAACTGTGGATCTCCTCATTTATCGAGCATAAAATCAACACCTCAAACACAAATATGTCATACAGTATTTGAAATTGGGTTTCAAGATTTATTTAGATTTATTTTTACTAAAGAACACAGACGTATGACTCACAAGACAATCAGATTTAGAGCAAAAAATATATAACTGAATCTAACAAACCGTGCTTCTTCATTAGCTCAAGTTTCCTAACATACTCAATCTAATGAAAGGACTGAGGTATTTGTGTTTTTTATAAATTTATAGCTACACAGCGGTATGTACTTAGATCACACATGTGAAAGGCACTGCATTTGTACCCTCTGCAACAACAAATAAGAATTCTACTACAGCTAAATTTGGATATTTCCCCCACGAGGAGGTAAATTGACTTCATATTCAACATGGATTGAACATGTGTAAAAGACACTGTTTTACATATGTTTAAACTGTTTGCTCCCATCAAGTTGCTGTGGTGATTTAGTGTAGTCCTATGGGGATTTTGATTGCACTGACAAAAACGCACAGGCAGGAGATTTCTCATCAGAGGCGGAGACTGATCGTCTTCTGAAATACAAAAGACATTTTCATTTTAAAATGTACATAATTTTATATACATTTTACAATGTTTATAATGTCTCATGTTTGGATGATTTTTCTACATTAAAGCGCAGTACGTTGTCTGTTCCACGTCCTCAATAGTCTCCGGCAAACGCACATTGTACGTCTCAGGGAGCAAAGAAGCTGACAGTCCGGAGCCTAAAGCCACCAGGGAAAAAACAAAACTTGGCAGATTCACCCACACGTCTTCAAGGAGCATGATCAAGGGGGATACAGCCACACCTACACGGGCCATAAAGGAACAGTATCCCAATCCATTTTGCCTGAATTACAAAAAGAAGAAAAAATAAAACAAATATTGTGCTCTGATTATCAGGCAGCAAAATAAAAGACAATGTGCATTTTACTGACCTCATTACTGTGGGATAAAGCTCCGTTGTGTACAGAAAAACGATTGTAAAAGAGCCCTCTGAAAACATCTTGCCCAAAGCTCCCACAGCTGTCCGAAGATCCCCCCTATCTGAAAAGAAAACACTATAATTCACCTTGTGTTCTAGTTAAGACTTTTCACTGAATTTATTAGAAGATTAAATACTACAAACGCATAAGGACATTTAATTTAGCTCATACAGATAATGGGGTCATCCCATATTCAACTAATTATAATGAGCTAAAAGTTCAACCTTCAGACTAAACACTGAACATCTTAGATGTTTTGTTTCTAATTTATTATGTCAGATATGGGGGTAATTACTAATTCAACAATCTACTGTTTAAAGAAAACCGTTTCACGGGAAGAACTACATTGAAGAGGAGCTAACATGGTTTACTTCAGACACTGGATGAACTGGGCTGCGCCAAGACTAGAACAATGAATTTTTATGAACTAGCAGCTTGAATCATGCAAAACTACTCCAGAACAAGAGTGAATTATGTGTAGTCTTTGTCAGTCTGGTCAAAGAATCATGGCTTGGTGCATGTGACAAATAATATAATACTAGAAAGTAAGCTAATAAACTAAAATGAATACATCTACACATTTGAATGGATCATATACCTGCATGGATAAACACACTGCTGAATATAAGCAGCCCAGTCAAAATGAGCATCCCGGCTTGATTCCACCTTCGACCTATTTTGTCTACGGTGAAAAAGACGAATCCTTTGGCTGGAATCTCTATGACACCATAGATGAACTGTGTGAGATAAATGTTCACAACAAATCCGCTGATATTCAAGCTGATCCCGTAATAAGCGAAGGCCACTCCAAACCTGCGAGCAAGACCAGACTTTTGTCATTTTAAAGTTAAACAGTTGCCCCAAAGAACAGTAGTTTCTCATTAGCTACCTGGTATCTGACATGGATAATAGTAAAACCATTGTTATCGAAACAGTGTTAGAGTTCAGCAAACATGATGTTGAATAACCTGTTCTTGGCAGTTTAATCTAGTCTAGTCTAGTTAAAAATTTGTTTAGACATGAGATTTGGGCCAATGTTTTCGATGCAATTTTGCTGTTGACCTTTTGAAGGTTGCCTGGATGTCCTTGTTAGACTTTCCAGCAAAAGGTGGAGTAGGTAAGGAGGGGTGGGGGCACAGTGCTTCTGCCACTGAGCTAACCAACTAGGCTGAGGTTTAATAACTTCAAGAGCTGAATTGCTCAAAAACGAAGACTCCAGAAATAATTTAGATGTAGTGTTGTCTTTGGAATATATGTTCTCAATGTAGCTGTAAATTTCCTTAATACAAAATTATGGTGGTGATATTTTTTACTTTTTCTAAATGCACCTCAGAGAAGAAGAAAACAACATCAACATCTGGCTTTCTACAGTTCCGTTTTTGCCATCATAACGGCCAGTGGTTTTAACCTGGGGGATAATGCCACCATTTCAGCCAAGTTTACTGGTTGTAGCTAAGAGACACTGGTAAATATTTGTATAGCGCTTTACACTATACACGGTCATCCACCCATTCACACACTGGTGATGGCAAGCTACAGTGTAGCCACAGCCACCCTGGGGCGCACTGACAGAGACGAGGCTGCCGGACACTGGCGCCACCGGGCCCGCTGACCACCACCAGAAGGCAACGGGTGAAGTGGCTTGCCCAAGGACACAGCGACTGAGACTGTCGGAGCCGGGGGCTCGAACCGGCAACCTTCCGATTACAAGACGAATGCCCAACTCTTGAGCCACGATCGCCCACATCGTGGGCAAGTGGGCCTTAACAATGCAAGGCCCTAACTGGGCATTGTTTTAATTTTTGGACTGAATAAACATACTGGTGCATCCCTATCATGGATATAGACAGCTGTCTCCAAATTTTAAAGGTGGATCTTCTAAGGTTGAAGATCAAATATGCATTTCTCGGTTATTAATAATTATTCAATGAACCTCCCAATCACGGACATGGACACCTTTGTCCACAGTTTTAACCATTAAATATGTACTAATGAGCAAATAGTTTATATACTTATGTATAATGTTTTAAATGTTCAAGATAAATACCACACAATGCCACTAAGTAGAGCGCGCCTTCTCATTTTGGGTGTCTTCACGAGGTCCAAATAGGAATACTTTCTGTTTTCATCTTCTACAAGTATTACTGTAGACAGAACCTGTAGAGTAAAAAGGAAACTTTATTCAGAGAAAGGAGCTGTGAAGTGTACAGTTCTGTCTTGAAGTTAGCTGATAATGAAAATGTTGTACCTCAGGTTTTAAGTCAGCCATTACATCCTCTCTGCCGTTAACTGTTGCACATCTACTCAGGTAAAAATGAGCGTCATCCGTTTTTCCATTACTCATCAGCCACCTGGCAGACTCAGGGAGCCACCTATGAGAAAGAGCAATGAGAAGGTTTAGAAGGTCTTTTAAATACTTTTAGAAAGACAGGAACTAGTTTTCCCTGCATGAAAACTGAATAATGATATTAATTTGTCTTTACCACCAACAGAGCATAGCTGGAAACAGTGGGGAGATTACAGCAGCAGTCAGGAATCTCCAATCATTGATCAAATAGGCCACTCCAGGTAGAATAACACAACCAACACTCCAGTCCAAGCTCATTAAAACAGCCACTGTAGTCCGATGCCTGATTTCCACCCATTCAAGACCTATGTGGAGGAATTTTATGTATTTTTTTTATTAATAATGACACTGATTGAGGTTACTGATAAAAATAAGGATTTTGAGCAAACCACACCTGTATGGGCATCATCTCAAAAAAATTTAATTGTGTCAGTGTGATGTTTCATTTATTTTTTGTTCGATGTGAATGACAGGCAACTCACAGAGGACGAAGGAGCTTATACTAATTCCAGAGAGTCCGAGTCCAGTACAAAATCTCATTGTGGCAAACATTAGGAAATTATAGGACAAAGCGGTCGCAATCCCAAAAATGAAACTTGCCATGTAAGACAACAGAAGTGTTTTTTTCCGGCCAAACCTGTAAAACAAATTTTTAAAAAATTACAGTCAAATAATCTACGGAACACTTAAATGAAAAAAAGCCTAGATTACAACTGTTAAGAACAATTTATTTTCTCCTAATTTTTGAAGTTGAATGTTTTTTTTAGCTCAATAAAATCAAAATAAATGTTAGACTTTTGAAAAAAAATGGAAAAAAAAAAAATCCTTTGCACTTGGAAAAATAACTAAAATAAAATAAAGGAGGGAAGTAAGGAAATAATATTTGTTTCAGTATTTCTTAATTTGGCAAAACCTTTATTACATACCAATGAGGTATTGATGGACATTTTTTATTAAGACTCTGGATGTCTACAAGACTGTGAGTCAACTGCTTTCAAAAAATTGTGTAATTTTAATTGTACTACCTGCAATGGCTATCCTAAATCTTGCCTTTGGCTTATACCAACCATGTAGTAATAATTAAAAAGACTAAAACTAAACATTTTCCAACAAGACAAACTAAACTGAAACAAAAAAAAAATCCTCTGTAGAAACTAACTGAAAATACATTGAATTAAAAACTAAATGTCAAAATGAAATAAAATAAAAATTAATGAGAAAATAAAAAAACGTTAAAATAATTCTGGTCCCATTGTCACAGATGTTAAAAAAAGGCAGACCTAGCCATGCGGTCTGCCTTTTCAAACATTTGTGAATGAAGGGGGCATTCAGAAGACCTCTTTGATTTTGAGTGTGATGTAATGGGATGCCACTGTTGCAACAAGTCAGCCGTGAAGTGACCACACACCACACAAGGTTCCAGAGCACCAAGTGCTGAGGGCCATAGCACATGAAAAAAAGGGACACTATTGATAGAAGAACTGCAGAGATCCAAACTTTCTCCAGCATCAACCTGGAGCTGGAACTTTACGGCTTTGCCTTTTGGGCAGTTCCTGTATGGGTAATGTTTGGGTGGGCTTAATGCCTTGTCAGTATAGTGTACTTTTACATAATTGAAATATTTCTTATAAAGAAAAAAGTGAAATCCCTCTGACCTGAAGTATTTCAAAAAAGGTTGTTTTAAATATAAACAGTACTCTAGATAAAGGACCTTAGTGATGTTCTCCACTGTTCTGTCTTTGAGGCCTCTATGGAAGCATCCAAACTCACCTAATAGAGGGGCTTACTCCACCCTACTTGCAAAGTACCTGTGAATGATTACTTTTGGCAATACAATTTTGTTCTTTGCTATCTAGGGCTCATCATAATATTTGGCAATGCACACCCAGATCAATACAGACTTGTCACCATAGTTGTACAAAAAAATGTTAAGCATAGTTGATTTTATTATTCAGTGTGTTTGTGCTCGATTTTAAAGGTGATGACATGGACTCACCTGTCACTAAGGAAGCCAAATATTCCTGATCCTAACATGACCCCCACAAAGAATATGGTGGCCGTGGCTCTGTTCATTTTTTTCTTGTCACAAACCAGATCCCACTATAAAGGAAAAGGAAAACATAGGCTAATTCACAACTGGTATTAATTTCCTGCTTGTTAAATGGAAATATTGATCCTCACCTCTGTAGCCAGAGTAGATCTGAAGATGGTGGTGTCATATATCCAACCATTCTGGCATGGCATTGTGGGTATGTAGGTTAAGTTGGAAGAGTTTGACAGCAGTTGGTACTGAGGCTCTGCAAACATCTGACAGGAGCTCAAACTCCCATCCTGCTCAAAAGGGATATTAACATTGAGCCTCTCTTCCAAAGATAAATTCCTAAAAACACCTCCATTATTCTGAGACCTGATATCACAGTGGTGAGAGGGAATAAATGTAATAAAATTATTCAGCAGGAAGTTAAATGGTAAAGTCAGCCGTGGAATTATTAACAAGAGGAATGTTCTTAGTTGGAATCTTCCAAAGCCATTGATCTCTGCCAGCACATTGTCAAACCTCATCTTGGAAAACAAAAGAGACACAAACTAGAGAATAACCTGAAGCAAATACCTTCAGGAGCACAAAATAGATTTTCATAGTGAGCCACAAGCCGCTTTTATTCCATTAAGCGTTCTTGGTTAACGGTCAGCTGATGTTCAATGTGTTAATTTGTTGTTAGGCAGTATGAACAAAATAAACTGAACTCAGTGAACCGTAGAAGTAAATAAATAATTTTCCAAGAAAGCTGTAACTTTAGTGATAAAGTACCAAGGTCCAAAGTTTAAACAAATGTGTATTGGCTGAGTTTAATACAAGAAATTTCCAGTGGGGAAAAAGTCATTCTTTTTTTCCCTTTTTGTCAATACCTGTAACATCTTTATGTCTGTTGATCTAGCTTTTAAGAACATTTCTATTTTTTAACCAGAATTTAAAGTTAAGAAGTGAATTTGTTTGGGTCAAGGAGAAAAAATGATGTGGAGCACATTCTTTGCACAATAGCTCTAAAATTAGAAACATGCTGTCTCAGAGTGACCCTGAAAAACTAGTTCATACATTTGTTACTTCTAGACGGGACTACTGTAATTTGTTATTATCAGGATGTCCTGATAAACACTTCAGTTGATCCAAACTGAAGGAAGAGTACTGACAGGGGCTAGAAAGAGAAAGCATATTTTTGCTATATTGATATTGAATCATTGGCTCCCTGTTAAATCCAGAATTGAATTTAAAATCCTCCTCCTCACATACAAGGTCTTGAAGAATCTTGCCCCATCACATCTTAATGACCTTATGGTACTGTTTCACCCCATTAGACTGCAGGCTTACTTGTGGTTCCTACAGTATTTAAAAGTAGAGTGGGAGGCAGAGCCTTCAGTTTTCAGGCCCCTCTTCTATGGAACCAGCTTCCAGTTTGGATTCGGGAGACAGACACTATCTCCACTTTTAAAATTAGGCTTAAAACTTTCCTTTTTGCTAAAACATTTAGTCGGGGCTGGATCAGATGACCCTGGATCCTCCCTTAGTTTCGGTAGAATAGGTCTAGGCTGCTGGGAGATTCCCATGATGAAGTGTTTCTTCTTCACTCACCTTTTTTACTGTGTTATATGCCACTCTGCATTTAATCATGAATTATTATTAATCTCTGCCTTCCTCCCACAGCATGCCTTATTTCCTGTCTTAATTGACTCAAGAGTTTTTCCTTCCTACTGTTACCAAATCGCTTGCTCATCAACAGGGGGTCATATGATTATTGGGGTTTTTCTCTCTTTTCTTTGTATTATTGTAGGGTCTTTACCTTACAGTATAAGGTGCCTTGAGGCAACTGTTGTTGTGATTTGGCGTGATATAAATAAATCTATATTGAACTGAATTAACAGAGAATGAAACAAAATGGGTCTGCAGACCAGAGGGTCTGCAGATGGAAATTAGCCCAAGGCTATAATCTGGCATATTTACATTTGTTAAAATGTTCATTAATATGTATTGCCCCTCTTTCTAAAAAATAAATAAATAAAATAAATGAAGCCAACATCCAAGGAAAAGCCTTGAAATGTCCTTCAAGAAGCCTGGAGAACTATTCCTGAAGATTATTGAAAAATATTACAAGAGAAGATGCCTAAGAGACCTCTTAATTTAATGTGAACAGAGATATATGAAACAAAAGCTCATTAATGTTTCAGTCATTTATTGAGACAGTTTAATTACCAACTATTACCTACTATATAATTTTATATCCACAAATCATATTTTTCCTAAATGATATAAAGCCAAACTAGAATTTTCATTTTAAAAAAACCCTCAAATCTGTATTATTTAATGCCTTGTATTTTTTTTTTTTTTTTTTTTTTTAATTAGCTCATATTTTTACAAATTGACAGATACCAGGGCTTGTATATAGCTTTGGGTTTTACTGTAATTGGCTGAATACATACATTCCCTAACCCTTCTCAACAAACTCACAGAACAGAAGGTCTAAAATTACATATACACTTTTGACAAAACTTGATACAGAGCTGACATTTTGTTTGTTTCCAGCTGCTTGTAGGCCTCTTTCTTCTAGACTGATAAATTATTCAGCAACTCAATCAGTGAAAGTTGCCCAAATGACACTTGCACACATATACAGACATGAAGTCATGTTATTAATTATAATGAGAATGACTGGTTACAATCTAAGGCCAACTGACAATGAATAGTTTGTGATAATGCAAATTACTTGTGACATACAGATCATTCTCAGGCATGTAGGCATTTGTAGCAGTGCACCTATCATGACCTAATATGCTTATGTACAGACTTTACCCACCTGGAGAGTCTTCTTCAGTTATGTGAATGACCTGACAAAAAGCTGTATTACGTAGAAACTATAATTCTAACAAGTCTGGTGTAACATATAGCATACAAGTAGAACAGAGTTAAGGCTGCTTTGAAATGTGCTTCATTCTTTTTAGAAATAAACAATGGAAATGTATGCCATTTTTACAAGGTTATTGCATGTATCTAAAAAGTGTGAAAAAATGATGTAATAGCACTGATATAATAAACGAAACTAGACTAGACATGAATTAAAATTACTATGAAATGATGCTGTGTACTAACACATAATTTTATCTCTATTCTTTGTTAGTTTGTTCACATCAACTTATATACTGTTTGTGTATTGAGCTGGATATTGCGATAGCTGCACGACTTCCAAAGCACACATGACCTGAAAAATGGCCTAATATTAGAATATATTTAGACAACCAGTAAAGCTAAACAGAAGCAAAAACAAAACAAAAATATAATAATAATAATAATAACAACAACAACAACAACAACAACAACAACAATAATAATAATAATAATAGAAAACTAAAAATAATAGTTCTTAATTTCATCAAAGGTGCTTGAAAGGATCATATAACTAGATGGATAAACATGCTGCAGAACATGAACATCCCAGTCACCAGGAACAACCTGCCTCGAGTCCATCTTCAACCTATTTTGTCAGTAAGATGGTCAAAAACTGCTGCTCCAACCATGACCCCAATGAAGACAATGGTAGCTGTGTTTTTCTGTTAGTTTTTGTCTTATCACAAACCAGATCCCACTATGAAGGGAGGATGGCCGAAAGAAGAACTTTAGCTGATTTAGGACTGGTATTCATTTCCTGCTTTTTAAATGGAAATATTGAATCTCACCTCTGTAGCCAGAGTAGATTTGAAGGTGGTGGAAAACAATAACTTGTGTGCACCTAACAGGCCAAACATTTACTTTATACTGAGGATGGTAGGATGGAAATTTCCTAATTTAAAAAAAAAAGCATGCATGGAAAGTGGAAGTCAATAAAGCATGGAAGTAAATAAACTCAATAAAGTAAAGTAAGCATCACCATCGATTCACTATCAATACCAGCCTATCTTTTCATTTGCTAATGAAATGTGTTGTATACAGTGAAACATGACAAGACTAGTGAATGACAAGTGAATAATAGTGGTGTTAACATTACGTTTATTGACACTTGTTGAGCATTTCAACAATGATGATCTTTGAAGTTGTAACATGGTAACTTTACTATTTAAAAATCAGTTAAGATCCAATCATTATAAGTCTTATTATTGATGACTGTGTTTTTCTTATTGAATCTCCTTCCTTGGTGACTGTCTCCTGCAATATAAATAAGACTTCAGTTAGTCATTTGACCTTACATGCAGACATCAGGACATAGAATGTAATGTGTATTTTGGACTTTGATAAACAGTAAACTGCAGTTTACTGGATTATTGTTTCGTGGGGAGTTTCTGTGAATGGTTAATCTTTTAGCTTTAGTTTGGATACTGAATTGCATGCTGTGATGCTTTAACACTCTCTTCTCTTTACCTTGGTTTCTCAATATCTTCGATGAACTCTGGCAGTCGGGTGTTTAATGTTTCGGGCAGAAGTGAAGCAACTAAACCAGTTCCAACTGCCACTGCACAGTAAGTGGCTGCAGGGAGGAGATGCCACAGATCTTCCAATAGTACAATGAGTGGAGAAATGGACACGCCAAGTCGTGCAAGAAATGAGGTGTAGCCTAAGCCATTTTGTCTAAAAAGATCAAACCACTGAGGTTAATATAAACCTTTCATATGAATAATCAAAGCAAGGCAGAAGAACGTTTTTTGTGGACTAACCGTACGACCGTAGGGTAAAGCTCAGTTGTGTAAAGATACATGATAGTGAACGAGGCCTCTGACATAGATTTTCCAAGAACTGCCACAACAGTACGAACAGTCCATTTATCTAAGGAGAACAGGAGAGAGAAAATTTTCAGGTGAGAGAACACATCCACCCAAGACCAATGCTCTATCTTTTAATTTCTAAAGATTGATCCTGCTTACCACCGGAAATGAACGCATACATTCATATCAACTCTCGGTGGCAGAAATAAACCGCTAAATGTACGAGAAATGAAAGAGAAATGACCTTTTGGAACAAAGATGTTGATGAAGAGACAGAGACCAGTTAATAGCATGGAACCCATCTGGCCATGCTTTCTCCCAACTTTCTCCAGGAAGTAATAGACGCCAATCTTCATGGGCATTTCAATGGATGCAAATATGAACTGTGTTAGGTATGGGTTCAGTCCAAATCCTGTGATATTCAGAGTTATTCCATAGTATGTAAATGCAACGCCAAACCTAGAAAAGAGGGAGAAGAAACACTTAAACTTAGGCTGATAAATAAAGGGGTAAATACAAATTTCCTCAAAGAAACCCCAAACATGATTGCAACTCTCATTTAAATATTTTTTTAAAATATTTTTTACACTGTATGCTAGAACAAAATCAAAAGCTGTGTAAATTTCCCAGTGTCAAAAATGATAGCTATAAAAATAACAATTGCTTTATTTCCGTAAGATAGCTCAAAGGCTTTAACATCTTTGTCCCAAGTACAATTTGCCCCATTTGTCTATTTAATAATCCACCCATAACTGTCACTTAAGATAGCAAAAATACACACACAAACACACACACAGAGAAAAGTCAGTTAACTCTTTTTAAAGTGCGTTTGGTAGAAAATGCACACATATGATGAATATCTGGAAGAAATCAATTTGCCTTTTCCCAAAAAGCTGAACTATCTCCTAACTCCAAACCATTATACTGAAACTTACCATAGCATTCCTGAGTATATAGCAAGTTTTCTAATATTTGGGGTTCTGAAAAGATCTACAAAAGTGTACTTCTTAGCGCCATGTTCAGTTTCTGCACATTCCAGTAATGTCTGTGAGAAAGTCAGGGAAACATAATGTGAATGTTCATTTACAAAGCCCCCTTTTTGTCTTATTTTACAGTAAGACTGTCGGCTAATAAAAAAAACCCCAAAAACATTTTGAGATGTACCGCTGGTGTGATGGTGGCCATGCACTTGGATGTGTTGTTCATCTTGGCACATTTCATTATGTAATGATGAGCAGCATCTGTCTTTCCTTTGGCTACAAGCCACCTAGCAGACTCTGGAAGCCACCTAAATCAACAAACATGGTGAGTTTAGCATCTGATCAAAATCCAATGAGATTAAGGATACTTTGCAAAGTCAGCAAATAAAACTTAAATACCTCCAAGCAATGATAGACAGAATCAGGGGGGAGGTAACTGCTAGAATCAGCTTCCTCCACTCGTTTACAAAATATGCAGTGCCAACCAGGATCCAGTTCCCAATTGTCCAATCCAGGCTTATGATCACACCAGAAAAAGTCCTGTGTTCAATGCTAAACCATTCAACATCTGCAGAAACATTAGCACAAGTATATAAAAAAAAAATTTATAAAACAAATTGTGCAAATTCTTGAAAGAGAAACAGAATATGCCTGTAAACATGAACCAGGCTATAATGTCTCAGTCATAGGTTAGCACAGCTTTAACAATATCCTGCTTACTCAAAACAATGGCCATGATGCTTATTCCTGCGAGTGACATGCCCGTAAAAAATCTCAAGATGACAAACATTACATACGAGGTGGAGAATGCACTCAGCACTGCAAATATCAAGGATGCCAGATAAGACACGAGCAGAAGAGGACGTCGCCCAAACCTGGTCATGGACAGAAAAAGCATGAAGTAATGACTGTGCTCACAGCTGTGGGGTAAACCTCTCACATGTATATATTTTAGTGCTGTCAGTGTTAATCTCGTTAAAATGATGTTAGCGCCATAACCGCATTAACGCAGCAAATCTCCTTTAGCGAGTTAGCACGGATCGCCCCGTGCGTGGGGCAGCACGGCGCCGTTAACGCTGACAGCACTAATATATTTATAATTCGCAAGACGGTTTAATTTTGCAACACTTCAACATCTCTCTTATTGATCTTATTGTTATTTTTTTTCCAGTTATATACATATATGTCTGTATCCAAGTTGGCATTGGTAATGGTACTGGTAGAGATTGAAACAAGTCAGACCTGGAAAATAAAAATAAAATAATACATTTCTGGTCATTTTGTCGAATATACTAGTACATTAAAAAAACTGGAATATTATGGAATATAATTTCATTTAAAGCAGTAAAATTTTTGAATTAAATCAACCATGTTCTATATCCATTACAGGTGATGTGAAATATTTCAAGTCTTCCTCTTTTCTTTATTTTTTTTGTTATGTGTGATATTATCAGTGTTGGGAAGGTTACTTTAAAAATGTATTCCACTACAGATTACAGAATACATGCCCCAAAATGTATTTTGTAAGGTATTCCGTTACGTTATTCAATGAGAGTAATGTATTCTGAATACTTTGGATTACTTAATATATTATCATGCTTTTTACAACTACACTAATGTACTATTGCTGTGTGATTTATTGCTTTTACTGAAGGTTATTCGTCATAGCAATGCAAACTAGATTTTTAAATCTTAATATAAAATGAGTAACAGGGTTGATATTAGGTAAGGCTGCACTTTTTTCAGTGATCCCATATAGAAAACTATCCGGCGCGTATATAAAACAGGTCTGCAGTGTTGGGGAGTAACGGAATACATTTACCGCAGTTACATATTTAAAATACAAAATACGAGTAACTGTATTCCGTTACAGTTACCGTTTAAAAAGGTGGTATTCAGAATACAGTTACTTTGTTGAAATAAAGGGATTACACGGCGGTACTTTCCTGTTTCATATGTTAGGCTATGCTCTCTCTATTTTTGGTAATTCCACGCCGGTGTAAACCCAAACAAAACACGCATTAAGAGGCTCAAATGCCTGTGTCTCAATCTCACATCTCATAATGACGTGAAGAAATATTTTTTAAAATGATTTAATATGAAGGCAATAGGCAGAGTCTTACAGGCATCGCCCTAAAGAATGTAGCCTCCTGGGCAGCTAGTCCGTGCTGCAGGGAGAATGGACTGCCGGTGTTCCAGATCTACTGGCGTTTAGATCAACTGGCGTTGGTCGAACAGATGTGTGTCAGTCTTGCGTTTCAGGAGCTGCTACCGACAAACCAGCAAAAAAACGCCAAATGTGTCATCTGTGACATTTGTGAGGTTGTCTCAAACACACTCCGTCAGTCTTGATGCTGTTGAACAACAAAATGCTTAAAAATGTGGCGAGTTTACCTGGTGAAATCCTCATGCGCGACGCGATCGCGAAAACAGCAAACAAGTAACACCACGCCGTTGTTGTTCACAGGACACAAAGAGTAAACGATCGGGAGACTCTTGTCGTCGTCATCGTTCCCCTCGCACGGTTTATTTCTCCGAATTCAGCGTTTTTGCTTCACAACTACAGCGTGCTGTTTACTTTGTGCACTAACATGGAGTCGAGTCAACCAGCGCCACCTCTGGCCAAGTGCCACAGCCTACAGCCAGATCAACCTGTGACACACATCTGCACCACGTTTGATTTCGTTTCTTGCACAACACATTTGTACCTTTCAATTGTGTCTGTCTGTGAATCATGCAAATAAACCTTTGAAATGAATGAAATGATATCATATATTCCTTATTGGCCTACATTTGTACAAAATTCCAAATTATATACACAAAGTCATAGAAATCACCACTCCAATTGGTCATCATGATTTTGATATTCTCTTTTCCCATAACAATGAAATACACCTTGGACAAATATGACACATCGATATTTCATTAGTGTCGTCACATCACATCCTGTAAGCATCATCTGCCTGTGTCCTTTCCCTGGAAATTAATATTTCCAGCCAATATAGGCAATCCATCAACATGGCTGGAGAGTTGGTAGTTATATATAAAGTCAGTGACTCAGGTGTGTCGCTTGGTTTGTCATCTGTTTGTGAGACTGGAGGAGACGCAATCTTTTGTTTTAAATCTTAGTTAGGAAGATTCCTGTTTTAAAACAAGCACGTATTGTGAGAAATGCAAGAAGTACATCTGCAGAAAGCACACCGTTACATTCTGTCCATCATGTGGACAAAATTGAAAATGTTGAGCATTGAAAAACTGAGAACGTTGGGCAAGTTCAAAAGAAATGTGTTTGTAAGAACGAAAAACCAAATTGTTCCTACAATAGTTATGGAAAGTCTAACTGTTGTATGTCTGTGTTCTACATGTTTATCTGATGGGAAATAAAGTTGCTATTGTTTCATTGCAGTTTTTGAACAATTCTGAGTGGATTTACACAGTACGGATCTAAATGACCCGCAACAAAATCAATGTCATTTTTTTGTTCTTCAACATAATACAAGGGTTCATTTCCAAAACTTGCTTATGATCTTCAATTTGTAGCAGATCCACTATCACACAGCAGCTGGAGCAGTCTCCAATGGAGGTCAGTCCACTACTACCATAGCCTACTACTAGATTAACTTGTGACACATCTGCACCTGCTGCTATGATCACATTGAGTAGAGGCTGAGTGGCTGCACTTACCCCTGGTACATCCAAATCTGCCCACAAACATGTTGACAGGTGCAATGGCAGCAATGTGGATTGTCAACACTAAAAACAATCAGTAAGCAAAGACAACAGGGATCACTTTTTTCTGTTTATTTAGCACCCACAACATTTGTCCACAACACTGTGTGGTACCACTTTCCACAGAAGGTGCATTCAATCTGCAAGATTGAATGAGATTGTCAGGGTCATTGTCTGACTGTTTATTACTAATCACCTGCAGTACATTCACAGTAACTGCCATCTCCTTACAAATGTTTATTAGATTAACCACACTTATACAGACTGTATATAACAACCAACTCTGAAATGTTCGTTTGCAGAGGGAAGACACAGGCAGACTACGCTAACGACATGTGATGTTACAACACTAATGAAATATTGATGTGTCATATTTGTCCAAGGTGTATTTCATTGTTATGGAAAAAGAGAATATCAAAATCATGATGACCAATTGGAGTGGTGATTTCTATGACTTTGTGTATATAATTTGGGATTTTGAAAAAATGTAGGCCAATAAGGAATATATGATATCATTTCATTCTTTTCAAAGGTTTATTTGCATGACGCACAAACAGAGACAATTGAAAGGTACAAATGTGCATGACACTGATTCAAACGTGGTGCAGATGTGTCACAGGTTGATCTGGCTGTAGGCTGTGGCACTTGGCCAGAGGTGGCGCTGGTTGACTCGACTCCATGTTAGTGCACAAAGTAAACTGCTCGCTTTAGTTGTGAAGCAAAAACGCTGAATTCAGAGAAATAAACCGTGCGAGGGGAACGATAACGACGACAGGAGTCTCCCGATCGTTTACTCTTGCTGTCCTGTGAACAACATCGGCGTGGTGTTACTTGTTTGCTGTTTTTGCGATCGCGTCGCGCATGAGGATATCACCAGGTAAACTCGCCACATTTTTAAACATTTTGTTGTTCAACAGCATCAAGACTGACGGAGTGTGTTTGAGACAACCTCACAAGTGTCACAGATGACACATTTGGCGTTTTTTTTGCTGGTTTGTCGGTAGGAGCTCCTGAAACGCAAGACTGCCACACATCTGTTCGACCAACGCCAGTTGATCTAAACGCCAGTAGATCTGGAACACCGTACCCGTTATGTGTCTGTGAGCGAGGGAGGGAGAAAAAGGAGAGTGGAAAAGTACAAGTTGTCATCGAGCAGAAACGGGAGCTGGAAGCATGTAAATATAATAATAACCCCTGCAGCCAAGAAGAGTGCCTGACGAGCCCAGTTGTAAGTACGCTATTAAGACGACTGTACACCGTGTTCGTGTTTTCCTCTGAAACAACAAGTTCCGCTGGAGCCTTTCAACGCCTCTCTCTGTCTCTGCTAGCAAAGTTGACCCAGACAACGAAGTAAAGCTAGTTTTCGGCTACGAGCCCGACACGGAACCGGATGTATTAGCCAGAGGTCCCTTTACGGTTTTACACCTCTACGGTGCCTTAATCATCAAAATTATCGCAAAAAATGATTTAAAATATTTCACAATGTAGAGTGTATATGAGAAGAACTAGTATTTTTGACCATTTAACCCTTACCTGTCACTGAGAAACCCAAAAACTGGGGCTCCAACCATAACACCAATAAAGAAAATGGTTGCAGTTGCCTTGTTCATACCTTTTCTGCTGCACACGAGATCCCACTGCAAATAATCGTTAAAATATTACAATATGTGATTTTACAGTTGCGTCTTCTGGAAAATAAACAATAATTAAATGAATGATGCCTGGGGAAATTACATTTAGCTAGTTGGATTATTTTCTGTAGATAATAAAATGGATAGAAAATTATATCCTTAATGTTAGCAAAAGAAAATTTGTTCTTTAAAAAAAAAAATCCAAATGACTGTGTAAAATGTCTCTGTTCAACATAACTAATTCTCACTTACCTCTGTTGCCAAAGTAGACTTGAAAGTGCTTTTGTCATATACCCATCCATTTTGACACTGAACAGTAAATGAGCCTTTGCTGCTGTTTGAACCTAACAGATATTCATATTGGGGCTCTGAAAACATCTGACAGGAGCTTGGAGTCCCATCCCGCTCTGCTGGAATACCAACGGCTAATTTCTGATCTAAAGTTAAATTTCCAAAGACAGCTCCAGTATCCAAAGCATCGATGTTGCAGTGATGCGAAGGAACAGCTGCCATGAAATTATTCAGCAGAAAGTGACATGGCAAAGTAATTCGAGACAGGATCTGAATCAAGACTAGAGCAATTTGGAATTTTCCAAATCCATTAATTTCTGCAAGAATGCTGTCAAATTTCATTTTGCTGTGCTTCCTGTATCTCTGGGAGGACAAATGCTCTAAAAGTCAAGTGAAGTAGAGTATCACTCACTATAAAAGACACATTCACCAGCACAATGTTAATAATTAAAATGAATACCAAAAACATGTATTAATAATGTAACTTAACTGTACCCAGTACGATACAGTTACTCAGTCAAACACTGGCTTTGCTTTGATCAGTTGTAAGGCTGATATGTTTATTCAAATGCTATAATAGTCAGGATTTATAATTGAAAATTAGCACTCACAGTAGAGAAAGCAAGAATGTGATCTAAAATTGATCTCAGTTCTCAAGAAAGCACTCTTATCCCACAATGCAGCTGCAGTGCAATATGCAAAGGAATCAGATGGTTTTGTAATGTTTTATTTTACAATGGTAGTAAGTTCTAAGATATCAGCTCTGGCAGGGCTTAAATTTTATAACAAACACATCACACCCACAGGCAACTTAATATTTTAGCACCATATTATGTACACAGCCCAAAGAAATATACAGTCACACAGGATTTCTTCATGTAGCAACTGCACCAAGATAAAACCAGCCACAAAAATGAGATCAACTATAGGAAGATTAAACCGATCTGCTACAATCTGCACAATAAAAACTTGGATGAGAACATAACAAATAAAAACATCTCTGAAAATTTGGCAGCCAAAAGCAAGAGCTCCCTTTACAGCAGAACCAACCTAATTACAACATTTTTCAATACAACAGCTGAAGACCATTGCCACACACCTGCTGCTGATCAGCCTCGTCGGGGGAGCTATTTAAGGAAGACACGGCATGGGAGTCAGGGGAATGCATGGGGATTGTTTGTGTGAATATTTACTGCACTGTAAATAAATGCACTGTTCACCACATGGAGTCCAGCATTTAGGTCCTCCTTTCCCCACATCCCCACGGTCTGCCAGCGCTAACCGTGACACCAAGTGACACATAAGACTTCAGTGTTTGTGTTTTAATGGAGACAAGAAACAAAGAGTATGCTGAGTAGCACAAAAATGAACCATAAGTGAGTGTGACGCATTTCTAGGAAAACATTTTTTTTTCCTCTACATACCACCGAAGTGGATTTTAAAAGAGGGTTCAATAAAATTATTGTATTAACTGCTTAGAAATTACTGACAGTTTTATATTCTGTAAAGAATTTTCAGTATCCAAGTAATTTATATTACAGTAGTTTGTCCAATTTGTTTGATCCTCCCAAAATGGGGACTACATATAAAAATGTCGGTAACCCCTTTTCCTGCTGCCCCATATTTTTTTAATTATTATTATTATTATTTTTAGAAAGAAGAGGCTTTCTCCTGGCAACCCTTCAAAAACATTTAACATGATAACTTCACAGGGCTGCATAGCTTTGTGTTAAAACTCTTTTTTCCCCACCTGACAGTATAAATGGAGAAACTGTCACATGATTGTATAAATAAACAAAAAATAAGCACAAAAAAGATACTGTGATACCTGACTTGCTTTCCAACAGAGTTTAAGATCTTAATATGTTTTTTTACTTCTAATAATAAACACTGTTTTCTTAAAGATTAACCGAGTGATGCGTTATCCCTTTTTACTTTACTTCAGCAAACCACACTTTCAAAACTAGATTGAATTCCATTTACGGTCATCCCCTCAAAGAGAACAGCAGTCTTACATAACCGGTTTACCATTCTGCTGAGATTATTATTATTATATTAACCCTAATTAAAGGTACATTATGATGAGCAAATCACCATAAATGTATAGGTATTTTAAAACACTATGTAGTATATATCTGCTTGAATCTGAATATAAGAGTCTGTTACTATTATTGCAGTTAGTTTCTTTCAAGTGGTGAATTATTTTAATTATATAATTAATCAAAACCAAACACAGATACTAAATTCAAAGCTTGTTTCAAATGAATCTAAAAATATTTTGAAGCTTCTCAATTGACATGTTCATTATGTCACCTCACTGCCCCTGCATCAACTGAACTGTGTAGGTGGCACATGGGGATGGGTTAGGAACACCTCTTCTTCTCCCTCTTTAAATACAGCTGCATACATGAATGACCAAGGCTACATATGAGCAGTTAGTGGGATAACACTCAGGATCATTTTTTTTTAACAGACAGGATGTGAAGATGCCTGTGCTGGATATCAAGTGCAAAGATGTATAATGTAAGTACCTGATGTTTGGAAAATTATTTTCTTTTAGGGTCTCTTACAGATGTTTAACTCTTTCTGATTTGATTTCATTAATTTCATTTTTAGCTTTGACTTTAATTAACATCTCTATTGATAACAATACAAAAAGTGTAATTTATTATCATGTCATGAAGTGTTTTACCCTTTGCTTGAATTTCTGTGCTTTTCTGCACCAGAAACTGCTCGAGAAACCTGGTTTCCTAAATTCAGTGGCATGAGTTTAAAATACATATGTGACTTAATAAATATATATTTTCACGTTGATTTTGATTTTTGTGGGTTCTGTGGGTTTGTTCTGCCATGAGGCCACTGAAATGCGCAATAAAACTTTGTGTGCAGAGACTGCTGAAAATGTGTCCACATGTTTCTTATGGTTGAGCTTAAACTGTCTAATTATGTAAGAACATGGAAACATCTAATCCGCTAGAGCTCAGTTCTCATTTGGGTTGCCCTTCAGAACAAGAGTTCACTCCTTTGTCAAGGATGCTGACTCTCTGTTTCCATGGCAATAAGTCAACAGACTGAGGTTACTGCCATACTTGGAAAAAGAAACCCCTGCTGCAGCACAGTCAGATTTGCTGGTGGTAGAGTGGAACCAAGGGTGAAGATAAGCCGGTGGTATGCGACAGTGTTTGTACAAAACGTGGCTAGTGTGCAAGAGGTCTTTCAGTTTTAGTAATCCCACAGCTGCATATGTGGTCAGAGGATTACATCCACTCATTATGAGCATGAATGTTGTAATAATTTGGGGCTTTTAATGATTTCTTTGAATTGTTCTAGCTCGATATTTGACCAGTCGTATTTGCAGAGCCAGCTTTCAATCATGGACAAGAAAGGGAGTTTAAAGTGGGAAAGCCATTGCAGAGCCTAATGTTATAGCTTTAGCATTCCAAGGCTACAGTTTTCATGTAAGTTGATTTAAGGTGAAGTTGAAGAAATTGCAAGTATTTATTCTTCATTGTTTCATCCACTTTATGCAATGCACCATTACCACAGGCACCGAACAGTCCCAGAGCTTGATGCTACCACCACCATGCCTGAAAGCTCGTACAGTGTTCTTAGGTTTGAAAGCCTCACCTTTACTCCTCCAATTATTCCCCCTGTCAGTGTGAACAAATAGCTCAATCTTTGTCTCATTGGATCATAAAGCTTTTATCCAGAAGGCCTCTGGCTCATCCAGGTTGGTCTGCTAAAATAAATCTCAGTTGAGATTGAAGGTGTTTCTTGGTTGGCACACTCTCAGTCCATGGCGATGTAAAACATGTGAACAGTGACACTGGTGTTCCAGCAGTTTCCAGTTCATGGCACACTTGAGTCTTGATTGTTGCTAGGTTTTTCCTGAACATCCGAATCAATTCCCTCTCATCTGATGGTGACAGTTAGGGTCCTCTTAGAGAAGCTGGCAAAGTGTAGACACATCTGAATAATTGGTACTAATGTACAACTGTTTGAAGTAGCTAAAATCCCTTCTTAGACCTTCACTGAATTCCTGCTGCTTTGCCAGCTTTTATGCTGGCAAAGAGAAACTATAAGTTGTCATCAATCTTGATGACTGCTGAGAATTTAGGAGGCCATGGTCATGTCAAGGTTAAAAGCAGATTTAAATGAGTATATGTTTATATTTGAGCCTGTATGAATTGGAGAAAAAACAAAATAAATTCAAGCTTGTGCACCCAATTTTGTGTTTTTTAAATAATTGCTTTAAACTTACAAAGTAAGTAAGTTTAAAGTTTAAGTAAGTTTAAAGCAATGATTAGTGTATGTGTACTGTATCTGAGAACTAAACTAAACTCTGATAGAACCAATTGTGGATGGATGGATGGTGCAGTTCCATCCAGCTGTCTGTCCATTTTCTGCTGAGTCATGGAGGCGGCTGTTTAAACAGAGATACCCAGACCTCCCTTCTCCAGAGTCACCTCCCTTAGCTCATCGAGTCGGTCACAGAGGTGTTCCCAAGCCATTTGAGAAACATAATTTCCAGCATGTTTTGGGGCCTCCTCCAGAATTTCCATTTGTACTTACTAGCAACCACAAGCAATAAAATGTTATAGTAAACAGAAGAAACAATAAAGGTCCCCCCTAACACGTACAAATGCCCAAGAAAAAGTAATAATTAATGACAGTAGTGAATCATCAATTTTCAGCTTGTATTGTCTTTATAGCAGAGGGTGTACAATTCAAAGCTAATCAACTGAAAAATCAAAAGATATGATCTTTGTCACATCACTGTAAAAATGAGCTAAAGTTTAAACACTGTATACAAACACAATTCAAACACAGCTGCGGGTTAATGTCATTGTCATTATCATATCAGACTTACCTGGCCTCTTAGCCAGCTCCAAAAGACTTTGAGTCGGACATTTAATATCTTTTGATACTGATGTTTTTTTTAGTTATAACTTGATCATTTCTACACAGCTGCTATCAAACCAAAATATACATTTATTTAAAATCAAAAGTGTAGAGTAGTATTTGAAAAACAAACAAGCAAAGAACCCACAAAACCAAAAAAGATGAAAGAGTTAATTCTTTTTGGAGACTATATAATTTTTTCTCTGGTGTCATCCTCGGGTCATTATGGTAATATTAACTGACTGATGTAAGATTTACTGACCTTATCCTCCTGGGAGAACCTTCTCTTGTACTAATCAAGACATTTATCTCCTCTAACACCATATTTTAATAGAGGCAAAAACTCTGGTTTTCCCAGTCCACTTAAATGTACATAAACAAAGTGGTACTCTATAGAAAGAGCGTGTTTCCAAGACCTATTAGGAGGTGTATGTGTTTGGTTGCTTTTTAGAAAATATGGCTTCAACAAAACATGTCTTTGGTTTTCATATAAACTCTTCCTGTGTATAAGAGAAAGTTGGGTTCCTTATAGTGACATATATGGTAACGAGATTATTATAGATGAACCTGGGTGTTTTTTGTTTGTTTGTTTGTTTGTTTTAGATGAACACTCCACTTACTGTATGCATAGTGTACAGCGTGGGACTACACAGTGTGAAGTTTCTACAGCTCGTACTGACTTTAATTTGAATAAACAAAGGCTTATTGAAGAGTATGGATGTTGAGTCACAGTGTTAGAGTGCCACCTCTTGGTGAATGTCAGGAAATGTTTTAATTTACAATAAAAGATTTATATTGTCAGTAAAAAACTATTTTTAGTGCTCCCTCCTGCTCTACAAACAGCTCTCCCCCTGTCTGAGCCCTGCTCTGACTGTCTTTTACAGCTGTTTTGAAAAGGACAGATTTTTCTTCATAGTCATTTTCTCAGTTGTGATATAACAACTGATTACCAAAAAACAAGCTAAGAAACAAACAAAAAAAGCATGTGACAAAATAAACAATGTCTTTGAAGGAAGGGAAGGAGGACTGGTGTCTTGGATTTAGTTCTTACATGGAGAGGCTGACAGAGATTTTGGTTGTTGTGACAGATGACGGCAGCGGAGGGAAAAGAAATCTCTGTATAAACACAAGTTCGGAAAACAGCCACCAATTGTTTTGCTTATGCTCTTGGATGTGAATGCTGTTTCCCTCATGATAATACATACCATTCCATTTACAGCAATGGCAGCCCTGTTGAAACTGCCAAAGCAGAACTGCACTTCCTATTGGGGATAGGAATAATTTAGGAAATAACATGGTAACCACTAATGTCACAAAGGTCACTGAATGCTAAAAATCTCTTGAGCTGAACAGAAAACATGAATTGTAGCCAAGGGTGGACCTTCAGGGGCATGCTATATAGTTATATGTGTGCTGAAATAGTTTGTTATATTGAGATATATATACCTAAAGGGAAAAGATTAATTAGCCTTAAGTTGTTTGTCCTTGTCTTAATGAAGGTATTGCTGGTGAAACCCGGGATATTGTGAAACACTACTTGAGATGGAACCAGAAACGGAAGACCAAGAGCAGAGTGGTAACTTGGCCCCCTGGTCAGGTTCAGATGGGTCCCAGGAGATTTATGTGTCTGGGTCTGTGGTAGAGTCCCACAATGAAGATGAAGTCAGCGAAGCAGAGTACCTGTTAGAGCCAGAAAGTACTTATATCTCCAAGTATGACCCTGACTCCCCAGAACACCTTCAAGAATGGGAATCTGCAGGTGAGCAACAGTCCCCGCCTGAACTTAGTGGAAGTGAAGAAGAAGTATCATATCAGGAAGAGGATGACATCTACCTTAGTGAGTCGAGAGAGTCTCCTCACATCCAAACCTCACAAACATCCCTGCATCCAGAGTGCACAGACTCAGAGGATCATGCTGGCAAGATATCACGGCCACATTCCCAGTCTTCTTTCTCCTCTCTTGGCTGTGCTGCTGATATGACCATGGCCTTGACCCTGACCACAGGACAGCCCACGGGAGCCAGTAATAGAAAAGGCCCAGAGACTGGAAACAGCAAGCTTGAATCTTCAGAGGAAGGAGGGAGCAGTGAAGCACCTCCTGCTTCTGTCTCCTTTGGAATTTCAGATGAGGGTGCTGAGCAGGCAGAGAAGTGGAACTCGGAGTCTGACACAGATCTGTGCAGACCAGACAGGCAGAGGGCAAAGTACACACGTAAGTATCGATCTTCTACCCTCCTTTTATGTGTCAGTCAAGGTAGTACTGCAAACTGCACAGCAGCAGAAAGGTTGTTTTTTTTCTAAGATTTAAAATGATTTAATAAGATTTGTGAACAGTTAAGATATTATTTAGTTACTTTAAATTCAGCCAGCTGAGGCACACATTACAGTCAGTGAATAAAGTTTTTAAAAAGTTACCTTTGGCTGTATTTACTGTAGCTGGTATGTGAATCAAAAGACCTAACTTAATTGATAAATAACTTTGACAAAGCACAATGGGTGCTGCTGTTTTTTCATGCTGTAACACAGGGTCTATTTGAAGTGGACTTACTGGGAGAATACCCATGGCTTTATTAGTCAGAGCAGGATAAGAATAAAATATGACCATATGATGAGGCTGGCAGAAACAAATTTGACAGACACCAGCATGTGTCACCCTGGCCTGTCACCCGATCCCTTTTCCGATCGTAAGCCTTGACTGCAGTGGAAAATGAGCTCCTCACTTTTCTTGCCTTATGGATGCCCCCTAAGTTAGCTGTAAGTAAATATGATGCTTTTATTAGTGTGCTTGCTTCAGCAGGGGGATCTGAAATTGTGTCTTACCTGTCATGCTTCCATTAGTTGCTTATACTAATGGCATTATCAGTCCCATAGCTTTTTTTTTTTAACTTTACTGAAAATTGACCAATTGAGTACAGTGTAAACAAAAAACATTACAATCCACATTTTCCTATGTTTTATGGTTCAGCTTCTTCTTGTTTTAATCTCTCTCCTTCCTCCTCCTCCTTCTCCTCTCACCCTCGTTCTCTTTCTGTCCCTCCCTTCATTTTTTTCTTTGTCTCAGGGCTCAGTCGCAGCGAGAGCCAGTCAGAAAGGCATGTCAAGGAGACCAAGTCTAAATGCAAGAGAATTGCTCGGCTTCTAACCGATGCGCCAAACCCCCAAAATAAGGGAGCCCTGCTGTTCAAAAAACGCCGGCAGAGAGTCAAGAAGTTTACGCTTGTGAGTTACGGAACTGGTGACAACAAGGTTGACAGTGAAGACCAAATAGAGGAGGGGGCTGAAGAAGTTAGATCAGCCGGGTATAACTTTGTGGCCACCAGTGATTCAGAGTTAGAGGAGCAGTATTCTCTTTATCAGCAGCAGCACAATTTGAGTCTGAATTGGGGAAGTGTTCAAGAAATGGATGCTCTACCAGAGACAAAAGGGAAGGGAGTTTTGATGTTTGCTCAGCGGCGCAAACGAATAGATGAAATTGTTACCGAGCATGAAAAACTGAGGAGTGAAGGATTACCTGTGGAAGTATTAACAGAACCTGCCTGTGAACAAGCACAGCAAATTTACGACACTGAGGAAATGTACGCGCATGCTGATCAGGCAGATCAGAGTTATATGAATGCAAATCTCAAGCAGCATGGAGAATACCAAGAAGATTTCCAGGACATGAACCATCTGTCCAATGTACCAAAACCCTTGGTACCAAACAGAACTGCAAGGCCTTTTCTAGGATTTCAAGATAGCCCAAGTTCTACCCCCATACCTGGGAGTGTTGTTCCAGTTACAAAGAAACACGAAACAAGATTTAAAGTACCTGTGCCTATTAACACTAACCCACAGGTTTGGTCTCCAACTGGAGACATAATAGCCTCAAGAGATGAGCGAATATCTGTGCCAGCCATCAAAACTGGCATCCTACCAGAATCAAAACAGAAAGCCACTAATAAACAGTCATCTGTGCGGGCACAATATTCAGATCTTCACACTCAAAACAAAGGGGAAAGGAGGTCTTATATTGATTCGGAGGAGGACTGTTTTAGTCTAGGTGCTGAAGCTTGTAATTTCATGCAACCCAGAACAATAAAACTCAAGAATCCCCCTCCAGTAGCCCCAAAACCCACCCTCAACCCAAACTGTCCACCATGGATGAGAAGGAGCCCCTCCAGCGAGCCCAATATTCCGCCAAGAAGTCCGGTTTCACAACCTTCGCACAGTCCCGTGGGTCCTCATAGTCAGAATTACTTACAGCAACAAGACTGGGCTCAGCTTCAACAGATGGCCAACCGCTGGGCACCAGATCAAACTCAGGCAACACTTCAAACACCTACTAATGCCTGGGCTCCGGACAGCTCTTCTCAGCTTCATCTGCAGCCAACCACAAATAGCTGGAGTCAACAGCAGCAACGATCCCCTGTGAGTATGCAGGCCCACAGTCCTACTTACAGACCACAGTATCCAACTTCACGCTCAAAGAACAAGGCAGACAGCACTTCACACTCAATTGCCTCTTGCCCACCACAAGCAGGGAAGTCATATATCCACTTGTCAAAAGCACCACAGTTTTCTCCAAAGGGTCGGATCTCAGACAGAGGTACCAGTTGGGCTGGTGATGGCCCAGCTATGACTGGAAAAGGTGCAGAATTGTTTGCCAAAAGACAGTCCCGTATGGAGAAGTTCATTGTTGATGCTGAAACAGTGCAAGCAAACAAAATCAGATCCCCCTCCCTGACCTCATCCCTCCCGAACTCTTGGAGGTATTCATCGAATATTCGAGCCCCACCTCCATTATCCTACAATCCCCTTCTTTCTCCTTTCTATGCTGCAGCCAAACAACCCCCTTCCACAAGCCCAAAAGTCAATGTCAAGACCAAAGAGAAATCTAAATCAGCCCCCAAGCAACTCAACTCTTTAGATATAATGAAACATCAGCCTTATCAGTTGAACTCATCACTGTTCAAATATAATGTGGTGCCTGGAACCAAAAGCCCCACCCCCAGCCCCACCCCCAGTCCCAAACCAGCCCCAGTGTCAAAGTTCGAGGTTACCAAAAACCTTAAACTTAGAGTTGCCTCTGCCACTTCTCCTTATAATGCCTCTGAGCTTGCTGTTGAAAGCAAGGCAGAAGTCCCAACTAAGTCACCTGGATCGGTAAGTTCCCAAAGTTCTTCTGCCCAAAACACAAGATTGGCTGAGCCTCTTGCAATTGACAAGCACGTGGATAAAAAGCACACTGCAGCACCTGCAGCCCATCGCTTAACCAAAAAGCCAGCACACAGCGCCAGACCTGCAAGCACATCTTCCCAGCAGCCATCTGCTGCTGACAGCATAGCTTCAGCTTTCTCTCCTGCATCTCTTATTGCTAGAGGCGCACGTCAATTGGCTCCTTGGCCAAAGTTTTCTGCTAAGAAGCCAGTGGTGACAAGCAAACACTGGAAACCTGTAGCCATGCTACATTAATTCTTGTACTGTATATGGTCTTGTTTTGGTATAGTCAACACTGAGACAGTAATTACATAGTTATCTGCAACTTGGCAGCCTCTAATGTGTCTTAACAGGTGGAAATATAGAGTCCTTTGCACTAAACGTAGGCCTCAACTGGAATAATTTGCAGCTATAGAGATCTGTTTAGCTGGCAATGTAAGGAAACAACTTAAGGTACAGTTAAGCTCTTTTAAATCTGTGACAGATAAATTCAACATAAAGTACAACAAATAAACACATTAGCACATAACATAATGTCCCTGACAATTGGAGAAAAAGGGAAAAGCAAAACAAAATAATGTAGATTCTTGTGATGTGCTATGTCATGTGCAATAATGTGTGCAGAGAGTCCTGTTCTGCTACAATATCTTATTTTGGGTTTTTTTGGTTTTTTTAAGAAAATAGATCACCTGCAAATTTGCATGCTGAGATAGGAACCCATGAAACCCCAGACAATACAAAACAAACACATAATGTTTATTATCTCTCTCTCTCTCTCTCTCTCTCTCTCTCTCTCTCTCTCTCTCTCTCTCTCTCTCTCTCTCTCTCGCTATATATATATATATGAGATAGATAGATAGATAGATAGATAGATAGATAGATAGATAGATAGATAGATAGATAGATAGATATTTACCCCTATCAAATTAGATTGTTTAATCTTTTATTCAAGTTAATGATAACTGATTTTTACAACTTATACTTATAATACTCATGTGTGTTTGGGGAAACAATTTGCATTTGCTTCAGCCTCATTCCAGACTTTGATGGCATTAGAGCAGCAAAAAGCATTCATTTTGGTTGTGACCTGATGACTAAAATATTCTAAAAATGTTTTTTATGTGGGTATTTTTCAACATGGCCAGTTATTCAACTGTCAGAAATTTCATCAGAAATTCTATATCCTCATCCTTGATGGAAAAAATGAGCAAAATATCATAGAAATTTGAATGTTCTGCTACGGTTTCACGAAAACATCTACTGCAAATCTTTATCCCCTCATCTTTCTGACATGTCAGTGTTTGCACTTCTTGTACTCGGCACTATCATGCTATTAAATTTCTCTTTCCTCCTACTTGTGTACTTCATATGTGTGTTGTGAACAATTTCCCTATTTCCTTTCTCCTTTGTCTTTCTCACTGCCTCACACTTTTGCACATAAGTGGCTCAATCTTGTTGCACTTTTAGCAATTACGACCTAATCTTTCAAACTTAACTGTATTTGTGTGTTACAGCTTTTCGATCTTAATCTCTGAATGTTGAAAGTCTGGAACTATAATCTCAGCCCCCCCAAAAGCAAAATTTGATTTTGCTATTCTAAACATTCATGGACAGCAAGTCATTAGCTTCCGTCATGATAAATAATATCAGAGGTGTGGACTCGAGTCACATGACTTGGACTCGAGTCAGACTCGAGTCATTAATTTTATGACTTTAGACTTGACTTGAAAAAATGTTCTAAGACTTGTGACTTGACTTGGACTTTTACACCAATGACTTGGGACTTGAATTGGACTTGAACCGGTTTACTTGAAAAGACTTGATATTTTACCCTAAATATAAAATTTAACATGCATATTATATAGAGATTGAAAATGTGACGTCATTCACGGGTAGAACCGCAAAGGATTCTGGGAACTCGTGGCAAGCGGTACTAGCGCACGCAGGCTTTCAATTAAAATCAGTCACACAGCGATAAAAAGAAACACAAAAATGTCAAGAAGCTGTTGTATTATTAACTGCAATAGCCGGTCGCATGACAGCCACGGGAAGCCGACGGGTAAAGAGATCGGTTGTTATCGGATTACGACGTTGAAGAGAAATTGTTCGAGCCATGTTTCCGAAGTAACAAAGACGCGACGGATGGCCTGGATCGCAGCCATTCAAAGATCAAATATAACGTCCCAGAACACTCCAGCTCACAGGTTAGTCTGCTCCAAGCATTTACACGAAGGTCAGTGTTTTTTAGTACTTAATACGTCATTTTCATAACATAATTAGTGATATAGGTTACAAGCAAGTCTGGCACTGAACAGAAATTGTCGCGCTATGCTCCTTTGTTTATTGTGCATAAATAGTGAATTGTCCTGACACAATATTGCGTTTCGCTTCTGTTATTATGGTACATTGACAAAAACATATACTTTTATTCACAGGATAAAACAGGTTTTTTGTATCACTAATTGCCCAGTACGATTATGTATTTATGACGACGATTTGTGAGACTGGTAAACTTATGATACGTACGATGGTCTTTCGTTCTACACGGTGCATTTCAAGGTCCTGCACCCATCCGGCGGTAAACTGTACCTGGGCTTGTTGCAGTGACCTGAAGTTACTAAACTTCATGAGTGTATGCACTCACTCCAAGAACCGTATGATTATAAATATGCATATAAATATGCTAAGATGAGATAGCTGACTTCATCTAACTAGCAAATGTTGTCCAGGCTACGTTGGTGATGCAGTTTTTTTTAATGTGTATATTTTTGTCATGCGATTTTAAAGCTGGTCCTACAACCGCATCCAAGAATAACATGCAGCTTATCTCAGAACTGTCGGTGAAAATTATTCTTGGAGCTAGGTTTAATTGAGCTGCATTTTAAAGAGGTGCAATTTCACAATTTGTGTATATTTTCTAAGTTCACTATTTTGTCATGTGTTGAGAAAAACACAGATTTTAAAATTACATGGTCTAATATTTACATTTAGCATAACTGCAACATTATTTTTTCGTTTTTTTTTTTTTTTAAAGACTCGAAAGGACTTGAAATTCAAAGTTTCAGACTTGTGACTTGACTCGGACTTTTACACCAGTGACTTGAGACTCGACTCTGACTTGCCTGACATTACTTGAGACTTGACTTGAGACTTGAGGATAAAGACTTGAGACTTACTTGAGACTTGCAAAACAATGACTTGGTCCCACCTCTGAATAATATATTATCTGTATACAGCAAAGAGGCATTTTTTTCAAATGTATAACTAGAGACAGAGTAGAATTAACTAAAGCTTTGAGCATTTTCAGTGGTTTCATATACCCTTAACTTATTATCGCTGATTAAAGATACAGCAATCACAAAACATCTCCTTACCTTTTTAGTGTTCCTGTTTTCTATTGAGAAACTATACACATTAATAAACTTTTTTGCTTATTTCATGTAGAAATAGCATTTGATTGACATCAATCTCTCTCTCTCTCTCAGTCTAGTTACAGCCATAATTATGCAACAAACACCTTTATTATAGTTACCAGTTCAATTAAATTAAATTCAGTTTAGTTTATTCAGAAGTCAGCTTAAAATACAAGTAAAAAAATGTTAACATGCAAAATAGTTATTTATGAAATTGGACTAAATAGTGGCCCAGGCATCAGATGATATGCATGAAAAATATAATAATAATAATAATAATAATAATAATAATAATAATAATAATAATGGATTGCAATAATAATGAATAGCGCTTTTCTAGGCACCCAAAGCGCTTTACAATTCCACTATTCATTCAATTATATACATTTGTCCTCTTGGCCAAGTCTCACTTGGAAAAGAGATTTTAATCTCAATGAGACTTTTACCTGGATAAATAAAAGATCATGAAAAACAAACACAACCTTCTAACATACAATGTCTTATTAATTCAAATATCGTCATATTAATAACACTAATCTAACACACGTAGGCAGTGATAATAGTGTTAGCACATGATAATAGTATTAAAGTATATAAAGTAAGTAGTTTATTAAAGTATGAACTTAAAATATAGTGCTATTGCAGATTTTGAAAGATCTTTGCTATACAGGGTTCAAAATCAAACATATTTTAGTAGCAGCTGTTCTTTTAAATACTGAAAAATATTGATGTTTTAAAGTGCTTCCAAGCTCATCCCAATTCTGTGGACCTCTACAGGTCACATGTAAAATTGCACATTTAAGTTTACATTTCTTTCTCTTAAGAATTGTCTTTTTCCTTGTCCTGTGTGTGTGAGAGGGAAAGTGTATTTGGATAAGCTCACAAACTTGCTAAATACTATAGTATGCAGATTACAGGCAATATGAAAAATGCTACATTCAGTTGACTTCAGGAGTTTGTGACAATGAAAAAGAGAGTTAGAGAGTTATCCAGTCACACAGTTTACAGCATGACTCTGTCTACCTTTAATCTGATGAGAGCTATATAGAAGCTTGTTTCTGCCACTGAAAAAAGCAAAAACAAAATAGTTTTACTTTTTTTTTTTTCAAAAAAACATTTATAGTCCCAATTACAGGTTATCATCTCAAAATTTTGATTTTATAACTTAAAATTTCAAGTTATTTTCTCAGTTTCAAGTTGTTGGTTTTTTTCCAGAAAAGTTATTAAATTAAAATTTTGACATACTTACGTGTAGCTAAATGTTTTGTTTGTTTTTATTGCATTAAAAACCCTATTAGAGTGCCTTTAGAAATAGACCCATAACATAAATACTTGTTCAAACTAAAAAAAATAATAAAAAAAATAAAATAAGTAATTTAAAAAAATTGTAATTCTTATGCAAATTCTAGAGGCAGAGGAAATAGTTCCAGTAGTTCCAAGTTTTTTCCCCTGTCTTTTCAATGGCATTAACACTGTACTTGTTTCAAGGTGCTTGAACCAGCAGCAGGTAAGTTCGGAAATCTTCTTCATTTAGTCTGAATAATTCCTAAAATTCAGATATATATGACTTTTACACAAGTGAAATTGTCCATTTGCTACTAATATTGATATTAACCATGTCCATTTGTTTTCACTAAAACATTTTAACAGGATTCATAGAAAAAACAAATAAAACCTCAAAATATTCTACAAATCTGAAATTGCTTTGTAATGTGGAATCTGCACTTTTTAAAAGACAATGTAAGGCATATTTAATCAATCAAAAAAAGACGGAAAAACGGGGGGGACCTCAAAACATTAACACTACTTCTGCCCTTGCTCTGTGGAAGTGTAAAAAGGAAAATGTAATAAAATGACCAAAAAATGACATAAAAAAACTATCAAAGAACAGACAGTCAAGATGGATTTGGTAAAGTAATAAAGTATCTTTACGTTAATTTATTTCACAGAGCTAAAGACATAAACATGAACAAGATTTCAAATGCATCAATGTATTCCTTCTTCTGTGTGCAGAGACACAAGTATACCAGCAGAGCAATTATAGCTACACTTACCACAGGTGTGCAACATCAAATACATGCATTGGTTTCTTTAGCTTCTGCAGGCAATATTGAGTAAACCATTTCTGTTGAGGCATCACCCACGAAGTACAAAGTGCTCTCGTGGGCTGTTAAAACACTTTTCTAAGCAAGGACAGATGCAAGAAATAAAAAGTTTAAAAAGACTCAGAACAGAACAGCTAGAGTGAAGCCACAACAATATCAAATATACAACAATGCTTGACAAGAAAGACAGCATTATAGGTCAACTCAAGTCAATCACAAAAACAGGGTTCCTAATTTCGAGCAAAGGTAATGACTTAAGAAATATCAGAGGTCTAAGTCCTTATTTAGACTTTTATACCAGGGTAACTGGTGCAACTCAATCCTACATGCTGTTCTTTATTTGAGGCATTTGATAGTATTCCCACCCCTAGCATCGAAACTAATAGTTTCAATACCTGACACTCTTAGGGCTCAAACATTCACATAATGGTAATGTTTTGTCATAGGACAATTCAAGGATAATCTTTATTCAGTAAGTCTTTTTTTATTTTAGAGAAGAGTAACACACATTTTATTACACTTAAAATATGAATACACTTCAAAAGCATTAGCTCTCCAGGTTTCAGAGAAGCCAGATGGTGGCAGCAGAGTCTGCAATGCTGCTGTCACTCCAGCCAACAAGTTTGTGCTTTTCTTTTAGGGATTTGGTAGAAGTCGTTCGCTGAGCCTGCCTCAGAGACTGAGTTCAATGCCTTCTCCTGGACATCTGTCACCAGTGAGCACACCCGGGGTACTGCCAATACAGAGGCAAACATCATTCCAAGAAAAAGTCCACAAACCACTTACACCATGGGAGGCAGCATCAAGAAGCCCTATTGGCTCTGTGGATGAAGCCTTTTTGTTTCTCCCCTCATCTGCAGCTACTAATGCCAAAGCTGCAAAGCACCGGGGATCTCTGCCAGAGCCTCCAGAAGAATGGAAACGCAGGGTATCTCTTGATCCTGCACCTGTCAGTAAGAGTCATTATCATCATGAGGCCCCAGCTTTTCACATTCTTACCAAGAGCAGGACATTCTCACCTGAGAAACCAGCCTTCTATGGGCCTCCCTTCAGACCTGCCCAGCCTCTTAGGGCCAGTATTGGGCAAATGGCACAAGGCTTCAGTCCAACAAAGTGCTCTCCTGTGTACAGTGCATTTCAGCGAAGTTAATAGATGAAGTCAGATATCAGAGAAAGAGAAATAATAAATGATATTAACATTGTAAGGCACAGATTTTCCTTCAGAGTATAGAAAACATGAAATGCAGAGAATTGTTATTTGTCACTAGGAGATGGAGTACTGTATGTCGAAAAATGAGGGTAAGGCTTTGGCACAGTTTAAGCCATTTGTTATGTTGGTTTTGCATTTATGACGGGATGGATAATTATGTTGATTGCATGAAAAAATCATTTGGTTTAAAGCAAGAACATACTGTGACGATTGTGTGAGATATGAGCTCAGCTTTCATGGGAAATGTTGCTATTGTGCCACCAGAGTGTCATCCACACAGTATTATATCACTCATCCTATAATAATCAGATTTTTTCTCAGTAGTAATGCAGTGGCGATTACACAAGTAACCATTTCCAATAATCTCATTCACTTTATTGACTTTTGTGTTTTTCAGACATCATATGGTTCCTATTTTATCTTTTGCAATGCATTGCCAGAAAAGTTGTAAGCTTACAATCAGTGTGTGTGCCTTAAGGAAAGTGTTATTTAAAGTGACAAACTGTGTGTTGGCTTATTTGCTTTTATTTTGTTGATCTTTTAATAGGAATGAATCCTGCATGAATAAATGCAAAGTTTCCCACCTTTGATCAGACACTGTGTGGTGTTTAAGTGTTAACAGAAGCAGATGCTGTCCTTGAGTGCCAGAGTTTCCACGTGACGCGTGCAAATTTAAAGTTGGGCTCTTACCGTGTACAATATCACTGTTTTCACTTTTGAAACACAAGAAATAAAACAGATTAAAACACACTTTTAGTGTTGTTATTTGAATTTAATTTGTTTCTCAGAAGTTCCTGATATCAATCTTTTATTGTAAAATTTGACTCTTGAAGAGTAGATATAGTCTTTTTCATTTCTCTGTTTTGCCTTTTTAAATTCAGATTATAGGATAATATCACATGCAGCTGATGCCGGTTTTCCCCCTGAAAAAATGGTATAAATTGCAGGATACATTTTTAAGCTTTTTTTTTAATGGCGGATGTAGCAAATATGATGCAAATTTATATATAGAAAATAAAATGTAATTAATTTTTTTAACAATTTTGTCAGATGGTTCAATAAACGCTCCATTTTTAGATTAGAATTTTCTGGCAATTATTTCATGGTTCAGGCTTTAAAGGGTTAAAATACTGAGTTGACAGGGTTTCAGCCTTATTCCTATTTTAAACTTCACAGACTTTGAAAAAGATTTAACGGTCAGAATATCTTCAGCACTGCAACAGCTTCAACTGCGAGGATAATGACTTTGATATAAAACCCTTCTTGGCAATACTCCATCACCCCTTTAACACCCCTCTCTTATCTGTTTATCATTATCCAGAGTCAGTAATTACACATAACAATAGTAACACAACTCAGTTTGGAGACAGAAGTGCGCACGCAACATTAACAGCTTCCCTAACATGAAGGCATGGTACCTCAGAGGTTATGTCAGCCCACAGAGACATGTCGAATATAAGGCGTCGAGAGACAGGAGAGGCACCAAACAAAATCTCACTGAGTGGGTGTGTGTGCTGTCCATCCTCCCCCCTCTCTCTATGATAGTGATCCTTGCCCCATGGTGTTTGAGATTGGTTTTGAGTGTTTGGCAGGTTAAATTTAGCCTATTGATGTAAGCTGCATTCCAGTCACAACAGACCCAGAGACACACTCACAGTTTGGCTTTAGTGTCCAGGAGTGTGAAGATCAGGGAAGATCAAACTACCTACTGTAGGTTGACCCCTGAGCCTCCGTGTCTCCTCTTCAAGGATACAGGACGACCATCACAGGTATGGACAAGCCTTATCAAGCTTATTTTGTGAATATGTGATGTATTTTTAATTATGCTCTAATAACGTTAACACAGCACTTCTTTTAAAATTTAAAAACAATTAAATTTGACACCATCTAACATTTATGTTTTCTAAATGGCTGCATGTGTGTTTAGGAGTTTATCAGAGCATTGGATATATTTTTGCATTGAGAATCCCATTGATCGTCTTTCTTTTTACTTTTAACATTTTTTTTAATACAGTTCTTCCAAAGTCAACGGCATAGGGCACAGCAGAGTTATTCAACATTTCAGAGTTTCTAAAAAGCATTTTTAGAGCTGTACCATCTTTGATCTCATTCTGAATTTAGCAACAAAGTAAACCTAAAAATACACAAAACACCAGCTACAGAGAAAAATATTTTTGGTCTCATGCTTGAGCAGTTTTATTTGGCTCTGCAGGACAATGATTGTGTCCAGCTACGCATGCAAACTTAGGACACATATTCATCCTTGACCTTTACGCAGCATTAAAAGCGATGCCACTAATGTTAGCTCACATACTGAAAAACTGGTGCAGTGACCACCAGAGATTTAAGAATTGCGTGTATGGCACTAATGCATGTACAATGGAGCTTTATAGGTTATGCAATATGCTGCAATCTTTAAATGTGGCACCTTCAGAGTTTATTATAAAATGACATGAGCAGTATACTGTTCAAATCATCGATATGCAAACAGCAAATGGGACACAGACGTTAGAGACTCAAAAACTATACATGTCTCATGTCTGTGAATTTTATTATGTACCAAAACAGGAACAGAACGAACACTGAATGAATATATTTTGAGTTTTATTTAGAGATCTTTAAATACTCTCCATTTCATACATGGCCTTATATTTATAAACTCATCAACCTATGAGCAGAAAATAAAACTTTATGATTCTGGCAGAACAACTACATCCTGTGTCCTGTATGTGTTTCCAGTCCTCCTGAGTTCTTCTCATCTCGCCAAAGCCACAATGTCACAATTCTGTACAATGCCTGCTGGAGAGAGGAAGAAGTGTGCCACAGCTATATGCCGAGAGGTCCAGGGTACCAGCGGTATGATATTAGAGCTGAGGCTCGGCAGACAAAAACACAAGAGAAAATTCGTTGTTATCAGAGTTCAAAATGTCAAGGCTGCTCTCCAGCGACTACCATAAATCAGCTAATGGGATGATTTATACCTATGGTGGCTATGTTTTTGTCATTTCCAAAGGTCTATTTTTGGGTGGGTGTCAGGGAGGGAGGTTGTGAGGGCCAACTGCTGCTTGGGAAACGTGAAGGTCTGTGACAGCTGGGGTACATTCTGTCTGTACACGTGGATAACGGAGCATCACGTACAGCCAAAACGATTGTACAAGTACAAGTACAATGGGGACAATTTGTTTTCCATGGCAGAGCTCACAGAATTGAAATTATACATTTTGTGACTCATATAATGCTATCTTATGAGCTTGCCTAAACCTAGCCAGGCCGATAAACTGACATTACGTTGTGTATATTTATACTTTCTGTCCCACATTTTCACCTTTAAAACCAGTGCTGCAATGATCTCCTGGACGGGTTTATGGGAAAACAAGCCAGTGGCCACTGTTAATCCCATCCATTCCTACTTTAGTACACAAATGTCTGCAGGAATATGCATCTAACATAGATACAAACTAATATTGTTATTTATGTACTCATGAATGTAGTTTTTATTGTGGCATTGACATAAACCAGGAACCTTTGCCTGCACTCTCTCATTTATAGCAAAACATCAGTTATCAGTGAAAATTAAAATTCAAAGTTAAAACTTAAAGTACATACAGTAAAATACTGGAATATCAAAAAAAATATTGCCTCATCACTATTATGCAAAATGTAATGAATACATTAAACTACATAACAGACTGCTTTTTCCCCATCTTTTCAACTTTGTTGTTGGGCAGGTTACGTTATGGACCTTGGAAAGAAGCTCAGCACTCCTAAAGACATCATGTTGGAGGAGTTATCTCTGCTTTCCAACAGAGGTTCTCGGCTTTTCAAAATGCGCCAGAGAAGATCTGACAAATACACGTTTGAAAGTATTCAAAACGAAGCAAATGCGCTGCTCAGTGTAAGTCGACTTGTTTGTTTTACTTACTTTTTATTCATTATCTCTCTCTGAAGTTCCAGGATTTGGTTTAAAGAAAATCTGTAAAGGTGCCTGCACACATTTATCAGGATATTTGCTCTTAACAAAGAGTGTGGTAAGACATGGATGATAACAGAGACATGTGCCTCGTGCCTTTTACATCCTGCGGGCAAGTCTTCTGAGAGGCTGCTCAGGCACTTTGCTGTTAATGTGCGTGACACAAAAAGCAGCAATAGATGTTAGCAGTTCAACATGTAGCTACACAACTGATATTTTAACCCAATGATGCACTTTATTCTGTTTTGCAGAATGATATTTTGAACATGAATACACACTCTGTGGAAATAAAAGTGGAGCCGCCAGCCAATGGAAACATTGCTAATGCTGAAAAAAAAGATTCAGGTAATTATGCAGCTTAGTAAGTCAGGCTGTTCTTGTTTTATCCAACAGTGAATTAAATGAGGATCTAAATATGGTAATGCAAAAATAAATAAATAAATAAAACAATCATAATCAAAGATGTAGTTTTAAGATGGATTACTCTGTTTTACATTTGCTCCTCTGTACATGAGTCTGAAATTCAGCCGATAAGACTGCACAGTCAAATAAAAGCTACTGATTATGTAATGATGTCATAATAATAACAACTGCTATCATAGATTCATAACAGCTGGTCTTATCTTATGGCAACCGATTTCCAGAACAGGACACCATGTACTAAATGTAACTATGATTAATTATGGGCAGCTTTAAAAGCGTTATTTAATTGTATTATTTTGACAGCAGAGTCCTGTGCCTCCTCTAAAAACCCTTGAGCACAATATCATCTCATGTCGACACATTACATGATGAGCACACGCTTCAACTATGTGCTATTTTTAAGGCCTCAGATCATATTGATGGACAACTCAGTGTGCCTGTGTTAAGTGTTGTCTAAGCGCAGTATCTATTCATAAGCCTGTCCACTCTAAAACATAATGGCTCAAGAAAACAGCTCAGAGTTAACACGTAAAAGCAAAGCAGGCTGACGGATCATTCTGTTCAAACAATAACCCAGATTATGATCGCCCTTGACTGATTCTGGTTTCCTCCTTCACAGTAACGACTACTGAGAAGTTAAATCCCACAGCTACACACAAGTCATATCACTCCCCATGGGAGGAGGCCCTGCTCCGTGACCCTGACCTCGCTGAAACTCTCAAACTAAAAATGCCAGCAGCAGACCCACGGTCAGAGCTTCCTGAATACAAATGCTTCAACCGGTGAGAAAACTACGAGTCTGTTTTAATGAATTAGAGCTGAGCACAACAAAGACTGACAGTCATAAACTGATCTTAATTACAGGGTTGCCACTCCATTTGGTGGATTTGAGAAAGTTTCCAGAGGAATCACATTTAAACTACCTGAAGTGGACCTGAACCCCCCCAGATACCCAGAGCTCCAGGATGCGGGGTTGAAGAGACCCACCTTCAACAGGACAGCCCAAGGATGGATATCTGAGGGCACCCATCTGATTTTACCCACTATTACCCTGGAGCCCATCTCAGTGCCAGAGTCTGATGACCTGTAGATGATTTTATGCAAAATGATGCCAGCTTGGTGCTGCCTGTGACAAGAAAACAGCCAATTAGTAACACTAATTTTTTTATAAGAGATTTTAATGCACAGAGAGGGTTTCATGTGTTTGACACCCTTTAAACTAGAATGTTTACTGCCTTTGAAGACATGTGTCAAAGAAAACAATGTAAATAGTAAATGGAATGTACCCCTATGTGTTCTGGAGTCTCTAGAGATACTGAAGTATATCTGCAAATTACAAAGATTGTGAAAAATGAATGAAGTGATGAATATAAATTGTAAATAAAAAAATATATATATTTATTGGTGGTGCAAGAAAAAAATGGCCATGCAACAAGTTATTTAGGTAATATTCATAATTCTTCTTGTTAGGTACACCTGTTCATTTGTTTTTTAACACAAATATCTAAATAGCCAATCACATGGCAGCGACTCTGCACACATGAGCATATAGACATGGTGAAGACGACCTGGTGAAGTTCAAACTGAGCAACAGAACGGGGAAGAGAGGTGACTTTGAACGTGACATGGTTATTGGTGCCATATGAGCTGGTCTGAGTATTTCAGAAACTGCCGATCTACTGAGATTTTCCCACACAACCATCTCTAGAGTTCACAGCGAACTGTCCAGAAATGAGAAGATATCCATCAGTTCTCTGGGAAAAATAACTTGTTGATGCCAGAGGTCAAGGGAGAATGGGCAGACTGCTTCAAGATGATAGGAAGCAACGATAACTCAAATAGTCACAAGTTGTCTGCTTCCACATGTGAATGGTAGGGTCAGAATTTGGTGTGAACACTATGAGGACCAGGGTTAGGATCAGGATGGTAATGGTGGGGGATTTGTTGTCATACTTTGGGTTCCTTAGTATCAGTTGAGCATTGTTTAAAGGCCAGAGTGAGTGTAAATTTAGATTTGTAAAAAAGAAAAAAAATCCACTAGGGAAACAATTATAAATCAACATTTATAAATAAACTGAGGTCTAAACTAAATTCATCCAAAAATTTCATCCAAAAAAAAGTACTGAGTGTATGTATAAAAATATTTAAGCTGTTCCCATATTTTTTCTGTGAATGTAACTATTGTATAAAAGTTACACTGTTCTTCTCTCTTACACACACACACACACACACACACACACACACACACACACACACACACACACACACACACACACAGTTATTTCTACCGTGCCTGAAGGGAAAAAACCAAAACCACTAAAGGAAAAAATGTAATTGTTGTGTTTTATTGTTTCTCATCATAGAAAGTAGAGACAGAAGTTGTAACAGCATCGTTACATATACTGTACAAATACATATAGTAATACAGTGAATCACTGTACAGGTGTTTGATACTGAGCTGAAGAATCAGACATGTACCATTATTCCTTATATTATATAATACTTATATAATTATATAATACTTAATTATAAAATATTCCTTATATTATATAATATCATTGTGTGCTATTAATTAATTTCAAAGTGGAAAAGAAACAGAAACAAGCGGTGTCTTCCAGACAGCTGCAAAATATATGGAAGAGAGCGAGGTGAGAAAACAAGAAGAAACGTCACACAAGATTTCTCTAAAATCTCAGAACTCCAGAGAAGGTCGAATAGTGTCTGCAGAATGATGTGCGAGCAGTTCATCACATCAGAAGCTTTTACTTACAGTGCTTAACAAATTTATTAGACCACTTCTTATAAAAAACAAGAAAATACAAATATTTTAGAAATCTATCAAAAACTTGTTTACAACTAAAAAATTGTGATTTCACATTTTCATGTCACTGGATTTTCATGAGAGCTCACACATTAATCAAAGATAACATTCAACCACTAAAATGTTTCTGTCCAGAAATGCAAGCAAATAACTGTGATTTGGCATCTTAATAACATAAGAAAAAAAGGGCTTTATATTATTATTTTTTCTTTTCTTTTGTAAAACAATTACACTGAAAATTAATGGATAACAACAGTAATTATTAAGAGACATAAAAATGTTTTTGGTAATTAGATTGGATGGTGGTCTAATGAATGTGTTAAAGCAAGTTTTGAAGTCTTGTTTCATTCCTGAAATGACACACGCTGTGCATGTTTTGTGTTTTAAATAAAAGTGATGTTTTGTTTTCATGGTTGAGCATGTATGTACATGTACAAACAAAACAAAAAGTGTTACACACGTGTAAGCATGCGTGACATTGATTATAAATTATAAATCTGGTCCAGCTGACCGGCCTTTATGTTTCTCAAAACCTGACTGTCACGGGAAAAAACTACAAGTATTGCAAAAACGCAACTCCCTCTAATAACCACTCATTGTGGTGGCAATGCTCCAGAGTTAAGAGCTGCAGGAAGGCTGGGTTATAACACCACATGCAGAAAACAGGAAAAGAAAGGAAAATAGGTTCATCCAACTCCAAAAATAACCTTAAGAACATTTAAGATGTGTTTGACAGCACATCTGAGCCGAAATCAGCAAACTAACATTCAGCAGGATAAATTTGAAGCCTATGTTGTTGTTTTGTTTTGTTTTTCAGATGTATTTATAAATAACACCTTTTCATGTCTCCCACGGGAGGTTTCAGTGCTAATGCTGGAAAAGACTAACAGCAGAATTTATTTCACTGGAAGAATACACATAATATCTTAAAGGTATTCTCAGATAAGATTGCACAACTCTATCTATATATCTGTTTAGGAGTATGGAGCTAAATATATTCAGGATCACGTGTAAATAGTAGTAATGCCTGATTTGCGTCACAGCATCCAGGGTCAAACTTGAAGGTGTCGATTCTTACAGTGAGTGTTACAGTGAGTCACTGGGATAGTTCTGCGTGTGACTGCCAGCCACAGGACAAAGTGCCTGTTTAATATTCCTGAACAGATTTCATTCTTGGACTCAGGATCAACAAGGACTCCTCAGTGTAACAGCTCATAAACAGTGATTTACTTGTTTTTTCACAGGCTGGCACCACATGCTGTGGATACACAAGCGCACACACACAAACATGTATACACTCACATACACAAATGTAAATATTCAAAGTAGGAAAACAGCATGAGCACTTGGCAAGATTTTAAGTCAGTTTTTTTCTCCTTTAGTTTGCTTTACGGTTAAGCGCCAAAACTTTCTCCTGTGCAGGAAAGATGCACTGTAACCTATGTGGGAAAGACACAACCAATTAGTGGCACTTTTGCTGACTCCAGCTTACATGCACCATCAGTCTCTTTGAGTCTTCCTGTGTACACTTATAACCTGCTCAGCTGGGCAGTTTTTCCCCTGCTAGGCCCTCCATCTGCCCGGATTTTTTTTAGCGACTGCATGTGCTGTTTACTGCAGCATTACACTCACACAGATAGAGACTGTGGGTTTAAAATTTCTCCAAAGCCTCTTGACAAAATGTTCAATATTGGGCGCAGTTTTCTCCCCTAGCTTATATTTTATAAGAACGGGCACGGAGCCCTTTATCTGGCGTTGCTTGAAAAGACACTTGTGGAATATTTACGCATTTGGGATTTCACTTGGACTCCAAACAAAGACATAAAACGCAGCAAAGACATGCTACTCTTTTTTTTTTAATTTATTTGAATGAGAGCCTGTGCTGCACAGCGCAGGCAGGGGTTAGTCCCCACAGTGCTGCATGATTATGAAACCAGTGCAGTCATGTGATGTCTTCTCTCATCATCATCATGACAAGTTGGAAGTCTGACCTTCCGCCAGCACACAGTTTGCCATGCAGGGATTGAAGATTGCAATACAGCAGCAGTGCACTTGAGGCTACACTAGGGGCGGAGTTTGACCTCTCAAGTCTCAAAACATCACTAATCCGCGTCGGACATTCTGGTACAGGCCATCATCGGCCCCGTTTTACAAAAAAAAAAAAAGGCGGGGGGACTAATTCCAGTGAAATAACACTGTCCTGCGTTGAGTGCGCTATCAAGCAGGGAAGCAGGGGCTCGGGCTGCCGCTCGTGTGCGTGTCGGAGGGGTTGGGAATGCTGCACAGAGAGTGCGTTACGTGGACCTATCTGCAGTCATTTCTGGGCAGTTTTATTTGCAGGATTCACCGACCAATCGTGGATTGTTTTTTTTTTTTTTTTTTTTTTTTTTTTTTTTTTGCGTTGACAGCTGGACCGCTCTGCGCCTTCAGCGGAGAGGAGAGACAACTATCCGATATCCGACTCCTCTTTAAGGTGAGTGTAGAAGAGCGCTTGTTTTCCCACTGCATGAATGCAAGTTGCGGCATATTTATAATACAGTGGCAGACCGGGAGCTGCTCCCATATACAGTAAAATCTACAGCGTAAGGCTGTGTAACACTGGCAACGTGTCTCCTACTGTGGGAACGTCGAAGCTTTATTTATTTATTTATTTATTGGGGTGGTGGGTGTAGGGTCGGTAGGTTGTTATCGCAGGGAAACACAGGACCAAGGATCAGGTCAACAAATCCCGTTCAATAAAGGAGGATGTATGCCCTCTTCATGAACCCGACAGCAAAGATGGGCGCTTATGTACACGTATAGGCCTATACAGGCATCACATGGTGTCAGAGAGGGTTGCAATAAACACATGTGGCCACTGAAACGTTAGAATATATGATGACACTGTTGATGTTACCAACATTGACTTCAGGATGAAATTAATGTCCTGAAATCAACGTTGTTTCAGCATGTATTTCATATTGGCTATGTCACTTTTACAATAGCATTTACCAATAATATACTATTTAAAATAATAACTTATTCGCCTGTGTATAGACATGCAAATGAGGGATCTTGCACAAGTCACGATTCATTTATTTGTGTTTTGATTTTTTTATGCATGTATGGATGTAGCTTTAAAATTAAATGTTATGTCTTTTTAAAATGTACAACCACGGAGTTATTTACTACTTTCCTTCTGTAGCCATTCATTGTAATTTCATACTATATTCATAAGAAATTAAGCTATTCCAGAGACATGAAAGGAGTAAAGTCGGATCATATAAGTAAGATACAAGAAAGTGTCTTTGGATTGTTGTTTATTTTATCTTATATCTGTATTTTATTTCGTGTTTAAGATTAAAAACAATCATAGTTTTTGAGAATTCCATAATAAAATATTTTCTCAGTATTTAAAATATTACACCTTTTTCCCCCCCTCCTCGGTCCTCAGACTTTGTCCAGTAGCATTCAATGTTGGGCAGCACATGGCTGAGGCTGCCTTGTGGCTGACAATGCTTTCCACAAACCGCTCAGGAGGTGCGTGGGGATGAAATGGTTGGAGCCCATGGCCAGACCAACTCACTATCTCCCTCATCCCAACATGTCCAACTGCAGCAAGTCTCCCCCCAACTCTGGAGAAGGTAGTTCACAGGATTCATCTGGCGTCTGACCAAATCAGTCATTTGCATTAGTGATGTAATGAACACTGTATCCAAGATCAACAGAATTTTCAAGCAGGGCCTCCATTACAGTATGCAATAAATATTATTGCTATAGGTATACTGGAGTTTAGCTGCAACTGCATTTAAATGGACAGAAATCTGGGTGGTGGTGTGTTTTGAGTTGACACTAGTTGTTTCTTTTTCAAAGTTTCATTTATAACACCACCACCAAAAAATACAATAAAATAAAATATCTATTATAATATACTATATTTAAACCTACTGAGCACCAACTATAAGTACATGGGACAAAGGCAGATGAACAAAGTATAAGGAGATAAGAATGTGTATGGTGCTAAATTGATCTAGTATTTTGTTAATTACTGATTACCTATTAAAAAGTATGGCTTAGAGTTGCATCATTACTTGGTAATAAGAACAAAAAGTAAGTCAAAAGTTGATTTGTGTAGAGAGAATAACTTTGGGAAGTTCTAATTTAAAAAGTTATTCTTTTCCTTTAGCTGCAGGCAATAATTCCATGGCATGGGTGAAGATGTTCAAAAAACCTGGAGGAGGCCTGAAGAAATCCTACCAGCCTGGGAGCATGCTGTCCCTCGCACTCACCAAAGGCCTGCTGAATGAGCCCGGCCAGAATAGCTGCTTCTTAAACAGCGCTGTTCAGGTGTGCACCATGTTTTAAATAGGTTTAGATTTCTGGGTAACTCTAACACTCTTTTTTAGATTATGTCCTTGTGTGAACACATGTGTGTGGTTGATTGGACCCCCACAGGTGCTTTGGCAGCTGGACATTTTCAGGAGAAGTCTGAGGCAGCTCTCAGGTCACTTTTGTCTCGGTGATGCCTGCATTTTTTGCGCTTTAAAGGTACATTTAGTGTTAATTCATTAAGTCATTCTTCTTTTTTTTAAATTAGTTTTGTCCAGGATTAAATTCTTGTCTGATCATACATGCAATATCTGCATCGCAAACTAATAATTAATTATGCAACTAATTATGTCTTTTTCAGAGTATATTCAGCCAGTTTCAGCAGAGCAGAGAGCGGGTGCTTCCCTCCGACAGCTTGCGTAACGCCCTTGCTGAAACTTTTAAGGATGAGCAACGCTTCCAGCTTGGGCTGATGGATGATGCTGCTGAGTGCTTTGTATGTTGACACCGTGCCTTTTGCTTTACAATCAAAAATAATCTTCAGCTCGCCTTTCCACACTAACTGAGTGTTACAGAGTATTACTGTGTTACTGAAGAAAAGAAAGAAGAAATAGGAACATTAAAAGACTGCACAAATGTTGGTACATGATCACCATAGTTACGTTTTTGAGGAGTATTAAATACACGCTTACGTGAAGTGTTACTCAGTGGTTCTCATTTACTGCGTCAACTTTTGTGTTTACAATTACGCACCTGTGCTGTGTTCTTTGTTTTGATCGTTGCCTCTGTATCTCCTCTCACACATAATAGGAGAACATCTTGGAGCGAATTCATTTACACATAGTTTCAGACACGGCGACTGATTCATGCTCATCCAAATCCTGCATCACCCATCAGAAGTTTGCAATGATGCTTTATGAGCAAGTGAGTAATCTTGTAAAAAACCACTATGTGTTATTAAAAAAAAAACTACACAATAGCGTTGTCTTGTGCAAAAGAAGGGCATAATTTTAAGTTGGTCAGTTTTTTCAATTAATAAATTGAAATAATAAAAAGAGTCATATAGCTGGTTGCTTGTTAGAAATATGCATCTAACACGCTAGACTGTAAACTTGAAACAGTAGAATAATGCACAGCCTTTGTTTTGCAGTTCGTGTGTCGCTGTTGTGGTGCATCTTCAGACCCACACCCATTCACAGAATTAGTACATTATGTCTCCACTACTGCTTTATGGTAAGTACTCGATTGATAAAAAATATTGATATTGGTTGATTAAAAATTAAAAAAATCAGGCCAAAGCAGTAAACCCAATTTAAATGTCAAAATACTACCAATGCTAAAATAACTATGGTGGTTACTAGTTTTAATCAAGTCATCACATTACAAATCCAAGGCTGGTTATTATCAGCAGGTCTATTGTGGTTTATTGTAGTCACAATTTTTAGTTCAAATATGTGCAAGATTGTTTCTGACTTTTTTCACCTGCACCTGACAAAAAAGAAATTCCAGCGTATTATTATCCTTCAGTGGGCTGGTTTCAGTCATTATGCAAATGTACTGTTTATAAGATTGTGGAAACCTGCAGTCAGCTGAGACTGAAGAAGTCACTTGGATGAGTGACAAAACGTTTCTCCCACAAAACGCTATGTCCAGATGAACAGAATCAACTTTTGGAGATCCAGCGTATTATCTCTAAATTGAAACGTATTTTTTTTCATATGTTTTCAATATTTTGAATTAGTGAGTCTCAGACCTAACCATAATTTCAAATTATTAAGTTGAAATTTAAAGACAATAACCAAAAAGTTTGACTTTGACAGCCAAAAAGAAGCATTTCAGTGGCAGAAACAAACTTCCATCAATTTTTCACACAATCTTAATGATGTGAGAAATCAATAATAGTGTCTTTGCTAGAGTTGGATGTCTCAAAACTGGTCTTGAGACCGGTCTCGAGACCACTTTAACGTGGTCTTGGACTGGTCTTGTCTTGGTCTTGACGTACTTTGGTCTCGGTCTTGTGTTGGTCTCTCGGGAGATTTGGAGTCAACAGTATCCATGACACACAACGTAACGTTTGATAACGTGTCACGCGCAAAAGTATCAGCTCTAAGAGCCGTGCTTAGAGAGTGCTTTGTAGTGAATCAGAAGAGTCGACTCCCATTGAGCAAGAGCCGGCTCCTCACTTAATTTCCTTTCGCTGCTCAGCTCTCACACAGTGGCTCAGCTATGCTCCAAGACTAGACTAGACTAGACTTGGCTGTAGCTCAGGTGGCAGAGCAGGTCAGCCACTAATCAGAAGGTCGGTGGTTCGATCCCAGGCTGCCTCCTGGCTGCATGCCAAATATCCTTGGGCAAGATACTAACCCCATGTTTGCCTACTGGTGGTGGTCAGAGGGCCCGATGGCGCCAGTGTCCGGCAACCTCGCCTCTGTCAGTGCGCCCCAGGGCAGCTGTGGCTACAATGTAGCTTGCCATTGCCTGTGTGTGAATGGGTGAATGACTGAATGTAGTGTAAAGCGCTTTGGGGTCCTTAGGGACTGAGTAAAGCGCTATACAAATGCAGGCCATTTACCATTTGGATTCATTTATTTCCAAGCTAGCGTTATTAAATTGAAATTAATAGATTATAAATGTTTTTGTGCTTTTAAATCATTATGGAACAAAACGTGATGGATAGAAGACATATAGCAATAAAGGTTGAACAGCTTTGCTCACTCATATTGCCACATTAATTTTAAAAGATAGTGAGGTGAAAAGCTGAACGGCTTAAAATTGTTATTTATTAAAGTAATAGTTGTTTAGAAAATGAATTTGCTTCTTTTCCACCAATGGGGGAATAAGTGCATAAAAACGTATAGATATCGACATCTGCATTAACTTGATATTAGCTAAATTTCAAACATTGCCCAAGAATTTTTACAATCAGTTTATCCCTGTTTGAAATTTTCTGTGTTAATCTTTTTGTTTCTTAAGAACCCCAAAATGGATGCTAAATAACACCCTGCTAATTATATACACCTAGTGAATGAATATATACACCTAGTGGCCACAACTCTAATGCTGGCCACTACAAACTGTTGTACCATAAAGATAAAAAATGTTTAGTAGTGACTGATCTTGTCTAAAATCAGTACTAATATACTAATGATAACAAAACTGAATATGTCTTGATCCATATTTGCTTTACTCACTTTCAGAGGTTGGTGAAGCTCCCATTTCAACAACATTAAATATTAAACAGTTATCATAACTGTTAACTTAACCAACGTACACATTAATGTTAGCTGTTTAACTATTAGCAATCCCCCAATAACCACTAAGGCAGCAGCTAGCGGCTGTGGTTAAAGATAAAACAGCAATATTCATGTGGGAGCGAGGAAGCGAACCTTATCAGTCCTGCCTATGTTTATTATTAATAGGCAACCTTAATTATCAGGATAACACTAAAAACGAATTTGACAAAAAATCACAATTTGAAACTGAGAGAAGTCTACATCAGTTACATAGAAACATTGGCAGCCTACCTTACAAAGCCCCCCTGATCAGCAGTATATAGTGCCGTCACCTGAAGCACAGCACTACTTCAGACAATTTAAAAATATGTTTTTTCCTTTTTTGCACTACCAACGAAAGTCTTAAAATATCTGTAATTTTTATCCTCATATATTTTTGTCCTGTTTCAGACAACCTAAGAATAGTGTTGTCATTGATTAATTTTGTATTTCTTTTTAATGGTAAAAAAGTGGTATCCAGTATTTTGCTGGCTATTGCTATGAAGTTTGAAATTCCAATATCGTAACGACCTCAACATTTTCCAGTCCAGTCCAGTGTCACCTACTATGGTTGCTATTGTGATTTCCTTTGTATATTTAACCTTCACTTTGTGTGTTAAAAAACAAAACACCTTCATAAACAGTTTAATGGAAAGATATTTTTACATTCTCTTTCTACTCTATGTAAGTGTGAGATGTGTGTACATTCATGCAGGATTTGTGAATTTTTGAATTGTTTGCAGAGTCAATTACTCTTTCAGAGATGTATTAGATGCTTTGTTACCTGCTAAATAATTGCACAGTTTGCACAGTTTTTTAATGGAAAAGTGTTTTTATATTTCTTTAAAGGTGTCCAGCGGGGATTTTTAGCTGTAGTCTGTTATTATTATTGGATTTTATCAGTAGGTGTTTCCTGGGCTTTGCACACTCTACCTTACAAAGACAAAAAATAATAAAAATGCACAACCTCAATAATAAATAGCATAAATTATTATTATTATCTGCTTAAATTTATATCAGATTTATTGTTTGGATCATATTTTCTGATTCACACTTTTTTTTAATGTTACACATCGAATGGGAACAAAATATTAGTTGATGCATTTTCTGTTTTTGCACCCAGCCAACAGGTTGATCGCATGTTGGGGAAGAGCGAGCGGCTAAGGTCAGACATGTTTGGAGAGTTGCTGCAGGCAGCAAACAACACAGGTGACCTCCGAAGCTGCCCGGTATGTTCCATATTTGCTGTCACTTTTCCTTTTCCTCTGGTAATATTTCTTAGAAAATCGGTGGCTCACTACCTTTTCCCTGTTTTGCTATTTAGTAAGAACATCTGTCTGAATTTAACCTTTAGCAAATGCTGATTTGTTTGACGCAGCTATAAATGAATAATTTAGGCATTCAGTTTAACAGTTAGTATGATACTTTAAAATGGACACAAAAATGACTGTTGCAACTGTGCAGAGTACACTCTGTGCTTTCTGCTGCGACACTGCACTTGAAGCGACCGGAAGGAGACGATGCCAGACTAGTGTTAGGATATAAATAGCGGTAAGGGCTTATCCACTGTTTTTCTCTCATCTGTATTTGCTACCGCTGTCTTCTTTTCAGTGTGCATCAGTTAAGGCACAGTGCTGTGTTCCCTTAAACCCGTACTCTTCCCATGCTCTCTGGCTGCTTTATGCCTTTACAATATTCTGATGATGATATTTAAGTCACTTTAATTTCCTTTCAGTTTATTTCATCTTTTTGTTTATACCTCAAAAAGACACAACCTATGACTCTGACATTTGGGGAAATTTGCTTAAAAGAAGTTAGTAAGAAAAGTTCACGTTTGCTTTTTTTTAATCTGTGTTTCCAACAGTGAGATTGGTTCAGTGAGAGTTATATAAGCAGAACAGCTAGCCTCAATCAAATTGTAAAACAATTCAAAACTTTCAACCACATTGTAAGTGTTTTATTTACACACGGTCATTTCATTGTTTTATTGTGCGTCTTGTTTATTCATTGTTGTCTTGTTTATTTAATGCCTTTATTACTTTGAGTGAAGAACTTTGCCATTTTCCTTACCAGTGTCTGCTTCTTTGTTTTTATTGGTTGTTGTTTTAAAGTATTTTGCAAATTCGGTAAAGTGCTTTATAAACAACTTTATCACTAAAAAACTAATTACAAAACATCCAACAGAGTGGGTTTTTCTCAGAGTTAGAAAAGACAGCATATTTGCCTAAACTAGTAGCCCATTAGAAAGGCACATTTCCCATTACTGCATAACTTAAAGGCAAACATAATTTTTTTTTTCAAATAGAAAGATTATATAGTTTTACTGGACTTTACTGGACAATTAAAAATTGCTATGCCCAGTTGTTTTTATCCTTAAATGCATTATTTGTTATGCAGAGTAACTGTGGTCAGAGCATCAAGATCCGTCGCGTCCTAATGAACTGTCCAGAGATTGTGACGATTGGATTTGTATGGGACGCCGAGCAGTCTGATCTTACAGATGATGTTATTAAGTCCCTTAGCCCCCGTTTGAACCTGTGTGGGGTAAGACCAAGTGAAAGGCTGAATTGAGTCACCAGTAACCTGATAACAAATGGAATTCCATTAGATTATTATAGATAAAAAACATTGTACTTTTTGCACTTTTGTCCAGTGTGTTAAAAGACTTGTTACAAATGTACATATCGAAAGATATTTGTCAATTTTATCATTTAATATCATATATATGAAGGTCAGCATGCTGTAATCTTTAAACTGGCCACGGAAGTCACACAAATAACTGATATTTTCATAGGATTTAGAATCTGGCACAAAACCATCAAACTTCAATTTGATCTCTTTCAGCTTTTCAACCGAGTCACTGATGAAAATGCTAAACGGAGTGAGCTACATCTGGTGGGGATGATCTGTTTTGCGAGTAAACATTACTCAGCTTTTGCCTATCACACCAAATCTTCAAAGTGGATGTTTTTCGACGATGCTACTGTGAAAGAGGTTAGGATGTCTGCCATTAATCCGCCTTACCCCTTTTCAAAAGTGTATTACCTACTACTGTGTTACATGCTCTAACTCAGTTATTTTCACCTTTTTTTCAGATTGGGTCCAAATGGAAAGATGTTGCTTCTAAATGTATTAGAGGACATTTCCAGCCGCTTCTTTTATTTTACACCAACCCCGAGGGCAGTCCTGTATCTAATGAAGATGCACCAAGGCAGACCACCATGTGTCCCCGCTACAAAGCCCAAGTAAACGGTGACATGAACGGTAAGACAGCCTTCCACTTATTATAACTTCTCAAAAAACAAAACAAAACACCCAGCTCACCCCTGCAGGCGGTTTATGCTTCAAGCTCGGGTCCTCTACCAGAGGCCTGGGAGCTTGAGGGTCCTGCGCAGTATCTTAGCTGTTCCCAGGACTGTGCTCTTCTGGACAGAGATCTCCGATGTTGTTCCCGGGATCTGCTGGAGCCACTCGCCTAGCTTGGGAGTCACCGCACCTAGTGCTCCGATTACCACGGGGACCACCGTTACCTTCACCCTCCACATCCTCTCGAGCTCTTCTCTGAGCCCTTGGTATTTCTCCAGCTTCTCGTGTTCCTTCTTCCTGATATTGCTGTCATTCGGAACCGCTACATCGATCACTACGGCCGTCTTCTTCTGTTTGTCTACCACCACTATGTCCGGTTGGTTAGCCACCACCATTTTGTCCGTCTGTATCTGGAAGTCCCACAAGATCTTAGCTCGGTCATTCTCCACCACCCTTGGGGGCATCTCCCATTTTGACCTCGGGACTTCCAGGCCATACTCGGCACAGATGTTCCTGTACACTATGCCGGTCACTTGGTTATGGCGTTCCATGTATGCCTTGCCTGCTAGCATCTTGCACCCTGATGTTATGTGGTGGATTGTCTCTGGGGCATCTTTACACAGCCTGCACCTGGGGTCTTGCTTGGTGTGATAGACCCCAGCCTCAATGGATCTTGTACTCAGAGCTTGTTCTTGTGCTGCCATGATTAGTGCCTCTGTGCTGTCTTTCAGTCCAGCTTTGTCCAGCCACTGGTAGGATTTCTGGATATCAGCCACCTTCTCTATCTGCCGGTGGTACATACCGTGCAGGGGCCTGTCCTTCCATGATGGTTCCTCGTCTCCCTCCTCTTTCTTGGGTTTTTGCTGCCTGAGGTATTCACTGAGCACTCAGTCAGTTGGGGCCATCATAAGCTGATCTACAATACGGCAGCAGTGATCAGTGAGATGCTTGTCTATAAGTTGAACAGCCACAAGGAGCAGTACCCTCCATGGAGAAGGAGGCTAGAGGGCAAGATCAAAGTAGTACGGAGGGAGGTTAGCCAACTAACTGAGTTGGAGAAAGGTGCGACAAAGAAGGTGCATAAAAAATACAGCAAGCTGTCCATACCTGAGGCCTTGGAAACTGCCAAGCAAAGACTCACAGCCTTGGCCAGCCGCTTGAGGAGGTACACCAGAGAGATAGAAGGCAGGAGAATAAACCAGCTTTTCTCCACAGAACCAGCAAAGGTGTACTCTCAGTGGCAAGGGAACAATAAGAGAACAGCACCACCAAGGCTGGAGAAGGAGCAATACTGGAAGAGCATATGGGAGAAGGACGCAACCCATAACGGCAATGCTCAGTGGCTAGTGGATCTGAGGGCAGACCATAGCAACCTCCCTGAACAGGGTCCAGTAACCATCACAGTGGCAGACATCCAAGCAAGGGTCTCTAGTATGAAGAGTTGGACCAGGCCACAACATGGTTCACGCCTACTGGCTGAAGAAGCTGACTGCACTCCACGAGCGTCTGGCAGCACAAATGAACCAGCTGCTAGTTGACGAGAGAGAATGGCTAACCGAAGGTCGGACGGTCCTGATCCCCAAGGACCCCAAGAAGGGACCGGTCCCCTCCAACTACCGACCAATAACCTGCCTCAGTACTACATGGAAGCTCCTGTCAGGCATCATATCGGCTAAGATGAACAGGCACATGGGTCAATACATGAGCGGGACACAGAAAGGAATTGGCAAGAATACCAGAGGCGCAAAACAATTACAAGTACCTGGGGATCCCGCAGGCGAATGGGAACCATGAAGAGGCAGCTAGGAAAGCTGCAACCACCAAGTACCTGCAGAGGGTCAGGCAAGTCCTGTGGAGTCAGCTGAACTGTAAGAACAAGATCCGGGCTATCAACACGTACGCCCTCCCCGTTATCAGGTACCCAGCTGGTATAATAAGTTGGCCAAAGGAGGAGATAGAAGCCACTGACATAAAGACAAGAAAGCTCCTTACCATGTATGGAGGGTTTCACCCCAAGTCCAGCACCCTGAGGCTGTACGCTAAGCGGAAGGAAGGGGGCCGGGGACTGGTGAGTGTCAGCACCACAGTCCAGGATGAGACAAAAGATAACTTCTCATATATATATATATATATATATGCGTATATTTAATATATACACACATATATATAAAGGCGATAATCCACAATATATATCAGGTGTGATGTCTTTTTACTGTGAACTATATTTTCCCACTCTAAACATGTTCAACTCTGCCTCAGAAATGCTTGTATTTATGGTTTGAATAGTATAGACCTACTTTCTGTTCATTCCTTCATTTTTCTACATCAAGATCGTTTGGTTATACATTAATGCCAAAAATCAGTTATCCTGCATTTACTAACTTGAGAAAGTAAATAATGTATTAATGATTATTGGATTGTTGGCAAATACTGTCAATAAATCCATGAGATTAAATAATGGCCTACCCCGAGTCAGATTAGGGATAATCTACAGTTAAGTCCTGATTACTACCTGTAATTATTCAAAGCATTAAATGTTTATGTTTTACTTCCTCAAGTGCAAAACTGCTGTTTACATAAAAAGACAAATAAAAGAAAATTCACAGTGAGCAGCACTTCTGTGGGACAAATTGCCCTGTTGATATCAGAGGTCAGAGGACTGTTTCAAGCTAACAGGAAGACATTAGTCGATGAAATAATCACAAATTTCATCCAAGGCAGAAAAGTATCTAAAAATCTAAGAACAGGAGCTCAAGGGTTCAGTTTGCGCAGGCTCACCAAAATTGGACATTTTGCCTGATCTAACGAGTCTTGATTTTGGCTGCAACATTCAGATGGTAGGCTCAGAATTTGATGTAAATGACATGAAAGCAGTGAACCATCATTGTGGTGGTGTAATAGTGTAGGGGATATTATGTGGCACACTTTTTGGACCCCTTAGCACCAAATGTACCCATCACTGTACCCATCCTCTTATGGCTACCTCCGCTACATTCCATGTCCCAAAGCTCAAATCACTGAAAACTGGCTTCTTGAACAGTAAATTAAGTTCACTATACTCAAATGGCCTCCACAGTCACCAGATCTCAATCTAGTAAAGCACAGGAGATTCATGATAAATGACCATAAAACTTTTTGTGACTTCAGATTGGACATACAAACTTTCCAAAAAGGAATGGTGGTTTTACTGAAACACTAGTGTGAAAAGAATGAGGTAATATTAGGCAGCTAATATCTGGATGAGTCTTAACTGATTCTTCACACTATAAAATGGGGTATGTGAAATTTCACACATGTGCGCACACATTCACAAACTCAAATGTTCTCTCATATAGCATAGAGTGAAGTTAATTCCCACTCACACAGGAGACAACAATTCATGGCTCTGACTTCTGATTGTGTAAAGATGCCTCCATATCAACTCTATCTGATTAATGTAATAAGTGTCTAATACATGCTGTGGAGTGGGATGCACAGTTTTTTTTGTATAAACAAGAGGAGAAAGAATAGAAAAATTGTGGGATCCTGACACTTGATGTGATCTGTGTATATTTTAGCATCTTGTATTTTATCAGTGATATTCAAATGCCAGTGTGAGGCTATTTTTTTAAAGTAAGGTAACACATATGTAACTCTATAATAGTGGACCCTGGATTATTTAAAAAAAAACAATGATTCATGTTATTACGTTTACAAATGCCTTAACTACGGTAACTGCAGTAGCTTGCTAACAGACAGCTAACATTAGCGTTCTAAAAGCTACCTGGACATACAGCAAGGAGTAAAATAATCCTCTGACATAGTAATACATAATAATTTTAGCCAGCTAAAGGAATTTTGTTTCTTTGAATTTTGCTTTAGTTACATAATGTTGGGCTCAGTGTTCTTTTCAGAGTAAGATGCAGTGTGCTCTCTCTGTTAGCTTAGATTAAAAAAGTACTGTGTGTTTTTTACTGTGTGCGTATGATTTATCTAAGCAAACCTTACACTTACACAATGAGTTTTGTGCAACAATAGGGTTTAGTGTCCACCAGGCTGCAATCACAGAGATTATCCTTGGCTTGTCCGGGAACTTAAAGTGAAATGAAGCTGCGACATAAGAGAGCATGATAGGGATCAGAATGCTGATCCATTCCAATTTGTCTAGTAATTTCTTTTCCAAAAAGCCCAGTCTGTTTCAGCATTTGAATTGTCTTTGTGAAAATATCATCAGGTAAAATTTAACAGTATGACAATAGTATGACAGTGGTGATTTCAGTCAATCACAAATTACAGTTATGGTTTCCGTCAGGGTGATGCCGTTAAACCTCAGGCGGAAAGATTGTCCTCTATGTGCTGGCTTGAACTTGACATGAGGATGATGCCTCTGTTGCACGCAGATTACCACCCACGCCTTGCTCCCTAATCCCCGCTCCTGTGGCCAAACGCACTCATGCCCCTGCTCCACAGTTCTCACTCCTCCCCTGGACATTTCTGACATTTGCCTCCATTAATTTCTAAGCTTGGGGTTTTGGCAATGGCACCTTTCCTGTTTAGATGGATTGTTTTGCTTTAATGTGGAGCCCAGATACTTTGGCATGGGACAGGATTTTTGTTTTTATGACATTCAAAGTAAGTCGTTGATGCATTTGCTTCACACTCAGAGGGCTCAGTTTTTTATTTATTATCCTTTCATTGAATGTAATCATATTTTGCCTGTTGTCCTGTTAATTTGATGTGCAGTTTTTAGGAGTGAGTTTTCAGTCCTGTACAGTACTTTATGCTCATTCAAACTAAAGCAGCAAACCAAGAAATGTTTTGTGGTTTAATGCTTTCGTTACAAATTTGCTCTATCATTTCAAGACACAAGATAAAATTTGCTTTATTAAATTAAACAGCACTTTGCTGCATATACTGTTTAGTATGCTTGGAACAGTCGATGTCCTTCAATGCCAACATTGGGCTGCATGAACAGTATATGACAGTTTACTCACTGCTCTTACTCACCACTTTTGTAACATCCAGCTTTGCATACACACAGCATTATGCAATATTTAACCTCATGTTTCAGATAATCCTCACAATATTTCCTTCACTGCCATATAAATATTTGTAGTGTAATAATTGTATTATGTTTTAATGTAGATCTTATAATAAAAGGCAAGGCAAGGCAAGTTTATTTGTATAGCACTATTCAACAACAAGGTGGTTCAAAGTGCTTTACAGAGACATTAGAAACAAAAACAAATAAAAAGCATGATTTAAAATTGATTAAAACAAGCAAACAAACAAACAAACAAAATAACAAACAAACAAACAAACAAACAAACAAACAAAACAGTATGTAAAATCAAAACAGATAAAATCAGAGCAATAGATAAAATCAGTAGTTAAAATGTAAGTTTTGAAGTTTAAGCTTAAAAGTGTGGATTTGGTGCTTTATTCAAATGCAGCTGAGAATAGGTGAGTCTTCAACCTGGATTTAAATAAACTGAGTGTTTCAGCTGATCTGAGGCTTTCTGGGAGTTTGTTCCAGATATAAGGAGCATAAAAGCTGAATGCAGCTTCTCCGTTTTTACTTTTTAAAAAGTAAAAATGAAACCTCTGCTTAAAGCGCAGTACACATACAAAGAAAGAGACAGTGCTGCAAAAAGCAAAGTAACTAAGAGAAGAGCTGAGTTACAAAAGTAAAAGACAGTGGAAGGTGATCATGGTCATTAAAAAGCCAGATGTTCACAGTTCACATCAGCACTGTTTCTCACAGTGACCCGTTTGCTACAAAAGGCAAAGAAACACCACAGGGTGGGCAGCCATGGCAGCAATTGTGTATTTTACCAAAGTTAATGATGCAGCATATGTTCCTTGTTTTGTCTCTTTCCCCGTTGGCAAGAAGCAACGGCAGAATGGTGCATCTACTGTGTACTTTATATGGACTATGATTTAATAATGAAAGTAGCCCTTCTAACATTTTCTCATGCAATACCGTTTACTTGATTCATAACTAATTCTTATAAGTATATGGCACAGGAAAAAATGCAAAAGGAGTCACTCTAAGAGTAAATCATAGCCCATGGATGAATTTACAGCCACTAATTTTGCAAACAGATTAACACTGCTGTCTTATCATGAGATTCAGGGTGTAACAAGACCACAAGGCAACCAGTTTTTGCTTAACCAGACAAAGTTTCCAATTGCTGTTGAATAAGTGTTTGCACAGGATTTCACATCTTATGGATCAAAAAATGATATTGAGGTTTTGTGAGATTCATGACTGCTAACTACGTCATGTTGACTTGTCTGCCCACTTTGGACATGTGACAGTCATGATGACGATCATAGATTAAGTGAATAGCCCAGAGGGCTAAATCATGCAGGCCTAAAAACTGGTCCTAGCAACCATGTGTATTTCCTGAGTAATTGGCAAAAACCTCTTTAAGATTGCTTTGGTTACCCATAGTTTGCATTGAGCACACTGACACACCGGCAGATGTTCCCCGGCTACTCTTCGAGCTGTATTGAAACATTTGCTTTCAAAATCAATGTTGCATCTTCTGGAACATGTAGACTGCAGTAGATTAGTAGATTGTGAGTGCTTGCAGACAATGCAGACATTTTCCACAGGCGACTGTAGCCATTTGGTAACAATCAAACCACTGACAAGCAGCACTCTCTTGCGACCAGTTTCACCTAGTAATAGCCGACAAAATCCAGAAACCACTTGCTAACCAGTTCCGGGATTTACACTTTTCTCCCGCTGTCGGTGGTTGTTTTACAACCAATATGGACGTTCGATCAATGTGACCATGATGTCAAATGAGAAACATCTGTAGTCACTGGCCACTGGCTACATCCCCAGCGTCCTGGCAGAAATAAAAAGATAGAGTACATTTCTCAAAGTTAGAATGCACATTTGAGTGTGTGCTCTTATTGTCTCTTTGCCAAAATATTTGTGATGCTGGAGAGTTGTGGTTACGTCATACATAATGTTGGTCAAAAGCACAATAATGTCTTTTGTATAGACTGTAGTCTTGAGTTAAAATATATACAAATCTTTAGAGTTTTTCATTTTACTTGTTATTTCTTTCTTTCTTTCTTTTCTTAAATTTGGGCCATGGGAACTAACCCTGCTAAAGGTAGTTTATGGCTCAAAGTAAATATTTAGCACTCATTTAGTTGTTCGAGAGCCAGAAATATTCCAAATTCTTTGTCAAAAACAGTATAATTTCTGTGTTGTAGAGAAACCACAGTCCTGTCATTTGATTAATTTATTTTCCCCAACAGTAAAACATCCTCTTGGCAGTCCTAACAAATTTCAGGAAACTTTCATGGAGAATTTGCAGAGGCCAGGTGAAACATCAAAAAAAGACAGAGGTCATCGAAGAACTGAACCATCACAAAACAAAGGTAGAGGGCTGTGTGCATATAGCACATGTTCTCTAGTTATAAGGGTAGCAGTGTAAATCTGGGAGGAGAAAGACAAATTTGCAGACTGCATGGGCTCTACATGCGATATTCTGCAAATAATCTGTGTTCACTGTTCTTAGATATGACGCATGCAAGACCTTCATCTCCACCAGAGAATGGTCCAGGGCCTCCTGTGGAAAAATCAAAAAGCTATCCACGTAATGAGAAGCCGTCAAACCATTCAAGCAGAGGATCTCAGGAGCCACATGGACAGTCCTTTAGTGCACAGAGTGGTGGACATAGTCGGAAAACTAATAATTTCCCAGGTCACAATGACCAGGATGGCACCCATGACCAATGGGAAAAAGGTGGGAGTGGAGGAAGTCGCAATAAGTCTAAGTGTACTTGGAGACCTATTCGGGAGGTGTTAAATGTGGACACTGTATTGAATGAACTAGAGCAGCGGCGTCAGCAGCAACATGACAGCCCGCGGTGTAGTAAGCCTCCATCACACGAGAGGGTGCACCCAGAACAAAACCGAGATCGCGAGCGGGAATATGTCCGAACCAGAGAGGATCGGAAACAGAAATGTTTAATGACAATTTATGAGGACGAGCAGCGGCTTGAGACTGAGAGCCACAGCTCTGTAGAGTCAGAAAGCCGAGCAAATTACCAGAGGGGCAGCAAACTAAAGGGGGGCCCAAAGACTCTTCTACGTAGTGATACCTGGACCATTCAAAGGACAGAGTCTGGCTATGAGAGCAGTGATAGACTCAGCAGTGGCTCCACCAATCCTGATTCTCCTGGGGTCGATGGCTTTGCTGTTAAAGACCAGAGATCAACAGCGGAGGTACCGCTGCAAAGGTAAGACTCAGCTGATGACTATGACAGATACTGTCATTTTAATTTTACCTGCGGCAAATCGCCAGCATGCTGTGTTCATAAATAGTTTATTTAATAGGCAACATCATAAGATCTCTAGAAATAGAGTAAGATTTAAGTGAATCTTTTGTTATGAATTTTCTCATTAAAATAGTACATGTGACAAAAGGACATTTTGATGACCCAGAACACTTTGGCCCAGAAATCACATTTTCAGATATCTTTTTCTAAAAGCACCAATAAGCCTGTGTTAACAATGACAAAAAATAGTTTTGTATATGTTCAAAATGTATTTTAAGGCCTATCTTTTCCTGGAAAACCAAAAGAGGTTTATGACTCATCCTGCACTGTGAAATGTGTACTATGTGTGAATCTAAGAAGACAATTTCTTCTTGATTCAGCTCGTTACCATGGCATTAATACACTATGGATAAAAACCTTCATTAATAAACATGTTGAGAATATGTCAAGTTCTTGTCAATGACAATAACTAGCATTTCTATTTGCGTTACAATGTAAACAGAAAAAAACAAACAAACTTGTGTTGTCCATCTTTTTAGCTTATGTGTTTTAAAAATGCTGCTCTGCACATTTTAGTTTCATAGTCACGCGCACTCTTGTTTTCCTTTTGCGACTATGGTTATTTTAAGAGAGCTGGATATATTCTGCCACTTGCTAATTTTTTCCACTTATCCACTGGTCACGTTTTGTGTTGTGGACAAAAAAGCTTTTTCTCCATAGACTGAGATGGACTCCGCTCACTGCAGTGTACCTGGACTGAGTCCAGCTGGAGTAGGTCTGGCTAAATCCATTTGGATCCACAGTGAGCGCCATAATTATAAAAGGGACACCTTAAAAACCTTTGATAGGACACAGGATATTTTTCCATTATTTTTTTATTCTCTGACATTTTATATTTATAAAAGTTTCCCAGAAGCTAAAAAAGGGAGGTTTATTTTAATACTCTATTCCCATGTACACTTTAAAGGGTGAGTGTGTGGAGGACGCCAGCAGCAGACACAGAAATGCACATATATCTACAATACATAAGCAGACCTGGAAGCTATAAAACAGTTTTGGCTGTATATTTAACAAGGAATTATTAATCACTGAAAGCCATATTTGAGTGGTTTTCAGTCTAAATCTTGTTCAGATGGCACTTTTCATTACTCAGTATGTTTTGATTGGTTGTTTTGTGTGTGTGTGGAGAAGCAGTCACACTGTGAGAATTTGGTCCTAAATTTGTTTGTGTTCACCAAGGCTCCAAATCACCCATCAGTTAATGACTTTATTTGACATGAATATTGATTGTTTAAAGGTCACATTCAACCCAAAATTGAATGGTTAAAAAGGACTTTAAAGTTTAAAAAGAAATGCATGTGTAAATGCTCTCTAAATTTGCAGTCTGTACACGGAGATATTAAAATATGAACGTGCCTCATGCAAGTAAAAGCAAACTATTAAAATACTTGTATTTAAGTATGTAATTATATTGAGTAAAAGGTATTTAAGGTAGGAAATCATCTGTTTTTTGTAAATTAATATTATGAAAAATTTAATAAAATTTCTCCATAATTGTTCAATTTGCAGTTTGTAAGTCTTTGTCAGTGAGTATGGTTTATAAACAGAGAGTACCGATACACACAGGTACATTTTAGGGAGGATTCATAATATAATAAGCACCTTTAGGAATAATAATTATTTAATAAAAACTGCATTTTTTTACAGCCTATTGAGTACTGCATTTAGTCACTATCATATTGATAGGTTTGTAGCTTGAACCCATCTGCTGGAACGTTGAAGACAATATAATTACACTGCAAGCAAGACGCAAGTAGGCAAACTTCTTCATGGTACTCGTGCACGGGAGAGAACCGGACAGAGCGCCGTTCCTTCGCTTGACCCCAGTAGCTCTCGTCCGTTCTCCCATACACTGTCCTTTTATTGAGGTTACATGAATATGCATAAGTTCATTAACATATGACGTCTACATACAAACAAAGAGTACCTTGCCTGTGTGTGTGTGTGTGTGTGTGTGTGTGTGTGTGTGTGTGTGTGTGTGTGTGTGTGTGGACTGCTGATCAAAGGGTCAAACATCCTTGGTCAGGAAGAGGGTAGCCTCCCCCTCACCCTAGATGGTTCATCCTAGATAACACGGTGAGGAAGTCCTGCAGTTCATCTAAACAAAGAGCACTTAGACTAGAACAGACGCAACTACGTTAATCCTACCATAAAATAATAAGACACGGTATGACCTCTCATGCTCCCAAAGTGCTGTCTAATACACACAAAGTTTGCAGACTATCAAGGATCAAAACCTCTACCAATCTACAACTAATTACAAAACTCTAAGCATATATAAGTAAATATTTCTAAGCATAAATGACAATCAACAATACAAACTCTAACATTCCCCCGTTTTTGACCTTTATGCTAGAAAGTTCCCAGTTATGCATACCTCATGTCTGACAGTTTCAATGTAAACATTTTTTTACTCAGCATATGTCAAATCACCCTAAATTACTGAAAAGGTACACAGTTTAATAAATGTATTAGCAGTTATCCCATTCATTGAGCTCATCTCATGGCAAACTGCATCTTACGAGCAAACAAAGAAATTGTTAATTTAATAGTGAAAATAAAAAAGTAACATTTTCAAAAACATCTCAGCTTGGTAATGCTTCCTCCAGGTGTGCACATCACATGCCTCTCTGCAGAGTGGTTTGAGTTCTGCAGGGCGTCATGAATGTCTCTTCCAGTTGTTTCCATCGTTGTCCATAGGACCAGAGTCCAAATGTATGTAGAATAAACATTCAAACATACCAGTTGGTTTTGTTGTTTGTCAACATGGTTCTCAGCTATTTCCAAAGCTGCAGACCTCTCAGCACTCTAGTTTTATGGCCTCTCATTACCTCACTTCAGGCCTTCGTCCTGTGAGGGGGATATTTATGACTCCTTCATTGTCCTTCATTGTCCATACTCTGCAGAAAACACCTCTGTGGAAAGGGTGCAGGGTTGTCTTACTGCTATTATGATCCCAGCAGCCTTCAGAGTGTCATCGTATGCACAGTACAGTGGCACAGCGTTAGGTGATGTTCATAGGAAACTGCTGTTATCACCACCATAGCTTCTGGTTCCTGTGCTTTTCACAGAATCATGATGTCATCCTCGAACTCCTTCTACGCTGTCGATGGAGCTTGGCACGCTCCTCATCCCCTGAGTGTTTATGTTCCAACGCTGCTGAAGGTTTAAGGCAGAGCACGTCGTACACCTTAGTCGTCTTCCTCAGCGTCAATATTGAATCTTTCATTTTATTTAAAATCTCCTGGAAGCTCAGTAGCACAGCTCTCTGTGTGATGTCTGCTGTGCTGAAGATGATCTCTGATCCTCCTGAAGCCTCTCTCCTGGCCTCAGCTCCCATCTTGTGGACGATCCTCTCCTCTATTTTGCAGGCAGTTTCATGGTCCTTGCTGTGGCTCCAAGGTCTGATCTCATGATGGGCCCCAACCAGCTTGATCTTTGACCTCAACCACTGCCTGGCTGTCAGCTATGCCTGGAATGGTTCACGCTTCTCACTGGGTCTCTGAAGATTTCTCAGGAGATTACTGCTGCACCTGTATTTCCTTGCTAAGAAGAAAAACTTCTATTTGGAGAGCATGTCAACAATCATCAAACCACATTCTCTAGTTCAGTGAACTTCACTTATAGGCCATCAAAGCCTCATCTGAACATGGATGCACCACTTGCATAGGTTTAATATTTGTAAATAAAACGGCTAATCACACAAATCACTGCAACAATAATAAAAAACATTGTTTAATGTTAATCCTTGGACTCCACCTCTTGACGCATGGACATTCCCATGTGTCAACTCACCAAACCTGGATCCCTGTCTTAAAGAAAAAGATTAGCTAGATCATATCCCAGGCAACATCAGGGCATCTCCTCCCCTGGAGCAGCACCACCCTGGACCTATAACCCTGCAATGAAAATGTTAGTGTGCTTTGCATATTAAGTTTGCTTAACACCTGGCTCTCCCAGGAGCCTGCATACACACCATCATGGCCTGGAAAGCAAAATCTGGAAGTGAAATCAAACTCCATACCTATAAACAATTGTATCATAAGGACAAGAAGCATTCAACATCAGCAAGACAAGTGTCATGTGCAGGTTTTCTCAAATCAGTAAACTACAATCATTTTCATAAGTCGCCTCAGACATGGATCATCCCATGTACTCAGGCAACATCAATGTAATCGGTGACTGCTCTTAAGCAAAGTCACTCCACTCATATATTATTTATTATTATTATGGGCTCAAAGTGGCCAGCAAAGAGCCCACAACAAACTATTCCATAAACACGTAAACTCTTATTTGTTTCACTCATGTCACTTGTCCGTTTCAGCTGAATCTTCCACAGCATTCTCAAAGAAACTAACATTAGCAATACACATTGACTGTAGTCAGACAGAGGTCAGACACAGGTCAACAGGTTCCAGAGGTGCCATAAAAAGACCATAAAGTTAGCCATCTATAGCTGTGGAAAGAAGTAACACCAGTTCTCAACACAGGAAATTTCACACATGTTATTCACATTACCAAAGTACCCTTCACATTTTCCCATCAACACAATGCAACAGCATCACCACTCATAACCTGTAAACACAGTTTTCCTCACACATAAACCCAGAAATCCTGTAGTAGGAAAAAACATCAACCAGTTGTCCTGGTATAAATCACATCATCAATTCACATGAAGAACTGGCATGCTGTAAGAAAAGAAAATGCAAATATTAGCGCTTGCGCAGGCGTATGCATACTTTGTCACAGTTATCTCTGTGAGCAACACAAGCCTATGAATAACACACCTGATAAATGCACAGACACAGAAAATGGCATTTAAAAGGTTAAATCATCATGCAACCTCGAGTGTTGCTGTCATCTTTCTGCTCCTGTAAAAGGAAACACATGGGTTCATCTGCACCTTTGTCAGGTGGGGGTTAGCTTCACACAATCATGTTCAGTCAGTCAGTCAGTTATTTTAAAATTCTTACTCATTCACTCAGTGGTTCCTTCTTTTGCTAATTGTGGAAATTATCATCGCATTCGTTTCCACGCTCAGCAAAACGACGTTATTTCAAAAAGAAAAATAATTTAGACTGGATTTCCTCGTTGAATCCTTTTTGGGGGGGACTCTCATTTCCTAATTGTCCCAAATAAGTGGCTTCCTCCTGAACCCATTTTAAATGTGGAGAAACTCACTTGCAACAATTTTCTTGACGACGTGTAACGCTTTTAATTCCCGACTTGCAGATCTGCTCAAAGAAAAGAAATTCACAAGCAAAAATCAGTGCTTGTTCAAAAATGAAAAATAAAAAATAACAGAGATTATCAAACCAAACTCTCAGTGCACTGTGAAAGTATCAAAATAAAAAGGCCTTGTTAAGTCATGACACAAACTCCTCATCATCTTCACAACAGGAGAAGAATCATCAGCTAGATTCACTCCAAACCAACCATCAGCTGCACAACACACAACATAACCCTAATGTCATATTAGCTATGAGTTTAATCACCCGGTCTGTGCTCTTCACTCATTTAAGCCACAGATCTATTTTATTCAATTTTTCTTTTTCCCTTCATCATAAAACATGTGACATGCTGTCATGCACTTCACAAAAGACGTTTGTTCTGATGTATTCAGAGTTGTGTATCTAAATACAAGATTCACTCGCACATCAAAACAGGAAACTCAGTGTTTTAGAGTCTCCACTCAACACACAACAACTCCAACACATCTCATTCACTCGTACTAGAATTCAGTCACCTTTCATTAATCTAAAACCGATCAACTAATTTGCATATCAGCTATTAACCCACTAAGTTGACAGGACGACAGAAAAGCATGTTCAAAATAGTATCACAAAAGACAATTTCCCTCATACAGTAAATTACATGTGCTGCCTCAATCAAGCAGGAAGCTTCTCCCAATTTACCATTTTAACAACTAAATTTATTGTCTGATCACTGGTTGGTCAAACCAGGATCTTTTTTCCCACAAAAGTTAAACTGTTGTCCTGCAACCTGGAGAGTCAATTTTTTTTGCATTGGATACATTCAGTATTTAATAACAAGTGTCTGCTAAATTGACACTAATTTAACACTGATGAAAGATAACAAGCTAATTTTCATTACATGTGTTTGTGTTATTAGGCAGGTCTAATGCATGTCTGTGGAGCTGCATCTCCAGCAGAGCATGTTCTTAAAGCTGCCTTTCCTACACATTTCTCTGCTATTATTTAATCATTTCTTAACTAATGTGCTATGAGTCTTCATGAGTCATTTTGTGTTTGGAATTGTTAGTAGGGTTAATGCATGTTCTGCTTGTGTGTGTGTGATTTTGTATATGTTTCTATTTTCGCAATGTTTCAGACTCCGTCTCAATTTTCCAACTTAAGCAGTCAGTTTTCTTTTCCCCAGGTTTGCTAACCCAAATTTTGATTTCCCACATTAAATAATTCCTATGTGTTCTCACCTAGTCTTCTCACTCTGTTGTCCTCTCCCACTTCAACAGTCCCGGCAGTTCTCCTTCAGCTTTGTCCTGTCTAGTAGCTGAAGTGCTGCTGCTGCCTTCTTGGGCGACTTCTTAGCAGCTGCTGCCGGTTTCTTGGCTTTGGCCGCGGCGGGCTTCTTGGCTTTGCTCTCAGTAGCCTTGTTCATCTTGAAGGATCCGGAGGTCCTGGTGCCCTTGGTCTGCACCAGAGTGCCCTTCGCCACCAGACTCTTGATGGCGGTCTTGACACGGGCCTTGTTCTTGTCCACATCGTAGCCTCCGGCAGCCAGAGCCTTCTTGAGAGCGGCCACGGACAGGCCGTTGCGCTCCTTGGAAGCGACCACGGCTTTCACAATCAGCTCGCCCACGCTGAGGCCGACCTTCTTGGGCTTGGAAGTCATCGTCTTCTTCCTCTTGGCCTGAACCTCGGCGCAGGGCGCAGGGCGTGTTTATGATGGAGCCTTTCCCACCACAGCGCTGGCACGTTGAACGCATCATGAAGGGTCCATTTCTTTCATGTCGCTAGCCGCATGTGGCTTGCCCGAGTCACTCAGTCCTGTTTGAGCATTTCAACATGCTGCCGCCGCAGACCCTGGCCTCAGATCCAGCAAGTTTAGCGCGCTGATCTCCAAAAAAGTCCCGAAGGCCAGAAAGACGTCAAATAAGTGTCTCGTGCTGAGAACTCAAACAAAAACTCCTCTTCACGCTGCCATCTTGCTCGCCCCTCCGTGAAATTCAACCAATCAGACAGGAAGATGGGTTTGCTTTCTTCTTCTGCTGCTGTTTATCCACATTGCTGCTGCTTTGCTGGGACTTTTTGTGCTCAGGACTTGCTGCTGTCTCTTTATCATGTTATTGCTTTGGAGCTGCATTCCTTATCTTCAGGGAGGAGTGAGCTCGCTTGTGAGGTTGAGAAACACATGGCACTGTAAATAAGTCAGCCAGAAACTTGGCCTGCATGTTTCCAATGATGTTAAACTATAACTTTCTTCCGACTGTTGCATGTGGAAAATTGATACAGGTCTGCTTTTCACCTGAAAGTGACAAACTAAGACATGTTCATTATTATCATCACTGCTTAATCAACACACATCTCTCTCTCTCTCTCTCTGTCTGTGTGAACAATCCTTTCTTAAAAGCAGAAAATGACATTGTAGTTGTTTTTCGGCTGATCAATACAAAACCTTTTTCCTATGATTATTTCTCTTCGTCTACAATGTAATTTGTCTCTTTTTCACTCTTTTTTTTTTTCTTCACAATAGCTGGTGGTCTGCAAAATCACCGCTCTCACTCACAATCAGAGGCAATCACTTTTGCACAGTGCACAAAAACACTGTGATGTCAGACACATTCACACTCACTTTTTCATCTGCATAAATAAACCATATGGCTGGAGATATGTGCCATGGTGATCCATAAGCATGATCACCAGTTTATTTAATTATTTTTAATCCAACAAAACAAATAAACAAAAACATGATGCTGATGCTACACACACACACACGAGTCAAGGTGCAGAAAAACTGCTCATGGAAACGCTGCACACTCTCTGTTTCCCTCTCTTTGAGTAGTTCTCAGACAGCTCTTGATCTGATAATGTGTAGCTTGCTCATCAGCTCAAAAAACAAAAACAAAACTGCAACGCGACATCACACAGTAGTTGCATGCTCTGCCCACAGTGGCAAAGTCTTACACTTACATATTCAACACAGCTTCTCCATCATGTATTTTTAGATGTTTCATACAGGGTTGAGCATATTAGTTGTTTTCACAGATGTGCTCTATATCTCAACAATGGCTCATAATAAGACGACAGTCTTTCACACAGGTCAAGTGCCTCTATGCACATCATTAGTTTAAATATTTACCTATATCACTTCACCTCACATGTCATTGTACTGAATTTAAGCAACCACAAGCTTAATGTAGATTACTTTTAACAACTATCCACCTCAATTAAATCTATGGTCTGGCACACAGGCTGCTGTCGATCAGGGCAAGCTAAAGAATAAACATTGTGTCAGCAAGGGGTGGGGGGAAAGCCATTCACCAGAGCATATCTCAAGTGCTGCTGATGTGGGCTGGCCTTCTCCACAGCTCTCCAAGGCTGGTGTGTTTTCTGAAAACTTCTAACATTTGAATCTCTTCCATTTATAAGCCTGCGATTAACCGCACGGCTCAGGTCCGCGTGACCGCGCTCGCGTGAACCCGCGCAGCTGTGGAGCCGTCGCTCTCTCTTTTTTTTACATAAATACTTTGTGCTGCCAGGAGCAAAGTCCAGCACAAACGTCTGTCTCCCTCCGACTCACTCTTGGTTGCTTAGAAACCCATGATAACAACAACAGTCGGTGTCACAGACCACATGTTCTGCTCCGCACACACAACAACAACAACAACGACGACGACAATGACAACAACACAAAATAGGCCTACTGTCCAGCACAATCTGGACCCCGCGGAACTTCTCAACACCCCACTGAGCGGTGGAGAACTCACTACAGTACCCCACACAGCGGTCTGTATTTCGCCCCACTAAGACGGCGAACCAAAAAAAGTTCGAACTGCGCAACTCTGCGACTTAATGCTTCTGTACAAAAAACCCCACTGAGCGGCCTTGTACATCGCCCCACTTAGACGGCGAATTTTAGCCCCACTAAGCGGCCACGGACAACGCCCCACTGAGCGGCGAAGACGTAATTTTAGCCCCACTAAGCGGCCACGGACAACGCCCCACTGAGCGGCGAAGACGTACAGTTATAGAGTTGGACTCTAAACTTACTCGGTGTTGCTTAGCGTGTAATATCAGCCTCGAATCCCGCCAATCGCCATTCATCGAGGAGAAAAGACATACAGCGAATCCACAGGAACTTCCTGGCTGACGTCAGTCTTTCAGCGTGTCCCTCCTCCCCTCGGTGAATGCGATTCCAGGGCTCCGGCATCGAAGGACCAATTAATGATAGGTTTGTAGCTTGAACCCATCTGCTGGAACGTTGAAGACAATATAATTACACTGCAAGCAAGACGCAAGTAGGCAAACTTCTTCATGGTACTCGTGCACGGGAGAGAACCGGACAGAGCGCCGTTCCTTCGCTTGACCCCAGTAGCTCTCGTCCGTTCTCCCATACACTGTCCTTTTATTGAGGTTACATGAATATGCATAAGTTCATTAACATATGACGTCTACATACAAACAAAGAGTACCTTGCCTGTGTGTGTGTGTGTGTGTGTGTGTGTGTGTGTGTGTGTGTGTGTGTGTGTGTGTGTGTGTGTGTGTGGACTGCTGATCAAAGGGTCAAACATCCTTGGTCAGGAAGAGGGTAGCCTCCCCCTCACCCTAGATGGTTCATCCTAGATAACACGGTGAGGAAGTCCTGCAGTTCATCTAAACAAAGAGCACTTAGACTAGAACAGACGCAACTACGTTAATCCTACCATAAAATAATAAGACACGGTATGACCTCTCATGCTCCCAAAGTGCTGTCTAATACACACAAAGTTTGCAGACTATCAAGGATCAAAACCTCTACCAATCTACAACTAATTACAAAACTCTAAGCATATATAAGTAAATATTTCTAAGCATAAATGACAATCAACAATACAAACTCTAACACATATTACAAAGGTATCCTTGAAATATCATGAATGTTATTGATGATGGTACTCATCAAAGCATTATTTTTGTAATGGTCTGAAGGAATGTAGCAATTAATAATCAGTTTTAACTTGGTAATAACGATAGATATTTTCAGTGGTTGGTTATTTACCTTAGATGTCTTTTGAAAATAAAAATACTTTAAATGAAAGAGTACCATGGACTACTACTGTTTTCAGCCTTTTTATGCACATTTTTGTCATTTTGTTGAACAATATATGGTATAGCTAGAGAACTACATGAAAGTTTGAATGTAATGTAAGAATTAAAAGCAATCATACGTTTTTACAGGCTCGACAATATATTGGGTCAACTAGACAAGATTCAAAACAACTGTTATACAGTCAATTCCATCTAAAGTCAATTCTAGTCATTAGAGTCTCAGTAGACCTTGAATATGTCTTTGGTGCTGCCATACTACTGGTATTATCTGGATTGATGTGCAGTATTTATTGCCAGAAAAAGAGTAAAAGTTTGATGCTTCAGGGTTTTTTTTATGCTGGCTCTGTATTAAACTTGGAAACACACTCAGTTGCTGTCTTTTATTTTCAGCCAGCAGCACCAAAAAGGAGGCGATGCAAAATCTAGTATAATGTCCTCACCTCCACACAATGGTAAGTTCCACGATTTTATAGGCTTCCTGAGGTTTTCGTGGCACAGTAAAATAATTAGCTGGTAATAAATGTAGTGTGTGAAGTAACCACAGCGCAGTGCGTAATTGTAACCTGCTATTAGTAATTTTCAGTTTTTGGTAAAATGTTAACATGCATGTACTTGTATGTAACAGCCTTATTCTATGTAACAAGTCCACTTTATATAACAGGTATGCATGGAAACATACGTTGTGGGTGGATGTAATTATCTCTCCACAAACAAAGTCATATCTGCTTTAAAAACACGATGTGGATGTTTTAAATGTAGATTTTGCCATAAAAGAAGCAAAAAAAGGATAACATGTAAAAAAAAAAAAAATTAAAGTAATATAATGTGACGTTTGAAACAGGACTTTGGTCTCAGTTATATGTTTTAAAATATTTGCAATACTTACATGAAAAGATTTACAAGGAAAAAAGAAACTTAGATTAGATCTTTCAAAAGTTCATCTTTCTTTCTTTCTTTCTTTAACCGAATTTCCCAGAGGAACCCACCCGAGGGATTAATAAAGTTCTATCTTCTTCAACCTGTCTTGTATAGGCTATGTTGAGTTTGGACTGGCTTATTTAACCTCTTCACCCAGTCAGTCCTGCACAGGCATTAATCTGATGATAATCCCACAAAGCTTGTTCAGATAGCACAGCTGGACGTGGCTGCCGGCATTGTCATAAATATCTTTCTGTTGCATGCTGTACTTAGGAGTGTGCTGCACTCAATACTTAATCAAGGCTATGTGCATTCAGAGCCAGTGTTTCCAACCAACAGCTAGAGCTTTTATCCTTGCATGGACCTCTCCAGGGCAACAGCGAAGAAAAAAATAACACATCTATTTTTAAAGGGAAGGAATTCAGCACCACACTGCCTCTTGCTGCGCTGGTGCATGGAGGGAGCTTGCTGACTGATTCATCCAGCTGTGTGAAAGTCTTGTGAGATTAACTTGCTGCTGCTGCCACCTTGTGTCCTGAGAGGGCAACAGCCTTGATGTCAGACAGATGATTTTCTCCCAGCTGCCTTCTTAGTTTAGACTTTTGATTAGCCTGTGATTTTCCATGTCTTACTATTTGTTTTGCTCTTCTTGTGTAATAATAGTAATAATAAACCTTATAAAAAGATGGATTTATCTTTTTTGGATGTTTCCTGTTTTATTCAGTTTACTGCTTTGTTTTGATCCTGTTTTTTTGTTTTGTTTTGTTTTATAGGCAAACATCAACCCAAACCTCAGGGAAAGAACCATGATCAAGTTTCACATTCACATCAAAAGAGCAGTCCATGTTCGAGGTTGTTTCTTGTTGTTTCTCTTGAATTACATAAAAATGGCTTTAGTTTTTAAAAAATAGTTCAAGTTGATGGACTTAATCCACCTGTATATATAGGGATGACTTGCACTGTGGTTATAGTGTGTAATGGGTCATATTGGATAAATTAACAAATCGCATAATTAGTATAAACTGAGAACACAGACAGAGAGCTAAATGAAATGGAAGAGGAGACCTAAAGGATGGAGCCAGAAAGTCAACACTGTGATTCTAAAACTCAGTTTACCTCTGGAAACTTGTTATGTTCCTACAATCAATGCCCTCCACATCAAAAATAGATGTGTGCATAACTAATAGAAGAGATTTTTGTAGCACTGCTGTCATGGAAACTTTAGTTTCTCCTCCCCAAACTTCAGCTGACAAAAAAAGCAAACCAGACCAGATGCTGAGCTTCCTTCCTGAACATTTCTGGACATTTCATTCATTGAAAATCAGTGATACCTGAGAAAAAGTACAGTTGTATAATATATCTTTAAAAAAATACATGTGACATGTCAGAGTAGTTTGGATTACGGTGATTAGGCCAGCCAGCAAGTTGTAGATCTTGGATGTTTGAAAAGTTGTCGGAAACTTGCGCTGCTTCAGTTTGCACCCCAAAATGTGTTGTTTTGCATAAATCCAAGTTATTACACTGAAATGTAATATAGCAATAATATATAGCAAAATGCTTTAAGACAATATACATGAATTTTAAGTTTTTACATCTTAATTAATTTCCTCTTTTTCTGTAGACGGAAATCAAAGTACACGTCTAGTACCTCCAGAAAAGCAGGGTCTTCTGAGAGGATCTCGTCTGGCTCGGACAGCAGGCAGAGTGAGCAGCAGGAGATGACAAACTGTAGAGGGCACACTGGAGAAAGTACAAACCTGAGGCACATTACAAAAACCAGCAGCTCAGAATGGAACAGCTCTGATGATCTTGCTCTCTCTGAGCCAGAGGATAGAGAAAGCACTTACCTCTCCAGTAACAGCGAGGCCACAGCCTCTGATTCTCAGTGTCCCCATATAAGCCTGCCATACCACCCTCCCAGCAATGTGACGGCAGAACCTCTTCAACTGAACAGCCAGCGTCAGCTTGGTACAACAGGGTTGCCTCACCTTCGACCCAGCCAACGGACTCCTCACCAAGGGGAAACAGGCCACCCAGTGTTTCGTCCCAGGATGCTCCAAGAACCTTTTCCATCAAGTCCTCGTCTTTCGTCTACATCTTACGTCAGTCCTCACAGAAAGCCCGACATGTCGGGCCTCCGAACCTTCTCAGATGCAAGCTCCAAGTCAGGGTCTGACCCAGAAAGGAGTACCCCATCATCGTGTGAAAGCGAGGAAAGAGCAGCTGGATGCAGGATGGAACAGGCAGTGCCTGCTCAAGAGGTTTCTCTGACAACATACTTCAATGTGGATAACTGCATGACGGAAACATACCGTCTCAAGTACCACAACCAGAGGCCTCTTGTCCTCTCTGCCACGGTGCCACGGACAACGGTTGCAAGTGAGCGGAGAGATAACAGTGATACACATTCACAAGATGTGCCAAAAGCCAGACCGGAAACAAGTAAGCCTCCAAACAAAACCAGTAAGTTACTGGAAAGGACAAAATGACAATATCGTATTGTTTTCTTTGTTGCTGTGTCAGTGACACGTGACTGTTGTAAAAACAAGGTTTTTTTTTAAAGGAAACTCTTTTTTTTTCCTTCACAGGCCATAATAGCAATAAACCCACTGCAAAATGGAACCCAGTGACAGCCAAAGGACTGGATGAACGTGGTTTTTTATGAGTGTAACTTGGTAAGTTTTGTTTACATGGATGGGCAGTATTAACTGGATGCCAAAGAGTTTACAGAATGGAAATATGTCAGGAAGCCACGGCACCTCCAAACCGAGACGAACTTATTTATGCAAGCCTGTCACATAAATAAAACCTATTTCTAAATGCTGTTGTGTATGACTTGACGGATTATCAACGTTTGTTTTGTAGCGTTGCTGCACGAAGATTTCGTTTCAACAAAACCCTGTTTTCAGTTTGCACTAAGAAGTTTTTTTAGGGTTAGATCGTTCTTTTTTATCACCGTATGTCTGTTTTAAAATATTTGTATTTTAGTGCACATATTTTATTTGTGCACTAGTGCTGCAGAAATTAAACTATACAAATATATTTAGGGTAAGGCAAAAGAGATTAAGGTGAATCACAGATGATGTGCTGTGGTCTGTATGGTAAAAGAATTGAGTGTGATCACAAATAAGAGCATGCTATCATGAAAAGATATGCTAAAGATACATTATCTGATTATGATGTCATTCTACACAACATAATAACATCAAAGGTTGGCCTCATCGATAGCAGGTTAAAGGCAGTTAATCTAATTACCCCTGTCAAAGGAGTAAGATCGGAAAAGTATTCATGATTTCTGAGCACCTTACGAGTTTTATGCACATTTTGGAGGCTTTAGGTCACCAGAGGACAGACGCTGTAACAGTGACTCTTATTTATTTACTGAGGTGTTCTAAGTGTTATCAGTTATCAGTTATTTTACAACATTATTCTGTTAATGAATGACTGTGGGCTGCCCCATACCAGTCAGTCTTTTGATGTAAAAAAAAAGAAAAAAAGTGTACTGGAAAAGATGATCGATTGTTCATTTACTTGAGAAAACCACCCCCAGTAAAGGTCAATTTTATGTCATCCTTGAAAAAAAATGTGTAACTTGTTTTATTGGTTGGTTTTATTGGCAATGTCACAGGGCAGCCTTCAGGCTATTTAGTAACCGCCATACACAGTCGTGCAACCTTTTTGTGTTTTCTTGTCTTCAGTGCTGATTCTTGTAACCTTTTTTTTGTAATTCCCAGTGATGTCAAAACCATTTTTCCCCAGTCTTCCTCTTAAAGTAGGCAGATTTAAATGCAGGTCTGTATTTCCAGGTATTTTCATAATAATGCCAATGTAATTGATATAACTGACATAACTATTAACCATACTACTTAACATAACACACAAGTATCCTTGTTCATAGTAAGACTAATATTCTGAAACCTGCATGTGGCCTTTACAGAGTCATACTAGCTGTTTGTACAGCCTGAGCATGAGCATGATAATCCTGGACTGACTCCAGCAAACATAACATTCTGTTTGATTTTATTCAATTGTAATAAAACAAAGTCATCAAATAGCAATTTGTAACCTTTTAAACACTTGAATGTTCTCTTGCTCACACTAGAATACATAATATTATGTTATGCTTACATTTTTGAATCTAAATGTATAATGCAAACAATGTGTTGGAAAACAAACTGTCAGAGGCATACTATGCATTCACTTTAAAAAATAATTACTTTAAGAGCAGGTTTTGGTGTTTTTAGATCCTTTTTTTTATATGCACATTTTTCAAATCTCAATATATATATATTTTTTTCAACTCACTAGATTGCCAAGTCTCTTTATAACCATCATGCCATATACACATATTTTTTTTCACCTTACATTTTTATCACATCAACCTTTGTCCAGGTATTTACTCCTACTGAACACATTTAGCTGTGTATGTATGCCGTGTTTGACCCGACAGACATTTGAAATTTGTGTTGGTCATTTCGTTTTTTTGGGTGTTTCTACTTGTATTTGTCATGGTTTACTTACACTGTTTAAATATAAGAAAAACAAGACTTGGACTTCACAGGCAGTCCAGTCTATCGCTCACTGATACAGTACACGATGATATACACTAGACTGCCTTTAAACAACTTGATTGTGCTGTAGTAATTATAAATCCCTGCTATTTTTTGAAGACTTCCTATATATTTAATGGAAAAAGTAACTAAATAACTAAATTACCGATAAACTGAAGCTCAGTCCACGAATAATAACCAGATTACCTTAACGTTGATTCACATGTGAAGTGTTTTTTCTTCATAATGATTGTGGGTTTGTTTTTTTTTCCTTCATCTTAAAAAACTCTTCTCTTTTCCTCACAAGTTTAATTTTACATTCTGAACATTGTGTCTTCAGTTGTATCAACAGTGCCTTGACACTTTCAGTGAATTCATTTTTTGTTGTTGTTTTGTTCTTTGTTGGTGAACCACATTTAGAGAATAAAAATGATGAATGAAGGGAAATAGACGATGTTGCGATTAAATTTGGAGCAGGCAATGCTACCGGTGACGTATTTGACACTCCTGTATGTGAAAATGTTATTTATAGGTTGGATTGGGGTTCTTAGTGGCTCCTTCAGGCTTCGATGTAACAATCACAGCTGCAGGCAGCAAACTCAGCAGTTCAAAAACTATTCCCTCTGTTAAACTAACAGTACTTAATCCAATTGTGCAAATACGATTATGTCTTGCATTCACAGTTTGTAGTCTTCAGTTAAAGTTTGAATTTGCTCTCGAGGCCTGCTTGATGAGACTGGTTTTCTCCTGTGTCACTTAAAGTCACAGTTGGCATTGCATCGATCTGTTTCTTTTATTTCGGGCTACCCGTACAGTGGAGCAACCTAATTACGCTGTAAAACCACAAAACAAAAGAAAGCTTTCTGCATGATCTTATCATGTCACTGATCTTATCAGTTATAAGAAGTTATAAGATGACGATGCCTGATAAGTAGCCTCGGGATGCCTCCCTGAATCCTGCCGTCTGCTTGGTTTTGGTCCTGTGCATTTGGTCTGCTGAGTTGATTTATTGACATTACAGTAAATGCTTCATGTCAGTTTAAAGAAACATGTGAAACCTGTCTACACTTTATATTTTTGTAGATAATATATATTTATTTTTATTCATTGTTGAATAAAGTTTCAATTATTGTATCACTACTAAATTAGCCACTTGACCGTGTGTTTGTGTGTGTGTGTGTTTAACTTTGCATGAGCTTCCACAGAATATTATTTGATGAAAAGCAGAGGAAACAAGCACACAAATTAATAGGCAGTTGTGACTTTATTAATACAGCTATTAAAATATGATGAGTTACATGTTGTTGATGACTTGGCACAAAACTGTATGTAACCCTGAAAATATTTCAATTCGGTTCTTTAGATGGATTTGGTCTAACTCCTCTTGAAAATCCTCTTTGCATCCACACCTTCGTAGGTGTAGCTCTGTTGAAGAAAGATTAATCAAATACAGTTGTTATTTAACTTCACATTTTTTTATGCCGGGATGAAAATTTATATTTCTGAATGTATAATCTCTATTTTTATACGTTTGTAGGAACTCTGCCTTGCCTGTATGAGTTCATCTCCTTGAACAATTCTGGTTGTCGTCAGGTCTTTTCCGTTGTCCTTTCTCTTGAAAATTCCCTTCAACACGTCTCCCTCCAAGGTCCACGCACCCTGAGAGTTGAAACCAACGATGAGGAAATTAATGAAATAGAGAACAGGCAAGGAGGGGATATTGTGCAGAAGTCCAAAGGCTGACTAGGCTGTTTGACACTTTTATAGTTGCGGTATTGAACAGAGGGCAAAGTCAAGGCTTGATGTATGGATTGTTGACTTAGTAACAGGGACTCAAAAGTTGAAAGTCTAAAGTGAGTAAAACTAGGAGCCACTTTAACTTACTGATAGTTCTGTTCCATCTGCAAGGGCGTACTCAAAGGTGACTCCGAGGGTAAATTCAATTTCGATGTTGCGGAAAGTGCTGCTCTCCTTGACGTTAAACTTGTCTCCCTCCTGTGTGATGGTAATCTTGAGGTTGTCGTGAGCAGCCAGCTTCCTCTTCACCATGTTAACTCCTGTGGATAGACACAATAAGGTCACAATAGATTGAGCAATGTCAGGAAGTTTTACCCGTCTAAAGGCTAATCACTTATAATGCAGTCACAAAAAAATGTGCATGACTATCAGTTTGGTGCAAAGATTATATTTAGACATTAATACATCAGTATTCTTTATTTAAGAAAAAATGAAGATTCAGAAGCAGCTTATCAAGACAGCTCTAGCACTCACCCATTTTTTCCATGAATTTGTCATAGTTCTCATTTTGAGTAGCTTTCCAGGTGCCGTTGAAAGTCATGGTGGCGGTGAGGGTGAGCTGGAGGACTCTGCAACAAGGAGTGCCCTTTTCAAACTCTGCCGCTCCTTTTAAATCACACACCCTCTTATCTCATCATCTATCTGATTGCTGATGTGGCCGTTTAAAGCTCATGTTTTTTTTTCCAAGGTAATATCCTAACTGTGTGACAATGAATAGTTAAATGGTAAATGGACTCAAGCTTATAGAGTGCTTCTCTACTCTACTAGAGCACTCAAAGTGCTCTATTGAATGTTTAATGGCCACTTCATCATGAATCTGTTTGCCAAAAGTCTTGGTCACAGCTTAACCACTAACCATATTCAGTGCAGAACTGCAACATTTAAGTCTGCACTATTTGATACAAGAGGAATATATTTGAAATTTCTTTTACTTTAAAACTGTTCCTGCCATTTACTATTATTACAGATCCATTGCACATGTGCACTCCTCCAAATCTGTATGTAGCTAATGCAGGTTTAATCTTATCATTCATCCAAGATACTGCATCGGTGTAGTAGTTGTAATTTCTCTCTTCCACTATACTTGATTATATGTGATACCTTTGTCCTTTATTGCCCATTGCTAATAAACAAGACCTTTGACATCTAAAGTTAATGTTATACAAAACAAAAGAAAAAAATATTTTTTTTTTGAGTCATTAAACCATCCTTAAACCATTTTGGTATCGCTACATCTATCACTACAGCTGTCTTTTTCTGCTTGTCTACCACTACTATGTCTACCACCATCTAGTAATTTTATATAATTAATTTACCACGGAAAGTTAATTTAATTTAATTTAATCTAAAGGGCATCAAAAACATTGTGAAACTATTAACTAACCCACAACTAACTGCACTATTAAAATTGAAATATTTAAGTTTAACAGAAAGAAAATGGGATGAATGGGACGAATAAAACATGTAGAGCATGTCTTCTCTTTCATCACAGTTTCTTGTCATTCTATGTGTCAAAGAGACCTTTGCCTGACCTTCACTTCCACCTCAGTAATACTGCATCTTATCAGACAAAAGACCTTTCTACCAAGACCGCAGTGATGAAATTCACAGGTGAGTTGGAGCCATAGTTGATCAAGTCTGGTGGAAACTCTTTGTAACATAATTATATCCTTTGAGGTTTGTCCAGTTTGTAGTATAAGTCATAAAAGCACGTGACAAATGAGACCATAGACTGAAAGGGTTGAATTAGTGATTCAGTGAACTCCATTTTAGTAAATACTAAACAAATGCTGATAACAAATTTCCGTCTTTTTCAAATCCATTCAAGTACAGTCAGGTGCGTAGGTTTTTGGACAGTGACACATTTTTTGTCATTTTGTCTGCGTACTTTACCACAGTGACTTTTAAATCAGGCAATCAATATGTAATATAATTGGATAATTGATTGCCAAGAAGTTTTTATTTTAGTTATTGTTGCACTGGCAGAATTGATATGAGGTTCAAAGAAATGTAGGTGAAGAAGGCCATCACTAGGCTTAAAACCTAAATAAATATATCAGAAATATATATTTTTTAAAAAATAGGAGAAATGCACTTGCAACAAGCTCAAATGGCCTGGAAGACCATGGAGGAGGACTAAAGTGAAATTTACAATATCTAACCCAGAAAAACCTCTAGGAAATTCGCATGCATTTGTCAAAGTCAACAATCATAAGACGGTTTCATTACTGTAAGTAAGTACCGAGGATTTACAATAGGGTGTAACTGAATGGGGCTGCAGTAAATGCATGGCAGAGCATCTCAAGACGGTAAGCATAGCATTTGGTGATGTCCATATGGTCCGGACTTCAGGCAGTCATTGACTGTAAAGGATTTTAATCCAAATATGAAAAACAATCTTGAACTTTAAATCTTGATGTTTGTTTGTTCAATTAACTTTGAGCTTTTAAAAATTAGTTATGTGTTCCTAAACAATTCATGCTAAACCCTTGGAATTAAAACTGAGGGTCTTGTTTGATTTAAAATCCACTGTTTTGGTGTACGAAGGCAAAATTCTCAACATTGGGTCATTACTCGAAAACTTTATGGACCTAACTGCTTAACATTTGTTGTGCTACCAGAAGTTTACAAGCAAGCTCATGATAATTCCATGCTGGACCTTGACCTAGCAAGATAAATTTGGGAACGGAAGATAAGAGCACTTGTCCCTCACTCTTTAATAACAGTGAAAGAGACTTGAGCAAGACTCTTAACAGCTTATTAATTCTCCAGAGTGGCTCACTGACCAGACTGTTGTCAAGGCCAGACCCCTCACTGAAAAAAAGGGACTGGCCATCTCTTGGATTTATGTAAGCATCTTGCATGTATTTCATCATCATCATCATCAACTTTATTTATAAAGCACTTTAAAACAACCACAGCTGACACAAAGTGCTGTACATTGGAACTGTAAAATAAAATTACATGAGATATAAATAAAAAACAAATAAAAGAAGAGTGAAATCATTAATTAAATAACTACTGCATTAAAAAAGAAACTAAGTCTCACTGAGGTTAAAAGCCAAGGAATAAAAGTGGGTTTTAAGACGTGATTTAAAAGTGGACAGTGAAGGGGCCTCTCTAACATGCATGGGCAAATTATTCCATAATTTTGGAGCCACAATAGAGAAGGCCCTGTCCCCTCTGAGCTTCCTCCTGGATCTCGGTACCTCCAGGAGCAGCTGGTCAGCTGACCTGAGAGACCGACAGGGTATGTGGGGATGAAGAAGCTCAGAGAGGTAAGGCGGGGCAAGACTGTGTAGACATTTAAAAACAAACATAAGAATTTTAAAATTAACTCTAAAAGACACAGGCAGCCAGTGCAGAGAGGCCAGCACGGGGGTTATATGCTCTCTTTAACACAATTGCCTCATGTTTTAAAGTTAAATGTAACTATATAGTGTAAAAACTACATGATATGCAGAAAGGGTGTATTAAATTGTTCATATCATGTTCAGGTGAAGTAAGTCAATAAGATAGCAACGTTAAATCTCGTGAAACCACGCGTGATTTCATCTCGCGGGCTTTGGATCGTGGTTTAAAAAAGGCATCCATCTCAGTCAAGTCGAGCAGCCAACTCTACGTTTTTGGTATGTCTTGATTTTTTGAATTAATATTTACCATATTTCAGCCAAATGTAGTTAAACGTCTAGAGTGTCGCCATGTAACATGCTAAAAAAGAGCCGTTAGCTTATTTGCTGTTTTATCTGTTGTCAAAGAATTGGCGCTTTTTCATTTGAATTTGTCTTTGGCACAAGAGCCGTAATATCACATTAAACCTAATTACGAGGCACTAGGGTTGCCAACCGTCCCTTAAAATACGGAATCGTCCCGTATTTCGAAACAAAAGTACACGTCCCGTATTGAGCTAATAAGGGACGCACTTTGTCCCGTAATACAGTGAGAATCAAAAGTAGTCTATAACTTTTAATGGAATTAACGCTTTGTTTGAAAACATAATTCCCAGCCCCTCTCCTGCTTTGTGACCAATGAGCTGACAGCACACTTACGAGTATGACAATTCAGATTACCACTCATCTCATTGGTCGAGGAAAGGTCGCTTACGGAGAAAATACCGGAAGACAACAAATGACCACAACAAGAAGCATGGCCAACAGGGAAACAAACGCAGACACTGCGGTGCAAGTCTCGGACGACAGTAAACCTAAAGCTGGGCAGACACTGTGCAATTTTTTTTCAGTCACGTTATTCAGCTCCTGCTCAAACTGCACGATTGACTCGCAGTTGGTAGGTCACGATGCAGGTCTCACACTATACCGCCCGATGCTCTGATGCGACCCGAGTGCTCACACTGTGCCTCCATAAAATGAAGGTTATAACAGAAAATCTGTCGCGCTCTCTCTCTCCGTCTTACACTCACACAGACACACCACCACCACCATCAACTTTGCTAAATTGCTAATGAAAAACATTGATCGGGCAGCTGTGACTGAGCAGCAATGTAAATCCAACTATTTTCACGGTTGTTGTGGTCGTGATAATTTTGTGATGCCACATCGAAAAGGCTCGGATGAGCTTTCCAAAGTTCTACAAGTTGTGCCTCCATCGCTTGTGTCCAGATCACACGCTGCACAGCCGAGCTGCTCCATCTTTTACACCAACGTTTACGTGTTTGCGCGCGAGCAGTGTGAGCGGCTGTGGTGAGACCCTCACGAGCGATTGATGATCGGGAGCTGGTCGTGAGGTGTTAATCACTTCTCGTTACCCCACGTATACTACACGATGCACGATGAAGGCCAAAATCGGTCCGATCACTCAAAAAATCGGCTCAAAATGGGCCTAAAACTGCACAGTGTGAGCCCAGCATCAGAGCAGCAATGTTTGTTCCCCTCAGAGAAAGGGAAGAATGGGAAAAGGAAAACACCTGGCTGGAAAAAGTTAATATGGGCATGTGCAGTGAATATCAGCGCTATGTGGCCAGAAGTGTGATAATATAATTTATTTTGTGTAATAAACAACTGCAAGGATAGATGATTACAACAAATAGATGACTAATACATAAAAGTAATACATAGATGAATAATGATGATGAGTTAAGATGCGTAATCATGGGAGCAAGTGGGTTTACAAACAGGAGCAGCTGATTAGCATTAGAAAAGCTGAAATAATACCTCAACTGAAGCCAATTGTACTAAATGCACTAAATGTGCACTGTTACAAGAATGTTTTTCTTTCTATTGTTTTCTATTATTTTAAGTTAAGCAGGACAGAGTTCTTTTAAAGAAAGATTTACTTATATTCTCAAAAGTTAAGCATGACAGGCTTCTGTTTAAGAAGGAGACCTGTTTTATCGTGTTAATGTTGTCATTTTGAGCTAAAAATAAATGGCTAAATGATCATTTGTTTCACATGTGTTCATATCACAAAGAATACACATCTACTTAAATCAAATTCAAGTCAAATGGTTAAAAAAATAATTTCACACACAAAAAAAGAGCTAGAAAATTCACCACACTGGGAAGGGTGAAGACAATTGGGTCGCCCGGCCCTGGCCACGAGGTGTCCCTTATTTATTTTTCAGGGAGTTGGCAACCCTACGAGACACTCATAACATAATTTGGTTTTCTGTGTGAATAGATTTGCCAACTGACTCTTCAGTTACATTGTGTATTTACTGCACCGTGGTGTTAGTGAGATTTTGGACATTGAACAGCTTTAGCTAATATCATCAGCGGCATTATGCTAGCTTACATCCCTACCCCTCATGCCCTCACCTGCTGTCCTTTTGTTTTTGTTTTTTTTGCTGCACATTGAGAGACGACCTCTATTCTGCATTTCACCAGGGGCCTGTTCTTCGTACCGCGCTAAGTGAGTTAGCTGGATGAGATTGTTGACGATTTCGCGTGATCCTGGATCGTTCGGTTCCCCGAAGCCCATCCGGGACTTGCTGTCATAGCAACAGAGCCGTAAGCGTAAACCTGCTGGGGAGCAGGTTTACTTTATGTAAACAGGATTAGATCGCGGCCACGCAGGTATGTCCGCGTCATTCATACGAAAGCAACAGCGATATTCCACCACTGTTTCACCATAAATAAATAACATCAATGTAACTAAAGATAATGCAGCACTTGATCCTTTTATTGATTTCACACAGATACATACAGGTCATTCCCTAAAAAAGGGAAATGTACTATTAACATTCTATTACATGTATGTGATTATTACAGATGTAATTCATATTTCAGAGTAGTAATTGTAAATTACTTCGTGTAATCAAGATGAGAGACCACGGCTATAAAAGCGAAGGTGGATTTGGGAAGTCTGTCGCAGTCATATCCTGTCCGTTTACGCGAGCAACCCATTGCGGAAGGTGCAAGATTGATAAGGAGAGTCCTCAGAATTCAGCGTATATTGCGGGACAGACAGGATCCTTTAGCTCAGCGCGACAGTGTGCTCATAGAGAGATATCGATTTTCCCGTGAGGGTATTATTCACTTAACCAACTTGTTGACGAGGGGGTGCAGGACCACCACCTGTCTTTTTTTTTGCTCTGCCCTTTTCTTGGTTGCTGTTATGAACAAACAAACAGAGTATTCCAGGGTCTCTTTCCAAGAGACGACAAGCAATATAAGTGATAAATATTACCATTCTGTAGAATATTCTTATATTTCACTTTTACTTGTTCCCATGTTCTAGTGGGTCCTGTTGTGGCTCTAATGTGAAAGGGGATATAATATAACATATTATAATATAATATAATGTAATATAATATTGGATAATATGGTGTGATATGATAAATCTACCCTACCGCCTACTGGTGTTGGCCAGAGGGGCCGATGGCGCAATATGGCAGCCTGGCTTCTGTCAGTCTGCCCCAGGGCAGCTGTGGCTACAACCGTAGCTGCCTCCACCAGTGTGTGAATGTGAGAGTGAATGAATAGTGGCATTGTAAAGCGCTTTGGGTGCCTTGAAAAGCGCTATATAAATCCACTCCATTATTATTGTTATTATTGAATTACTTACGAGTTTGATTTGTCAGCAACTTTCTGCCAGCCCTCTCTCCTTGCTTTTGCAGCCTTTGCAGTGTTCCCTTGCGTTTTAATTAAACTCTGAAACTCCTGAAATCCCTCACTCAAGAGTTCTTGCTCTGCTGCCGAAAAATACCGAGCGCGCTCCTTCGACATTTTCGCCGACCAATCAAAGGGTTGCCGATCAATGTTTCTACTATCGATGCGTAGCCCCTGTTGGGCCACCCAGTGATCTCACATTACTTCATCCAGCTATACTAATCGTCAACAACAGGTGTGTTCGGGGAACCGGAATAGCGAGCTCAGAGTTAGCGCGATGATTTGGTCTTGGATGTTTCATTTGATCTTGGATGTAGTAAGCGACGTACGAAGCACAGGGCCCAGGAGTCAGCTGATGGATTGTGGGTTCAAGGTGTTATGGTAAGAAAGTATATTCTATTTTCGTTTCTGTAACTTAATTATAATAGGTTTTTTATAATTATTAGGTGCATGCATACTCACCCTATTAATACAACTGAGAAATCCAAAATCTGCCATAGGTTTAACTTATACCTGTATGGGGCGATCGTGGCTCAAGAGTTAGGAGTTTGCCTTGTAATTGGAAGGTTGCCGGTTCGAGCCCCGGCTCGGACAGTCTCGGTCGTTGTGTCCTTGGGCAAGACACTTCACCCGTTGCCTACTGGTGGTGGTCAGAGGGCCCGGTGGCGCCAGTGTCCGGCAGCCTCGCCTCTGTCAGTGCGCCCCAGGGTGGCTGTGGCTACAATGTAGCTTGCCATCACCAGTGTGTGAATGTGTGTGTGAATGGGTGGATGACTGGATATGTAAAGCGCTTTGGGGTCCTTAGGGACTAATAAGGCGCTATATAAATACAGGCCATTTACCATTGCCAGAAAGGTGATTACTGGACTCGCATTAATGCACACTTGAACTGAAATGAGGTTGTAACTTGTGGGTTGTTGGGTTGCAAATCAGAAACAAACATCTTTGGATTTTTTTTTTAATCCCATAAGATCTGGAAACACAGTTTTTATTCAACAAAACATTACTGATTAACCAAGCACAGTGCCTGCTGTTATTTCAAAATAATTTTATGTCATTTCAGATAAAATGCAGCATTCCAGTGCATCCCAACCATGCCTTTACAGTCAAGGTTTCTGACGGAGCTGAGTTTCTCTCTGACAGTCTGCTGAAAGTGTTTGCAAAGTGATCGGGGGAACAGGGCACAAAGCTAAAGGATGTAGCTGCCATTATGACAGTAAGAACTTTAAAATTCTTTAACTACAAAGTGTATATGTATTGCATTAGGTCAGTAAAAGATTTTTATGCTACATCCATTGAAACAGTCAACTATTACCTGTGAGTAATGATTCCACTAAAAGGATGCCATAATTTTCGTCATGCATTTACTGGCCCACTGAGAAAAATTTATATTTTAAAAAAAATAAATGTTCTGGAAACGATATATCCATAAAGTTGATGTCAAACAGGAACTTTTGATATTGCTTTGTAGATGCTGGTGTTGCATGTTGACTGGTTTAAAAAGTCAAGAGTTTTTGTCTGGGATCATTTTCTTCTGTGCTACTGAAAAGTTCACAAATCTCTGTTTTCTTTGTTATAATAGTCAAGGATGACATTAATGCTCGGAGTCCCTCATCAAAGTGCTCCGCATCTGTGTGAAAGACAATTGCAACATCTTGGTGCAGGAGTTCATGGTGAGTGTTTTATGAGTAGATTGTGGATTTGCAACATTTAAAAATGCATTTAGTTATCCACTTGATCCTCATTGGACTGGTTAGGACCAGTAGTGCTCTTTAATAATTTGAAGTTCACATGAGGCCTGGTAGTGAACTCGGCCACCGGCCCTTGAGGCCCCACCCCCACCCCTGTATTAGGGGTCACATCAGTGTGAAAAAACTTTAAATTTGTCATTCTAATGAACAAAGGAAAATCCCACCAGTATTTACATTAGCTTTTGTTTGAAAAAAAAAAAAAAAAAAAGACCAACTGACCAACAGCTAACCAAATTGTGGGGCTGAAAGTCTAAATTCTAACATCTTCTGAGTGACATAACCTGGATTTCTGATGGGCCGGTGTCTTTCTAACAAAAACTAATGTAAAGCATTTGAAATTATTATGTTTTTCACCCTCTCTTAGAAACTCTGTTAGACCATGAATGGCAGCATGGCAGGCCACTCTTTGGCTATAGCTATTTACTATGTTGCTTGCATTGGTTTAAATTACTCTAACATTAGAACTGGTAGATTCAAAAGAGATGAGTTTAAAAAGGAATCTTAAAGAAATGTTTTGTGTTTAACCAGGACTTGACTGAGGCCACTGCACAGATTGAGAAAACCACAATGAACATCTGTCTCCAGAGATGCGCCAGGCAATGACTTTTCTGATGTTGTTCTTCAAGATCTGGATAACGTGACCTTTGCAGTAGCCATGCTGTTTGGACCTTTTTTATTCCTTCAACATGAGTTACCCATCACAACTCTGCTACACTTTTGAGGTGATTCAAAGGGTGGTAATGGAGTTGGATGCAACTCAGCTCTCAAGAAAAGCTCACAACTAAGACAAAACTGCTCCTGCAACGAAGCTCACTGTTATGCATGTGAGGTGACCAGCTCTAGGTGAGAGGACATTTAAATCTCACACTTGTTCTGCTGCATTTTTGAAGCTCAATTCCAGGAACGGATCGCAGGGTTCATTCTTATATACTCTGCAACTGCCATGAGGACGAGCCGTTTTTTGTTGTTGTTTGTTTTTCCTTTTGCTCTGTACAAGTTCTGTTTGTCTGTTTGGCAGCATTTTTAAATTTCTCTTTGTATTTTTTCTTTCTTTTACTAGTGAAGAGATGTAGCGTGAACAGTTATACAGTCTAAATATCCCATATGGGTCGTGTGAAATGGTATTTTCAGTTTCATTCAGTTGAAGTAAAGAACGTTGAATATTTCTAAGTGTGCTGTTTTGAACCAACATGTCACAGTATGATCAGTGCTGTAATTTTTGACAGTCACTGTATCAATGTTATTTTTGCGTCTCTTGAATAAAGGTTTTGACCTGCAAGTGCTAATTTCTTTAGTTATTGGGGTAAAATGGGTAGTGTTAATAGGAAGGTGTTTGCCAATTCAGTAACCTAATTTAATGTTAATGGAAACTAACATTACCTCAAATTGTTTAGTTATAATTGTTGTTTAACTGAATCTTGATGTCAGAGGCCTTAAATAGAATGTTTTGTATTGTTCTTTCCCAACATTTTTCAAAAGAAACAGTCTAATTTCTTTGCTGTGATTGATTCCAGAGAACACGGAAGAACTGACATTATTTAACTGTTGATTTATATAGATTCAGTAGAGGAGTAATGTCAGTTTCATTCTTTACCTACTGCAGTGAAATTAGACATGTTGTTTTGAAAGGTTACTGGTGGATGCCAGCAACCATCTTGGAAGAGGACAATACAATCTGTTATAAGGCCTCCATTTGAAAATTGTGTATTTGATACTAGAATATAATAGCAAAATGTAATTTGAAGATAACATGTAGTATTTAAGTGACCAAGTAGTATTGGGTAAAAGTTATTGAATCGTGTTGGGATAACGTGAGAAAATTGTGAAGGATTAAAATATTCCAAGAGCTCAAATTACTTCATCAAAACATGTTTAAGTCACATTTTATCAACACAAATTGCACAGGTTTATTGAACACGAATAAATTGTGTTAATTTAACTCAATTGTTTAAGTTGCTGCCAAAGCAAAACATCTGTGTGCAACAAATGTCCACCATTGAATTAAGTAAATCCAACAACATATTTTTTTCAGTGCTTAACGCTGATCACAATCTATAGTGGAACTGATACGGATGATACCTCTGTTTAAGTTCCTTAGTGCTCCATTTGATGAAGGAGTTGTTATAACTATTTACTACATCTGTGGTCACTGGGTGAAACATTTAAATGCTATATTACCTCAGGAAAGTGAAATGAAAATCCAGTTTACCTTTTTCCAATATCTGGTATCTAATTAAACACAACTGGCTCTTTAGCTACAGAGCTGAAGAAGAGCTACTAAAGAAACCTCTTGGATGAGAGGTAAAACATCTTGAAAATAAAAATTAAACAAGTTCAGCTGCCACATTTTCAGTCTCCTTAGACTGGAATGGCCTGGAAGACTGAGAACCTACACAGACTTTTTTGCTACAGGTTTACTCCCTCCCTGACTTTACCATTAGCTGCTAGTATTAGCTTCTGTTGCATTGCTTGAAAACAACCATAGAAGCAACATGGTAAATGTGTCTTTGAGTAGTTATTTTGTTTTTCACAGTCTCTAAAATTTTCTAGGAGAACAAGGTGCCACATTCTAAATTAGATTTAAGGACAATACCTGTAATTTGAAAGATACTTGCCTTGGCCAGTGGTACAGCTCATCCATTTGTCCATCCATTCTCTTCCACTTATCCTTATCAGGGTTGCAGGGGAGGGATGGAGTCTATCCCAGCTACCTTAGGATGAGAGGTTGGGTGCACCTTAGACAGGATGCCTACTGATACCTATGGTATCAATTTCAAAATCCTACATTATGTCAAGTTATTGCATTTACAAGATTTCCAGAAAACTTAACCTCCGACTTTGAAGTTGATTGAGATTTGAATTCATCTGAAATTTTTAGTGGATACATGTGGTATCAATTTGAAACACCTACATTGCTTCATTTTCGAGTTATCACATTCACAAACTTGGGTGTCCACATTCTCTGCCTGCCCGTCCAAGACCCCATCAGCCTCTTACATATGAAGGTAAGAATCTAATTTTAAGCAAAATTCATATTTGGTTATTTAAAGAAAATTGGCTTGACCAATTTTTTTTATTATCGTACTGCAATAGAAAGTTTATTCTGAATGGATAAGCAGGACAAGAGACACATAAAACAATTTACCTGATTTTGAAGGTAGAGTAATGTGTAAATGTCTTGAGCCATTCCTTTATAGTATAGGAAAATGGGAAACAGTGATTGCAGTGACTTATTGAAACATGAAAACATACATGGAAATGCAGTATATAAGGCAAAAACTGAGTTTGTACACTTCTAACGTGAATGAAAGTCAACTTTATTTTGTTCTTTGTCGAGATGATCCCTCACTGCTTCAGTAATGTTGAGATCCAGACTATGGAGAGGCTAATCCGTGACTAATAATGTCCTATTGTGCGTTTTTCTATCCATGTATGCTTTTACTACAATGGCAGTGTGTTACCACACTGGCTGTAAAAGGCTGCTTGTAATAAAATCCCTAAAGTTGTAATTTAAAATTAATTCTTTGCTAAGATGTCTGTTATGAGTGAACACTACAGTGGTTCGTCGCTTGAGTTAGGTGCCTTTTTTATGCTTGAATGATTCATAGCTCAGCGTTGACAAATCCAAAAAAAAGTATTCCTCTGAAAATGTTCAGGTACAAGGACTGGACTGAAAATGAGTGAAAAGCAGCCATCTAAAAAGTTGAAAGACCTTCAAAAAGCAAAATATTTTAAAGAAAAGCGGTGGCTCAAGACTTTTGCACAGTACTGTATGTGGCCATTACCACAGAAAAGGGCTGCAATCTTCTGAAACACCACTAGAGGGAGTGCATCTCAAAAAAACATACGTGTGTGTGCCATACTTCAGCCTTTGGTCAAAAATAAAGACCATAAAATACTTAAGCAGCTACATGATTCAGTCTGAATTTCCTGACGGATTATAAAAAAATAAATATATGCAGTACAAAATAAAATATCGATATCAAGTAATCCACACTTGTCCACATTATTTATTAGTTACCTCCAAAATAAACACCAGATAAAACAAGATGTCCTACAAGCACAGAAATGCACTCTTATAACACAAGAGGCACCTGTGTGTTGTCACACATTAAACCTCGGAGGACACTGTGTTTAGTTTATTAATAGTGAATTTGGAAAATATGTTGAAAAATCGTACAGTACATATACTCAAGTGAGATTAATCCAACATGTGATGGAGGCACAAAGTAGTGTCATACATAGCAAAATTTACCATACGTTTTCTTTTTTCATTTCTAAAAGTAATAACAGTTCTTTTCTCAAAAAAGGAATAAATACAAAGTAACATGACACAATAAATATGTAGCTTTATCTCAGTAACATACAGTAGAACTGAAAATAGCATTCAATATCATTTAAGCAGACATGAGGTGATTGTGCAATGTGTACAGAGGTAACATAAATATATAAAATAGTGTTAAGTGCTTTTAATACTAAGGGTATTTTAATAATTAAGTAATGGGTACATGTGAAGAACTAATGGCTCAAATGCTTTATGATTTGTGGCTTTTAAAAATACAAGTAAGTCTGTGTAATGTAAAACTGTATATGAATGTAGTTGGCACAGTAGTTTTTATGATACAGATTTGACATCAGTATTATATATATAATAATATCTAGTCTAAATCTAAATTCTCATTTGTTATAATAATCTTGAAGCCAGTGTAATATATTCAGTGTAAAACTATAAATTCTCACATTTGGTGAACAAGGACAATAATGTAAGCTCTACAGTCATTTTCATTAAACTAATTAGTCCAATTTTTACTTACATTTAATATATTCTGTACCTGTAAAATTTAATATGATGATGATAAAATAAAGTATACTCTGAAATTACTTAATTTGGCTATAAATTGTCTTTTTTTTGGCACGCTTCACACTACACAAACACGGCAGACAAAAATGGAAACTAAAATAAAAATAATCAATAAATGGAAATTGTTTTGTTTATTAAAACCTTTAGTGTGTAGTCTAATACACCACTTTGTATGTATCAAACGTATCAAACTTGACTGCACCAAATACTGTATCACGGACCTCTCGATGAAACGCTACACAGCTATAAAATGTAATGGCAGACCATGGGTACGTAGAGAGGCGGGTGTTCGGATAGACAAATGTGTTTCATCATAATAAAAATATCTGCATATGTGTCACCTGATCCAACCCATCCCTGTGTCAAAATGTGACAGGACATGACCGCATTAATGCAATCCTTCGATGAGCCTTAAGCGTCTGTGGGCTTCCTGGAAAGAAACCACACCTTCATTGGCTCCTTCTTTCCTTTCATGGTGACCGGGCCCCGATACTCCAGATGAAACTGAGGGTCGGCATTCTCGGCAGACTGCAAACACCTGCAATACAACGCTACATATCACACAAGCTGCACACTTGCCGTGCTCACGTCCACAGTAACTAGGTTTGTTTTTCCTTATATATGCTTCATGTTTTATGTCTATTAATGGATATTTTATTAAAAGTTAAAAGAATAAAAAAAATTCTAGCAGTACAACTGATCCTGAAAAATAAGGAGACGCTGCTGCTCACCGGTACGTATATTCAGACACGTTTATTTTTCCTTTTTCACCCGTCGTCTCTGTACGGCTTGTGAGGTTGACCGTATTTCCAAAAAGGCAATATCTGGGCATCCTCTGCCCAATGACTCCGGTCACCACCTCTCCTGTGTGGATCCCAATAGTAATCTGAAAAGAAAAGAGAAGAAAACGTGATCGAAGCGCATGTTTACACTTTAACCAAAGCAAAATAAATGCTGCAGTTACCTAAAGACATCCCTGTTTCTTTTCAAATTTGCAGACTTAACTTTAAATACATCTCTGCAGCACAGATCATTAGTTATCTGCTGTACATTTATTTGTAAAACAGCACACAACAAACCTTATTTATTTACTTAATAACTATGGTAACAAAATTTCCTACTTTAAATCCCGTGTACATTATAACTCAAGGACTTGAATAAATAATTTATGCTTTATAAAAATAAATTGCAAGTTTTGTGTTGGCACAAATTCTTAAAGCCATCGACTGACATGTGGTTGGTAAATATAAGGTTGAGTTTGCCTGAGGTGTCTCCATGCAGTTCCAAAAGAAATCCCCGGCAATCAAGAGACTAATATTTACACTTAATCTTATAGGCACTTCAGCGCTTGCTGCCATCAGAGCATGAACATGCCAGGAGTGTTTGGGACAAATGAGAATCTATTTTAAGCCACAGGATCGTGAAATGATTTGAGTCTGTTTCTGCTACTAAGCCAGGCCCCTCTTTAGCCAGTGCCATGTCTGAAAATAAACAGTCTTTTGTTAACCAGACACGATTTTCCAAAGTTAAGTCTCAACAGTCATTGATATAATAACAATCTCCAGCACTCACTTCAACAACTTCTCATTGCTCATTACTTCAGCACAAAAATACATTCCCAGATGCGCAGGTATAATTATTCTAAAATAAAAATGTGTATATATTAAGTGTAATAGAGTAAATGCCTGACACATTAATATGGTGCACTAATATGAGAATTTTCAAACTAATATTAGAAAGCCGACAGCGCTCCAAAAAAATCATCTGTGCCAAAATAACAGATGGAGTGCTTAGAAGCTGAAAAATAATTAAATGTGAAGGAGAACAGTTAGACAGTCAGCGCATCACCACACAGAGATAATCCAACAGCTATATAACAGACATGTTAGAGAGACAAGATGAAATACATGCAATGACATTATTTTCCAGTTAGTCCTTTTTTGGTCTATTTAATTTGTTTTAAAAAATCCTCTGTGCATTAAAGTCTACACTGTTACGTTCTTAACTGTTACAGCCTGTATGTAAAAATGGAATTATAGTTTTGCATTTTCTAATTAATTTCTCTATTTCATTTCATTTCTACCTTTTTTTAAATTAAGTTTAGTTTTAGTTAGTTTCCAGAGTGTTTTTTTTTTTCAGTTTATAATAATATATTTTAGTCTTTTTACTAAATTAATTCATGTATGGAAGACATGTGTCGGAGGCAAGATCTAAGAAAATCAGTTACAATAAAAACACATCATTTTTTAAAAGGACTTGACTTACAGTCTCATAGTCATCCAAAGTCTCAATAAACACATCCATCAAAGATATAATAAGATTTTTTCCAAACTATCAAACTAAGCATGTTTGCTTTATATTCTCTTTTTAGTTTAGTTTTCAAAGTTCATTTCAGTTAGCTTTTTTTTTCTTTTCTTAAAAAGTCTATTTTTTATTTGAAGTTTTTTTCCACATCTAGTGTTAGTTTTTAATTTAGCTTTTGTTTACTATAAAAGTCTTGGACCTGACAGGTCCACAGTAAACTGTCCACAGTGAGTGACTGAGTGTGTTGATTCTCTGCCACCACAATTAAATTTGAACAACATCTGAACTGGCTTTAGACTAGACAGACATATACTACTGCCACACTGAGCTTCAGCAGGTGGAGGTAATGTTTCCTACACCTTCACATTTTCCTTTGCTACCCAATCAAACCAGGACTAATACAGGAAATCTTTCCTCTCACATGCATTAACTTCCCAATTTGGGAGAAATTATTCTTATTAAAACCAATTGTTTTAAAATCAAATCATAAACACACTTTGATTCACTTGTGATGATTCATCGTTGATAATCGCAATCAGCGAGCGAGACCTAAAGATTACACTCGCCACTACTGCCTTAAGGCACAACAAAAGTGACGGCTTTGCTGCGCTCTGGTGTGGTTCAGGCCAGTTACACACCTCACAATTTTTGTAACATGGTGGGCAAGAGTGTTCGAGGAGATCTCTACAGGCACGCCTATAATCTATCAGTGTTGGAAGCAGCTAAAACTATAGAAAAATAAATATATCCTGCTAATTTTCTCAGCAGCAACAGGTATTATTTAAGGTCAAGCAAAAGTACTGTATAAAAAGTTGCTCAGCTCACATTTAGTTGCAATACAATTCCACACAGATAATGAAGTATAATATGCAGAAATGTTTTATTCTGAAACCTGAGATTCATCTCACACCTGCACTGGTTCATCATCCACTTTCACTTGTCCAGCAATCTCCATCATGTCGAGAGCAAGGTGGCAGATCGACTTTGCGTGGTGCGTGCACGGCTCGGGCAGGCCACTAACCGTCATGTACTTATCACCGACTGTTTCCACCTGTATAAAGAAAATAAACCAAAACATTTTCTTATTCTCCACATGAGTGATGTCATGACTTCTTTTTTCTTTTCTGCTTCTATTTACTTTTGCTTCATGTAGAATGATTTGTTCCCACTGCGCAACGGGGGGGTGGGGGGTGTTCCAATGTGCTGTGCAGCCAGAAATAAACTGAAACACCCCGAGATAAACACTTAAACACTTACATCAGCTTTAAGACATTCAGGGACTCTTTAAGCCCTGTTAAAACCCCTGGACCACCTAGCCCTTCAGCTTGTAGAGTAAATATTACTTTTTTTGGTGACCCAGTGCCTGAAGCCAATCTCATGGAAGAGGTCTGTTTGACTTCTGAAAGTGCATTCTTGTCTGAAAGCCTGGAGAGTAAATCTGTTGCACGAGGCCTATAAAATGGTGCAGTGCCATTGTAAAACTACACCCTGTTTAGATGTTGGTACTACCCTAAGTTAACTGATATAAATACTCTGCAACTGAGTTGTATATGCATAATTGCATAATATTATTCAGCAGCTTAGTGCATTACAGCTGCAGAACCAGACCTCCAGAGTAGAAGCAAAACTTCCTCCTTTCAGGCCTTTTTATTGACCACAAATTTACACCAGTATGCAATATTACGTGATGGCAAAGTTCCTGCTTCTGACCTTGTATACATAAGGGTTCTTCCGAGAGTCTGTCAAAATGTCAAAGCGTGTGTAAACATCGTTGAGCAGGTTGACGATCTTGATGGCTCCTTCAGCTGAGGCGTGCTTGCTGCAGAAAGCATTGAACCCGACAATGCCACTAAAGAGGATGGTCACGTTGTCATAGCGCTTTGCCGGCACCGGGCGTTTGTGTCGCAGCTCATTGGCAACAGATGGTGGCAGGACAGAATAGAGCAATCTGAGAAGGAGAAGAGAAATGAACATTCTGAGCGAGAGCACGGTGGTGCTGGGGACGCCGGGCTGAAGTCCGTCCTTTGGATCAGCATTTTGTTTGCACAGACACCACCTTTTGGTCATTTTGCTGTGGAAGCTGCTTTCAGAAAGGAGGGTGGTGTTTCTATGGTAACTGGTTAGATCATGGCTGCCTCTTAAAAGCAAAATACCTTCCTTGATGCATCATAATCTTAGGATGAATGATGCATACAGATGGCAAACTCTAAAATGTATTCATAAAAAAATAGTATATATATACAGCGCTTGAATACATATATTTAAATCTAAAATAGTTAATATTTTATGCACAGCCTTGTACCTCTAAGTTAAAAAGAAGCAAAAACAAAGAGTGATGTAGCATCTAAAAAGGCAACAACAGTGCAGCAGCAGTTCTCTTAAAATTTAGAGAAGCCATGAATTCAAATCAATGTCTGGAGCCCGAGGCAATCTGAGTCCAGAGAATGGTCAGAATAATAACGTGGGAATCCAGTGGGAGAGTGAAAGTCTTTTCCTAAGAGAAGATAAACTGCTACAGCGCTCTTAATAAAGATCACACTCCACCCTTCTCCGTCTCCAGCTGTCACCCACTGCTGTGACAAAATACAATGGCAGGCCTTTTTCTGACAGGGACTGAAGAGAAGCTTAAATATCAGCCCCTGCTTGCCCTGCTGTCATACATCCTTAATGCAACTTTATTGTACTGAGACCTGTGTCTTTCTGTATTGTCGGTGGTTTGCCCTTAAAAGGGAAAACTGGTTAAGGCTTCTCTTTATCTCCCTACTCAAGACTTATAATAAACAATCTTTTTTTATCATTTTTTCCTAGCAAATGAATCATGACAGTGCTATTAGAGATTTATAGTAGTGAATTTGGATACTACACACAACCTACAGATAATGACATAACTAGAAAATGTAAATGACATCATTTAATACTTTCTTTTGTTTAAATAAAGTGAAAAAATGAAGGGAGACAGGCAACATGGGTTAAAGCTGCATATACTAGCTACATTATAATGTCAAAAAACTGACTGAGAATTGGTGGGTATAATACCTGTAATTAATGAATATCTGACCCCACACTGTACTTAAAGACTACTTTAATGAAAATATAAAAACAGTCAAACCTATCTGTCTTTTTCTTTTCGTCCTCCAGGGCTCGGAGTGTGTGCTGGAGGCGATCCGTCAAGATTTCCAGCTCTTGGGTCAGTTTGTACTCCTCACGAAACTGCTCGCCCAGCAGCACCAGGTCGCGCGTGGCGTCATGCAGCGGGATGTCACTTAGGTAGAGTCCCCGCCGTGTAAGATCGTCCAAGTTCATAACACTAACCAGAAAAGTAGGAACAGGTCAACAAAGAGAGGGCAAAAAAAGTGAGAGTCATAAATTATAAGAGATTTTTGCAGAGTGAAGCTGCTGGAAACATTTGATTTGTGTCTTGCTGTTCTTGTTCATATCAAGAGGTGTTATAAATTATACAGGACATAAAAAATGAGACATGAGCAGTGAAATCATCATCCTCTTGTGAGGGCTGAGAGCACTGTAATGTTTCCAGATAAATGCTGCTTTTTGTCTGGTGAGGTCAGACGCTGTGCTGTTCGGATCTTTTCTGGTCAGGTTGCATCTCGTTTTCATTCAGTAGCAGTTAAAGTCCTCCAAGGCAGCAACCTTTAGTGAAAACACTCATCCTACGAGCTGCAAACTGCCTTCAATGTAAGGGGACAAGACCCTTTTAACCCTGCCATCTCCTGGATCGAACAGTTTACTAAAAAATTCTGAATGATTACGTAAGAGCTACAGAGGATAACGTAGGTCACGCTCTGGCGATCTACCAGCCCATTGTCATTTCCAAAAGGCCAAGAGGAAAACACTTCTGAGTATTCTGGGTAATTGCTTGATTAACAGAGTGTGTAACTACATGGAAAAAATAACCTCATTTTCATTAGTGAGATTATAACAGATCTAAATTACAAGTAAATCAAAAACAGATCTTCTGTTGATGTCTCTTCTACTTTTCATCAATCATTTTCTTGCTCTAATTAACTTCACTTAGACGTTTTACACAGAATACTGTACACTATACACTGTTAAAGGATAAGCCTTGTAGTCATCTAGACCAGGGATGTCAAACCACCATATACAGCAATGTTAAACTTCATGAGACCTTACAGCACAGTGAAAACACATAATTGTCTCCTTGGTTTTTGCTAACTGATGTTTTTGATGACTCTGGTGAGCTTCTTTTTTCCCCTGAAGTTAGATCTATTTTTATTGTCGACACTTTGAGTGTGATTTTTGCAATCTTTAATGTTTGCATATGACCAGTATGTCCATTATTCTCAGATTCTGAAGTTAACCTTGTCGTTTAAACACTCTGGCTGTTTGAGGGGACCTAATTAGTCTCCGTGCATCTAGCATCAGCATCGCCAGCTGGACATAAGAAATGCAAAATGCACAACGAAAAACATTATTACAGATGTCCAACAGTATATCATCAGTGAATATCTGGAGGACTTAGACAGAGTACCACCATTAACTCTGTAATAGACTCCTTCTGACAGCAGCTCTGATTCAAAGTAGCATCCACTTCACCTGTGTTACGTTAGCTGTCTTAGATTATGGTTAGACTATATATGCTGAATGTTAAGGTTTGTCTCAGCTCACTGTAATTTGCAGAAATTTTTAGTTTTTTTCCAACACTATCATGTAGCATTGCAGCTCTAAAAGTGGAAATTAGTTTCTTATATTTTGGTTGGAAACAAAAACCACAGAAAGAAAAGCACATCGTTAGTAACCTTCATGCATACGAGCAATTAACAGTGAACAAAACTCTTCCTTTAAAAAAATCAGCTTTATTTCAAATATTGGTTTGTCATATTTCTGCATTTACAGAGATAGATTATACTTTGCTGTAAGTCAAAACCTTGAACCTTTAGATTTCAAGATGTCTTCACCTGAAATCTGAGCATTCTCATTCTGTGGGTAAAAGTAACATTTTTCTGGTGTGCATATTCAGTCAAGGCTTCTGCAACTGATGGCTTACCTGGGTGAGCAAAGAAAAAGGATGTTCTCAGCCTCTGGCAAATAAATCATCTGTCCTTTCAGTCTCAGACAGCTGATCTCCACCCCCGTCAGCTCGTCCTCATTCTCTACAGTCTCCACATTCAGCAGGCCCTCCTGTCAGGATTACATCCCTCTTGTGAATATTTCATGATGCAGTGCGTTCATCTCTAAATGTGCTTCCAAACTGGGTGCCAGTTTAGCTCGCACTTTATTTTTAAATCTGGCTTTTCATTTTAAATGTTAAATTTTTCAGCGCTCATTACATTAAATTAATTTTGATTTTATTGTGTAAAGAAAAAAAAAAGTAAACTCCTCTTTTTTGTCAGGGCTTACGTAGCCATGTAGCTTATGCCCCAAGAGTGGCAGTGCTTCAAGGATCAGTCTTGTCACAATTAATCTGAGTATAGCGGTATTATTTTGTCACTTAAGGATTAACCATTCCATGAGAAACCAAACCACACAAATTTTAAATTTGAAACTATTTTCTATTCTTGCTCTATTTTTACCTTGTGACTTTTCATTTGACTTCACACTGACCTCTGTGCTCATAAAATTAGCTTTTCAGATTAGTCTTTTCTCTGTTTCTCCCACAACTTTTTGTCTATTCTGAAAATCAACAAAGGTATATTCTAACTGTGCTGCATGACCCTCTTTGCTCTATGCATAAACATAAGCATTGTAAAACTGTATAGTAACTGTATAGCTTCTATAAATTGTAAGGTTTTACATTTTGTCATCATTGATTTAACAAAAACTGAGATAAAACAATGAGTGAAAAATGCATACACTCAATGACGTTGTAGATTTAGATTCATTTATGGACAGCTCTCTTAAGGTCCAATAATAGCATTTCAGTCAGATTGGGGTCTAGACATCTTCATTCTTTTCTTTTTCAGCCATTCTGATGTAGATTTGCTGTGGTGTGGATCATCATTTGAGGTTGAGTTTGAGCCAAGCTTGAGCTGTTGGGCAGGTTGACTCACATGTGATTCTAGAATACTTTGGATTACAGAGGAGTTCATGGTCGACCCAATGGTGCCTCAAAGGTGCCAAGATCGTGTGGCTACAAAACAAGCCCCAATCATCACCACCATGTGTGACAGTTGGTGAATTAGGTGTTTTGTTGGTTTTCACCTAACTTGGAGATGGGCATTGTTCCAGAGGTCTTGTGGTTTGTTCAGATACAACTTTGCAAATTTAAGCTTTAAGTCATTTCTCTTTAGAGAGAAGAGGCTTTCTCTTGGCAACCCTTCCAGACAACTCATACTTATTCAGTCGCTTTCTAACTGTACTGTCATGAACTTTAACATTAGACATGCAAACTGAAGCCTGTAGAGTTTGAGATGTAGCTCTTGGTTTTTTCTGCAGTTTCTCTGAGCATTCCATGGTCTGACCTTAGGGTGAATAAGCTGGGAAGTCCACTCCTGGGAAGAACTGTCTTGAATGTTTTCCACTTGTGAATAATCTTTCTCACTGCTAAATGATGGATTTTAGAGTGTTTGGAAATGACCAGAAAACCCTTCCCAGAGTTATGAGCAACAGCATTTGCTTCTCTGAGATCATTTCTGATGTCTTTCCTGCTGGGCACTATGTTTACACTCACCTGAATGCTCCATAACAGCAAAGAGCCAGAACTTCTACTTTTATAGAGATGCTCTCATTTGCTGTCAAACAATTGATCGAGTGAATTTGATCATCAGCACGTGACTGCTACTTACCCTCTTAATTACTATGAAGCAGCACAGGTACACTTACTTTATCACACAATTTCTGCATTCTGGTTTAGTTTTTTGTTAAATAAGTAATGTATGTAAAAGGTCAGGTGATGTTATTTATCTGAGGTTGTATTTACCCAACTCTAAAACTGGCTAGGGACCATATTATCTTAATTATGTTTTGATACCTAAAACCTTAGAATATAGACATGGTATACTCACTCTTTACTCTTGAATTTACATATTATTTCTATTTGTTTATATGCTCATTGCTCCCTGCATGGCAACAATTTCCTTCTCCTTTATTTTTTTTCACTGAGCTCCACAGCATCAAATTTTACGGCGCTTCTAAAAATATCAGTGACCTTATGAATATTAACACACTGTTAACACATTCTTTCAAACCGCATTTTAATTAATTAGACTTTGGTGTATTTTATTGATCTATTTCCTCTGCTAAACTAATACATGAAAAGTGATTAGCCAAACGGACTCGTGCAAACATACATATTTCATACATACCTTGCTACGAAGAACGAAGACAGTGTTGATGTGGGAAAGGATGCCGTGAAAGCTGAAGTCAATGTGAGGACGTACCAAAGAAAAAACTGAAGGAAGGATACAGGTACCCGGCTGGAGCTATATGATAAAAATATCCATGTTAGTAACGTTGAATTTATTCTTTATATTAAACTATAGCATTATTATTGATAATAAAAGACAAAGCAAATATTTAAAACATAATTATTTGCTAATTTCTTGAAATTCTGAGTTTGGGAGAACTGAATGTGAATGCAGACCTGTGGCAGGACTCGGTATATGGCGTTCCCACACTGTGTGAGCATCAGGTCCTTGTCAAACATGAGGTGGAATGGAAAGGCCTTGCAAAATGTGTACGGGCTGATTCGAGTCTCCTGCGTGCCGTTCTCTTCAAAGCCATCGAGATCTTCGTAGAACGCCTCTTCCTCTGACTCCTTCTCCTCAATCAGAAATTTGATGTGGTCACACTCCTCATTTTTGGGTTGGATCATCTGCAGCACGTGAAGTTAATCAGTTGATAACATATTGACGACACTGATGCAAGACTAACTTTGTTGCACATCATTAGAGCACTATGACGGCCTTAAAGAGAAATCTGAACCTTAACGTTGCAATTTTCATTTCATAAACATAATACCAATAATACAAATGTTAATTTCGCATTTATTATATAGAATTAGGCGGGTAATAATGACAGAGTCCTGTGGTTTTATGGGCATAAGGCATGCTGACGTCAACCTGGTGTCTCTGCACCCTGTTGCCACAGCAACACTGGCTAATATTTCCAGAAATTGTGTGTCACATTTGGAGCGTCTGTCATTTTCTGTGCTTTCATTATAGAATTGCTGAAAGATATTATCCTGTCTGTATAACATGATTAAGTTTGGGAGAAAATGTCACCGACTGAATGAAGAGGAAAAGCTCAATCTAAACACAGTAGACGTCTGAGGGGAATAACGTGCTGCAGGGAATGGTACAGATTAAGGCTGAGGCTTTGGGTGGCCTACAATTAAAAAAAACAAGCTTAACAGTTTTTAATGCTGGTTTGTTAGAAAATTTTAATTTAGTGCTACTGAGATTAGCCTGGTTAAGTTAACATTTTAAATGTGGCTTGTTCTTCTATTCCCTCAGTCATTTTTGGTTCAGCCGCAGTGAGAGAAAAGTTTAAAAAAAATGAGGAGCAAGAATAAAACTCCTTGGAAGATTCCCACCGTCTCTATGCTAGAGACTCTATATCTTAGATCTAAAAATATCCTGTGACTCACAGACATTATCCAAAAATTCACTACTCAACTGCAGCTGTCAAAGTGTTCCCATTTGGGTATTTGAGACGTTTCTGTTGTTTAATCTTCACGTTACAGCCTCGCCACTTATATTGTGTGACAGAGACTTACACATTCTGACACAATGCAATGCAGGAACACAAGAGTGCCTTTGAATATTGTACCATAAATTAAAGGGGAGCGAGAAGAAGTCATATCCGTTCATTAGCAGTGACAGAGTGAGCCAAAGAGTCGAAGGTTTCACGATGCACAAAAAGGTAACAAAAGCAACAAAGGAGACCTTCATCTCTATCTCTGTTCCGTGGATTTGCTGAGCGACGGTTTTAATGATGCCAATCACTATGTCTTGCAGGCCTTCTCTCTCCGAGTAATAGTGAAGAATTAGATTGTTTCCTTTCTCTGCATCAGTGCAGCGAAACGAGGGAGCCCTCATCCCGGGATAAATGGTGCCCAGGTGATCGTGGAGAGCATCCAGATTCTGAAAATTCAAATCAAAGAAAAGAATATGTAACAGCCGATTGTAACACCAACCTCTATGTTGTGCAAATAGAAGAAGTTTAAAAGGTGAATAAAAAAATTAAAAGCTCAGCTGGGTGTTCATCATAAAACCTCATTAGACCACATATGACAACAGTAAGTTATCTTTAACTATTATCGCATCATGTGATCACTACTAAAAAGAAAACACATATACACCTGCACAAAGAAGCTGCACTCCCCCACATCACGATTTGCTTCTGCCCTTTGAAGTGCTACTTGTTTTTTGTGAAAATGCAGACTGCGGGCCTCATGCAAGAACCAGCTGTACAAACAGATGTCTTACAAACTATGAAGGGATAGGCTCGTTTCTATGCAGGGTGAAAATAGGCTTCTTTCACAGAGTGCGACTTAATCTGAATGAATATGATTAAAAAATCCTAACAAACTTAATGCAAAATGAAGGGCACTACATCATAATCATCCTAGCACACCAATTTACTGAGAAGTACTATTATCAGCATATTTTGTCACAGCTGATTATACATTTTAGTAATTACTGAACACGGGATGGAAAGCTCGTGGATGATGTCTTCTATCATGCTGTTGTACACAGCACTGTTACCCTTCGTACTGTAATAAACGGAAATCTAATAACCCAGCGACTGTTTTCGCTTTGACCTTGCTTTCTTTTTAGTACCTGACATCACACAGCCTAAACTATAATTAGAGCATCACTGTGTTGCACTGAAATATCTACTCTTTCTAGAGGTTTTGAAGTCTTTTAAAAGAATACTGGCATTTCTTAAGTTTGCTGATTTCTGACAACAGAATGCGGCGGCACAGTGAGAAATTGTTCCTTTTATTAAAGAACAGTGTTGTGCAAAAGACTCGAGCCAACCCTCATTTCTTTATATTTTGCTTCCAGGCAGCCAGACATTCTTGTAATCGTTAAAGTGGTCTTGACTGATAGTTCTTCAGGCTTTCTGAAGTTCTTTCAAATAGGACTGCAACTAAAGATAATTTTGGTAGTCGACTAATCTGCCAATTTTTCTTCGATTAGTCGATAAGTCTTATCTCCGTTTCCTGGGCAAACCTCCTGTTCTAAGCTCACCTGCTCTAGTCTGCACACCTGTGAATGTCACCCTGTGATCTCGTCCCACAGCAAATTAAAATAATATAAATTTGAAAATAATCAAATGTATTTTTAACATTACTCAATAGGACTGTCAGAATAAAAATAAAATAAATAAAAATATGAAATAATACAAATTAAAGTGCTACTAGTATTTAAACAAAAACAAGCATCATCCTGAGAAGTTTCCAATAGGTAAGCTAACATAAGCATCACAGTACAAACATTCACATAAACATGGTATCAACACGATGCACTAACTTAACTTTTGTGTCTAATATCTTTACCTATATTAGTAAATAGACTGTAGTGAACAGGCCACTTCAAGTAAGTTTATAGAACTGTGATGTTATATATCTAACAATTTCAGCTGTCCTCTTGGCTAGATCTCGCTTGAAAACCACGTTTTTAATGTCAATGACACTTTTTACCAGGATAAATAACAGATATATAAAAGTCACTTAGCCAAAAACTGATTGCAGCATCTACTTTGTATTAGAGATGTTATTTCTGGCTCTAAATTACTTGATATTCTTCATGAGAGATATGATTGACCTATTTTTAACAGTTTTTGGTCAGCAAGTCATTTCTAACAGCTTAAATTCCCACAATCATTTTTGATATGCACTGCAGTAGTGCTGTAGTGGAAGGAAAGCTCTGTTTTGCACAGTCTGCATTTAACTTTGTTTGTTTTATGTGAAATGTGTTCACTTTTTTTTTTAAATCTTTGCTTCCATTTTCTTTTATCCTACTGTTTAGTGGTCGCGCTACGTTATTCTTCGTTAGTACTGAGTGCAGTCTTGGCAGACAATATAGACAATACTGCCCCCATGGCTTCCTGTAGTGTATTGCAGTTACAAAAACACATTTAGGTGGTATTAGGATATGACGTGAAAATACAATTCCGCATTGACACATTTTTATAGTCGACTTAATTGATTACACTGATGGATCGTTGCAGCCCTACTTTTAAAGTTGCTTTTTGAACAAAAAACCAAAAACCACAGAAATAAAAAAACAGCCATAAAATAGTATTTTTGCACCATCAAGGGGGTTCCCAAAGAGCTAGAAAGCTAAGCTGAAAAATGGGTTATCTCAAAAAACTGGACATGTCGAGGACAAAAGAAGAAATGGCAGACCTAAAAATTATCTACAGCAGTTGAACTTTATCTGAAAGCCATGTCTCAGAAATAGGAAACAATTTAGTAAAGACCTGACACAGGGCCTGAGAGATGTCAATCTACTGTTTGCTGAAGTGTCACTGGAAGGGTGGCTGTTAAGAAGTTATTGTTAAGAAATGAAAACAGGGAGAAAGAACTGAAAATCAGTGGCAACAGGGCTACACAGTGACTGTCTACAGTGATCTGTGATGGATCCAACTTCCAACTTTCAAAGAAGAGTTTTGAATGTCCTTCAAAAAGCCTAAATAACTATTACTGAAGACTACTTTTTTAAGAAAGGTTGTCTCAGAGAGTTCAGGCTGTGTTAAAGAATAAACCTGGTCACAGCATTACAAACTTTCAAGTTGTATTTATACAGTATTTCCATTTATGTTTGCACATCTTTCAATAAATTGCTACACCTGTTTCCTATTTTACTATTAAAATATACAGAACTGAGGGATAGCCCAAGACTTTTGCAGAGTACTGTGCTATAAGTGTTTACTTAACTTGAGGCCTTTATGTTTGCTGATTTCTAGCAGCAGAATCCAGCTGCACAGTGTGAAATTCTTCTTTGTTTTACAGTATAACATTATTTTTTTAAATTTACTGCAAAAGTGGAATCTTACAAATACTCCCCGAACAAACGGTATTTATCAACATGAAACGACCGATTTACAACAATCCAGTGTTTTCACGTGACACCCAAAGCTGATTTATGCGATGTAACATATCCAGCTGACCTTTAAGCTAAAAAAAAAAAAAAGATATAATACAACATAACATTTTTTGTGCTCAGTAAATTCTCGTGTCTTTCAAACTTTACAGCCACAGTGCGTTAAGTCTGGCTTTCTGTTAAAAAGCCTCAAATCTCCAGCCTAAGAACTCTCCAAAACTCAGCAGAAAATATCATCCGAATGTTTTTACAGGCTAAAAACTCAGTGTGATGAATAAAACCTCCTCTCATCTTCAGTTCGCTCGTAAAGGCAAAGAGGAAGACTCTACCTGCAGGAATTCACGAACGTTTGAGCCCAGCACGCGTAAGATGGTGTCATATCCTGACTCCTGGCAAAATTCAAAAAACATCTTGCCAAACATCTGCAAGATCTCTCCCGCATCAACTTCTGCAAAACAAAACAAAAAGCTTAATAAAATCGGGCAAATGTCTGCTAAAGCTTCATTTGTATCCTACATCAAATTACATTTATTTCATTTCCAGGGATTTAAAATCGTGCTGTTACTTACTGAGAACTTTGCTTGCAGCTGCAACAAGATCATATGTTTTGCCATCCTCATATATGATTCTAACGAGGAACTGGCCCTCAATATCAAGCTGAGCCTCCCTCCTGAAAACAAAGGGAAGCTGTTACTCACAAGCTACAGCGAATGTCACAGCAGAAGTAAACAGTCTCGTAGGCAACTTGTTCAGGAAACCACTACCTTTGGCTTTTTTGCAATTGCTTTTCTGTTTACACCAACAACTCGACACCAATGGTTAGGTCTTCTTTCATGATATATATTCAGCTGGAAACATTAAAAAAAGCTTTTGATATTGCTTTGAAGTCCTTGTGTGAATTGCACTGCTGAACAAGCAGAGATAGCTAATCAGGTTTAGATCTACTGCAGGTCCTTTGATACAATGCACTCCAAGCTCCTGAGTACATTTTGCTATTTATATCTTAGAAAATCCAATTTTCACAAAATTGTCAGAAAGCTTAATGAGCTTCTGATTGCAAATATTTAACTGAGTAAACAGGAATGATTTACAGGCCTGACCAGCAACCACAATTTTATCATAATGTGTCACAGCTGGAAAAACATACCGAGCTTTGAAAAAGTAAGAATTCTGATATAAATAACTCAGTTCATGAAAACCTTTAAAAAAGCACATGACGGAACCTGGTAAACTGAGCACTGAGTAACAGTGAGTTACATTTGGAGATGTAACATATAACCCTGAGCTGTAGCATGCTGCGCTGAAGCATGTTTTTTTGTGGTGGCTGGAAAATGACCACTCTGAAAACATTTACAAAAGGCAGCTGCTGCTCACAGGGTCATGCATAGGGCACAGAAGACTACAGATGAAAAATAAACTTCACTTTAAGCCAAATATTTCAACAGCTGAAGAAAATGGCCATTATTCTGGGGAAAGGACTCATTAAGACTAAACCTAAAGTTGACTAAACTTAAAGCTCTTAAAGTGTAAAATTTTTTATTTATGGGATTTTGGCAATTGGAGCACATTTGAATTATACTTTACTGTATATGAATAAACAAAGGATTCGTTAGTTTTGCTGCTGTATCCTTGTCAATCTTTAGTGTCCATATTAAACATATTAAGAGGCAACTGCCTCGAATGCCACCTCAGTCTAAAATGAGATAATAATAAGCTTACTTGATATTGCTCTCAGTATCAGCTCGAATGCTTTAGTTTCAAATCCCACTAAATCAGACACTGCGTCTCTTTCCTAAACAAGGTTTCACTGGCAGAAACCTGCAAACAGCACTTTCATTTGTCATCTAAAGCCACTATGTTCACAGCAGCAGATTGTCATATTAGAGGTCCCACTTATCAGTTTGTTCACAGTGTTATCACAATGTTGTTTGTCAACTCCATGAACTACTTTGCATCTTCACTTTCTAGACATGACAAAAGTACACTATTTTATAGTTATAGTTCATAGTTATTTTTATACTGGTTTTATTTTTTATCTTTATTTATTTTGTTGTTATTGTTGTTGTTATTTCAGAGTGTGCAATAAAGATTCCTGTCTTTTGATGTGACACTGTGCAGTTGTACTGTCTGGTTAATGCTGATCTTTAGCAATGTTTCAAGTTGCATCTTTAGTGATTCTCCTACTGTTAAGTCATCATGTTTTGTCCAAAGGGGTGTACTTGCAGTTTTTCTTTGAAAAAATGTAAAAAGATCACAAAAAGATATTGCCAGCTTTTTCTGCAAAAAATAAAAATAAAAATAACACATTTACTTAAGTTACATTCTGGTGAAAAAGGCATTTTATTCAGTGACTAATAACATTTTGATTACAATTAAAGCAAACCTACTAGGCCTAAATATAAGAACCTGATAAGAAATGCTTATTTAAAGCAAGAAATGGCAGATGGATTTAGAGAAGAGAGTTTTTTTCTTTTTTTAAATGTTAAACTCCACTAATAAAGTGGATAATCTAAACAGTAAACAGCAATTATGATTATAGTTCCAGAGATCAACCAGTTCTATGAAAAAGTAAGATTACATTTATACTTTAAATATTTCCACTTATAGGTTGCAAATATATTCAAATATAGACAAATATGACAATAATTAGTACTTGAATGTACTTGATATTGGTGATTATTTATGCAGATTTTTACATAAGCAAGATTTTGAAAGCAGAATGATAGGTTTTTGCATTTCTTAGTAGGTTACTTCATCAAACAAGTTTTTTCAGGTCTGTACTGCATAGTTATTGCAGGTATTTACTTGTTACAATTACAAACAAAATGGGAAATAATAATAATAATAATAATAATAATAATAATAATAATAATAATAATAATAATGGCATTTTGTCACTTCACCAACTAACTTTTGGTGTGAACCTACATGAGCCAACAGAGGGTGGAGGGTAATCGGGTTAATCTGTTCCTGCTGGTAACACTGTGGCAGTGTATGCTGCTGGGCTGGCTGTACAGTATACATTAGGCCTGGCCTGTGTCCTTGTTGTGATCTGAGCTGCTACAGTGTAACCTTTGATACCAACATGGCTGAATAGTAAACACATCCTGAAACTCACTTGATGTCTTCCCACACTTCCGGACCGTAATTCCTCAAAACGAGGAGCTCCAGGGCGTGATTCACAAAACCATACTGTAAAATTTCAAAAACACGAGCAACGTGAGTTATATTTCATGGAACGAACGCAATTTTCTTAAAAAAATATATATGTATAAATTTAAATATGCTCATTACATTAACTATTCTTAAACATTTTATGACCTTTTGTGTTCATGTACGTTCTGTCCAGCCGTTAATATATTTTAATATGAGGATAATCATGGATATTATTGTAAAAACCGCTACATAGCGGTATTCCAACAGGAAACGACAACCGCAAATACACCGTTTCGGGGGGGAAATGCTACTTATTTAATTAGTATTCAAACACAATCGGAAATATTAATGTTAAATACTTACCATGATGTCCGCTGTTTCTCGTTTTCTTTATTTTTGAGCAAAATTATTAGAATCCAGCAAAATCTTCATCGTTTGGTACAGATGCTGACTGTCTCTGGGTCCAGCTCCCGTTTTTCAGTCAGCTTCTTACTGACAGCCAGGCTGTCCAATAACAGATCGGCAATGGCGTTACGTAAGCAGACTTTGACCAATGGCAAAGAAGCTGCTGTTGCCCAAGTGATGCTGGTCAACCTGCACTCTCCGTACATAGTTTCTGCTAAGAGCGTTCAGCTGTAATGCCCTGATAATATATTCTGATAAACATGTTGACAGTTTTTCATTCAAACTTACCTAAAATCATCATTTTGAAAAAGTATGCGGGGTAACAGGCTTTATTATTGATATTAAGGGTAGAAGTACCCAGGTGATACACCTGGAACCACAACTATATATAAATATATTTAAAACAGACCTACTTTTCTTTTTCAAAATAAAGGTCATGCATTTATGTTTCTACTAAACAAAGGCTATAAGTAACGAAATATTAACATAATTAATATTAAGATTAAGAATAGTAAGTGTTGCCTATAGCAAAATACTTCCTAATAACTCTGTATTTTATAAAGGTGTTAGTATTTTAACCTGTCTAGCACACATCAGGGTTGTGTTCATTCTTTCTGCAGCTACACACAGATCCAGATTCATTTCTTTCATGGTCTTATTTTTAAAATGATCCTCACTTTACATGTGCACCTAACATTTTTGTTGCTCTCCATACAGCATTTTAATGCTGTAGCTGGTCACATGAAGTTTAAAAATGTTATATGCTATTGGTCTGATAAAGTCATTATATTTCATTAAGGTGTGATTCAGCGATTTATCAACCCAACACTGGAACTAGCAGGACACCAATGGCATTGGTTGGATTTCTTTTTTATTTATCAATGCAGCGCCTACATGCAGTTTGGTCAGTAATAGAACAAAATGTATTCTCTTTCAAGACAGTATGATAATACACTGAAATACTTTAATAGTTATTTATTATAATAATTTCTTTGTTTACACAACAGGGATTAATAGCAACATAAAAAATAAACAAAAATCAGCGGTATAAGTATCAGCTATCAGACAACGTACAAAACATACATATTAGCCAACAATTTCACAATTCCAATATTTAAATGAGCATGAATCTGAATTGTAAGAAATAGTTTTTGTAATCCCAAATTTAGGAAGCTCATATGTGTTTCTGCCTTGGAATTAATTTTTGTGAAGTTATCATATAAATGTACTGGAGTAAAAAGGGAATTATTCTACTCTGAAATTTAAACTAAAAACACTCAAGTAAAATAAAAGTGCCTGAAATGATACAGAAAAGAAGTAATTGAGTAAATGCCTCTAGTTACTTTTCAATGCATGTACTGCATCATATATATGTCAATAACTTAAGATGACAATTATTCATACAATGCAATGTGCTACAGAGTCATTCATTTAAAACTGTTTGTCAATATTTATTGCACTTTGATTACATTACAATAATGGTTAAAGCACATCATTATGAGTGATATTCATTGTACTCTGGCCGTGTCATATTCCCTCTGTAGCAAAGGAGTGCGATGAAACTCATGTAATAAATATAGTATAAATGTGAGGTGTGGAAAAAGACTAAAAGTATGCACAAACATTACGTATGTTAAGATACTGAGAGTTAGGAATGCTTTATGTTACACAACACACCTAAAAAACAGTGTATATGTTTTTTGTCTGACTCAGAAAGAAATTATTGGTTGTGTTTTATTAAAAAATAAACATAAATAAATAAAAGCATTTGTTTGTAAACCAACATATGATCCTGCCTGTAGAGCTTGCATAAGGCACCTTGATCTGCTCGGCATTGCTTCATTGGTTCAAAGGTTTAATCCTAAACTCTTAATATAGTTTAATTGTTTGTGTTATATGTTATTAAAGAATGTATTTTTATTTATTTATTTATTTTATTATTTGTATGTAATTCTAGGACACATTGCTTTACCAGGTACCTAGTCTGGGCAGTCAGACATTTACAGGTCATCATATCAAAAATGTATTTTTGTAACATAGCCACATTTTACAAGATTAAAAACTTTAATGACTCTTTTTAAAAATTTGTATGCTTTTTGGTGCATTTACTATACATTTTATACTATTTTTTACAGACAACAGTCTTAGAACAACAGTCCCAAAGTCCTCTCTTGACAGCACTTCTATATCTCTGGCAGGAGCTAGAAATGAAAGCTACTTTTATATCATATCAGTTTGCGCAGATGACTCATTCTGGAAGAAAGATGAAGTAAGTTTCTACAACAACTGTACAAATGGATAATTGTACAGAGACAAGACTCATGTTTGACAGTAAACTGACATCTCTGTAATTAAGCAACTGCAAGAGTTTGACTCGAAGACACTATCATCGACATCAACTCAACCAAAACCAAGATATACAAGGTTGTTGCACTGTGTTCACTAGATAGGTTTATATTACTCCATAGCTAACGTTTTTGGGATCTGTCACATGACTTCATTTCATATTCAGTTTTGAAGTTTTGACAGACGCCTCCAAAAAGTAACAAACTCCAGGGATGTCGTCTGGAAAGTTGGCCGGAAGCTCCTGTCTGCTCCTGGGAACAAACACGAACTCTGGGCGACCCTTCAGCAATCTGGGACAAAGAGCACACAGATAAAAGATGGATCTCAAAACAACGTGGCGAATTATTTGACACAAGAGGAAACACAGTGCTCATCCAAATGTTAAGTTTCCTGTCAAGAGCACTTTGGGTTTTTTGTTATCTGCAACAACCACTTGTGGAAACAAATTATACTGTGCAGAAAGAGAGGTATGCAATTTTATTTGGGGGGTTCTGCCTGAATAGGTTTACTTTGAACAGTTATTGTTCTGTTCTGAAAGGCTTTTCTTTAGTTCCCGTAATAGCTAGTCTGCTCTGATTGGTCAGTCTGTCTCATAAAAATGAGGCAGTGGTCACCTTTCATAAGTCTATAAGTAGCAGCGTGGCCCCGTAAGAGCTGCCAGCTAGGTAGCAAGTCAGTCTTTTTATTTGTGGGTCTGTCTGTAGGGGGTAATTGTCATTGTGTTACCTGACAATGTAGATAAGTCACAGCAGAACTGTCTGGATGATAAACAGGACACTTCAAGCAGTTAAAGGGTAGCATTTTCAATGGGAGATTATATCTCCTTTTGGGATGGACTAACTTGAACCTGCAAAGCTTTTCAGATTATATGTTTTGAGACAGTGACATGTGACTATGAGCTACTTTTCTTGTTCCCAAGTTGCAGAGTTATATCACCTGTGGGTTGTGGGGCTGATGTTGATTTTTCTAGGTTGGCTGCATGATTCAAACTTGTTGGCCAATGTGACATTGTTCCCAAAAAGGCAGTAGCGAGGCATCTTAACCCCAACTACACCAGCAAGTACTGAACCGGTGTGGAGGCCGATACGCATCTAGGAAGAAAATGAGATGTTTTAGTTCAAGTTTCAGCTTGTCTTGCCTTACACATGCACGCAGTCGTGTGCACGATGACACCCATTCCTGCCTTCATTCTCATGCTGCTATACTCATCACCTATGGTGAAAGTAACATCTGAATACAGTAACAAATGCAGAGACCTGCCAAGAAACCGATGTAATTTTAATTTTGGGAAAAGTGAGATTTACAAATATTGGTGTGTGTGTGTATATATATATATATATATATATATATATATATATATATATATATAATTTTTTTATTTATTTTTTAATTTTTTAATTTTTTTTTATATTTTCATATATTAGAAACAAAATCTAATTCCTCATCATAACATTTTCTCAATATTGTATGGGTATAATTTTGCTACAGAATAACGTTTTGGTGTTTTCAGAGGGATGAAAACCTTCCCAAGTAACCACTGAGGAAACATCCAGAATGGCATTTCTGGCATTCGTGGAAGTTAATGACATGACTTTGCACATATTTGGTTTGGCTGATTCTGACAGCTGTTAGGCCAATTAGGACTTTTTAAGGCAAAAACACCACATAGTTTTATCATCATCAGACATGCATGATTACATATCAGAGTATTTAGTCAAATATCTAAGACAGTTCACTTTTATGAATACAATTCTTTCTGTGTAATAAATTCTGTGCTGTAATGTGCTGCGCAGTTTGTAACATCTTATGAAGAGTACAAATTAAGTAATGTTTAACTTATTTTATTTCTGACATTTAATACATAAATTAATGCAGAATGAATCTTGAATCAATGCCATTCGATCAAGATATGTATCTATTTAGGTTTTTAGTTCAAGGTCAATAGAGCTAATCAGTTAAGGATGAATAATTCACAGTTAATTCTTTCATAATTTAATATGCAACCAAATAGCTGAAATGTGAGGCTATTAAATTAATAATGCATTTACACACTATATAGAAATACATTACTCTGAATACACTTCTCTGTTATAGAAATCAAGCTAGCTTCATACATAAACTTCTTCTGTAGAGTGCGTGAATCAGCATTTCTTAACAGAAGATAAGTTTTGTGTGAACTGCTACTAAGAGCAACCAGCAGTCAAGAGAGACACAGAGACACACAATTAAATCATCCTGAGTCAGATGTTGGTGAAACATTATGATTTGTACTCTGATTAGATAGTGTCACCTAATTATTAAAGATGTTACACTCTGCTTTTGTGATTCACATTCTTGTTTTGATAGGTTAGACTCATGTTGAAAAAAACCCAAAATTGTCTGACTCACTGATACAGTGACAGTAGTGGCTGTCAACGTCATCGTTCGTTAATTGTGCCAAGTTCTCTGCAGATAAGGACAATAACTGGAAAGCCACCAATAATAGTGACAACAGTTTAAAGTGCAGGAAGCCATTAAAGCGTTACTTATTGTGTGAAATCATTATCTGCTTTATATTCAAATTATAATAAACAACATTTTGTAACAACAACAATGTAGTGATAGTTCTCTTTTTCTTGTTCTTAAAACTCTCCAAATAAAAACACTCGGACACTGTTGGAAGTTACATAATCTGACTGAATAAAGAATTGTACAGTAATTAGTGCTTGGCCCTCACCTGTATTGGTTCTCCCGTTGGCGTCATAACTCCATTTGAAAGCTCCATCATCTTTAAAGCCATGAGTGCAATTTGAACAGCATGAGTGTCACTCTCCCTGTGCAAGCCACCAGCTACACAGTATGCATCACCAATGGTCTCCACCTGAATAAAGCGGAAGATTGTTAAAATTATTTCTACAAAGACAAATATAAAACGGCATACATTGTTTCAGGAGCTTTTTATGTCTTCTCCTACTCAATGTCAAGGGCTTTATTGCTGCATTTAAAGTGGCACACCACGTTTAAGCTATGAGCCGCGACATTGGTGCATATTAATATTGTAGCAGTAGCAGTGTGTGTGTGTGTGTGTGTGTGCACGCGCGCGTGTGTGTTTATCTATGTGTAAGCAGGCACGTTTTGTTAAAGCAATAGTTATGTGATAGCTGTGAATGTGTTTAGGTGTGTAGTTTTAAACTTTAAAGATGTGTGTGGTCTGACGCATGAACAATGGGTTAGACGTAGCAGAAGTAGCCCACCCTTACTTTACTCATCAGTCCTTTATTTTCATTTCCAAAGCATTAGTAAGTCTTCCAAAATGAGCTATCTTCATCTGATATATAAATGTGATATTCTTGAAGCTTGGTCAATGATGTTGTGGCTGGTGTGATCACATGAAAATATGGACCCTATGTGTTTTTTTAATCTGAGACTATGATATTTAACTGTTAAGAATACATTTGACATGAAGGGAACGAACCTTAGACAGAGTGATAAATGTAAAGTGGATATTCACCAAACAGTCTGCAACAATTTGCCTCCATCGTGCAGCAGAAGACAAGTAAGTGTAATAAAACTTAAACTGTAATACTGTAGTACTTTATTAAAAAGTCCATCTTTTTTCCCCTTTCTTCTTCTATTCTGTGCAAATCTGAACTGGAGAGCACTCAGCTGCTATGTGGCTGGAACAAAGTAAAACTATTTTTAGGCTCACACATGTGGAGTGGAAACAGGGTCCTCAAGGAACCTCTGACTTCCTAGCGTTTTACGAGATATTTGTCAAACGCGCTCCTCTCTCTGTTATGCTTCCACGACAGTTTGATTACATTATCCAGCCTCCCTGCAGATTAGCAGCCTATGCAAGACACTTGGCTAGCTGGTTGAGTTACAGTCCTTTGTACACAAAATGGTATTACTTTGTTCAAAATGTTGTGAAAGCATTTAATGCATTTGTAACCTCCTATTCATATATATATACACATATATTTATATATAAATGTATGTATATTATACTTGTCCTGGTGGCCCGGGATGTTGCAGAAAGAGCTTCAGCAGCCTCTTCTTCTACCAAATGGGTTACAGGGGCAGTTCTTTGTCCATGAGTTTTGTGTGTATAGTATGTGTATATTATTTTAGTGTATAATTATATCTAAGTTATTCAAGCTGCAGGCACGGCTGTGTGGTCATGCGGGACACACAGGTAATGTCCACCTTAATTTACGTGGGAGTTAAGAAAAGGATTTTAATGATTTACAAAAGACAGAAACGGAGTACTTACAACTGACTTGCACACTTACATTCCTAGCAAGATCGAGTGTACTTACATAAAAATTAATGAACCAACAAATGTATTAATAAAATAACGATTGTTGTTGTGGCTATTCATAAAGAAAGAAGTCACCTATCTATAAGTCTGAAATTTTTGCCAGCAAAATGACTTTCTAATAAACTGCAAAAATCCTAGGATGTTCAATCTTGATGTTGAGTCTTGCTTAATGTTGTACCATGTCACTTACTGTTCCATAACAAATTTGAAAGCTTGACAATGATCCAGCATTGTTAACACCTGAGTGGTTTCCCAACATTTGTGCAGTGTAGACATGAAAGCATGTGTGAATGTTCACTGTAAAAAATAAAAAAAATAAAAAAAAGCTCAGCTCAGCAATATATATTAACCTACCTTATACACATCAAGCTCTCCACATTGGTGGTCAAACCTGGTGTATAGCTCATTGAGCATGGTGATCACTTGCATGGGCGTACAGATTGAGCAAACAGCCGTGAAGCCCACAATATCAGAGAAGAGCATCGTAACATGGTCAAACTTCTTGGCTTGGACGGTTTCACCCTGCCACAGCTGCTGTGCCACAGTGCCGGGAAAGATCGAGAAGAGGAGATCCACTGTTTTCTTCTTTTCCTCCTCCAGAGCTTGATGTGCATGCTCCAAGGCTGCCTTGGCCTTCCCCAACCGCTTCTTCAAACCATCCTGTGCTTTGGCCTGCTCGCCAACCAGGACTACATCACGGAGAGCGTTATGAATAGGGATGTCTGACAGATAGAGGCCGCGACCTGTCAGCTCCTCCAGCTTGTCCACGCATGGCGATCCCAAGAACAAGATGGCGTTTGACTCTGAAACGTAAATCATCTGACCTTTAAGGTCCATGTGCTAAAAGGAAAAGGAAAATGATGAGAAACATTTAGAAATTTTTAACAAAATTGTTATTAAAAGCTATGAGATCCTTACAGCTCAAATATTCTGTGCATTTGTACTGTAGGATGCCTTTTTTTCTTTTTAAAAAAAAGTACATATATATATATATATATATATATATATATATATATATATATATATATATATATATGCATGCTGTGGGGGGTGTTTTTATCCATGGAAGCAGTTTTTTCAAATGTATACACAATTAATTCCCTCAAGAGATGTAAATATTCCAGTAAAATAAAATGACAGCTGCATACAGCTGCAATCAGCCACAGTTTTAAACAAAGCTGAAAGATTTATTTATGTAGGGAATGTAAGCCGGTCAATTGGTCAATCTGTCTCACAGTCAAGACTTCAAGAGATAAAAATGTGGGTTGTTTAAATAAAAACCGTTGCAAGCCTTTGGTTTGTGTGTTTTTGTTTGTTTGCCTTTGAAGAGATCTGACATCGTCTTCTCAACAATTTTCCGATTTCATTCATTTTGTCTGAAAATAGCTAAAATTTTTGACAGCTTATTCTTTATTTTTCATAGACAGACAGCTTTCGCAACAATGACACTGAATGCTTTTGATTTCTCATGTTTATATTCTCTCTACTATAAATTATTAAATATTTGTTAGAATAAATGAACATGAAAATTTGATTTGTGGAGCCATAGGAGTGGGCCGTTTTTCCTTTTTTTAACGTATCAGATAATTCAAGTTATGTTAATGTGCTATCTCTGCTGACTGGAATATAAGTATCAAATTGCTGACCCAAGATGCAAGAGACTGTGAAACTTGCTGGCTCGCCCATTTGCTGATTTCTACCTGTTTTAATTGGACCCTGTTCACTAGCTGTAAATCTACCACTGGAGGACAAGTGCCACATGGTATTAAGTGGAAGCATCTTTGAATAAGTTTCATTATAGCATGCAACATTTACTCGCCAGTACCTCTCATTGCAACTGATGGCTGTGCACCCTTACAAAAATAGCATGAGCATGGCTGTGGCTTTGATGGATAAAATGGTTTGACATTTCCTTCTGATCTCCACTGGGGGTATAATGTTGATCTCTACCTCAGGCCGAGTGCACCCAAGTACACCACTAATAAGCTACGATGCTTATAAGCAGCCCATTTTCCCCCTCTTCTACCCAAGTTCCTTAAACATGTAGGTGATGATGGGAAAATGTTTTCAGCCTCTCTAGTCTCTCTAGTCACTTTTCAAGGAATTTCACAGATGTATCAACGTACCTTTCCTGTGTTATCTGTGGTGGCAACTCCATGCTTTATCCGAATGATAAACTGTGCATTTAGCATAGTGAGGATACCCTGAAAGGTACATTTGATCTGGGGGGACACAATAGAGAAGTGGTCTTGGAAGGTACTAAACCGTCTGAGTCCATCCTTCCTGATCAGTCTTTTCCTGAGCCCGTGTCCTACTTGCACCAGAACCAGATCCTGGTCAAGTATCAGATGGAAAGGGAAGATAGTGGAAAAGAGAGAGGTAGGAAGGGTCCCAGCTGAGGTAGCCCGCAACGGACTGGGGCTCAGATTTTTTGTATCTTTAACTACAACTGTGTACAGGAGGCTGGGCTGTGGACTGGATTGCAAGATGGTGTCTCTGCCATGTTGGAGGTCCATCACCACATCCACAGTGGTGTTGTACAACAGGCGGGCAGCAGCTTTGATGACTCCTGGGAAAAAGAGCTCAGTGGTGGTGCAAGGGTTGAAGAAATAGACAGTAAGCAGGCCTGGATCTTTGTCTAAGCAGAGTACCGAAGGTTCGTTTACACAATCTCGTCTATCCGGGTTGGGCAGCATGCTGCTCTGTTTCAACAAGACATTGAAGCTGTTGAGGAAGTCGTGGAGCGCTCCCCCCACCACCGTCAAAATGTGGCTGTCCTCTTCGTAACACATATTAAAAATCTCCTCACCAAGAGCAATTTTCAAAGCTTCTATCGGGATTCCTGTTAGATACATGAAGAGGATAGGGATCTAATTCACAATCAGTGCTTAAAACCCCCCTAAAACATTAGCATGTTTTGGCCAATAAGATTCCGATTTGTCTTTACCTGTTTTGACAGAATGAATGTTCATCATCTCTAATAAATGCTCTGGTTCACTGCTACAGCTCTGGTGATGTGAACAGGAAATTGCTAGACTGGAAAGTCAACAAATATCAAAGTCAGACACACATTAAAAACACACTTTCAGTAGACAGTCACTGAGATACAGCAGACATCGGCTGGAATTGTCCACAAGATCATTTTAACCATTGATTTTCCTTTTCATCTGTCTGTAACATCCCAGACAAAATGGAAAATGTCTGCTATAACTTCCTAGGTGGCATTTTTCTATGTGCTTTTTTGTCTGAACAAACAGCCAAAGATTTTTTTTTCCATATTTATATTTCTATATCCACATATATGACATGTGACCACAAAGACTGCAAAACCTTGCATTTGAGAGGCTGCGGCAAGGTAACAATCGGTACACATGCATTAAAAATGAGGGAAAACATCACCAAAAATAGTTCCAAATTAATTTTCAGCTAATTGGTTAATACACTAATCGTTTTAGCTCCTCATCAGACCATGACCCTACTGTGAAAACTACGCATTAATGTCACTGCGCATGTGATATTTTCCATAGCAGTCTAATGTGCCCTTCATTTGGGAGGGTTTTCTCTTTTTCTCCAGGTATCCATAGCAGCCGGAGTCTGTGTCACAACTCCTTGTATCAGTCTAGTAGTGAGAGTGCCAGAAGATATTTTGTAACAAATCACACATCTCACCCTCACTATTTTTATCATGAGGAATACACGCTGTGGTGAAAGTTGTGGGCTAGACCTATAATTCACAGACTGCAGCTGATAGGATGAGCAGTGTTTTTATTGATGTGTTGGTGGCAGCTGAAATTAAAAACACCAGTTACCTTTCAGAGTCCCTGCTGTGATCTGATAGTGTCATCATTCGTTGGAGGGCAGTGTGCAGCCTTTGAAACTGTATCACAGAGTGCCCAAAGCAAGTTAAAGGTCAGCGTCTGGGAATACTTAAACGTCAATTACAGAGGCTCTAATATTTATAGCATAAGATTTATCTGTTTCATTGTCTCAAGCGGACACAGGGGCATGGTGTCTGTGCTTTAAGGCAAAAATAAATAAATAAATAAAAATAGATGCGATAAATGCAGTAATAGTTGTGTTTTTTCACAGGTCTAAGTAAAACACTGCAGAAGATACATGAGGTGAATAAGAAATGCATTTATAACTCACCTCGGGACATGCCAGTTTTCGGATGCTATCCCCAAGTGTATGCAGGTTAACTTTGGCTCTGCTTGTCTTCTTTCGAGGTACACCCTCACCTGTTTTTCCGTGCACGTCCTTGGAAACAGGCAATAAATCCGCCGTCTCAGTTGAGCGCTCCTCAAAGTCTCCGAGCTCATTATTTTTGGCGCTGGCAGAGAACGGACACTCTCCGGATATCTTCAGCTCTTTCAGCTTGGCGCAGAACATCTTCCCGGCTGTAACCTCCTGGCGCTTCTCTCTTATCTAATTTCGGAGGGAGACAGTTGTGGACGAGCAGTTGTGGTCTCTGGGGGAAATTCCATCATCTGATGTGCTCATCGGGATACCTTCCTCCTCTCAACCCGACGATTCACATGATCAGCACCAAAGCCAGAGACCACATACAATATTTATTGAAAACAGCATGGGCAAATGATGGCAGGGAACTATCATTACCAAAAGCCAATGAGGAACTAGAGGGGGGCAAGAGCACTAAGCCAATCCATGCGCAAGTGGGGATGGTGTAGCCAAGCAACCTATCAGCAATGAGAAATTATTTCCAGACGACTCGTCGCATGCAAAAAAAATTTTTTCACTTTAGCCCGACAGGGAACCATCAAATAAAACTAGTAACGTATAAGGTTAACCACACTTCTGTTATATCCCCGCTCTGCGCTGAAAGGTGTTCATTTTACATTTATTATCTTATTTGGCATTACAAATCTCGCATGGCTTACTCTAATAATGTATTTGTCACTCATGTTATCTGCACATGTTTAATTCATTCCAGAATCTCACCAGTATTTCCTGTACGAACGATCAGCTGTACTGTAATTATGAGAAAGATCAGGCCAATGCAGCCAATTGTCCTGTCTTTTCAAACCAACGACTTAAGCCTTCCTAAGCGTTTTGTAATTTACAGCTGTTGGACAAATTAATTGTTTGAATAACTTTCTATCCAACATAAAATTATAAATAAATAAGTCATGATCAGGATCAGCGCATTAAAGCTTTCCTCACCGAGAACACTTTCCAAAGCTTTCTTGTCAGATACATGAAGGGAATTGAAGTTTGATTCACGAACAGTGCTTTAAAAACATTTCTACATTTTGGGCAGTAAATTTCCGATTGATCTGTTTTGACAGAGTGAATGTCACTACTGCAACTCTTACAGGGTCTTAAGTCTTAAACAATTTGTGGTGCCGCAACTTGCAATCGTTACACAAACTATTGAACCAAAAGTTCATTTAAGCGGAAGACTGTATGAAAAGCAGTATTTCTACATGCTTTATGAGCAGCACAATGATTTAAAGATGGTCCCCAACTTGTTTAACTCACACCCATGCCTATACACGTTTTATAAAGCTGTACAGATAACTTAACTGATGCCATTGCATCCAGTTTGGCTGAAAGGGACTAATGTTAAAAACAAGTGAGTCCTCCTCATCTCTGCTCGAGGCTACATCAACCACAGATAACTCAAGGGTTTCATGAAGCAGCTGTCTAACAGTGGCACATTTACAAAAACACAAATGTGCTTCAGTCTTGTAAATATATGAAGTCTGAGCAACATGAGATCACATTTCCACAGAAGATGTTACCCTGTGTGAGTTGAATTAGGTCTGTTCTACTGAAGGTCGGGGAAAGGCGCAGAAAGGATTGGACATGTTAGATGATCATTTATAAAAAAAATTGTGGAAAAAAATAGATTTTGTTGGCTATGACAAGGCTAAACTCGTGCTTGTTGGCCATGTTTGGTCTGAAAAGCAAGCAATTTCACTACAACACCATAAATCAATTTCGAGAGTTTAAATAATGAATAGTATTGTCACATGGGACTTTTCTTGTTTCTCACAGGGACTCTCTCTTATATAACCCTGAGCTTCTTTTAAGGTCAAGACCAAAGATGTTGCTACCATATAAAACAAAAGGTTTATAGGTTAGAGATTAAAGGAGGAACCCTTTCATCAGGCCCCAGGGTGGGCGCCCCACTAGAGTAATTAATTTAACAGTTCAACCTAAGGGGGGGGGAATTTAAAAAAAAAAAGGGGATTTAAAATGTGCAAGTTATGTTACATGTGACAGTTTCATGGTACTTTAACTGAAATGACAAGAGCATGGATGCTCTGAAGGAAGGCTAAAGTTAGTGATACAGGCAGATAGTGGCTTATTAGCTACATCTGGCCATGCAGTAAAATAAATAAATAAAATAAATAAAAATAAAAATAAATTCAGTGAAAGTCAATGAATTTTAAGATGATTTTAACTAACCTGAAAGCAGCTTCAGTGCAAATCAGTGCCATTAATACCACTGGACAATCACTTTTACTGATGTTTTAGGCTTTACTGCCACTGAAGTTGACAGATTTGAGTATGTTCCTCTTTATCTATTGCATATTTGGTATACTTAATGCACTTTGTGGATTTTTGCTATGTGTATAGGTGTCTCTTAATCTCAAGAATCGCAGTATCATGCTTGTGTAAAGGTTAAATAATATTAATACCAAATAAAGTCAATCTGTTTAACATTGTAGCATCTACTACCAGTCAATACAGAAAGGTGCTAATGAATAGAAATATCATTATTTGCCTTTTTAAAATAAATCAATTGACTTTAGTTATTTTACACAAACAAAATCACAATATGAAATGCAGAAAAATAGAATAAATATTTATTAAAAAAAATAATTAAAATATATTAAATCAATACTCCGAAGTTAATTAAAGTTATGTTCTTCATATAAAAGAAAATGGAAAGTGGAATAATCCAGGTTTCAGTCTGTAATCATGATTAGTCATGGGGAGGAGCCATCGAGTTTGACGGCCACAGGTGGGAATGATTTCTTTTACTGAACGTGCTCCTGTAGTCGTAAAAAAAAAATCACCCAATCTTGGTCATGAATACAACAAAACCTGTCATTTAACACAGACCCAAACATTGATCGTGAATTTATTCACGAATGAGATAAAACATTTTGAAACCACACAGTCCTAACTGTGCAGACTATCTTTAAAACTACTGTAGGCGTTGGTCTCTTGGTGCTGTAATGTACACTTCTTAAGAATGATGGCTTTCTGACCCTTTCGACCCCTATAGATATGATTTAAGAAAGAGAACCAAATCTTTTAATTACATTTGGAGTTTCTAAAGACTTTCAATGACTTTTAACTTAAAATTATTGCACCCAGTTGTGGGGTTCTGATGAATAAGCCTCCTGAGCCACAAGACTCAGGATGTGGCTCATTTCCTAATTTTGTTTTGGTTTGTTTTATCCCAAGCTCCTCCATCTTCATGATGAAGATATTTTGGGAAAGACAATTAACTTTTTGTTAAAGTTGCTGTTGTTAAAGCTTGTTGTGTAAAACTGCTTTGAGGTGAGTAAAACCACTCCATTCAAAGGCCGGCTCACAAAAGTTAGCTAACATTTCAAACACTCCCCCCCCCCCCCCTTACAAGCAAATTTACTTAAAAGCAGCTCTAATGGAGACCAATTGAATAATATTTTTAACATGTAGCAGCGTTTGTGTGATTTTTTTTTCAGACATTTTTAGCTTGAAACAAGATCATGCTTTACAACAAGTCCAGAGCAACGACTTCTAATTCACTTTAAGTTAATAATATAGCCTCTATCACAGCTATCCAGCCAGTGACTTGCTCGTTTGCATTTGCCTCTCGGAGCACTGATATGGGGTTGGAGGGCAACATCTTGAAGCAGATCTTTTTCCCCAGGTCTTAGTGACCCATCTGCTACCTCAGAGGTAACAGCTGCTGCTGCCTCTCACCAGGACCCAGTGGAGAGAGCACCAGCTGCGCTGGCATGAACAAACATCTTTGTCATGACTGGCTGAAAAGTTTCAGTGTTAATCTCGGCTTTGTTTTACTCTGTGTCTTATCAGTGTGTTCTTTCAGAGGAGCCATGTTTGCACTGAGGGAGTAACCACCAGGTTTCAACACATCTTTCAGATAAAATGAGAAGTGCTGACTGACACAGCAGGCAGGTCTGTTTCTCGCTCTGTTTGTTCTCAAGTAACACCTTGGCGACAGGGGAAAGTGGAAAATGGTTCTCCGTCTAAGTGCAGTTGTTATGATTAAGGATCCAAATTCAGAGAAAGAAGAGGTGCTAATAAGAGATGACATGATATCTTCAACATCTCATTCATCCTCTCAATGATCACAGGACTGAACCGAGATTGATCTCACAGCTACTTCTGGTTGTCTGTGCTAGAAATTTGAGGAAGGTGGAGAGAGAGCTCATGCAGAGCTCTATGATGTCATTAGGATATCAGTTAATAGAATAAAATAAAATACCTAGAAGAGGTTGGAAAAAGAGGGAAGAAAGTCCAGCTCCTCCATTCTGTGGAATCTGGTTTCCGTGCATGAAATCCTCCAATATTTCCATCTATGGCTACACCGTTAAAGCCTGAAGTCATAGAAGTGGAAATAAGAAACATTTTATCAGCAAACTGTAATAGCAGTAAATGTGAAAGCCATTAGGCAGCATAATTACATTTCAGCCTTACTGCATATTGAAGCCCAGCTGATTATTGGTAAGCCAGTATTTACACCAGATATTAGCTATTTGCTCATGTATCAGTATAATTTATAACAGGGAATAAATGAAAAATTCTAAAGAGTAAAGAAGAGATGGGAGAAACACCCTTCAACCATATTATAAGAGTTGATGCTACACAGTTTGTCCACAAGAGGGCACTCTGCAGCATCCTTTTTGGGAACAGCCATGTTTGGAGACATAAACATAACATCCAGCTGATCCAAGTACATTCAGGCAAAGCATAAATATAGAGAAATCTGTAAAGGGAAATCCATTTATGTGACTGAATGAATAAGCTAATATACTGGAATATTCTACTGATAAATTGTGTTTTATTTTATTATTGGCCTCATTATGTTGACAAGTTAAACAAATATCATAATTTCTGGGACACAGCATGAAGTGGAAATCCATAAATATAATATTTGTGATTAAATTATTTATATATATGTACCTTTTTTTTAATGCAGCATAAGGAACAGAAAAGTATGCTTTCCTTTTCCTCGTCTGTTGCCTGCCTCTATTCGTCCCTCAGATGGTGCCCTGTGGTGAGCCTCTTAGTGTTGAGGAATGACTAGGACCAGTGTGCAGACCTCATGCCTCAATAGGAGACCAATCAAGTGAAGCTAAGCTCATTTGATATCCTGCAGCAAAAGGAGGTTTTCATGCAATGCTCTCTTCTACTTGTTGTTTTTAATTACCCCTGGCATTCCCTAACATTTGTAGGAAAGCCAATAAGATATAATATTCTTTATAACTGTTTGGACTTTAGTTCCATGCAGGTGACAAATGTTTGAGAGCAGAGTGAAACTGCAATGCTCAAATTATTTCTGACATTATCTGATGGCATTTGGGAAAGAAACTCAAATAGTGGCTTTAATGGCTGGATAATCTAAAGACAGGCAGGAAAATGTAATTATAGTTACATAAAGTATTTACTGTATACTGCTTACATTGCCTGATATAGACAAATTAGAAGATTTTCATGAACTAGATTAATCTTTCAGCTCTGAGAGAGCACACAGATGCCAAAAGCTACTTCTTTCATCTGTGAGACCTCTGAGCATAACATGATCCAGATGTTTCTCTTCTTGACATTACTTGAAAAAAAGTATCTTGTGAGGCTTTAAGATTACTTAAAGGATTTTTTTTAAAGTGGGCCTTAAAATAACTACCAAGTTCTCATAGAAGCACTGAAACATGAGATTCTTGCGGTAATCATTCCTCTTGTTCAAAGTGGTCATTAAAACCTCCCTAATCTACGTTCAGTAGCTATTTGGTACAAGTGATTCCAACATTAATCTGAAGCTAGTGGATGTTTTACAATTGTTTTGTTTTGTTTTTTTATCATATAACATCAATTTTCCACTCTGTCGTTGCTCACATAGGTGTGCAAGACAGATTTGCGCTTCTATTTTGTAAAAATGTAGCTTTGAACCTTCATGGCTTGTCTACAATCACCAGCCACTCGGCAAAAGGAGCAAGAAAATAATCACACTGCTGATACTGAAATGCTTTTATATAACTCTCATTAGAAAGCCAAAATGGGCTACCCTGAAAATAGTTATATGTTTCATCACAGCTGCACAAAAATTCTTTATATATATTGAAGTTGGGGTTTTTTGTTTTGTTTTTTACATCCCAGCACATCTGCCACTTTTCACATAAATAAAAGGCTCCAAAGATAAACTCTGCCTATGGACATATGATGAATGTGCATTTGTAATGTGAGTTCTTGCCATATAATCATTCCTCGCTCACACTCTAATATTTATAGCATATAACTGAAAAGATCTTAATGCTCTGTTTATGATACAAAGGGAGATAGTTAAGCACACTAAGTCCACGGGAACTCAAGAGTCATGACTTCACACTGTTACAATGCATGCTGCTGCTGCCGGACTCAGTTTGATAAGAGGGAACATCCTGGAGCAGATTGCCACATTTAGGCACAAAGAATTGTTTAATAATGTAGATACTTGGAGTACAATACTGTGGTAATGTTGTGTTCCAGCACTTTAGTGTATATATTGAAGAAATATTGAATATTCTATAAATGTTTTAGATAAAAGAAATCTTAATATTAGACAAAGATAACATTTACAAAATGCAAAATGCTTTGTTCATTTAGAGAAAAAAGTTATCCAAACCTACCTGGCTCTGTGTGGAAAAAAGTCATTACTTTCTCTCTTCTTTGCAGAATTGTTTTATTTTGACCACACTGGAAGGTTTTCAAGCATAAATGGCCTGTTTAAGGTCCAGCACCATGTTTGACTGTCGGTGTGATGTTCGTTTTATGAAATGCTATTAATTTTATGCACATGTAACTCAAACCTTCCAAAAAGTTCAGCCTCTGTCTCGTCAGTGCACAGACTGTTTTCCAAAATGTCTTGGGGATCCTGAAAATATTGTTTTTTGGCAAATGTGAGTCGAGCCTTTGTGTTTCTTTTGGTCAGCAGAGTTTTCAGCTCTCACCATAAGTTCACTGGAATCCCAAAGAGTTACAATGGCTTTGAAAGTCTTCCCAGACCAATAGATGTGACTGATTTTGCTTCTCAGCTGTTTCTGTCATGATGTGCTGCCTTTAGAGATCTATTAGTCGACTTCACTCCGTCAGACAGGCTCTAACTAAGTAATTTCTTTAGTCAACAGTAACCAAAGTAACGTGAGTGTTGCTAGTGAAATTGAAATAAGTTAGGGGGCAAATACCTTTTCCCTACACTGCACCTGTTAGGTTTGTTTATTTTATTTTATCTGACACTCTGTTAGATTTAGACAACTGACTTTGCATGCGTGTACAAGAGGAACCATTTCATCTCTGTTTTCCAGTAATCCTAACAAACTTGATTTTATCCAGAGGCATTGTTAGGACAAAACATCAGTGACCTGAAACTGTCCTCATTTTCAACCCCACTTCCTGGCATGTGGTATTTGTGCTATTTGACTTTGACATAGCAGCTAAGAATAGCTAATACAATTTAAAATGGGGTGGAAAAGGTCTGTAATGGGAATATTTTTTCAGTAGATCCTCCTTTTTACAGATATTCTTGTAATTTATAATTCTTAGGCTGAAGAGTTGTCCTTTATATTTTATAAATCAGAGGGTGTAAATCTGATTTATCTGCAAGCCGAGCCTTGATGCTGATTTAATTTATTTGCCTTTGACTAGAAGAGCTTTGGCAGTGATGTTTGGAACAATTTATGACTTAAGCCTGCATAACAGCAACTTAAAATATCAAAAGCCTTGTCTACACTTACACTTCTGGCTTAACTCACATAGCTCTTATGAATATCCTGAGATAAACTGGCAATGCACCAAGAAACACATTTTAACCTTTTTTTGTGTGTGTCTGACTGTGAGCACTTACAGTGTTACAAAACACTTATTGTTGTTTTTAATACCCTCCTCCCCTGCACACACACACACACACACACACAGTCACACACACCCATACAAAATAAATATCTCAACAAAATTAATAAGAAGAAGAATATTGACACATTGTGTCAAATGTTGCATAAGAAGGGGAACATGGGCAGTGAAGCAAGACTAATTAGATGGAGTAAAGTGTGCATTAGAGACTAAGCACAAGATTTAGCGTTCTCTAAGGGAGGACTGAGGAGGATTATAAGTGCCTTTATTTACTTATTGGCTAATTTTACCCCAGATGTAGATAGACTAATGTTGGGTGTTGGTTTTTTAATTATTATTTTTTTGTAAACTATTGAGTATATGATTGCTTATCTGATGAACTACAAAAATCCATGCAGTAAATGTGAATCTCAGGGGATTCACATTTCACAACAAAAGTTCAACTAGAAGATGCACTTTTCCTCGGTTCTCGGGAGGATATAGGTGGTAATATACAATACATTTATAGGCGTTTTAAATTTAAAAGGGAAAAAAACTGATAAAAGAAAACGAAATATTGTGAAGACGTGTATGACAAACTATCTAGAAAACGTTCCCGAACTTACGAGTTACTATAAATGCACCATAAATGGGCGGAGCCAGTGTGGCCCAATAGAAAGCCCCAACCAGAGACACGTTGAACTTTTGCTTTAGTAGACATGTCAGCCCCCAGTGCTTAGAAACAACTGACAATAAACAGTGTAGTTCCTTTGCTAGGCTGAGAACTCCAAAATGGTAAGGTTGCTGAAATTAAGTTATCGAAACGAGGTCGTGTCTGTGTTCCTCTGTGTTCAGACCCACGAGTAAGTCTATCTTGTGGGTTCTTCAGTTCGTGGCTTAGCAGTTAGCCAGTAACGCTAAAAGAGTAATTACAATCGTTGTCAGATGATTTCCCCAACCAGCCGCTGACTTCTGTCGTTTTGTGTGCTATCAGGTCGTTGTTGACTCCGAGACTGCGACCGTTCTTCGTGTCAAAGGTCTGCTGGAGTTCAGATGTCAGCTGGACAGCACAGATGGTGTGTTCAGAAACGATTTTTAACAATATGTCTAAATGTACACACACGTAAAGTTAAAACATCCACAGTCGTGGTAAGTGGTTTGCATCCATTCAGCTCGCGCATGAATGTCATGATATTTTGGGGCTTTTAATGATTTCTTGGAAGTGCTGTCTTCCGAGCACAGCACACATTTTTAAGACTTAAAAATAATAATAATTGTGTGTGTGCGCATATTTATTTGGGGTTTTTTTTCTACTAAACACAGAGTCAAACCCTGTGTGAAGTTCAAATAAATAAATACACTCATTTCATTTTTTTTTTTTTAATAAATGGAGATTAAGGTTCTAAAATGTATTTTAACTTGACGGGGCTAAAACCTGTTACCTTCTCATTTGAGATCATGATTGATTAATAAATTGTAGTTTCTTTTTGTAGTTGTGAAAGTCAAAGGAGCTCCATGAAAATCTAAGAATGAGAATTACAGATTTACACAAGCTGAGAAGGTCTCATGGAGCCACTTCTAAACAACTGCAGATTCCATAATCATCACTTCAAACAACTGTACATAATTACATGTTATTTACATATGTCGCCACTTTGTCATGGTCTGGTAGAAGACTCAAACTATCACCCTTAGATTAGAGGAAATTGGTTAGGATGCTCAGGAACAACCCAGGAACGACCAAAGCTCAAACTTCCTATGAACTAGAAACTGCTGGAACACTAGCGTCACTGTCCACAATGAAGAGAGTTTTACATCAGCTTAGACTGAGAAAGAAGCCCTTGCTCCAAAATCGGTACCTTCAAGCTCAACTGAAGGACTATTGAAAATTTGTGGATTATGCTTTAAATCTGCGTCCGTGCCAGGAAACCAACCAGTTTAAATGAACTCTACCAATTCTGCCAAGAAGAGTGGTCAAATATCTAGACAGAATTATGCCAGAATTTTGTTGTTGGGTACCACGATGAAACTCACTAAGTGACACTTAACCAAATATTAGTGGGGGTCTATCTATATATTTGATCCCGTGTGGATTATAGAAAATGCAGTTTTTCTATTCATTTTTCCTGCTATAATTGAGTCAGACTAAATGCTATTTCAAACTTTACCCACATTACCAGGAATATAATTTCAATATACATGCTTGATGTAATGATGGCCTTCTAAGACAAAACCCCCAAACATTACTTTGGATGTCCTCATTTAGAAGATATTTAGTTAACTAAAGTAAAATGTATACATGTGTAGCCGTTTAGTGTACTAGAAACAGTAAATTCTATAACAGAGTGGCAGTAACTGGTCAAATGCAAATTCCAGAACTCAAGCCATACAAATCTATTACCCTAACGCTGTAGGAATGTTAAAGAGAAACGCTATTTTCTTCTTACAGAGCAGCTGGTGCGAAATGTCATCTCGAGAACGTTTGAGACTCTTCGCTCCCAGGTGAAATCTGAATCCTGTGTTCTGGCAGTGAGCGACAGTCCTGTTATTATATGGCCAAACAAAGATGCTTATGCCACACCTGAAGAAATAACTCCAAGTACACTATGTGAAGATATGCATCAATGGATACAGTAAGTACAGACATTATTACAGTGCATTATTTCTCTCTTGAATAGATTCTTCATCTTATTTTGTAAGAAGAAGGCTGACTGACATGCAAGAATTGAGACAATATCTTTGATTGTGGCTCATGAACAGTGGTCCCTTGTTGCACAGTGAGAGATGTTCAGAGTTGTGGACCACAGATAATTTGGGATGTAATTATAAAAAAAATGTCTGAAATTTTAGGACGACTACCACACACTAAAACTGTTGCTACCAACTAACCAACAGGAACACAGTCTTTAGTGACATATTGATCTGCATCTTTTAGTGGCACGATGAAAAAAAAATCTAAAGCAGAATAGATGAAGGTAAAAAAAATAAAAAATGCGAAGCTAAAGTAGAACATTTAGTATTAGTATCTTGCCCGAGGATACTTTGGCATGCAGACTGAAGCAGCCAGGTTTCAAACTACCAGATACCTTCAGAGTAGACTCTATCCCTGAGCTGCAGCCACCCACAGCAAATTTCAGATATTATGTAAAATTTCAGACATCTGTGGTCATGTAATACATTTTATGCACTCCATACTACGAACTTTATAGGAATAAATGCATTCATGTGTTTGACACTTTGATTTGCGCTCATCTGTTTTAGTCTCTGTTTTGGTTTATAGTTTTAAATGTGTGTTTCCCTATATTGTTCTGGACCTCTTTTATTGTCATTGCTGTTTCTTTGTATTTTATTGGGCTATATTGAAAAGTGTGTGTGTGTGTGTGGTGGGGGGGTTGTTTTGTTTTTTATTTCAGGGCAGACGAACAAGAGAGTTCTGGGAAAAAATCATCAAAAAAGAAAAGCAAAAAAAGTTCGGTGGCGGTACGTATCGAATAATCAGCAATATTTTGTGTTCTGTGAATAATATGGAGCCATATTAAAGACTATAATCAGTTTGACAGTGATTTTTTTTTTTAATTATCTGACCAATTTTTGTTTATAAAAGAAAGAAAGGAGAAAATAGCACTGTTTCCTGAGCCCAGTGTGATGCTTTGATCCAGTCTAGTCACAATAGTCCATATCACAGTGACAATACATGATAAAAGTGCTGACACAGTAGAGCAGGCTCAGTCCTGCTGCCACAGGCCAGGCATGCTCTGTCTTTGTCAACCTGCTGTTCACTGCAGATGCGACTTGAACCTATGCCACTGGCTGATTGTTTCAGCTCTCATCATAACGGTTTTTTTATGTCTAGTTGTCTTTATGGCGTTTGCGTTTACCTGTGAATATAAATTCACTCTTATTCCCTTTCAGAGTGTCATAAACCTTCGTCTGATGACGGAGGTGACAAAGCCAGGCCCCCTCTCAGCCCCCATCCTCACCAAAACAGTTCTGAAATCCCACTTTGTGAGTGTGACTCTTCCACTAGACTGTGTTGTCTGCACCGGCCGCAGCGATACAATCAAGGAGTATGTCTTTTATACAAAACATCTGGTTTCATACCACTAACCAAAGCTCGTCTCTTACAGTAATATTACTTTTTGGTTTTTTTTATTCTGGTATTGCAGTGCCTGCGAGCAGCTAATTGAGGCACTAACTCATCAGTTGTGTGAGATGGAGAAAGTGACTCTTCAGAACATGAAGGGAATGACATTACTTGTTCCTGAACCGGTCCACTTCCTCCTTCCAGAACCAAAAGGACTGGTGACTGTGGTTTATCCAGTAGGAGTGCCTGACAGCCAGCTAGTAGCACAACGTAAGGTTAGTGTCTTAACATGTGCTCAATCATCCAGGTAAGGAAATCCCAAGAAGTTGATTCACTTCATCTGGATGTAGAGCTCCGTCCAGATGAACAGAATCAACTTTTTGGGAAAGTAAAGTAAGAACCGCAGACTGAACTTCTATCATATTAATCCCAATGAGTTCAACTTGTGCTTTCTTGTTTAAAGAAAGGACAAAAAGAATGAATGACCTTTCCTTGAAACTTTATTTTGTCTGAATAGGAGCTGCATCAGCAGTTTGAGCTACCAGATGACAGGCCTTACTTCAGAAGAGCCAACGCTTACCACTTTCCCAATGAGCCCTACAAAGACGGTTATCTCCGAAACCCTCATCTGGCTCTCACGCACCCTACCCTAGATAATGGAAAGGTATATCTAATTACTTATTTTAAATCCTTAACAGTATTCTGCTCATTTGCAGAAATAGATGAACACAGCAAGATTTTTTTTTTCTTTTCTCAAGGTGTATTTGGTCCAGGGGATCTACAGCTATCACCACTACATGCAGGACCGTGTAGATGACAATGGCTGGGGCTGTGCTTATCGCTCCCTGCAGACTATCTGCTCTTGGTTCCAGCAGCAGGGTTACGTAGAGCTGCCTGTGCCCACTCACAAGGAGATCCAGCAGGTAGTTGCCCTATAAAATATGATCAGAGTACAAGATATGCCCACATTTCCTCTTTTTTTTACAATGTTATCAGACATGTCCAAGCTGTCTGGTTCTCTGCTTTCCAGGCTTTAGTGGATGTTGGAGACAAGCAGGCATCCTTCGTCGGGTCACGTCAGTGGATTGGATCCATTGAGGTTCAGGCTGTTCTGAGTCATTTGCTTGGGCTCACTTCCAAGATCCTGTTTGTGAGGTGGGATTGCATTTCTTGTGAATGATTATGTGTTTGTGGATGATTTTAATATATCTGACAACTAATCTGCCTTCTCTGTAGTCAGGGAGCTGAGCTGGCGTCCAAAGGCCGAGAACTGGCCAACCACTTCCTCACTGAAGGAACTCCAGTCATGATTGGTGAGCTCACTTTCAAACTGTTACAGTTACATTAATTTTATGACCTCACAGAAACTTTGTTTTCTTGATATTTTTTATGATAAGCCTTATTTTTATAATTCATTATCCAAATATAGAAAAGTTACTTCACCGCAAAAACCCGAAGAGAAGCAGAAGCCCACTATCATTCCCAGGATTTTTTTGTTTGTTTTGTTTTAATTGGCAGCTTATTGATTTTGGATTTGGTAAAGAAGGGAGTTCATTATAATCAATAAACTTCATTTCCATTACAAAGTAGTGGAAATTTGTCATGAATTTTGCTGTCAGTGCATGACAACATAAAACTCACTATAAACACCACATATAAACATTAAAACATTTTTTTTTAAAGTCACATCACCACAAAAACTCAAAGAAAACCAGAGCCTGCTATCATTTCCAGGATTTGTGCGTACAGTCATCTTAAGAATTTTACTAATTGGCCCAAAAATATGAATTGTATTCTATTGTATTCTATTGATTATGGATTTGGAAAAGGAGGGAGCTGACTATTTTCAGAAGCCTGTACTGTTGATAGCTAACATAGACAAAGCTTGTTCAAACTTACATTGCTGTTTGCTCTGTGTTGCAGGAGGAGGCGTTTTAGCTCACACTATCCTGGGTGTGGCTTGGAGTGAGACCACAGGGCAGATCCGCTACCTCATCCTAGATCCTCATTACACTGGAGCAGAGGACTTGCAGGTTATCACAGACAAGGTAACGGAAAAGCATTCACACCGCCAGCAATTCTCAGTCTGAAAAGCAGGTTCCCACACACTGTGCTGATCTTGGTGTGGCTGTTATATTTCCAGGGCTGGTGTGGCTGGAAAGGACCTGACTTTTGGGATCAAACTGCGTATTATAATCTTTGTCTGCCTCAGAGGCCGAAGGTCATCTGAGCTCCCTCAGCCTGCCAGATGGATCTCATTTCAGTGAATCATGTTCAGAAATATGGAGGAGCACTCTAACTCGCCTTCTTTATGAACACGTGTCAACTTTTGCAAACTGAAGTAAAATGTGTTATTACTGTATGTAAAAGGCTTTGGTTTTGGTTGAGTCCTGCATAAATGATTAACTTGCAGCTACAGTTGGAAGTAATGTTTGTACTGAAATAAGAAAATAGTTGTTTACTGTGCTTTCATTGTTTGACATGGTTTAATATAACAAAGGCTCATCAATTATATCAATTATGCTCAGTTATATACGTTGATCTTACTTCATTTTAAACAGTTTTCTCATTGCCTTTTGTTCCTGGTGGACTTATGAACCTACCATGAAAGATGGAGTCCTTGCTAAAATGCCATAACGGGCAAACCACTCATTGGTCACTTTATTAGGTATACCTGTTTAACCACTTGTTAATACAAATATCTAATCAGCAAGTTGCATAGCAACAACTCAATGTATTTTGGCAAGTAGACATGGACAGGACGACCTGTTTAAGTTCAAACTGAGCATCAGCATGGGGAGGAAAGGGGATTAAAGTGATTTTTATGCCATGATTGTTAGTGCCAGACAAGTACAGAGAACGGTCTGAAAAAGAGAAATTATCCAGTCAGTGGCAGTTCTCAGAGTGAAAGTATGTTGCTGATGCCAGAAGAGAATGATCAAACTGCTTTAAGTTGACAACCAAGATATGCAGAAGAGCATCTTTTATGTGTTGAACTTTGAAACAGGTGGATTGCAGCAGCAGAAGACCACACTGGGTGCCACTTTTGTCAATTAAGAACAGGAAACTACAATTCATGCAGGCTCACCAAAATTGGAAAAAAGAAGTTTGAAGAGTTTGATGTCTGCTGCAACATCTGGATGGTAGGGTCAGAATTTGGTGTAAATAGCATGAAATCATGGCTCCATCCTGCCTTATGTCAATAGTTCAGGCTGATGGTGGTGTAATGGTGTGGGGAGCATTGCTGCTGACCATGTCCATCCTTTTATGACCTCAGTGTAATCTTCTGATCAATACTTCCAGGATATGAACCAAAATCTCTCAGGAATGTTGCCAGCACCTTGTTGAATCTGTGCTACAATATTACTATTTATATGATAAATAATTAGTTGGTGTAGTCCTACATAAGACGACTAAAGAACAAACCTTACATCACATTGTACAAATATGTATTCTGTATTCATTTGGAAACAAGTTACAGTTGAAACAGAAAGAAATTAACTCTGTTTTTAATGAATAAAATACATTTCACTGAAACTAACCCTCAGTTTGTAGGATATGCAGGTATTCGTGTTTAAAAAAAAAATGGTTAATGAAAAAGTTATTTGTGGAAAATGGTCCTTCTTCGTAACTGAAGTTCCAATATTAGCCAGGTGTCACAGTCAAATGGATGGTTTTCTTTCAAAGAAAACAGAGATTTATTAACTTTTTTCATCTTTTTCATACTAAATTTGCAGTTACTTATGCCTTCATTGTCTGAGTATGGGACAAATAAAGAAACCCCCCCTATTCAATCCTCATTTCTACCCATCCTGCATTGGCATGTAAATTATATGACAGTGACCAGTCACAGGTTTATACAACAGATCCCCCCGAGTGCTATTGTCCCAGGACATCGGCATTTCATTAGTGTGTGTCACTTCTTGGTCTAATTATGTTATTAAGAGTAAAACCATGACAAATTGTGATTTCAGGGGACGCGCCTCCAGATAATCCTCTTCTTGGTAATGGAGATGCACTAGGGGGAGCAGTTACTGTCGTATAATGGATCCCCAGGAGAAACTTAATGACCTCCCATCTGTTTGTCTCCAGTATCTGTCTCTTGACATGTTTCTTAAGTAGGTTAGAAATTTGTGCACAAAGATAAAAACACACAACACAGGGCAACTCTCTTTTTGTTTGTTTTCTGCATAAAACAGACAGTAAGTTGAGTGGCCAGATTGCAGGAAGTAAAGTAATTTTTATTGTCTATAAAGAACAAAACTTATAACCTCAAGAAAAAAAGGTGAAAAATATAAAACATGAAGAGACATCATTGTATTAAGTCATATTTTAGTAAGTAGACACGCATAAACAAATACAAGGGGCAGGAAGAGTAACAAACGATAAATAAAGGATAGAAATCGGAATAAAGGTGATTCAAATTCAAGTATATTATATGTCATATACTCTGTTGTCCCAGTGTATCAGTTGCATCAGTTTTGTCTTGTTAATGCGCATGTTTTCTATCACTCAAAATCATGAGAAAGAAATAATACAATATAAATTAAGTTTACCTAATATTACTCAATAAGAAACCATTTTGTAAACTGTATGTTAACTGAATTTTATCCCAAATACCTTCAAATATAACACAAATAGTTATTGTTAGATTCAGTACCAAAAAATAAATTTACTTTTGATCAGTTTAACTTACTTTGACTGAAATAATCGGATTTAGCAAATCAGCGGCTGAATTTTCGCTGTTATTGTTTTTATGAAATAATCAAACTCTGATAACCCTCATAGCGATAAAATGCTGGAGTCGACTGCTTCTCTTAACTACTGCAGAGATCTCCTAGGGCGACCGTTGCCAGGAAGTGACGTTGCGTAGTTACCAGGCACCGTGTTACTCCAGCTTTAGCCTGCTAACGCTAAATTTGTTTTTATTGCAGGTTTGCTCTGTATTTATTCAGATTCCTGACATTCTTTCTTAAGAAGAAACTTAATTCTAACGTGAAAACGGTGTGTCGTGCCTTCTTTCGTTGGGTAAGAGAACTAAGATATTCTTGGAGCTTAAGTTAGCTAAACTAAACTAATTGGATAAGTTAGCTATGTTACTATTAACGTTAGTTAACTGCCAGGCTTAACGTGTGTTGTTTATGGGTTAAAACACACGTGAAAGCATTATACCCACCGCATTTTATATTATTGTAGTAATGGAGATTGAAAGTGTAGGTAAACAGATAACCAATAGTGTTAGTGTTTTGGAGCTTGCTACACACTGATGGATAGATTACACAACAGTTTGCTGTTATGCCACTTTAAGCTAAATGAAACCCGGTCTTTGCACTGAGGAAAAGTGTTGAAGAGGCCACTCTAGGGGGACCAACAAGCGAAATGTGGGGCAAAGATTTTATTTATATGTGACAAAGCTTGCTAAAGCTACACGATAGTATAACATGTATTATCTAACCTCAACAAAAACACACACACACGCACAAACTATGCAGATGTCTTTTATTGACTGACCGTTACTGTATCTGACACAAAGGATTACATACACATCATTGGCCTGAATATCTTGGTAATTTGGGGCTTTTAATTAATTTTTGTGGACTGTTCTTTTTCCAGGGTAGAATGATTGTACAGCTACATCTTTAATTACTTTAGTATTGGGTCCATAAGTTTGAATTTAATTTGGATTCTCTAATCCACACATCGTCAAAAGTATACATGTAGTCTCAAGTGTATACATGCACCCCTACTAATATTTGGTTAATTGTCCCTTAGCAAGTTGCGCCTGGAGCACACATCTTTGGTAGTCATCAGCAACTTTCTGGCATAATTCTGGGTGTGTATTTGACCACTCTTCTTGGCAGAGTTAGTAGAGTTCATTCAAACCGGTTGGTTTCCTTTATCAGACCACAGCTTTTAAGCATGGTCCACAAATTTTGAATTGGAAGGCCATTCATGAAGCTTAGTGTTAGCCTGCTTCATCCAAGCCAGTGTGTGCTCAGCTTGCTGGAACAAGATGGTTCAAGTTTGAACCCTCTAGCTGCTGATTTGAGGTGAAGTTGAAGAATTTGGAGGTAGTCCTCTGTCTTTAGTATTCCATCCACTTTGTGTAGTGTGGCAGTACTACTGGCAGCACAACAGCCTCGGAGCATCATGCTAACACCACAGTACTTGACAGATACTACAGTTTGAAAGCCTCACCTTCATGCTACCAAACATTCCTCTTGTCATTGTAGCCAGCTAGCTCAGTGTTGGTCTCATCTGACCATAAAATTCTTCTCCAGAAGGCATTTATTTTATTCCTGTGGGCAGCTGCAAATAATAGTTGAACTTGAAGGTTTCGATGTTGTAAAAGGGGCGTCTTTTTTCATTGGTGCCCTCTAATAATCCTTTAATTGTCCCAAAAGGGGAAATTTGGTACATGGTCATGTAAAACTCTCTTCACTGTAGACAGTGGCACTGGTGATCGAACAGTTTCCAGTTCATGGCAGGCTCGAGCCTTGCTGTTTCCTGGGTTGATAATGAACATCCTCACACAATTTCCTTTCACTTGATGATCATACAGCAGTTTGAAGTGATGATCTTCAGTTCTTTAGAAATGCATTCAAGTTCTGTAACTTGTGCATATCAACATTTCTCCATCGTGTGTTTTCACTGAGTTCACTGGACTGTCCTATTGTTCTTGTTCTTGTTTTCATGGATTTATGCAGTGTTACCTGTTTTATATTGCAAAAAACCTTTAAAATTCTTAACCTTTATTTTGTATTTCAGTATGGATCCTTGTTTGCACATGTCTGTTTAAACCACGTTTCTTGTGAGGATGTTTGTAAGCTAGAACCACATAAAATGTGGAACATTGTCTCAATATGTGGGACAGTGGACAAAGGATAAAAATGCTGTGCAACCCAACATAAAAAGGGACACCTGGCCAATCATTTCAGTCTTTGAAAGCAGTCACTCTAGCAGGTTTTGCTAAGTTGTTAGCTGTTATGTTAAATAAATGGGTTAAAAAATTACTATTTAGGTATCTCACATTACATCCTTACAGGTGTGCAGAGGGGAAATTGCCATGTTCAACCCCAGTGAACTGGAAGGTGAAGTGGATCACTCGTTTTTCGACAGCGATTGTGCTGAAAGCAGCACAGATGCAGAACATAAGGTGGAGAAAGGTTTGAAGGCTGAGAAGAAGATCTCAAAAGCACATGATAAGTTACATGCAAAACACAGAGAGAATTATCGTGGCGATCTGTCATCAAGGAGTGATCAGACAAGAAAACATCTAAAGCAAGCGGAGACCTATAATAGGAGCAGTAGATCATCCGTTTCCACTACATCGGATAAAATCAGCAATGAAAGCAGTGATAGTGAAGATTGCGCCAATTTAGAACCTAAAAGGTCCAGTAGAACATTCATGGCTTTACTGGCTGAAGCCAAAGAGGTAGATAATACAGATGTTTACATTCAGAGTCCAAAAGAGACCAAAGGAGAAGCATTACCATTCAGTGCCAGCTCTAAAAGGAGAAATAAACAATCTCCTAAAAAAGTAATAAGAAATTTGCACAACCAAAGTCCTTCAGCTCCTCCAAGCAGGTCTGAGAGTCCTTCTCTTTCATCGACTGAGACCAGCACAGATGCAGACTCTGAGGGCTCCTATAGCAGTAGCAGTCACCAGAGCAGCTTAGAGTCCCCTGCCCTCCCGAAAACAAGTGCAACTTCTTCTTCATGTCCAGGAATAAGAAGGACCAGAGTAGGCTCAGCAAGGCCTCGTGATTTTCCTGTTCTCCATACGGCAGACTCAGATGATTCAGTGACAGATGTGACCCCACTCTCCTCACCTGACACCAGTCCTCTTCAGTCACTGGACTTGAATGTCACAGAGGTCGAAGAAGAAAGTCATAAAGAGGAGCAGCCGCGGCAGAGTGTGCCCTCCAGTGGTCTTAGAAACATACAAGATGATGACTCAGATCAGGATGTGGATGAGTGTGAGTATGGTTGAGCTTTACGTTATAATAGTTGTATTTCTAAGCCCACATGGAGTTATGCCCTAGGCCTCTTTTCACAGCAGTCATTTTGACATGTCGTAGAAGTGTAAATAGATGTTTAATTGGTTAAAGGTATTATGGGAACATTTCCTTTATTACGCCACACTCATTCCAGTGAGACAGCATGCATTACTAGGGACAAGGCCATAATTAACCTACAAACACATTTCAGAATAGCGGCTATGAAAAAGGTCCATTGATGTGGTGAAAATGACATAAAAAATTTGTTACACTTAAAATTGCAGTCTAAGTATAAAAAAACACTTCAGTCCCTAACCTGAAAAATAGGAACTGTTGCATCAACATGCATTTCATTAAAGATTTTAGCTGGTAAGTGTAGTGTAAGCTTTATATGAGCTTCTCTCTCTCTCTAAAACAGAAGTTTATTTCTCCTCCGTGAGTTCAGTAAATCAGCTTTTTCCCCAAAGTAATTGTAACGTGTATGAAAACAGTTGTCCACACAAAGATTTGTGAGTTTTAGTTGAATTCTGCTTCACATAAAAATCTTTTTCAAGGTTTTCTCTTTTAGTTTCAACATACTGCTGTTTTTCAAAATGTAGCTCAGAAGGGGTTTGCACAGAGTGTGGTTAACATTGCAGAGCAAGCTCTTTTGAACACTGATGAAGAAATAAAGTGCACAAAAAGATTCCACTTCACTTATTTGTGACTTTTCAAAATGTACATGATGGAGGTTGCAGAAATGTAGCTCAAGAATATGGCTCTTCAAAAATTCAGTTTTTCATATCAAAGAACCCAAACTTATATAAGCAGCAGAAGTAAGTACAATTTTATTTATACAGAGAAATTCACAACAAAAATGCTAAAACCTAAAAAACAAAGACTCAAAAACAAGTTGGAAAAAGATGCGTTTTTAGCTGTTTGCAGAGGGTGTTCTGATGTACTGATGTTTGACCTGAGCATCAGTACAACAGAACATTTTCCACCACTAGCACAAAATGTGAAACTCAAATTATGATACAACTGTTTGTTTTTCCTTTCAGGCTCTCTCAATTTAGAAAGTCAGCTTGGAAGAAAACTGGTCTTCCACTATCCTGGAGGGAGAAACAGGAAAAACTACTCCTTCAGCAATGAGGAGGTTCGGCGCATTGATTTAGAGAATCAGCGACTACTTCGCGAGCTGTCTCGCCTCTCTCCGGGTCCCAGATCGGGAAGCGCACCAGTGAAGAAAAGCCACGGGGAAAGTAACTCTCCTCGAATTCGCCTCACTCACAGTGCAGTGAACAGGCAACGAGAACAGCAACGGATTGAGCGGGAGAACCTGGTAAGTTTCACTTCTTGGGTCAAAACTCAATCCTTGATTTGCTTAATTGTTTTGATAATAGGCGGTCTTAATAGCAAGAGAAACATTTGTGATAAACTGAGTAAGAAATTAATTTGCTTTTGTGTTTCTTTGTCTTTTGCAAACAACAGAAGAGTTTCACCAGGCGACAACTCTTCACCCACTAATGTATTGAATTGGATGATTCCCCCCCAACTAATTCTAGTATGTAATGTTGGGGAAAAAATTACTCCTGTGTCCTTGCAGTATACTTATAATCTGTAGAAAGAAATTCCAGTTTTCAATCATATAAATATATTTATCCATCCATCCATTCTCTTCCGCTTATCCTTTTCGGGGTCGCGGGGGCACTGGGGCCTATCCCAGCTGTCATAGGGCAAGAGGCGGGGTACATCTAACTGTTCTTCCCTCTCAATCAACTTTTGCTAGTGTAACATATTTTTGAATTGACTTTCAATTGCACAGCAGCATTAGCTGCTATAATAGCATTGTTATATTGCTTTCATGTTTGTTTTTCTTCAACAAATTTTTAGAAAAGATAAGAAAATGTATTTTCTTATCTAGTTTTTCAAATATCTCAAAATGCTTATGGTTGAAAGCAACTTTCTTCAATATGGTTTTGAGGAGAAATACTGTAAAGAACAACACCCCTAACAGAAGTTCTCAAAACTAAGAAAGATAATTATTAACATGAGTGGATATCAAAAAGAGCAGAGAGATTTAATGTTGCTGTGAACAGGCTTGTCACTCTGCGAGAGATCGTGTAGGTTAATAATATGTAAATCACTCAAAAGTTAAGATGTAAGTCAGAAAAGTCCCAAACAGAAACCTTAGGACTGGTTTTGAGGTTTCATAATTCAAATGTAATAATTATATTTCTTTTCTTGTTGGATCTAAACGTCTATAGGTGTGAAATTAATAGAATAAAAATGACTTTTAGTTTGCTAGATAGGGTCAGAGTGGCATTATTTTTTGTTAGGGGACGTCTAAATAAGTCTTTTTGGGTTCCTGTTCTAAAAACAATCTTTTCTTACTGTATTTTAAATTCTTAAAGAGACTGTAAATACAACATGTAACTATAGAAGTTGACTTTTCCCACTAGACTTGTTACTCAAGTTGGTAACTTCCTTGAAAACCAGTCTACATGTTACTGTATTGCATCCTACTTTTTAATTATTTACTCTTTTTTTTTATGTTTTTTACGTTGCCTTTAGTAAACTATTGAAGAAACATAAAGAAAACATTTTATGAAAAAAAAAAAAGAAGTTTCCTCATAAATACTTTAAGTAGAGAACAGAATAGAGAGAATAAAGAATAGAGATGTTTTGATTTGAGTTTAGCGTCAGTCCAAGAGTGCCACCTCTGCAAACGTAAATGGAAAGACTTGGACAGATGGCAGCAGGTGGCAGCCAGCAGCAGTGCCGCAGACTGACATTTGACAGAGTTCAGTCTCTGCCGCTTTAGTCTCTCATCCCATATATTGACTTATCTTGGCAACATTTTTTATGTCTACATGCAGCACAGTTTCAAAAGAGGAGATGGGGAAGTAAAGACATATTAATTATTGGTAGCCAGCCAAGGCACTGGTGTTACTAAGTGAAAACCTGACTTCTTTTCTACTCATGTGTTCCTGTAATAATGATTATATATTTTTTAAATTGATCCCTAATGTTGCTGCTATAAGCCAGAATGTTTCTATGGTTTTAAGAACAGACTGTCCTCTCTCTTGAGCCCATCTCTCTGCGTCAGGAGTGGTTTTCGCCTTCTCTATTCTTAGAGATTAGTAATTGAATCTGCCCGTGTGATCAGTGTATACACCCCACACATCACACATGTAAGACACCTCTGGCAACCACAAGTAGTACCACTTCTGTGTATTTCAAGTGCTAGTTTACCCTCTACACATAGTATTCTTTCAAAGAAATTATATACACTAATAATAACAATAATAATAATAATGATAATACAATGGGTACATTTTCATTGAAGATGTCTCCTGTAATGCAAACATTAAAAATATAGTAGGTGGTAATTCTGGCTGTATTTAGAAGCCTGCAGTGCCTTTTCATGCCCTCTGGAAGACTTTTGATCTTCAGCACGAAGGTCTGGTGATGCTTGAGCTTTTTCCTCATCACACTGCTTCATATGGAGCTTTTGTTCACTGAGAGATTACAGCAGACCCTGCGTGTGGGAGTGCATGCGTGACATTTAGCCACTTGTCTACACTGATTTGCTTCATGCTGTTTTGTTGGGGTTGCTGTGTACCTTTCGCAAAGTCCTGGTGCACAGCAGTTGGTAAATTGTTGACTGGTAAATTTGACTTATTTAATAAAATAGTGACTTATTTTTAAGAGGTAGATTGTTTTAAAATACATCTTAGTGTATGTGCTGTTTTTTTATGTATTCATTCTAGCCAAGAGCAAGAATGAATATAATCAAACCAGTCAAATCAAATAATAAAAAAGTAATATTTAAAAAAATATTTAAAAAAATAAACTCTTACCATATATTTCTTTTGCACGGTGTTCATTTCAGGTTGTTTTATCTATATTTACTGTAACTGTGCTGCGTAGTTTAAACTACGGAAAAGAAATAGTAAAAACTTATATGTGATTACTCATGAAAGTGGCCACTTTCATGAGTAAATCATATAAGGCTTACATGATTTACTCATGAAAGTGGCCACTTTCGCATTACTTTCATACATTGTTTTAGTAAGTATCCAAAACATACAAGTTTCATTATATAATTTTTCAAGGGATCTTATATCTGTTTTCACACTTATATGCTTTTCATACAAGTTTCACACAAGACAGATACAAACTTTGTAAGATTTATATATATCTTTTCCATATGGGTTAGCTCAAGAGTGTCACCCCGGTTTCATCTAAAGTGGACATACAGCACTTAAACTGTTTGACCACCTAAAAACAAAGAACACAAATATTTTAGAAATCTGTCGAAAACCTGTTTAAAACTTAAAATTGCTCAATTCACTGAATTAATGTTTAATACAGAAACAGCAGACTAGACTTCTCAAAGAAGTCTGAAATGAATCAAGCCTAATATTCAACTTTTTCTGCTGAGTATTGCAAAAAACCCCAAACAAATGGTAATTTAGCTTGTTAATGAAAAAATAATCATGTACTTTACTATTTGTTTCAGCTTTTTTTGTAAAATGGTAAATTTAAAAGTTCATGAAAAATAATTATTATATTTTAGACTTAAAAATGTTATTTTAATTAAAGAGCTTGCACACCAGCTTGATGTTGATCTAACCATTACCTAAACATAAAAAAAGTATTTTGCCAATACAGTAGTTAATTTCAGGCAGCTTTGGCATAACCCTAACATTGGGTGGTGGTCTAATACTTTTGTTAAGCACTTCAAAGAAACAATCTCACTGACTTAATGTTTAAAAAAACAACAACAAAAAACAAACAAAAACCTTCACAAGTTGATTACACTAAACATCAGTGGGCCTGATGGGACGTATATTTGGCATCATTGGTCTATATCACATACAATATTACAAACTGTGTGTATTTTTTTCTGTCAGTACCTTAGGTCCAGTACCAAAATTTGAGTTTGAAATGTAGTTACCTCCCACAGTGGTGGGGGAACAGTTTACTTTTACAGTATTTTTGGAGTATTAATGAGGTAAGAATCTTTCTATTCCTCTCAGGCTTTCCTGAAGAGGCTGGAGTCTGTGAAGCCCACACCTGGCCTGAGGCGCTCAGAGCAACTGGCAGACTATCAGCGCCAAGCCGGATACCTGGGAGGTTCTTCATTTCCCATCTGCAGGTCCACCACAAAGAAAGATCGATCTAGCAGCAGGACTACCTCCGGTTGGTGTCTTACATCTTTGGTTGTTTTCCAACAATTTTAATTTTAAGTACTTTGGTTTAGATAACAGATATGTACCTTCTAGTACATGCTATATGCTCCTCCAGTTACAGTTTGTCATACTGCAATTAAAGCACAGCTACAGAATATTAATAATAAATAAAAAACCTTTGCATGCAGACCTCAGTGTTTTTGTTCAACGAGCACACCACCTGCAGGAGTGTGTGTGGGGAGACATTTGGAGAAGCCTGCTGTTATTTGCTTGTGTTGCATTAATTAAGGTAGAAAAAGGCATTAGCATGTGGTACGCACTCATGTCAAACTGACGGCTGCAAATTTATCTCCAGATGGTTGCAAAGACTGGATTAAAGAGAACGAGAAGACTGTAAAAAGCAGCTCTTAACACTGCTATGAAATGAATTTCATGGCTCAGTAACTGACAAACTGTTTCTCCTCTTAACACCTTTTTGTCTTTTTAATGTTTATGTTTCATTGTTGCTTCCTGGTGTTAAAATAACATTTGAAATAATTAACCAATAACAGATTCCAACTGTCATAAAACACGTGTGTGTGTGTGTTTGCCTGATTGTTTTTAAATACAATTTCAAATATGTACATATTTTCTTAGCAGTGTAATAATGGTTTTTAAAGTTGTGCTATTTTATGATTAAACTGTAATGATAAGCCTGTAATCAGAGAGCATGTTTCTGTTATCCACTCAGCAGGTCCCAGGTCAGTCAACTCCAGGGCATCACTCCCCTCCACTGACTCCAGCAGCAGACCTTCACCCAGGTCAAAAAAACCAGGTGCAGCGCGGGCAGCATGGTGCTGAGAGCGCTGTTTAACATTTAATCTGCTAAAATCTGGTTTCTGTTATCCATATTCAGTTGATATCTTTGCATCGCAAAATATTAAAAAAGGAACAAAGCTCAAAGGTTCTTGTCACGTAAATGTGTTCAGCATACTTTCATCTGGCTTAATCAACTCTTCAGTGATTTTCGTGTAACCATGCTTATCCATTATAAACATTTTCTTTGAATCTGAAATATGGTATGTGTGGCTTCCACAGCAGTGTCGCAGTACCGAAGTTAGCTGCACAAGCAGAAGATATTGTTTTGTTGAAGGTATAAATGTACAAATTATTGTTTATTATGACTGAATTTCAGTTCCTATAAATGTAACCTTTTTTTTTTACATTGCTTGATTAAATGGGATACACAAAAAATTGTGTTTTTAAGTTATTTAAAGGTTTACTTGTTTATATTTATTCTGTTTCCTGTTAACTAAAGCTGTTTTCCCACCAATTAACAGTGTACTGTTTTGCATCTTTAAAGATGCAAGTTTTGTTCAAATCATTCTTGCTGGAAGATGCATTTATTAGCTTTTATCATGGAAGACAATCGATGGGACAGCAGAAAAAAATGGGTGTAAATAATACATTGAAAAGTCGCACTTTGCTGCTTCACTTCTGAAGCATTGTGTATGTTGGCTTGGTGTCCATGTGGGGAGTTAAACAGAAAATCTAATATGAAAACCAACAAGACTGTGACAACAGTGCATTCATCAAAAAGACTGGACTGTTAGAATAATACGTTTTTATTCTTAATAAAATAATTTATGAGGATCAGAGTGGTCACAGCATAACACATGGGTCTCCTCAACTTGCTTCACAAACTTACTAACATGGGAAGCATGACCTGAAGTGACATCATCATGTGCGTCATCACAAAATCTCCACCTGCTTGACTTTTACTGAACGACTGCCTGTTGGCATGTCCTAGATGGGATATATACACTTTTGGTTCACCCACCCTCCTTACCTGGGCTGTCATACTGTAGACGCCCACACTGTAAATTCACCAAGCTGTTATCACTGTATCACCAGAAATAAGACTTAAACAAAGTAAAGGGTTTCCTTGGGGATTGGTTGAAAGTTTAGTATGCAAACTTCTTGAACTCATCGTAAAGCACCAGCACAAAGGCACCACCCATGCCTCTGATCACGTTAGACCAGGCACCTTTGAAGAAGGCTTTTGGTCCCTCGTCCTTGATGATTTTCTTCCAGCAGTCGATTGTGCCCTTGTACATGATGTCAGCTTTGGAAATAAAAAGAGAAGAAGACAACGGACATGAATAATGTTGCATAATGCCCTCACATGAATGCTTAATAACTGTGCAATAACTGGGCCAAACGAATCGAACATGGTTTCACCTCCTTTGCGTCCAGACTGCATCATCATACGACGTCTGACTGTATCGAAGGGGTATGAGATGAGACCAGCTACAGCAGTGACGGTTTGGGCGATCATCCAGCTGACGATGATGTGCGTGTTCTTGGGATCTGGCAGCATACCTATAAGAAGCACAAGTTAAGTCACCCACGTGTAAAATGCACATGTACACTGTTAATACATTCTAGTGTAACAGCTGTGCGCACCTTTAGCCGTGTCGAAGCATCCAAAGTAGGCTGCTCTGTAGATAATAATACCCTGCACTGACACGTTGAATCCGAGGTAAAGACCCTTGAGCCCATCGGTTTTGAAGATCTTGGCAATACAGTTTCCAAGACCAGTGAACTCTCTCTCTGCTGTGCCCTTGCCGATGTCTGCAGCCAGCCTCGTTCTGGCGAAGTCGAGAGGATACACGAAACAGAGCGAAGTCGCACCAGCGGCACCACCAGATGCCAGGTTGCCAGCGAAGTAACGCCAGAATTGTTTTTTTTGATCCACGCCACCGAGGAAGATCTTCTTGTACTTGTCTTTGAAGGCGAAGTTGAGGGCTTGGGTTGGGAAGTAACGGATGACATTGGCCAGGTTGCCTCTCCAGAAAGAAATGAAGCCCTGTTCCTTGGGGATTCTAACCACACAGTCAATGATTCCCTTGTACTGTGTTTCTGCTGTGATCTGCTTGCTGGCATGCTGGACCTGCAAACAAAGCATAAAAGTTCTGTATTGGACACACGTGTGCCATAGTTCCATGTAAATGTAAACCTTGACACGACAGGGACCATTTTTTCTAAATAGTATGCAATATGTGAGCAAAATTTTAATTTTAAATACATCATTTTGGTATTTACATAATCTTAGACTACTATGTTTAATATTCTCCGGACAGACATCATGTAGTTGTAGGCCCAGCAGAGGCACACTCCTGTCACTTGAGACCTCACTGTGTATTAGATTACACACTTCAAGTTAAATTTAGCAGTCCACTTTCACTGACTATTGCAGCGGTCATCTGTAATAATAAAGGATTAATTAACTTAATAAAAGCACAAACAGCATGATGAACTAGCTACTTATGGTCGTTTTTCTGCAACGCTTATTAGGAGGGCTTGCCACCCTTACTGTCACCAGAAGAATTCTGCGTAACTTGGCGCGTAAAACTATTTCCACATCAATCCATGACCTCTCACGTGCCCACTGGCATTACGCACGAGACCAAATGAGTCCAAAGGGCCATTTCTTTCTTGAAAAACAATTCTTGTGTTGCATTTTGTGTTTGAGTTATCGCAGAAGCCCCACAATTACGCACGCTTTACGCAGACATGCGACCGTGCCAGAGGCAGCAGTTGGTTCAGTCATTTTACCTGCAGCAACAGCTTGACTCTCTCAATGGGAGCGACAGCTGTTTTGGAGATGGCAGCGGCGATGCCACCGGCCAAAAAGTCTTTCATAAAACTAGTCACCGCGTCCGACATGATTGGTTGTTTCTTGTGGAGATCCGAGACTTCTGACTTTTCCAAAAGTGGCCAAGATCCTCAAGGAAACCTTACGCTTCTCCAAGTGGACGAGGCAACCCCCATGTGTCTTAATATATGCGGGGCAATTATCGCGAGAATCTTGAGTGATGGATTTACAGTTGGTCGAACAGATAAACGAGGCCGAATAAATTTCCGAGGTTAAAGTTCAACTCGTGCGCCATGTTTCTGAAGTCAAGAGTCGGCCTACCCGGGGACGTTTAAAGGACACAATGTGTGTAATTTGATAATTATTAAAAGTCAGATGTCACTAATCCTTATGATGGAGAAGTCCTTTATCTAAAGTCCGACTGGAGAACAGCTTTTGCATTCTGTCTACACACACTTGTGGGGTTTATTGAGTTTCCAGAAAACTGAAAAAAAAATCTGTCTTTATTAGAATAATATTAAGGTAACAATTAAATTTCATAGCGTATTAAATGTGTATCATGACTTCAACCCCAGTATGACATTTACAGAGAGCTGTGTACTCTGTAAATCTGTAAATCTCATGGTGTAATTTTTATCCAATGACTCCAGTTGCTAAGGCCTCGGGAAACCTAAAAGAACATAAAAGAGATTTTTATCTATCTATCTATCTATCTATCTATCTATCTATCTATCTATCTATCTATCTATCTATCTATCTAAATACAATCTGTTCTAGGACAGGGCAAGTGGATGGAACACATATTTACTGAAAAAAAGAAGAAGATTAGAATGATTTTTGTATCATCACACTGGCAGTTTTGTCGCATATTCATTTATGATAAATACAGGGAGTGCAGAATTATTAGGCAAATGAGTATTTTGTCCACATCATCCTCTTCATGCATGTTGTCTTACTCCAAGCTGTATAGGCTCGAAAGCCTACTACCAATTAAGCATATTAGGTGATGTGCATCTCTGTAATGAGAAGGGGTGTGGTCTAATGACATCAACACCCTATATCAGGTGTGCATAATTATTAGGCAACGTCCTTTCCTTTGGCAAAATGGGTCAAAAGAAGGACTTGACAAGCTCAGAAAAGTCAAAAATAGTGAGATATCTTGCAGAGGGATGCAGCAGTCTCAAAATTGCAAAGCTTCTGAAGCATGATCATCGAACAATCAAGCGTTTCATTCAAAATAGTCAACAGGGTCGCAAGAAGCGTGTGGAAAAACCAAGGCGCAAAATAACTGCCCATGAACTGAGAAAAGTCAAGCGTGCAGCTGCCAAGATGCCACTTGCCACCAGTTTGGCCATATTTCAGAGCTGCAACATCACCGGAGTGCCCAAAAGCACAAGGTGTGCAATACTCAGAGACATGGCCAAGGTAAGAAAGGCTGAAAGACGACCACCACTGAACAAGACACACAAGCTGAAACGTCAAGACTGGGCCAAGAAATATCTCAAGACTGGTTTTTCTAAGGTTTTATGGACTGATGAAATGAGAGTGAGTCTTGATGGGCCAGATGGATGGGCCCGTGGCTGGATTGGTAAAGGGCAGAGAGCTCCAGTCCGACTCAGACGCCAGCAAGGTGGAGGTGGAGTACTGGTTTGGGCTGGTATCATCAAAGATGAGCTTGTGGGGCCTTTTCGGGTTGAGGATGGAGTCAAGCTCAACTCCCAGTCCTACTGCCAGTTTCTGGAAGACACCTTCTTCAAGCAGTGGTACAGGAAGAAGTCTGCATCCTTCAAGAAAAACATGATTTTCATGCAGGACAATGCTCCATCACACGCGTCCAAGTACTCCACAGCGTGGCTGGCAAGAAAGGGTATAAAAGAAGAAAAACTAATGACATGGCCACCTTGTTCACCTGATCTGAACCCCATTGAGAACCTGTGGTCCATCATCAAATGTGAGATTTACAAGGAGGGAAAACAGTGCACCTCTCTGAACAGTGTCTGGGAGGCTGTGGTTGCTGCTGCACGCAATGTTGATGGTGAACAGATCAAAACACTGACAGAATCCATGGGTGGCAGGCTTTTGAGTGTCCTTGCAAAGAAAGGTGGCTATATTGGTCGCTGATTTGTTTTTGTTTTGTTTTTGAATGTCAGAAATGTATATTTGTGAATGTGGAGATGTTATATTGGCGTCACTGGTAAAAATAAATAATTGAAATGGGTATATATTTGTTTTTTGTTGAGTTGCCTAATAATTATGCACAGTAATAGTCACCTGCACACACAGATATCCCCCTAAAATAGCTAAAACTAAAAACAAACTAAAAACTACTTCCAAAAACATTCAGCTTTGATATTAATGAGTTTTTTGGGTTCATTGAGAACATGGTTGTTGTTCAATAATGAAATTATTCCTCAAAAATACAACTTGCCTAATAATTCTGCACTCCCTGTAGTCATTTCAAAATGTCACTTGTCCAGCTTTGTTAGTAGGGAGGAGAGGTTATTCACTGCAGAGCCACTGATGTAATCTTGCTCCACCTCTATGGCCCCACCTAACCCTAACTCTCTGTGGTTAGGGTAACTCTCTAAGTAATGCATACCACTTGTCAAAAAGCAAAAATATAGTTTTAGGTCATTTTTTCTTGTTGCATAAGAGATGATATGAACTTACCTGAAAACAGGTAAACTGGCCAACCTGGATTTGTTCCACTGAGGGGTTGCCGAGCAAATGTTAACCAACCAGAGTATCATGTTCTCTATAGTGTTCCAAAATTACCCCATTCACATATTTTCCCCAAAGACTTACTTTCTGTTCAATAAGCCAGGGCAATACCAGATTCACTGCACAGAAGTTCAATAACATTAATTTAAAAATTTACAAACTACACTAGGCCTTTATGACAAGTTCAAGCAAGAAGGACATACAAATTCCGCACAGTGTTCAAACCCAGGACCTTCTTGTTGCGAGGTAACAGTCCTAAACCACTGCACCGACATATATACACCACTGATTGCTGAAGCAACTTGTGCACTATTATAATACTTCAGTAGGTTTGTAACTTTTACTGAAGTTAAAAGCATAAATAAGGTTGTTTTTTTTCCACTTTGCAAAGCAACTATCTAACACAAAATTATATTTAAAGTCTTATGCAGCTCCACTTTTCACATAATAAATTTGGAATAGGATTCTGAAAATCGTGCCCAATGTTAGGGTTTCTGCACAGATTTTATTTCTGATAAATGTTTGAGTTGCCGTCCCCCCGTCCTGAAATGCTTTGTTCTTGTTAACACTCTAAGAATATGCCTATAACTAACTACCACCTTGTGGCCACTTGGTGGCGCTTATTGACTGTTTAGATTCACAGCCAACTTGACGCTACAAGGCGTCTCCTGTCAGGATAGCATCAGTAACCCCGTTGTAAGACTACAAAACTCATTATTCCTACATTTACACTCAGTCTGTATGTATATGTGTGTATGTTAGACGTAGAAACAGATTCTTCATGGTAGTATATCTAACACCATGGAGACAATATTATTATTATTTATCTATTTAGTTCATTATCAAAAACCATATTTGCTGAAGCTCTTATTTATAGAATGGGGGAAACAATGTTTTTCATCTTTAACTTTTTAACTGTGTTAAATGTTTATCTGGAGGGTCCCCTGGTTGTGGTCCTTCCCCTTTTCCCTGCTGCTGACTTTTGAATTAAAAGAAGTCACTGGGTGGCACCAGAGAGCTGAATTGCACACCAGAGCATCACTAACGCCTCCAGAGTGCAACTTGTGCGCTCAGTAAAACAGGTGCTTTTCCTTATTTACTTACCACACAACAATGAAAATAATGCACCACTTTATTTGCCCCCCCTCCCACCACCCAGGTCAGAGGTCAGGCTCAGCTGCAGGCCTGTGACCTTATTTCTAGTTAGGGATTCAGCATCTTGTTCACTTGAGCACTTCGGTAAGGCAGATGCTGGCTGGCACCGGGACTTGCACCTGCTTTTGAGTGAGCAAATGTTGGAGTTTTTGCAGTTACAAGTGCACAGACTCAAACCTGGCTTTTTTAGTTTACATCATTGTCTTCTAAGGCATCTTTATCCTGAGTTACAGCAGACAGCCTCATTTAATGGGATTATTAAAGGCTACTTTTGGAAAGTATTCTTGAAATGAAACTATATCTTGATCCACTGCATCAGTCATCTTCTGTTAATTGAAGATGATGTGCACTGAGGGAGTTTTGGATGACCTAATATAACCTAATATTCAAAGAGAGATTTTTTGTTTCTAAAAATGTTCTTATGACTCGTCATCTTCAAGGATTTTCAAAGTCTACAGGTCTTCATATGAGCTGTGAATATTATCTGAAGTGATCTCATTATAATTCTAGAGAAGCAGTTTAACGTTGCCTTTACTGCTGTCAAACCTCTTTTTGTGCTATTATTTAAATCTAATCTAGGTTTGCAAAAGTCGTTGCTCAGTAACCTTGGATTTTAGATTGAGGGAGGGGTCACCCAGGGTGGGGGTTGAGTTTGGATTTGCATTTTGAGTATGAAGAGCTGCAGGTGTCAGACAGTTAACCCCCTCCCACCGCTCCGAGAACACGCATACACAGAGCCGTTACACACCACTCTTACACTAATACAGTCACTGATTTTATCTGTTAAGAAGCAGGCATGTTTTTCTTTTCTTTTTTTTAATTCCCCTGAGCCCCTATTGTCTATTTGAGGCACGATGAGAATGGAGATTATGAATGTCAGACAGGGTTAAAACCACTCATATGAAGGTCAGAACTCAGCAGCGTAGGTTTCTTCTGTCTGGAGGATTTAATTTAATTTTGCCACAATGCAACAAAAACTGCTGCAAACCTCCTGCGCTGCCTTGACAGTATTAGTGTTTCGTCCAAAACATTGTAAACATTAATGTTTGTGTTATTTTGATTTACAGTATTCACCAACCACAGTCGCTTAGTTTTCCAAGATACTTTGACCTCTCATGTACACAGGTTAAAAAAGAAAAACCTTTCATATAAACCGAACCGAACCAAACCGAGTTTCTGTGCATCTCTTAACACTTTCTGACTTCTCTACACTGTCTGTAGCACTAAGCTCCAACTGGTCCTAAGGCAGCATGGGGATACGACACAAAAACCAATAATTATACAGACATTTGGAGGATGTTTCATAATTCTTTGTCCTATCTCCTACATATGAATCAGCAAACACCCGGCTCCCTCTTAAGAGAAAACCATATTGTTTATTTTCTTCCTCACAATACTCAGTCCCGTGAGCTTTGTGAGTTTAAAGGCACAATCTTAACACAATCCCATGGCCTCAGATCCAGCATGAGTTCTCCCTGGCAGACAGAGAGACTGTGCTCTTTGGGGCTCAGGAGATTATTTAAGTGCTTTCTGTCTTCTCTTTGGTGCATTATTGGCTGTTGGCCCCTCTTCATAAACGTTAAAGGGGCTGACTGGGGACTAAACATGTCAAAAGCACGTATGCGTGTGTGTGTCTGTGTGTCTGTGGATATAAAAAAAGATGCAGACATGGTGAGAGGGAGAGCGCATCATGCAGCTGCCATTTAACACCCGCAGTCAGGGCAGTGCCCATGGCAGAGCATGCAAGGTGGATGAACACACACACACACACACACAGCTGCGAAGGAGTAAAAATCTCCATGACCAATCAGAAGGACCTGGAGACATGCAGTCAGTGGGGGACTAAAGGATGGACCGGGCAGGAGTGGGGGCTTCAGATTGACAGACACTTGAGTGACAGGAAAAAACATGAGAAAAGGAAGTGGGGGAGAGTGACAATATGAGAGCAGACGTGTTGCTGAGGAAAGAAGAAGAAAAGATGAGAGTTAAGAGCGAAGTCTGATGATTGCAGCTGTCAAATAAACCTGAGCACTCAAGTTCATTGTGTGTTGGTGTTTTGTTATGACAATGTCTGCACAACAATTACGTTATTAAAAATATGTTATTAAAAATATCTATGAAGATGATTCACTGCTGGGTGGTCATGGCACAGCTACAATATTTTTTGACATTAAAGGATACTTAAGGATAAAAATTCAGACACATGACCTGGAGCTGTGGGAATTTTTCATGGCTATTTTCATCATTGTCTGACCTTGAAGAGAAAAATGGTAATTGCTTAGTCAAGTAAATAATCTACAGATAAATATATAATGTACAATATTGAAAATGACTGTAAGACAATGATCAACATATGTTAATATAACAGGGACATATTGTAAACAGAGCACAGGGAAGAAATATCCAGTAAAGCATTTTATCAGCTGCACTTAAAACCAGGTCAAAGTGCTCCTATGAGAACTACTAATACAAAATATCTGCAATAAGAAGAAGTGCTAAGTGAGGTAGTAAAAGATGCTCCTCTGGTCCCAGAGGAGGACTGCAAGCAATCCTCCTGAGAAAACTGCTGAATTTATGTATTTATACTACTTGTCTTGTCCTAATAATGTGGTAAAGCAGTTTTAGTAACTGTTCATTTATTGATTCACTGCATTTTACTTTTACTATTAGGGCCAAAACCTTTGTACAGTCCCAGTTAATTTTCCAAACTTGTTATACTTTTCCAGCCAGATTCGTATTCCGGGTTGTTTGAGGTGTCATATTTTCACCCAGCACCTCAAAACAAATATAAATTACTATAAAAATAAGAAGCATTGCATTTGGCGCTAATAATGACTCACATACAAAATTAGAGACTTAAGAACCTTCTGCGCTGGTCTTTAATGATAAAATTTCAGGGATTCATAGATTAAGTTTCCTAAATTGGATAAATTTGCCATTTGTAAACTGGCAAATTTTCAGGATTTGGTGTGGCTGTGGTGCAGAATGAGCAGTAACAGGATCACCCAGCTTGTGTCTCTGTGTGAGAGAGTGTTTTATAAGAGGTTTACTGCATTCATTCATGTCTTCTTCTCCTTTTAGATCTTTTTTACTTACTAAGAATGATCAAGTGCACTTTTACATTCTTTGTTCTGGTTTTCATGCATCAGAATATCTAATATGCATAAACCTAGTGGAGGTTCATGCACACTGGCGTTCACATTCATCGGCTAATTGATGTCATTCTTGTGTAATCCAGGTACACATCTGGCCGAGGAAATGTGTGCAAACCTCGTCAGCATAAAGCAAAGTAATGAACAAAATCTCTCTTCTTTTCTTTGACGTTAAAGTCTCTTTTACCTTCCACTGCCATGGTTTCTTTGCACCACAGCGTTGGAAATTTTAAATAGTTGCACTCATCTCTTCCCATAATAGGAGTATTTCACTTGGACTGGTGGTCAGTGAAGACAACCTAATCAGTTCGGAGTAGTCACATACTTGTAAAACCCTCGAGATGATGGTCCCTCTCATAGAAGCACATGCACGGCATTCATTCATTTGTCTTGCTGCTCGGAAAGACAACAACCTCTTCAAACTTTAGGGTCGTTTAAGACGGATTCTGAACCTTCTCAAGAGCTCTTACTTTCAAATTAGTGCTGCCATTATAGCTGTGAAATTATCTCTGCCCGGGTCAGAGTGTGCAATGAGGAAGGCTTTGTTGCACAGCTTGTTGAGTTTACATTTTAGAGGCTCTATTGTGTAGATGTACTTAAAAGTACAGGTTTTGTCTTGGAAATTTGTTGTACAAAGGCTCGGCCACTTTCTTGCACAGAGGGCATCTTTCTGCATTTGCAGATAGAAAACAAGAAGACCAGAAGAGATTACTTCAAAGGCTGTGAGAAAATATATTTGAGAAAATGCATATATATTTGTCTTTATTTGAGTGTAATAATGTTTAATTATAAATTAAAATCAAATCTCAAATAAGTCAAGTAAAAAATGCAATGCTGTACAAATAAATTTGATGCTTCGTTAAACAAATGATAGTCTCATGTACTGTATGTTGAAACAAATATGCTTTCATTATGGTGTAGATTAACCTTATTGTTCTTTTTTTTGTACTTCTTTAAAATTAACAAGTTTTTTTTAAAAAAGTGGATAAAAGTGATCTTCACAATTTTTATTTTTTTTATTTATTTATTGGATTTTAATATCAAATCATGTTCTTAGGTAAGAATATTTTAACTCTTTCTTAAAGACAACTATGTGAAATGTAATTATATTCTTATCTTGAGCAGGTTAAATATTTTTGTTAAATCTTTATTGTTCTGTGTATTTTTTTTCATATTTATTCCATTATCTTTATTTAGGGTTTTGTGTGCATGTGTGTGTGTAAACTTTATTAAAAATAACATCGACCTTGCGTGCTCACACACCCAGAAAGGTGCTACTCTACAGATGTTCAGAGATTAGAATCTGACAGACACAAAAATAAACTTTTGAAACTGAAATGTGATTTTGTTTTTCAGATATTTTTGCTCCACCCCAGGAGAGCGAAGATGTTGTCATACATTGTTTGCTTCCGTCTGCTTTCTGATACTCACCTATAACACTAGTGTATCATTTTCATGCAAAGCACCCAGTCACACATCTTTGGTCCGGGATAATGTCTTCATGTTGTCTTTGTCTCAGGTTTTAGAGTATTTCAAAATCTTAAAGGTAGATTAGTTCAAAAGCAACTCAAAGCCTTTGGTAAATCAATTTGTTTTCACGTGTGTTCCTCTGTCAGTGTGTGCGTGTGCCTGACAATGCATGGCTAATTCATTGATTGGGGGATAAGTCTCTGCTTGTGCATCCATCTTGATTTGATGGCCGAAGAGAGAGCAGATTGACCCTGTGACCCTTGTGTGTGGGGTGGCGCTCTTCTCTTCGCTGTCCGGAGCTCCTGTCAGTGGGTTAATGAGCGACGGCTGCTCGGGGCATGCTGGGCCCTGGCTAAGTGACCAGACCGGATGACCACCCTCTGCCCCGACTCTTGCATCTCTCTATGGCCTTCAGTTAAATACCCTCTGCTCTTCCTCCCTCTCTGCGAGAGAAACTGGGACTCAGGATTTAAGCTCGGGTTTGTGCAGCTGCTGCTCAAGCTTTCACTGCTCAGCAGCGGAAATGATCACTGAACCTGTGGCAGCTGTGCAGCAACTCTATCAACACAGGAGCATTATTATTAAAAAAAAAAAAAACCCTGAAAGCTGAAACTGACTTTTAAGCATAAATTTCATTAGAATAAATGTTATCCTGATGCACTATTAAAACATGTTTTAATAGGTTTATTCATGTAACTCATTGCTTTATGCTTTTAGAATTTTTACATATGTAGAAACTTATTTCACTCACACTGAAAGATGTTACAGCCTATTTATAAGACTAGTACATGCCTATATCCTGTTCTGCTATGTAAATGTAGTTTTACTCATTATCAGCCGGTTATCAACACAATACATTATAATATGTAAGCTTTGCGGACATGAATAATGACATAATCCTTTTATAAGTGTTATCAGAATCAGAATCAGAATCAGAATACTTTATTGATCCCTGGGGGAAATTATTTTTTGTTACAGTGCTCCATTATAAACCAACATTAAGACAAGACAGACAATACACTAACTAAGAATAGTACAATATATACATATAAGTACACAAACGCTAAAAAATAGTTCATTTTAGTCCTCTGGTAGTAATTGTTTCAATTATCCATCCATCCACCCATCCATCCATCCATCTTCTGTGGTGTAGGAGTATTGGCATCCTTTGCTGTAACAGTAACAATCTACTAAAAATGAAACAGCTTTTGAAACACCTGTCTCGAATTTCATAATAATCGACTACAACACTGTCACAGATTACTTCACATGACCCACTGATCTAGGTAAAGTGCCTCAGACCTTATTAAATACATGCTCTAACAGTGAAGGTGAGTGTTTTGCCACATTTACCCTGACTGACACTGAGCTGTAGTGATGTATACAGATTTACCGAACTCAAACATCCCACTGGAAAGATGAAATTGTGATTTTCTTTATTGTTTTATTATTTATTTATTTATTTTTTCTTGATTTCTTATTTGCTGATGTAACCTCAGAAATCCTTATTAGTTGAATCATGAACTAAAAAAGTCAATAAAACATCAAACAAATAGATTACAGTGATTTAATCAGGTAATATATTTAATTGCGTAAACCCTGTTGAGACATGAATAGATTTTATACATTGTTAAAACAAAATTATTAACTACTATCTGTCTTTCTTTTTTTATTGGATTAGGATGGTTGGGATGTGAGGACAATAACTTTTAAATTGTCTTGCTAAATGTTTCTTTGCCTTTTTCTTTAACTCCTCTTAATTTGTCCTATGTGTCCAACAGATTTGACCCACGGAGCAGCAGACTTGTTTCTCCGACCCTAACCACAGCACGCCAAAGTACAGCTGAAAGCAGCCCATCCCAGAGCTGACGTTTGTTAAAGTGAACAGGGTAATGAATTTTAAACTGCTCTAGTAACAGCTCTCAGACATGTGGTTTTAGTGTGTGAGCATGGGTGAGTGGGTGGGCGTGTGTGTGTGTGCGGTTAGGATTTGCAGTTGTGGCTGTGTCTATGTATCTGTATAAATGTAGGGGGATATGTGCATTAATGGTGGGGGTGTTAGGTGGGGGTAGGGAGTTAGCCTCTGTGTACGTGTGAGTGTATGTGCTGGGGATAAAGACCTAGCAAATTAGCCTGGCTTAGCTGACAGGTGACAAGGGTTGTTTTGAATGGGGATTTTGTAATACCAACAGTGAGCAAAAAGCCGGGGTACCAAGGGACTTTTGAAAAGAGAGAAAGAAGACTTTTCTTCTAGCAGTGAAGGAAGAGAAAAAGGGCCCTGAAGGCTTCGGGGGACTTAGGGATCTCACTAATCAAACCTCCACCGTCTAGCACACTCATTTTTATTCAAAACGTAGAAATGCTAAATCATTCCAATCGGATTGATCCCTGTGTCAGTGCCTGTGTGGTATTCTCATTCTCTTCTTTCCGCCATGTCCTCAACTTTGACATATCAGTCAAGCAAGGACACTCTGCCACAAAGAGCACTGATCCGAAGGCAGACTGATGGCTAAGAAGTGGCATTTTAAATGTTATTTGTAAATTTGCATGTATTTATTAGGTCCTCTTGAAACAAACTGTTTAAAACACCTTTGTCTTTAGAACTCCAACAAAGCAACATTAGACATGCTCCCCGAAAGTTGTTCTGTTCATCTGTCCAGTCATGTGGACGTTACTCATCCAAGTGACTTCTTCAGTCTCTGCTGATCTCTGAGGTTTGAGGTTTGACTGAAACTAGCACCACTGATGGGCTGTGAGATCAATTTCCTCATCATTAAACAGACATGCTGTTAAGTTGTGCATGACATTATTAAGTTCAGATTGTGTATAAGAATGTGTAATAAGACACAATCAAGAAGGCCTTGATTTTGTTGCATGCGTTAATTACACACAGAATACATGCATTTTAATAATAAGGGTGTTTATAAATTGTTAAGCTCAAACACACACATGGAGGCCATTACATAGGAGGGTAGTACATTAACTGGAGATTTATTTTTAATATAATGCTACTTGCCTCAAACTTCCTGTAGCTTAACCTTAAAACACAAAATCCCTCTAACATTTTGTGATTTACATCATGCTTAGACACCCTTGTCATGTTGACCAACTTAACAATGCAAAACGAGCAATAAATGAATTGGAATAAATATTTAGAAATGTTATTTTCTAAAAGAATAATTGAATTGATGAAATAAATAATAATAAGTTTGTCTCTCTGCAAAACAGTTCATGCACTTTAGATTCAAACACTGCATTTTTATGTATTAAAGCTATGAGACTGGATCAGTATCTAATATTTTTTGTTTTTTGCCATAAATGCATCTATACATTGAATTCATAGTTCATTTGGTCAGCCAGCCTTAATGAGACAGAAATGCCATTATTTTTTTAAACATGTTTTTTTTATTTAAAAAAGATCTGAGAACAAGAAGCTTTCACAAAGGAAGCAATCGACAAACAAAAGCAACAGAACAATGCAACAAACGAGACATAAAAAAACAGCAGAAAGACGTCCAGAAAATCAAAAACAACTTTTAAAACCTCCAAACAGAAAATATGTGTCTAGTTTTCAGTATGAAATCTGCATATCATCATAATACTGTCTCTTTTCTGTCTTTAGAATATAAAATATCTACATAGAACTCATATTTTTTGGATTAAACTAAATGTTTGCTACTGAATATCTTCACAATGAAACTGTCAGAGATTTCAAAGTATGTCTTCACTTTACAGTCGAAACTTTTCCGCTCAGTCTTTGGTTCAGAAGATGTGATTGAGGAGACGTTCTGAGCTACACCTCAGCTTGTGGCACTGGAGGTTTGTCTAGTCTCGTTGGGGACATATAAAAAAAGGAGGGGCAATATAACTGAAAAATACTATTGCTACCTAACAGCGAATGTATAAACATGTATTTTTTCGATGTCGCCTCTCAAGAGATACAGATTACAGATACTTTTAACTTATATTTACTCTGTGTCTTGTAATACTTTAGGCAACTTGAACTCCCATCTTTGCACGTGCTTTTAATGAACAAGTTCCTGTAAATTTCCTCACCCAAAAACAAAAAAACCCTTCAGCAATCACATATATCACCTTCTCCAAAATAAGATAAGATGAGATAACCATTGTTAGTTCAACATGTGGGAAATGTGTTTATTATAATTATTATAAGACAGGATGCCGAGTAGAAAATTATTTAATCAAACTTTGCACCTAGATAGAGTTAAAATGAGAAGTTTAATTTAAAAAAAAGAAGCTCATTTTGTTTTTAGTTGAGACAGTAGCATGTTTTTCACTTTGTTGCATCACATCGTTTTTTAAAAGCACTCTAAGCATTTTGGAAGCTGAGAAAACCAAGAAGTAACATCTTTCTTCTTTCTTTTTTAATATACCAGTTGGGCTGCTCTATGTTTCAGGCCCACCTCTGAAATATTTTTCAGTTTGTAATGCATTGATTATATTCAGTGGGTGGCAGGTCTGCACTTCAGGAGTAGTTTAGTACTCGGTCTGTGACTCTGGAGCTGTGCTGCTTTGTTATTGTGTTGCTGAAATAAACCTGGCAGTAAAATGTGACTCTAAAACCTGTAGATATGATTTAGCTTTATTCGTGCTTTGGTACAATTCCATATTTGGTTGTTCAGATCATAGTATAGTTTCCCACTACACCTTTGGACAATTACTGGTTAATCTAACCCTACTAAATGTATGTCATTGGACTTTGTGAGGAAGCCAGAGTAGCAGGAGAGAACTGACACATATACGAATGTGCAAACCCCCCACAGAAAGGCTCCAGCTGGATTCAAACCCACAACCTTCTTGATGTGAGGCAACATTGTTAACCACTGAACCACTGTTCTGGAGTGTCGCCCAATAATCATTTATTCACTTTCCTTTAGCTTTGATGACAGCATCCTTTCACAACTTTTGGTGCACATAATATTGCTGAATGTAAACCCCCATTTTTATTGACAGGCTGAAAGTAGCAGCAATGTTCATGAGCGGTCCTGAGGCCACACACTGACTTTCTCTCTGGATTCTCTGGATCTTTGTGCTGTGAATTATGTATTTTATATCAGTGTTGAAATCACCACATTCTTGCAGTTTTATGTTAGCCGGTTATCCCGATTAGTTCTGACATCTTCTTCCTCTTGGTTGCTTTACACAAATGATCCAGTCTTTTGTTGCCACCCTTGTCCCAGCCTTTCTGGAATTTGACAAGACATTTCAGAATGAGCTCTTTTTTTAACGAAACACTCCATGCTGTATTTTTTTTTCACGTTTAGTACATTGTAAAACCCGTTTGGGAAATTAGAGCACAAATAACAAATGAACATCCTTTGTTTTTCACTATGCTAGGTATTGAAAACAGAAATAATGCAGCAGTTTTACGGCAAACTTTTGAAACATGCAATCATTGTAATGTCTTTCTATTATTATAGCATCTCTACCTTACAATAAAAAGTGCCTTTAGGTGACTGCTGTTGTTATTTAGTGCTATATAAATAAAAGTGACTTGAATTAAATCTCATAAAAAGCTAATGAAGTGAACAAATGAACAATCAGGACGGTAATAAGCAAATATGCTAATTTGGACCCCTTCTTTCCATCCATCTTGTTGATTTACGCGCCCCAAGCTCTCCTGAATGTTTTCACCTTAGAACATGGATGAACCTCAGAGTGGATTAGTGGTGGGAGTTAACAGAGGACTCAGTAATTGGTAAAAGAAACAAATTTTTAGGGTTAAACATGCCTGCTGTGACCCAGTCTGTCCTGCAGAGAACATTTACCCAGGCAAACAGTGGCCTCTCCCTAGCCCCCACCTTAGCCCCAACACACCCACCACAGTAGCACCCTAGGAATGAAAAGAGGAGCACTGATTCAACTCTCATCCTCTCTGAGATTAAATCATGAAATCATTTAGTGTTTGTGTGGTCTTCTCTGGGACGTGGGGAGAAAGGATGGACCGGGCAGAGAAAGAGAGGAGCTTCAGTCAGTGTGTGGGAACCACATAGGAAGAAATCCCTGGCTGATCCTGGCCAAGACACTTTGTTTTTCTCCCCTCCTCTCCCACCCCTTCCCTCCCTCTCTTTCTGTCCATCCATTTTTTGGGGTTTTCATTTTTATTCATAGGGTGGTCGGGGTGGAGGGAAGGGTGTCAAGAAAGCAGGGGGCAGTTTGTGTCTGTGTGTGTGTGTGTAGGAGGAAGGGATTGTTCGTCGGCCGATGCCAGTGGAAATAGGTGCAGGCCTCAGACCAGGCCTGGCAACAATAGCCACAGTGTTGTTTGGGTAGTTGCGTCCAGGACTCTTGGACATTCTTCCCATGTCAGTATAATCACTACTGGGAGGTAGCTCCATTACGGATTACCATATCATTAATAGTATCCATGACTTTTGTTCAAAGGCTACTTGTGTAATGTTGCCTTGTGGATGACGGCTAATCCGCTGAGCTGCAGCTGTAGGAAAGAAGAGGGGTAGATCCCACCATCAGTCTCTCTCTCTCTGCCTCACACACACACATATAGACACACACACATGCAAACACATATAGAGGCATCTCCCTGTCTTGGCCCACGGGGATCAGGCTGCTGAAAGACAGATACAAACAACAGTCAAATACAAAGTTCCCCCCATAGCGAAAAAGAAACATCCATTCTACACTTCCCAACTGATCCCCTCCTTAAAGCCAAAGACCAGGCCCCTGCCTCCACCACCACCAGCACCATCATCTCCCCCTCCTCCCCTCATCTCCCCTGTAACTGAGTTGGCTGTCATCCTCCCATTAAAGCCCTGCGCTCTTTAGCGCAGCCTTCCTCTCAGATGGTGGGCCAGATTAGGAGGGGAACAATAACAGTTTTCAATGTAAAATGTGCATCTTGTTAGTCTTTTTTCTCTCCTCGCCTATCTTAAAGAGCGAAGCGTAAGCAGCCATTCAGAAAGTTATCTGTGGGTGTTTTCTCTCCTCACACACCGAGGCTTGTTCTGTCGTTATTTTAATCCCCCTGTTTTTCATTCGACTGCTGGATTTTCTGTTTTCTCAGCTCAGATATCTCAACTCAGCACTCATTTGAACTTTAGCGAGATTTGAAGTTTCACACTGATGTGTCTTTATGTGTTAGCACCGCCTACAGAGATGCTGTGGGAGTCTCTTCACATGTTTTAAAGCTTCAAATTCAAATTTTCTGTTTCTTTCTGGCAATTTTAAAAAGTGGTTGGAAAACAAAAGTAACATATATTTACAATAAATCCTTAACGTTGCTATGATTATTTTTGATATCTTTAAGATGTATTACTATTAAACCAAGCGGCTTGGTTGTCACTCTGAATAAATCCCAGCTCGTCTTGAGAAAGCAGAGTGTTCACCAGTGTTGGCAGGAAGAGCTGCCAAGTCTAAGTGCAGTAGATACCCCTCAAGCCCTTGTTGTTTTCCTAATGGGTATTAATTCTGCGCAATAAAAATAATCTTTTTTGTAACAGAGTCCTGCAGTGACAGTGGGTGTTCAGAGCGCTGACATTAAGCTGAACTCACAGAAGTCGCATGTGGACATCAAGCTTTAACATCAGTGGCTTGTAATAAACTGGAAATTCAATCTTTATGCAAAACAAAAAGCTCTACTGTTAAAAATGTGGGAATAACAGCATATATTATACGGACACCAGAGCAGTCTTCTACTGCCTCCCTGAAGCAGTGAAAGGTTTATGCATAGCTGCTGATACACATCCCAACAGAGATAAAGTACATGTGATTGAAATTATAGGTTGGCTAACTTTGATTCATTCAACGCCAGTATAGGTACAAGCAAAATGTCACTGTCTTATTTTTAAAGTCAAAAAATATTGTGTGAGGTTAAAATTAAAAAGACATCTGTGTCATGTGTTGTTTATGTCACTGAAAAAAGGTATTGCAGAATTTCAGCGTACTAACTGAGAAAATATTTTGACATTTTATATTATATTTTGAGATAATCCTGTGAAAAATTCGCTTACGGAAGGAAAACATTTCTTTTCTTTTTTCCAGTGGAAATAGTGTCGTCGTCACAGTCGTCACAGTGTCCTCAAAGCTCCCGTTCTCGGTCTTAATGTGGTTCTTTATTGCATGTCACCCGCTCATACTCTATATATCTATATTATAATAATTATTGTTATTGTGTTTTTCTCGTTCTGCAGGGTGTTCGTGTTGTGCTGCATCATGTTCCCAGTGTTGGACACGGGTGTCCTGCTGTGAAGGTCAGGGTGAGGTCATTGGGGCTGTGACTGTTTCACCCAGCCGCCACGATGACCACTGATTTTTAACCAGTGAGATGTTGAGATGTTAAATTCTGATTATTTTCATTCACAATATTGTTTATTATTTAAAACATTTACAAACACTTATCTTGTTAATATGTTAAAGTCTGTCCCTGCGATGTGTATTCAGAAGCAAGCTCTCCCCCCCCCAAAAAAAACCTTTCACTCTGTCCCTACTATAACTTTCACACGAGAACATTCATTTGCTCATTCACTTTGAACACATGCACTCACTTGAGATCAAGTTTTCCACCCTCTCTGGCTGCCAATCTCATTTCTGCTTTTTTTTTTTCTCTTTCTCGATTGGTTACTCAGATCGTGACCTCAGAGCCTGACCCGAGCCCTGGGGTCCCCTCTTGCTGGCCCTGTGCTTGCCCCCAGGAGCAGCTAAATACAGAGGAGCAGCCGTCATCTTACCGGACAAAAGGGCAAACATACCATGCTCACCCCTCATGAGTCCAGCCAAGCGCACAGGGAGCACATTAGGACCTCTGGGTTTAATTTACCCTTTTTTTTTGCTCCTGCAAAGAGTCGACTGAGGCGTCAAGTTTGTCAGGTGCCTCAGCTGTGACCGTCTGACCACATCACACTCTCACACAGCCCTTCAGATTCCCAAAGAGCCTCATGCTGCACTCTCCTGATTCACACTGTCAGGTTTCATGCTTCATGCTACTGAAGCGTTATGTTTGAGAAAGATTTCTGGGGCAAATGAACCGGTTACAACTTGCCGGCTTTCCCGAAGAAACCCTAGGCGTGAATACGGTCTCACGACTGTGGTGTGATTGAAGCTGAAAGGACGGATCTCCCCTTTCAAACACAAGAAGGGGATTCCAGTGGTGCTGGAGATCTTGAGCTCTACTTTCAGAATAGAGACAGCACGATAGCTTAGCAAGGAAATAAAAAGTACAAGTTTATTACTTAAATTACAGACAATCTCTGATTTTAAGTACAAAAAAAAATCACTGCTAGTTTTGCTCTATTTAAACACACAAAACTTAAAAATATTTAAGTGGTTATGTTCAGATTGTTATTTGAATCTTTGTGTTGTTATTATTGTTTCCAGCACATTCACATGTAGTTTGTAAACATGTTTATTTGTTTGTTTTTATTGTATTTTAGTTATATGGCATTGATTCAACAAGGTGCTGAAAAGATTCCTCAGAGATTTTGGTCCATATTGACATGATAGCCATGATGTTAATCTTCTGTTTCATCATATCCCAAAAGTGCTTGGGCTGGATTATTGGTTTGAGATGTGGTGACTGTGGAGGTCGCTGTCATATTCAAGAATCCAGTTGATGATTTGAGCTTTGTGACATGCTGTGTTATCCTGCTGGAAGCAGCTACCAAAAGATAGGTACACTGGTCATAAAGGGATGGACATGGTCAGCATCCAAGTCTGACCCGACCATTCAAATGTCACAGCAGAAATCGAGACTCATCAGACGAGGCAACATTATTCAAATGTTCTTTTGTGCAGTTTTGGTGAGCCTGAGTGAATAGTAGCCTCAGTTTTCTGTTCTTAACTTGCAGGAGTGACATCCAGGTGGTCTTCAGCTGCTCTAGCTGCTACTTCATGGTTTGTGCATTCAGAGATGCTCTTCTGCATACCCTGTAACAATTGTAACAAGTGGTTATTTGAGTTGCTGTTGCCTTTCTATCTCTAGTGTTTACAGAGAATGGTCTGAAAAAGAAACAAGATCCAGTGATGACAATTCTGTGGGTAAAGATGCCTTGAGTATGCCAGAGGTCAGAAGATAATGTCCAGACTGGTGGGAGCTGATGCTTTTATGGGGAAATCCCAGTATATCTGCAGACTCCAACCAGTCCCTATGCCACCAACAACCATAACATGTTTAAGAGTCTATCATATATAATTTGCACTGACTTTAATTTCAACTGATATGCGACTGTTTATTTTCTTTATTTCCAATATTTTTCAATGCCAGTCTCAAATATCAAGTTTAAGTAAAGAAATAAAGGAGTCAGGAGAAAACTGTGTGTTATAATATTATAAATACTTGTGGCCTTAAATATTTAGGTTAAGATTTCTTTAACATATTTTTCCAATATGAATAATTTATGGATGTTGTTATTGTTGTTAACTTAATGCCTTTAATCTTTAACAAAAAGGCCTTAAATTTTAAATTATGCCACTCCATTGGACGCCTTGTGAAATTACTCCCACAGTGTTACATTTGCCAGGAACCAGAATGACTGGTGCTCATTGTCCAACTACCATGCAAAATTACCTGATTTATCTTGAGCACTTTCCAATGTCACACTGTCTGTGCTCATGACAAAAGTGCCCCTTGTTGTGGCACACCAGATAACTAAACCCTCCCTTGTGAAACACTCAGCACCGATCCAAAACGCACTTTCTCAACCTTTTGTCCTCCAAAAACAAAGAACTGCACTTTCTCTTGGCAAATGATGCCTTAATTGTGCAACTTAACAAGCTTGCTCCTTTTCTCCCATGAATAACAAAGAGTTTGATTCAAGTTTGTTTCTTTTTCTTTCTTTCTTTCTTTCTTTCTTTCTTTCTTTCTTTCTTTCTTTCTTTCTTTCTTTCTTTTTGCTTGTTGTGTTGTTTCTATTGCAGTGTACTGCTGCATGCAGGTTGGGGTATTCCCATGCAGCCATGTGGCCGGATATGTTTCAGACTGCAGCAACTGCGCTGTGCTGTAAACTAGAAAAACATTACCAAACAACAGAATGACACAAAGCAGCAAGAAAAGCAAGGGTGTGACTAAAACTGTGGTGCACAGTGGGATATTTTGTACAGTCTTCATTATGTTTTCATTTATATCGGAGATGTCTTTGACCCTTCGTTGCTCCCTCTCCTTTAAAACACTGCCTCCTTTATCACTCTATTCATTTTTGGCTCAAATATCTTTGCTCTAAATGGTGGTAGTGTTGAATAGAGTATCTCCATGGATTTGCATAATCTGATGGCATTGCTGGTGTGCACATAGAGGGTTGTGCCAAGTGCAAAAAGGTGAAGCCCTCATCCCTTGGCAGGGGGCAGAAACAGCTATGAAAACCCTCCTCCGACAGGATGATAGCAAGTTTTATTTGTTCTGCTTGCACTCATTTTTTTGCCCATCTTGTGCAAAACATACGCTTTGCACTTATTTAATATGTGTACACACACCCTCAAAACCCACATGATCAAATCAAATCCTATCACTTTTCACACTGGCTAAAAGCTCAGCAAGGTCCTCTCGCCAGAATCACTCCCAGACAATCTAAAGCAATTGATAAGTGCCCCCCCCCCCCCCCCCCCCCCCCCAAAAAAAAAAAAACAGACTCCATTCATGTCTGCAGTCGTCTTACAGTGGCTGTCATTCTTTAGACATCACTGGTGCCAAGGCAGTGGGATGGCTGCCTCTCTCTGATGGGAAACTGTTGCTCATGTGCTGTGTTGGCTGCCAAGTTTTGGCATTATTGGTGAGGAAGGGGTGGGGAGGGAGAGGGTAGGGAGTGGGGGGAGTACAGAAAGGGGGCCCTTTAAACCCTGTGAGATAGTGCTATCTGTTGTGGGAATGATCTTCATCCCTTTCCCCCCTTTTCTGAGACTTAGGGCTCTTGCTCTCTCCCTCTCTATCTCTTGCTGTTTCTGTTTCTCGCACTCACTCTCTTCTTCTGTCTCCCCATTTCACCCCCCTCCTGAACCCCTCCCCCTCTCCCTCCCCAGTCTGTCTTTTCATGCTGTAGATCAGACAACCATCCTGAGGTGAGCTGGCAAAGATCCGATGCCACTGGAGCACTTTGATTATCAACCAGCACTGACTGTTGGATTTCTCACAGCTTGGGTACTTCTTTGGCTTCACTCCCAAAGTATGACTGTAACCCTCCTTCAAGCACACACACACTCACACACACACACACACACACATACAAAGACGCAATGCAAATGCAGTACAACAGGAGATGTTGTGCCCTGAGAAGCTTAGCTAAGCTTGACTTTAGTGCAAAGATCAAACAGGAGCTTTGAGACACATATTGAGCGAATCAGCATTTAGAATTTCCAACCTTACCAGTTTATGGCCTCTTAAATGAAAAGTTATGTAAATGCACATTTTCTGTGTCTGTAAAATAAATACAAGTGGCTTATTTTAGCCTGATATTACGATTACGAGGGTTAAACAGTGCCTGTTTCTTTCTGAAAGTATCATGCTGTCCATGATCTCTTTGATCTGAAACTGAACTATAAAAACAAAGAAAGAAGAAAATCACAGGTTCATGCTATTTACATTGGGAGAAGATTTATTCGCTGAGAGCAGTAAATTACTCCCCCACTTGTTTCTGCTTCCAGCCTGGAAAAAGAAAACATTATGCAAGGCTCTATTGCCATTGTGCAAGTGTAATGAAATTAAGGCAATACTCCCTCACATGGTGCAAAAAACCCACCATAAACACCACAAATATAATGACAAAATACAATATTTAAATGGAATTTACAGACATATATGGACCCATACATGACAAGTAAAAAGGTTTAATATGTGCATAGATTCATATACACAGACACATGTATTTGTGTGCATTCACACATAGACACGCAGCAAAGCAGTAGCTATTCTTCGCACTGTGACACTGCAACAGCTCAGCACAGAGACAAAGAACATCTTAACAAAACAATAATTGAAACACGCACACCAACAAAACAAGGTCCTTCCAGCACAAACTGTGCCCAGTGAGCAGTCAATTGTTAAAGCGCACACATTATAGCAGAATTCATTTGATCATTTTTACCTGGGATCAGAAATCCTTTGAAAAATTTATTTTTTTTATCTTCATCCATTTTTACCAGCTGAGGCGTTTATGCATTCTCACCGTGTTTGTTCTGTAGTAACAACCAAACACAGTGTGTGCTGCTCTGTTTCAGCCATCCATTGTAGACTATACTGCTGGGAAATAATAGAAAAGGCACAATACCAAAGCCCACTGTTTTCATTTCTGAACTTTAGAGGTGGTCAAGGGCTTTTTTAACATTTGCATGTAATACTTTTCCTCTGTTAATCTAAAACAATTGCAAGGCTCAAATAAGCAGGCTGTTTGCATCTTTTCATCTGGTTCTTCTTACGGATGTGAATAAAGACATTTTCCAAAATTTTCCAAAATTTTTCCCTTAAGATGAACTGATCTCTAATCATGAGTCATGAAATTTCATTTTCATTTTCTTTCTCAGACTTTAATTGAATGAATATTTCTATTATTTAAGAAGAGAAGAGGCAGAATATAAAAAAAGAAAAGAAAAGAAAAGAAAACTGCAGAAAATTTAAAGAATTTCTTATTAGTTTAGATGATGTTTGGCTATTCAGATAAAGATGAATTCTTCCACCACTGCTCCTTAGTACAGTCATTATACACAATTTTAACTTTTACATTTAAAACCTTGAAAACATGATTTTACAGAAGCAAAACTAATTTTGCAATAAATTTTATCTTCAAAATAAATTTAAGATAAAAATGAATGAAGTCTTTTAATTAAGCATTAATAGACGTTAGGCATTAAAGCATCACAATGACAGGAGTAGCTGCCCAGATGCTTAGCTTAAGGAGAACTTGAGACCTGCTTTTTCAAATGATGCAGGAAAAACTGCTACACATAACAGTACACAACCAGCAGAATTATAGTGACTGTAACATGTATTCAGACAAAAAAAAGTCATATCACTCTTGATGAAGAGAAGCTGGCTGGTGTGCAAAGAGTCTTGTCAGTATAAAAAAACTGCAAATGTAGTCTTGGTATCTTTTACAAACAAAATCGGAGCGAGTGACGAATTGTGTCTCATGTGTCTTGCATGTAATGCAAATCCATTTCTCAGAAAGTGCACAAAAAGGAGTTGCAGTTAAAAAGTGTGTAAACGGATGAATACGCAGATCTTTTTAAGGTTTATCTTACTTTATCTTTATAAAATACTTTTGTCTTTGTCCCGTAGGATGATAAAACTCCTTTTTTCTCCCTTATGAAGTTGCCTGACTTCATTCTCCTCAAAGTTCAACTCTAAGATTTAGCTCTGACGGTGAGGTGCTTTGATATTCCCATGATGAATAATTTTATGAAAGAGCCGATTGTTAATGTTCAGCCTGTGATATTAATGCTAAAATAAAGATTCTCTAACTGAAGCTTTACCACCGCGGCTCATTTTTACATGACAATGAATGGTGAATGGTCTGGAGTCTGTTTTTTATTCCTGCTCAATTTATTATTATTCATGTGAGGTGCTGTGGCTAAATCTTTCTCATCTGGTTGAACATGAGTCTTTCTTCCTGCTAGAGTCAGGATTTAAACCAATATTGAGGCTGCAGGGATCCAAGTATTCCTTGAAAAGCTTTTCCTCTTTCATCGTATTGTTACTTTTCCATCTGCGTGGCCACTGTCTTCCATTTCTTTCATTTGCTCGCTTGTTGCTTGTCTTTTTGGTCAGAGGCTGGTTAATGTGGGTTTATCCAGCCATCCAGGCGATTAATATGGGCTTATCCAGCCGTCCTCCACCTATCCACTGAGTAATGATTCGCACACCTATCCAGCAATTTTAACATGAAAACATGCACATGAAGACACCTACCCACCTCCTTTTTTCTCTGTCAGTACCACATCGGAGGGCAGATGCCTAAAGTGGCAAAGGGGGTAAGCTACGTGTAATAATTTCAGCTTTGCCTATGAATTAAAACAGAGAGAAAGGGTTTACTTGCTCTCCTCTCAGAGAGAAACTTTGATTTCATGGTGTTGATTATTTTTCTTCGCAGTCACTCAAGGATGAAGCACAAGGATTCATCAATTGTTCCCCTTCCAGATGCACCACAAAGGAGCTTCTTGGTTTGAAAAAAACAACAACATGTGGTTTCCCCCACTCTTTCTTTCTTACCTTCTTTTTCAGAAAGTAAGAAAGAAAGGGGCCTGAAAGCACTTTGTTCCACTTATTGAGATGTGGCAGTCACATACAGCAGACGCAAGCTTGCCAAAAACAAGTTCTTACTCTGTTGAAGGCAAAGAAACCTACTGACTGTAAAAATTGATCAGCGCAATAAAATTGTTGGTTCTATGTTGCTCTGAAGAGGCAACAAATGTCAAATGTAAATAAACAGAAACTTTCTAACTGTGGCAGGTTTTCTTTTTCCTGCATAGCATCCTTCTTTAATCCTGATGAATAAAGATCCTCATTTCCCTAAATATATGGAAACAGGAAAACTTGGCTAAAGTTCTGACAGGATAACTTTTGTTCTCTTACAGACCCCTGTGATCAATAAAATGCAACTTTTGATTTAAAAGTATTCACACACGCACATTATCTAATCTTTTTAATCAGATGTCTAGGCTTGTGTTACTCATATTTGAACTAGAACATTTGTTCTATAGAGAACTGTTCATCATGGCCAGCTTCCAGTAGACGTGGCATCCCTCAAGGATCCATTTTGGGTCCTCTTCTGTTTTCAGTTTACCAGTACCCCTCAGCTCTGTCTTTTAGAAACATAATATTTAATAGCACTGTTATACAGAAAATATTCTATCTGATTGTAAGTGACAGTGACTATTCTGTGAAGAACCTCTTGAAATGTTGTAATGATTTCAAATAGTCTCAGGTAAATTTATTTTGCCCCAACCCAGCCTCAAAATCACTGCCATCAAGGCCCTTGGTCTTAACTGTAGATGAAAATCATTATGCTTTGTTGTTGACTTTGAACAGTCAAATCAATAGTGTTGTGAAGAACAACTGCGACTCATACTAAATTAAAGCCAGTTTTGCCTCTAGCTAGCTTAGAAAAAATTATCCAGGCCTTTATCACCTCTTGGCTGGACTATTGTAACTCCCGGATTTTATTATTCCACTCATTTTCAATTGCACGTGGGTCAAAACTTCTTCCATTTTACCTCATTTACACTGAGTAGCTGCATGGGTCCAAGGACACTGAGGTCATCCTCCCAACAGCTTCTCTTAGTGTCACCTACTCACCTAAACAACTAAAGGAGAGCATGATTTCTCTAATATTTCCATCTGACATGAGGACCTGTCCAACAGCTGGATTTGAATCATTTTTAAAGGCATACGTATTTTATATTTGTATTTAGTCATGCTTTGAGGTCAAGGTTTTGTCAATCACACTGCATGTCTTTTTACTTCTGTTTTAATAAAGTTATTGTTTGTTCTTTTGTGATTCTTGTAACACACCCAAAAAAAGAAAAGATTCTAGGTCTGACCAACCGTCTCAGCCGTGGGCAAAAAGATGACAGTCAATAAAATTCTAAAAGATAATTTATTGACAAATAATCAAAAGATAAAACAGTCCAGTGTCCCATTTATGAATCAAGTAAAACACACAGTCCCAAGGCCAGAGCCAGTTATGCCACACTGCCAGTTGCACTCCACGTGTTGCCTTCAACAGGGTTAGAAGTTGTCCTCTGAGACCCACCACCCTGCAAGTATATAGCCAGTGGTCACTCCAGCCTCTGCAACTCTGCTGCCTTTAGGCTGTGGCATATAATAGGCCCTGGCCTGCACAGAGAGACAAAATGACACCTTCACTATAGAATTCATAGCGCAAAACCCATCCATCCCAAACATAGACAAACACAAACCATTCACTCATCACAGGCAGACGAACACATACATACCTGCACATAGAGACAAAAATGACACAGCAGTGTTTGTAATGTGGGCTATAAGTAGACCAGTCTATCAGTGCAATCAAGTACACCTGCCTCTAATTAGTCCAACCCCATTCCAGCCATTGGCTCACCAAAAATGTGACACACACACACACAACCACTCCCAACCCAGTGCAACTTCACACAATAATATGGAGCTGAATTAACACAGGCACATTAGTCTACCACGTTACAATTTTTCCAAGGTTTTTTTTTTTTACTCAATTTCTTTTATTATTGCAAGTTTATTGCTATTGTAATTGTTTCTGTGGCTTTCATTGTTATCATGTTATTTGTTTATGTGGGGGGTTTGTTTTGAAAATTTATTTTTGGAAATCTGGAATGCAGATTCATCTGCCTGGAAAACACACTGGGGGTGGGGATTGGGGGGCATCCTGTTGTTTTAATAGTTAATGTTGAAAACTTTTATTGACATAAAAACTATGCTTAAACAGCATGTTGAAATTAATTTAAGTAAGGGGTAATTTGGGGTTTCTTTGGTGCTGGCTTGGTTAAGTCAGGGGTGGGTGGGAATCAGACTCATGTTTACACCCTTATTTGTCACAGCCACAGATCCTAGCCTGGGATTTATACTCAAAGCTATTCTGTGGATACATTTTTCAGTTTAGTTTAGCTCATATCAAGAGCACTTCAGACTTGTGTGTCACCAAGCTCTCTCATGTCCAAATGACACAATTTACTCTCAAATCTACTCCAGTCAAATTTTACTTAACTTTTGTTTAAATATACCAGGAAAAAAAAGTTTGTAGCATGCTGTTTTTGTATACTTCTAGTAGTTCTTCTCTGTTCAGGCAATGTAGGGAAATCACAAACTGCTAAAAATGAACCCTTTCCCCTTTCTTTTGTAAAAGTCTTTTCCCAGAGTTGTGGTTTATCCTGCTATGTCTCCCTTTCTCTCTCTCTCTCTCTCTCTCTCTCTCTCTGTGTGTGTGTGTGTGTGTGTGTGTGTGTGTGTGTGTGTGTGTGTGTGTGTGTGTGTGTGTGTGTGTGTGTTGCTTTATTCGGAGATTTGGGCCCTCTTGCTCACCTAATGTAAGTGTAATGATAACAAAACAAGCAGTATTTTAGGCAGAAATACTCTATTTATTCACAACATTTACATGATCCATATGCATAAATAAAAAACATAAAACAGGGCTATTTACATGGCGTGTTGCGCATTGTGCAAACTAAACGTATTTGCGTGCGTGTGCCCGATGAAGTTGAAATAGTGGTGATCGAGTCCCGGTACCGGCGACAAGTATCCACCGTGCTGTTGTGTGTGGGCAGAGAGTGGCACTGTTGGGTATGAGATGCCTGGACTGCGGGCTGAGCTGTGCCACGAGAAGTGTCCCGGTGGACTCTGTTGGTACACGGAGTCACTGGGGCTGTGGTTTTGGTGCTCCGGGGAGGAATGCAGCTGGCTGAGATATTCAGACGGTTCTGGCATCGCGCCGACAGAGCCGAACACAGGCTCGGTGACCACACGGGACTTTGATTGTAAAAAGGCGAGGATCCTTGCGTACTTGATGTCTTTGGTTTCAGCTCTATCCTCTGTGGTCAGGTAGTGCACCAAGTTCTTCATACACTCGTGGTATCCGTAGTGGAAGTAGTTTGCAAATTCAGCAAGTAGTTCGCCTGAAATTAGCCAAAATAAGTGCTGGTTAGAACCCTGCGGGTGACATGTTGAACAACCACTTCGTGGTTTTTGTGGCTCATTCTGGTGCGTAAAACTGGGCATGCGGTGAAACATACATTAAAAAAATAAAGTCTGCCAAATTTTACACGACCAGCACGTTTGAAGCTATTAACTTAGCTGAGAGGACGATGGCAATGTCATGCGTAAAGTACAAGACTTCACTGACCTTTCTCTCTCCCGCGGGGAAAGTCCGCTGAGTGGAGCGCTCGCAGGTACTGGACCGTCATCTCCAAGATTTCAGCTTTCTCTAGTTTTCCAGAATTCTGAGAAAAAATGAATCGTTAAAATTATTTTTAAAAACATTTTAAAATGTTTACATATATAGAAGACTGGACTGCCCTATTAACTTTTTTATTTGTCATTTTAGATGTTATATAATAAAGCTAGTCAACAATAAATATGCGATACATTTCACAGTACCTGTTTAGCCAACGCCATTGGAACTGTTTTTCCCAGTTCGTTCAGGCAACGATTAATGCGGTCCCGTCTTCTTTTCTCGATGACTTTGTGGGAGATTGGAGTTCTCTGTGAAAACAGGGAAAGAGATATCATGAGTAAACGGAATCGTTGTATTGCCGCCCTTTTACGGTCCTAAACAAGCTATTTTTTTTAGAAAGGAAATCCCACAATTTTCAAAATAATACGAAATAATGTGGAAGAGATCCTAAGAAGAGCTACAAATCCTGGCGGGTTTTGCGCGTCGCGCGCTGTGCTGCTCCAGGAGCGCGCAGCGGCCACCTGCGCTCTGGACAAATTCGTTATCTCTGAGACAAGTAAACGATACTCTGACTATCGTTTAACGAGTGTAACAGATTATAAAGGTTTGTGATAAATGTGTTCACACTGCTGCCACCAGATACTGCCGAACTGCATAATATGGTCTTTCACCTCAACAGAAGTTAGGCTTCTCTTTAATGCGCGCCACATGGAGATGCACAAAAGCGTTTTACTCCTCTAAAGTGAAAAGTCCGGAAGATAGCAGTTTTACACTTTTAGCTGTAGGCTATATAGAGAAGCAAATAATTCCAACAGTGTACTCAAAAGTCTTTAAAAGTGCCAGGTTCCAAATTATTTCTGTCCTCAAAATGCCGAGCGCACAGGGAGCGCATACCTTCCTGTCTTTCATTTTAGATGCCATCAACGAATCCCTGATAAACGTCTTAAAAATGAATTTAGCTCGAAGCTGTAGAGATGTCCTGGTCTGGAAGGTGAAGGAGAAGACTGAGGTTTGAGCAGAAAGCTGTCCTTTATAAAGGATCCATCCAAGGGACTGTCGCATTCATGGTGTAAATTATTCCATGGGATTAGAGACATGCATTGGGTAAATGTGTGCATTTAGGATCAGTTAAAGAAATAGTAAAAATCTAAAGCCATAGGCTAGCAGGGGGGCAAACCTGCTTTGTTAATCCACGTGGCTGTTCAAAAGACACGTGATTACTTTTGGAATATTATTTGCATAGTAACAACCCAGGCGGGAAATAAGAACTGAGCGCTGGGATCGGCTGATCCGGCGGGGCGCACTGTGCGCACTGAAAACAAAGCCGGCGAAAAAAAGAATCGCTTTTTCTTCCAACTCGCGTTTCTCACACGATCGCCTGTTTACAAATCCCAGCAAGCGATCTTAACTCTCATCCAAGCCCGGTCCGAGTTTTAAGGCCTGTCCAGTGTCATTAGAGTAATTAAGTAAGCCTTTAATAGGCTGTTCCGCCAAGTTCAGGGGAGATCTTTTGGAGACGGAGTCCCCCCGTTTGTTCCCGGCGCTTCTCACACGACTTGGTGACACGTCCATCTTTTATGAGAGATGGCAAGCTTTTTGTTTACATTCTTTATTTTGTTGGACTCCTCGGCAGGTGTGTGATTAGCCCTGGCACACGAGCGTCGTCCGCGTCAAGGCCAGCGTCTCCAGCAGCCTCTGGCACACGAGGGTTACCCACCACTGGAGACTCTTTGGAGAGGCTCAATTTGTATCCTATTATCCTATAAGAAAATGTCTATTCACTCGAATGAATAGTTTCATTGGCCTAAATTTTAATAATGCTGTGAAAGAAAGGGAGAAATAAAGAAGAATGCAGCTGGTGTGAACGCGCATTATTCCCCGTCACCTGCAAGATGGGTAGCCTGGAGACCCCTATTCATTTGCCTAATTTCGGTCAACTTAACAAACTTTGGGAGAAATTATACTGCCATTGTTATGAAGGGTGAAGCTTTCTGATCGAATTAACAGCATGTTTTGATCCGGTAAATGTCATTAGAAAGAAAGAAACAATCGCGTTTAAAGGGGCCTGGGTAATGCGCCAAGTGGAGACGCCAAAGCGCAAACAGCACAAAGGGTGCTGGTAAATGCCACAGGGGACTTTTGTACCCTCACATTGCTGAAGTTTTTCTCCCAAACAAAGGGCATTATTTTATACTTGAATACATTTCATACAACAATTGGCTGTTTTCTTCAAACATATTTTCACAGCAAGGTTAACAACAGATTTATTGTGTGCGCTCCTTCTCACAGATTCAAAGTGCTCTCATGCGCCAAAACAGTTTGATCCAGCTCCTTTTTTTTTTCTTCCAATGAGAACGTTTTAATCTCGAAACTTTCACTGTGCTTGGATATATTTGATCCTGTGAGCGATGTCGACGAATTAAAAGCGGCGGAGATCGAGAAAGAAAAGCTCACAAGACATCTGAAGCTTTTGGAGAGTTTTTAGAGCACCATGGAGAGAAAGGCGCGAGCGTGCGGGACGGGGGCATAAAATCCAATTACTTGAGTGTGGAGTTTTTAACACTTTTTTTATGTGTTTGTCCTTTGAAATATTGTGGGACTTGTGCGCTGTTGCTTTTGTAAAAGAAACTGAATTAAATACTGGAAGTTTTTGCTGTCAGACTTTAAACGGCAGAGTTGCGTCAGAAGGAAACCAACTCGTGAGTCGGGGTTTCTCAGCCTAACGGTTTTTGTTTCGTAGTGATCCATTAAATGTATTTCATATTCAGATAATTATTGTTGGTAAAACTTCGAATGTTTTAATAAATGGGATACATATTAATAGTTTTTTGTGCCTTGACAATGAAATCACTCATCTGTCAGCTTTTATCACACCTTTTCTCCTTCTTTCTCAGCTTCTGTAACATTTTTGCAGCAAATTAACTGCTTAACTTTTAGTTTGTTCAGGAGCAAAAGCATTACTATCTTTTTTAGAGCATATTAAACAATCTACTTTGAATGAAATCAAACTGCTGCAGTCTGTACACTCACTGGGCACAGAATCGCGCTTTCTGGGCTGATTTATCTCGTGCGCACTTGCATTCAGTCGCAAAGCAAGCACCTGTTGAACACCACAGAAAGAAAAAGTTCTTACGGCATTAAAAAACAGCAAAAAATGTGTAGATTACTTTTGTATTAGCTAATTTAATTCAATTTACTGAGAAATAAACTCTAATGCGGACTTTTGACACAAGAGCGCATATGAATAAATATGCATTTAAATATCACTCTGTTCCCCTAAAATGGCACAAAATGGCAAGTGGTATAAAATGACATTTAAGAGATCTTAGCGAAAATGTAACACAGCAAACTGAATATAAATCACATGTGAATTCTCTTTGTGAACATTTTAATAAATTTATTGTATATATTTAATAATAGTGTAATAGTGTATGTTTAAAGTGAGCCTATAGTATTCCTAACAGGACACATCGCTCATGTTAAATCCATTTTTTTTTAGTTTTACTTTACATGCAAAAGTAGATCAACAAGATCTGAACATAAATCAGATGATTAAGACTCTTTTTGTATGATAATGTTATATGTTGCTCATGTGTGCATGATCAGTTTTTTCTTGCTAAAATTAACTTTTTTGTACAGTTATATCAGCGGGCTGCTAAAGAAATTCAGTGTGGATGTTCAAATGGTTTCTGTTGGCTGTTCAAAGCTCCAGTTTGCACATAAAAGAATAATATTCACCCAGAGGATCTGTTTTTAAGATGACTGACAAGTATGCCTGTGGGAGTCTGGTGCAATCTTTGCATTTTAGGTTATTTTCTAATCATAATAATTTATTTTTTATTTTATTGCAAATGGCATCGCTGCGAGATAAACCCCCCCACTGAAACACCATAAACAAGCCTCCAGTCACGAAGCCTAACAGCGGCTCAGTGTGCAGCAGTAGCCGCTGTGGACCGTGTTGTCAGGCGCTGCGCTCTGACCCGTGGTGACCTCTGAGGGTCCCAGACACAATCCTTTGGCTTGGTGCGCCACCCTCCGCCTGAACTGCAGCAGTTCACACGGTCCCCAATGAGCCCGTGGAAATGATCTAAGCTGAGTTCAGACTGCATGGTTAAGCAGCTTCAGGGCCCCTTTGAAAAACGAAGACTGGAACTATTTAAGCCGTTAAAGCTAGAGAAGGAAGCTTGTCCGTTTAAATTCAGACTATACCTAAAGTAATATCTGGGCCTTTGTCAGAAAAATGCTATTTAATCATAGAGTAGCAAAGAAATCTGCAGAAATATGTGTGAACGTTGCATAAAATACAAACATTCACATACCTCTAAATTACAGTCTTTTATACTTTGACCTGAGTTTCGATTAGGAGAAACCTTGACTATCATTACACTCTTTAAAGCTTTTAACACTTAAGTCATATTAACACAAGACAAGCATCTGGGACTGTAATATATAAAGTTGAGGACATCTTGTCTCAGAGCGATGCTGTCCAAATCTAGTCCAACTCTCTCTGAAGGGCCTTCCGTTGATACTGACAAAGACCAGAAAGACACATCGCCCATATTTAAAGTCCCACATAGTCATCATCATCATCACAGAGCTCTTCCTTCTTCCTAACTGTGATTCATTGATTTCTTTTTTCATAAATTAGAAAGGAAGGCAGACTTATCAGACTCTGGGGTAACTTCTTGACTTTTAAAACGAAGACTCAAAACGTACACGTTTGGCAACGTTTTGCGTTTACACCGCCAGTTTATCTTTCCATGTCGTTCTGCAGATATCTCCTGCTGAACAGCATGTTTCTGATCAGCAGTTACAGAAGTCTTACATTACTACTGAGCCACAAGAAACTTACAATAAACACATTTTCTCCACAACAAATTATATTGTAATTTTGTCAGAGAGAATTTAGATCCTTTAAAGGAGGCTTGTGATCAAATACTCAACAACAGGAATAATAGCTGCTCTAATGGCAAAAGCGCTCCCTCTTGTGTTACAATCCGGGAAATGCAGTGGCCAGGATCTTTATGCAGAGACGCTGTTCATTATGCTTTCTTTTAAAGACAAATAAACAATATTATAGTGCTCCAGGTTACTGTGGTATGTGATAGATGCTTTCCACTACCAGGAAAAACTCTTTAAAATAAGTTATATAGTCATAAAGTTATATGTCATATATGGTAGTCTGAAAAGAAAATAACTGGACTTCTCAAAGGCATTCATCTTAAATCATTTGAAAATATTGACTTAGATTTGGGATTGGGTTTCTTTGTTTTGTTTTGTTTTTTTGTCAAGCACTCAAACAATTCCATGAGAGTTCAATGGGGTAAGTTAGCTGTGTGGTGTTTGCAGATAAACCTAATGAAGAAACGGAAAGGGTGACTTTTGGTGAATTGTAAACTTCTCTGAATGTAAATACTAAATACAAAGTTGCATTTAGTATTTACTTGGGTTATCTTTTTCTAATATTAGAGTTTGTTTGATGATTTGAAACATTTAAGTGGACCGAAAAAAAAAGTGAAGTACTCTGGTGGGGGACCTCAGGATCAACGGTCAACAAGAATTTTAGCAATACAATGTTAGAGATATTATAATTCAGTCCACCTCTAGTATATATATTTTTTAAAGTTTCATAAAAGTTTAAATTTGCTGTAGTTTAAAAATACTAAAGTCATCTTAAAGAGGCTTTCCAATTCCCAAAGCTGCAAATCTCACAGAAAATTGGATGTGAACGTCGTATCCAAAATAGAAAGATTACATAATGGTTCCCATAATTGTTTGCAGTTTAAGTTGTTTATTGGCTACGGTCTAAATTTAACAAGTGCATACAGCTGTGAAAAAGGTAGAATTTTTCCCTTTCAGATAGTGGCTTGTAGTAGTGTGAAATGCAGCATATGAGTACATATGTAATGTAAATGCTTATCTCTAAACTGTAGTTGGTAAAAATTTGACAGTATGCTTGTTTACTTTGTAGAACTCGGTGCTGTTTGTAAAGCCAGAGTTATCAGAGGTGGTTACGATGTAGGTGAGGGAAACAGGTCACCTTTAACCTCTCTGGTGGTGATATAACAGACTGCCAGTGACTTCATAGCGAGCATTATTGATTCTCTGTTTCAGAGTGTGCACCCTTTTTTTATTGCTGTTGCTGTTTTTCCAGTCTTTGGGTTGGTTCATTGCCTTTATGGATTTCTGTCGTCATAGCTGTCTTAAAATGTGTTTTTATGTCACCACAACGTTAAATTATAATGTTTGTCAAATGACTTTCAGTTTCCTGTTGCAGGTTGTCTAAGGGGAGGAGGATCAGGTTTCTTGATAAGAGCACTTTTGCCTCTCAGTAAGAAGGTCCTGTGTTTTTTAAACTCCCAGAGTCGAAACATGTTAACCAGTGACTCAAAATTGACTTCAGATATGAATCTGAAGCTGAATGATTGGCTCCACGTGTTAGCCCTGACCTGTCCAGAGTACACCCTGCCTGCCACGTATGACAGCTTGGATAAGCTCCAGCCCCCTGTGACTGTGAATTTGATAAGCAAGAGATGTCAATTCCATTTTTAAATTATAGACCACATACACCGCGTTCCAAATTATTATGCAAATGATATTTTTCTCTGTTTTTCCTAAATAGTGGATTCAAATGACAGTCGGCATAATTTTTGAGTCATCGACCAATAGAGTATAATTCAAGTGTTACTGAACAAAACTCCCAATGAAAACATTTTTTTAAAATAAAAAAACTTAAAACGCACTGTTCCAAATTATTACGCACACAGAGTTTCAAAAGATTTTATAGGTTGTAGAGAATTGAAAATGGTCATTTGTTGAATTTGCAGCATTAGTAGATCAATTTCATTGAAATCAAAAGCTATTTCAATCAAAAACATCTTAACAGGTCAAGTTACATATTAACATAGGACCACTTATTTGATAGCAGGTTTACAATTCTTGCATCCATGGAACTTGTAAGTTTTTGGAAGGTTTCTACTTGAATGTCTTTGCAGGATGTCAGAAGAGTCTCCCAGTGCTGCTGTGTGGATGTGAACTGCCTCCCACCCTCAGATTTCTTTGCTTGAGGATGCTCCAAAGGTTCTCAGTAGGACTGAAGTTGGGGAAGAATAGGTACCACACCATGAGGTCCTCTCCTTTTTCCTCTTGTTGTTGTAGCATGAGATGGTGCATTGTCTTGCATGAAGATGGTTGTGTTGCAGAAGACACAGTTCTTCTCTTTCTACCATGGAAAGTGGTCAGTCAGAAACTCCACATACTGTGCAGAGATCATTTTCACACCTTCAGGGACCCTAAAGGGGCCGACCAGCTCTCTCCCCGTGATTCCGGCTCAAAACATGACTCCACCACCTCCTTGCTGATGACGCAGCCTTGCTGGGACATGGTGGCCTTCCACCAGCCATCCACCACTCCATCTGGACCATCCAGGGTTGCACGGCACTCATCAGTGAACAAAACTGTTTGAAAATTAGTCTTCTTGTAGTTCTGGTCCCACTGTAGCCGTTTCTGCTTGTGAGCATTGGTTAGGGGTGGCCGAATAGAAGGTTTATGCACAACAGCAAGTCTCTGGAGGATCCTACACCTTGATGTTCGCAGGACTCCAGAGGCACCAGCAGCTTCAAATATGTGTTTGCTGCTTTGTAATGGCCTTTTAGCAACTGCTCTCTTAATCTGATGTATTTGTATGGCAGAAACCTTCATCATTGTGCCTTTGTCTGCACAAACACGTGTGTGCTCTGACTCAGCCACAAATCTCTTAACATTATGGTGATCACGCTTAAATTTTCATGAAATATCTAAGGTTTTCATTACGTGTCCAAGGAATTCAACTATTTCACGCTTTTCAGCAGCAGAGGGATCATTTTTCCTTCCTATACTGCCTGAAAATTGGGGATTTGCTTAATAATGTGGAATATCCTTCTTTAGTAGTTTTTCCTTTAATTGGGCTCACCTGGCAAACTAATGATCATAGGTGTCCGAGATTGTTTTCAGTGATACAAAGAGTCCTGAGACATAATTCCATCCATGGGTTTAATTTAAAAAACAACTTATTTAATCTTTATGACACTTAAACACAATTTGCATAATAATTGGAACGTGGTGCGGTGCGTTGGAACAGCCGCTTTGATCTTTTGTGGGCCGAGCCAGTGCAACTGCTCTTTCTGTCAGTTTAAAGAACTTAAGTAGACTTTGACTGCACATCCAAACCCTGAGATATTTTAATATAAGAAAAGAACTACAGTTCCAATTAAAAATTCTCGTTCCAGAGTTCTTTTAACAAGATAAAGAGTTTACCTCTTTCCAAAACTAAACATGAAAAACTAGACATGAAAAAGATTTTAGATACCCCCCTCATAATTGAAACAATTTTGAAACTTAGAAAACTAAAACCCTGGTTCTAGTATTTGTTAGTTTGCTAAAGGACATGGTTATTGAGGACATCTACGAGGCTGTAAGTCGACTGCTTTCAAAAAGTTGTGTTTTTATTGTAATGCCTGTGGTGAATTTACTAAATCTGGCCTCTGACACTTGCCCTCCATACAGTAATCATTAAAAACACTAAAACCAACACAGAATTGAATAAAAACTCAACATTTTCAAACAATAAAAGTTAAACCAAAATAAGAAGATAAGCCCTGGAAGCTAACTGAAACTACACCTAATTAAAAAACAAAAAGTCAAAATGAAATAAAAATTAATTAGAAAATACAAAACTAAGATAATTGTGATTGTAACTTTATGTGTTCAAATTGTGTATGTAAGTATATTTTATGTATTCCACTAGTGGCATGTGCAGTGGGACAGTGGATATATTGGAAAAAGATGTTGAAGATGGAAAATGAGGAAAGGCAGCAGATAGAATTAGAAGACTTACATATTTGACTAATGACAAACACATGATAAATGTTCAAAGTACCCTGTTTAAGATTCAAGTGGTGATTTCTGGCTGGTGCTTGATTGTCTGGTTGTCAGGTAGTAGTTGTTAACAGGTGTTCACATAACTTCTTTGAAAAGCTTGTAATTGAGTATTTTTACATTGTTGAATTGGAACTTTTAATTTAAGGTGCCTTCAGGTGCCACCTTAAATTGACAGGACAAATGGAGCTGCAGATGTTTAGTCTATTCTTTAATCAAATGAACTCCCTAAAGGACTGACTGTATATTTTAAGTTGGGGGTGGAAATAACTTCAAATAGTCTCACTGCAGTCATTCACTAAACCTCTAAACACTATTCTCCTGAGTAGCAATTAAAAAAAAGTAAGGGTGTCTTAAAATTAGCTAGTATTCGTTAATTACTCGGTTCGGATGTACCTGATTTCATTCACATGGATGTGAAACGCTCTATCGACCGTCACAACTAACTGACCAATGACCGAACGCCTCTCAGACTTTACGAAAGCAACACGTGAAGCCGCCTCTGATTGGCTGGTAGCTGCACCAGCTGAACAAAGTGTAAACCGCCACTGCCGCCCGCCGCTGCTTCTGCTGCTTCCTCAAGAAACGCGTTAAAGTCTGCTGCTGCAAACAGGTTAGTGCCAACATTTGACTCTTAAAAACCGAAAAAAGGCAGCGTAGCTCTGAGCTCCTCTACCGAGGCCCGTGTGCAAAAGTTAGAGCAGGATGAAGCCACCGAAAGGGCTGCTCTTATTGTTGCTTTAAATAGACCAGACCCCAGCCTCGTTTTGTCTTTTCTCCGCATTATATCTTCGTTTCCGCTAATCTGACGATGAGCAGCATGATATTTAGTGCGTGATCAGAACGAGCTGTTCATTTTTGATGTTTGTGGGTCTGTTTATCAGCGACAAACCCGCGTGTAGGCTGAACGGACCAGCCCTCTGAAAAGAAAACAGACAGGGACACGTAGCAACAGGGATGAAAACGTCACCAACGCCTCTGATGATAATCCTTTTTCTTTTTTTTTCAAAAAAACTTTTTATTTCATATGTATCATTTCTTTATTACTAACATCACTGCTGATAGTCGGTGTGAGCGTGCTACACGCGCACGTCATTGTTAAATAAAGATAAGAAGTGGACAAGGAGTAACAATGTAACTGTTATCTACTGTGGTGGCATCCCGCCAAATCACTCATAACTCCGCCTGTGTGTGTGTGTGTGTGTGTGTGTGTGTGTGTGTGTGTGTGTGTGAGAGAGTGACCAAAGTGGTCCACACCGGATAGTAGTAGCGCGTGCTGCTGTTTCCTCCAATTTCCACTCAATGTCAAAATGTTGGCTACATCTATTTTGTTTAAAATGAGAACATGGCTTTTAGTGAAGCCACCGCCGTGAACTTGAACTGTTTCTTTTTTCCGCTTTTGGAAAGTTGTAAACTTTGAGAATGAATCTGAAAACACGGATTGAGAGTTTAAAGGTTTTGTTTTTGCTTTCTGACCACAGTGTGTAGCTGTGCAGGACCAAGTTGCTGTTTTAAGGATGATGTGCTAAGCAACAGGCAGATATTCCAGGAACTTTCCATGTCCTTACCAGTGACCAGTGGAGCATATCATAGTGACACAATGTCTTTGACGTTCTCATTAGAGATCCACCATTGTAGTTTTCTTGGCCTATTCCAATTTCTGATTTTTCACCTAGTGTGACTTGCCCATAGTGATTTTTTGTGATAAAGACTTATTTAAATGTGACAGGCTTCTGTAAGTTATATACTTTTCTCTCAACACTGAAAGTAAACTGTCCTGCCCCTGGAAAAAAGTTACAAATAACGAATGAACATGAGTTGCTGTACACCCACCTTTACCTGACATATTTTACCACAACTAACAAGTGCAGCAGATTTATTTATAAAAATACATAATTTTTCTGTATTTTTATATTGTTACCAGATAACAGATCATCAACCTTTTCCCTTTTTTTTTATTCCTCTCCCCATAACTGATCTGATCCTTTGCTCATACCGAGGCTGCTAGCCATTTTGCCTTTGTTAGCTTCTTTAAAATGTCCACGTTTAAGTGTCTTTTTAAGTTTGTTGTTTCAGATATGTTTGCAGCTTACTTTAGTAAGACAATGCACCATCTCATGCTACAACATGAGTGAAGAGTTTGCGTGGGACTATTTGCCTGTGCTGCCATGTGTGAGTAATGCATGCATGACCAGCCAGTCACCAATCCACGTTAAGAACAGTGGAAACTGTGTAATTCTGGTTCCTGGCTGGTCAATCAGTGCATCTCAATTTCTTTCTCCACAGCTATTCTGACTGGCCTGTGATTGCTGCCCCTTTGAGATGCAGATGGCCATCATTTACTCTACATTCAATTGTAGCTCTTTCATTTGCCAGCAGATACTTTATATCTTGCCTACTTGTGCTGGAGGACAACATGCATGTTCCAGATATCAAATTAAACATAAGATTGTTGAGCAGACTCACTTTCATGCATATTAGACAAATCAAGCAGGTTTAACAGCTTGTTGAAATGTGAAACATTCGTGTGTTTAGAATTAACTGCAGATATGAGAAAAACAGCAGGTTTTCCACTCAAAAGCTGGACTGTTTCTGTCATTTCCCCTCAAAGGAAAAAAATCTCTCAGACTAGAAGTCATGGACAGCTGGTAGCCGGTAGTTGGATACTTGAGTATTATGAATAAGTTCCAGCCTCTTCTATAAGAAAGAAAATGAGGTGAAAGTGAATTGAGTGCTTAGCAGTCAGTTGTTGGTGTACATCACTTTTTGGAGAGCAGCTCTGATATGTGCTTGTGTCTGAAGGCGTTTTTATGCAAACTTCCTCTAACAGGAATCTCTGGAATGCCGCCTGCTGTTTTCCTCCCATTTTAAACCCAATTTTTGAAACACTAGGTAATGCTGTTGCGGTCATGCAGGGCAGTCACATGAACAGTTACCATAAAGATGCAATCGTGTGGGCGGTTTTAGTACTCAAGTAGAGGAGGAGCTTTCATTAAAGCAAACCCAGTATGTGGCACAGCGTGGTTTGCCATGTGGCCTTTAGTCTTTCGACAGTACCAGTATCAGCCTTTCTGTCTGCTTTGGTGCTAGCAAGGTGGAAGGACTGAGCTGGATGATGTTTACACAACAATCAGCTCTGGCGTGCTGCTTTTGTGGCAGATTGCTTATAAAATAAAATAGTAGTTACATTCTTGGAAAAGATGATCCAAAATCAATAGGATCTTGGAGGATCCCCCTTTTTTTCCTCTTAGCACCTCTTTAATGAAAAAACTGCTAAATGGATTCAAGTTTGCCACAAATCCACTGACATTTCTAGCCCTCCATGTGATCTGTGTTAATTAGCACATGTTAGCAAGCACAACTATTTACCGTGTAAATAGTGCTTGCTAAACTTCAGATTGGCAGCAAATCTTAGCGATTTAAAGGATAGTGATGCAAATTAAAGCATAATGATGCTTTTGGGGTTTTATAATGTAATGTTTCACTGTGAAAGCACTATGTTAGGTTGTTTTTTTGCTTTGCCCCAATGGTGTGTCGGGAGTTGTTAAGAGTTGTGTGACCTTTGTCCTACTTAAGCGAGCTCGTCCTCCACCCTCTCTTTCCCCCTCCGCTGTGTGACCATGTGACTTGGAGTGTGTGGTTTCATCAAGGAGGTTATGACCTGCAATCTTTAGTCTGGTTGTCTTGTGCAAGGTCAGGTCATGTGTCCGAAAACCAGGGTTAAAAGTCACAGTCAGCCAGAGGATCGCAGGACATGACAGACTATAGTGAAGCCTCATACGAGTTAAAGCAGGCCTCCTGTAGCTGTGCTGGGATGTCTCTCAGTGTAATGCTGGTCATGTCAGTTGGTCTGCCACGTTGATCACATAAAAATGGGTGGAGGTCTTCTCTTCCTGTGCGCCTTTCAGAGTGCCCCTCATCTGCCACGCTAATCAGGAAAAACTGGTTTGTCAGTTGCCTTTAGGGTGTGTGAATGCCCTTGTGAATTTATACTGTATGCAAGGATATCTCATTACATCCATAAGAATATATTGACTCCTCTTTTTTTTTTTTTTTTTTTTCTTCTTTTAATCACTTCCTAGGCGCTGTGCTGTGCTTTATTTTCAAACTGTTGAATTACCAGTGAAGTTTTTGGTGTTTCCTCTCACCAGTGAGAAAGCTGTTGTCAAGTTTCAACACATGTTGCATTAAGCCTGGTCTCATCATGAAGAAGTGATGATATCGTGTCTCGGAGTACAAAAAAGTGTGCGCTTTAGTGAGCAATTTAAAGAGGAAAGTCTTTAACAGACCAACAATGATGAAGTGGAGCAGGCACTGATTTATAGATGCGCACGGTGATGATTTACACTGAAATACCATGCTAGTTTCTTTATCTTGGTATATCAGAAAAGAATTGTACTGTTACATATCTCAGTTAAACACAAAGTGCTTTTTAGAAGACCCTAAAATGGGCAAGATGCAGAAGATGCCCTCAGAGATCGGTTTATGATTCACTCTTCTCAGACCATTGCAACCTGACACCACACAGACTTTGCACCAAGGAGCTAGCAGGTTATAACCGTTTAATGTTCGCCTGTATGGACCTTTGTGTTGTCACATGCAACTCCATCAGGGTCTGCGTGCATGTGTGAAAATGGTTTTAGCTACTGTCAAAACCATGTGTTCTCACACAGCAGAAGCAGTGCTTCACTGACACTAACTGATGCTTTTTTATTTCTCAGCTGGACCTACTATTGACCGCATTTGGGTCTGAAAGAGGAAGCCAGTGTGGAAGTGCTTCAAACCTGCATTCTTCCTAATGGCAGGTTATGTGCGTTATGGTCCTATTTTGAGTAAAATAGACAATAAGGGGTATGCTTTAGGGAGTGGCGACTTTGGGATTAACAAGTCCCTGCCATATGAGCGTGCAGCGTCCTTGGTTTCTCAGTTAGTTCCACCGCTCACCTGTGAAGTTTGGTTTCAACAAAAGAAATTTAAACATTTATTTTAGTACAGCCATAACACAACACACGTTATTTAATTTACTTAAAAAAGACACTTACTGTTTTAGTTATACTGTATACCACCCCAGTTCATGTAAAGCTGAGAGAAAGCAGCTGACTTGTTAACATGGGATTATGTTTTATGTGTTTAAAAGCTTAATGTTTAACCCTCCTTTAATAAGGTAGTAATAATGAGATTAAACAGGTTTATCTGATGCTCAACAACTGACTAAGCAGCTCAGTATCACACTGCTTTAAGGTTTCAGATGTCTTGCATCATTCCTCTAAGAGGAACCAAAGCATTTCAGAAGAATTCAAGTATGACTGACCAACTGTGCTTTTTTTGTAGCTTCCTGACTGCGGTAAGAGTGTCTCTTATACCAAACAGCTGTAACCTGCCTGCAAGCTTGAGGCTGTTGCCAACTTATCTTCATGTTCTGTTATGTGTCAAATGAACCCACTGCCCCTCCACCTCTTTTTTCCAGTGCCTTATGTTTGTGGGGTGACTGCCGAGCTGGCTCTGCCATTGGCTCCTCATCCTCCCAGGCCAAGTATGGTTAGTGGGGGGTGGTGGTGGTGGTGGGTGTAGTGGTACCTTTTGCCTCTGACAACTCTTAGCAAAGCATGACACCAGTGTCATGTGCCACTGCTGGCCATCAAACAGAAACGCGTACTCTCAGAGTAGGTCTGTAATGAACACTTGCAAAATAAGATGTGTGAAGATGTCACTCGGTCTGTGCAGCGTGTGGTTTACTGATGCAAATAATAAATTATTGAACCAAGATTGTTAAGTTATTTCTATATAAAACCAATTAAAACAAAATCAGGCTTACAAAACAATATTTTTAAAATATTAACACAACACAAAACACAATCAAATCTCCAAATTTCTTAGGTTTGTATTTTAAAATGTTAAATGATTTTATAAACTCATTCTTAATTTATTAGGTCATTTGGATCCCTGCAGGCTGTCTTGTATGGTAGGCTAGTGTAGGATTTTTGCATCAGTGTGATCTGTAAATAAAGGAGTGGATACAATGACATTGCCTTTGTACCTGATGAAGATCAGTGTGGCATAAACACTGTAATTTAATAAAGGGGTTAGTAGTAAGCGAGACATGTGCATGAGTTACATTTAGTCATTTTTTTGGGACCTTTTTTTTTCTCTGTTGCTCATTAAGGAGTTCAGAGATTTTGAACGAGTTGTTTATCAGTGTGAAACCCAACTTATGCTAATGAGGTCCTATTTTTAAATGTATACTTTACTTATGATCAACAGGTCCAGAAAAACAGCTGTAAAAACGGTGTCCCGTGAATGTTTTGAAACATGATATAAATAAAAATATGGAAGAAACACCCTTCAACCATGTTAATTTTCAGTTTGTCCATCAGAGGGCGCACTGAAATTTCCTGTTTGTTTGGATCACTACAGTTAAATAAATAACTAAAAATGTAAGAAATGTAAACAAAATCTATTTACATTCCGTGTGTCCCAAAGAAAGAAAAATATCAGCCGATATATCAGAATATCACATTTAAATCACAGAATATCGGTGATTTAAATGTGATATTCTGTATTCAGTATCAGTCTTAAAAATTAAAAATGGCTTGAACTCTTAAAATTATTCATATCCACACTGAGTTTTCTTGACTCCATGCATGTCTACATTTTAGCCTGCATGCTTCCTTTACTTTTCACAAAAATCTGCATTCACTTTGTTCAATATAGCCACAACTCATCACACTTATTCGACTCAGTCCACGATTTGCTAGAGCCAGAAGACTTTAAATCCATGTAGAAACTGTGTAATACACTAAATGTCCAGACTCACAAATAAACTCGTCTTAGTTAGCCATCATTTTTTGGAAATGTTATTTTATTCATCTTAGACACGAAGGACTCTGCACATATGGTTTGCACACATTATTTGGTGACTTTGTACATTCTGAGACGAGTGTATGTTGGTGTCGACATCTCTGCTAGATCAGGTCTGTCAACATATCTATCACACAGAATACACAGCATGACATATAATCAGTACGTACCTCTTTGTTCCACAGCTTCATTAGATTGGCTGCTCAGCAACACAAGAACTTAACACTCCGTTTGTGTAGATAAAGACAATGTGTGATAAGATACTGGTGATTCACTCTTGAATAAACATAAATAAAAATGCTCGAATCACTCAGATCAGCTTTCAGTTTGTTCTGAGCTTTTTCTAAGATTACTTTTAAGCTACTTTTACAAACAGACAAATGCACACCTGTGTTCACAAACACAAAAAGCTCACATCAGTAAAGAAACCGGCAATGAGTTTGAGTTACCCGTTAGCTAAACAGTACCTCAGTGAGTGACTTGTGTGGTGTGTGTGTGTGTGTGTGTGTGTGTGTGTGTTTCTGTTTGAAAGGGGCGTGTTTCTGCTATTCATAGTTGTGAGAACTTCAGAGGTCTATTAGAGGTCAGTCTGAGTCCTTCTAATAGCAACTGCAGCAGCACAGGGCCTTTCAAATATCCACTGTGGCCACGGTCTCGACCTTTCTTCAGACACACGCTGTGAGCAGTGAGTAAAGAGATTGATTTTTATTTCTGCCTGTCAATAATCAGTGCTTAGATTTGTGAAAATGTACTTAGCTGCACTTAAGGTTGTCCTTGAGGTGATTTGAAAGAGATGTTATTGCTGCTTCTCTTTTTTATGGTGTTTAAAAATACAGTTTAATCTAACGTTTATGATTTCGGAACCTTTTTTTTTCCTTCCGAGAGGATAAACGGATCCGAACACTTGTAATGAATGTAGCCTTTACTTTGTGGTTTGTTCTTCAATATAAAAATTCTCATCTCAGCTCAGTTTACAGTAGTTATTTGTCATTTAACATGTGTATATATAAATTTAATTGAATCCACAATTATAAGTCAATGACAGCGTCACTGCAGAACTTTGTGCCAGTTGGCAGTGGTTCCATTTGTCACAGGTTTGTTGATAATAATAGAAGTAGGTGAAAAGTCAATTGTTGTTGCTGCTCGCTCATTTACCCCACAGAGGTCAAAAGAGTTAAACAAAGTTCATGTGCTTCCAGCCGCCCAGGCTGATTTTAAAAAAAAAAAAAAAAAAAGTGAGCTGCACAGAAGGCAGCGTGAAAAGTTGTAGCTCTAAATGATTATTTAATGTGCTGCTTCCATATTAACTCGTAATAATTAAAAAAATTCTAGTTGACTATTTTAGTGAATTTAAATAGCTTTTTCCTTCTTCGGGCTTCTCTTATTTCATTTAACATGTCATTAAAAATCAGGCATTCAGCCTACTTGTGACTCACTTTTATTGTTGTATGAATATTTTATTAGAATAGAGCCATATGTCCATGAGAGTGAAGAGCGAGCCCAGCCCAGTGAGCTCATTTCTAAACCATCCAAAGCAGAAAGCTTCTCTTCCTTTTGTTCAGCATCTGCGGTCGCCCATCTTGTTATATTTCCACTGAGGTTTGTGATCAGGAAATGTGTCAGGAGTCATTTTTATTTCCCATGTCCTTGTTGTCAAATGCACAGCTGTTGAATGGGATAGCACATCCTCTTCTTTTTCTTCTATTAACAACATCAGTTAAAAAAAAAAAATTCACCTGCACAATTTAAAAGACAAAGATAACAAATAACACAGTGCAGCAGGGGATAAAGTTGACCTTGAAGCTGCCATCTATTTCATATATGAAAAAATATCATTGTTATGGAAAAACACAACATTTGCACACAATAAATGATCTGACTACATAAAATGAATGTCAGATTACTGAAATGTTTTCAAATGAAGTAGAAGAACTGTGGAAAATTACCTCTGCAAGGGAGGAAGTTAGGAAATAAAGCTGAGTAATCATGTACCTGTGAGGTGACATTAAAGTGAGTCTGCTTAGGGAGATTTCCTTTGCTAGAATATAACTTATAAATAAAGGCACATACTAGATGGATATTGACGTCATAAATAGCAGAAATCTTAAGCTTCCAAATAAAGGAACAGATGCGATATATGACTCTGAACACGATGCAGTCCTAACAAAACACTTCTGTAAGAGTTCTGCAGAGAGCAGCAGGAAACGTACTCGCTCAAACTACATTACAAAAGGAAAGATGGGGATAAATGAAACTATTAATCATTAAGGAAACTGGTTTTAAGTGCAAGATGGCTAACCCTCCTCATTGTATCAGTGGATTTGTTGATTTTTCTGCTAACCCAGCCAGTATGCTTTTTCAAGCGCTTATCAACCATAATTCCCAGGAGCTGATATTTGCGGCATTTCAACAAACGTGATTATAATTTTTTTATTTATTTTTTATATTTATTTTTTTTTATATATATATATATATATATATATATATATATATATATATATATATATATATATATATATATATATATATATATATGAGAGAGAGAGATATCAAGATTGATTGATTGATATATATCTATATCTATCAATCAATCTTGATGTTTTAAACACAAACGTAATTACGTATTTTCATTTTCCAGTCTTCAGTATTCACATTCACTGAAAGAAATATTCACATTTACATCCAATGTTTGACTCATTGTAAGTCTGGTACTCAGATTTTTAAACCACAGAAGAAGAAAAAAAAACAGTTGCAGTGAAGAGTTGGTTCATTACTGAATCACTGAGCTGTGCTGCTGCTCCATCTCTGCGGTGAGCCTCGGATGATTCACTCTTAGTTTATCCTTGAAGCTTTTATTTTGCGCAGTACGTTTTTGTGTTAACGCGTCAGTTTGCCAGAAATAGGTGTTTGTGTCAGAGAAAAGTGAAAGCTGTAGACGTGATATAGTCCTTTTAAAAACATTTGGCTTTTGAGATCGTGTTACAGCAGTTTTACAGCAAATATTAATGTCAAACCTGAGATCACTAGGCTGGGTCGGGATTCATGTGTAGCTAACAGAAGGTTTATAGGGTAAATCATGCCTGTTTTTTAAGCTGATGCTTTAGTTTTATAGAGTACATTTCTGTATGTGTTCCTGTTGTAATGTGAAGGTCAGAATGTATTATTAAAACAACGGTTTAGCCTGGTTTGTTTGATTCCTTATAGCCTCAGAAAAGAGTCTGGCCCTTTAAACATGTTGCATGATGAGAAATGATAAATATTACCCTGGAGCCTACAGGTGGATGGCAGGGTGGTGTAGGTTGGAAAAGCAGCAGCACTAACGTGTCTGAGGGACAGATGGCAGATTTCTTTACAGCTAAAACAAACCACAAAACCAGGGCCTGTGTTTCGAACATGATGTGAGAAAAGTGAGGCCATGAAACTGTTCAGTTTGAGTTGCCAGCATCAAGTAGCTTCAGGCTCTTTACAGAATTTCACTAAATGGAAAAAGTTCCTATTACAGTCATATTATGTGCTAAATATTTCACTTCTCCACACAAGTCTCTGAGCTAAATTAAAACTAAAACTTGAGACCAATGACATTTATTGTTTTCTGTTTTTCTGCAGGTTCACTGCAAAACGACCATGCAGGCTCAGGAGGTCCTGAGACAGCTGCGGATTCCCGAGCTGGATGACTTTCGGCAGTACGTCCGAGGCTTTCCCACCAACGCCCTCATGGGTATGGGTGCCTTCGCGGCCATCACCACCTACTGGTTTGCCACCCGTCCAAAAGCCCTCAAACCACCCTGTGATCTTGGACTGCAGTCAGTGGAGTTACCAGTGAGTGATCTCTTTTTTTTTTTTTTTTTTCTCCAGTTAAACTCTCTGGATTTAGGTTTCGGTTTTACGGTCATATTTGTTAGTGGAATTTCCGAGGTTTGATCCCTTTTACAGTGACGCTGGGCAAAAAGCACTGAACAGTTGACTTCATTCACTGGAAATGTTAATGGATTTTCTCCACAAACTCAATCACAGCTGGCGTTAGTGTCAGTTTTAGGAGTTACAAGCCATGACTTCATCACTTCCTGTTACATTAAAAGTACTAAAATGTTTTTCACACAGTCACTGTTGATGCTGCTGATGAACGGGGCCTCATTGAATGTTGTTTTATTATTTCAGGGTGCACAATGTTGTCACTTGTAGCCCAGTCTTTGCATTGGAGCTCATGAGTAGATAAACGTGTTAAGGGATCATGGCGAGTTTGCTAATTATTAGTTAATGAACTCTGTTTCCTTGCAGGGTGGTGAGCGTGCGAGAAGATCGGTGTTGTGCGAAGACGGCTCTTACCTGACACACTACTACGACGATGCACGCACGTTATACGAGGTGTTTCTACGAGGGCTCAGAGTATCAAGTCAGTGTCTCTCTTGTACTTGCTAAATGTGAGAAATCCCCAAAGACGCTGATGTTGGATAAACGTTTCTTTCTTTTGCAGATAATGGACCTTGTCTAGGATCGAGGAAACCAAACCAGCCATATGAATGGCAGACTTATAAAGAGGTTAGATGGGCACCACGGACATGCCAGTGTGGGATTTTACAACCATCAAAGTGGGAATTTATTTTAAAAACTGGATTTAATTTTATTTTTTGCACAGGTAATAGATAGAGGAGAATGCATCGGCTCCGCCCTCCTTCACAGAGGACACTCTCACACAGGAGACAAATTCATCGGCATCTTCTCTCAGAACAGACCAGAGGTAAAACTTACATCATCCTCTCATGTTATCCTACGGTGTTTCTGTTATCACTAACCACAAGCTAACTGCATTCCTGCGTTACAAGGGCAGATTAAAAGGGTAAATTTATACTGCGGACACTCCTCTTTAACTGAGGAGATATTTGTTTGGTAATTTCATAGTAGATCAGCAGTTTCTGAAATACTGAGATCAGCCCGTCTGGTACTAACAACCATTTCATGCTCAGAGTCATGATGCTCATGTTGAACTTGAGTAGGTCATCTTGACCATGTCTGTAGACATAAAAGCAGGTTGCTACCCTGTAATTTGCTGATTTACATTAATGAGCAGCTGAACAGGTGATCCTTGCAAAGTGTCTGGTTTAGTGTAGACACACTGCACACTTCTGATGGGAGACCTGGTAGAAAGAGTTAGGTAATGACTAATTCATCCATCTGACATAAATACTGTTTGAAGCTGTTATATTGTTAGTCAAAAGGTGTATCAGATATTGAACTCTTTCCAAATTTTCCATTAAGATCTCTGTGACATAAATGATTCTTGTAGCATTACCAAGTTGTTTATTGTTCTTTTTCCTTTTTTTCCACGGCTGAACTCAAATGAATGATACTGTTTCTGTGCAGTGGACCATTACAGAGCTCGCCTGTTACACGTACTCCTTGGTGGCTGTCCCGCTGTATGACACACTCGGCGCTGAAGCCATTGACTACATTATTGATAGAGGTATAAAAAAGGGCACCATCTCACACTAACCACATATCGCCTGCAGCACTGTCAGAGTGCTTTATAAATCAAGGGCCGTGACGATGGAAGATTAAATTAATGGTTCGCTTGGCGCCGTCTGTTTCACAGCCGACATCTCAACGGTGATCTGTGATGTCCCTGAAAAGGCCCGGATGATTCTGGATTGTGTCAGCGGAAAAGCACGAGCGGTGAAGATGATTATTCTCATCGAGGCGTTTGACAGCGACCTGGTGACCCGCGCAAAGGAGAACGGCATCGAGATCCTGAGTTTAAAGGAGCTGGAGGTGAGAATAAGAATCGGATTTGTCATTTTTGAGTTTCACAAATGTTCATTCTTGATGTGCAGAGCAAATTGTGTCATCTTCTGTGTTATGTCTGCACTATAGAGAGTAGTCCCCAGAAAGTTGATTCTGTTCATCTTGACGTAGATTGTCACTGGGAGGAACGTTTCGTCACTCATCCAAGTGACTTCTTCAGTCCCAGCTGACTGCAGGTTTCTTCAACCTTATAAACAGTACATAATGGCATAATGCTCTTTGATTAATTCTTATGACCATTTTCATATTATTGATCAAGAAACTGACCTCACAGCCGATTCTTCAACAGTGGTGCTATTTTCAGTCATTATGCAAATATACTGTTTATAAGGTTGAAGAAACCTGCAGTCAGCTGAGACTGAGTAATGCCTTACCGGGATAATTAAGCATGCATCAAGACACTGTTGAATAGAACTGTAATTTTGTTGCATGCATGTAAAAATGACTGTGAAGGCGACTCTGGTTCGAATATTTCAGCCTGTTTCTGTTTGTGTTTTTGAAACCATCCAGCCGTGTTCGAGCTAAGTAGAAATCAGACCCTTATCAGGACTTCCTGCAGATGTACTAATTTTTGTACATTTTTGTTTCCAGGCCTTGGGTAAAGCTAACCTCAAGCAACCAGTGGTGAGTAGGAACAGCACGCCATCTTTATCTGATCTACTGACAACATGAGTTTTTTTTTAAAGGCTCTTCTTTTAGACTAAATTACTCCAGTGAGAGTCATTGGTGAAACTTCGATGAATTTGCTTGATCAACTGGTGTCCATCTTAAAAAAAAAAGTATTTTAAATGTAATAGACGTATCAGTGTTGCTCTGTGATTACAGCCTCCCAAACCAAATGACCAGGCTCTTATCTGCTTTACCTCTGGAACAACAGGTGAGTACGGGGTTGTTATTGCGTTAACATTTCAGAAATGTTATGTTTTTATGTTATATATCATCATAATTGTTTTTTATTGTGTTTGTTTTGCTTAAACTTTACTTTCAGGATACCCAAAAGGTGCAATGATTTCTCATGAAAACGTAGTCTGCAACACTGGCGCTTTCATTAAATTGACCAAGGTAAACAAACCCACCCACCGGCACTCTAATATTTTCAATTGGTTGATCTCACTGAAACCTTTCCAAACAATAATAACACAGAGGCTCTGGGTCGCCTTCAGGTTGTCATCAGACTGTAAGAAATCATGTATCCTCTTTTTTTTCATGTACTCCTTTAAAGATGCGATAAATGAACATCAAAGATGAGAAAGAAAGGCAACACCTGATTTAAAAAAAAAAAAAAAAAAAAAAAAAAAGAAGCATTAAGTCTCAGTTCTTAATTAAGTTAAATGGCGTTTTGAAGTACACCACCTGTTGTATAACGAATGTAAAGGTAGATTATAGAAAAACAAACCATGTCATTGAATTTATTTGCTAAATGTAATAAAAAAGCCAAAATCTTCATCCATCTTTGTAGAAGCTGATTCGGAACAGTTCAATCAAACATTTTCTTTTGTTCTCATACGTTTTTTTTCTACGTCAGATGGAAAAAAACATGAAGCTGACTCATGGCTCTAATATCCCTGTCTGGCCCCTGTTGCCTCTCCTTGATTCCTCTTTGTATTTTCCTCTGTCCGTCTGTCTTGCTCCCTCGTCTGTCCCGTCCTGTGTGGTCTCGTGCGTCGTCTAGGAAACACTGAAGCCCACAAGTAAAGATGTGGTCATCTCCTTCCTGCCTTTGGCCCATATGTTTGAGCGTGTAGTGGAGGTAAAGTACAGAGTGCTTCACCTGCATGTGTTTTGTGTGTTCCTCTGCAGGTAAACTGCATGCTGAACGCCAATGACATTCACGTATCCTATCTCCCTCTAGCTCACATGTTTGAGAGGGTTGTGGAGGTATGTTGCTTACCTTAAGATGCACAATGAATTTATCAGTGGAGGTAATATTTAGGAGTCAGCAGAGAAGGACTGCTAGTATAATGTATGTGAGACCCCTTAATGCCTAGCGTATAGTATTTGATACATGTGTTTTTGAGTTTTATCAGCAGTGTGAATTATACAATTAAAGGTTTAAAATTTGTGCACTCCTTCATGTTTTCCACAGTTGTCCAGTAGGTCAGATTAGAGTCTTTGGCAGACCGATTCTGGCCCTTGTGCCTTACATGTGACTCCCCCGCCTTAGTGTGTTTAGATGCAGCATTAGTGCCCTCGTGTGGTCAAAAATATCATTTTTAATTTGTCAAAGTTGGAATGAGCAGCATCTTTTCCCCTCCATCAGTATGTCGTACTCGTCCACGGGGCTCGAATCGGCTACTTCCAAGGGGACATTCGACTCTTGATGGATGATCTGAAAACACTCCAGCCAACAGTTTTCCCTGTTGTCCCCCGCCTCCTCAACCGCATGTTTGACAAGGTCAGTTTATGCTGTTTATGTGCTTTTGTGGTCAGAAGTGCCGTTTCTCTGGTCTGCTGCTTTGCACGAAACACGATTTGGATATTTCTCATTGCTCTGCAGGTTTTTGGTCAAGCCAACACGCCACTGAAAAGATGGCTGCTTGATTTTGCCTTCAGAAGGAAAGAGGCGGAGCTTAAAAATGGAGTGGTCCGAAAAGACAGCATGTGGGACACACTCATCTTCAAGAAAGTGCAGGTAAACACGAAACACTTTAAAGCACTTGGAGATGTTACGTGCCACCTAACAATCTTTCAAAGAGCACGTACACTAAAGAGGAACAAAGACACAAAATGGATAAACACGCCCACACATTTGACCTTTTCGTCAAAATTATTTTGTTAAATGAATCTGCAGCGGTTTTTGTGTTGCATAATAAATTAGTTTTGAGTTGACATTTTGGAGCTTTCATGTTTGTTTTGCACTGTAGGCGAGCCTCGGCGGCCGTGTGAGACTCATGATTACAGGAGCAGCCCCGGTATCCCCGACCATCCTGACTTTCCTGAGAGCTGCTCTCGGCTGTCAGGTGAGCCACATTCACAGTCATCTCATCTGTAATTTTTTTTAATACTTTGTTTATGAATATCATTAATAACGTAAACGTTTTCCAGTTTTATGAAGGTTACGGTCAGACTGAATGCACAGCTGGCTGTACCATGTCGATGCCTGGGGACTGGTCAGCAGGTAAAATATAAGACTTTCACTAAATTTTGCAATTTGTAGACACAGTGATGCTTGTAAGAATGAAACGACACTATGACTGCTCTGTCATCAGGTCACGTTGGGCCTCCTCTGCCCTGCAATGCTGTTAAACTGGTGGATGTGGCAGAAATGAATTATCTGGCAGCCAATGGAGAGGGAGAGGTGAGGAATAGGATTCGTCGAATGCATACGGCCATTACGGAGACTTGCAGTCAGTTTTCACACAACCATACATCCCTGTAGAAAAAAGTACTGCTTACTGCTTCTATAGGAATTAAGAGCAGCCAGGTGGTGATATACAACTGATCATCAGAAGGGTGTGAGCACCTCTGTGACACACAGCATAATTAAAAAAAAAAAAAAAAAAGACTGAACAGGCTCGGCTTGTTTTAGAAGGGTTGCCAAGACCAGGCAGCTTCTCCTTTCCTTTAAAAAGAACATGTCGGGTTTGCAAAGTTGCATCTGAACAAGTCGTGAGATCAAACTGTTTGCTCACAATGCACAGCTTCATGTTTGGGGCAAAGCCACACACAGCATATCAGCACAAACACTTCATACCAGGTGTCAGCACGGTGGTGGAGGGGTGATGACTTGCACTTGTTTTGCTAAAGTCAAATGTGAGCCCATCTGTCTGACAGCTGAAGCTCGTCTTTTTTTCTTGGTACATGGCTGTGAGCAGATTTCTAGAGGCCAAAACTGAATTTATTGTTTTAATAACATGAACTTTGTGTAACAGGATCCAGAATTTTTTTTTTTTTTTTTTTAAAGAAAAAGAAGCAAAAACGCGACACAGAATTTAAATGCAAAACTATTATAAACATATTAAAGAACCACAATATGTATTTAAGTGACACATTTCTTCTATAAAACTAACATGGAAATTGTATTATTTTGAAACTAGCCTCAGTGTCCTGAGGTTTACATTATCCTCATACATTTTTAATTCAATATTCTACCACATAATTAGAAGCTTGCCTTAGATACAACAAAAGGAAACCCTTTAAAGGAGAGGCTGTCCTTTAACATTTGAAATCAATGTTGGCTTCAAACGGGGACGTGAGCGAGAAACTATTTGTAAAAACAAAATGTAGCGGGGTTGATATAAAAACAAGAACAACAAACCAAACAGCTTCTTATTTATAATCTCGGTTGTTGTAGGTGTGCGTCAAAGGACCAAATGTATTCCAGGGATACCTGAAAGATCCTGACAGAACAGCTGAGGCTATTGATAAGGATGGATGGCTGCACACTGGTGACATTGGGAAATGGCTTCCTGTGAGTAAAACGGGCTGAGTGGTGATGCGAATGGTGATGATCACTGTGCATAAACCTAAACTTACATTGCTCTTGTGGTTCCCTGCAGAATGGCACTCTGAAGGTTATTGACAGAAAGAAACACATTTTTAAGCTGGCACAGGGAGAGTACATCGCCCCGGAGAAAATTGAAAACATCTATGTTCGCAGCGACCCCGTGACCCAGGTGTTTGTTCATGGTGACAGCTTACAGGTAAGGCTTAAATCTCAGACTTTTGTTTCTTTTTTTTTCTTTTTTTTTAAATCTACACAAATAGTCTGTCTGAAGCATTTGATTCTCATCTGGTCCATGTTGTGTTTTAAAGGCATGCCTGGTGGGGATAGTGGTGCCCGATCCTGACTTCTTACCTATTTGGGCCAAGAAAAAAGGGTTTGAAGGCTCTTACTCTGAGCTGTGTGACAACAAGGTCCGATTTATTACTATCAGCAATCTGAACATGGACTCTCACTCTGTATGCCTGTGTAACATCTTCTGACCTTTTTTTTTGCTTTTGCTTTTAGGATGTGAAGAAGGCAATTCTGGAGGACATCTTGAATTTGGGCAAAGAAACGGGACTCAAGTCTTTTGAACAGGTGACTGGTCCTGTCTAACTTCAAGCACAGCCAGTGCTTCCCACAAACAGACTTCATTTGAACTGAATGTCCACTGAAGTAAATTTGGAAAATAATTTTAGTTTTTCCACTCAAGGAAAATATTGCCAGGAAATTAATGGTGCACAATCACTTTGGTTTTATTTTGAAAGATCCAAACATGTCACTGTGACTGTGCTAATCTCTCATCTTTTTTACATGAAAAAGCACGAGTGAGTCTCTTTCTGGTTTCAGTGCAAGATTTACACTTCAGAGACCCAGAATTTTGCAATATATGCATCCTTAAAAATTATTTGCAGCAATACTTAAGTCAATGTTTGCTCTGTCATTTATCTTTTTTCCCCTCTGCAGGTGAGGGACATTGTGTTACATCCCGAGATGTTCTCTATCCAGAACGGTCTGCTGACTCCAACCCTGAAAGCCAAGAGGACTGAGCTTCGGAGCCACTTCAGAGAACAGATCGATGAACTCTATGCCAAAATTAAGATGTAAGCCAAGTTCAAGGAGTATTATAGGGAAGCCATTCAGAGACAGCCAGAACCAAACAGTGTGCTGAGGGAATCCGTCTCACTTTCTCTGCAAGTGACAATCTTAACAGTTATATGGGGGAAAAGCTTTCAGGATAATTGGATAATGAATTTTAAAAGTGCATTTTATCCCCACTTTGATCAATAATCACACAGATCCATTATCCCAGCTAACACTGGCTAACTGGCAAAGAGATCCGCAGAACCCGCACCAAGTTTCTTGTGTAGTTTATCCAAGAATAAGGGTTAAAATGGCACAGAGGAAGTTTGACTTCTGCTTTTATGTATGACAACTTCACGGTCAGAAAGGTGAATCCTGAAAACATTTCTGCTAGTTTTATTCGTGAGAGCAACAAGAGAAAATCTTTGAAAATACTTCTACAACAGTGACAGATATTAACTATTTATATGCCATGACATTTCATGCTTTGGTTATCTATTTAAGGGGATATTTAATATCATCTTTTTGTAAATAGTGTATCTGCTGGAAAATTTGTGTACAGGGTACCATGCCAGATACTCTGTAGCTTCCCTGCATTCCCATATTTCTCAGTGCTGCCGGCTGAAGGACTTTGATGAGGTTTTTGGTTAACAGCCTACTGAAAATCATGTTGGTTCACAGATTTTGGGCTTTTGTTTTTGGTGTTATTTTTAAATGTTGCATGTAACATATTCACTGTTGCTTTCTAAATGCCTGACATTGCATTGCCAAAAGCTGAGGAATGAAGCTGCACAACCATCGTTTGTATATTCTGCAAGTATTTGGGGTAAAAATAGTAACAGTGATTTTTATCGTTGATCAAACAGTTTCCATGTCCTTTGCAAAATCAGCAGTCTTCATTTCAGCCATTTGAAAAAAAATTTGTTTGTTTTTTGTGAATGCCGGTTTTCTGACTGATGAATGATCGTGATGTACATCCAATCGTGTCAAAGACCTCTTAACAGCACAAGCTGTACTGTTTAGTTGGTTTTTTTTAATGACTTGTGATCTCAAAAAGGGAGAACGGTCCAGTTTTGTGCTATAATGGAAAGTGTATCTGTCAAATGTACCAAATAAACACAACATGGTCGTGCAGTTGTTAGCACTGTCACCTCATAGCAAAAAGGTCCTCCATGCTGCCATTCGGTGTGGTATTTGTGTGTGTTCTGTCCAGGTACTTCCAGGGAGTGTTTATAACATTAGCAGGAGCAGTGAAGGCAGCCTGGAGATGGTGGAGAAGATGACCTCAAACAGAAACTTGGTCAAAGATTTAATCTAGTGTGGTCTGCGGTGCTGATCTGATCACATACCCAAACCATCTCAGCTGGCTCCTTTGAATGCAGCAGAGCAGCAGCTGTGCTATGTTACAGTTCATGTTCAGTTTAAACTTGAGCAGGCAGTCAAGGATCTCCACTTGAGCAGAAGCACAAACACCTGCAGCTATGTACAAACCAGGGGTGTCTCCACGGCACATGTAATAAAGTATTTATTACATGTTTTCGCAACGTTTAAAGTGCTGCCAGCGTCTTTAATGCAATACTGCAAAAGAACACAAATCTCATGCTCTACTGGGAATCAAAATCAGCCATACAACTGAGCAGGAGCTGGTCTGAGATCTCTTCACTCTTCTCTTCAAAATCGTCTAGACTCTCCAAATAGTCCTGATCATCCCGTTCATCTCCCCACACATCAGATTTCTCCTCCTCTGTGTGAGTTGTGCTCTGTGGGCCCATGGGTTTATGTTCCTGGCTGCTTTCAATGTTGCCAGCATCGTCCATGAGGTACACCTGGTCCTCCTCATCCTGTAAGAAACAGAAGACGTGATTACCGACTGATGCATGTTAAAGCTAAAACACTGTTAAAATAAATTAACTAACCAGCGTCAAGACGTAGCTGATACAGATCTCTTGTGGCAGTGGGTAACCTGTAACAGGGACATGATGTTACCTCACAGTCAGATCATGTTTCCTTGAATTATTTCAACTACAAGTCAGTATGGCAGCTCTTTCGGATCGTGACATACTCGAGGACCTGAAGTTCCTGCATTCAGGATCGTGGCACTTCTGGTACCACACATCCTCTTTCAGATCCACAACGATCCTGCAGAGGGTGACAGAGCCAAATCAGAAAGCGTAAGAACACTCGACCATCTTCAGAAGATGAAGGAAACAAACTGCACTCACATGATGTTGTTGCTTTTGTGAAACCGCCCCACGTTTTCACACCAGCGGTATTTGGCGATGTCATAAACGAGAAGTTGCTCTGCGGCAAAGTAGTTCCATCGTCTTAAGCCTGTCAAAATTTATGAGATCATAAACGTCAGGTAGGACGATCGATGTGAACTGCCACACTTTTCTTTTCAGGAAGAAAAAAAAAACGGTAATATCTAAATGTTTCACTCGGCTGGATGTCACGTCAGAAAACCACAATTTTAGGGCAGATGAACTCTACAGACTGAAATGTTTCACGAGCAAATGTTTTCACTGCATAATACTTACTTCCTTGTATCCCATCCTTTCTAACCACCGTTAATACAAAGTTGTCCACTTCTTGGTGAGGGGATGACAGGAAGCCAGAAAGTGCACCTGTTGGTAATATATGGGAAAAAGTTTCACGAATCAAATCATTTCACACTGAGGTTTTTGAGGTGAAACCAACAATAACATTTATGCCATAAACTGACTACATGCAGGAATACTTCACATATGTATATGCAGAAGATTAAGAAAAACTCTGGTCTCGGTTCAGCATTACCTGAGTCTGAATCCGACCCTTGTTGGGACTTAGATGGGGAGATTTTGGGCTCACTTGATTCTGGGACATCCCATGTAAGAATCCTCTGACCTGTGAAGCTGATACACGGGAGGAGAGATTATGTGTGGCCCTTTTTAAAAAAAGATCACAGCACACAGGAATCTGAGCTGTTTGTGCCCAATGTACCTCACGTTACACACTAAGGAGGCCAAGAAAATGCTTTCCTCCAAAGAAGTTCCCTTCTCAGGTTTGGCAATACACTGGTTATCTTCTGCCACAGTGAACGCAGCATTCTTCCCCGCTTTAGACGACTTGTACAGGCGGAAATTTCTGTTCTTTGTATAGACACCTATGTGTTGAAATAAAAAGCCACGGCACGTGAAGGGAAATTGTGTAAATGCATATCTTTACACATAAAAAAAGGACATAATAATTTTTAAAAATCTGATTTCCCTCACCAAGATCCACAAAGAGAGAGTCTCGACCATCTTTGCTTTTCACCTGGAGGAAGCTGAGGTCTCTCCCTTCCTCTTTACGCCTCTTCATCTCTGGACTTGCTGCTTGAGTTCTACTCAGGGCGAATAAGTGCAAAATTTTAACCTTAAACACTGAGCACATAGAAATAAAAACATGCAGTTTTTACAGGTCTGGGAGAACAAACCGTGTTTCCACTCCATTATCAAGGTGGCTTCCATTTTTGGGTTTGTTCAGGACAGGCTGAAGAATTGCATGAATGAACCTCCCTACAAAATCCCAATCAGATGGAATATATGACTATTAAGCAGGTATTAACAGGCTGATGTTTTCCATGTAGGGCTGAACATACCAACATGAATGTTGTCTTTGAAAGCTGCTTGTTGAAGACAGAAGATGAGATGTCTGCTGAATTTCTCCTCAGTGCTGGAGTCCAGATTGAGGACATTTTTCGCAGAGCATTCAATCCCATAAACTTCCAATAACTTGTCACAGACGTACTGTCACCACACAAAGCAGAGAGGGGTAAACATATCAAATGTTTAGACAAGAACTTTTACTATTTCATGGAAAACATGAGCTCAGTTTGAATTAGATGGATGCTGAATGATGCTAAATCACATACTGCATCTATTAAAGCAGCATGGCTTCATAGTAGAAGAGTCTAGGTGCAGTCCAGACCTTTTTCAATGGGACAAAATTTATCTCCCAGAAGTCCAGCAGCTAGTCTTTTCAGTTCCCAGGCATTTGCAGACTGTTGTTTAAAAAAAGACGGGATGCCTTGCCCCACTTTTTTAAGACATGTTGCCATCAAATACAAAATGAGCTATTATTTTTCTTAAAATTATACATTTTCTTAGTTTAGGCACTTCATAGTTTTTCTGTGCTTAACTGTGAATAAAATGTGGGTCAAAGAGATTTGCAAATCTTTGCATTCTGTTTTTATTCACATTATACGCAGGGCCCCACCTTTTGTGGACTTTGTGCTGTATAAATGTTTCTCACTAGTCAGACGTCAGGGTCCAGAAGCAAGTTATAACCATTTCTTTTCACAGGTTCATTTTCATTATTACATTTCATTATTAGCGGTAAAATAAACTACTACTTCAAGAATTTCAAATCAGGTTTATTTGTATATATTTCCAGTTGACAACAACAGCAGTCATTTCAAGGCTCACTATGAAAATACTACAGTCTATCTAAATCCATTCATAATTTATGTCTAAAAGTGTGTGAATCAAGCTGCTTTATTAAACTCCTTTGAACAGGAAGTAGTAAAACAGAAAAATGGACCCCACCTGGATAAGCAAAGACACCATAGTTTTCCCATCAGATCCTTTGTTTGAAGGTTTGTGGAACTCCAAGTCCAAGTAGAGCTTACAGACAGCTCCCTCTGGTATCACCTCATAACAGTGCATCAAAGACTGTGTGTAAGTCCTGGAAAAATAACCAGAATCAACAGCTGAACATCAATTTTGTTACTGAACACAAAAGGAGCTGCATCTGAAGCGAGTAGTAACTGATATATATTAATATTACCTGTAGTAAAACCACAGCTCACTGTAACTGGTAACCAGGTAAATCCTTTGACCCATGGACTCCTTTTCTTTTTCAAGTGCAAAAACATGCACAGCCTTGAGAATGAAAGGCACAAAATTCAGCAACTTTCCCTCCACATACAGTATGGAAACATTAAAGTAGAAGGTCTTGTGTACCTCTTTGCAGCTCTGAGCAAAGCTGATAGCCATGGATTGACGAGGGAAGAGTTTCCAAACAGACGAAGGCTGGCAGGGCCACAGTCGAGGCTTGTAAGGTGTCGTCAGAGGATTTTTCTGGAACGACTGAGCGAGCTCCTCAACTTTCTTCAGTCGATCCCCCCACTTACTCATCTTCAAGTCCGTATTAACCTCCAATTAGCAAATTCTCTGTTATTCTCACTCAAGGACAGTTTCACTCAATGATCTTTAGTTATCCTGTCATTCTTCAACCTGAAATAAAAACTACATATGGCATATTGATTAGATACAGTTTAAGAATACTGTAACCTATAACCTGTGAACTTATAAACTGGCAACTCCATGCTGGGTATATAAAAGCTGACAAGCTACAAGGCGTCGCCACAGCAGGTAGTGTGATTTGCTTAAGTTTTATGTCCTTTATGCCCGTCCTCATGCAGCCCCAATGGGATTTCTGTGTCTCCCACAGGAATAGGACAAGTGACAAAGTGATTGCATTAACCACATCTCAAACCTGCCAAGTACAGCAGCCAAGTAAGTAACAGTAACAGTAAGTAAAGATGAGACACAGCCCACATATTCAGTTACTGTACTGAAGTACAAATTTGAAAACATGAGTATCAGTTTTGACTCGTTCTCTCTGCTCAGTATTTTCCAGATCGATTACAATTTAAAACATCCTCAAAAAAACATCTGTCGAAGACATAAGACAAAGTCAGATTAGACACCTTCTGCCACTGTGTGCCTTCTATTTTTTATATTTTTTAACTGTTATCAGGCTCTGACCTTTTTTGCGCTGCTTTTATCTGATTATCAATTCAATAAAGACCTGGAACACTCAGATTGCATCCACATGGACAGCTCCCAAGTGGAAGGGTGTGTGTCCGTGGAAAAAACATAAAATAGCTTTTTTATATTTATTATAATATTCATGACATCCAAATGGGATGTGTTTCAGATCTAACTGTGACCAGCTTGTGTACTTTTCTTCAAATCTGGCAGCTGAGCCTTTGCAGTATGTAAAAATGGGCAAATATATTATATAGTAATAACAATTATATCCTGCTGCACATCTGCATGATATGTGAGTCATTTTACTCTAAAAAGTCAAAAATCTGTTTCTGAAATGTCAAGTTTTTTGTTCTTTTTTACATGTAATGTTGTCTTTTCCAAGTATGAGTACTTGTAAAGTACTCGTAAATACTTCTTCAGCCACTGTAATCTATCTACTGTACTACCTATTTGTCCACAGGCACAGACTGTTCACTTAGACAGTCTAAGTGAACAACAGTGAAACAGAGCTAATGTAACTGTAAGTTAGCTCGCATTAACTTTGAAGTGAGATAATGCTAAAGGTCACTAAGGTTTAAGGAGTTAATTAAATTGTTTTACCGTTGTGTTTATGTCCACCTAGTCTCTCGTCACTCGGTCAAGATGAGTGGTTACTACAGATGTAAACAGACGTGCGGAAAATCACGTCTTGTTTTTCGTTTTTGGCGCGTCGGGAACCGGAATTGAGACTGTTTCCGGTTACAAGACCGTAGACAGCTGTTGGCAGCCAGAAAACAGCAGTTTTTCTGACCTTCACAGTTCGTTTTTTAAAGTCTGAAGTGTTTATACATACAAAAGCCCTTAATATTAAGTACTGTCGGTACCGTAAACACCAACAGCACAGGATTTACACTTCCTGGATTAAAACTGCGTTTTAACAAAATAAAAGTCTTGATTTGAACTATATTACAGCATTTCATACGTAATATAAAGGTATTTATTATTTTTGTCTTACATAATTTCCTCCCATCTGCCAAAATCATCTTTTAACTGTGATTCACATGTTTTGGAAAACTGAGGACGAGGACAGCCACTCAGTCACGTGGAATCAAGAAATCATATAAACCCAGCAATGTGGCTGAATTCAAACTAAAGAAAGAGAGTGGGCTAAAATTAATCCACAGTTACGTGAAAGACTCACTGCCAGTCGTCACAAATGTGTGGCATAACTAGTAATAAATATATATATATATATATATATATATATATATATATATATATATATATATATATATATATATATATATATATATATATATATATATAGATAGATATATAGATATATAGATATATAGATATATATATATAGATATATAGATATATAGATATAGATATAGATATATATAGATATATAGATATATAGATATATAGATATATATATATAGATAGATATAGATATAGATAGATATAGATATAGATATATAGATATATAGATATAGATATATAGATATATAGATATAGATATAGATATAGATATATATAGATATATATATTTGTGTGTATATATATACACACATATATTTGTCCCACTGTCCTACTTAACATTTTTAAAGGGACCAAAAGCAATTGGACAATGACTCAAAGGCTGTTTCATGGGCAGGTGTGGGCAGTTCCTTCATTGCCTTTATCAATTAAACAGATAAACGACATGGAGTCAATTTGAGGTGTGGTGCTTGTATTTGGATGATTTTGCTGTGAACGGACAACATGTTGTCAAAAGAGTTCTCAATGCAGGTGAAACAAGTCATCCTTAAGCTGTGAAAACAGAAAAAATCAAAGTTTATTATAATTTCTATGGTGACGAGAAACCCCTTCACAACAGCCAACCAAGTAAACAACACTCTCCAGGAGGTAGCCATATCGATATCCAAGTCTACCATAAAACGAAGACTGCATGAAAGTAAATAAAGGGTTCACCGCAAGGTGCAAGCCACTCATAAGCCTCAAAAATAGAAAGACAGTTTGGACTTTGCTAAAAAATAATAGTAATAATAAAAGAAAAAAAATCAACATCTATTAGAAGGATGGCAAGAAAAAAGTGTGGAGAAGGTGTGGAACAACTCATGATCCAAAGCATACCACATCATCTATAAAACACAGCAGAGGCAGTGTGATAGCTTGGGCGTGCATGGCTGCCAGCCGCACTGGGACACTAGTGTTTATTGACGATGTGACACAGGACAGAAGCAGGAGGAGGAGGTGTTCAGAGACAAGCTGTCTGGTCAAATCCAGCTAAATGCAGTTAAATTGGTTGGTCGGTGTTTCATAATACAGATGGACAATGACCCAAAACATATAGCCAAAGCAACCCAGGAGTTTATTCAAGAAAAGAAGTGGAATATTTTTGAAGATCCAAATCAGTCAGCTGATCTTAACACAGTCGAGCATTGGTGATGTCCATAATTTCAAGACTTCCGCTATCATTTCCAACAATGGGTTTTCAACTAAGTATTAGAAATAAACATTTTAATTACAGTTTTTAATTTGTCCAATTACTTTAAAATTCTTTAGTTCCTCACATTTTTATGCAATCTTTTTATTCACCCCACTGAATTGAAGCTGAAAGTCTGCACTTCAACTTGATCTAAGTTTTTTAATTTAAAATTCATTGTGGTAATGTACAAAATCAAACTTTAAAAAAAGTTGTCTCTCTCCTAACTGCGTGTATTGCAGTGTTTTGCTGGAAACCATCGGTCCTGCCATTCATGTGGGTGTTACTTTGACATGTACCCCCTACTCCTGCGGATCATGTACTTTGATGGGAACAGCTATGGTCTCTATACCACAATGGACCGTCCTCTCCCTTTTCTTCTTCATCCTCTACACCACAGATTTGAGCCAATGCACAAAGACCTGCCATCTTCAGAGGTTTACTGATGACTCTGCGGTGGTTGGATGCATCAGTGAGGGTGATGAGATGCAGTAATAGAGTGTGGTTGACTCTTTTGTCACATGGTGCAAGCAGAATCATCTGCAGCTCAATTTGACAAAGACCAAAGAACTGATTGTGGACTTTAGGAAGACCAGGATACCTGTGACCCCTGTTTCAGTCCAGGGAGTCGATGTGGACATTTGTAGGACTGTAAAAACCTTGGAGTATGCATAGATAATAAACTGGACTGGGTTAAAACACATCTGCACTTTACAGGAAGGGCCAGAGTCATCTCTATTTTCTTAGGCGGCTTAGGTCTTTTAACATCTGTCAGACAATGCTCAGGACTTTCTATGGGTCTGCTGTGGCCAGTGCCATCCTCTATGCTGTTGCATGCTGGGGCAGCAGCTTGAGGGATGCAGATTCCAACAGACTCAATAAACTGATCAGCAAGGCCAGTAATGTTGTGGAGATGGAGCTGGAATCTCTTAGGGTAGTGTCTAAGAGCAGGATGTTGTCCAAGATAATGAAAATGCTGGACAAAACCTTCCACCCACTCCATGACATGCTTGCTAGTCACAGCAGCACGTTCAGTGTGACACTGAGATTACAGAAAGGCACAACTGAATGACACAGGAAATCATTCCTATCTATGGCCATCTCTCTGTACAACTCCTCCATCAAATGCACTGTAAACACTGCAGTAGTTACACCCTTTTGCACATCCTCGACAGTGAAAATAACAAATAACATGTTTTACAGTTTAGAGTAAAATTCCAATCATTTATATTTCACCTCTGTAATATTCTGGATATTGATAATTGGAGCTTTTTGTATATATTAGAGCTATTTCTTATATTTTGTAAACTTTGTAATATATTGTATTATTTAATTTAGTTCAGTCTGTTACTGTTGTTGTCTTGGAGCAACTGTAACCACATAATTTCCTTAGGGATTAATAAAGTAATCTGACACTAATTTCAGCAGAGTAATGCATCTTGCTACAAACTAAAAATGGTCCAGGAATGGTTTGAGGTTCACAATAATGAGTTTGAGGTGTTGACTCAAACTCATTTTTTTAGTCAACACCACAGTTGAGCATCTGTGGGATGTGCTGGAAAACAAGTCCTTCCATGGACATTCATGTCGAAATATATGCGAAATATATGAAACTATCTAATCTCTACGCCTGGTACTGCTTGAATCCACAGCACTCCCTCCTTCCTCTTACTCAAACTGAACAGTTTTGCAATACAAAATCCTGTCAGAGTGCTCTGCAAACCCAAGTTTTAGCATGCATGTTTTACTACAAAGCAAGGGAGGGCGTGAGTGGAAAGTAGGAAACAGAACATGATCTTGCTCAGCAGGAATTTACTCTTAACAAGCACCAGAGAACAGTGGAGAAAACAATTCTACATACAGTGGAAAGTCATCAGGTATGTGTGCACTAAAAAGTGTTTAGTTTAGTGCTTAATTTACCAGCTATATCATATGAAGAGTATCAAGTGATTACTTCACTAGTACTTTATAAGTTTATGTTAAGAAAAGTATTGTTACATTTCTTCCATGCTGATTGCTGACATGTCACAGTGAAATGTTTATAAGTGGGTAGATCATGATACAAAGCAAAAGCATGTAGTGAGGTTAATGTGTTAAGTTACTGCTCAGTGTGGACAACAGTACTGTGAGCTCAGAACATCACACTGTAACTTTAAGATGTCCAACTAGGGCTGCTGGAGTCTCCCGTTTACTTTGGATAAAGGCTGCACAGAAGAATTACTGAGGTATCTGGCCCAATCAGCTGTACTGAAATTATGTTAGAACACAAATAAATTATTGCTGGTTTAAAGGGGCAAAACTATGCAACCATTACTTGGTCTGTAAAGCAGTTTACAACAAACCTGAACAAGCTTAGAGGAACTGGGTAGCTTACTCAGGATAAATAACTGGACAACTGGTCCCCCAGTGCCTTTTTACTTCCTTCCACAGGAAAGACTAAGAAGTTCTATTGTATGACATCTTGATTCTTTACTCCACACCCTGTGTTTCCTGCAGTACAGTACAGTACAATACAGCCTTTTTGTGAGTTGCTAACACAAGTTTACTCTTCTTGCTTCAGGTATGTGCTTTTCAATCTTTCCAACATTTAAAATTTTAAACTTGTTTCTGGATTGTGTAAAGTGTTAAAGAATTTTTTTCTGTCCACATTTGATCCTGCAGTGCTTTCTTTCAGAAGAAGAAGAGAACAAAAATGGGGTGCAGAAGAAAAGTGCTTCTTGCTGCAATAATTTTCATGCTTGTCTGCTATAAAGTAAGAATTGTGTTTAAAAAAAATATTCGAAGGTTAGAAAAATTATACATTTAAAAATGTCTTTTTAAATGTGATACACCTCAATTAAAGGTGGCCGCAAAGGATACAAGATTACTGGATGTCCAAAAGACCACAGATGTTGTAGATGACCAGTACAAAGGATGTCGTGAAGAGGCCATGAAGAAGTTCATCGAGTCAGACGTGTTAAAAAAAGAACTAAGCAACAGTGAAGGATTTCAGAAAGCGTGGAATAAAAGTAACGAGTGTTCAAAGCAGATCCCTGGAGGAAGAAAAGAGCATATTGCTGCACTTTCAGTCTATCTTAAAGGAGACCGGCCTTTCATACAAACACTGAACAAAGCAATAGAGACAATGGGTGGAAATGTTAGCATCTATAAAAACCGATTCCAATTCAAGTCTCTTCATTTCCTGCTGATGGACTCCATGAGGCTGCTGAAGCCAAAGGAGTGCAAGAACTTTTATGTTCTGCTAAGTGGTCAAAACCAACCACAGAAAGGCTCCACAGTGAGATTTACAAGTTTCACCTCAGCTTATTCAGATTATGAAGAGCTAAAAAGTGAAACTGATCTGTATGAGGAGGTCGTTTTAAATCTCACTTCTTGCTTCTTTGTCAACCTGAAAGACTATGTGTGCGGTCAAGAACAGGATGAAATACTCTTATCTCCAGCAGAAGTTTTCACTGTGCAACGAGTGAAAACAAAAACTACATCGGATGATGACAAATACCTTGAGATTGTTTTAAACCACTCAGGACTGAACAGCTCACACAACTGTTACATGTTTTCACGGTAAGATTCATATTCTCTCAATTAAAGTGAAATATTTTTCATATTAATTTCACAAATTTTGATCTTGGAACTGCAGTGTGGTGTTAAAGCTATAAATGTTTACCATTTAAAGCACATGAAAACATTTCGTATGTCCAGCTACTTAAAAATGCATATGTATCTCAAATAAATTATAAATTTCAACATTTTCTGAATCTCAGAGGTTTTACCATCTGGAAATGTATCATGTTCGTGTTTTAGTAACTAAAAAAAAGATTTTACAGTAATCCCCCTCTCTGCTTTGTTTCCATGTCTTCAGGTCTCCTCCAGCTGCTGTCTCCACCCTGTGGCTTGTATCAGTGCTTGCGGCCTCATCTTTGTTTTCTTTAACTGCTTAGTAAGAACAGTTTCCTGAGTGTTATCATCTACAGTACTGCTTTGTTTATTCATTTTACAATTTGTTGGCACTTTATTTGGCAGATTGTAGTATCTATCAAATAAAGTTTTAAAGTAGGCTGCCAAAATATTATCAAATATTCTTTTCTGCTTGTCATATGTTATGAATTACAGACCCAATTCACATATATTATTTATGCATGTGTTTATTATTTCTTGTACTTGTGTACTTTAAAAGAATGAAAACAAATGAGAGATGGGAATTACTTGCAGCTGTTCCAGGCTAAATTGAGACTGAGTATTGTGGAGCTTTAACTCCTCACAGCAGGAGTGTTTCCAGGATTTTTTTAATGGGCTGTCATGAGAGGACTAAAAACAAGGCAGAGTGGCACATAGAAAATCCAAATAATTGAGAAATTTAGTTTTTAGGTTCAGAAAATTGGTGTAGACCATGCTGGGTTGTCACATGTAAATAACCTGTGAGTCTGACGGATGAACTGAATCTTTGAACCAAAAAATAGAATTTAGAATCTTAGGTATCAGTTTTCTCTCTTTCTTTAATTAATCTGTGAATTCATCCATTTTTACATTTTTGTCAGTGAACATTTTCTAAGTTGAATATTGTTTACAACTTCCTTCAGTGTGTATATATCTGTAAATTACTAGCTCACAAGTTTTAGAATGCTTTTTTTAGTCGTTACAGTCAGCAATGCTCTCCCTCTCAAACTGCTTGTAAAGACACCACGCCTCAAGGATTCCTTCTGTTTCCCTATCAAATAAACAACATGCAAAAATCAAAAGGCTTTATAACAAATTTAATGTGATCACACAAACATTTTACCTACAATTAACGATTTTTTTTGTTTTGTTTTTACAAATATACACATTAAGTCCTACTTCCCCAAATTAAACACCATAATACGTCACTCACCCAGTAGCCGGACAATAATTACTGTCTAAATGTAACACTCATCATTAGACTTCACATTAATGACACACACAAACAAACATTCACACTGTAAAGGCTAAATATGTCTTTTTTTTGTATTCATGTGTGAGTCAGCAGCAAAATATTTAAATATTATAATACATATTATTATTATTAACAAATTACTTACATTAATACCTACATACTGTTAGAACACCTATATACAGAAAAACCACACAGTTCACACGGCACATGCTTCCTGCAACTACATCAGCAAGCACTTGTGAATTAACATGTACAAACATGAAACACAGGTAACATCTGAACACCTCCAAAAACAGTGTCACTAAAACTGATTTAAAGACATTAAAGTCAGTAAAGCAACATTACTTTTGATGCTGAAGTTGATCAGAGCCACTGAGATCTACAATGATGTCAAATGTGTTAATGTAATCAAAACCAACAAGAGAAAATGAATTTTTTTTAGACCTTTTATAAAAAGTTCTCACTTTTTACCTCTGGGTACTCAGTAATGGAAATATTTAAAATTCTTTGTTATGCATTTATGAGAAATTAAATGTAGTCACAGTTGTATGGTGTGATTTAGTGCCTTCCCCCACCCCCCAAAAAAGGAAAGAAAAAAAAAAACCACCACATTTGTAATTTCTCACATGATCACATAATTCAATTTATACACATACGCCCACAACATTCATGTAGACAAAGCAACGAAAAATATGAAGTTTTGACATTTTATTAACAAAAATATATTCAGAAACATGTCATAATAAAAAAAAATGAAACTATTAAACATTTTAATGACTGGAAGGCAGTAATAGTAAAGCAAAACATTTCATAGTTATATTTATTCTAAAATTAGAATTCATTCATTCATTCATTTATTTATTCATTTTCAGGCACAACAAATACCTATATTGAACATAAAATACACAAAACAAAAAACAAAACTTGCCTGAAAAAGGAGTGGGACGAAGAAAACTTATTAAATCCCACCCCTATACTCACTCATCAACAAAAAAAAACAATAAACTTCCCGCAGCTACGCCCATCATTGCATACAGACCCATCAACAGCCCCGGGCAGATACAAGCATCTAAGCGGCAGCTCGCAACCAACAATTAGAGCCTTCATAACTGAATACAGAATATATAAATTATAAATTGCATTACCACAGGTAACAGGCAGTAATAACTACAAGTAACAGACACACATACATATACATACATATATATCTACACACACAAGTACATATATGTACATACATACGCACACTTTATTATTTTTTTTTTTTTATTTTGGAATCCATACCAGCAATGGTAAGAGGACAGACATTACAGAGCACACTAAAACCCATCATTGAGTATACTGTGACCAGACCAACTGTTTGTAGAGAAATTTAAATCTATGAATATTTTTGCATTGTTTCAATTGTAAACTCAGACTGTTCCAGATTTTCACACCACATACAGACACACAAAAGCCTTTACGGGTTGTTCGAGTTCTGGGTAATTTGAATTCTCCAAAGCCTCTCACATTATAAACCTTTTCTCGAATTTCAAATCTAGTTTGTAAATTTGCCGGTAAAAGTTTAGTAAAAGCTTTATACAAAATTATGGATGTATTGTAATTAACCAGATCCTGGAATTTAAGTAACTTTGCCTGAAGAAAGAATTTGTGAGTATGATCTAGATAACCAGCCTTGTGAATAATACGCAGTGCTCGTTTCTGTACTGTGACTAATGGATTAGTTGTATTTTTATATGTATTTCCCCACACTTCCACACAATATGTAAGATATGGAAGAACCAGGGTACAGTACAGAGTACGAAGTGCATCTTTATCAAGGAATTGTTTCACTTTGTTCAAAACTGCGAGGCTTCTAGAAATTTTGGTTTTTATGTGTCTGACGTGGGGTTTCCATGAAATTTTGTTATCAATTATAACTCCCAAAAATTTGTTTTCACTCACATTATCAATTGGTACACCTTCAATGATAATTGGTAATTCTATATTATATTTTAAATTACCAAAAAACATTGCTTTAGTTTTATTTATATTTAATGATAATTTATTTATGTCCATCCATTTTTTTTATTAATTTTAGCTCCCTGTTTACAGTCATTACAAGATCAGTATAATCATCGCTACTGAAAAATATGTTGGTGTCATCTGCGAACAGTATGAGTTTAAGTACTTGAGAAACATCAAAAATATCATTTATGTATACGTTGAAAAGTTTTGGTCCCAACACTGACCCTTGGGGAACACCACATGTAATACCAAGTTTCTCTGAATGGTAATGCCCTATGCTAACATATTGTTCCCGACCTGTTAGGTAACTTTTTAACCAGTTACCAGCTTTCCCTCGAATACCATATCTTTCCAATTTATCCAGTAAAATTGAGTGATTGATTGTGTCGAAGGCCTTTTTGAGGTCAACAAAAATACCAACTGCATATTTATTTTTATCCAGTGTATCAGTAATTTCTTCTACTGCCTCAATTATCGCCATTGAAGTGGTTCTTTGCGTTCTGAAACCATACTGACCAACATTTATTATTTGATGTTTTTCAAGGAATTTTTCTAATCTTGAATTAAAAAGTTTTTCTAGAATTTTTGAGAATTGAGGCAGTAGAGAAATAGGCCTATAATTGGTAAAACTGTGTTTGTCATTACTTTTATATAGTGGTATTACTTTCGCAATTTTCATTTTTTTTGGAAAACAACCGGACTGAAATGATAAATTACAGATATATGTTAAGGGACTAGCAATATTTTCCCCCAGGGATCAATAAAGTATTCTGATTCTGATTCTGATTCTGATATTCAGAATAACCTGTTTAACTACAGACATATTTATGTCATGATAATCCATTGAAGACTTACTTTTACATTTTAATGTGATATTTATTACTTCTTGCTCATTTGTAGCTGAGAGGAACAGTGAAAAGGGATTTGATTTTATATTACTGATATTTTCATTTTTATGACACGGGATGTCCGCTGCTAGTTCTGGGCCAACATTTATGAAGAATTTATTGAACCCATCGACAATATTACTCATGTTGTGATTTTCACCATTTGCATCAGTAAAATATTCAGGATATGATGTTCCAGAAGATCCTTGTTTAATTAAGTTGTTTAACACATCCCAAGTTCCTTTTATATTGTTTTTATTTTCATATAATCTTCTTCTATAATAAAGTTGTTTGCTCGTTCTTATAATATCAGTCAATTTATTTCTATATGCTTTATATCTTTGTTCCACTTCTTTTGTTTTTACTTTGATGAACTGTTTATACAGATTGTTTTTCTTTTTGCAAGCATTAATAATTCCTTTTGTGAGCCAAGGACTTTTTATCTTTTTTTTCTTTGTCATGTGTTCGTTTACAGGACAATGTTTATTGTACCACATAGTAAAAATATCTAGAAAATTATCATAAGCCTTGTCCACATCTGACTCTTCATACACCGAACTCCAATCTTGTTGTGCTAAATCGAAATTGAAGGCATGAATTGCTTCTTCATTTATTGTTCGCTTTGCTATCATGATCTTGGTATCTATTTTTTTTAAATCACAGTCACACAAAGTAAAAACTGGTAAGTGGTCAGTTATATCACAGACAAGCAGACCACTATTAATTTGGAAATCCATGACATTAGTAAAAATGTTGTCAATAATAGTGGCGCTATGTGATGTTATTCTGCTTGGCTTTGTTATTGTTGGATATAGTGATAAGCTGTACATTGTGTCAGTAAAGTCATCAATGGCTTTTAACCTTGTTGGATTTAGCAAATCAATGTTAAAATCACCACAGATAAATAGTAATTTTTGGTTCACCGAAGCAAACGTTTTTTCTATCCATTCATTAAAAGTGTCAATACTTGAACTGGGTGTCCGATATATACAACTTATTATAACATTTCTCTTTTTTTCATTCATAATCTCAATAGTCAAACATTCCAAAATTCCATCAATAGCCATAGACATAGTTGTTACAACATTATATTTTATAGAGTTATGAACATATATAGCAACCCCGCCGCCCGCCTTATTTAATCTATTCATGTATTTTAAATCATATCCATTCAAACAAAAATCTATTCCTTTATCGACATTGAACCAAGTTTCAGTGATGGCTATAATACTAAAGGGGCGAGAAAATTGTTGCAAATAGTCCTTAATGAAATCAAAATTAGAGTACATACTTCTGCTGTTAAAGTGAATTAATGAGAGCTTCCCGTCTAGGTTAATTTCTTTTTCATATTGTTCCTGAGTGAAATAATTACAATTTTTAACAAAAGAAGAGAGAAAGTTACTTTCAGAATCTATTTCTGGATCTATTATATTATGCTCCTTATATTCACAATCTAGATCAATTACTTTCTGTTGAAGAACTAATTTCAACGTGTCAAGAATAATCCACAAGAGTCTTCATCAAAAAAATATATGTCTATGATGTATGTGTGTTCAGGATTAATGCACCATCGCTTCCTTTGTCAGCTGTCAGGCACAATAAATGGCCCAAATCAACAGCCAGGGCTTTACAACTACATACCTGTTTTTCTTTTTGTTGGTTTGTTTTTAACCACCAGCATAGAGGCTGTCATTCTTCTCGTTCTGCGCGCAATTTTAATCCTTCATAATAAGTAAGTAAAGATTATTTGTAGAGCACTTTTCACAGGCATTAAATTCACAAATCGATGTACAACAATTAAACAAAATTAATTACAAGAGAAGCATTTTAAAACAGAATCAAAATAAATAAAAACACACATAAAAAAAATTCATCAGAAGGCCTGATTAAATAAAAATGTTTTTCAATTTTGTTGTTTTTTTTTTCTTTTTAAAAAGACCTCACAGAGTCTGCTAAACAAAGCCAGAGTGTTAAACTGTTTCAGAGACCCTTGGTGCCACAGACTGAAAAGCTATCTTCCCCCCTGGTCTCTTTTCTTGTACGAGGGGCAACTAACAGACTTTGAGTCATAGCTGGACTGGCCATCGGGCATACCGGGCACTTGCCCGGTGGGCCGCTGGTGATTTTTTGTTTTTAATGGGCCGATAGATTTTTTTTTTTTTATATATATATAGGAAGGGTATATATAATGAAAGGTGTTGGATTGGCCAGTTGGTCATGATCGACTTTGGGCTGGACCAATTACAGCCGAGGAGGCCGGATGGACCCGCCCCCTTGTTTAGCAATCACGTGGCTTTCACGCATTGCATGCCGGGAACTCGTGGCAAAACAATCCAAGTACCGCATCAAATGCAAGCATTTGCAGCACCGCAAAACGTTCATTCTCCGGTTCCAATACCTTCTTTTTTTTCTTTGCCGCACAAAAAAGGAATGTACAAAACAAAAGGAGAACAATGCCGGTCCGTACAAAGACAGACTTGACGAAAAGACAAAGAAAAGATACGAGGAAAAATCAAAGGAGTGAAAGGGTCAGACCCTTACGAGCACACAGAGTGGACAAAAGACGTCAGCGTGCTGCCCAACTTTCACCACGCTCATATTTATAATTATACGGTTCTTGGAGTGAGTGCATACACTCATGAAGTTTAGTAACTTCAGGTCACTGCAACAAGCCCAGGTACAGTTTGCCGACGGATGGGTACAGGACCTTGAAATGCACCGTGTAGAACGAAAGACCATCGTACCTATCATAAGTTTACCAGTCTCACAAATCGTCGTCATAAATACACATTCGTTAACCGTTTATTAATATAACCTTTGAGCTCAACGGTAATTAATTAGTAGTGGAAATAATCTCTGGTAGCATCACAGAAATGTAGCAGTGACAATAATATTGTATGTTGTAATCGTACTGGACAATTAGTGATACAAAACAACTGTTTTATCCTGTGAATAAAAGTATATGTTTTTGTCAATGTACCATGGTAATAACAGAAGCGAAGCGCAATATTGTGTCAGGACAATTTACTATTTATGCACAATAAACAAAGGAGCATAGCGCGACAATTTCTGTTCAGCGCCAGACTTGCTTGTAACCTATATCACCAATTATGTTATAAAAATGACGCATTAACTACTACAAAACTCTGACCTTTGTGGGAATGCTTGGAGCAGACTAACATGTGAGCTGGAGTGTTCTACCGCTAGCGGTAAGCGTAAAGGAGGTGGGCTTGCTGTTTTAGTTAACAACCGGTGGTGTAACCCTGCCAACATAACAATCAAAGAAAGGATTTGTTGCCCGGACACTGAACTGTGTGCTGTTGGACTCAGGCCGTATTATTTACCCAGGGAATTCTCTCACGTCATCTTGGTGGCTGTTTATGTTCCCCCCTCTGCTAACCCCACAGCTGCATGTGACACTATCCACTCTGCCATAGCTCGGCTACAGACTCAGCACCCGAGTGCCTTTATTGTGATCTCGGGTGACTTCAACCATGTATCACTGGACAATACACTACCAACATTCAAACAATATGTGGACTGTCCCACCAGGGGAGAGAAAACTTTAGACTTACTGTATGCTAACGTCAAGGATGCATACAGCTCCTCCTCCCTCCCCCCACTTGGTAGGTCAGATCATAACCTGATTCACCTCACCCCCCGCTATGTGCCAATTGTGAGGAGGGAACCTGTGACCACCAGGACTGTTAGGAGGTGGTCAGAGGAGGCAATAGCGGAACTACAGGGCTGTTTCGAGGTGACCGACTGGGAAACACTCTGTGAGCCTCACGCCGAGGACATCAATGGGCTTACTGAGTGTATCACAGACTACATAACTTTCTGCACCGACTCCATTGTTCCAGCTCAGACTGTTCATTGTTACCCAAATAACAAGCCGTGGGTGACTAAGGACATCAAAGCCCTCCTCAACAACAAGAAGAGGGCTTTCAGAGGGGGCAACAAAGAGGAGGTGAGGAAGGTCCAGGTGTTACTAAAGGACAAGATCAGAGAGGCTAAGGACAATTACAGGAGGAAGCTGGAGTGGAAACTCCAGCAGAACAGCATGAGAGAGGTGTGGAGGGGCATGAAGACCATCACTGGATTCAGGCCAACCAACAGCAGGGGAGCTGAGGGAGGTGAGAATAGAGCCGACGAGTTGAATCTGTTTTTCAATAGATTCGACACCACAGTGTCTGCTCCCACCCCCACAACCTCACCTGCAGTCAGCCTGGAATCCAGAGCCACACCACTGTGCCAGCCTCTCTCTTCACATGTTGCCTCCTGTGAGATTCCTGACACCCCTCCCCCACCCATCACCTTCACTCAATACCAGGTTGAGATGCAAATGAGGAGACTTCACTCAGGCAAGTCTGCTGGACCAGACGGAGTGAGTCCCCTTGTCCTCAAGGCCTGTGCCCCCCAGCTGTGTGGAGTCTTTCATAAACTGTTTATGCTGAGTCTGAGTCTGCAGAGGGTCCCGGTGATGTGGAAGACATCATGCCTCGTCCCTGTACCAAAGACGCCTCGTCCCAGTGGCCCCCAGGATTACAGGCCCGTGGCACTGACCTCCCACATCATGAAGACCCTGGAAAGGCTCATCCTGGACCAGCTGCGACCCATAGTAAGACCACATCTGGATCCCCTTCAGTTCGCTTATCAGCCTCGTCTCGGAACAGAGGACGCCATCATCTACCTGCTCAATCGTGTCTACACCCATCTGGACCAGCCGGCGAGCACTGTGAGGGTCATGTTTTTTGACTTTTCCAGTGCTTTCAACACCATCAGGCCGACCCTCCTGGGTGATAAGTTAGCAGCGATGCAGGTGGATGCTTCTCTGGTGTCCTGGATTGTTGATTACCTGACAGGAAGACCACAATATGTACGTCTCCCACAGTGTGTGTCTGACAAGGTGATTAGCAACACAGGGGCACCACAGGGGACTGTCCTCTCCCCCTTCCTCTTCACCCTCTACACCACAGACTTCAGCCACTGCACAGAGACCTGCCATCTTCAGAAGTTTTCTGATGACTCTGCGGTGGTTGGATGCATCAGCAGGGATGATGAGACAGAGTACCGGGCTGTGGTCGACTCCTTTGTCACGTGGTGTGAGCAGAATCATCTGCAGCTCAACGTGGCAAAGACCAAGGAACTGATCGTGGACTTCAGGAAGACCAGGAAACACTTGACCCCTGTTTCAATCCAGGGGGTCAGTGTTGACATTGTGGAGGACTATAAATACCTTGGAGTACACATTGACAATAAACTGGACTGGGCTAAAAACACCACAGCACTTTACAGGAAGGGCCAGAGTCGTCTCTATTTTTTGAGGCGACTGAGGTCCTTCAACATCTGCCAGAAAATGCTGAGGATTTTCTATGAGTCTGTGGTGGCCAGTGCGATCCTCTATGCTGTTGCATGCTGGGGGAGCAGGCTGAGGGTCGCAGATGCCAACAGACTTAATAAACTGATCCGTAAGGCCAGCAATGTTGTGGGGATGGAGCTGGACTCCCTCAAGGTGGTGTCGGAGAGGCGGATGCTGTCCAAGATAAAGACAATGTTGGATAACACCTCCCACCCACTCCATGACATGTTGGTCAGTCACAGGAGCACGTTCAGTGAGAGACTGAGATTACCGAAAAGCACCACTGAACGACACAGGAAATCATTCCTGCCTGTGGCCATCTCCCTGTACAACGCATCCACTTAACACACTGTTTGCTGCTACAGCTACACATGTTTCTTTTCCAAATATTTATTTATAAGTGACTTATGTATGTATGTATGTATGTATGTATGTATGTATGTATATATATGTATATATTGTACTATTCTTAGTTAGTGTATTGTCTGTCTTGTCTTAATGTTGGTTTAAAATGGAGCACTGTAACAAAAAATAATTTCCCCCAGGGATCAATAAAGTATTCTGATTCTGATTCTGATTCTGATTCTGGGACGTTATATTCGGCATATCCAGACCATCCGTCTGCTCTTACTTCGGAAACATGGCTTAAAAAATTTCTCTTCAACAACGTAATCCGATAAAAAAAAAAACGATCTCTCTACCCGTCGGCTTCCCGTGGCTGTCATGCGACCGGCTATTGCAGTTAATAATACAACAACTTCTTGACATTTTTTGTGTTTCTTTTTATCGCTGTGTAACTGAATTCAATTGAAAGCCTGCGTGCGCTAGTACCTCTTGCCACAAGTTCCCAGAATCCTTTGCGGTTTTACCCCTGAATGACGTCACATTTTCAATCTTTATCCTGGTGGCCCGGTCTCTAGTCAAAATGCCTGGGCCGATTTTTTGTCCCAGTCCAGCCTTGCTTTGAGTTTGTGGTTGAAAAAAAAAATCCACAGGAAAAAAAAATGAAGCAATCAGTTCAAAATAATGTAAATGAAATAAATAATCCACAAATAAATAATTCACGTTTAGCTGGAGTGCGCTCATTGGATCAAAAATACCCTAACTATCTTTATTATTCAGCTCAGAGTTGGGTTTTGACCTGTTTCCACGAGTGCTCTTGTCTTTGCTCAGGATGCTGGTGCACACGCTGCTCTGGTGACACGGTCGAAGTCTTGTGCTTTGGAGCTCCAGCTCATCGTAGCTCGACACCCGGACAAAAGGACACCAGCGGAAAACCTGCTTGAAACCAGCTCGAAACCTGCAGCCAACGAAACGCTGACATGCAGTTATGCTCTGATTAGTGTTGGTGAGGTGATGACTGACTTGGACTCACCTGCTATTGAGGCAGCAGTAGATGATGGGATTGTACATGGTGGAGCTCATTGCAAGCCACAGCACTGACAGGTAAACCTGCTGGATGTACTTCCACTTGCTCAGACGCTTGTTGAGACCCGTCGCGATGAAGTAGACATGATACGGCAGCCAGCAGAGGGCGAAGGTAACCACTACAATAATCATCATCTTCACCACCTGCAGGACACAAGCCATCAGCAGGAGGGCAAATCAGTAGGCGGGCCCCCGCCCCCAGAAGACATTCTGACATTTCACAGGAAAGCGGAAAAGGAGAGGCACCAGTAATAAAATGAATGATGGCTTAATTCCGTTCAGCTGCTTCTATTTTTGGGTGCTGGTATTTTGCATGCTGGCTCGCTGCCACACTGTCATGTCTCGCTGGGGCACTTGAAAAGAACAGAGCCTTCATTAGTGTCAGGAGTGACACGTGATTTTCCTGCTGTCAAAGTGCTGCAAACGGGTCTGTTTTACAGCACAGTGATTTTTGACAGACAGCCTTCTTCAGTGTGCAAAATGGCAAATGTAACATAAGTAACTGCGAGAAAATGTGCTGGTATAACATAATAACACAAAATCCTTGTCTGGGGAATTATGAGATAAACTCAGATGTGGCATCTGAGACAATACAACATGGGAAAAAATGATCAGAAGTTTTGCAGCAGGCTGGTAGCATCACAAAAAAACTACAAAAAAATGTTTTAAAAAAATATGTACAAATGACTATATATCATAATCCGAACCATGAGTAGAAACAGGAATAAATTATTCTTTCCAGCTTTAGTTTCTTAAAGGTACAGTAAAGGTGTCTTTAAATCACGGTGGTCTGGCAAATCTAAAGCAAATATTTGATTGCACAGGATTTTATTATATATGGGGATGTACCAGTGCAGTGAAGGATAGATGCATGAAAACTGGAGCTGAGAATATCTGATGTGCTGAAGGAAACCAAGACATCGAATCTTTTTAACAATAGTCTTTGCATAAATGATAGAACACTGACACAAGCCCTTCAACTGGAAAATTACCAGTTATTATTATTATTAATACCAAATGGTTCCAATTGGTATCAGTCAGTGAGGTTTTGATTAGGAGGAATTCCACTAGTGCTGAATGTGTTTTTTTTATGTAAGCTCTGTAGCTTGGGAACGCCTTGGGGAAGAGATTGAGACCATTTAAGTTGTATAACTCTAAAGATGTAAGCGTGCAGCAGAAACTCAAATGGATGTGGGTAATTTGTTTTCTTTGTTTTCGTTCTGGTGTGTGTATGACCTCCTGCCTTGTTTGTGTATGTCTTGTCTTTTACCCCAGAATGGCTCTAATGAGAATGAAAATAAAGACTAAAGAAAGAAGTAAGCTGCTTTATTTGTCTTCCTCACTAGACAGTGAAACAAAAAAAATCTACATCTGAGTTGTCAGACCACAGAATATCTGAATAAAAATCTGATGTTGAGTTTGTAATTACCTATTGGCTGCTCACTGGGCTGAAACTGAGCTAAACAAAAAAGTGGAGGATGTAAAACTGAATCTGAGCTGATAGATACAGAGAAACGCTGTTGGATGATTGATTTGTCACTATACTTTATACCTTTCACACTACATATAGTTTAAACCGTATCCAGCAAATCTTCATATTCAAAAGCTACATTTTTGCTACTTTAGATTAATTCAACTTTGTCACACTGAGCAATTATTCCGTATTCAAACTTCCATACTATCCATACCTGCATCCTAAACATCATTCTTAGCAGGAGAAATATCAAATTATGAGTGCAAACATTTCTCTAAATGCTACTTAAGCATGCAATGTCTGGCACCGTGGTAGCTCAATGCACAGCGTAGGAAATAATGAGTTTATTGACCATTTTTATCTCTCTGTAATTATAATTTCGATTCATTGAGTCCAGGATGGCTGTCATGAGGAGAGGGAAAGGTCAGGGATGACGCACCAGTACCCAGGAGGTTTCAGGTAGGATGAAAGAGAGAGCACCGCAGAACGCATCAGCAAGTTACAGCACAATGCAAAGCTGTGGGGGGTTAAAAAGAAGCAGGCAGCGATTCATGAGCAGAAGTGCATCTGCAACAGCATGCTTTCTTATCTGATGCAGTGCCATGAAATATTCTTAAAAGACTCCTGCAAGCAACAGACTTTTTTTTTAACTTTATAGAAGTATGTGGTTGTTTTGTTTTCTGTCCCCAGTTTGCAGGAAAAAAGTGCCAAATATGGCTAAAACCATATATGAGATCATTAAAATCAAGCTGGGAAACTGTTGCTGGGTCAAAGACAAACAAAACCACAGATTTATTCCTTTTAATTCCATCCAAAACACCCTTAATCAATGAATACTTCCAGTGTCTGACCCTTAGGGTCCCTCTTTGAATAATCCTACATGGAGCATTTATCAATGAACTGACTTTAATCCCAGGCCCATCTTGATAGACGCTCGTCATGACATCTGCAATGACCTTAATCCCTGCTCAACCCAGCGCTCACAGTAGCTGCTGGAAAGTACACTGTGCCGTCTGGCTGAGGAGTGAATCGATTGCCTCCGGATCCCATCCTCTGCTATCAGGATGTGGCCAGTTTCTTTACTTCTGTGTGATCAGGCTGTTTCGACGTGTTGTGTTTGCAAAGGTCAACATTAGTGCCCGGCAATAAAGAGATAGCTTGTGCCGGTGCATTTGTCCTGTATATGGTTTTCAGATAAAAGCTGAACCTCTGCTGCGTCACATTTTACTGATCAAAGCTGGAGGCAGTCAGCAGACATGCTCGTATTTATTTTTTTATATATTTCGTTTGATTGTTCATTGTGTTAGGATTTCCTTTAAACCTGCAGATGTGTTATCACATTTTACTGATCAAAGCTGGAGGCAGTCAGCAGACATGCTCGTATTTATTTTTTTATATATTTCGTTTGATTGTTCATTGTGTTAGGATTTCCTTTAAACCTGCAGATGTGTTATCAAACATCTGCACTCTTATAGTTGTTGTGCACTAGCATATCATTGCTTCTCCGGGGATGTTTTAACACAGTATTAACTTAAAGCATTTCAACATTTCATTACTTGTTGTATCAAATTTAAGATGGAAAGACTTTGCATGTTGCATTTCAGTCACAGAGCTGGTAGTTTTCCACTCTGGTTTAGGTAAGTGTTTTTTTTAATATATATATATATATACACATATTCTCAAATAGGAGAAATAACTTTGCCATTTTTCTTGGTTAGCTACAGTAAACGTAGAAGACCTAACATTTGTCTTTTCTGTAAAATGTGATATTTTTTCCTTCACGCAAAACTGTGTTTTTATTACAGCCATTTACAAGTTATGTTAAATTCAAGTTTGTTTTTCCCCATAAACATTTTACACTATTAATCAAAAGTAAATCGTTAAGGCAGAGGATGAATGCATTGGATGAGCACAGTGATTACCTTCCTTTTGGCCTGTAGCTGTCCTTGGTAGTTATCAGATGAATCTCCAGGGATCTCACCTCCCCATAGTGTCACCCCCACAATGGTATAGGTGATGCCCATCACCACTAAGGGCAGTATGTAGACCAGAACTGTAACTATGATATGATACCTGTGCAAATAATGAAGCAGATGCCAAGCTTTTAAAGGAAGCTGTCTGACGTTGCTTGACCAAAGCAGCTTTAGTGGGAGTGATAGCAAGCTAAGAGAAACAAGACAGCTGAAATCTGAATTGATAAGGATGGTTAAGTTTTCAGAGAAAAACAGAGGAGGGTGTCAGTGTGATCTCACATGAAGGAGTCTTCGGCCATGCGGGGCCAGGCCACGTAGCAGACGGTCCTTTGGGGCAGAGTTCGGATGGTGGAAAAGTAGCAGAGCGGGAAGGCCAGAACCACAGCCAAGCTCCAGATACAGACAATGACCCCCAGAGTGGCTTTAGCAGGCAGACGAGGCTTCATAGGGTGGATGATCGCCATGTACCTACAACCGAGAGCCCACAACTTAGTGAGTGAGTGAGCTCAGCTATCAGTTGATGCCCACAAGTGTGAGTTTCTCCATGGTAGGTGGGATGCAAACCCTGAAATGGCCGTTTCTGTGGCAGAATACTATGATTTACCCAAGACCTCATTAGACCCAAAGACCCATTTTCAGGCATTTAAAGTGTGTAATTCATCAGCTGTAGTTTATTTTTAAAGTCAGATTAAAGATGGGAAAAAATAAAACTGTAACAATTTTAAAATAAGTATTTTCAGACCAAATTCAGACAAAAAAAATAAACGAAACAGTAAATAAAATAACACTGAACACCACTGTTCAGCTGCAACTTATATACAGCGGGGGGGAATAATCTAACTAATCTAACCAAACTGAAAAAAAAAAAAAGTGTTCGTAAAAAGAGGTCACTGAAAGGGCTCTTGCGTCTCTCCAGCTTAATAATAACACGGCCGTACCTGTCGATGGCGATCGCGGTCATGGAGTAGATGCTGGCAAACACGGCGGTGACTGGAAAGAAGTTGTGGAACCTGCAGTACACCTGGCCGAAGTACCACTCTCCGTGAGCCGCGTAGATGAAGTTGATGAGCGTGTTGAAAGCGGCCATGGAAACGTCAGAGAAAGCCAAGTTCAGCAGGAAATAGTTGGTGACAGTCCTCATCCGCTTGTGCGCCAGAATAATCCAAATCACTATCAGGTTCCCGAAGACCGCCACGGCCAGTACTGTGCTGTAAGCCACCGACCACAGCGCGACGCGCCACGGAGGCTGCACGAACTGGTTGGTCAGACCTCTGGTTGTGTTTTCCATTCCTCAGGTGTGCTCGATCCGATCTGTTTCGCTCAGTCTGCTGCTGCCAGAGGTCTCTACAAAGATGCGCCACAGACGCGCGACGTGCTCAAAGGACATGTGACCGGTGAGGCAGAGAGAGTTCTCCACATGCGTCTGCCATCGTTCAACAAATCAAACAAACATATAAACTCTCTGATCGTAGTTTTCACATTTTAGTCTGCACAATTAAACAAGCACACAGATTTTTAATGAGAAATTGATACTTTATTCTGTTCTGTCTGTGTCTGTTATTAGAAACACACATTGTTTTTGGTTGAAGTCATGGACCTCTTTAAGCTAAATCACATAATTCAAAGGCAAATAAACAACTAATTTAATAAATAACTGGGTTGCTATTTGGTATAACTGTTATTGGCTACTTGCACTTCCGCAGTACCATCACATCCACATTACAAGCCTTTGGAATTTATCACATTCCTAATTTCATATGGAAAAAGTGACAGACAACGAATCTGAAAGACAAGGAAATGTTCTACATTCATAAATTACAGACTGCTAATCACACTGGTTTAAATGACGATTGAGATTTTACAGTTTTTGTTTGTTTTTACTTTTCAAATTTTGTTTGTCCCTAGAAATGCATTTGTATTATCTGTGGTTGATGGTATTGTATGTTGCTTATGTACATTTGGTTTAAATGTAATAAATATTTTGGATATCATGTTGACACCCTTTTGGTATCCTGCATCCAGGTTTTGAAAGTTCTTTCTATTGGTGGAGCATCGCTGGTGGACGCTTACCACTGGTGGAACATGAAGATCCAGCATTTCGATGAACTGTGTTGATGAAAGCTTATCTGCTTAAAGATGTTGGAGTATTCTTGGTCAAACGTGACAATAAATGTTAAAACAAGTATATTTTTTTCCTTTTTTTTGCTAAAATTTTGGTCATAACTCCAGGAGAAATCAAATAAATTTCATTGTAAAGCATAAAAAATGTTGCTGTAGCATTAGATCTGTCTGAAGCTTTAAATCAGCCTGAGGGTGATACTGTTAAATCCTTAATAACTGTTTCATCCAAAGCAAAGCTCGTGGTGTCAGGATTTTATGGGTTTGTCTGTATTATGTAAGAGGTTTAGCCAATGTGAGAGCCCAATAGGTTAGCCTGACTTAGTGGTTCATGTACAGAATCTGTTTGTAGAGAATAAAGCTCAGTAAAACCAGTAAGTGTCGAATATAGTCTCTTTAGGGTGCTACATACAGTATCTCACAAAAGTGAGTACACTCCTCACATTATTGTAAATATTTTGTTATATCTTTTCATGGGGCAACTTTGAAGATATGACACTTTGACACAATGTAAAGTAGTCAGTGTACAGCTTGTATAACAGTGTAAATTTCGTGTCACCTCAAAATAACTCAACATACAGCCATTAATGTCTAAGCTGCTAGCAACAAAAGTGAGTACACCCCTAGGTGAAAATGTCCAAACTGTGCCCAAAGTGTCAACATTTTGTGTGGCAACCATTATTTTTCCAACACTGCCTTACATCTGTTGGAAATTGAGTTCACTGGAGCTTCACAGGGTGCCACTGGAATCCTCTTCCACTCCTCCATGATGATATCATGGAGCCAGTGGATGTTAGAGACCTTGCCCTCCTTCACCTTCCATTTGAGGATGCCCGACAGATGCTCAATAGGGTTTAAGTCTGGAGACATGCTTGGCCAGTCAAGTACCTTTACCCTCAGTTTATTTAGCAAGGCACTGGTCTTTTTAGAGGTGTGTTTGAGGTTGTTATCATGTTGGAATACTGTCCTGCGACCCAGTTTCTGAAGGGAGGGGGTTGTGCTCTGCTTCAGTATGTCACCGTACATGTTGGCATTCATGGTTCCCTCAATTAACTGTAGCTCCCCAGTGCCAGCAGCAATCATGCAGCCCCAAACAATGGCATCCCTCTACCATGCTTGACTATAGACAAGAAATGCTTGTCTTTGTACTCCTCACCTGCCACACACCCATAACACCATCTGAACCAAATAAGTTTGCCCTGGTCTCATCAGGCCACAGGTAATCCATGTCCTTAGTCTGCTTCTCTTCAGCAAACTGTTTGCAGGATTTCTTGTGCATTATCTTTAGAAGAGGCTTCCTTCTAGGATGACAGCCATGCAGACCAGTTTGATGTAGTGTGGCGCATGGTCTGAGCACTGACAGGCCGACCCTCCACACCTTCAACCTTTTCAGCAATGCTTGCAGCACCCCTACATCTATTTTTAAAAGACAACCTCTGGATATGACGCTGAGCATGTGCACTCAACTTCTTTGATTAACTATGGTGAGGTTTGTTCTGAGTGGAACCTGTCCTGTTAACCTGCGTTATGGTGTTGACTACTGTACTGCAGCTCAGTTTCAGGGTGTTGGCAATCTTCTTAAAGCCTAGACCATCTTTATGTAGAGTAAAAAAAATTTCAGATCCTCTGAGAATTCTTTGCCATGATGTGCTGTGTTAAACTTCCAGTGACCAATATGAGAGAGTGTGAGAGCAATTACACCAAATACAACACACCTTCTCCCCATTTGCACCTCAGACCTTGTAATACTAACGAGTCACATGACACTAGAATCGAAAATGGCTAATCGGGCACAAATTGGACGTTTTCACCTAGGAGTGTACTCACTTTGGTTTAGGCAATGATGGCTGTATGTTGAGTTATTTAGAGGGGGCAGTGAATTTACACTGTTATACAAGCTGTACACTGACTACTTTACATTGTATTAAAGTGTCATATCTTTAATGTTGTCCCATGAAAAGATACAACAAAATATTTACAAAAATGTGACGGCTGTACTCATTTTTGTGAGTATTTCTTGTTTCAGATTAAGGTGAAATCCAATCTTTTTTGGATGTAGGACTAATTTATGAACACCTCTATAAAAGATCTATTTTCTGTCTCTGAGCTTCTTCATGACAGTAGATTAAAACAGCAATTGTTTTAATTTTACCTTGGTACATCGCAATGATTAAGGTCAAACTGTTATTAAACCCAAACGTTGCATTTGTTAATAAAAACTTACTTTGTGTACTAAAAGTTTACTCATTCTCACAGGGTCAGACTTCCGGCCTATTCTGACGTGATTTGCTTTTCATTGATCAAACTTCACACAGAGATCAGACACTTGACAAGAAGACACATCCATACCCCCCCCCCCCCCCCCCCCCCCCCCCCCCACTGCCGCCCCCTACTAAATAACTGATGCCTGAATTATTCAAAGCAAAAAGAGGGTGAAAGTTTAGGTTACAGCTAATGATACTATCAGCTGTTACTAAATAGCTCCTGACCTTTTTAGTATGGGAGTAAGGGCGTGTTTACAACAATTTCGAACACTGACATTTTAAAGAGGGAGTGGCCCAGAAGAGGTGGCCTCTGGGTAATGAGTTCTTGCTGAGAGGAAACAGACTTTCTGACCTTCTTTTGGTCTTTTCACAGTGTGCACAGCTTAAAATGGCCCACAGCCTCTATTATAAAACCCAGCAGAGTGCAGCCTTTCAATAAATACATATTGAAAACAAGTGAATATGGAAACATCAAACAACCCACGTCACTGAAGAGCTCATAAAAGCAAGATTGCTCGAGGCGCTTTTTGAGGTAATTGCAGTCATACACAGCAGGAGAAAAACAAAACACTTACTGGGCATTAGAATTGTGACGCTGATGTCTGCGTGGCAACACATCAAATAACTGATTTGTTATTAACATTAGACAACCTCAAGTGAATAATGCAACACGCAGCACTGGCAAAGCACAAAGCAGGATTTTACAAACACAGATTTCAAGAGTCCTCCGGATACACTTGTCTTTTTTAATAGTTTATTCATGATTTTATTTAGCCAGAGTCAGTGAGACAATGTGGAGGACTAGAGGACAGTTGCAAGGAAAAAGGAGGAGTCAGAACGTAAAATACGATTTTCTTATTTTTATATATTCATATCAGCTGATATTATGAACAGGCTCAGTATTTAAAAAATGGTTTCAGTTCGCCCTCCCTCAATCATAAAATCATGCCAGAAATACAAAAGAGCAAAGAAGAGCCCGTAAGTAGTAAGAATGTACTACTCAAGGTCAAGGAAGCATTTCCAAATGCATAAGTGTATCCAGCTGACCTGGAGGTAAAATACAGCTGTCAAAACGAGGTATGAACAAACTGACCTAATTAAGTGAGACACAACATTATACTCACTGTTGAGCTAGTTAATAGGTATGCCCTCGTTGTCATCTGTTGTGATTTTATTTTGAAAGGATGCTTCCTGTTATGCTGCAGAGTGCACGCGAGAGTTCAATAATAAAAACTAAGTGTTGTTCCGGTGAAAAGCCGATGCCCCACGTGTGATTATTCCTCCGTCTAGACAATATAAGTATCTTCAATATTCATGCAGATTCCGCTGGAAGACCCGTCTCTGCTAACAGGTTATGGGCCCAGGAAAACATTGAAGCTACGCCAGGGGAAAGTTTACCACCAGAAAAGTCGCAAAGTACAGCGTGTTCGGTGAGGGCTAGCGTGCTAAGTTAGCACCATGAATAAGCGTGCTGGTGAACCCAGTGGCCGATGGGCAAGGTTGGTTTTTGACGGAGATGAGAAGAATTATGAACTGTGGGAGACAAAATTTTTGGGACATCTTAGATTACAAGGTCTAAAAGACACAATATTGAAAAGCGATGACGACGAAGATAAGAATGCCCAGGCCTATGCAGAGTTAATACAGTTCCTGGATGATAAGAGTTTATCGCTCGTGATGAGAGAAGCTGCCGATGATGGACGCGAGGCACTGAAAATTTTAAGAGACTATTATGCAGGAAAAGGTAAACCAAGAATTATCAGCCTTTATACCGAACTGACTTCTCTGAAGAAAGCAAGCAGTGAGAGCGTCACGGAGTACATCATACGCGCAGAGACATTTATTACAGCCCTGAGAAATGCTGGAGAGACACTTAGTGATGGTCTGCTTGTAGCGATGGTGTTAAAAGGTTTACCAGAAACATTTAAACCTTTTTCCGTTCACATTACGCAAAGTGAATCAGAAATCAAGTTTGCGGAATTTAAAACGAAACTCCGCAGCTATGAGGACACTGAGAAAATGCGCTTAATGGAACAAGAGGATAACATCATGAAGGCGAGAGTGCAACCCAGCGTGAGACCCGCAGCAGCTGCTAATGACCACAGGAGAGACATGTCAGACATAGTCTGTTTTAAGTGTGGCCAACGGGGACACAAGGCCAGAGCATGCCGCTACAGACAGTGGTGCAGTCACTGTAGGAGCAACACCCATCGAGAGTCGACTTGCAGGAGACGACAACGGAATGATGAAGCACGCATAGCCTCGGAGGAGGGCGACAACGCAGAGAGCGACGACACCTATGTCTTCCGGATGAGCGATGACTACGCGGCACCTCAACAGCCACAAGACATCAGGACCAAAGGCCTAATGGTGGATACTGGTGCAACATCACACATCCTGAATGATAAAACAGCGTTCAAGAAATTTAATGACGACTTCCAGCCGGGAACGCACTGTGTGGAATTAGCTGATGGCACCAGGTGTAAAGGAGTGGCTGAAGGCAGAGGAGATGCAGAGGTGTGCTTGATAGACAGCAGAGGGAGACAGTGTAAAACAACACTGAAAGACGCCCTATGCATTCCCTCATTTCCACAGAATATCTTCTCTGTGAGAGCGGCCACCACGAACGGAGCCACTATCATCTTTAAGAAAGGAAGGAACGTCCTTCAACACAGAGACGGTACAAAGTTTCACATCCATGAGCACAACAGACTTTATTACCTTGAGACTGTAAGTGAGTACGATGATAAGTGTAATAATTGTTTTGATGTGCAGACATGGCATGAAATTTTGGGACATTGCAATCATAGTGACATTCTGAAGCTACAAAATGTGGTTGAAGGTATGAAAATCAAAGGGAAAACTGACAAAGAAAGTTTGAACTGTGAGGTGTGTATTCAGGGAAAATTTGTCCAGACTAGGAATAGAAACCCTGACAGGAGAGCTGAGAAACCTCTCGAGCTGGTACATACGGATCTAGCAGGGCCGATAGATCCAGAATCACGAGATGGACACAGATATGCATTATTGTTTACCGATGACTTTTCCGGTGCAGTATTTGTATATTTTCTCAAAAACAAAAGTGAAACAATGCAAGCAACTGAAATCTTTTTGGCCGATACAGCCCCACTCGGGAAGGTAAAGTGTATCAGGTCAGACAACGGCACAGAGTTCATGGCAAAGAGTTACCAGGTATTGTTAAACAAACATGGAATAAGACATGAAACTTCAGCCCCATATTCCCCTCACCAGAATGGTACAGCGGAACGTGGCTGGAGAACACTTTTTGATATGGGGAGGTGCATGCTTATTGAGAGTGCCATACCAAAGGAATTATGGACGTATGCAGTTCAAACAGCGGCTATCGTGAGAAACAGATGCTTTAACAACCGGACAGGGTAGACACCTTACTTTTTGCTGACTGGGCGGAAGCCCAATCTATCCAGAATGCGAAAGTTTGGGTGTGAGTGTTATGCTTACAAGCAAAACAAGGGTAAGCTGGATTCTAAGTGTACAAAAGGGATTTTTGTAGGCTACGACAAAAACAGTCCAGCATACAAGGTTTATTTCCCAGACAGCGCTAAAGTGCAAAAGTTTAGGCTGGTTAAGTTTGTAACCAAACACAATGAGGAAAAGCAAACACAAACTGATACGACATCTGAGGATGAAGACATACAGGTGAGGGAGAGACCAAACGTGAACAGGGAAAGCCCCAGTACCAGTTCACAGGAACCAGATACTGACAACCAACCAGAAGTGAACAGTCAGATGCCACTTAGTGATGAGACTGAAAACTCCAGAAGGTATCCTTCTAGAACAAGAAAGAAACCAGATTATCTAAATGAATATGAGTCAGGAGAAGACATTGATGATCAAGTGCTGACTAACATAGACTACTGTTACAGACTGATAAGTAACTCACCCGTGACATTCAGTGAAGCTGCAAGGTCACCCAACTCTAGAGAGTGGAAAGCAGCTATGGATGAAGAAATGCAATCCTTAAAAGAGAACAACACCTTTACCCTAACAATCTTACCTGGGGGAAAGAAAGCAGTGGGGGGTAGATGGGTATATGTGAAGAAAAACAGTGGTGATGGATCAGAAAAATATAAAGCACGGTACGTAGCTAAAGGTTACAACCAGTGTTTTGGGATAGACTATGATGAAACTTTTTCTCCGACTGCTAACCTGACAAGCATAAGAGTATTGATGCAGTGTGCAATACAAGAAAACCTGATTTTGCATCAGATGGATGTAAAAACCGCATACTTGCATGCACCAATAGATTTTGAAGTGTATGTTGAGCAGCCAGAAGGCTATGAAGTAAAAGGAAAAACAGATGAGAAACTGGTCTACAAGCTGGAAAAGTCACTTTATGGGCTTAAACAGTCAGGCCGAAACTGGAACAGGACATTACATGACTATTTGATAGAGAACGGTTTCATGCAGAGTCCTGTAGATCATTGTGTTTACACAAGGAAAACAGGAAAAGAAAAAGTGATCATGATCATATGGGTTGATGATATTATTATTGCAGCCAGTGATGAAAGGGTTTTGAAAACTGTGAAGGAAATGCTAACTGCAAGATTCAAAATGAAAGATATGGGGAAACTCAAACATTTTCTTGGTATTGATTTTGAGCAAACCCAAGATTGTGTAAAAATGTTACAAGAGAGATATGTAGAGAACATACTGGAAAGATTTCAAATGCAAGACTGTAAACCAAGATCAACTCCTTGTGAACAAAGGTTGAACTACAATGATGATGCTGAGAAAATGAACAATGTCAGAATGTACAGAGAGGCAGTAGGTAGCCTTATTTACTTGACCTCTTGCACACGACCAGATTTGAGTTTTGTTGTAAGTAAGCTGTCACAGCACTTCAAAGAACCAGCTGTGGAACATTGGGCTACTGTGAAACATGTTCTAAGGTACCTGAAACAATCAAAAGACAAGACATTGTGCTACAGGAAAAGTGACAAAGATTTGAGAGTACAAGGTCACAGTGACTCAGACTGGGCTGCGGATGTGACTGACAGGAGGAGTACTACAGGTTACTGCGTAAGCCTGAATGAAGGAGGTACTTTGGTGTCATGGCGAACAAAGAAGCAGCCAACTGTTGCCTTGTCAACTTGTGAAGCAGAGTACATAGCTTTGGCAGCAACAACACAAGAATGTTTGTACTTGACACAACTGTTGCAAAGCATGTATGAGCATCAAAAGAGACCGCCAAAGATTTTTGAGGACAATCAAGGGACTATCCGGTTGTTCAGTGATGACGCGACGAATCCTACTTCCGGGTCTAAAGTAGTCTGCGTTTAATATGGCTTTTGTGTTGTTAACATGTTTAATGTTATGTATTTTCTTCTATTTGATCTCAAAAAGCTCCTAAAACAGTCAGTGACCACTGTTGACCTCCCTCGGCTTTTATTACCGCTAATCATTTATTTAAGCTCAGTTTTTAAAACCTTAGGATGTAACTACAGCCCAGCCCATGCAGCAGTATATGAATGACTAACCTCGTATTGTGGATGGATTATCTCAGTTGTTCTCCTGGCTGAAGTTTGGTCCTTTTACAGCATCCTGCCATGCGATTACATTTGTTCCTGACCACCGAGAACACTCACATTAACTTTTATCGAGTGGAAAAAAAGTTAGCTTGTTTATATTATGCTAACATAGCTGTGTCGCTAGCGGTCACGTAGCACATCATTATATACCAGCTAGCCCAACTTCAGTAACCCTACAAACGTCACTGCTGTTTAGTTTTCTGTCTTCATTTATGCTGGAAGTGATAGCAGAGCTGTACGTTTTAATTTGTTTCCAAAACCCCGCAGTCAGGACATGCTATATTGTATTTAGATAGAAGCTAGCGAGCTAACTCCCTGCTAACTTCTAACTCCGTTAAATGTCATAAATTCCGTTTTCATGGATGCCTGGATGTTAAACTCAATTGTTACACCTGGTAGAGCAGAACGCTGATCATTTTATTAAAGATGAAAGACTTTAGACAGTTTTTCAACTCTCAGTAATCCCATAGTGATCGTTTGATATATGGACCTGCAGCGGAGTTTAGACCCAGACACGGCTAGTGACGTCAGACTGAACAACCGGATTGCATTGGCAAAGAATCCTGTTAACAGACAGAGGTGTAAGCATATCGATATCAAATATCATTTTGTGAGATCAACAGTTAATGCTGGAAATTTGATATTGGAGTATTGTCCGACAGGTCTGATGGTGGCCGATGTTATGACAAAGCCAGCAACAAAGGGGAAGTTATTGAAGTTTGAGAAATATATGTTTGGAGTGTAAACAAATAGTAAAGAAAAACTGTTTCTTTTGGAATGCATGTAAAGCTGACAACGTGAGTGCAAGTGGGGGTGTTGAGCTAGTTAATAGGTATGCCCTCGTTGTCATCTGTTGTGATTTTATTTTGAAAGGATGCTTCCTGTTATGCTGCAGAGTGCACGCGAGAGTTCAATAATAAAAACTAAGTGTTGTTCCGGTGAAAAGCCGATGCCCCACGTGTGATTATTCCTCCGTCTAGACAATATAAGTATCTTCAATATTCATGCAGATTCCGCTGGAAGACCCGTCTCTGCTAACACTCACAAATCAAAACATTTAACAGCCAGAGGTGAAATAAACACCACCCCCCTGCTGTCACCAATGGCGTGTCCAGCCCCCCCAGGCCACCCCCAAACCAGACTGGCCACCCCAGGTGCCACCCCAAAGGCAAAACAATAAAATTCAATCAAATATCAAATGTCCGATTATGTTTTCACGGTGACGCTCAGATATCCGAGTGTAAGTGAATGCAGCATCGCTTCTGCGCTATGCGCATCACGTTAGCAAAGGTAGGAGAGCCAAGCACGAAAGATGGCACTGCAGGAAACAATTTTTCGGTGAAAGAAAATGAGGACAGAATAAATGTCCCGGTAAGTAATATCAAGTTTGTTGAGTTTAGTAAACTTCGGTGAAATTAGAATACCAAGGAAAAAAATAACACTTAAAGAATTATTGCAGCTGTGGAATATTTCAGACAGTATGCTACTGAGGGCAGCTAACATAAGAGTTATGCGTTATAAGATATAATCTAAGTCGTAACATTGCTGTATGGAGCTGCAGATTTGGTTGCAGGTTAACATAGCTGGACTGGCCATCGGGCATACCGGGCATATCCCCAGTGACTTATTTTTTATTTTTTTTGTAATGGCATGAACAATGAGAGGTGGTGGATTGGCCAGATGCAGGTCGATGTGTAGAAATAACTCCGTTGTTTGGTGGTGGCTATGACGGGGCTTCCACAGAGGCAACAGGTGGATGAGGGAAGGGGAGGCAGGAGGAGAGACCCGAAGCAGCCACCAGTCCGAGTGTCAGGTGAACTGAACTTCAGGTAAGAAGTTATGACCTGCAGTCTATCTGGGTCAGATATAAACCAAGTTTAGGTGGAGTTTATTTTGATGTTGCTGACTTTTTACTGTCAGTTGCAATAACTCATACTGCGTTCTAGCCAGTTTGACGGAGTTTTTATACAGCTGGGTGGGTGCTATGATGTTACTGATAGTGAACTTTATTTTATTCATAAGGTTAGTAGAGTTGCCAACGGCTCCTTAAAAAAATGGAATGGTCCCTCATTCAGAGAAAATATTACACGTTTCGTATTGAGCTGAGAAGAGACGCAGTTTGTCCCGGACTTTAGCTAGAATGGAAAAAAGACACAAAGCTGGATTTATAATGTCTTTATGCTGCACAGCTGCCTCTTCTCTCATTCTCTCCCCCTCCCTCTCCTGTTGCTACTTCAATCATGAAACTGATCAATGATCAGCTGATCGGCTTTTCTCTCTTGTTTATCGCCCACTTTGCGCCAGAAAGAGGAAACCAGCAGATGTTGCGCTAAACAACAGCAGCACGTTTAAGCTTGATCAGCTGTTGTTAGAATGTATTTAATATTAATTTCTAGTATCAGCTGATGTTTGCTGGAGCCACAGCTGTAAAGCTGCTGGTCATGATGTCTGTTTAGATATGTGGTGAGAGGGAAACATGAAGATGAAACCAGGAGATGTCCTTACTGAACCATCAGAGCTGAACAGGTGATGGAGAAACAGGTTTACCTTTTAGGTGACATGAATGAGTTGAAGGGAAGTTATCAACTGTTTCTGAGAGACAAATAACACCAGGATCCTTTTTTATGTAGCAGACAGCTGGTAACTGTGCAGGGGCGGGTCTAGCAAAGTTTTGCCAGGGGGCCAGGTAGGGCATTAACAGGGAAAGGTGGGCACAAAGAAATACTTTTCTTTCTTATTCTCATTTAAAATACCTAGTTTTTATTAAATAATTATCTAAATCTTACAACCAAAGTTTTTATCTGACGTAAAATGTATAGAAATCATACATATACCAACAAGACTGTACATCACTGTCACAACAGGGTTTGTTTTCAGTCAAAGGCTTTATGGCTTTACTACCTGGTGGGTCGGTCTGTAGTAAAAATGCCCAATTTTTTTGTCCCAGTCCAGCCCTGCAGGTTAATACTGGCAGTGTCACCATGCCAGCTGACTGTATTTTATCATCAGCCAGTGTTGTTCTTTATCAATATTACCAAAGTTTACCATAAGGCAGCATAGAAAGTATTTACTTGCTTTCAGGTTTCATTCAAATGTTAGTCTTTTCAGTTGTTTCCCCACTTTTTTCCTGTTTCAAAATCAAACACCAGTTTGTGAGAAGATTATCTTCTTTTTTTAACAGGCAGATAAAGTTTTGCATTGGCATTGGCTAATTTGTCAATTGTTTGTTACAAATGTTCGTATTTTAATTTTCAAAAATGTTTTTGCCCAAAACATATGTGCACTATATGTCAGTAAAAATACTATGCAAATATTGTTGTCCTTGACTGCTGAGTAAACACTGACAAAGCACTGATTGTATCTCTTGTACTTTATCAACGCAGTATCTAAAAACTTTGCACCGTAGTGGTTAAAATCTCATTCTAATAAGAGTTAAAAGTGCATTTGGTTATTAGGTTTATAGGATTATTGAATTATGGTTAAGGGTTGGTAGAATTTTTTTTTAAAACATTATCTGCCAATTAAATCTGCCACCCTTCTCCAAATCTGTGCCCCTACCTGGCCCCCCCAACAAAAATTTTCTAGACACGCCACTGTACACAGATGGTCTGAATTTGTGAAGCGAGTGGTATCGCATTTATCGAAGTCGGCTCCTCGTTGTTTTTTCTAAGCCACGATTAGGCTCATTGAGAGCAGGCATGTGCATGCAGACAGTGTTTGTTTTTACATCTGGTGGGTAACGTCCCTCCCTATATTTTTGGAACAGTACCTCTGAAGCTTGATTTAGATTTCTGCAGGAAATTTACGTTCTAACTTCAGATGTAACACCTCTTAACACTAAACCGGTCCATCATGCTGTTGTTTCCAGTTACAGCGTATATTTCCTGCTGAAGCATATTTCAGGCATAAGACAGAAACATTACAAAAATATACACCTGCAGGCCACTCTATTGTCTTTATTTGACTAAATGCACTAAATTGCTGCCACAAGCTTTTGAACACATGTACCTAATAAAGTGGCTGGTGAGTGTCCTCAGTCCCAGCTCGGATACAGATGTGTCGGTGTGTCTTTGTTCCCTGCAGTAGTGCCCTCTCCAGCTCAGTCATCATCCACATACCCCAGGACACTGTCCGAGCCAAAGAGATCATCGCCTACGTCAACACGCTGAAGACTCAGGTCAGCTATTACGCAGAGAGGCTGTCTCAAGCTGCCAAAGACCAATCGGCCAGCGGACTGGAGTGGACGCTCGCCAGTCTGGTTGACAAGGTACTAAAAGTGTTTGACGTTACGTGGGGACGCTTCATATTTCATTCATACCCTCTTCCTTTCAGACCCGTCAGCTGGTGGCAGTGTGCGGCTGCAAGCTGCTAGCTTCAGCTATTTAGGCCCTGAACGCAGTACGAGTACATCGCAACCAAAGCTTCTCCTTCCGCTGAGTCTGAACAAGTAGTGCTCCGCAATGACCAGGATACGCTGAGAGCAAAGTACAGCGGTCACAACAGCCAGTCGTCACTGCACGTGGACTGGCACGAAGAGGAGTGGGTGAGTTGATCAGCAGTTATTGGCTGTTTTCTGATTCCAGATTTTTTATTTCTTTAGCATGACAACAGACAAGCTTAGTTTCTTGGCACACATTGTGGATACAGCTTGATATCTTAACTACACTCTGAACTCTGTTTTTCTTTTCTTGTTGCTTCTTCTTCTTCTTGAGTCATCCCTCTCATGTTGATTTCCAGCTCAGGTCACTCCTTACTTTTAAGAAGTTGGAGGATTCGTGAGCAGATTTTTCCTTCACCATATCAGCCGACTTTATTCTATGAGAAAATACTCTTAAATGACTCGTCTTTAAAAAGTGTTCAGTGTTTTATGTCTGGTCTGTGTGTCATCTTTGTCTTTACAATGTTGCAGCAATACTTTAGTAATGATATGATATGATATGATATGATATGATATGATATACCTTTATTAGTCCCACAAGGGGAAATTTAAATGTTGGTTTAGTGTAAGCTCAGCTTTTTAACTAATGTAAGAAGTGTTATGACTGACTCGTTTTTAATACCTAAATCTGGCCTCAGTGCACAAACCTAAATGAATCGGTACATATGAAAGCGCCCAAGTCACGAGCTGTGTTCAAGGACATGGATAAAACAAAAAGGTTCAAATTTGTGCCCAAAAACCCCACAAATCAGTGTCACTGTTTTAAAATCTGCTGCGAGACCGCTCTAAATGTCAGCTTTTTCTTTACGTAAAGACTGGGGTCTGTAACATATCAGCTCGTTTCTTATTTATTAAAGAACAGGCCTGACACCAGGCTTTTGAGTTAACGGCTCCATTCGATCTCTGCAAGTATTTTTAAGTATTTTTAGGTTCTTTCCAGCAGGATTTGTGGCTAGTTCTGGAGCTTGACCCTAAAAGATTTCAGTGTGTCGGTGCTTCTGCTTTCCCTGTTGTCCTTCTCTTCCGTCTTTATTTCTGTTTCTGTCAAATTTAAAAACAACTGCACTCTGAAATACACACTCTTTGCAAGATGTTGTCTAAACTAGTGGTTGGAAGGCATATTTGTGTTTGGTCTCTGATGGTTTATTTACACTTTTTGCAGGCCACGCCCACGGACTACAGCGCCATGATGAGCAACAAAGCCAAGAAGTCTATTGACTTCCTTCTGATGCAGGACACCGCCCCGACGATAGCCACGGACGTGTCACTGCAGTACCGCCTCGACATCGTCTTCTGCCAAACGGTCACCTACACATATTTTAATTATTGTATGTCTGAGCTGATGCGTTTATCCTGGAGTGACTCAGAGTGAAGGAGAAGGCCAAGAAGAAGTGTAAATATCATAGAAGCAAGGAGTTCAGAGCTCTACGACTTAGTGTCTTTATGGTATTTATGTGTGTAATGGAGACCAGGGGTTCCATTACCCTTACTTGTATTTTTATTAATTGACTGACTGATTTGTATTTAAAAACCGTAATGAAGAAAAACACACACTGGTTGATTGTGATTCTTTATTAGGCTTTTTGGGTTGTTATTTAAGTGACTCGTTAAAGGTGAAGAGACAGGGGGACTGGCCATCCTACCTGTGTCAGGAAAAGAACCTGTGTTAGAGCTGTTCACATTTAATCATTTGTCTGTAACCTAAATTAGTTGTATATGTAAAAAGAGAAGTGTTAACAGTACTCACTTTGTAAAGAGTAAAAGCAGCTCAATCACCTGCTTATGAGCTCCTGGAGAAAACCAATGTGCCAGGCTAGGGGAGTGTGTGTTGGAGTGATTTTGTTAAAAGTTGTCATTATTGTGCTTGGACCTTGTCTTGAACTGTATGTTCAGATATTTTCTGTTCCTCCCCCACATGTAGGATGTTGGGGATGTTACTAGCTATAGTTTTCAACTGCAGGCACAATCTATATAAGATTCTGGTTTCCTTATTTGGTAAGGAATGTTCACTTCCTGCCCTTTATGGGCTCACCATGTAAATGGTGGACTGTTAGAGCGGTTAAGCCATATACGAGGTTGAGGGGAGATGACCCTTTTATGACTAGAGATGCGGTTAAAACGTTTGTAAGCAGGAAGTCACGTATACAGACACACATACACTCTCTCTCACTCACACACACACACACACACACACACACACACACACACACACACACAGTGCCTTAGCTTTTACCACACAACATATGGGGTTTACAATGGGCGGTTGTGTAACTGTTTTCATTCAATAAAAGGCTGCGAGTGGAGGCTGGAGTTGGAGTTGTCTGAGTTTGGGTGTAGAGCTTGCAACTCTGAGAATCCGACCAGGCTTCCCCTGCACAAGTAAAAACCAATCGAACTCTGATTGTCTTACTTTGTTCTGAGTCAGCGAGGGCTGAAACCTAACTGTGGTTAAGGTGTTTTAATGCAGCGGTCCCCAACCGCCGGGCCACGGACCGTCGTTTGGTCGAGAGATGAGGCTCGGGTGTGAAATGTATGGTTTTCAGAGTTTTTATCGTTTTTTATCGTTATTTTGTTATCGTTTTTATCGTTAACTCTGTTTTCCTGGGTCTTTCACGTGTGTTATGAATAAATCTTCTTTTTTTCCGGTACCGGTACTAGTTTTATTTTGTTGTATTTATCTGTGACACCTTAAAGGCCGGTCCGTGAAAATATTGTCGGGCATAAACCGGTCCGTGGCGCAAAAAAGGTTGGGGACCGCTGTTTTAATGTATATAGAAGAGACTGAAGTTTATATGTTATGGAGTTATTTATAGGACTTGTTACAAATCTTCATATGTCTATGATGTTGGTTATATTGTAGTGGTTTTCTTATGGGGAGGGTTTTGTTTCCCTTTGGTTTGCTGACCCCCAGACTTGGTCTATTCCAGATGCTCACCTGAATCAGGTAGAGTATAACAGGAAGCCATTTGCTTTTCAGAAGGGTTGGATTCTTTGCTGTATCACCATGTGTTCTCATTAATAAAGTACATTTTACTCCAGTCTCGTGCTATTTTAGTGGAAGTGACCCATGACCGTCGGCCAAAACTGACAATATGACTATTAAAAGTCTGAGTAATACTGTAATTTTCTGCTGCTCATTCCTGTGCAATATCCCATCTGACCTCCCGTCATATTTCTTTTCAAGATTTTCTTATTTAATCACTAGTGTACATATATTTATAGATACATATATATATATATATATATTTAGTCATCTTTTCTCTTTTACCACGTCTTTCTAATATTTTGCTCTTTACTATTTTTCTATTTTTTATTTTATTTTATTATATTTTATTATATTTTCTTCTACTGTACCATGCTGCTGAGTGACTGCTGCTCGTCAAACACATTTCATTGCAATGTTGACCCTGTGCTAACTTGCATATGACAAATAAAACTGAAAACTGATAAAACTGAAAACAGTAAAGGCAAAGGGAACACATCAAGTAAGGATTTCACACTCCCACTCACAACGGCACTTTCAAAGCATAAAGCCAAATGCTTCAAAATTTCATTTTGAAGCATTTTAAAAATGAATGTGTTTGAGTTTCATTGCTCCAAAGCAATGTTTTCATATAAGCAAGATAACAACCAGTTTGCAACCATGTAAGTACAGTCCTCTATTGTGAACAGACGTGTTGGCAATCTGTCTGCGTTTATAAATTAGACAACAGTTATTTGCAGATCTTCATCAATCTGCCTGAGAGTGATTGCAGTCGGTCTGAGTTGGACTGCAACTGTTTTGAGTCAGGTTGCCTCCAAGGAGGCAGTTTATTATTTTCCTTTCCTAGTTGGACAGATGGCTGTTGTTTTGTTTTTACTGTAGTGTGCTGGGCCATTAATGGCTCAGGGGCTGCAGCGTATCCGCGCCAACACCTAAGGCCAACGTGGAATCACCGGTCAGACTAACATAAAGAAAAAATCTGTTAAATTACACATTTGTATTCATTAAGTCACAGACAATGAAAACAAGCAGAAATCAAGATGTAATATTTTTATAATTTTATTGATGTTAAATTAAAGTCCCAGCTTAGTTATGTTATCAGTGCAAGTCACTTCAATCTGTATAGCACCAAAGGAAACAATGGTGTTTTCAAGGTGCTTCACACTGTAAGGTAACAACTTACAGTATTAAAAAGAAAACCCCAAAAGAACAAACCCCTCTGAGCAAGCACGAGGCGACAGTGGGAAGGAAAAACTCCCTTTTAAGAGGAAGAAACCTTCGACAGAACCAGGCTCAGGGCGGGGTGGCCATCTGCCGCGACCATTCCTGGGGATTTCAAAAATGACTTGATCTGATCTAAATGTAAAACTAGCTCATTTAAAGTGTCCAGTGAGTTTTAGAAAATATTTTGCTGTTGATATCACGATGTCACTATAAAGTGGAAACTTTGTTTCTTCCCTTACACCTCCCAAAAAATGCCCGCACCGATGAGAAGCACTTAGATATGCAACTTGGTTCTGTGAATATCTTTCTTTTGAAAGTTTTAACAATATCTTCATCAAGATTTTGGAAGTTTAATTGCCAGAATGTCACCAAAGATGCATGCTTCCATCTTTTACAGAGGGATTTGAAAACCCTCTCGCTGAGTTTCTTGAACTTCTCTGGTGGGATTTTGTCGTATCTGGCCCTGATTTCAGTCCAGATTTTCATGGTAAGCCGGTTGGAGATAGCTTCAGCACTTTCAATGCTGAAGACTGTGCCTGATTTTTTTGAAACCTGGGAAATCAGTCCTTCCACAAAGATTTCCACTGAAAATCTGCATCTTTCTTTCTTTTCATATGATTCCAGTCTATCAGTAACTGTTACTGCCAACAGGTGTTCTTGGAATACTGAAGTAGTTATGATATTAAATATTGGTTGTTCCATTAAATTCATTGAATCCTCCTCCCCACTCCTCCCCATTTCCAATGATATTAGTGACAATTTATGTAATTTGTCACAAATATCAGTGAAAATCGCATTAGCAATGCAGTCAAAATAATTCTGCACTTTTCGGTCTAAATGCAAATCCATCCCCTTGAATTTGTCCAAGAGTAGATCCAACAAACGTTTTTGGTGAGAATGAGGGCACTTTAAAAGTTTACCAAGCTTTGAAAGCACAGCCTGAATTAATGTCTCTAACCATCTTTCAAAGTCTGTTTTTTCAGGTGGCTCACAGTCTACAGAAGATCTGTGATGCTGTATCTTTTTATATGACTCCGTTTGACTTACGTTTGTTAACGGTGGGATGCTGGCTTCATGTTCAACACAGGATTTCTGCTGCTGGGGATCTGGAATTGGATTGTTTTCTGGTTTTGCAGCACTGTGTTGGTCAGCATTTTGACAGCTTTCTTCTGTGTTAGCTGTTTCTTGGCTGTTAGCATCTATATTCTGTGCTGTATCAAACTCCTGCTCAGCAGAATCGTCCAAAAATTTCACACGTGACAAAACCGTTTTGCCAGTAGTGGTGTGGACAGAACAGTTTTCATGTACAGGGGAGTTCTGGGAAGACCTCAGCGGTGATACTGCTACTGACTGTGCACACAGGTCCATTACGTCCTCTACAAAACCTACAAGCCGCTTAGCGCTGAAGCAATCCGGATAGCCTGAGATAAGCTCTCCCCACTGCTTGATCGAAAAACTACTGAACAAGTTATTCAAGAGGGATACCAAAGCATGTACTGTAGAATTATCCCCATTGGTCTGAACTGTTTCATCATTTGTCATTGTGTTACAGTTCGAGCTTGCCATTTCACTTTTTTGTTTTTTATGTCTAAAATGTTGTTTTGTGTTAAACTCCGTGTTTGAACGTTTAAAGCGCTGCTGTCCCGCTGTGTGAATGCGTTTCAACTGAACAGCCAGGTCTATATATAAGGTCGGTTTAAGGTTTCTTTGTAACGTCACCTGACGTTTCTTTGTAACGTCACCAGTCAAAGGACTGGCCCGCCCCGTCATAACGAAAGGGGCGGGACAAATCTGTTGCTTAGCAACTGAAAAAAAGGCACACCGCGCTGAATGCTACATCCGGCCTGCGACGGTACACCGCCTCCGCACCACCGTTTAAACATGAAGTGTGGATGTTAGAAGATCCCAAATATGGTGAGCTACTGGGAAATTACTCACGTTTTTGTTCTTGAGAGTGAGCGATAATAAGCGACATTTTATTGAGAAATTACAGTAGTCTGTCTACAAAAACTACAAAAATGACCTAAATAAGACAGAAGTACACATTCATTTTTATCGTTTTGTCAACAACAGGGCGCATGAGGTTTGTTCAGTATTTGTTGTGTCTACAAGGCTCAGGCGCCCCCATGAAGTGTCTTATTTGTATAGTTGAAAGCATTATAAAGGAACGCAAAACTAAATTACATATAATTATAATTCTTGGCACTTTCTGGTGTGTGTGAGTTAGTGTTTCTCTTTTATGATTTGTGGGTCCAGCATCAAATTTAGAATCCTTCCCATCACACATGAGGTCTTGAATAATCATCTTATTTTAAAGACCTCGTAGTTTGATAGTTTGCTCTCAGACTGTGGGCTTCCTTGTGGTTTTTAGGATATTTAGAAGTAGAAGGGGATCATCCTTCTGTGGAACCAGCTCCCAGTTTGAATGCAGGAGACGGACACTATCTCTACTTTTAAGATTAAGTTTCAAAGTTACCTTTTTGCCAACGCATATAGCTAGGGCTGAATCAGGTGACCATGAATCCTCCCTTAGTTACCCTGGGACTACCCTGCTGGGGGATTCCCACCATGTGTTTATACACCTCTCTGCATTCAATAATTAGTTCTTGTTCATCTCTGGCTCTCGTCCACAGTGTGTCTTTTGTCCCCTTTTTCGTCTCCTCATCCCCAAAGGGTCGCAGCGGGCTGCCCCTCCCTGACCGTGGTTCTGCCAGAGGGTGCTTCCTGTTAAAAGTGAGTTGTTCCTTCCCACTGTATTGAGGTTTTTTCTTTTTAATTGTAGACTTTCTACCTTACAATCTATACCACCTCGAGGAGACTGTTGTTGTGATTCAGCTCTGCATAAATACAATTAAATCGAATTAAGTGGGTTCAGCTGTTTTGTGAAATAAATGTGAGTGACATGGTAAGTAATAGCCTGCATGTAACTCATGGTAAGAAGAGCAATATCGCCCCCTCCTGGTTCAACCTTTTTTTCTTTGCAGTAATCTTTCCAATAATAATACATATGCACTAACCTCATGCTTGCTGTTAACAATAGCCTAAAGACACAAAATCAAGTTTAGTTTTTTCCTTAAGTTTATGTTTTTTTTTTATATGGTTGGCATTTATTTTGTTTCTTTTTAATAATTATATTGATTCTATTGATTGTTTGCCAAGCACTGAGGTCTCTGCTTAGACTGTGCTACTGGGATCACTGATTTAAAAATGAGGCAAAAGCACCAAAGTTGTGCTCAAAAATAGTACAGTGAGCTACAAGCTGTTGCTGTAGTAATTCTAACACACTTATTGTTTTTAAATACATACATGTTTAGTTCTTTTAAACCTAATTATATATATATATTTTTTTGCAAAAGTGTCACCTAAACACCCAAATATACGTAATTCAAAACTTACTTTAATTATTACCCATTTGGCTGGTAACATGGACCCAGTCTGATGGATAGTTACTGAACAGATAGTCTTTTCTTTAAAGGCTGCATTCAGAGCAAATCATTGTAAAAACAAGACAAGTCAATAAAAAACAAGTAATAACTATAATACTAAACTACAATAGAGAGAAAATCCAGTAAATATAATTATATTATGTAAAAAATATACAAATATTTACCTCTAATTTAAAAAGACATTACAAGGGTACTAGTTTCATTTTAATCTAAACATAATCTAAATTGACACTAAATCAGTTTAAATATTACAGCTGAAGGTGATTTTAATAAATGTACTGCTGCTTGACTTTGTTTTACTACTGCAGTATAATTTATCATGTACAAAAGCTCCAAATGTTGTTTCTCTGACTTAATGTTCTGATGACGTTTGTGTTACTTTGCAGGAAATAGTCAGGACCCAGATGAACCTGTGCTGGAATTCAGTGTGGGTGAGTAATATGAGCATTTATGAAGGCTGTCCATGACCTGTAATTAAATTTAGCGTCATTAGTGCCACTCATTGCAAGTGACAGTGCACATGCTTTCAGCATGGAGTCTGCTCTTATGGTAGCAAAATAAATTCAGAAAATCTCCATCAAAAAGCAGCTCAGCAGCAGAAATATATATGGTCAGCTGGTTGTGAGTTAATGAGCATGTGAAATCAGTGTGAACATTTTGAAACAACAACTCTCCAACCTCGTAATTGTAAGACTGCCTGTGCAGCCACAGGAGCCTTCAGAGAGTCTTCCTGCTTGTCTCTTGGGTTGATTTGCTCATGTTTTCTCACCCAGTCAATGACTGTAAAAGGGCTGGACTAATTGGAGGCAGGTGTAATTGATTGCACTGATATGCTAGTCTACTTATAGCCCACATTACAAACACTGCTGTGTTATTTTGTCTCTCAGTGCAGGTATGTAATGTGACAAAACCTCTAATGATCTGATATGTTTGGGATGGATGGGCTGTGAATTATATAGTGAATTGTCTTATTTTGTCGCTCTGTGCAGGCTTTCTACTTACAGGGTGGTGGGTCTCAGAGGACAATTGCTACCCCTGTTGAAGTGAACAACGTGTGGAGTGCAACTGGCTTTGTGGCATAGCTGGCTCTGGCCTTGGACTGTGTGTTTTTACTTTGTACCTAAATGGGACACTGGACTTTTAACTACTATTCATTGTGTTTATAAATAAAATTTTAGAATTTTATTGACTGTCATCTTTTTGCCCACGGTTGGTCAGACCTAGAATCTCTTTGTGTGTGTGTGTGTGTGTGTGTGTAACATCAACAGGGTTTTGCATAAAAGAGTGTGAGCAGGTCAAAAGGTCAATTCATTTATTGTAGTTTTATGGCAGCACCCTCTAGTGGCCTTGAAGCAAACAGTCTCCTAACTAAGCCATGGCATCTCTGGTCTCTCCTACTTTTGTGTGCTCTGCTGGAGGAGCAGCATTGGATCTAGTGATACTGAGTAAGCTGATTAGGACAGGCCTGGAGAAATGTGGTTTGCATGAAGTATCAGGAAAAAAACAACCTTGTATTGTAAAATAATAATACACGAATAATAAATACTTTTCATGACATTCAGATTTCTGGACTCACGAGTTCATAGAACATTAATGTTACGAAACATTGAGAAGTCTTAAAACTACATTGTATACTTATTATTTATTTACTTTAATCAGATTTGACTGGTATTTTTAAACATTACGTTTTTGTTCCTTCAACTATTGTATTTAAGCTTATGACTCACTCACAGTATGTTTATATAACTGCCTAAAAAACGGTGAGGATGTGGCCGCAGTGGCTGAGAAGCAAGAACTTTGCTTTGTCTTTTTTTTTTTTTTTTTTTTTTTTTAAATTGGGAAGCATAAATGAACATACCAGAAAACCCTGCACGAAGGAGCCATATTTGTTTTTTGTGTGTGCATAAGATGAAGCTTTAGTATTATTACACATATGATAAGGATGTTAGCATGCAACACACAAACTCAAGTGGTGTTGCCAAGATAGTTGCTGACTGGCAAGAAACTTCTAGAAGAAATCTGGTGACAGTCCAAAGCACAAATGAACATGTTTAATACTCGTGCAAGACCCTGTGGGAAGGTGCCAGATTGCTGTATTTTGTGTGAATCAGGAAAAGTGCACGGTGATGACTAAAGCTTATAAAACATCTCTCTCCTTATGTGTGCATATATGAGAAAGAAAATTCTGCCAAAGCAACTTTAGCTTCTTGCAAGCATCAGTACACAAAGGATGCTAACACAAAGCTAGCCAAGAACCAAGAGTGATTTTAAAGTTGAACGTATGCCGACCCCAGCAGCCAAAGGGAGCTCCGGGGAGAGCTTCTTGGGGTCCAGTGATGTGTCCTGAAGAGACGACATGAGCTCTCCCTCCTGTAGGCCCACCCCAGCAGTAGGTGCTGTCTGTCTCATTCCGAGTTAACTGCTACTCCTCTACATCTAAACGAGCCAGTTGAGGAGGTTCAGGCATCTGACAAGGGTGCCTCTTGAACGCCTCCTGGGTGAGATGTTCCAGGCATGTCCCACCAGGACAGACAGGACACACCCAGGACATGTTGGGGAGATCACAGCACTCAGCAGAGAATGCCTCAGTGTCCCCCAAATAATGGAGGAGCTGGCTCGGGAGAGTAAGGTCTGGGTCTTCTCTGCTTATGCTACTGCCACCGAAACTGGACACCAGATAAGCTCAGAAAAATGAACAACCTGTTTAAATAAAGGTTAATTTAAAAAAAAATGTTTGTCATTAGCTAGTCTGTGTACATGTACTTCTTCTCCAGTGTTGAAAATGTTAAACTCACAACCTGCACATTTTCTGGTTGCATCATCAAATAAATACCCCCAAAAGTAGTCTGAGTACTTTTACACTGGTTTTATGCTGCGATATTTTCAAAGTCTTTCACTGAACACATTCAGTCACACATTGTTCATAATTTATTGGAAGTTTATTGTTTAATGTCCTGTCTAAATAACTTCAGTCACCATTTGTATTCATTAATGAATAACTGACTTCCAATATTAAAAGAAATAGAAACTGTTGTGCTGTTGTTCACGTAGAAGGGCCTGCTGCTGGATGTCCAGACTTTGTGCGTCAGCAGGAGGGTCAGGGTACAGGGTTCGAACCTCCTCATGAGATGTCGTATCTGCTGGATAAAAGCAAGCTACATCACATCAGGGATTGTCCTAGAGCTGCCCTACAGTAACAATCAACTGACTAATATATGAAATACTTGCAGTAGCACAATAATAAACACAAAGCAAAAAAGTGTTTAGTGAAGATAAAAAACCTCATCAAAGTTTTAGTTTGGATAAAGGGAGACAGAGCACCAATCTAAACAAGTCTAAACCATCTGGCACCTCCACACTTGTAAGAACAGCATGACCAAAGTGATTGTAGGAGGAAACAACCTTGACTTCCTTTACATAGCTTAGTACTGAGAATAAAAGAAAAGCATGATTAGAATTATTTGTGCTTCTTCTTCTTTCGGCTGCTCCCTTTAGAGGTCGCTACAGTGGATCATCCGCCTCCATCTCTCTATTTCTAGCATCCTCCTCAGTCACACCAACCCCCTGCATGTCCACCTTCACTACATCCACAAATCCTTTCTGTGGTTGTCTGAAAACATCATCCACGGAGACTCTTGCCTGATCTCATCTGTCAGCCTCTCCATCACCAGTGCAAACAAGAAGGGGCTCAGAGCCTCTCTCTGATGTAATCTCAACCCATCACATACTTCTCTGCCCCTCAGGACTTTCTTATGCAGCACCACAGTTACTCTCTTCGCACCTTATCATAGCCTTCACTCCTACCCTCTCTATGCCTCCCGTCTCCATCCTCTTCAGAGTTGCCTCACTTCCTTCTCTAATTCAATTTTCGTCCAAAGTACTCCTTCTCCCTTCTCAACACACTTTCTTCACATTAGCACATTTCCATCTCTATACTTGGTTACTCTCTTCCAGCACAATTTATGTGCCTTGCCATTCATTAAAAATCATTTTCTCCTTAGTGTCCAGCCTCACATACAACTCACTACAAGCCTTTTCCTGTGCCAGTGACACCTCTCTCTTTGCTGTGCACCTAGCCTTTTAGTACTCCTTCCTTCAGCTCCCTGACTATCCCACTCTTTCTTTGCCAGTCTCTTCCTTGAATACATTCCTGAATCTGTTATTATTTGTGCAATGAAAATTAAATCAAGAAAGATTTTGCTTTTACAGTCTCACTGCAGGTTGATACATTATAAGCACGCCTGTGGTTCACATAAGCATTAAAAGCTTGTATTACTCCCTGATGTTTTGCCTGTTAGCATGTGCAGCAGCTGGAGAAGGACTCCTAGCTGAAGACAGGACAGCTTCTCGATGTGCAGATTGGTCGTCTTCTACGAAGAAGCAAAGGAGAAAAACCCCAAATTAAACAGAACAACTACTTCTAATAACAAACAGACGTCTCTCTAAAACCGTGGCAGCAGTTCACCATGTCAAATGCTTTCTTGTCGTGCACAGTGACTATAACAATCAGCCCCACTGGCTGCACTGTCCTGCAGTGACATAAGTTAATTCAGCATTGCTATAAAACAATGAGGCTATTACGTTTGACCTGTACTTGCAGAATACATTCCAAAGCTTTTGTTTCCTAAAGCATTCGTCCTTCTTTGTGAGCAGTTTGTGACAAAAGAAAAGCCCAGAAACAGGCACCAGTTCAAAGGCATTTCTCAGATGATTTGCTGTAAACTTGAATACAAGCACAGATGAATAAATGTCTTGTAAAACATTGTACTGAATACATTCTTCACTACGAATATCAAATTAAGATCACACGTTAACAGCCCAGAGTTAGTATCGTGTCTTTGCCTCACCACATCTGGGGGTTAACTGGGTTAAATTCAACATAGCAGCGTCTCTAAATGACTGATTCTAAGCCTGGCACAAAAGATAGAAATCCCTGTTGTTCTGGCATCTTATTCCTGCACACATTACCCTGCTGTTCAGTGGTGCCTGACTGCAATACCTGTTTACCAGATTGTAGTGGGTCTCGTGTGAATCTGTGCAACCCATCTGAACCTCCAGTTGTCACCGCTCTTTCCTCAGACACCAACGTAAGGCTGACAGCAAACTGAACACTTCCTGTTGATCATCTGAAGCACGACAGGGGACTGAAGGCAGGGCAGGGATCAGGAAAATAAAGGTTTATAATTTGCACAAATCTTACCCTGCTGGCTGGGAATTTCATTGGGTGGTGGGTGGTTTGGTGCTGACACTGAGCAATTCTGTGAATGCATTTTTATTTATTTATAGAGTTGTCATACAGGGCAAAATGTGAAAAAATTTGCAGTCTTTGCAATGAGTTACTCAGAGTTCTAGACGAGCGCTGGCTAAAAACAGAGGAGGGCCTAGATGGCGCAAGATTTGCCAGCTTTTTCTGCAAGGTTGGGATGGGCGGAGAGGGCTGCCTCTGCAGGACGACAACTAGATTCTTTCTTTGTCATTCTTTGACAACGACACAGCGAGCTGAAGCACTCCTGTCTTTTCAGGCTTACTGTACCTCATAATTCAACCGTGAGTCTCTCTCCACCCTGGTGGCCTGAGGTACCTTCTTAGTCTCTTTTTCCTGCCTCACCACCTTTTCCTCCTTCTGCTGACGTGTTTCAGCTTCATGGATCCTGCCTTGGTTTTTCAGCTTATGCTGCAGAGTAGATAAAACTATCTCTCAAAGTCCACTCCATTGTGATACATATATATTTAACATTACTGTTTCTCATTTTCTAAAGCTTAAAACAACACTAATTTGCTTTAAGACCAAGAGTGCAGCAGGTCAACTATCACAGTAAATATAAGGACTTTTTGTTAATAGGTTGTTGCATTTGCTTTGTAATGCTGACTTCACACAAACTGGACGGCAACACGTTTTTCAACTCGAGCAATCTAAACATCACCACAGTTAAATCAAACCAGTCGTCGTCTGATTTTTGTTATGTTTAAAAACTATAGTGTCACCGTCTGCCTGAGAAATATTCTGCTACAAGTGGGCTTTGGTATTGTTTTTCTCTCCCTCTATCGCCTGGGCGGAGGCCATTGTGGGCTCCCGCCTTTGGCCTACATACCTGGGAGATGGTGAACACCTGCGTCTCATTAACCAGCCTCTACTTACGGGAAGAAGTTAGACTGCTCTTTGCTGGATTGTTGCTTGACTCATGTTAGTGAAGTCCTGGCTAGGACACTAGTAATCTAGTTCTCTTGGATTTTGAATCTTGTGCTAACACGTCGTTTCCCTGTGTACAGACACCCTGGACCTGCCCTTGTTCCTTACAGAAATTCTGGTACGAGAGAGGAGTGAGAGACTGGTGAGACGCCAAGAGAGACAGAAGGAGAGTGAGTGTGTTCCCCCTGCTTTTCCCTGCAGATTCCCTGGAGACCTGATCCCTGCATCCTTGTCTATAGCACTTTGACACTGTCGCACATTTAACTTGGTCTAACACAGGGCCATATAGGTTTTTCCCCTCTTAATAATAAACAACTTCATTTAGGAATTGCATTTTGTGTTTATTTGTGTCATCTTTGTTTAATATTTAAATGTATTCATCAATTTCAGAGAAAGCTCACATACTCAATACCAACAAGAAGAAAGAACTACAAATGACTAAAGTTGCAGTGAGGAAGTGAGATCTGACTAATGACAGGAAGTAAAAAGAGTCATCAGTTCAGAGACTGTGACGGTTGAGATCGACAACAAGAAAGACGTGAGGCAGAGAAGCACGATGGATGAATTCAGATGGATTCAAATGTTTTTATCTCTGATGCTGATGATTCTGATTCCAGGTAAGGATACAGGAAACATTTTATTAGCAACAAAACTAAATATTATCAGTATTACTATGGTCAATAAACTTTACAGTAAATAAGAAAGCTGAGCATGTACTGTTGTTTTAGGGAAATATGGGACATGTTTACAGACCCGAGTCTAAAATCTTCGCTCTGATTGTAAAACTGCTGCATTCTAATTTATCTTTCATATTTCTCATCAATCTTCTCAACAGTATCTGAAACTGAAATATCCATTTTTATGAAAGTTGGAGATGACGTCACTCTGCCTTGTCTAAATGTGATAGATGAGCAGAATAACTGTGACAGTACTGAATGGACCTTTGTTTCAAGACACAAAACAACAGTAGAGCTGATCACACTTGGACAGACAAAGTCAAATCAGACAGACTGAGTGTTACAGCGAACTGTTCTCTGGTTATTAAGAAGCTCACATTTGAGGAAGTTGGTCTTTATTCATGCCTACAGTACAAATTAGGAGAAATACAAACTCTAAACGCTCTGGTTCATCTGTCTCAGGTTAATCTTTTTATTATTAGTCATTGGGAAGCACCTACAAAGAAATCCGTCACAATGAGAACCTGTTCAAACCATTTGATTTTGTGACCAAAGGTGCTGGTGTAATGACTTGTAATTGTGACAGCCCTGACACTTTGATATAAGTACTTGCTTTTGATGAATATATTATCTGTTTTGATTAAGGGACTTGCTTTTGAAGCATTGACTACTTATTTTGAGCAACTGACTTTTCTTTTTGATGAGGTGACTCACTTTTGCGAGTTATCCACCATGTTTTGCAGTTTGCACCAATTGTTTTGAGAAGAGCCTTAGTAGTGGTGCAGAGATCAATTTTGTTGTGAGAAATGCACCAAAGCAACTGATAAAAACTGTAAACTGCTCTGTGGTGACATATGGACAGTGTCATCACACCGTGAATTGGCTGATTAAACGTCAAGATATGAACAAAGATGACAAAGAAATACTGACCTCACAGACTGACTGCTCCACTACTGTGACCCTTTGGAAGTCTCACTATATCTATCCATCAAGATATGAGAAAATGAAGTGTGACGTGACTGATGCTAACACAGGAAGTGTGCAGCTGTTTACCTTTAGCTGTCAGACCTCAGATGAGGAAACAGGTGAGCTCACGATCAGCTGTTTAAAACAACTAAAAATAGCTAAAATATTAATTAGATGTATTTCAGGTGTTTGGGCAAAATAGCTTTTGTTGTGTTTATAATTTTGGGGCGATCGTGGCTCAAGAGTTGGCAGTTTGTCTTGTAATCGGAAGGTTGCCGGTTCGAGCCCCGGCTCCGTCAGTCTCGGTCGTTGTGTCCTTGGGCAAGACACTTCACCTGTTGCCTACTGGTGGTGGTCAGAGGGCCCGGTGGCGCCAGTGTCCGGCAGCCTCGCCTCTGTCAGCTTGTGGGGATAGGTTAATTGATTAATCCAAAGTGCCCATAGGTGTGAATGCGGGAGTGAATGTGAGCGCGAATGATGTCTTTGTGTGTTGGCCCTGCGACAGACTGGCAACCTGTCCAGGGTGTACCCCGCCTCTCGCCCTATGACAGCTGGGAGAGGCTCCAGCACCCCCCGCGACCCTAAGAAGGATAAGCGGAAGCGAATGGATGGATGTATTTCTAACACGCGAACAATGTGAAAAAACTTTTGATTGTTCTTTTTTCATTTATTCAGATGACAAAAAAACAACACAGAAACCAACAAGAAAAACCAAGAGATACACAACTGAAGCAGAAGCAACCACAACAACAATGAAGGATGATTCACAAGGTACTTACATAACACATCCTTATGTCATGTAAACTCTTGTAATCCTTTTTAATGATAATATTTAGTGGAACATAATAATTTCGATTTAAATGTGCCCGATTAAATAAATGAAGAACCTAAATAAGGACGACATAAGAAGAAAAAATGAAAATGTTTCATGAGATATAATCACATTTATTTTAAAATATTTGTTTGATATAAAGTTATTGATTTTTTTATTATGTAATGCCAAGTTTGGATGTTTTCTTTTATTCAGATGTTTCTGTATCTTCGAGGTTCATTATTGTCTCAGTGGGTTTAGCAGCACTTTTAATCACTGCTGTGACAGTCAACACATGGAGCAGAACTAAAGGTAAATTTAATATTGAGGAATTTGAATGATTTTTAAGTTTGATTTGAAACAGAAAAAATGTCTTATCTCATTTTAGGTCAGAAAACACAGATGGATCAAACCACAGTAAGTAACTCAGCAAGTTAAAAGTCTTTTGGTTGTTTTTCTCATCCTTGTTATTTTCTAATAACTGCAGATGATGTTCATGAGATTATTTTGGATTTCCTGAGTTTAAGTGGTTCAGCAGATAATCGAGAGTCAGATGTCTACAACTGGGAGGATATGAAAAACCATACGTGAGAGTTTTGGAAAATTAAATTAACACTGCTTATAAATTAACGGTGAAGTTATGTTTATCTCGCATGCAAACACAGAGAAAAGTAAAAAACACAGACACAATACAAAATCCAGTAAATCCAGCAGGAGAAAGGGACAAGGAAAACTCTGGAATATTTACAAAACAGGGAGAAAGATGAAAAGCACAGATAAGGTCAGTTAAAGTAGGAAGCAATAACACAAAAAGCCATGTGACAAACCTTCAAAATAAAAGTGAAAATAACTGCATAAAAAACCTCAGATTATATCGTTTGTTTTGTTGGACGTCATTGTGGTGCATTTTCTCCTCTCAGTAAAATAAAGAGAGAAAAGAAACACTCAATGTTGGGTCTGCGCTTCAGCAGGCCCGCTAGTTCAGACTTGTTCCCGTGAACAAAGCAAGACGAACAGCTTTAACCGGGTTTTTACTTGCTAGGAAGGGGAGACCTTGGCAGTACAATAATGGTAACATTTAACAATTTCAACCTAACACTCAAAAACACAAAAGAAAAGAAAACTAAGAACTAATGGAAAGAATATAACTGAAACCACAGGTAATAATAAACACAATGCCAATTTATTTGTCTCACAATCTGATACATTTGGTTTTGGGTTTTTTGCTTGTTTTTCACAGGTACATTATGATAAAGTTGATGTTTCAATAAAGTATGAAAGCACTGGAGGCTCTGGTGTTTCTGTCAGATACCACTGATCCACAACATCAGCTCAGCAGAAAAAAACTGCTGTTGTATTATCAGTATAATCTTATCTAGTTTAATAGATTTAATCCTATTGTTACGGCTCTGGCCATCTTTTGAATCACAGTGGCTGGATTTTGCTGGCAGCTGCTGATTGGTTCCATCATCAAGTGGCTGTTTTAAAAATCCTCTCCAGCAGTCTCCCCGGCAGTAGCTGACAGCAGCAGCAGGCCCGTCCTTGGCCTCCAAACCATCTATGACAGATCTGGGTGTGTGATTTCAGAGAACTGCCAAGTTTTGTATTTAGTGTGTTGATACTTTGACTTTTAACTAAGCACTGAAGCAGAAAGAGAGAACTGCCTTATTATTTTCTATCATTTTTTTCTTGTTTATTCAATTAGTGAGTTGGGGGTAGCGCTCGGCTTTTGTTTGTTTTAGATTTCTAAATGACCGTTATGGGTTTTGTAGCATGAGTTTATTGACCGTTAAATACCATTAAATCTGTATCAGTTTCTTCCTTTTTATTGCTTACAATAATGTCATCTGGAGATAAAATGTTTTTCTATTCATTTGTTATCTGCCCACAACTAGTTTTGCTCTAAATGAATGCCTGAAAAAACTGAAAAAGCCAAGTTTGAAAACTGTAAAAAGCATCCAAAAGATAAGAAAGTTAGGCCAAAAATAAAATCAGTAGACCACACCATGAATCGTAAAACCTGAAGTAAGAGGTCAAAACACAAATGCAATATCTTGAGACATCATTTCTGAGAAATTAAAGTGATGAATGAAGAGTTGTTTATGTTGCATTACAGTGAGACATATTTTCAAGGATAGCTGTTGGCAAAGTAGGATCCAAGTGCAGAACTCAAATCCATGTTAAACTCAAAAAGCAGCTTTATTGCTGACCTTAGCAGGCCAAAATGCAAAACACAAAATAATTCAGGCAACACTAAAAACCTGGAAGTCACAAACTAGCCTCTAAGGAACATAGAACATAACAAAGAACAGAAGCAAACTGGGGCTTTAAATACACATGAGGAGATTAGGCCATAGTGGAGACTAGCAACTCAGTTGTACGGTGGCCCTGAGAGGCCACTGCAACTTAAGAAAACACCAGCAATAAGAAAAATGCTGCAAAAGCACACAAAACACAACGAAAAGAGGAAAAACGACAACGGAAATAGGAAAAAACTGATTTCCAAAAGCACAACGTGTTTCTGGGGAGACAATAACCCGACGGACCAGTTGCAGGAACCAAATATGCTAAGAATTGCGCTGGGAGACACTTAAAAGAAGTGGAGGATTTATCGGTTTTGTGAGGAAAGAAAAGATGAGTGGTATATGTGTTAGCCTAACTATTAGCCTAAAAATCCATCATCAGTATTATATGAATCATGATAAAACACACCTAGCATGTTTTGCGTTGTGAGTGCGAATGGTTGTCTGTCTCTGTGTGTTGGCCCTGCGACAGACTGGCGACCTGTCCAGGGTGAACCCCACCTCTCGCCTTATGACAGCTGGGATAGGCTCCAGCAACCCCGCGACACTAAAAAGGATAAGTGGATGGATGGATATTACTGAGGAGTCAGCATGTTTTTCTCTTCATTGTTTAGGTGGATCCTGAAGTTTCCTATGTCACCATCAGCAACACCTAGAAAACCAAGATAAGGTGTTTTGTTTAGTGATATGTTTGTTTGTTTGTTATTATTTTATCTATATATCAGACAGCTTTTTTCAGGTCGTGTTGATGATGAAATGATGCAGTGACTTCTGCTCTAGTGTCAATTTTAAAATAACATAGTTCAAGCTGTTGAAAAAAATGAATTTGCATTTAATGGAAAGACAATTCTTGAATATTTTTTATGGGTCCAACAGATTTAAAGAAACACCAGTTTTTGGGACAGTGCCCAGCTACATTATAATACACTTATTTTTCCTTTTTTTAAATGAAAATATAATTGGTACCAGGAGTTCTTTGCTATGGATATGAGCAGTTGCTCTAAGAGAAGGCTGGATAGAAAACATACAACTAAAACTATTGCTATTGCTAGACTATTGAACAGCACACAGGATTCAGTGCCATGGTCCTAGAGTTTTGAGTTGTATTTGAGTTTCAAATTTGTGTTCTGAAGATCTTCCTTAGCTTCTATTTTTATTATTTATTACCTGTTTTTACTGTTCATCTTATTTTGAATTTTTCCTCTGTCAAAAGAAAAGAAATCCAAAGTATTGAAAGGAATCTATGCTCTTTATTTTGTTCTCATTTTTATGATGATGGGTAGGTTGACAGTTGAGGTCAGGCAGGAGTCTCTGGTCTATTATGTTTGTGGACAACATTAAGAAACAGGTGAAAGACGGCCTGTAGCGGTGGAGGAGTGTTCTGGAGAGAAGTTGTGTGAATGAGAGGGAGACAGGTTTAACAGAGATGCTGCAGGGAGTAGAGGTAATATAGGTGGAGAAATTCAAATACCTGAGGTCAATGAGCCAAAGCAACATTTATGATGTTATTATCATTGTGTAACCACATCATTTCTTTAGGGATTAATACATTTTTCTGATTCTGATTATGTTTTGTTTTTGTCATCCAGCCACTGATCAGCAACATCAACTCAGCAGAGAAAACTGCTGTTATATTATCAATGTCATCTCATCTGGTTTTATAGGTAAATATAAACTAGATGAGAACTTTAAAGCAATGTTAATAGTTTTTGTGTTTCACGCTGTTGTTATTTTAATCTGATAGAAGATGTGTATTCAAGTCTTAATCCTCTCTTATAATATGACTGTTGTTAAATGCCTTTAATGCCTTTATAGTTTGTGTAAGTGAAATATGTGCAGTGTCAAAAGTCCAGTATGAGTTTTATAACATGTCTTTCATGATGATTAAATAGAATCTGAATCAATATCTTGAATATTCTTTTTTATAGTAATGTAATCTGGAAAATATGCATTTCTATTAATTTGGTGAAATTCTATTTTTGCAGAACAAATTTTAAACTCTCACAGTTTATGTCTGAGCACTTTTTTGTGTATTATTCCTTTTATCCGCCAGAGGTCCTCAGTTTTCCAGTATTTGCACAGTCACCTGTTAGAGACTTAGAAACTTAGACTTAGAGCTTTTTATTGTCATTGTGCAGTTTCTTGCACAGCGAAATTGGGTAGCTGAACCACAAAGGTGCTAAAGTAAGAAGAGAAACCAATATACAACGAAGGCGGAAAATAAATAAATAATTAAATAAATAGAATAAAATAAAAAACAGTGTATATGTATACATATGTGAGTGGAACTATATACATGGTGTATGTGTAGGAAACATTGAAACAGACTGGGACCAAAATAATTGCACATGAGCCAAAAATATTGCACAGAACATGGAAAGACTGAGATATTGCACATAGATGATCAACAGCAGTGTCAGGGTGGATGATCGCTGGTTGCCAACCTTGACTGACTGTGAACGGTCTGTGAGGAAGTTTTTGATCCATGCACATGTGGAGGGGGGGAGTCCAAGTTTACCAGCTTGTCTATAAGAATGTCTTGGATGATAGTATTGAGCTGAAATCAACGAAGAGCATCCTTACTGATGTCCCAGGATTCTCCAGGTGATGCAGAGCGGAGTGGAGAGCAGTGGAAATTGCATCCTCTGTGGACCTATTTGCCTTGTAGGCAAACTGGTGGGGGTCAAAGCTGGGTGGGAGGCAGTCCTTTATGTGTTTTAGGACGAGCTTCTCAAAGCACTTTGCAACCACTGGAGTCAGTGCGATGGGTCTGTAGTCACTGAGGCTACTGATGGTGGTGGACTTGGGGACTGGGACTATTGTTGACAATTTCAGGCAGTGAGGGACAGAGGCATGTGTCAGGGAGAGGTTGAATAGTCTGGTGAACACAGGAGCCAGCTGGTCGGCGCAGGCTTTGAGCACTCTACCAGCAGCTTTAATGACACCACTCCCAAGACTTGTCTCAATTTTCAATTTTGTGCCTCCTCATCTCCTGTGTCCTCCTGCTCATGAGCTGCAAATCATTTTCAGTAAACCAAGTAAACCATGTTAAAGGATGTTTTAACTCAGAGGAAAGAGAGGAGAGGAGACTTGCTGCAGGAGTTATAATCAAGGATGCACAGATGTGTCCAGAAACTTTTGCTTCACAACCCTGGTACACATCTTCTGCTTGCTTGGTCACAATTTCTGTTTTAAATATATCAGTAAAACACCAACAGATAGTTTGAGTCTGTCCTGCCTCCTTCCTGCTCTCCTCACACAACTGTGAAAGACTGAACACAAACTCTCTAAACCCTTAAACCGATTTCATACTGTCAGCGTTCAACAATTGTGATAATAGTTTGTGTTTCTGATGTTTAACTGTCCGTTATTATAAAGTCAAACCTCATGAGCTCTGCTGCTGTTGTAGCCACACTCTCACCAAAACACTTTCAGTTCTCAGAAACGTCTTCAGTTCAACAATGAGGAAGAGGAGCGTCTCAGACCTGCTTTATGTTCTGTAGCTGCAGCTGTGTAATCAAATGATCTATTAGACATCAAAAGTCCAACTGTGGTGGCGGAGGTGTTTGACCCTTCAACAGAACCTTGTTATGTGCTTTCATTTTCTTACATTTTAAAGAAAGAGAAGCTGCATTAATAGAAACATTTATCTTAAACTTCACACACTCAACTTCCTCAGTCGTCTGTTTATTTTCAGGGAGTGAAACACATGAAGCTTAAGTTCAGCCTTCACGAGTACAATGAGGAAGACTTATAATCACACTTCTGTCTACTTCCTGGGTGTTTAGTGGCCAGAGCTTTTCATCACTTCCACTTTCGAACACTGTCCAGCTGATTGCTGACATCACTGGTCAAGTCCAATCGTCTTTCTCCCGGCCTTCTTCAAGACAATCAGCCTCCACTTCATGTACTTTAAATCTCCCTGCTCATCTTTCAATCTCCCTTCCAGACATGTTACTCAGCGCTCCATCCAATTCTCCATCTTAACCACCACCATGTCTGGACTGTGGGGGGTCCTGCCTAAATTCTTTCATCAGCTGGAATCCAATCAGCCGTGAAGGCCATCAGAGTCCAATCACCAAATAGCTTGACTGGATTCTGTTTATCAGTTAATCATCTTCAATTCATCCTAACAATCAGTATTTAAATCACTGTCAGTCTGTCACAAATGCTCTGTGGGAATAGACACAAAGTGCACCTGCTGAATGTGATTTCTCATTACAATAAATTATGTTTATAAAAATCATGAATTTCAGACACATGAAAAGCTGACATACTCAACCTATGAAACATTATCATCAGCAAAAATAACAACTGGGTCCCTAAAGCTGTGATGAGGAAGTGACATCTCACTGATGACAGGAAGTACAAACAGTCTTACAGAGTCATCAGTTCAGAGGGTGTGACAGTCGAGATCAAGAACAAGAAAGAAGTGAGACAGAGAAGCACGATGGATGAATTCAGATGGATTCAAATGTTTTCATGTCTGATGCTCATGATTCAGATCGCAGGTAAGAATACAGGAAACACTTAAATAGCAGTCAAACTAAATATTGTTCATATTATTACAGTCAACAACCTTTACAGTAAATAAGAGAGCTGAGCATGCTCTGTTTATGAACTTGTGTCTAAAATATCTTCACTCTAACTGTAAAAGTGCTGTATTCTAATGTCTATCATATTTCTCTTCAATCTTCTCAACAGTATCTGTAACTGAAGCCTCCATGTTTATTAAAGTTGGAGATGACGTCACTCTGCCTTGTGTGAATGTGATAGATGAGCAGAATAACTGTGATGGGACTACGTAGAGCTGATCACACTTGGACAGATTGGTGAACAAGCTAAAACTAAATCAGACAGACTGAGTTACAGTGAACTGTTCTCTGCTCATAAAGAAGCTCACAGTCGGGGATGTTGGTTGTTATTATTGTCGACAATACAAATTAGACAAAATACAATCTACACATACTCTGGTTCATCAGTCTTTGGTTGATCTCTCTGTTATTACCTGTGAGTATTTACATCAAAATATTTTCAGTTCAAATCTTTTCTGTCATGGTCCTGGGCCATGAGGGCCCAGTATTCTTAGTTCCTTGTATTTTTGTATTTCGTTCCTTATTTAGGCCATGTTTTCTGAGTTGCCCTGTTGTGTTGTTCCCTAAGTGTTTTCCCTTCATGGCTTTTACCCCCTGTGTGCCCCTCTGTGTATCTGTGAGCCCTCGTCTCTCCTTATGTTTTATTCCATGTTTCCCCTGCCCATTATGTCTAAGTTCTCCCCGTGCTCTCTCTCCCCCCTGTGTGCCCTCTATGTATTTATGAGCCCTCGTCTCCCTTTGTGGTTGTTTCATGTTTCCCCAGCCCGTTATGTCTGTGTTTTCCCCGTGCTCTCTCTCCTCCTGTCTGAACCTCTGTGCCTGTACATGTCATGTTCAGTTCACCCCGCCCTGTCTCGTTATGATTATCAGTGTCACCTGTGTTCCCCGTGTGTGCCCACTTTCCTCGTTTACCCTCTGTGTATTTCTGTCTGAGTCTCCCTCTGTTCGGCGTCGCGTTCTCCCTCGTGCCGTGTGTGGTTCTCCCCGTGTCTTCTGGTATATGTTACTTTAGCTTTTCCCAGTTTAGTGTAGTTTTGCATTGCTTTTGTATCATCGTTATTGTTTATCACCTGTCAGCAATAAAGCTGCATTTTGAGTTTATCCCCCGTGTCTGTGAGTTTGCAATTTGGGTCCTCATCCTGCCTGCCACACGGCCGAATCATGACATTTTCAGGACATAAAATGCTCAATAATCATACTGAAACTGATTAAGATAACTTGACTAATTTCCGCTCTGTTTGTCTCACTTTGTTACATTATGTTCACCAGTGACTGAACATAAGGACACTGATACGGTGACGTTAAGCTGCTCTGTGCTGACATATGAACAGTGTCATCACACAGTGAAGTGGCTGCTTGAAGGTCGAGATGTGGACAAAGAGAACAAAGAAATAGTGACTTCACAGACTCACTGCGCTGCCACTGTGTCTTTTCTGAAGAATAATTATTTATACTCATCACGTCATAAAATATTGAAATGTGAAGTGACTGACACTAACACAAGAAGAGTGCAGCTGTTTACTTTCGACCGTCAGCCATCAGGTGAGGAAACAGGTGAGATCAGGATCAGCTGTTAATATAAGTAAAATCACATCAAACATTTACTTAAATATTTCAAGTGTGAAAGTAGAATATTGTTTCTCATGTTTACATCAGATGAGAAACATGAAAAACTTTTGTGCTTTTACTTTTTCATTTATTCAGGTGACACAAAAACAACAAAGAATCCAGCCAGAAAAACTGAAATAAGCACAAAATCAGAAACAACCCCAACAATGAAGAGTCCTTCAAAAGCAGGACTGAAGATTAAGCTGGTTGCATAAATATCTGTTTATTTTAAATTTATTTGAGCTTTTGAAATGATATGCAAATGAAAACTCACTTTAACTTTGTATATAAATACTTTTAAATACAAATCATATCACAGAAATTTGCACATTTATTAATAAAATGCTGTTACATTTTTAAAAGAAAGGAATTTACACGGAACAGAAAACTGCAACCAAATAATTTTAATAATCACATTTTTTGTGTTTGACAGATTTTTTGTTTCTTTGAGGTTCATTGTTGTCTCTGTGGGATTAGCAGCGCTTTTAATAACTGCTGCAACAGTCAATATAAGGACAAGACATAAAGGTACATTTAAGATTGAATGATTTTGAATTTTAAAACAAAACTGAAATTGACTTTCTTCTCTCATTTTAGGGAACAAAACTCAGATGGATGAAACCACAGTAAGTACAAATCTCAATAATCCTAAGGTTGTTATTCTGATCTTGTTATTTGATATTGTCATTGACCCATAACTGTGGATGATGATGTAGAAGTGTCTTTGGATAATGGGATTAAATAAACATGAACCAGCTGTCCCTCTCTGAGGGAGTGTTAACAAAAACAAAACTGCCTTCACAGAGACAGTTTTCATCCAGATATAACTGGACTGTGTCTGTTTTCCAGGGACTGAGTTTAAACCCTGCAGAGACTCAGTCTGCTCCTCAAACCAGCTGGGACTCGGTGTGATCACACACTTCACCCAGAGTTTAGACTACTTGTCAAAGTGTGCTCTGTAAATACAAATGTGTGTGACTCACTGTGAGAGCAGACGAGAGATAAGAAAGTTGGACAATGCAAAAATGTGTTTTAGTGCAACTGCAATTTTGTATTTACAGCTCACTTGTTTCAAAATTCCATTTTTTGAATAAATTGTTTGGATGATTGATGTTTGTTTTTTTTAAATAGCCTCATATTTAAATTTGTTTATTGATCTGAAACTTTCACATGTGAAAAACATACAAAAAAAGGAAATAAGGAAGAAGCCAAAGACTTTTTCACTCCACTGTAAATCAAGTAGTTGTAATCTTGAAGGAAGATTTCATGAATGCTGTTTCAGGGTAAAGAGAGTGTCCGTCATTATCACGAGTTTGAAGCTGGAAATCAAATGGATTATGTTGAAAGTTGTCAGTTTGTCGGCCCCGAAGGAAAAGACTATTTGTGGAGTAAGATGGATAAAGATGGAAATGTGCTAAACAGTGAAAAGAGTGTGTTGGGAAGATGGAACGAGTACTCTGAGGACCTGATGAATGTAAAAAATGAGAGAAAGAGGAGGATGAATGGTCAGTTAAAAGTGTCCAATGTTGGGGAAGTCCTGACGTGAAGGGAGCTTAGGAGCAGTTACAGCAAAGGCAGCATTAATCTGTTTATCAAACATTAGATTAGAGTAAAAAAAAACACTCCTAGGTTCCTTGCAAAGGTTTTTATTATTATTATTATGAATTCCTAAAGGGCCAAAGTCACAGCGGTCACAGGGACCAAACACAATCACCTCTGTTTTCTGTTCATTTAGGTTAAGGAAGTTAAAAGCCATCCATGCCATCCTCAACATCCTCCAAACAATCTAGCAAACCCTTCAGACGACTCACAGATTCACGTTTCAGTGGCAGGTAAATCTGTGAGTTGTCTGCATAGCAATGGAATGAGATCCCATGTTTTTCAAAAAATTGAACCCATGGGGAGCATATAAATAGAAAAGAGAACTGGACCAAGATTGGACTCCTTGAGGACCCCACAAGAAAGTGAGGCTTCTGAGGACGATGTTTCCCCCAATCTAACAGAAAAACTTTGGTTGGACAGGTAAGATTTAAACCACTCCAAAGCAGTCCCTTTGATTCTGACACAGTGCTCAAGCCGAGCGATAAGAATCCCATCAAATGCAGCACTGAGGTCTAACAGTATTAAAATGGCAAAATCTCCCAAGTCAGAAAAGTTAAAAGGTCATTAAAAACTTTTACAAGAGCAGTTTCAGTGTTGTGGTGCGTTTTTAAAACCAGACTGAAATACTTCACTAATGCCATTTTTATCTAGAAAGGTCTGGAGCTGAAGAAGGACAACTTTCTTTAGGAATGTCTGGACTGACAACCAAACATATCAAGCTTCTGTGTTTGAGCCAGAGACTGCACTTGTGGGTGAACAATACAAACATTTTATATTTCTTATATCAGTAATGTAACTTGCAACAAAACGTTCTGGGAAGCTTAAACTTAGTTTCAGAATAATTAAATCTGAGACTTTGTTTTATTGAAAAGGTTAATAAAGTTTGAAATTGTATCAAAAATAAAACAAATCATTAAATAACACTGGCTACAATATTGGTAACATATGTGTGTTGTTCAACAGAACTTTTTCCCAGGCTTTTGTTTATATGCTCAGTCGAAAACCACTTTAACATAATTTTCAGCATAATTACTATTTTTTGTGACTATTCAGTACTTGAGTATAATTTATTGAATTATTTAGTAATAAATATGAAGTAAAAAGTTTTGATCACAAATGGGATTTTTCCAAAACTAAGCTTGCTTAATAGTTCTGAACTGTTACTGTAAAGTTTATAATAAAGTCATAATAACCTGATATTTAGAATCTCCATATATCATTTCCTTTATGCTTATATGTTGTCAAACAATGGCAGTAAGAAACATAGTGTTAAAATAGCTCTATATAGCATTATCTAATCTTGAGAAGAGGTCAAAGGTCAGTTATGGGGTCTTGCTATATGCTATGAGACAAACATAGCACAGTTTTAAGTATCATAGTTTCTAGGCTCTAAGGCTTTGTCAGTTTAATAGTGAGCTTTACAAGATTGATTTTCGTGCTAAAAGCTGGCACAGAACTAAGTTCGCTTATGACCACTAGAGCTGGAAACAACCTCAAGCAATCCTAAGGCTAATCAGCACGGCTAGCATTGTTAAATGTTGTCATTGCTAACATATAGCTGTTTAACAGCATAGTGAGTAGCGAGAACGCTAAGTTATTGTTAGCTTTTAAAAGAAAAATGTTGGCAACCGTAACCATGGCCTGCGGAGGGTATATAAATGCTGCACAAGGTTCCATTCGTCCCTTTACACTTGCTATTGGACTTGTTTTGACCTGCTCCAACCTCAGCCTGTGGAAAGTTAAGTTTTCGGGAAAATATTTACTGAAAGCGGATTTGACTTGCTCGCCACAACAAGTACTTCATCTTTGGATTGTTTGTACTTGTTTTTCATACAGCAAAGCCTGAAGATGGCTCGTCGTGGACTCGACAGCCCCCTGGACTTCGCTGCAGGTACTTTTAACATTTCTTCAGTTATTTTAAGAGCTACTAAATGACTGTAATAATTTAATAAGTTCCAGTGTGAATATCAAGTTTTAATGTTATCAAAATATGCTTATTCCAATATTTTTCCCCGTAAATTGTTTGTATGTTTTAAATTTTCCGGGAGAGGTGTAGAAATTATTAACGACTGGTGTATGAATTTGAAAAAAAAGGTGTTACTTTGATTTGAAGGCTTCAAATTTGACACTTTTTTAATGATTTGGTTAAAAATAGCTTAACGGACTAAAATTTGTAAAATGCCCCAAAATCAGTCTCTGTGGTAACAGCATCTTCAGCATGTCATGACGTCAGAACACACAGGTGTAAACACACCAGATCCCGGTCCCCTCCTAACATCCTGTTCTTCTTGGATCAAAGGCTTTATTGAAATAAACTATAACTTTTCCCCTGCTACAAAACATGATAATAAAAAATAACAAAAATAAATGAATATAAAAAAGAATATGAAAACAGTAATCATAGTACAGTAGTAATAATGGTATCCTTATGTTATGCCACTACTATATCTTATTATATAGCAGTTAATGATGTGAACTTAGTTGACTTAGCTGTTTTTTGCTTGCATGAACAAGTAGAAGTGTCATTCAGTCTGACATAAATGTAGCCTAAAATGCTTTTCTCTCATCGTCTGCTCAAACTAACAGATGTAGCTCTGTTCCTTTAGCACTTGATGTTTATTACATTCTTAATGTTATTTTAAACTTGTTTCCTCACAGGTCGTCTCGACTACGTGGTTGAGCGTCCTGCAGAAGAAGGCCTTCCAGAGGTCATCAGGATCCTGGATGACTCTGATACCGAGCGTGTCAGTGAAGGTGAGTATGGTGAGTATATCCCTCTCCCATCCTCACCCTCTTCTCCTGAAGCACAGGATCCTGATGACAGTGAAGAGGAAGGTGAGTACCCTCCCTACATACCTGAGGACGTCGAAGAGGTGAGTGAAGACACTGACAATTCCTCTGACTGGAACAACTCAGAAGAGTGGGCCGATTGGCCTAGTGACGACTCGGGGTATGACACCATGGATGAGAGAGCTGATTCCCCTCTCATCCAGGAGCTCCCTCCAGAGCCGTTTTGGCACGATTGGCAACATCCTATTGCTCCAGGTGCTGCCCCGTTCGCCATGCCGCCTTTCGGCCAGGCCAACGCCCCACTCTTCCCGGTTGGTGATCCTTTAGCTTCTCCTGCTTCCTCTGCTCCTCCCTCAGCTGCTTCCTCTCCTGCTCCCTTAGCTGCTTCCTCCCCTGCTCCCTCAGCTCCTTCCTCTCCTGCTCCTTCTTCCGCTACTCTCTCAGCTTCTCCTTCAACCTCAGCTCTCACCTCCTCAGCAAAGAGAAGCGGAGACGACACCTGCACTGATGAGGTAAGTGCAAAGAGGTGCAAGGTAAGTGATGACACGTTTTATGGCCCTTCAACATCCTCGGGTTCTGTTGGTGTCAGACGCTTCTGGGAAAGGCCTTTTAACCTTTCACTTGATGACAGCGACTCTGACTAGATTATGTTAGAACTTGTTTTTAAGCTTTAAATGTTTAAGTTGGCCTTTGCAGTGTTTGTAAATGACTAACATTTTTTTCTCAAGCTCTAGCTCACCATGCAGGACAAAGGTAAGTCCGTACTTAATGTCAACACAAATAAGTAGAAAAGGTTTAAAATGATGTCGTGAACTGACTGTAGTCTCTTGTTTTTACATAAGGTATAGCCTGTGGCTCAGGGATCAGAGGTAAGGTAAAAACACATAACAGAAGAAAAGTAAAGTGAACAACTCTGTGATCTGTGAATTCATGCTTTTCTCTTTGTCTTTTTGTCTTCAGGTGCTTTACACTTGTCCTCTCCCAGCATTCAGCACTTCAGACACTCAACGCCCAGGACCGAGCTAACACAGAGAGATACTCCACCCAGAAGACAGCCTTACCCCAACCCGATGAGAAGGATGGATGACCAAATGACAAACTGGAGAGTGGTGCTGTGTTCCAGCTATGTAAGTTATCACCTCACATTGGCTACAAACTGTCTTGAAGACTAAATCCTTCCAATAGCTGGTGTAAATCATCGTCCTACAGTACTGTAGGTTTAAGTTTAGTTATAGTTATTGTGTGTATATGTTGAGTTTAAAATTGCATTTTAACAACATGCTGCAGCTACCAACAATGGAAATGCTGTTTTGTGTTAAAATGACGTCTTTCTCGTGTTATTGCTTTGCAGGGCAGCTGAGAGTGGACAGAGCTGCACAGAGGACCAAAGATCCACTCTCAGCACTTCATACCTGACTGGCCACAGCACCACCCCTCTTCACCCAGGGTGAGGAGGGCCCTGACCCCACCTGCACAGAGGGAGTTGTGAACATGCACTTCTGTGTCGGTGGGTTTAGGAGCCTCCTCACACTCACACGGATGAAGACTGTCACTGGAAGATGTCTCCATTGCATCAGCAGGACGTAAGCATTTGTATAATATTACAGTTTGTGATGTTTTATACATGTTTTTATTGCTTCACTTCAAACTAGGAGATATAAAATAAACCAGTTTTCATAATATTTTCTGTGTATTTAGTTGTTTTCTTAATAAGTTATTTGGAACATCATTGCAACCTGTCAGCTTTTTATTGGGGATTTATAAAGTTGCTGGTGGCTCAAGTGTGTACAGTGGGGTGTTGTTTTTGTCACATGGTAAAAGTGACCTCATAGGGAGCAAAAAGAACAACTGAACAATTTGGGGATTCACAGACTTTGGTAATCATTAAAAGATGAAGAAAAATAGTTTTATGTGATCAGTTTTAAGTAGTGAGCAGCAATTTAATCAAATGCTGGGATGAAATGGGACAAAAGGGTCATGTGACAGCCACATTAGTTCCCTTCCCTCGTTTAACAATGTGTAAGCAGACTGCTTTAACCTGCAATTTACTGCATGTTATTAGGCTGCATGGTACAACCACAGTCTGCTAACCACCTGTGGTGAGCGAAGGTTTTGAGGCATTGTTCGAACTACTGATGAAGCTTTATCAATGCTTGTTAAGTTTCCCAACCACATTTCATCCCGATGGTCCAAGGCTTACATCTTTATGCTCACAAACGTGCTTCTGTAATTAACCAGTAACAAATGTATTACTTTAAGTTACAGTGTGAGGGGCACTGATGAACATAAATTAGATTTAACTTGATTATGTGTTTAGGTCAAGAGACACAGACCTTCATCTGTAAGAGGCTTTTCTTAAATGTCTGATCACGATGTTTGTGTTTGTCTGCAGCATCACTGCAGCAGAGAGGGTATAACACAAGGCCACAGTCACGTGGTATTCTGTCCTGCTATTAAGTGAATAAAATACTGAAACTCTGGCAGTAGACTGGAGCGAGGCAAAGAGTATGTAAAGGGACAATAAGAGGAAATGATGGGAGAAAAAAAAAAAACATACATGTCTGAGAAACAAAGGAAGAAGAAAAATAAAAAAAAAAATGGTGGAAAAAAGGATTAGAGCCTAAATTCTAAAGCTGCAGCTTTGCATGCTGGCAGCTCCAAGATCTCACTGACATGTAATCATAGACTGAATAAACATAGGCCAGTGTGATGTCATTGATTTGTAGACTTTAATTTGTAACAAAGGGCAACCTCTGGGCACACACGACACAACACTGGGAAATATACCATTCACATCTGTGCCAAATTGAAACTCTCAAAACCTAAACTCTGCTGTCAAAACCTAACATTCCTTTGTCAAAATGTAACTGTTGACAAAATGACACATACTTGCATCATATGCAAACACTTACAGATCAGGGGGAGCACACTAGTCTACTTTATATAAAACACTGCAGTCTTTCATTGTTTATTCAGAAGGCATATTTTCAGGAGACACATTTTCAAACAACCAAAACAACAAATAGGCCTACTCAGTATTGTACATTGCAGTACCATGAGAATGGGTGAATGACTGAATGTAGTGTAAAGCACTTTGGGGTCCTTAGGGACTGAGTAAAGCGCTATACAAATGCAGGCCATTTACCATGAATTCAGAGAAAGCAAAAAAAACCCCCAAAAAACACCATAATACAGTAATAGAAAAAACACCATACTGTAAACACAAAAAATCATGACAATTGTGCATACGTGGGCTCATGGATCCCGCCGTCTGTTGGGGTCTGGCCACAGGACCTCATCGACATCGCAAGCAATGTCTTCTCTCGCTAGGCACCGGGGAAAATATCCTCTTGCATGTCGAAACCATCCATGGATTGCTGTCACCTGAATGTCGCCGCAGGCCTGTTCCATTGCCTGCAGAAGAGGCATGCGGGCATGTGGTTGGCGGTCATATACACGCCATCTCCAAGCCGAAAAAAATTCCTGTATAGGGTTTAAAAATGGTGAGTAAGGGGCAAGTATACCACTTCAAGTTGGTTGTGGTTGGAGAACCAGGCCTGGACCAGAGCAGCCTGATGGAAACAAACCTGGGCTGATCTGGTCTGTTCTGTACAACTATGTTATGGAGAGCATCTAGAAATGTGAGTATATGTTGGCTATTGTATGGACCTAGTTTTGCATGATGATGCAGAAGCCCTCGAAGGCTTATGGCGGCACACAATGTGACATTTCCCCTGCGCTGCCCTGGGACGTGCACAATTGCCTTTGACCAATGACATTACGACCCCGTCGTCTTGTTTTGCACAGGTCGAATCCAGCTTCATCAATGAAAATGAATTCATGAGGCTGTGCAACTCCATCCATGGCCAAGAGAACATATTACTGTACTACAGTGCTACACATACAGAACCCCATCACACAGGTACCTGTGTAGCTCTCAGAATGGATCCATGTGGTACTGATATGGTACATATTCAGCTGCTACTGGATTTCACCAATACTGTATTGTACATTTAAAGGACAGTTACACTTACCCGTACATATTCAGCTCGAAGTCCTTTGACCCTGTCACTGTTCCTCTCGAATGGGACTCTGTAGAGCTGCTTCATGGTGATGCTGTGTTTTCCCAAGATGCGTCTGATGGTGGTGATGCTCACATGGTTTATGCTGTTGAACACTTGCCTGTCTGCAAGTATTTGCTTTCGTAGCTGGTGGAGACGGATGGCATTGTCTGCCCTCACTAGGTCCACAACGGCAAGTTCCTGCTGTTGTGTGAACAGGCGTTGGCGTCCTCCCCCAGAAGGTCTTCGAGTCAGTCTAGAGAAATACAACCACATATTGTCATCGCTTTGCTTATTTTTCTTACAGTACTTTACTGTATGTACTGTGTCATCCACTGTACTTCAATATAAGTAATCATGCTATGTTTCACAGAAACTACCACTTTGGCTGCAAAAGGAGCATTAGCACCCTGCAATACCCTGTACACTTGATATGGTAATGGTATATACTGTAGAACAGTGCTATAAAAACCATCTGAGTGGAGTAGAAGGTAGAGAGGTGAAGACAGACCTGTTTTCTAGTCGGAATGTTCTTATTACAGATGCCACTGTGAAGCGGCTTAGATGTGGGTGGACTCTCTGCCCAGCTTCCCTCATAGTCAGGCCATGGTTGATGACATGGTCCACCAAAGTTGCTCTTATATCATCAGAAATATGGGTCCGTGCATGGCCTCTTCGACTTCGACCTCGACCTCCTCCTCCTCCTCTTCCTCATCCTCCTCCTCCTCCTCCTCTTGCTCTCCCTCCATCCATGCTTGCAAAGTTCTTGAATTGGCTAAACTGAGGGCTTTTTGTAGTTGGCTAATTGGTGTTCATTTTTACAAGTAAGTGCCTTCAGGTGTGTATTTGAGTGGTTGCAATTACCCGATGTGTTTTGTATTTTGGGTACATGTGTTTTCCAAATGGCACCCTGAAATTTCATTTTGTGAACAAAGTGTCTTATGTATGAAATAGAGTGTAGCATGCAGGACCATGTGTGTTGCATAAAGGAGTAAGTGTGTTGCATAATTGCAACTAGGGTGCAAAGCAGCGCTTTTGTTTAAGGTAGGGGTACATGTGTTTGAGGTATGGTAACAAAAGCTTCAAGTTGTGTTACTTTAGTCTAAGCATGGGTTTGTAGTGTTCAAGCAACGGGCAAAAACTGTAATATCTCAAAAAGTATGAAAGGTATGACCACCAAAAGATACAGCTGGCATTAGCACAGGGAGCAGAACAGATTCAAGTTTAAATGGTGGAAATCAGCTGAAAACGGAGGGAGTAGTTAACCAGCAAAGGTCGGAGCAACTAGAATAAGGTAGAATAAAGTTTAAAGAGAAACAGGATCTCAATAGTGTGAATTCACATAATAAACAGAGGAGACAGTTTTCTGGTTGTATGAATCTCAAACATACTGGTTCCAGTCTGAGTACATATACTGGGTAAGTGACCTGGAAACTTACTGGAAGGTGACTCTAACGCATGATAGGTGGAGCAACATGTGAAACCACAGCCCCTAAATGTTTGTTTACACTGTCTTCTTGAAATATCTACTTGTGTGATTGTGTCTTAAAAATGTTCTGTGTCTTTAAAACAGAGAAACCTCTGCTTTTATATGAACTTTTCAGACGACTAAAAAGGACGATAACTAAAAGGTGTTTCTCGTAGTTCTGTCAGTCTGTGATAAATATCTTATAAAAATCATTGATGTGTCACAGCTGTGGCTGTCAAAAATGATCTTAAATAAATACAATGAACTTTGCAAATTCTTCTTTAAGCTGACTGTCCAGAGATAAGCTATCAAACCTGTGATCGATCAATATGCCAGATCTACAAGTTTTTTAACTGAAGGAAAAAAGTGTGTGACTGAGGAAAGTTAGTTTTGCAAAACACCCCAAAAACACATTTTCAAGAAAATGATAAAATGAATCTTGAGTCTATGTAAACCTGTTTAGAGCAGATGGTTTACTTTATTTTTACAAACATATAAACTTCATAGAAAAAGTAAGGAAACTTATATTTGGACAATCAGTTCTTTGCTGTCGCACTTCTTGGCAAAAAATCTTATGCTACTGGAAAGTGTTGGGTCTGCGCTTCCACAGGCCCCGCTGCTTTAGAGACTTATTCCCGTTAATGAAACAAGACGAACAGCTCAACCGGTTTTTCACATGCTAGCAAGGGAAGGATCTCAGAGCAGCCCCTCTGCCCTCGGTGTCAGACCACTACGAAGAACCATCACGCCACAGCAGCCTTTTATTTCTGTGACACACAGTTTACACAAACACCCATTATAAAAAAAAACCTGTGGTTATAAAAGATAAGGCACTTTCATGTATACTTTCAGTTATCTCCTAAAAGCAGGAAAAGTTGATTTCAATCAATAAGAGACCCTCTGACTGAACTGTGCTTTATTTTAGGTCCCCTTCAGATATGCGATAACATGCTAAATGAAATATAACTCTCCAAATGATGCTATAATTGACTCTTGCACACAGGATGTAGGGAAGAAAAGTATTTAAACTTCAGTTTCACGTGGTTATTGCTTCAAGAACGTAAAATATGATTTTGTGAGTTTGAAAACACATAACATTGTGTGCTAAAATCCTTCAATTCAGAGCCTGGAGACATGCTTACAGCTGAGTTTTACTAAAGACATTGCCCATATTAGGAAAGAGACATGTGTTTGGCTTCACTGATTATGTAATTTTCTGGCCCTCTTTCAATGTGACAAATCAAATACAGTCCACTCCGGAGCTGCAGACATTTCACAACTCAGAAACCACAACCGAAAAAAAATCTGCTTGATTTATTTATGCACTTTGTAAAAGACATGATCCACTTTGTCTGACTTTCATTATCTGTATCATTATTATATTATATGTAAACAAGGAAAGCTTTCCCCTCATAGACATAGAAGTACTCCTGATAATTTTATCACAGCTGTGGTAATGTAAGCCACAGCTAGCCAAACAACATGCTAACATGTGAAAAGGAGAATCCACGTCTTCATACACTGAACAAAAATATAAACGCAACACTTTTTTTTTTGCTCCTATTCCCCATGGGATGGACGTAGAGACCTAAAATTCATTCCAGATACACAATATAACCATCCCTCCCAAACAGTGGTCACAAATTAGTCCAAATGTGTGGTAGTGGGCACATCTGCTATATTGAGATAATCCATCCCACCTCACAGGTGTGCCACATCAGGATGCTGATCTGACATCATGAGTAGTGCACAGGTGTACCTCAGACTGCCCACAACAAAAGGCCACCCTGGAATGTGCAGTTTTGTCTCACAGCAAAATGCCACAGATGCCACAAGCAATGAGGGAGCGTGCAATTGGCATGCTGACAGCAGGAATGTCAACCAGATCTGTCGCCCGTGCATTGAATGTTCATTTCTCAACCATAAGCCGTCTCCACAGGCGTTTCAGAGAATATGGCAGCACATCCAACCGGCCTCACAACCGCAGACCTCGTGTAACCACACCAGCCCAGGACCTCCACATCCAGCAGGTTCACCTCGAAGATCGTCTGAGACCAGCCACCCAGACAGCTGCTGGAACAATTGGTTTGCACAACCAAACAATTTCTGCACAAACTGTCAGAAACCGTCTCAGGGACGCTCAACTGCATGCCCGTCGTCCTCATCAGGGTCTTGACCTGACTCCAGCTCGTCGCCGTAGCAGACTTGTGTGGGCAAATGCTCACATTCGATGGCGTCTGGCACGTTGGAGAGGTGTGCGCTTCACGGATGAATCATGGTTCACATTGTTCAGGGCAGATGGCAGCTGAGAATGTCCCAGTTCTTGCATGGCCAGCATACTCACCGGACATGTCACCCATTGAGCATGTTCGGGATGTGCTTGACCGGCGTATACGACAGCGTGTACCAGTTCCCACGAATATCCAACAACCTCGCACAGCCATTGAAGTGGAGTGGACCAACATTCCACAGGCCACAATTGACAATCTGATAGACTCCATGCGACGATGTGTTGCACTGCATGAGGCAAATGGTGGTCACACCAGATACTGACCGGTTCTGGGTCCCCAGACCCCCAATAGCGCAAAAAACTGCACATTCCAGGGTGGCCTTTTGTTGTGGGCAGTCTGAGGTACACCTGTGCACTACTCATGATGTCAGATCAGCATCCTGATGTGGCACACCTGCGAGGTGGGATGGATTATCTCAATATAGCAGATGTGCCCACTACCACACATTTGGACTGATTTGTGACCACTGTTTGGGAGGGATGGTTATATTGTGTATCTGGAATGAATTTTAGGTCTCTACGTCCATCCCATGGGGAATGGGAGCAGTAACAAAGGTGTTGCGTTTATATTTTTGTTGAGTGTATATAAATTAAAGTTGAAAATAAAATAACTGTACAACAAAATACACAATACACAATATAGAACTATATAAGAATGTATGAAGAAATCTAAATATAAATAAATATATACACAATAACAGCAGCTGTACAAGTATTAACCGGAAATGAAGAATATAGTGACCAGTGTTGTGCAAAAACAAAGTCCAGAAAGTCCAGTGTGTGTGTAAGAACCATATGTGTGGGTCAGTACTGTGTGGTGGTGTGATTGAGAGACCGTATCGCCTGCGGGAAGAAGCTCCTCCTCAGTCTCTCTGTGTTGGTCTTCAGGGAGCGGAATCGCTTTCCTGACCTCAACAGAGAGAACAGTCTGTTGTTGGGATGGCTGAGGTCCTTCACCATCTTCCTGGCCTTGGTCCAGCACCGCCTGCTGTAGATTGAGTGCAGGTCAGGGAGCTCGGAGCGGATGGTGCGCTCAGCTGACCGCACAACCCTCTGTAGAGCTCGTCTGTCCTGCATGGTGCTGTTCCCGAACCAGGTTAAGATGTTTCCCGCCAGGATGCTCTCTATGGTGCACGAGTAAAAGTTCCTGAGCACCTTGGAGGGCAGTTGGAAGTCTCTCAAGCGTCTGAGGTGGTAGAGACGCTGTCGGGCCTTTTTCACCACGGTGTTGATGTGACAGGACCATGACAGGTCCTGCGTGATGTGAACTCCGAGGTATTTGAAGCTGTCCACTCTCTCCACTGGGCACTCGTTGATGACGGGGGTCTGGTAGTTCCTCTCCTGCTTAGTGCTGAAGTCCACTATCAGCTCCTTTGTCTTACTGACGTTTAGAAGGAGGTTGTTCCTCTGGCACCAGTTCTCCAGATTCCTAATCTCCTTCAGGTAGGCCGTCTCGTTGTTATCAGAGATCAGGCCCACCACGACGGTGTCGTCAGCAAACTTGATGATGGTGGTGGAGCTGGTAGTGGCCACACAGTCATATGTGTACAAAGAGTACAGCAGGGGGCTCAGAACACACCCCTGGGGGGCTCCAGTGCTGAGAGTGGTGGAGGCTGAGACATGTCCGCCCATCCTTACTGCCTGTGGTCTGCCAGTTAGGAAGTTGGAGATCCACTGACACATAGATGAGCTGAGTCCCAGATGCTCCAGCTTGGTGGTGAGTGTGGAGGGAATTATGGTGTTAAATGCAGAGCTGTAGTCTATGAAGAGCATTTTAACATAATTCCCCCTTCTAGTGTCCAAGTGAGTGAGTGATGTGTGGAGGAGATGAGAGATGGCATCGTCTGTGGAACGATTTGGACGGTAAGCGAACTGTAGTGGGTCCAGTGTGTCTGGTAGTGAAGAAATGATGAAGTCTCTGACCAGGCGTTCAAAGCACTTCATCACTACTGAGGTGAGGGCTACAGGGCGATAGTCATTGAGAGAAGCAGGGTGGGGTTTCTTCGGGACAGGAACAATGATGGACTCTTTGAAGCATGTGGGGATCACCGACTGAGATAAAGAGATGTTGAATATCTCAGTGAATATCTAATTTGTGCTTTGGACTGTCACCAGATTTCTTCTAGAAGTTTCTTGCCAGTCAGCAACTATCTTGGCAACACCACTTGAGTTTGTGTGTTGCATGCTAACATCCTTATCATATGTGTAATAATACTAAAGCGTCATCTTATGCACACACAAAAAACAAATATGGCTCCTTCGTGCAGGGTTTTCTGGTATGTTCATTTATGCTTCCCAATTTAAAAAAAAAAAAAAAAAGACAAAGCAAAGTTCTTGCTTCTCAGCCACTGCGGCCACATCCTCACTGTTTTTTAGGCAGTTATATAAACATACTGTGAGTGAGTCATAAGCTTAAATACAATAGTTGAAGGAACAAAAACGTAATGTTTAAAAATACCAGTCAAATCTGATTAAAGTAAATAAATAATAAGTATACAATGTAGTTTTAAGACTTCTCAATGTTTCGTAACATTAATGTTCTATGAACTCGTGAGTCCAGAAATCTGAATGTCATGAAAAGTATTTATTATTCGTGTATTATTATTTTACAATACAAGGTTGTTTTTTTCCTGATACTTCATGCAAACCACATTTCTCCAGGCCTGTCCTAATCAGCTTACTCAGTATCACTAGATCCAATGCTGCTCCTCCAGCAGAGCACACAAAAGTAGGAGAGACCAGAGATGCCATGGCTTAGTTAGGAGACTGTTTGCTTCAAGGCCACTAGAGGGTGCTGCCATAAAACTACAATAAATGAATTGACCTTTTGACCTGCTCACACTCTTTTATGCAAAACCCTGCTGATGACACACACACACACACACACACACACACACAGATTCTAGGTCTGACCAACCGTCTCCACCGTGGGCAAAAAGATGACAGTCAATAAAATTCTAAAATTTTATTTATAAACACAATGAATAGTAGTTAAAAGTCCAGTGTCCCATTTAGGTACAAAGTAAAAACACACAGTCCAAGGCCAGAGCCAGCTATGCCACAAAGCCAGTTGCACTCCACACGTTGTTCACTTCAACAGGGGTAGCAATTGTCCTCTGAGACCCACCACCCTGTAAGTAGAAAGCCTGCACAGAGCGACAAAATAAGACAATTCACTATATAATTCACAGCCCATCCATCCCAAACATATCAGATCATTAGAGGTTTTGTCACATTACATACCTGCACTGAGAGACAAAATAACACAGCAGTGTTTGTAATGTGGGCTATAAGTAGACTAGCATATCAGTGCAATCAATTACACCTGCCTCCAATTAGTCCAGCCCTTTTACAGTCATTGACTGGGTGAGAAAACATGAGCAAATCAACCCAAGAGACAAGCAGGAAGACTCTCTGAAGGCTCCTGTGGCTGCACAGGCAGTCTTACAATTACGAGGTTGGAGAGTTGTTGTTTCAAAATGTTCACACTGATTTCACATGCTCATTAACTCACAACCAGCTGACCATATATATTTCTGCTGCTGAGCTGCTTTTTGATGGAGATTTTCTGAATTTATTTTGCTACCATAAGAGCAGACTCCATGCTGAAAGCATGTGCACTGTCACTTGCAATGAGTGGCACTAATGACGCTAAATTTAATTACAGGTCATGGACAGCCTTCATAAATGCTCATATTACTCACCCACACTGAATTCCAGCACAGGTTCATCTGGGTCCTGACTATTTCCTGCAAAGTAACACAAACGTCATCAGAACATTAAGTCAGAGAAACAACATTTGGAGCTTTTGTACATGATAAATTATACTGCAGTAGTAAAACAAAGTCAAGCAGCAGTACATTTATTAAAATCACCTTCAGCTGTAATATTTAAACTGATTTAGTGTCAATTTAGATTATGTTTAGATTAAAATGAAACTAGTACCCTTGTAATGTCTTTTTAAATTAGAGGTAAATATTTGTATATTTTTTACATAATATAATTATATTTACTGGATTTTCTCTCTATTGTAGTTTAGTATTATAGTTATTACTTGTTTTTTATTGACTTGTCTTGTTTTTACAATGATTTGCTCTGAATGCAGCCTTTAAAGAAAAGACTATCTGTTCAGTAACTATCCATCAGACTGGGTCCATGTTACCAGCCAAATGGGTAATAATTAAAGTAAGTTTTGAATTACGTATATTTGGGTGTTTAGGTGACACTTTTGCAAAAATATATATATATAATTAGGTTTAAAAGAACTAAACATGTATGTATTTAAAAACAATAAGTGTGTTAGAATTACTACAGCAACAGCTTGTAGCTCACTGTACTATTTTTGAGCACAACTTTGGTGCTTTTGCCTCATTTTTAAATCAGTGATCCCAGTAGCACAGTCTAAGCAGAGACCTCAGTGCTTGGCAAACAATCAATAGAATCAATATAATTATTAAAAAGAAACAAAATAAATGCCAACCATATAAAAAAAACATAAACTTAAGGAAAAAACTAAACTTGATTTTGTGTCTTTAGGCTATTGTTAACAGCAAGCATGAGGTTAGTGCATATGTATTATTATTGGAAAGATTACTGCAAAGAAAAAAAGGTTGAACCAGGAGGGGGCGATATTGCTCTTCTTACCATGAGTTACATGCAGGCTATTACTTACCATGTCACTCACATTTATTTCACAAAACAGCTGAACCCACTTAATTCGATTTAATTGTATTTATGCAGAGCTGAATCACAACAACAGTCTCCTCGAGGTGGTATAGATTGTAAGGTAGAAAGTCTACAATTAAAAAGAAAAAACCTCAATACAGTGGGAAGGAACAACTCACTTTTAACAGGAAGCACCCTCTGGCAGAACCACGGTCAGGGAGGGGCAGCCCGCTGCGACCCTTTGGGGATGAGGAGACGAAAAAGGGGACAAAAGACACACTGTGGACGAGAGCCAGAGATGAACAAGAACTAATTATTGAATGCAGAGAGGTGTATAAACACATGGTGGGAATCCCCCAGCAGGGTAGTCCCAGGGTAACTAAGGGAGGATTCATGGTCACCTGATTCAGCCCTAGCTATATGCGTTGGCAAAAAGGTAACTTTGAAACTTAATCTTAAAAGTAGAGATAGTGTCCGTCTCCTGCATTCAAACTGGGAGCTGGTTCCACAGAAGGATGATCCCCTTCTACTTCTAAATATCCTAAAAACCACAAGGAAGCCCACAGTCTGAGAGCAAACTATCAAACTACGAGGTCTTTAAAATAAGATGATTATTCAAGACCTCATGTGTGATGGGAAGGATTCTGAATTTGATGCTGGACCCACAAATCATAAAAGAGAAACACTAACTCACACACACCAGAAAGTGCCAAGAATTATAATTATATGTAATTTAGTTTTGCGTTCCTTTATAATGCTTTCAACTATACAAATAAGACACTTCATGGGGGCGCCTGAGCCTTGTAGACACAACAAATACTGAACAAACCTCATGCGCCCTGTTGTTGACAAAACGATAAAAATGAATGTGTACTTCTGTCTTATTTAGGTCATTTTTGTAGTTTTTGTAGACAGACTACTGTAATTTCTCAATAAAATGTCGCTTATTATCGCTCACTCTCAAGAACAAAAACGTGAGTAATTTCCCAGTAGCTCACCATATTTGGGATCTTCTAACATCCACACTTCATGTTTAAACGGTGGTGCGGAGGCGGTGTACCGTCGCAGGCCGGATGTAGCATTCAGCGCGGTGTGCCTTTTTTTCAGTTGCTAAGCAACAGATTTGTCCCGCCCCTTTCGTTATGACGAGCCGGGCCAGTCCTTTGACTGGTGACGTTACAAAGAAACGTCAGGTGACGTTACAAAGAAACCTTAAACCGACCTTATATATAGACCTGGCTGTTCAGTTGAAACGCATTCACACAGCGGGACAGCAGCGCTTTAAACGTTCAAACACGGAGTTTAACACAAAACAACATTTTAGACATAAAAAACAAAAAAGTGAAATGGCAAGCTCGAACTGTAACACAATGACAAATGATGAAACAGTTCAGACCAATGGGGATAATTCTACAGTACATGCTTTGGTATCCCTCTTGGATAACTTGGTCAGTAGTTTTTCGAACAAGCAGTTGTTAGAGCTTATCTCAGGCTATCCGGATTGCGTCACCGCTAAGCGGCTTGTAGGTTTTGTAGAGGACGTAATGGACCTGTGTGAACAGTCACTAGCAGTATCACCGCTGAGGTCTTCCCAGAACTCCCCTGTACATGAAAACTGTTCTGTCCACACCACTACTGGCAAAACGGTTTTGTCACGTGTGAAATTTTTGGACGATTCTGCTGAGCAGGAGTTTGATACAGCACAGAATATAGATGCTAACAGCCAAGAAACAGCTAACACAGAAGAAAGCTGTCAAAATGCTGACCAACACAGTGCTGCAAAACCCAAAACGGTTTTGTCACGTGTGAAATTTTTGGACGATTCTGCTGAGCAGGAGTTTGATACAGCACAGAATATAGATGCTAACAGCCAAGAAACAGCTAACACAGAAGAAAGCTGTCAAAATGCTGACCAACACAGTGCTGCAAAACCAGAAAACAATCCAATTCCAGATCCCCAGCAGCAGAAATCCTGTGTTGAACATGAAGCCAGCATCCCACCGTTAACAAACGTAAGTCAAACGGAGTCATATAAAAAGATACAGCATCACAGATCTTCTGTAGACTGTGAGCCACCTGAAAAAACAGACTTTGAAAGATGGTTAGAGACATTAATTCAGGCTGTGCTTTCAAAGCTTGGTAAACTTTTAAAGTGCCCTCATTCTCACCAAAAACGTTTGTTGGATCTACTCTTGGACAAATTCAAGGGGATGGATTTGCATTTAGACCGAAAAGTGCAGAATTATTTTGACTGCATTGCTAATGCGATTTTCACTGATATTTGTGACAAATTACATAAATGGTCACTAATATCATTGGAAATGGGGAGGAGTGGGGAGGAGGATTCAATGAATTTAATGGAACAACCAATATTTAATATCATAACTACTTCAGTATTCCAAGAACACCTGTTGGCAGTAACAGTTACTGATAGACTGGAATCATATGAAAAGAAAGAAAGATGCAGATTTTCAGTGGAAATCTTTGTGGAAGGACTGATTTCCCAGGTTGCAAAAAAATCAGGCACAGTCTTCAGCATTGAAAGTGCTGAAGCTATCTCCAACCGGCTTACCATGAAAATCTGGACTGAAATCAGGGCCAGATACGACAAAATCCCACCAGAGAAGTTCAAGAAACTCAGCGAGAGGGTTTTCAAATCCCTCTGTAAAAGATGGAAGCATGCATCTTTGGTGACATTCTGGCAATTAAACTTCCAAAATCTTGATGAAGATATTGTTAAAACTTTCAAAAGAAAGATATTCACAGAACCAAGTTGCATATCTAAGTGCTTCTCATCGGTGCGGGCATTTTTTGGGAGGTGTAAGGGAAGAAACAAAGTTTCCACTTTATAGTGACATCGTGATATCAACAGCAAAATATTTTCTAAAACTCACTGGACACTTTAAATGAGCTAGTTTTACATTTAGATCAGATCAAGTCATTTTTGAAATCCCCAGGAATGGTCGCGGCAGATGGCCACCCCGCCCTGAGCCTGGTTCTGTCGAAGGTTTCTTCCTCTTAAAAGGGAGTTTTTCCTTCCCACTGTCGCCTCGTGCTTGCTCAGAGGGGTTTGTTCTTTTGGGGTTTTCTTTTTAATACTGTAAGTTGTTACCTTACAGTGTGAAGCACCTTGAAAACACCATTGTTTCCTTTGGTGCTATACAGATTGAAGTGACTTGCACTGATAACATAACTAAGCTGGGACTTTAATTTAACATCAATAAAATTATAAAAATATTACATCTTGATTTCTGCTTGTTTTCATTGTCTGTGACTTAATGAATACAAATGTGTAATTTAACAGATTCTTTCTTTATGTTAGTCTGACCGGTGATTCCACGTTGGCCTTAGGTGTTGGCGCAGATACGCTGCAGCCCCTGAGCCATTAATGGCCCAGCACACTACAGTAAAAACAAAACAACAGCCATCTGTCCAACTAGGAAAGGAAAATAATAAACTGCCTCCTTGGAGGCAACCTGACTCAAAACAGTTGCAGTCCAACTCAGACCGACTGCAATCACTCTCAGGCAGATTGATGAAGATCTGCAAATAACTGTTGTCTAATTTATAAACGCAGACAGATTGCCAACACGTCTGTTCACAATAGAGGACTGTACTTACATGGTTGCAAACTGGTTATCTTGCTTATATGAAAACATTACTTTGGAGCAATGAAACTCAAACACATTCATTTTTAAAATGCCTCAAAATGAAATTTTGAAATATTTGGCTTTATGCTTTGAAAGTGCCGTTGTGAGTGGGAGTGTGAAATCCTTACTTGATGTGTTCCCTTTGCCTTTACTGTTTTCAGTTTTATTTGTCATATGCAAGTTAGCACAGGGTCAACATTGCAATGAAATGTGTTTGACGAGCAGCAGTCACTCAGCAGTAGTGATGGGCAGATGAAGCCCCATGAAGCACTGAAGCTTTTCATCCAATTGGTTCACCCCAACGCGAAGCTTCATGAAGCTTCATTTGCTCTAGCAGGACACCTACTGGACGTAAAAATAATAGCTGGCATGAATTTGAAGAGTGCGGCATTTTGCACACAGCCTGTAAATGTCAACAACAAAAGGAGTGTGTAAAACATGTATATTGTAGTGATGGCAGTATACTGTGTATATTTATAGTGGCAGTATGGGAAATGATTATTTGGAAATGCTTGAAATGGAAATGATCATTTACTGTGAGGTGAGGTGTGGTTGGGGTGTGGACAGTGGTTGTGCTTTTGTAACGTTGAGGTATGGACAGCTACACACCTGCCTGTTCACATTTTATTCTGTAAAAACTAAATTTTCACTGCTTTTATGACCTTTTTAGTGGGGAGAACATAGCTAGGATTTAATGATTTAACAAATCTTTTGAATCCTTTGTCCTCCACAATGCTAAATGGCTGGGAGTCCTCAATCACCATGCTGACCAGGTCTTCATCTATTTGAGATTGTTCTCCTGAGGAAAGACAATAAAGATAAAGCACAAATATAAATATCACACACGTAACTTATTACAGTTGTATAATATTGTTATATCATTTAGTAACATTACTGCATCCTATATTATCATTGCATTTGATGGCTCACCTGGTCTTGCTCCACAATCGGTGTCCCCCTTATTCTCATGCAAAGCTCTGTAGTGCCTAAGCACGGATGAGGTGTTGTTGTTATATCCCAGCTCCCTGGCACATAGCAAACACTTCACCTTGTACAAAAGTCAAGACAGCTCAACATAAATTGTATTGCACCATCAGTATCATGAAAATACATCTTCTGTAGAAATTTACATACCTTGCTGGGAGGAATAAGATCAAAATGTTCCCACACAGGGGAGGACATCCTCCTCTTCTTAGCTGGCTCCATTCTCTCCTGACTTTCCTCACTCTCATAAACCTCCAAACGGTCTCCAAACTCTCACTAACCGCAACTCTCCATCAAACACCCACATTTTGAATGAAGTCTGAGGGGTTTATATCGCTGTCATATCTCGCGGCAAAGTTCGAACCACTTCATGAACCAGTCACGTGGTACAGCCGGGCAGTGAGGCTTCGGACGTCATCATTTTCAGCTCCTCCCATAAATGAAGCAAGCCTCGATACGCGCTTCGCGGAAACGCCCCCTCCATTACTCGACACACGCTCCGAAGCCTCGATACAGAACGTAATATCACTACTCAGCAGCATGGTACAGTAGAAGAAAATATAATAAAATATAATAAAATAAAATAAAAAATAGAAAAATAGTAAAGAGCAAAATATTAGAAAGACGTGGTAAAAGAGAAAAGATGACTAAAAATATATATATATATATATGTATCTATAAATATATGTACACTAGTGATTAAATAAGAAAATCTTGAAAAGAAATATGACGGGAGGTCAGATGGGATATTGCACAGGAATGAGCAGCAGAAAATTACAGTATTACTCAGACTTTTAATAGTCATATTGTCAGTTTTGGCCGACGGTCATGGGTCACTTCCACTAAAATAGCACGAGACTGGAGTAAAATGTACTTTATTAATGAGAACACATGGTGATACAGCAAAGAATCCAACCCTTCTGAAAAGCAAATGGCTTCCTGTTATACTCTACCTGATTCAGGTGAGCATCTGGAATAGACCAAGTCTGGGGGTCAGCAAACCAAAGGGAAACAAAACCCTCCCCATAAGAAAACCACTACAATATAACCAACATCATAGACATATGAAGATTTGTAACAAGTCCTATAAATAACTCCATAACATATAAACTTCAGTCTCTTCTATATACATTAAAACAGCGGTCCCCAACCTTTTTTGCGCCACGGACCGGTTTATGCCCGACAATATTTTCACGGACCGGCCTTTAAGGTGTCACAGATAAATACAACAAAATAAAACTAGTACCGGTACCGGAAAAAAAGAAGATTTATTCATAACACACGTGAAAGACCCAGGAAAACAGAGTTAACGATAAAAACGATAACAAAATAACGATAAAAAACGATAAAAACTCTGAAAACCATACATTTCACACCCGAGCCTCATCTCTCGACCAAACGACGGTCCGTGGCCCGGCGGTTGGGGACCGCTGCATTAAAACACCTTAACCACAGTTAGGTTTCAGCCCTCGCTGACTCAGAACAAAGTAAGACAATCAGAGTTCGATTGGTTTTTACTTGTGCAGGGGAAGCCTGGTCGGATTCTCAGAGTTGCAAGCTCTACACCCAAACTCAGACAACTCCAACTCCAGCCTCCACTCGCAGCCTTTTATTGAATGAAAACAGTTACACAACCGCCCATTGTAAACCCCATATGTTGTGTGGTAAAAGCTAAGGCACTGTGTGTGTGTGTGTGTGTGTGTGTGTGTGTGTGTGAGTGAGAGAGAGTGTATGTGTGTCTGTATACGTGACTTCCTGCTTACAAACGTTTTAACCGCATCTCTAGTCATAAAAGGGTCATCTCCCCTCAACCTCGTATATGGCTTAACCTCTCTAACAGTCCACCATTTACATGGTGAGCCCATAAAGGGCAGGAAGTGAACATTCCTTACCAAATAAGGAAACCAGAATCTTACATAGATTGTGCCTGCAGTTGAAAACTATAGCTAGTAACATCCCCAACATCCTACATGTGGGGGAGGAACAGAAAATATCTGAACATACAGTTCAAGACAAGGTCCAAGCACAATAATGACAACTTTTAACAAAATCACTCCAACACACACTCCCCTAGCCTGGCACATTGGTTTTCTCCAGGAGCTCATAAGCAGGTGATTGAGCTGCTTTTACTCTTTACAAAGTGAGTACTGTTAACACTTCTCTTTTTACATATACAACTAATTTAGGTTACAGACAAATGATTAAATGTGAACAGCTCTAACACAGGTTCTTTTCCTGACACAGGTAGGATGGCCAGTCCCCCTGTCTCTTCACCTTTAACGAGTCACTTAAATAACAACCCAAAAAGCCTAATAAAGAATCACAATCAACCAGTGTGTGTTTTTCTTCATTACGGTTTTTAAATACAAATCAGTCAGTCAATTAATAAAAATACAAGTAAGGGTAATGGAACCCCTGGTCTCCATTACACACATAAATACCATAAAGACACTAAGTCGTAGAGCTCTGAACTCCTTGCTTCTATGATATTTACACTTCTTCTTGGCCTTCTCCTTCACTCTGAGTCACTCCAGGATAAACGCATCAGCTCAGACATACAATAATTAAAATATGTGTAGGTGACCGTTTGGCAGAAGACGATGTCGAGGCGGTACTGCAGTGACACGTCCGTGGCTATCGTCGGGGCGGTGTCCTGCATCAGAAGGAAGTCAATAGACTTCTTGGCTTTGTTGCTCATCATGGCGCTGTAGTCTGTGGGCGTGGCCTGCAAAAAGTGTAAATAAACCATCAGAGACCAAACACAAATATGCCTTCCAACCACTAGTTTAGACAACATCTTGCAAAGAGTGTGTATTTCAGAGTGCAGTTGTTTTTAAATTTGACAGAAACAGAAATAAAGACGGAACAGAAGGACAACAGGGAAAGCAGAAGCACCGACACACTGAAATCTTTTAGGGTCAAGCTCCAGAACTAGCCACAAATCCTGCTGGAAAGAACCTAAAAATACTTAAAAATACTTGCAGAGATCGAATGGAGCCGTTAACTCAAAAGCCTGGTGTCAGGCATGTTCTTTAATAAATAAGAAACGAGCTGATATGTTACAGACCCCAGTCTTTACGTAAAGAAAAAGCTGACATTTAGAGCGGTCTCGCAGCAGATTTTAAAACAGTGACACTGATTTGTGGGGTTTTTGGGCACAAATTTGAACCTTTTTGTTTTATCCATGTCCTTGAACACAGCTCGTGACTTGGGCGCTTTCATATGTACCGATTCATTTAGGTTTGTGCACTGAGGCCAGATTTAGGTATTAAAAACGAGTCAGTCATAACACTTCTTACATTAGTTAAAAAGCTGAGCTTACACTAAACCAACATTTAAATTTCCCCTTGTGGGACTAATAAAGGTATATCATATCATATCATATCATTACTAAAGTATTGCTGCAACATTGTAAAGACAAAGATGACACACAGACCAGACATAAAACACTGAACACTTTTTAAAGACGAGTCATTTAAGAGTATTTTCTCATAGAATAAAGTCGGCTGATATGGTGAAGGAAAAATCTGCTCACGAATCCTCCAACTTCTTAAAAGTAAGGAGTGACCTGAGCTGGAAATCAACATGAGAGGGATGACTCAAGAAGAAGAAGAAGCAACAAGAAAAGAAAAACAGAGTTCAGAGTGTAGTTAAGATATCAAGCTGTATCCACAATGTGTGCCAAGAAACTAAGCTTGTCTGTTGTCATGCTAAAGAAATAAAAAATCTGGAATCAGAAAACAGCCAATAACTGCTGATCAACTCACCCACTCCTCTTCATGCCAGTCCACGTGCAGTGACGACTGGCTGTTGTGACCGCTGTACTTTGCTCTCAGCGTATCCTGGTCATTGCGGAGCACTACTTGTTCAGACTCAGCGGAAGGAGAAGCTTTGGTTGCGATGTACTCGTACTGCGTTCAGGGCCTAAATAGCTGAAGCTAGCAGCTTGCAGCCGCACACTGCCACCAGCTGACGGGTCTGAAAGGAAGAGGGTATGAATGAAATATGAAGCGTCCCCACGTAACGTCAAACACTTTTAGTACCTTGTCAACCAGACTGGCGAGCGTCCACTCCAGTCCGCTGGCCGATTGGTCTTTGGCAGCTTGAGACAGCCTCTCTGCGTAATAGCTGACCTGAGTCTTCAGCGTGTTGACGTAGGCGATGATCTCTTTGGCTCGGACAGTGTCCTGGGGTATGTGGATGATGACTGAGCTGGAGAGGGCACTACTGCAGGGAACAAAGACACACCGACACATCTGTATCCGAGCTGGGACTGAGGACACTCACCAGCCACTTTATTAGGTACATGTGTTCAAAAGCTTGTGGCAGCAATTTAGTGCATTTAGTCAAATAAAGACAATAGAGTGGCCTGCAGGTGTATATTTTTGTAATGTTTCTGTCTTATGCCTGAAATATGCTTCAGCAGGAAATATACGCTGTAACTGGAAACAACAGCATGATGGACCGGTTTAGTGTTAAGAGGTGTTACATCTGAAGTTAGAACGTAAATTTCCTGCAGAAATCTAAATCAAGCTTCAGAGGTACTGTTCCAAAAATATAGGGAGGGACGTTACCCACCAGATGTAAAAACAAACACTGTCTGCATGCACATGCCTGCTCTCAATGAGCCTAATCGTGGCTTAGAAAAAACAACGAGGAGCCGACTTCGATAAATGCGATACCACTCGCTTCACAAATTCAGACCATCTGTGTACAGTGGCGTGTCTAGAAAATTTTTGTTGGGGGGGCCAGGTAGGGGCACAGATTTGGAGAAGGGTGGCAGATTTAATTGGCAGATAATGTTTTAAAAAAAAATTCTACCAACCCTTAACCATAATTCAATAATCCTATAAACCTAATAACCAAATGCACTTTTAACTCTTATTAGAATGAGATTTTAACCACTACGGTGCAAAGTTTTTAGATACTGCGTTGATAAAGTACAAGAGATACAATCAGTGCTTTGTCAGTGTTTACTCAGCAGTCAAGGACAGCAATATTTGCATAGTATTTTTACTGACATATAGTGCACATATGTTTTGGGCAAAAACATTTTTGAAAATTAAAATACGAACATTTGTAACAAACAATTGACAAATTAGCCAATGCCAATGCAAAACTTTATCTGCCTGTTAAAAAAAGAAGATAATCTTCTCACAAACTGGTGTTTGATTTTGAAACAGGAAAAAAGTGGGGAAACAACTGAAAAGACTAACATTTGAATGAAACCTGAAAGCAAGTAAATACTTTCTATGCTGCCTTATCGTAAACTTTGGTAATATTGATAAAGAACAACACTGGCTGATGATAAAATACAGTCAGCTGGCATGGTGACACTGCCAGTATTAACCTGCAGGGCTGGACTGGGACAAAAAAATTGGGCATTTTTACTACAGACCGACCCACCAGGTAGTAAAGCCATAAAGACTTTGACTGAAAACAAACCCTGTTGTGACAGTGATGTACAGTCTTGTTGGTATATGTATGATTTCTATACATTTTACGTCAGATAAAAACTTTGGTTGTAAGATTTAGATAATTATTTAATAAAAACTAGGTATTTTAAATGAGAATAAGAAAGAAAAGTATTTCTTTGTGCCCACCTTTCCCTGTTAATGCCCTACCTGGCCCCCTGGCAAAACTTTGCTAGACCCGCCCCTGCACAGTTACCAGCTGTCAGCTACATAAAAAAGGATCCTGGTGTTATTTGTCTCTCAGAAACAGTTCATAACTTCCCTTCAACTCATTCATGTCACCTAAAAGGTAAACCTGTTTCTCCATCACCTGTTCAGCTCTGATGGTTCAGTAAGGACATCTCCTGGTTTCATCTTCATGTTTCCCTCTCACCACATATCTAAACAGACATCATGACCAGCAGCTTTACAGCTGTGGCTCCAGCAAACATCAGCTGATACTAGAAATTAATATTAAATACATTCTAACAACAGCCGATCAAGCTTAAACGTGCTGCTGTTGTTTAGCGCAACATCTGCTGGTTTCCTCTTTCTGGCGCAAAGTGGGCGATAAACAAGAGAGAAAAGCCGATCAGCTGATCATTGATCAGTTTCATGATTGAAGTAGCAACAGGAGAGAGAGGGGGAGAGAATGAGAGAAGAGGCAGCTGTGCAGCATAAAGACAGAATAAATCCAGCTTTGTGCCTTTTTTCCATTCTAGCTAAAGTTCGGGACAAACTGCGTCTCTTCTCAGCTCAATACGAAACGTGTAATATTTTCTCTGAATGAGGGACCATTCCATTTTTTAAGGAGCCGTTGGCAACTCTACTAACCTTATGAATAAAATAAAGTTCACTATCAGTAACATCATAGCACCCACCCAGCTGTATAAAAACTCCGTCAAACTGGCTAGAACGCAGTATGAGTTATTGTAACTGACGGTAAAAAGTCAGCACAACGAAAATAAACTCCACCTAAACTTGGTTTATATCTGACCCAGATAGACTGCAGGTCATAACTTCTTACCTGAAGTTCAGTTCACCTGACACTCGGACTGGTGGCTGCCTCGGGTCTCTCCTCCTGCCTCCCCTTCCCTCATCCACCTGTTGCCTCTGTGGAAGCTCCGCCATAGCCACCACCAAACAACGGAGTTATTTCTACACATCGACCTGCATCTGGCCAATCCACCACCTCTCATTGTTCATGCCATTACAAAAAAAATAAAAAATAAGTCACTGGGGATATGCCCGGTATGCCCGATGGCCAGTCCAGCTATGTTAACCTGCAACCAAATCTGCAGCTCCATACAGCAATGTTACGACTTAGATTATATCTTATAACTCATAACTCTTATGTTAGCTGCCCTCAGTAGCATACTGTCTGAAATATTCCACAGCTGCAATAATTCTTTAAGTGTTATTTTTTTCCTTGGTATTCTAATTTCACCGAAGTTTACTAAACTCAACAAACTTGATATTACTTACCGGGACATTTATTCTGTCCTCATTTTCTTTCACCGAAAAATTGTTTCCTGCAGTGCCATCTTTCGCGCTTGGCTCTCCTACCTTTGCTAACGTGATGCGCATAGCGCAGAAGCGATGCTGCATTCACTTACACTCGGATATCTGAGCGTCACCGTGAAAACATAATCGGACATTTGATATTTGATTGAATTTTATTGTTTTGCCTTTGGGGTGGCACCTGGGGTGGCCAGTCTGGTTTGGGGGGTGGCCTGTGCCCCCCCAGGCCACCCCGCTGGACACGCCATTGTTACCGGGGCACGATCACCGGGGACCCGTTTTTCCAGCACACACGCCCGATACCACGTGACAACAAATACGTCATTTCCTGTTGACTAAAAAAAAAAAAAAAGCACCCTCTCACGGTCCTAGGGACCAAAAAATTGTCCCGCCCGATCAGCGGGCGAAGCCGCTGCTGCACGCCGGAAATGAGGCTTCATTTCCCGCAGGTCTATCTAAGCAGCCCGCTGTTTTCCAGCCCGGGGTCAAATGTGGAGCAAGGGCGCCACCCGGTGGACAAATAAAAAAATTACAACTCTAAGGCCCGTCCTGCAAAATGAAAATGAACGCTAAACATCAACGATCCCTTTGACCGTAATTAATTTGCAGTGAAAAATAGCGTTTATAATGGGTTTCAATGGGGCACAAATCGACCACTAAGCACAATAGTGTAAGTTTGTCTGTAGCTTAGCCACTGAAGCTAATTGAAGGAAGTCAGACTTGAATTTTGAAATAAAATCATATCAAACTTTTTTTTTGGAGAATTTGGCTATAGTCCATTCAACACTGTGCAAATGGCATGTAATCAAAATTTGAAAATAGCCACAAATCGACCCAAGACCCTCCAGGGGTTTTAAGTACACGCAATATTTTCACTCTCACATTTTACTCTGTACTGGAAGACTTGTTCATTTTCAAGATTCATTCATCCATCCATTTTCTTCCACTTTATCCGAAGCCGGGTCGCGTGGGCAGCAGCCCAAGCAGAGAAGCCCAGACCTCTCTCTCCCCAGCTACCTCCTCCAGCTTATCCGGGGGAACACCAAGGCGTTCCCAGGCCAGCCGAGAGATATAATCTCTCCAGCGTGTCCTGGGTCTGCCCGGAAAACCTCGCCCAGGAGGTATCCAGGGGGCATCCTTGTCAGTTGCCCGAACCACCTCATCTGGCTCCTTTCGATGTGGAGGAGCAGCAGCTCTTCAAGATTCTCTCAAATAATTTTTCACCATATAAACTAAGGTTTTTTTATTTAGGCGTCATAGTTCTGAAGAGAGATATGTGTTTTTTAATAGGTGGACATTTCTGCCAGCAGGTTGGGGATTAAAAAGGTCGATCATGCTTGGCTAATTTGAGCAACTGTGCCAACTTTACAAAACTATACGTTTTTATACCACAACTCCCCGTTCAGCCTTAAATGCCAGAAGAAGAAGACTAGTCTCCCTAAATCTGACTCTGTTTATTACCGGAATCTGGAAAATACTGTAAGAAAGCTACATAAAGTATCAGCATTGAGTAACAATTTAAATTCACGTCCTCAGCAACAGCATTTAACAGTATTTCCATGTACTTCTTACCTTTGCAATTAACTGCAGGTTAAACGGCCCGGTGACTTGCAGCCACGATTAGGCTCATTGAGAGCAGGCATGTGCATGCAGACAGTGTTTGTTTTTACATCTGGTGGGTAACGTCCCTCCCTATATTTTTGGAACAGTACCTCTGAAGCTTGATTTAGATTTCTGCAGGAAATTTACGTTCTAACTTCAGATGTAACACCTCTTAACACTAAACCGGTCCATCGTGCTGTTGTTTCCAGTTACAGCGTATATTTCCTGCTGAAGCATATTTCAGGCATAAGACAGAAACATTACAAAAATATACACCTGCAGGCCACTCTATTGTCTTTATTTGACTAAATGCACTAAATTGCTGCCACAAGCTTTTGAACACATGTACCTAATAAAGTGGCTGGTGAGTGTCCTCAGTCCCAGCTCGGATACAGATGTTGAAGGAAACGGTTTCCAGGGCCTAATCCGTGGATCGGCTTCCTCCGAGGCGTGGACGTCTATCAGCAGAGAATGTACCTTCACCTATCAGCAGAGAATGTCCCTTAGTCTGTAACACAGTCAAATATATTCTCAAGCAACATTCAAGCATGCCATTCAGCGTGTTAGTACGAGCTCGGGAGCAGCTTGGGAGAACAAGAAAACAGAGACTGCTTTAGATTGTCTTCCCAAAGTGACTCAACTTTATTCACAAGTACAACAGTTTATATAGAGGGTAAAATTCATGAGACAGCAGATTATCAGTTTAAACCAGTACAGACCAAGATAAGGCAGCGTCTTCCTGCCCTTGGGTGAAGAAGCATCCTTTGTGTAGTGTATCAGTTCAGCTACAATTGTGATTATCTCAGCGACATATTTTCAAGGCACAAAACGAAGAGTTCTTTCATTAGTGAAATCTGAAACAAACCATTTGGCCTTCAACAGGCGTCTAAAAGATTAAGAAACTAATGTAGCTGAGGGAGTGATCTCTGTGGTATTTCAACCTTGTACCAGCCTGTGATTCTCACACATCAATTCTTGGGTCAAAGAGAAAAATAACTAAAACAAAGGGGCCTTATTGAATGACAGAGTTTTCCTGTATAATGTCACTATAAAACAATATCCAGTAAATGCTCCCATGGTACTAAAATACCTAACAGTTCCACTCTTTTTTTATTATTATTTTTAAAAAAAAATAATAACTCAAATAGAAAGGAAAAATCACAAATGTAATAACATAATATAAAAAGCAAATCATAAAATGTAATAGTTCACAACCTAATGTTCAATATACACATCAGGAACATCATTGGTAACATCTGGCACATCCTCAGGATCAATTTGTGCTAATTGCAAATACATTGAAGTAGCTGTACTGGTAGCTATATGGGTTATCATTGAAAATGTGGCTTGCAGAAATGTGAACAGGGTTGCACTTTACAATACGAAATAGTAAATAAAAATCCTAAGGTTAATGCAGTAGATATGATTAATAACCTAAATATATAAAAAAGACAGTTCTTTAGTCGTCTCCTGGCCTGGTCCCAGGTTCGAGAGACCCCGTATAAGCGTCGTGTGATGACAATGGGCATTTCATTATCTCCATTATCAGGATGGAATGAGTCTATCTTTATCAGGTTAGACATTGTGTGGTACTCTAGGCTTTCTGTTCCTGCTGGATGTTCGAGTACCTTGTTGTTGTTCTTTCAGGCGTTGTGTGTTAATCAGTGATTGTGTGTGTGTAGGTGGATTGGATCCGGGCGTTGGCTCGCCTGAGTCGTCATCTACTTGATCCGACGCCTTAGGTGGTTTGGTGGGGCTGGTCTTAACCCTGCTGGCATGAATCCACTGAGGTTGTCCATCTGTTAGGATGCTGGTTCTCGTCACTGCAAGTACAGTCTGGGGCTGGAACACGCGCGGCCTCCCCGAATTTCCTTGGTTTTAGCGACTTCACCAACACCGCATCTCCTTGTCTCCACTGGTGGAACTGTGGAGGGGAAAGGCTGAGAGAGACAAACTTTCTGATAGTTATTATTCAGTGTTTCTACCAGGTTATGAACATAGTCAGACAATGCAGTGTCTATGTCCCCTTCCAATAGCGGTGCCCCTCTGGAGGCTGACCATGGTGTTGGAAACGGTCTTCCCATGATTATTTCAAATGGAGATAATTTGGTTGCTGCGGATGGAGTCATTCTAATCTCGCAGAGGATTTGAGGAAGTAGTTTGATCCAGGTCATTCCTGTTTCTATCATTGCTTTAGTCAGGCGGTTTTTTATGGTCCTATTCATTCTTTCTACAACTCCTGAACTCTGAGGATGGTATGGCACATGATATTTCCAGTCTATTGCTAGAGTTTTAGCACACTTTTGAATTACTTCTGATGTGAATGAAGGTCCTCTATCACTGTTAATTTGGTGAGGTATTCCAAATCTGGGTATTATTTCATTGCACAACTTTTGACAGACTACTTCTGCAGTTTCTTTTGATGTTGGGTAAGCTTCTACCCATTTACTAAATTGATCCACTATTACCAGTAAGTACTTGATGCTTCCTTGTGCTGGCATATGTATAAAATCAATTTGTAATGTATGAAATGGGAAATCTGGTTGTGGTAAATGCTGATGTTTTGCTTTTGGTTTTCCTACATTAGTTCGTGCACATGTTAGACAGGTTGCTAATATGCGTTTTACTGCGTGTGATGTTTTCTCGATTACAAATCTTGATTTTATTGCTCCTATTACCCCTCTTTGTCCGACATGACTCACACCGTGAAAATGGCGGACAAGGATTGGCAGTAGTGAAGATGGGAGGGCAATCAAACCCTCAAGGTTTTTGTATAAGCCGTCTCTGTTATCTAAGGTACAATCATTACTTTCCCAGTAAGTGTAATCTAAGGCAGAGGCTTGCTCTTGTATGAATTTTAGGTCAACATTTGTTTCTAAATAGTCTGGGAGTGTGACAAGTGGCAGCTGTAAAGGCAAAGATAATACTTCCTTTCTGGGTGGTTGCTGTGAGGCAGCAGCTGCTTTCGCGGTTACGTCTGCAAGAGCATTTCCCACTGCTTCGTCTGTGTCAGCCGTGCTGTGCCCCTTCGTTTTAACAACTGCAATTGCCGATGGCAGCTGTATAGCCTGCAAAAGTCTTTGAACAAGGTCAGAATTAGCGATCGATTTTCCATCAGCAGATCTAAATCCTCTTTGTCTCCACAATGTGCCAAAGTCATGCACCACACCGAATGCATAACGGCTATCAGTGTAAATTGTTACCCGCTTATCCACATGTAACTCACAGGCGCGTATTAAAGCCATGAGCTCTGCTTTTTGTGCTGAGTGAAATGGTAATGAGTGAGCCTCTAGTATGATGTCAGGCACTGTTACCACTGAATAGCCACAAAGAAATGAGTTGTCATTTGGTTTTGAACAGGACCCGTCCACATAAACAATGACTGAGTCTGGGATAGGTGTCTGCTCTAAGTCTGGGCGTGGTGCTGTGGATTCCTGTATACGTGTCATACAATCATGAACGTCAGGGTCGTCTGAACCATCCTGTCGGTCAGAGGAACACAGCATACGAATAAGTAAGTGTGCTGGCGAATTGGGTGTGCTGCTTGCTTTTATAGTGAGATTTGCTGTTGAAGTCAGTGTAGCTTCATAACCTGAGCGACGTTGTGCGGTCATATGTTGTGTAGTTATGTTTGCTAGAATGGTCGTGACCTGGTGATTGGTGTGTAGAATAGTGTCATGTGAGAGTGTGAGCTTCTCGCAGTCCCCTATCATGATAGAGCAAGCTGCTACTGCTCTCAGGCAGGCCGGCATCCCCTGAACTACCGCAGGCAGAGTCAGGCAGACCCAAACAAGGGGCGGAGGTCAGCGCTCCCTGTAATGCATTGAAAGAGGCAGTCATTTCTGTGGACCACAGTATTCGAGGAGGCTTGTCTTTTTTGCAGCATTCACGCAGAATGTGGTCATGAAAAGAACAGTCTGGTATCCACTGTCTGCAATAGTTCACCATGCCTAGGAAGGACAACATTTCCTTCTGTGTAGTGGGCCGAGGGACGGAGGTCACAGCTTTGACCCTGTCTGTAGTCATGGAACGTTGTCCGTGAGACAGTGTGAATCCCAAATATTGAACAGAAGTCTGACAGTACTGCGTTTTCTTTGCTGATGCTTTGTGGCCAGTCTGTTGGAGGTGCTGGAGTAGCATGTGTGTAGCAGTTTGACATAGTTTTTCACTTTCAGCACAGAGGAGGAGATCATCTACATACTGGATCAGAGTACAGCCCTCTGGAGGAGTGAAGCCGTCCAGGGTAGCACGTACCACCATTGAGAAAGCCGCAGGGCTGTCTACCATGCCTTGGGGTAAGCGAGTCCATGTGTACTGCTTATCTCTATGTGTAAAAGCAAATATCGGCTGTGTGTCCTCATGCACAGGTACTGAGAAAAAGGCGGAGCACAAATCCACCACAGTAAAATGTGTAGCTGTTGCTGGAATACCTGTCAGTATGCTGGGAACATCTGGGACAAGAGGAGGTAGAGGCATAATGACTGCATTAATTTGCCTTAAGTCTTGTGTGAAACGCCATACGCCAGGTTTGTTAGGCTTTGGCACAGGATTGACAGGAGTGTTATATGGAGATACTGTGGGCTTTATTACTCCAACTGTCAATAAATCTCCTATGATGATGTCTAAGGCTGCGGCTTTTTCAGCGGAAATGGGATATTGCTTGACATATACCGGCTTGTTGTTTTTCAGCTGAGCATGATAAGGTGTACAGTCAATAAATCCTACATCATTCTCACCTCTTGACCATAATGTCATGTTTTGATATTCAGAACAGTGTGAGAGAAACAAATATGTGGCTTCCAGGCATGGGGCTACCTGGTAACGGTGTTTGCACATGTTTTTGACACAGAGTGTGACGTGGGATACCAGTCAGATGGATATTGAGTTCATTCTCCGCTGAGGCGTCCAGCTGACACAGAGGCTGTTCCTTCTCCATGGTGTCGGTGCATAGGGCAGAGAAAACATAGCTGTTATCAGTATCTGCAAACATTTCACCCTTTGTGTTAAATGAAATACACAAGTTCATTTTTGCCATTAAATCTCTGCCTAATAGATTCACAGGCGAGTTTGGAATAATTATGAATGGATGATATGTAATTTCGTCTGGTTTTGGGCCCCAGCGTGTTTTTAGAGAATGAGTTTTGGGGCATTGCACTAGAGTTCCGTTTATTCCCATGGTGTTGATGCACACAGAGGAAACAGGCCCACTATAGAATTTTCCAGACAGTGAACTTTTAGTGGCTCCACTGTCAACTAAAAAAGAATAAATCTTTTCACCTATTTCTATATCTAACATGGGCAAGCTTTCTGTGTTACGGGACAATTGCAAATGCAGCATCGTGTGTAGTGCTTCACACTGTCCCTCATCGTCACCTGGGCCTCCCTATGGTTGGTCCAGTCTTTCGTTATCATATGGATGGGGATTAAAATGTGGATTATAAGGTTGCTGCCTAAGTGCAAAGGGGCCATTATTTTGATGTGATTCCTGTCTGCGTTGCCAGTTACCTTGTCTGTAAGAGCTCTGCTGACACCTAGTGGCAGGAGCTGGTCCTGTGTTTTGTGGTTGAGACCTACGTGCTGCTGATTTGCATTCCCTCCTCCAGTGTCCTATTTTTCCACAGTAAAAACATACGTCTCCACTCCTATCTCTCCTTCTGAAATCTCCCTGCTGCGCTTGTTGAGGGGGCGGGGCCCCTGCATACATCATTTTTTCACTTTCCTCTGAGCCTTCAACATCAAAATTCAACATCATCTTAACACTTTTAGCCTTCGTGCTGTTGGGGAAAAGATCTGCACCAGCTTTTGTTTTGACAAGTGTGATAAAGTTCTTTATTTTCATGTCATAGAGATTATCAGTGGCAGTCAGCTTCAATAGTTGTGAACATTCTGGATGAATATTGTTTAAGAATGTTGTTATGAAAATCTGATCATTTCCTCCTTCAGGCATGCATGCCTCATTAGTCCAGCAGTGTGTGAAACGTTTCATAAAAACTAGAATGGATTCATCTGGCTTTTGCTTACACATGGTTACTGCATTTAAATCAAGTTTATCTCTAGACATTGTGAGCAGAAATTTCTTTAGATTTTGAAAAAAGGCTGTGATTTTGTCATCATTTATCCACAAAAACGAGGAGGTGTTGGCTGCTTGGTCATTTTTAGGGTCTAGTTCCTCTACTTCTTCAATAAGCTGAGATTCAGTCACACCTGGGATTCGTTGACATAATATATATCTATAATCAGGCCCACCCAAGTGGTGGTCCGCTATTTGTGATTTTATATTTTATTTTTTTCGGTTTTACAGTTAATTTTGATTTTTTATCGGACCCGTCTAAGGTCTTTGAATTATTCTGACCCATGGTCAGTGATTTCCAGAGGGGTTTAGACGCTTGAAGGATTTAAGTTAGTTTTATTTTGCTGTGGCACACCTGAGGTTACTTGATTTTTTGCTAGCAATTTTATCTTTTTAGTGAGCAACTTCTCACTTTTTAACGAGCAACTTCTCGTTTTATGACCACAGGCAACTTCCTGTGTCCTTTCTGCTGGTGAGCAACTTCTTAGTTTATGACAGCAGGCAACTTCCTGTGTCCTTTCTGCTTTAATTTACAAAACAACAGGCAACTTCCTGTGTTTCTATGTGGGCCACTAAAGAAGGCTCCTCAGTGTATCCCACTTGTTACTATGTGGGCCACTGAAGAAGGCCTCGTCAGCGTATCCCGTTTCTATGTGGATCACTGAGAAAGGCATAACACAGTCTTATAAAATAAAAGACGAGTGCCTACCTTCGTCAGGATCCCACCGCTGCCACCAAAATTGAAGGAAACGGTTTCCAGGGCCTAATCCGTGGATCGACTTCCTTCGAGGCGTGGACGTCTATCAGCAGAGAATGTCCCTTAGTCTGTAACACAGTCAAATATATTCTCAAGTAATATTCAAGCATGCCATTCAGCGTGTTAGTACGAGCTCGGGAGCAGCTTGGGAGAACAAGAAAACAGAGACTGCTTTAGATTGTCTTCCCAAAGTGACTCAACTTTATTCACAAGTACAACAGTTTATATAGAGGGTAAAATTCATGAGACAGCAGATTATCAGTTTAAACCAGTACAGACCAAGATAAGGCAGCGTCTTCCTGCCCTTGGGTGAAGAAGCATCCTTTGTGTAGTGTATCAGTTCAGCTACAATTGTGATTATCTCAGCGACATATTTTCAAGGCACAAAACGAAGAGTTCTTTCATTAGTGAAATCTGAAACAAACCATTTGGCCTTCAACAGGCGTCTAAAAGATTAAGAAACTAATGTAGCTGAGGGAGTGATCTCTGTGGTATTTCAACCTTGTACCAGCCTGTGATTCTCACACATCAATTCTTGGGTCAAAGAGAAAAATAACTAAAACAAAGGGGCCTTATTGAATGACAGAGTTTTCCTGTATAATGTCACTATAAAACAATATCCAGTAAATGCTCCCATGGTACTAAAATACCTAACAGTCGGTGTGTCTTTGTTCCCTGCAGTAGTGCCCTCTCCAGCTCAGTCATCATCAGTGGCGTGTCTAGAAAATTTTTGTTGGGGGGGCCAGGTAGGGGCACAGATTTGGAGAAGGGTGGCAGATTTAATTGGCAGATAATGTTTTAAAAAAAAATTCTACCAACCCTTAACCATAATTCAATAATCCTATAAACCTAATAACCAAATGCACTTTTAACTCTTATTAGAATGAGATTTTAACCACTACGGTGCAAAGTTTTTAGATACTGCGTTGATAAAGTACAAGAGATACAATCAGTGCTTTGTCAGTGTTTACTCAGCAGTCAAGGACATCAATATTTGCATAGTATTTTTACTGACATATAGTGCACATATGTTTTGGGCAAAAACATTTTTGAAAATTAAAATACGAACATTTGTAACAAACAATTGACAAATTAGCCAATGCCAATGCAAAACTTTATCTGCCTGTTAAAAAAAGAAGATAATCTTCTCACAAACTGGTGTTTGATTTTGAAACAGGAAAAAAGTGGGGAAACAACTGAAAAGACTAATATTTGAATAAAACCTGAAAGCAAGTAAATACTTTCTATGCTGCCTTATGGTAAACTTTGGTAATATTGATAAAGAACAACACTGGCTGATGATAAAATACAGTCAGCTGGCATGGTGACACTGCCAGTATTAACCTGCAGGGCTGGACTGGGACAAAAAAATTGGGCATTTTTACTACAGACCGACCCACCAGGTAGTAAAGCCATAAAGACTTTGACTGAAAACAAACCCTGTTGTGACAGTGATGTACAGTCTTGTTGGTATATGTATGATTTCTATACATTTTACGTCAGATAAAAACTTTGGTTGTAAGATTTAGATAATTATTTAATAAAAACTAGGTATTTTAAATGAGAATAAGAAAGAAAAGTATTTCTTTGTGCCCACCTTTCCCTGTTAATGCCCTACCTGGCCCCCTGGCAAAACTTTGCTAGACCCGCCCCTGCACAGTTACCAGCTGTCAGCTACATAAAAAAGGATCCTGGTGTTATTTGTCTCTCAGAAACAGTTCATAACTTCCCTTCAACTCATTCATGTCACCTAAAAGGTAAACCTGTTTCTCCATCACCTGTTCAGCTCTGATGGTTCAGTAAGGACATCTCCTGGTTTCATCTTCATGTTTCCCTCTCACCACATATCTAAACAGACATCATGACCAGCAGCTTTACAGCTGTGGCTCCAGCAAACATCAGCTGATACTAGAAATTAATATTAAATACATTCTAACAACAGCCGATCAAGCTTAAACGTGCTGCTGTTGTTTAGCGCAACATCTGCTGGTTTCCTCTTTCTGGCGCAAAGTGGGCGATAAACAAGAGAGAAAAGCCGATCAGCTGATCATTGATCAGTTTCATGATTGAAGTAGCAACAGGAGAGGGAGGGGGAGAGAATGAGAGAAGAGGCAGCTGTGCAGCATAAAGACAGAATAAATCCAGCTTTGTGTCTTTTTTCCATTCTAGCTAAAGTTCGGGACAAACTGCGTCTCTTCTCAGCTCAATACGAAACGTGTAATATTTTCTCTGAATGAGGGACCATTCCATTTTTTTAAGGAGCCGTTGGCAACTCTACTAACCTTATGAATAAAATAAAGTTCACTATCAGTAACATCATAGCACCCACCCAGCTGTATAAAAACTCCGTCAAACTGGCTAGAACGCAGTATGAGTTATTGCAACTGACAGTAAAAAGTCAGCAACATGAAAATAAACTCCACCTAAACTTGGTTTATATCTGACCCAGATAGACTGCAGGTCATAACTTCTTACCTGAAGTTCAGTTCACCTGACACTCGGACTGGTGGCTGCTTCGGGTCTCTCCTCCTGCCTCCCCTTCCCTCATCCACCTGTTGCCTCTGTGGAAGCCCCGTCATAGTCACCACCAAACAACGGAGTTATTTCTACACATCGACCTGCATCTGGCCAATCCACCACCTCTCATTGTTCATGCCATTACAAAAAAAATAAAAAATAAGTCACTGGGGATATGCCCGGTATGCCCGATGGCCAGTCCAGCTATGTTAACCTGCAACCAAATCTGCAGCTCCATACAGCAATGTTACGACTTAGATTATATCTTATAACGCATAACTCTTATGTTAGCTGCCCTCAGTAGCATACTGTCTGAAATATTCCACAGCTGCAATAATTCTTTAAGTGTTATTTTTTTCCTTGGTATTCTAATTTCACCGAAGTTTACTAAACTCAACAAACTTGATATTACTTACCGGGACATTTATTCTGTCCTCATTTTCTTTCACCGAAAAATTGTTTCCTGCAGTGCCATCTTTCGCGCTTGGCTCTCCTACCTTTGCTAACGTGATGCGCATAGCGCAGAAGCGATGCTGCATTCACTTACACTCGGATATCTGAGCGTCACCGTGAAAACATAATCGGACATTTGATATTTGATTGAATTTTATTGTTTTGCCTTTGGGGTGGCACCTGGGGTGGCCAGTCTGGTTTGGGGGGTGGCCTGTGCCCCCCCAGGCCACCCCGCTGGACACGCCATTGGTCATCATCCACATACCCCAGGACACTGTCCGAGCTAAAGAGATCATCGCCTACGTCAACACGCTGAAGACTCAGGTCAGCTATTACGCAGAGAGGCTGTCTCAAGCTGCCAAAGACCAATCGGCCAGCGGACTGGAGTGGACGCTCGCCAGTCTGGTTGACAAGGTACTAAAAGTGTTTGACGTTACGTGGGGACGCTTCATATTTCATTCATACCCTCTTCCTTTCAGACCCGTCAGCTGGTGGCAGTGTGCGGCTGCAAGCTGCTAGCTTCAGCTATTTAGGCCCTGAACGCAGTACGAGTACATCGCAACCAAAGCTTCTCCTTCCGCTGAGTCTGAACAAGTAGTGCTCCGCAATGACCAGGATACGCTGAGAGCAAAGTACAGCGATCACAACAGCCAGTCGTCACTGCACGTGGACTGGCACGAAGAGGAGTGGGTGAGTTGATCAGCAGTTATTGGCTGTTTTCTGATTCCAGATTTTTTATTTCTTTAGCATGACAACAGACAAGCTTAGTTTCTTGGCACACATTGTGGATACAGCTTGATATCTTAACTACACTCTGAACTCTGTTTTTCTTTTCTTGTTGCTTCTTCTTCTTCTTGAGTCATCCCTCTCATGTTGATTTCCAGCTCAGGTCACTCCTTACTTTTAAGAAGTTGGAGGATTCGTGAGCAGATTTTTCCTTCACCATATCAGCCGACTTTATTCTATGAGAAAATACTCTTAAATGACTCGTCTTTAAAAAGTGTTCAGTGTTTTATGTCTGGTCTGTGTGTCATCTTTGTCTTTACAATGTTGCAGCAATACTTTAGTAATGATATGATATGATATGATATACCTTTATTAGTCCCACAAGGGGAAATTTAAATGTTGGTTTAGTGTAAGCTCAGCTTTTTAACTAATGTAAGAAGTGTTATGACTGACTCGTTTTTAATACCTAAATCTGGCCTCAGTGCACAAACCTAAATGAATCGGTACATATGAAAGCGCCCAAGTCACGAGCTGTGTTCAAGGACATGGATAAAACAAAAAGGTTCAAATTTGTGCCCAAAAACCCCACAAATCAGTGTCACTGTTTTAAAATCTGCTGCGAGACCGCTCTAAATGTCAGCTTTTTCTTTACGTAAAGACTGGGGTCTGTAACATATCAGCTCGTTTCTTATTTATTAAAGAACAGGCCTGACACCAGGCTTTTGAGTTAACGGCTCCATTCGATCTCTGCAAGTATTTTTAAGTATTTTTAGGTTCTTTCCAGCAGGATTTGTGGCTAGTTCTGGAGCTTGACCCTAAAAGATTTCAGTGTGTCGGTGCTTCTGCTTTCCCTGTTGTCCTTCTGTTCCGTCTTTATTTCTGTTTCTGTCAAATTTAAAAACAACTGCACTCTGAAATACACACTCTTTGCAAGATGTTGTCTAAACTAGTGGTTGGAAGGCATATTTGTGTTTGGTCTCTGATGGTTTATTTACACTTTTTGCAGGCCACGCCCACAGACTACAGCGCCATGATGAGCAACAAAGCCAAGAAGTCTATTGACTTCCTTCTGATGCAGGACACCGCCCCGACGATAGCCACGGACGTGTCACTGCAGTACCGCCTCGACATCGTCTTCTGCCAAACGGTCACCTACACATATTTTAATTATTGTATGTCTGAGCTGATGCGTTTATCCTGGAGTGACTCAGAGTGAAGGAGAAGGCCAAGAAGAAGTGTAAATATCATAGAAGCAAGGAGTTCAGAGCTCTACGACTTAGTGTCTTTATGGTATTTATGTGTGTAATGGAGACCAGGGGTTCCATTACCCTTACTTGTATTTTTATTAATTGACTGACTGATTTGTATTTAAAAACCGTAATGAAGAAAAACACACACTGGTTGATTGTGATTCTTTATTAGGCTTTTTGGGTTGTTATTTAAGTGACTCGTTAAAGGTGAAGAGACAGGGGGACTGGCCATCCTACCTGTGTCAGGAAAAGAACCTGTGTTAGAGCTGTTCACATTTAATCATTTGTCTGTAACCTAAATTAGTTGTATATGTAAAAAGAGAAGTGTTAACAGTACTCACTTTGTAAAGAGTAAAAGCAGCTCAATCACCTGCTTATGAGCTCCTGGAGAAAACCAATGTGCCAGGCTAGGGGAGTGTGTGTTGGAGTGATTTTGTTAAAAGTTGTCATTATTGTGCTTGGACCTTGTCTTGAACTGTATGTTCAGATATTTTCTGTTCCTCCCCCACATGTAGGATGTTGGGGATGTTACTAGCTATAGTTTTCAACTGCAGGCACAATCTATATAAGATTCTGGTTTCCTTATTTGGTAAGGAATGTTCACTTCCTGCCCTTTATGGGCTCACCATGTAAATGGTGGACTGTTAGAGAGGTTAAGCCATATACGAGGTTGAGGGGAGATGACCCTTTTATGACTAGAGATGCGGTTAAAACGTTTGTAAGCAGGAAGTCACGTATACAGACACACATACACTCTCTCTCACTCACACACACACACACACACACACACACACACACACACACAGTGCCTTAGCTTTTACCACACAACATATGGGGTTTACAATGGGCGGTTGTGTAACTGTTTTCATTCAATAAAAGGCTGCGAGTGGAGGCTGGAGTTGGAGTTGTCTGAGTTTGGGTGTAGAGCTTGCAACTCTGAGAATCCGACCAGGCTTCCCCTGCACAAGTAAAAACCAATCGAACTCTGATTGTCTTACTTTGTTCTGAGTCAGCGAGGGCTGAAACCTAACTGTGGTTAAGGTGTTTTAATGCAGCGGTCCCCAACCGCCGGGCCACGGACCGTCGTTTGGTCGAGAGATGAGGCTCGGGTGTGAAATGTATGGTTTTCAGAGTTTTTATCGTTTTTTATCGTTATTTTGTTATCGTTTTTATCGTTAACTCTGTTTTCCTGGGTCTTTCACGTGTGTTATGAATAAATCTTCTTTTTTTCCGGTACCGGTACTAGTTTTATTTTGTTGTATTTATCTGTGACACCTTAAAGGCCGGTCCGTGAAAATATTGTCGGGCATAAACCGGTCCGTGGCGCAAAAAAGGTTGGGGACCGCTGTTTTAATGTATATAGAAGAGACTGAAGTTTATATGTTATGGAGTTATTTATAGGACTTGTTACAAATCTTCATATGTCTATGATGTGTTATATCAGCCCGTTCTCACTCCCGAGGCGTAACATGTCGACGTTTTGTCACGTCCCGCGGCGTTCCTGAGGAACGTGAAAGGAGACCTTCGGCGTTCTTATGGTACGCGGCGGGCTATGGCTGGAATCCAGTTCAATGACGCTCCCGCGGTAATAGACGTTCCAGCCCTGTATTCCAGCCCTAAACCTAACCTTATCCCTAGCCCTGACCATAACCTTATTCCTGACCTTAACCAGGACTTTAATGATGTTAAATAGCGTGTTTCTAAGCGATTTGAAGAAAAAGAGCAAACATGTGTAGATTCAGTCCAGACAGTTCTCATATTTCCTCTTTTTTCCGAGGTCGTCATTCAGGAACGTGGTGGGTAGCCAAAAACGTAATATGGTGACGATTTGTCACCTAGCGTAAAATGTTACGCTTTGGGAGTGAGAACGTGTTGGTTATATTGTAGTGGTTTTCTTATGGGGAGGGTTTTGTTTCCCTTTGGTTTGCTGACCCCCAGACTTGGTCTATTCCAGATGCTCACCTGAATCAGGTAGAGTATAACAGGAAGCCATTTGCTTTTCAGAAGGGTTGGATTCTTTGCTGTATCACCATGTGTTCTCATTAATAAAGTACATTTTACTCCAGTCTCGTGCTATTTTAGTGGAAGTGACCCATGACCGTCGGCCAAAACTGACAATATGACTATTAAAAGTCTGAGTAATACTGTAATTTTCTGCTGCTCATTCCTGTGCAATATCCCATCTGACCTCCCGTCATATTTCTTTTCAAGATTTTCTTATTTAATCACTAGTGTACATATATTTATAGATACATATATATATATATATATATATATTTAGTCATCTTTTCTCTTTTACCACGTCTTTCAAATATTTTGCTCTTTACTATTTTTCTATTTTTTATTTTATTTTATTATATTTTATTATATTTTCTTCTACTGTACCATGCTGCTGAGTGACTGCTGCTCGTCAAACACATTTCATTGCAATGTTGACCCTGTGCTAACTTGCATATGACAAATAAAACTGAAAACAGTAAAGGCAAAGGGAACACATCAAGTAAGGATTTCACACTCCCACTCACAACGGCACTTTCAAAGCATAAAGCCAAATGCTTCAAAATTTCATTTTGAAGCATTTTAAAAATGAATGTGTTTGAGTTTCATTGCTCCAAAGCAATGTTTTCATATAAGCAAGATAACAACCAGTTTGCAACCATGTAAGTACAGTCCTCTATTGTGAACAGACGTGTTGGCAATCTGTCTGCGTTTATAAATTAGACAACAGTTATTTGCAGATCTTCATCAATCTGCCTGAGAGTGATTGCAGTCGGTCAGGTTGCCTCCAAGGAGGCAGTTTATTATTTTTCTTTCCTAGTTGGACAGATGGCTGTTGTTTTGTTTTTACTGTAGTGTGCTGGGCCATTAATGGCTCAGGGGCTGCAGCGTATCTGCGCCAACACCTAAGGCCAACGTGGAATCACCGGTCAGACTAACATAAAGAAAGAATCTGTTAAATTACACATTTGTATTCATTAAGTCACAGACAATGAAAACAAGCAGAAATCAAGATGTAATATTTTTATAATTTTATTGATGTTAAATTAAAGTCCCAGCTTAGTTATGTTATCAGTGCAAGTCACTTCAATCTGTATAGCACCAAAGGAAACAATGGTGTTTTCAAGGTGCTTCACACTGTAAGGTAACAACTTACAGTATTAAAAAGAAAACCCCAAAAGAACAAACCCCTCTGAGCAAGCACGAGGCGACAGTGGGAAGGAAAAACTCCCTTTTAAGAGGAAGAAACCTTCGACAGAACCAGGCTCAGGGCGGGGTGGCCATCTGCCGCGACCATTCCTGGGGATTTCAAAAATGACTTGATCTGATCTAAATGTAAAACTAGCTCATTTAAAGTGTCCAGTGAGTTTTAGAAAATATTTTGCTGTTGATATCACGATGTCACTATAAAGTGGAAACTTTGTTTCTTCCCTTACACCTCCCAAAAAATGCCCGCACCGATGAGAAGCACTTAGATATGCAACTTGGTTCTGTGAATATCTTTCTTTTGAAAGTTTTAACAATATCTTCATCAAGATTTTGGAAGTTTAATTGCCAGAATGTCACCAAAGATGCATGCTTCCATCTTTTACAGAGGGATTTGAAAACCCTCTCGCTGAGTTTCTTGAACTTCTCTGGTGGGATTTTGTCGTATCTGGCCCTGATTTCAGTCCAGATTTTCATGGTAAGCCGGTTGGAGATAGCTTCAGCACTTTCAATGCTGAAGACTGTGCCTGATTTTTTTGCAACCTGGGAAATCAGTCCTTCCACAAAGATTTCCACTGAAAATCTGCATCTTTCTTTCTTTTCATATGATTCCAGTCTATCAGTAACTGTTACTGCCAACAGGTGTTCTTGGAATACTGAAGTAGTTATGATATTAAATATTGGTTGTTCCATTAAATTCATTGAATCCTCCTCCCCACTCCTCCCCATTTCCAATGATATTAGTGACCATTTATGTAATTTGTCACAAATATCAGTGAAAATCGCATTAGCAATGCAGTCAAAATAATTCTGCACTTTTCGGTCTAAATGCAAATCCATCCCCTTGAATTTGTCCAAGAGTAGATCCAACAAACGTTTTTGGTGAGAATGAGGGCACTTTAAAAGTTTACCAAGCTTTGAAAGCACAGCCTGAATTAATGTCTCTAACCATCTTTCAAAGTCTGTTTTTTCAGGTGGCTCACAGTCTACAGAAGATCTGTGATGCTGTATCTTTTTATATGACTCCGTTTGACTTACGTTTGTTAACGGTGGGATGCTGGCTTCATGTTCAATACAGGATTTCTGCTGCTGGGGATCTGGAATTGGATTGTTTTCTGGTTTTGCAGCACTGTGTTGGTCAGCATTTTGACAGCTTTCTTCTGTGTTAGCTGTTTCTTGGCTGTTAGCATCTATATTCTGTGCTGTATCAAACTCCTGCTCAGCAGAATCGTCCAAAAATTTCACACGTGACAAAACCGTTTTGGGTTTTGCAGCACTGTGTTGGTCAGCATTTTGACAGCTTTCTTCTGTGTTAGCTGTTTCTTGGCTGTTAGCATCTATATTCTGTGCTGTATCAAACTCCTGCTCAGCAGAATCGTCCAAAAATTTCACACGTGACAAAACCGTTTTGCCAGTAGTGGTGTGGACAGAACAGTTTTCATGTACAGGGGAGTTCTGGGAAGACCTCAGCGGTGATACTGCTAGTGACTGTTCACACAGGTCCATTACGTCCTCTACAAAACCTACAAGCCGCTTAGCGGTGACGCAATCCGGATAGCCTGAGATAAGCTCTAACAACTGCTTGTTCGAAAAACTACTGACCAAGTTATCCAAGAGGGATACCAAAGCATGTACTGTAGAATTATCCCCATTGGTCTGAACTGTTTCATCATTTGTCATTGTGTTACAGTTCGAGCTTGCCATTTCACTTTTTTGTTTTTTATGTCTAAAATGTTGTTTTGTGTTAAACTCCGTGTTTGAACGTTTAAAGCGCTGCTGTCCCGCTGTGTGAATGCGTTTCAACTGAACAGCCAGGTCTATATATAAGGTCGGTTTAAGGTTTCTTTGTAACGTCAGGTGACGTTACAAAGAAACGTCACCAGTCAAAGGACTGGCCCGGCTCGTCATAACGAAAGGGGCGGGACAAATCTGTTGCTTAGCAACTGAAAAAAAGGCACACCGCGCTGAATGCTACATCCGGCCTGCGACGGTACACCGCCTCCGCACCACCGTTTAAACATGAAGTGTGGATGTTAGAAGATCCCAAATATGGTGAGCTACTGGGAAATTACTCACGTTTTTGTTCTTGAGAGTGAGCGATAATAAGCGACATTTTATTGAGAAATTACAGTAGTCTGTCTACAAAAACTACAAAAATGACCTAAATAAGACAGAAGTACACATTCATTTTTATCGTTTTGTCAACAACAGGGCGCATGAGGTTTGTTCAGTATTTGTTGTGTCTACAAGGCTCAGGCGCCCCCATGAAGTGTCTTATTTGTATAGTTGAAAGCATTATAAAGGAACGCAAAACTAAATTACATATAATTATAATTCTTGGCACTTTCTGGTGTGTGTGAGTTAGTGTTTCTCTTTTATGATTTGTGGGTCCAGCATCAAATTCAGAATCCTTCCCATCACACATGAGGTCTTGAATAATCATCTTATTTTAAAGACCTCGTAGTTTGATAGTTTGCTCTCAGACTGTGGGCTTCCTTGTGGTTTTTAGGATATTTAGAAGTAGAAGGGGATCATCCTTCTGTGGAACCAGCTCCCAGTTTGAATGCAGGAGACGGACACTATCTCTACTTTTAAGATTAAGTTTCAAAGTTACCTTTTTGCCAACGCATATAGCTAGGGCTGAATCAGGTGACCATGAATCCTCCCTTAGTTACCCTGGGACTACCCTGCTGGGGGATTCCCACCATGTGTTTATACACCTCTCTGCATTCAATAATTAGTTCTTGTTCATCTCTGGCTCTCGTCCACAGTGTGTCTTTTGTCCCCTTTTTCGTCTCCTCATCCCCAAAGGGTCGCAGCGGGCTGCCCCTCCCTGACCGTGGTTCTGCCAGAGGGTGCTTCCTGTTAAAAGTGAGTTGTTCCTTCCCACTGTATTGAGGTTTTTTCTTTTTAATTGTAGACTTTCTACCTTACAATCTATACCACCTCGAGGAGACTGTTGTTGTGATTCAGCTCTGCATAAATACAATTAAATCGAATTAAGTGGGTTCAGCTGTTTTGTGAAATAAATGTGAGTGACATGGTAAGTAATAGCCTGCATGTAACTCGTGGTAAGAAGAGCAATATCGCCCCCTCCTGGTTCAACCTTTTTTTCTTTGCAGTAATCTTTCCAATAATAATACATATGCACTAACCTCATGCTTGCTGTTAACAATAGCCTAAAGACACAAAATCAAGTTTAGTTTTTTCCTTAAGTTTATGTTTTTTTTATATGGTTGGCATTTATTTTGTTTCTTTTTAATAATTATATTGATTCTATTGATTGTTTGCCAAGCACTGAGGTCTCCGCTTAGACTGTGCTACTGGGATCACTGATTTAAAAATGAGGCAAAAGCACCAAAGTTGTGCTCAAAAATAGTACAGTGAGCTACGACCTGTTGCTGTAGTAATTCTAACACACTTATTGTTTTTAAATACATACATGTTTAGTTCTTTTAAACCTAATTATATATATATTTTTTTGCAAAAGTGTCACCTAAACACCCAAATATACGTAATTCAAAACTTACTTTAATTATTACCCATTTGGCTGGTAACATGGACCCAGTCTGATGGATAGTTACTGAACAGATAGTCTTTTCTTTAAAGGCTGCATTCAGAGCAAATCATTGTAAAAACAAGACAAGTCAATAAAAAACAAGTAATAACTATAATACTAAACTACAATAGAGAGAAAATCCAGTAAATATAATTATATTATGTAAAAAATATACAAATATTTACCTCTAATTTAAAAAGACATTACAAGGGTACTAGTTTCATTTTAATCTAAACATAATCTAAATTGACACTAAATCAGTTTAAATATTACAGCTGAAGGTGATTTTAATAAATGTACTGCTGCTTGACTTTGTTTTACTACTGCAGTATAATTTATCATGTACAAAAGCTCCAAATGTTGTTTCTCTGACTTAATGTTCTGATGACGTTTGTGTTACTTTGCAGGAAATAGTCAGGACCCAGATGAACCTGTGCTGGAATTCAGTGTGGGTGAGTAATATGAGCATTTATGAAGGCTGTCCATGACCTGTAATTAAATTTAGCGTCATTAGTGCCACTCATTGCAAGTGACAGTGCACATGCTTTCAGCATGGAGTCTGCTCTTATGGTAGCAAAATAAATTCAGAAAATCTCCATCAAAAAGCAGCTCAGCAGCAGAAATATATATGGTCAGCTGGTTGTGAGTTAATGAGCATGTGAAATCAGTGTGAACATTTTGAAACAACAACTCTCCAACCTCGTAATTGTAAGACTGCCTGTGCAGCCACAGGAGCCTTCAGAGAGTCTTCCTGCTTGTCTCTTGGGTTGATTTGCTCGTGTTTTCTCACCCAGTCAATGACTGTAAAAGGGCTGGACTAATTGGAGGCAGGTGTAATTGATTGCACTGATATGCTAGTCTACTTATAGCCCACATTACAAACACTGCTGTGTTATTTTGTCTCTCAGTGCAGGTATGTAATGTGACAAAACCTCTAATGATCTGATATGTTTGGGATGGATGGGCTGTGAATTATATAGTGAATTGTCTTATTTTGTCGCTCTGTGCAGGCTTTCTACTTACAGGGTGGTGGGTCTCAGAGGACAATTGCTACCCCTGTTGAAGTGAACAACGTGTGGAGTGCAACTGGCTTTGTGGCATAGCTGGCTCTGGCCTTGGACTGTGTGTTTTTACTTTGTACCTAAATGGGACACTGGACTTTTAACTACTATTCATTGTGTTTATAAATAAAATTTTAGAATTTTATTGACTGTCATCTTTTTGCCCACGGTGGAGACAGTTGGTCAGACCTAGAATCTGTGTGTGTGTGTGTGTGTGTGTGTCATCAGCAGGGTTTTGCATAAAAGAGTGTGAGCAGGTCAAAAGGTCAATTCATTTATTGTAGTTTTATGGCAGCACCCTCTAGTGGCCTTGAAGCAAACAGTCTCCTAACTAAGCCATGGCATCTCTGGTCTCTCCTACTTTTGTGTGCTCTGCTGGAGGAGCAGCATTGGATCTAGTGATACTGAGTAAGCTGATTAGGACAGGCCTGGAGAAATGTGGTTTGCATGAAGTATCAGGAAAAAAACAACCTTGTATTGTAAAATAATAATACACGAATAATAAATACTTTTCATGACATTCAGATTTCTGGACTCACGAGTTCATAGAACATTAATGTTACGAAACATTGAGAAGTCTTAAAACTACATTGTATACTTATTATTTATTTACTTTAATCAGATTTGACTGGTATTTTTAAACATTACGTTTTTGTTCCTTCAACTATTGTATTTAAGCTTATGACTCACTCACAGTATGTTTATATAACTGCCTAAAAAACGGTGAGGATGTGGCCGCAGTGGCTGAGAAGCAAGAACTTTGCTTTTTCTTTTTTTTTAAATTGGGAAGCATAAATGAACATACCAGAAAACCCTGCACGAAGGAGCCATATTTGTTTTTTGTGTGTGCATAAGATGACGCTTTAGTATTATTACACATATGATAAGGATGTTAGCATGCAACACACAAACTCAAGTGGTGTTGCCAAGATAGTTGCTGACTGGCAAGAAACTTCTAGAAGAAATCTGGTGACAGTCCAAAGCACAAATTAGATATTCACTGAGATATTCAACATCTCTTTATCTCAGTCGGTGATCCCCACATGCTTCAAAGAGTCCATCATTGTTCCTGTCCCGAAGAAACCCCACCCTGCTTCTCTCAATGACTATCGCCCTGTAGCCCTCACCTCAGTAGTGATGAAGTGCTTTGAACGCCTGGTCAGAGACTTCATCATTTCTTCACTACCAGACACACTGGACCCACTACAGTTCGCTTACCGTCCAAATCGTTCCACAGACGATGCCATCTCTCATCTCCTCCACACATCACTCACTCACTTGGACACTAGAAGGGGGAATTATGTTAAAATGCTCTTCATAGACTACAGCTCTGCATTTAACACCATAATTCCCTCCACACTCACCACCAAGCTGGAGCATCTGGGACTCAGCTCATCTATGTGTCAGTGGATCTCCAACTTCCTAACTGGCAGACCACAGGCAGTAAGGATGGGCGGACATGTCTCAGCCTCCACCACTCTCAGCACTGGAGCCCCCCAGGGGTGTGTTCTGAGCCCCCTGCTGTACTCTTTGTACACATATGACTGTGTGGCCACTACCAGCTCCACCACCATCATCAAGTTTGCTGACGACACCGTCGTGGTGGGCCTGATCTCTGATAACAACGAGACGGCCTACCTGAAGGAGATTAGGAATCTGGAGAACTGGTGCCAGAGGAACAACCTCCTTCTAAACGTCAGTAAGACAAAGGAGCTGATAGTGGACTTCAGCACTAAGCAGGAGAGGAACTACCAGACCCCCGTCATCAACGAGTGCCCAGTGGAGAGAGTGGACAGCTTCAAATACCTCGGAGTTCACATCACGCAGGACCTGTCATGGTCCTGTCACATCAACACCGTGGTGAAAAAGGCCCGACAGCGTCTCTACCACCTCAGACGCTTGAGAGACTTCCAACTGCCCTCCAAGGTGCTCAGGAACTTTTACTCGTGCACCATAGAGAGCATCCTGGCGGGAAACATCTTAACCTGGTTCGGGAACAGCACCATGCAGGACAGACGAGCTCTACAGAGGGTTGTGCGGTCAGCTGAGCGCACCATCCGCTCCGAGCTCCCTGACCTGCACTCAATCTACAGCAGGCGGTGCTGGACCAAGGCCAGGAAGATCGTGAAGGACCTCAGCCATCCCAACAACAGACTGTTCTCTCTGCTGAGGTCAGGAAAGCGATTCCGCTCCCTGAAGACCAACACAGAGAGACTGAGGAGGAGCTTCTTCCCGCAGGCGATACGGTCTCTCAATCACACCACCACACAGTACTGACCCACACATGTGGTTCTTACACACACACTGGACTTTCTGGACTTTGGTTTTGCACAACACTGGTCACTATATTCTTCATTTCCGGTTAATACTTGTACAGCTGCTGTTATTGTGTATATATTTATTTATATTTAGATTTCTTCATACATTCTTATATAGTTCTATATTGTGTATTGTGTATTTTGTTGTACAGTTATTTTATTTTCAACTTTAATTTATATACACTCAACAAAAATATAAACGCAACACCTTTGTTACTGCTCCCATTCCCCATGGGATGGACGTAGAGACCTAAAATTCATTCCAGATACACAATATAACCATCCCTCCCAAACAGTGGTCACAAATCAGTCCAAATGTGTGGTAGTGGGCACATCTGCTATATTGAGATAATCCACCCCACCTCGCAGGTGTGCCACATCAGGATGCTGATCTGACATCATGAGTAGTGCACAGGTGTACCTCAGACTGCCCACAACAAAAGGCCACCCTGGAATGTGCAGTTTTTTGCGCTATTGGGGGTCTGGGGACCCAGAACCGGTCAGTATCTGGTGTGACCACCATTTGCCTCATGCAGTGCAACACATCGTCGCATGGAGTCTATCAGATTGTCAATTGTGGCCTGTGGAATGTTGGTCCACTCCACTTCAATGGCTGTGCGAGGTTGTTGGATATTCGTGGGAACTGGTACACGCTGTCGTATACGCCGGTCAAGCACATCCCGAACATGCTCAATGGGTGACATGTCCGGTGAGTATGCTGGCCATGCAAGAACTGGGACATTCTCAGCTGCCATCTGCCCTGAACAATGTGAACCATGATTCATCCGTGAAGCGCACACCTCTCCAACGTGCCAGACGCCATCGAATGTGAGCATTTGCCCACACAAGTCTGCTACGGCGACGAGCTGGAGTCAGGTCAAGACCCCGATGAGGACGACGGGCATGCAGTTGAGCGTCCCTGAGACGGTTTCTGACAGTTTGTGCAGAAATTGTTTGGTTGTGCAAACCAATTGTTCCAGCAGCTGTCTGGGTGGCTGGTCTCAGACGATCTTCGAGGTGAACCTGCTGGATGTGGAGGTCCTGGGCTGGTGTGGTTACACGAGGTCTGCGGTTGTGAGGCCGGTTGGATGTGCTGCCATATTCTCTGAAACGCCTGTGGAGACGGCTTATGGTTGAGAAATGAACATTCAATGCACGGGCGACAGATCTGGTTGACATTCCTGCTGTCAGCATGCCAATTGCACGCTCCCTCATTGCTTGTGGCATCTGTGGCATTTTGCTGTGAGACAAAACTGCACATTCCAGGGTGGCCTTTTGTTGTGGGCAGTCTGAGGTACACCTGTGCACTACTCATGATGTCAGATCAGCATCCTGATGTGGCACACCTGTGAGGTGGGATGGATTATCTCAATATAGCAGATGTGCCCACTACCACACATTTGGACTGATTTGTGACCACTGTTTGGGAGGGATGGTTATATTGTGTATCTGGAATGAATTTTAGGTCTCTACGTCCATCCCATGGGGAATAGGAGCAAAAAAAAAAGTGTTGCGTTTATATTTTTGTTCAGTGTATGAAGACGTGGATTCTCCTTTTCACATGTTAGCATGTTGTTTGGCTAGCTGTGGCTTACATTACCACAGCTGTGATAAAATTATCAGGAGTACTTCTATGTCTATGAGGGGAAAGCTTTCCTTGTTTACATATAATATAATAATGATACAGATAATGAAAGTCAGACAAAGTGGATCATGTCTTTTACAAAGTGCATAAATAAATCAAGCAGATTTTTTTTCGGTTGTGGTTTCTGAGTTGTGAAATGTCTGCAGCTCCGGAGTGGACTGTATTTGATTTGTCACATTGAAAGAGGGCCAGAAAATTACATAATCAGTGAAGCCAAACACATGTCTCTTTCCTAATATGGGCAATGTCTTTAGTAAAACTCAGCTGTAAGCATGTCTCCAGGCTCTGAATTGAAGGATTTTAGCACACAATGTTATGTGTTTTCAAACTCACAAAATCATATTTTACGTTCTTGAAGCAATAACCACGTGAAACTGAAGTTTAAATACTTTTCTTCCCTACATCCTGTGTGCAAGAGTCAATTATAGCATCATTTGGAGAGTTATATTTCATTTAGCATGTTATCGCATATCTGAAGGGGACCTAAAATAAAGCACAGTTCAGTCAGAGGGTCTCTTATTGATTGAAATCAACTTTTCCTGCTTTTAGGAGATAACTGAAAGTATACATGAAAGTGCCTTATCTTTTATAACCACAGGTTTTTTTTTATAATGGGTGTTTGTGTAAACTGTGTGTCACAGAAATAAAAGGCTGCTGTGGCGTGATGGTTCTTCGTAGTGGTCTGACACCGAGGGCAGAGGGGCTGCTCTGAGATCCTTCCCTTGCTAGCATGTGAAAAACCGGTTGAGCTGTTCGTCTTGTTTCATTAACGGGAATAAGTCTCTAAAGCAGCGGGGCCTGTGGAAGCGCAGACCCAACACTTTCCAGTAGCATAAGATTTTTTGCCAAGAAGTGCGACAGCAAAGAACTGATTGTCCAAATATAAGTTTCCTTACTTTTTCTATGAAGTTTATATGTTTGTAAAAATAAAGTAAACCATCTGCTCTAAACAGGTTTACATAGACTCAAGATTCATTTTATCATTTTCTTGAAAATGTGTTTTTGGGGTGTTTTGCAAAACTAACTTTCCTCAGTCACACACTTTTTTCCTTCAGTTAAAAAACTTGTAGATCTGGCATATTGATCGATCACAGGTTTGATAGCTTATCTCTGGACAGTCAGCTTAAAGAAGAATTTGCAAAGTTCATTGTATTTATTTAAGATCATTTTTGACAGCCACAGCTGTGACACATCAATGATTTTTATAAGATATTTATCACAGACTGACAGAACTACGAGAAACACCTTTTAGTTATCGTCCTTTTTAGTCGTCTGAAAAGTTCATATAAAAGCAGAGGTTTCTCTGTTTTAAAGACACAGAACATTTTTAAGACACAATCACACAAGTAGATATTTCAAGAAGACAGTGTAAACAAACATTTAGGGGCTGTGGTTTCACATGTTGCTCCACCTATCATGCGTTAGAGTCACCTTCCAGTAAGTTTCCAGGTCACTTACCCAGTATATGTACTCAGACTGGAACCAGTATGTTTGAGATTCATACAACCAGAAAACTGTCTCCTCTGTTTATTATGTGAATTCACACTATTGAGATCCTGTTTCTCTTTAAACTTTATTCTACCTTATTCTAGTTGCTCCGACCTTTGCTGGTTAACTACTCCCTCCGTTTTCAGCTGATTTCCACCATTTAAACTTGAATCTGTTCTGCTCCCTGTGCTAATGCCAGCTGTATCTTTTGGTGGTCATACCTTTCATACTTTTTGAGATATTACAGTTTTTGCCCGTTGCTTGAACACTACAAACCCATGCTTAGACTAAAGTAACACAACTTGAAGCTTTTGTTACCATACCTCAAACACATGTACCCCTACCTTAAACAAAAGCGCTGCTTTGCACCCTAGTTGCAATTATGCAACACACTTACTCCTTTATGCAACACACATGGTCCTGCATGCTACACTCTATTTCATACATAAGACACTTTGTTCACAAAATGAAATTTCAGGGTGCCATTTGGAAAACACATGTACCCAAAATACAAAACACATCGGGTAATTGCAACCACTCAAATACACACCTGAAGGCACTTACTTGTAAAAATGAACACCAATTAGCCAACTACAAAAAGCCCTCAGTTTAGCCAATTCAAGAACTTTGCAAGCATGGATGGAGGGAGAGCAAGAGGAGGAGGAGGAGGAGGATGAGGAAGAGGAGGAGGAGGAGGTCGAGGTCGAAGTTGAAGAGGCCATGCACGGACCCATATTTCTGATGATATAAGAGCAACTTTGGTGGACCATGTCATCAACCATGGCCTGACTATGAGGGAAGCTGGGCAGAGAGTCCACCCACATCTAAGCCGCTTCACAGTGGCATCTGTAATAAGAACATTCCGACTAGAAAACAGGTCTGTCTTCACCTCTCTACCTTCTACTCCACTCAGATGGTTTTTATAGCACTGTTCTACAGTATATACCATTACCATATCAAGTGTACAGGGTATTGCAGGGTGCTAATGCTCCTTTTGCAGCCAAAGTGGTAGTTTCTGTGAAACATAGCATGATTACTTATATTGAAGTACAGTGGATGACACAGTACATACAGTAAAGTACTGTAAGAAAAATAAGCAAAGCGATGACAATATGTGGTTGTATTTCTCTAGACTGACTCGAAGACCTTCTGGGGGAGGACGCCAACGCCTGTTCACACAACAGCAGGAACTTGCCGTTGTGGACCTAGTGAGGGCAGACAATGCCATCCGTCTCCACCAGCTACGAAAGCAAATACTTGCAGACAGGCAAGTGTTCAACAGCATAAACCATGTGAGCATCACCACCATCAGACGCATCTTGGGAAAACACAGCATCACCATGAAGCAGCTCTACAGAGTCCCATTCGAGAGGAACAGTGACAGGGTCAAAGGACTTCGAGCTGAATATGTACGGGTAAGTGTAACTGTCCTTTAAATGTACAATACAGTATTGGTGAAATCCAGTAGCAGCTGAATATGTACCATATCAGTACCACATGGATCCATTCTGAGAGCTACACAGGTACCTGTGTGATGGGGTTCTGTATGTGTAGCACTGTAGTACAGTAATATGTTCTCTTGGCCATGGATGGAGTTGCACAGCCTCATGAATTCATTTTCATTGATGAAGCTGGATTCGACCTGTGCAAAACAAGACGACGGGGTCGTAATGTCATTGGTCAAAGGCAATTGTGCACGTCCCAGGGCAGCGCAGGGGAAATGTCACATTGTGTGCCGCCATAAGCCTTCGAGGGCTTCTGCATCATCATGCAAAACTAGGTCCATACAATAGCCAACATATACTCACATTTCTAGATGCTCTCCATAACATAGTTGTACAGAACAGACCAGATCAGCCCAGGTTTGTTTCCATCAGGCTGCTCTGGTCCAGGCCTGGTTCTCCAACCACAACCAACTTGAAGTGGTATACTTGCCCCTTACTCACCATTTTTAAACCCTATACAGGAATTTTTTTCGGCTTGGAGATGGCGTGTATATGACCGCCAACCACATGCCCGCATGCCTCTTCTGCAGGCAATGGAACAGGCCTGCGGCGACATTCAGGTGACAGCAATCCATGGATGGTTTCGACATGCAAGAGGATATTTTCCCCGGTGCCTAGCGAGAGAAGACATTGCTTGCGATGTCGATGAGGTCCTGTGGCCAGACCCCAACAGACGGCGGGATCCATGAGCCCACGTATGCACAATTGTCATGATTTTTTGTGTTTACAGTATGGTGTTTTTTCTATTACTGTATTATGGTGTTTTTTGGGTTTTTTTTGCTTTCTCTGAATTCATGGTAAATGGCCTGCATTTGTATAGCGCTTTACTCAGTCCCTAAGGACCCCAAAGTGCTTTACACTACATTCAGTCATTCACCCATTCTCATGGTACTGCAATGTACAATACTGAGTAGGCCTATTTGTTGTTTTGGTTGTTTGAAAATGTGTCTCCTGAAAATATGCCTTCTGAATAAACAATGAAAGACTGCAGTGTTTTATATAAAGTAGACTAGTGTGCTCCCCCTGATCTGTAAGTGTTTGCATATGATGCAAGTATGTGTCATTTTGTCAACAGTTACATTTTGACAAAGGAATGTTAGGTTTTGACAGCAGAGTTTAGGTTTTGAGAGTTTCAATTTGGCACAGATGTGAATGGTATATTTCCCAGTGTTGTGTCGTGTGTACCCAGAGGTTGCCCTTTGTTACAAATTAAAGTCTACAAATCAATGACATCACACTGGCCTATGTTTATTCAGTCTATGATTACATGTCAGTGAGATCTTGGAGCTGCCAGCATGCAAAGCTGCAGCTTTAGAATTTAGGCTCTAATCCTTTTTTCCACCATTTTTTTTATTTTTCTTCTTCCTTTGTTTCTCAGACATGTATGTTTTTTTTTTTTTTTCTCCCATCATTTCCTCTTATTGTCCCTTTACATACTCTTTGCCTCGCTCCAGTCTACTGCCAGAGTTTCAGTATTTTATTCACTTAATAGCAGGACAGAATACCACGTGACTGTGGCCTTGTGTTATACCCTCTCTGCTGCAGTGATGCTGCAGACAAACACAAACATCGTGATCAGACATTTAAGAAAAGCCTCTTACAGATGAAGGTCTGTGTCTCTTGACCTAAACACATAATCAAGTTAAATCTAATTTATGTTCATCAGTGCCCCTCACACTGTAACTTAAAGTAATACATTTGTTACTGGTTAATTACAGAAGCACGTTTGTGAGCATAAAGATGTAAGCCTTGGACCATCGGGATGAAATGTGGTTGGGAAACTTAACAAGCATTGATAAAGCTTCATCAGTAGTTCGAACAATGCCTCAAAACCTTCGCTCACCACAGGTGGTTAGCAGACTGTGGTTGTACCATGCAGCCTAATAACATGCAGTAAATTGCAGGTTAAAGCAGTCTGCTTACACATTGTTAAACGAGGGAAGGGAACTAATGTGGCTGTCACATGACCCTTTTGTCCCATTTCATCCCAGCATTTGATTAAATTGCTGCTCACTACTTAAAACTGATCACATAAAACTATTTTTCTTCATCTTTTAATGATTACCAAAGTCTGTGAATCCCCAAATTGTTCAGTTGTTCTTTTTGCTCCCTATGAGGTCACTTTTACCATGTGACAAAAACAACACCCCACTGTACACACTTGAGCCACCAGCAACTTTATAAATCCCCAATAAAAAGCTGACAGGTTGCAATGATGTTCCAAATAACTTATTAAGAAAACAACTAAATACACAGAAAATATTATGAAAACTGGTTTATTTTATATCTCCTAGTTTGAAGTGAAGCAATAAAAACATGTATAAAACATCACAAACTGTAATATTATACAAATGCTTACGTCCTGCTGATGCAATGGAGACATCTTCCAGTGACAGTCTTCATCCGTGTGAGTGTGAGGAGGCTCCTAAACCCACCGACACAGAAGTGCATGTTCACAACTCCCTCTGTGCAGGTGGGGTCAGGGCCCTCCTCACCCTGGGTGAAGAGGGGTGGTGCTGTGGCCAGTCAGGTATGAAGTGCTGAGAGTGGATCTTTGGTCCTCTGTGCAGCTCTGTCCACTCTCAGCTGCCCTGCAAAGCAATAACACGAGAAAGACGTCATTTTAACACAAAACAGCATTTCCATTGTTGGTAGCTGCAGCATGTTGTTAAAATGCAATTTTAAACTCAACATATACACACAATAACTATAACTAAACTTAAACCTACAGTACTGTAGGACGATGATTTACACCAGCTATTGGAAGGATTTAGTCTTCAAGACAGTTTGTAGCCAATGTGAGGTGATAACTTACATAGCTGGAACACAGCACCACTCTCCAGTTTGTCATTTGGTCATCCATCCTTCTCATCGGGTTGGGGTAAGGCTGTCTTCTGGGTGGAGTATCTCTCTGTGTTAGCTCGGTCCTGGGCGTTGAGTGTCTGAAGTGCTGAATGCTGGGAGAGGACAAGTGTAAAGCACCTGAAGACAAAAAGACAAAGAGAAAAGCATGAATTCACAGATCACAGAGTTGTTCACTTTACTTTTCTTCTGTTATGTGTTTTTACCTTACCTCTGATCCCTGAGCCACAGGCTATACCTTATGTAAAAACAAGAGACTACAGTCAGTTCACGACATCATTTTAAACCTTTTCTACTTATTTGTGTTGACATTAAGTACGGACTTACCTTTGTCCTGCATGGTGAGCTAGAGCTTGAGAAAAAAATGTTAGTCATTTACAAACACTGCAAAGGCCAACTTAAACATTTAAAGCTTAAAAACAAGTTCTAACATAATCTAGTCAGAGTCGCTGTCATCAAGTGAAAGGTTAAAAGGCCTTTCCCAGAAGCGTCTGACACCAACAGAACCCGAGGATGTTGAAGGGCCATAAAACGTGTCATCACTTACCTTGCACCTCTTTGCACTTACCTCATCAGTGCAGGTGTCGTCTCCGCTTCTCTTTGCTGAGGAGGTGAGAGCTGAGGTTGAAGGAGAAGCTGAGAGAGTAGCGGAAGAAGGAGCAGGAGAGGAAGGAGCTGAGGGAGCAGGGGAGGAAGCAGCTAAGGGAGCAGGAGAGGAAGCAGGAGAAGCTAAAGGATCACCAACCGGGAAGAGTGGGGCGTTGGCCTGGCCGAAAGGCGGCATGGCGAACGGGGCAGCACCTGGAGCAATAGGATGTTGCCAATCGTGCCAAAACGGCTCTGGAGGGAGCTCCTGGATGAGAGGGGAATCAGCTCTCTCATCCATGGTGTCATACCCCGAGTCGTCACTAGGCCAATCGGCCCACTCTTCTGAGTTGTTCCAGTCAGAGGAATTGTCAGTGTCTTCACTCACCTCTTCGACGTCCTCAGGTATGTAGGGAGGGTACTCACCTTCCTCTTCACTGTCATCAGGATCCTGTGCTTCAGGAGAAGAGGGTGAGGATGGGAGAGGGATATACTCACCATACTCACCTTCACTGACACGCTCGGTATCAGAGTCATCCAGGATCCTGATGACCTCTGGAAGGCCTTCTTCTGCAGGACGCTCAACCACGTAGTCGAGACGACCTGTGAGGAAACAAGTTTAAAATAACATTAAGAATGTAATAAACATCAAGTGCTAAAGGAACAGAGCTACATCTGTTAGTTTGAGCAGACGATGAGAGAAAAGCATTTTAGGCTACATTTATGTCAGACTGAATGACACTTCTACTTGTTCATGCAAGCAAAAAACAGCTAAGTCAACTAAGTTCACATCATTAACTGCTATATAATAAGATATAGTAGTGGCATAACATAAGGATACCATTATTACTACTGTACTATGATTACTGTTTTCATATTCTTTTTTATATTCATTTATTTTTGTTATTTTTTATTATCATGTTTTGTAGCAGGGGAAAAGTTATAGTTTATTTCAATAAAGCCTTTGATCCAAGAAGAACAGGATGTTAGGAGGGGACCGGGATCTGGTGTGTTTACACCTGTGTGTTCTGACGTCATGACATGCTGAAGATGCTGTTACCACAGAGACTGATTTTGGGGCATTTTACAAATTTTAGTCCGTTAAGCTATTTTTAACCAAATCATTAAAAAAGTGTCAAATTTGAAGCCTTCAAATCAAAGTAACACCTTTTTTTTCAAATTCATACACCAGTCGTTAATAATTTCTACACCTCTCCCGGAAAATTTAAAGCATACAAACAATTTACGGGGAAAAATATTGGAATAAGCATATTTTGATAACATTAAAACTTGATATTCACACTGGAACTTATTAAATTATTACAGTCATTTAGTAGCTCTTAAAATAACTGAAGAAATGTTAAAAGTACCTGCAGCTAAGTCCAGGGGGCTGTCGAGTCCACGACGAGCCATCTTCAGGCTTTGCTGTATGAAAAACAAGTACAAACAATCCAAAGATGAAATACTTGTTGTGGCGAGCAAGTCAAATCCGCTTTCAGTAAATATTTTCCCGAAAACTTAACTTTCCACAGGCTGAGGTTGGAGCAGGTCAAAACAAGTCCAATAGCAAGTGTAAAGGGACGAATGGAACCTTGTGCAGCATTTATATACCCTCCGCAGGCCATGGTTACGGTTGCCAACAGTTTTCTTTTAAAAGCTAACAATAACTTAGCGTTCTCGCTACTCACTATGCTGTTAAACAGCTATATGTTAGCAATGACAACATCGTCCTCAGAAGCCTCACTTTCTTGTGGGGTCCTCAAGGAGTCCAATCTTGGTCCAGTTCTCTTTTCTATTTATATGCTCCCCATGGGTTCAATTTTTTGAAAAACATGGGATCTCATTCCATTGCTATGCAGACAACTCACAGATTTACCTGCCACTGAAACGTGAATCTGTGAGTCGTCTGAAGGGTTTGCTAGATTGTTTGGAGGATGTTGAGGATGGCATGGATGGCTTTTAACTTCCTTAACCTAAATGAACAGAAAACAGAGGTGATTGTGTTTGGTCCCTGTGACCGCTGTGACTTTGGCCCTTTAGGAATTCATAATAATAATAATAAAAACCTTTGCAAGGAACCTAGGAGTGTTTTTTTTTACTCTAATCTAATGTTTGATAAACAGATTAATGCTGCCTTTGCTGTAACTGCTCCTAAGCTCCCTTCACGTCAGGACTTCCCCAACATTGGACACTTTTAACTGACCATTCATCCTCCTCTTTCTCTCATTTTTTACATTCATCAGGTCCTCAGAGTACTCGTTCCATCTTCCCAACACACTCTTTTCACTGTTTAGCACATTTCCATCTTTATCCATCTTACTCCACAAATAGTCTTTTCCTTCGGGGCCGACAAACTGACAACTTTCAACATAATCCATTTGATTTCCAGCTTCAAACTCGTGATAATGACGGACACTCTCTTCACCCTGAAACAGCATTCATGAAATCTTCCTTCAAGATTACAACTACTTGATTTACAGTGGAGTGAAAAAGTCTTTGGCTTCTTCCTTATTTCCTTTTTTTGTATGTTTTTCACATGTGAAAGTTTCAGATCAATAAACAAATTTAAATATGAGGCTATTTAAAAAAAACAAACATCAATCATCCAAACAATTTATTCAAAAAATGGAATTTTGAAACAAGTGAGCTGTAAATACAAAATTGCAGTTGCACTAAAACACATTTTTGCATTGTCCAACTTTCTTATCTCTCGTCTGCTCTCACAGTGAGTCACACACATTTGTATTTACAGAGCACACTTTGACAAGTAGTCTAAACTCTGGGTGAAGTGTGTGATCACACCGAGTCCCAGCTGGTTTGAGGAGCAGACTGAGTCTCTGCAGGGTTTAAACTCAGTCCCTGGAAAACAGACACAGTCCAGTTATATCTGGATGAAAACTGTCTCTGTGAAGGCAGTTTTGTTTTTGTTAACACTCCCTCAGAGAGGGACAGCTGGTTCATGTTTATTTAATCCCATTATCCAAAGACACTTCTACATCATCATCCACAGTTATGGGTCAATGACAATATCAAATAACAAGATCAGAATAACAACCTTAGGATTATTGAGATTTGTACTTACTGTGGTTTCATCCATCTGAGTTTTGTTCCCTAAAATGAGAGAAGAAAGTCAATTTCAGTTTTGTTTTAAAATTCAAAATCATTCAATCTTAAATGTACCTTTATGTCTTGTCCTTATATTGACTGTTGCAGCAGTTATTAAAAGCGCTGCTAATCCCACAGAGACAACAATGAACCTCAAAGAAACAAAAAATCTGTCAAACACAAAAAATGTGATTATTAAAATTATTTGGTTGCAGTTTTCTGTTCCGTGTAAATTCCTTTCTTTTAAAAATGTAACAGCATTTTATTAATAAATGTGCAAATTTCTGTGATATGATTTGTATTTAAAAGTATTTATATACAAAGTTAAAGTGAGTTTTCATTTGCATATCATTTCAAAAGCTCAAATAAATTTAAAATAAACAGATATTTATGCAACCAGCTTAATCTTCAGTCCTGCTTTTGAAGGACTCTTCATTGTTGGGGTTGTTTCTGATTTTGTGCTTATTTCAGTTTTTCTGGCTGGATTCTTTGTTGTTTTTGTGTCACCTGAATAAATGAAAAAGTAAAAGCACAAAAGTTTTTCATGTTTCTCATCTGATGTAAACATGAGAAACAATATTCTACTTTCACACTTGAAATATTTAAGTAAATGTTTGATGTGATTTTACTTATATTAACAGCTGATCCTGATCTCACCTGTTTCCTCACCTGATGGCTGACGGTCGAAAGTAAACAGCTGCACTCTTCTTGTGTTAGTGTCAGTCACTTCACATTTCAATATTTTATGACGTGATGAGTATAAATAATTATTCTTCAGAAAAGACACAGTGGCAGCGCAGTGAGTCTGTGAAGTCACTATTTCTTTGTTCTCTTTGTCCACATCTCGACCTTCAAGCAGCCACTTCACTGCGTGATGACACTGTTCATATGTCAGCACAGAGCAGCTTAACGTCACCGTATCAGTGTCCTTATGTTCAGTCACTGGTGAACATAATGTAACAAAGTGAGACAAACAGAGCGGAAATTAGTCAAGTTATCTTAATCAGTTTCAGTATGATTATTGAGCATTTTATGTCCTGAAAATGTCATGATTCGGCCGTGTGGCAGGCAGGATGAGGACCCAAATTGCAAACTCACAGACACGGGGGATAAACTCAAAATGCAGCTTTATTGCTGACAGGTGATAAACAATAACGATGATACAAAAGCAATGCAAAACTACACTAAACTGGGAAAAGCTAAAGTAACATATACCGGAAGACACGGGGAGAACCACACACGGCACGAGGGAGAACGCGACGCCGAACAGAGGGAGACTCAGACAGAAATACACAGAGGGTAAACGAGGAAAGTGGGCACACACGGGGAACACAGGTGACACTGATAATCATAACGAGACAGGGCGGGGTGAACTGAACATGACATGTACAGGCACAGAGGTTCAGGCAGGAGGAGAGAGAGCACGGGGAAAACACAGACATAACGGGCTGGGGAAACATGAAACAACCACAAAGGGAGACGAGGGCTCATAAATACATAGAGGGCACACAGGGGGGAGAGAGAGCACGGGGAGAACTTAGACATAATGGGCAGGGGAAACATGGAATAAAACATAAGGAGAGACGAGGGCTCACAGATACACAGAGGGGCACACAGGGGGTAAAAGCCATGAAGGGAAAACACTTAGGGAACAACACAACAGGGCAACTCAGAAAACATGGCCTAAATAAGGAACGAAATACAAAAATACAAGGAACTAAGAATACTGGGCCCTCATGGCCCAGGACCATGACAGAAAAGATTTGAACTGAAAATATTTTGATGTAAATACTCACAGGTAATAACAGAGAGATCAACCAAAGACTGATGAACCAGAGTATGTGTAGATTGTATTTTGTCTAATTTGTATTGTCGACAATAATAACAACCAACATCCCCGACTGTGAGCTTCTTTATGAGCAGAGAACAGTTCACTGTAACTCAGTCTGTCTGATTTAGTTTTAGCTTGTTCACCAATCTGTCCAAGTGTGATCAGCTCTACGTAGTCCCATCACAGTTATTCTGCTCATCTATCACATTCACACAAGGCAGAGTGACGTCATCTCCAACTTTAATAAACATGGAGGCTTCAGTTACAGATACTGTTGAGAAGATTGAAGAGAAATATGATAGACATTAGAATACAGCACTTTTACAGTTAGAGTGAAGATATTTTAGACACAAGTTCATAAACAGAGCATGCTCAGCTCTCTTATTTACTGTAAAGGTTGTTGACTGTAATAATATGAACAATATTTAGTTTGACTGCTATTTAAGTGTTTCCTGTATTCTTACCTGCGATCTGAATCATGAGCATCAGACATGAAAACATTTGAATCCATCTGAATTCATCCATCGTGCTTCTCTGTCTCACTTCTTTCTTGTTCTTGATCTCGACTGTCACACCCTCTGAACTGATGACTCTGTAAGACTGTTTGTACTTCCTGTCATCAGTGAGATGTCACTTCCTCATCACAGCTTTAGGGACCCAGTTGTTATTTTTGCTGATGATAATGTTTCATAGGTTGAGTATGTCAGCTTTTCATGTGTCTGAAATTCATGATTTTTATAAACATAATTTATTGTAATGAGAAATCACATTCAGCAGGTGCACTTTGTGTCTATTCCCACAGAGCATTTGTGACAGACTGACAGTGATTTAAATACTGATTGTTAGGATGAATTGAAGATGATTAACTGATAAACAGAATCCAGTCAAGCTATTTGGTGATTGGACTCTGATGGCCTTCACGGCTGATTGGATTCCAGCTGATGAAAGAATTTAGGCAGGACCCCCCACAGTCCAGACATGGTGGTGGTTAAGATGGAGAATTGGATGGAGCGCTGAGTAACATGTCTGGAAGGGAGATTGAAAGATGAGCAGGGAGATTTAAAGTACATGAAGTGGAGGCTGATTGTCTTGAAGAAGGCCGGGAGAAAGACGATTGGACTTGACCAGTGATGTCAGCAATCAGCTGGACAGTGTTCGAAAGTGGAAGTGATGAAAAGCTCTGGCCACTAAACACCCAGGAAGTAGACAGAAGTGTGATTATAAGTCTTCCTCATTGTACTCGTGAAGGCTGAACTTAAGCTTCATGTGTTTCACTCCCTGAAAATAAACAGACGACTGAGGAAGTTGAGTGTGTGAAGTTTAAGATAAATGTTTCTATTAATGCAGCTTCTCTTTCTTTAAAATGTAAGAAAATGAAAGCACATAACAAGGTTCTGTTGAAGGGTCAAACACCTCCGCCACCACAGTTGGACTTTTGATGTCTAATAGATCATTTGATTACACAGCTGCAGCTACAGAACATAAAGCAGGTCTGAGACGCTCCTCTTCCTCATTGTTGAACTGAAGACGTTTCTGAGAACTGAAAGTGTTTTGGTGAGAGTGTGGCTACAACAGCAGCAGAGCTCATGAGGTTTGACTTTATAATAACGGACAGTTAAACATCAGAAACACAAACTATTATCACAATTGTTGAACGCTGACAGTATGAAATCGGTTTAAGGGTTTAGAGAGTTTGTGTTCAGTCTTTCACAGTTGTGTGAGGAGAGCAGGAAGGAGGCAGGACAGACTCAAACTATCTGTTGGTGTTTTATTGATATATTTAAAACAGAAATTGTGACCAAGCAAGCAGAAGATGTGTACCAGGGTTGTGAAGCAAAAGTTTCTGGACACATCTGTGCATCCTTGATTATAACTCCTGCAGCAAGTCTCCTCTCCTCTCTTTCCTCTGAGTTAAAACATCCTTTAACATGGTTTACTTGGTTTACTGAAAATGATTTGCAGCTCATGAGCAGGAGGACACAGGAGATGAGGAGGCACAAAATTGAAAATTGAGACAAGTCTTGGGAGTGGTGTCATTAAAGCTGCTGGTAGAGTGCTCAAAGCCTGCGCCGACCAGCTGGCTCCTGTGTTCACCAGACTATTCAACCTCTCCCTGACACATGCCTCTGTCCCTCACTGCCTGAAATTGTCAACAATAGTCCCAGTCCCCAAGTCCACCACCATCAGTAGCCTCAGTGACTACAGACCCATCGCACTGACTCCAGTGGTTGCAAAGTGCTTTGAGAAGCTCGTCCTAAAACACATAAAGGACTGCCTCCCACCCAGCTTTGACCCCCACCAGTTTGCCTACAAGGCAAATAGGTCCACAGAGGATGCAATTTCCACTGCTCTCCACTCCGCTCTGCATCACCTGGAGAATCCTGGGACATCAGTAAGGATGCTCTTCGTTGATTTCAGCTCAATACTATCATCCAAGACATTCTTATAGACAAGCTGGTAAACTTGGACTCCCCCCCTCCACATGTGCATGGATCAAAAACTTCCTCACAGACCGTTCACAGTCAGTCAAGGTTGGCAACCAGCGATCATCCACCCTGACACTGCTGTTGATCATCTATGTGCAATATCTCAGTCTTTCCATGTTCTGTGCAATATTTTTGGCTCATGTGCAATTATTTTGGTCCCAGTCTGTTTCAATGTTTCCTACACATACACCATGTATATAGTTCCACTCACATATGTATACATATACACTGTTTTTTATTTTATTCTATTTATTTAATTATTTATTTATTTTCCGCCTTCGTTGTATATTGGTTTCTCTTCTTACTTTAGCACCTTTGTGGTTCAGCTACCCAATTTCGCTGTGCAAGAAACTGCACAATGACAATAAAAAGCTCTAAGTCTAAGTTTCTAAGTCTCTAACAGGTGACTGTGCAAATACTGGAAAACTGAGGACCTCTGGCGGATAAAAGGAATAATACACAAAAAAGTGCTCAGACATAAACTGTGAGAATAGAATTTCACCAAATTAATAGAAATGCATATTTTCCAGATTACATTACTATAAAAAAGAATATTCAAGATATTGATTCAGATTCTATTTAATCATCATGAAAGACATGTTATAAAACTCATACTGGACTTTTGACACTGCACATATTTCACTTACACAAACTATAAAGGCATTAAAGGCATTTAACAACAGTCATATTATAAGAGAGGATTAAGACTTGAATACACATCTTCTATCAGATTAAAATAACAACAGCGTGAAACACAAAAACTATTAACATTGCTTTAAAGTTCTCATCTAGTTTATATTTACCTATAAAACCAGATGAGATGACATTGATAATATAACAGCAGTTTTCTCTGCTGAGTTGATGTTGCTGATCAGTGGCTGGATGACAAAAACAAAACATAATCAGAATCAGAAAAATGTATTAATCCCTAAAGAAATGATGTGGTTACACAATGATAATAACATCATAAATGTTGCTTTGGCTCATTGACCTCAGGTATTTGAATTTCTCCACCTATATTACCTCTACTCCCTGCAGCATCTCTGTTAAACCTGTCTCCCTCTCATTCACACAACTTCTCTCCAGAACACTCCTCCACCGCTACAGGCCGTCTTTCACCTGTTTCTTAATGTTGTCCACAAACATAATAGACCAGAGACTCCTGCCTGACCTCAACTGTCAACCTACCCATCATCATAAAAATGAGAACAAAATAAAGAGCATAGATTCCTTTCAATACTTTGGATTTCTTTTCTTTTGACAGAGGAAAAATTCAAAATAAGATGAACAGTAAAAACAGGTAATAAATAATAAAAATAGAAGCTAAGGAAGATCTTCAGAACACAAATTTGAAACTCAAATACAACTCAAAACTCTAGGACCATGGCACTGAATCCTGTGTGCTGTTCAATAGTCTAGCAATAGCAATAGTTTTAGTTGTATGTTTTCTATCCAGCCTTCTCTTAGAGCAACTGCTCATATCCATAGCAAAGAACTCCTGGTACCAATTATATTTTCATTTAAAAAAAGGAAAAATAAGTGTATTATAATGTAGCTGGGCACTGTCCCAAAAACTGGTGTTTCTTTAAATCTGTTGGACCCATAAACAATATTCAAGAATTGTCTTTCCATTAAATGCAAATTCATTTTTTTCAACAGCTTGAACTATGTTATTTTAAAATTGACACTAGAGCAGAAGTCACTGCATCATTTCATCATCAACACGACCTGAAAAAAGCTGTCTGATATATAGATAAAATAATAACAAACAAACAAACATATCACTAAACAAAACACCTTATCTTGGTTTTCTAGGTGTTGCTGATGGTGACATAGGAAACTTCAGGATCCACCTAAACAATGAAGAGAAAAACATGCTGACTCCTCAGTAATATCCATCCATCCACTTATCCTTTTTAGTGTCGCGGGGTTGCTGGAGCCTATCCCAGCTGTCATAAGGCGAGAGGTGGGGTTCACCCTGGACAGGTCGCCAGTCTGTCGCAGGGCCAACACACAGAGACAGACAACCATTCGCACTCACAACGCAAAACATGCTAGGTGTGTTTTATCATGATTCATATAATACTGATGATGGATTTTTAGGCTAATAGTTAGGCTAACACATATACCACTCATCTTTTCTTTCCTCACAAAACCGATAAATCCTCCACTTCTTTTAAGTGTCTCCCAGCGCAATTCTTAGCATATTTGGTTCCTGCAACTGGTCCGTCGGGTTATTGTCTCCCCAGAAACACGTTGTGCTTTTGGAAATCAGTTTTTTCCTATTTCCGTTGTCGTTTTTCCTCTTTTCGTTGTGTTTTGTGTGCTTTTGCAGCATTTTTCTTATTGCTGGTGTTTTCTTAAGTTGCAGTGGCCTCTCAGGGCCACCGTACAACTGAGTTGCTAGTCTCCACTATGGCCTAATCTCCTCATGTGTATTTAAAGCCCCAGTTTGCTTCTGTTCTTTGTTATGTTCTATGTTCCTTAGAGGCTAGTTTGTGACTTCCAGGTTTTTAGTGTTGCCTGAATTATTTTGTGTTTTGCATTTTGGCCTGCTAAGGTCAGCAATAAAGCTGCTTTTTGAGTTTAACATGGATTTGAGTTCTGCACTTGGATCCTACTTTGCCAACAGCTATCCTTGAAAATATGTCTCACTGTAATGCAACATAAACAACTCTTCATTCATCACTTTAATTTCTCAGAAATGATGTCTCAAGATATTGCATTTGTGTTTTGACCTCTTACTTCAGGTTTTACGATTCATGGTGTGGTCTACTGATTTTATTTTTGGCCTAACTTTCTTATCTTTTGGATGCTTTTTACAGTTTTCAAACTTGGCTTTTTCAGTTTTTTCAGGCATTCATTTAGAGCAAAACTAGTTGTGGGCAGATAACAAATGAATAGAAAAACATTTTATCTCCAGATGACATTATTGTAAGCAATAAAAAGGAAGAAACTGATACAGATTTAATGGTATTTAACGGTCAATAAACTCATGCTACAAAACCCATAACGGTCATTTAGAAATCTAAAACAAACAAAAGCCGAGCGCTACCCCCAACTCACTAATTGAATAAACAAGAAAAAAATGATAGAAAATAATAAGGCAGTTCTCTCTTTCTGCTTCAGTGCTTAGTTAAAAGTCAAAGTATCAACACACTAAATACAAAACTTGGCAGTTCTCTGAAATCACACACCCAGATCTGTCATAGATGGTTTGGAGGCCAAGGACGGGCCTGCTGCTGCTGTCAGCTACTGCCGGGGAGACTGCTGGAGAGGATTTTTAAAACAGCCACTTGATGATGGAACCAATCAGCAGCTGCCAGCAAAATCCAGCCACTGTGATTCAAAAGATGGCCAGAGCCGTAACAATAGGATTAAATCTATTAAACTAGATAAGATTATACTGATAATACAACAGCAGTTTTTTTCTGCTGAGCTGATGTTGTGGATCAGTGGTATCTGACAGAAACACCAGAGCCTCCAGTGCTTTCATACTTTATTGAAACATCAACTTTATCATAATGTACCTGTGAAAAACAAGCAAAAAACCCAAAACCAAATGTATCAGATTGTGAGACAAATAAATTGGCATTGTGTTTATTATTACCTGTGGTTTCAGTTATATTCTTTCCATTAGTTCTTAGTTTTCTTTTCTTTTGTGTTTTTGAGTGTTAGGTTGAAATTGTTAAATGTTACCATTATTGTACTGCCAAGGTCTCCCCTTCCTAGCAAGTAAAAACCCGGTTAAAGCTGTTCGTCTTGCTTTGTTCACGGGAACAAGTCTGAACTAGCGGGCCTGCTGAAGCGCAGACCCAACATTGAGTGTTTCTTTTCTCTCTTTATTTTACTGAGAGGAGAAAATGCACCACAATGACGTCCAACAAAACAAACGATATAATCTGAGGTTTTTTATGCAGTTATTTTCACTTTTATTTTGAAGGTTTGTCACATGGCTTTTTGTGTTATTGCTTCCTACTTTAACTGACCTTATCTGTGCTTTTCATCTTTCTCCCTGTTTTGTAAATATTCCAGAGTTTTCCTTGTCCCTTTCTCCTGCTGGATTTACTGGATTTTGTATTGTGTCTGTGTTTTTTACTTTTCTCTGTGTTTGCATGCGAGATAAACATAACTTCACCGTTAATTTATAAGCAGTGTTAATTTAATTTTCCAAAACTCTCACGTATGGTTTTTCATATCCTCCCAGTTGTAGACATCTGACTCTCGATTATCTGCTGAACCACTTAAACTCAGGAAATCCAAAATAATCTCATGAACATCATCTGCAGTTATTAGAAAATAACAAGGATGAGAAAAACAACCAAAAGACTTTTAACTTGCTGAGTTACTTACTGTGGTTTGATCCATCTGTGTTTTCTGACCTAAAATGAGATAAGACATTTTTTCTGTTTCAAATCAAACTTAAAAATCATTCAAATTCCTCAATATTAAATTTACCTTTAGTTCTGCTCCATGTGTTGACTGTCACAGCAGTGATTAAAAGTGCTGCTAAACCCACTGAGACAATAATGAACCTCGAAGATACAGAAACATCTGAATAAAAGAAAACATCCAAACTTGGCATTACATAATAAAAAAAATCAATAACTTTATATCAAACAAATATTTTAAAATAAATGTGATTATATCTCATGAAACATTTTCATTTTTTCTTCTTATGTCGTCCTTATTTAGGTTCTTCATTTATTTAATCGGGCACATTTAAATCGAAATTATTATGTTCCACTAAATATTATCATTAAAAAGGATTACAAGAGTTTACATGACATAAGGATGTGTTATGTAAGTACCTTGTGAATCATCCTTCATTGTTGTTGTGGTTGCTTCTGCTTCAGTTGTGTATCTCTTGGTTTTTCTTGTTGGTTTCTGTGTTGTTTTTTTGTCATCTGAATAAATGAAAAAAGAACAATCAAAAGTTTTTTCACATTGTTCGCGTGTTAGAAATACATCCATCCATTCGCTTCCGCTTATCCTTCTTAGGGTCGCGGGGGGTGCTGGAGCCTCTCCCAGCTGTCATAGGGCGAGAGGCGGGGTACACCCTGGACAGGTTGCCAGTCTGTCGCAGGGCCAACACACAAAGACATCATTCGCGCTCACATTCACTCCCGCATTCACACCTATGGGCACTTTGGATTAATCAATTAACCTATCCCCACAAGCTGACAGAGGCGAGGCTGCCGGACACTGGCGCCACCGGGCCCTCTGACCACCACCAGTAGGCAACAGGTGAAGTGTCTTGCCCAAGGACACAACGACCGAGACTGACGGAGCCGGGGCTCGAACCGGCAACCTTCCGATTACAAGACAAACTGCCAACTCTTGAGCCACGATCGCCCCAAAATTATAAACACAACAAAAGCTATTTTGCCCAAACACCTGAAATACATCTAATTAATATTTTAGCTATTTTTAGTTGTTTTAAACAGCTGATCGTGAGCTCACCTGTTTCCTCATCTGAGGTCTGACAGCTAAAGGTAAACAGCTGCACACTTCCTGTGTTAGCATCAGTCACGTCACACTTCATTTTCTCATATCTTGATGGATAGATATAGTGAGACTTCCAAAGGGTCACAGTAGTGGAGCAGTCAGTCTGTGAGGTCAGTATTTCTTTGTCATCTTTGTTCATATCTTGACGTTTAATCAGCCAATTCACGGTGTGATGACACTGTCCATATGTCACCACAGAGCAGTTTACAGTTTTTATCAGTTGCTTTGGTGCATTTCTCACAACAAAATTGATCTCTGCACCACTACTAAGGCTCTTCTCAAAACAATTGGTGCAAACTGCAAAACATGGTGGATAACTCGCAAAAGTGAGTCACCTCATCAAAAAGAAAAGTCAGTTGCTCAAAATAAGTAGTCAATGCTTCAAAAGCAAGTCCCTTAATCAAAACAGATAATATATTCATCAAAAGCAAGTACTTATATCAAAGTGTCAGGGCTGTCACAATTACAAGTCATTACACCAGCACCTTTGGTCACAAAATCAAATGGTTTGAACAGGTTCTCATTGTGACGGATTTCTTTGTAGGTGCTTCCCAATGACTAATAATAAAAAGATTAACCTGAGACAGATGAACCAGAGCGTTTAGAGTTTGTATTTCTCCTAATTTGTACTGTAGGCATGAATAAAGACCAACTTCCTCAAATGTGAGCTTCTTAATAACCAGAGAACAGTTCGCTGTAACACTCAGTCTGTCTGATTTGACTTTGTCTGTCCAAGTGTGATCAGCTCTACTGTTGTTTTGTGTCTTGAAACAAAGGTCCATTCAGTACTGTCACAGTTATTCTGCTCATCTATCACATTTAGACAAGGCAGAGTGACGTCATCTCCAACTTTCATAAAAATGGATATTTCAGTTTCAGATACTGTTGAGAAGATTGATGAGAAATATGAAAGATAAATTAGAATGCAGCAGTTTTACAATCAGAGCGAAGATTTTAGACTCGGGTCTGTAAACATGTCCCATATTTCCCTAAAACAACAGTACATGCTCAGCTTTCTTATTTACTGTAAAGTTTATTGACCATAGTAATACTGATAATATTTAGTTTTGTTGCTAATAAAATGTTTCCTGTATCCTTACCTGGAATCAGAATCATCAGCATCAGAGATAAAAACATTTGAATCCATCTGAATTCATCCATCGTGCTTCTCTGCCTCACGTCTTTCTTGTTGTCGATCTCAACCGTCACAGTCTCTGAACTGATGACTCTTTTTACTTCCTGTCATTAGTCAGATCTCACTTCCTCACTGCAACTTTAGTCATTTGTAGTTCTTTCTTCTTGTTGGTATTGAGTATGTGAGCTTTCTCTGAAATTGATGAATACATTTAAATATTAAACAAAGATGACACAAATAAACACAAAATGCAATTCCTAAATGAAGTTGTTTATTATTAAGAGGGGAAAAACCTATATGGCCCTGTGTTAGACCAAGTTAAATGTGCGACAGTGTCAAAGTGCTATAGACAAGGATGCAGGGATCAGGTCTCCAGGGAATCTGCAGGGAAAAGCAGGGGGAACACACTCACTCTCCTTCTGTCTCTCTTGGCGTCTCACCAGTCTCTCACTCCTCTCTCGTACCAGAATTTCTGTAAGGAACAAGGGCAGGTCCAGGGTGTCTGTACACAGGGAAACGACGTGTTAGCACAAGATTCAAAATCCAAGAGAACTAGATTACTAGTGTCCTAGCCAGGACTTCACTAACATGAGTCAAGCAACAATCCAGCAAAGAGCAGTCTAACTTCTTCCCGTAAGTAGAGGCTGGTTAATGAGACGCAGGTGTTCACCATCTCCCAGGTATGTAGGCCAAAGGCGGGAGCCCACAATGGCCTCCGCCCAGGCGATAGAGGGAGAGAAAAACAATACCAAAGCCCACTTGTAGCAGAATATTTCTCAGGCAGACGGTGACACTATAGTTTTTAAACATAACAAAAATCAGACGACGACTGGTTTGATTTAACTGTGGTGATGTTTAGATTGCTCGAGTTGAAAAACGTGTTGCCGTCCAGTTTGTGTGAAGTCAGCATTACAAAGCAAATGCAACAACCTATTAACAAAAAGTCCTTATATTTACTGTGATAGTTGACCTGCTGCACTCTTGGTCTTAAAGCAAATTAGTGTTGTTTTAAGCTTTAGAAAATGAGAAACAGTAATGTTAAATATATATGTATCACAATGGAGTGGACTTTGAGAGATAGTTTTATCTACTCTGCAGCATAAGCTGAAAAACCAAGGCAGGATCCATGAAGCTGAAACACGTCAGCAGAAGGAGGAAAAGGTGGTGAGGCAGGAAAAAGAGACTAAGAAGGTACCTCAGGCCACCAGGGTGGAGAGAGACTCACGGTTGAATTATGAGGTACAGTAAGCCTGAAAAGACAGGAGTGCTTCAGCTCGCTGTGTCGTTGTCAAAGAATGACAAAGAAAGAATCTAGTTGTCGTCCTGCAGAGGCAGCCCTCTCCGCCCATCCCAACCTTGCAGAAAAAGCTGGCAAATCTTGCGCCATCTAGGCCCTCCTCTGTTTTTAGCCAGCGCTCGTCTAGAACTCTGAGTAACTCATTGCAAAGACTGCAAATTTTTTCACATTTTGCCCTGTATGACAACTCTATAAATAAATAAAAATGCATTCACAGAATTGCTCAGTGTCAGCACCAAACCACCCACCACCCAATGAAATTCCCAGCCAGCAGGATAAGATTTGTGCAAATTATAAACCTTTATTTTCCTGATCCCTGCCCTGCCTTCAGTCCCCTGTCGTGCTTCAGATGATCAACAGGAAGTGTTCAGTTTGCTGTCAGCCTTACGTTGGTGTCTGAGGAAAGAGCGGTGACAACTGGAGGTTCAGATGGGTTGCACAGATTCACACGAGACCCACTACAATCTGGTAAACAGGTATTGCAGTCAGGCACCACTGAACAGCAGGGTAATGTGTGCAGGAATAAGATGCCAGAACAACAGGGATTTCTATCTTTTGTGCCAGGCTTAGAATCAGTCATTTAGAGACGCTGCTATGTTGAATTTAACCCAGTTAACCCCCAGATGTGGTGAGGCAAAGACACGATACTAACTCTGGGCTGTTAACGTGTGATCTTAATTTGATATTCGTAGTGAAGAATGTATTCAGTACAATGTTTTACAAGACATTTATTCATCTGTGCTTGTATTCAAGTTTACAGCAAATCATCTGAGAAATGCCTTTGAACTGGTGCCTGTTTCTGGGCTTTTCTTTTGTCACAAACTGCTCACAAAGAAGGACGAATGCTTTAGGAAACAAAAGCTTTGGAATGTATTCTGCAAGTACAGGTCAAACGTAATAGCCTCATTGTTTTATAGCAATGCTGAATTAACTTATGTCACTGCAGGACAGTGCAGCCAGTGGGGCTGATTGTTATAGTCACTGTGCACGACAAGAAAGCATTTGACATGGTGAACTGCTGCCACGGTTTTAGAGAGACGTCTGTTTGTTATTAGAAGTAGTTGTTCTGTTTAATTTGGGGTTTTTCTCCTTTGCTTCTTCGTAGAAGACGACCAATCTGCACATCGAGAAGCTGTCCTGTCTTCAGCTAGGAGTCCTTCTCCAGCTGCTGCACATGCTAACAGGCAAAACATCAGGGAGTAATACAAGCTTTTAATGCTTATGTGAACCACAGGCGTGCTTATAATGTATCAACCTGCAGTGAGACTGTAAAAGCAAAATCTTTCTTGATTTAATTTTCATTGCACAAATAATAACAGATTCAGGAATGTATTCAAGGAAGAGACTGGCAAAGAAAGAGTGGGATAGTCAGGGAGCTGAAGGAAGGAGTACTAAAAGGCTAGGTGCACAGCAAAGAGAGAGGTGTCACTGGCACAGGAAAAGGCTTGTAGTGAGTTGTATGTGAGGCTGGACACTAAGGAGAAAATGATTTTTAATGAATGGCAAGGCACATAAATTGTGCTGGAAGAGAGTAACCAAGTATAGAGATGGAAATGTGCTAATGTGAAGAAAGTGTGTTGAGAAGGGAGAAGGAGTACTTTGGACGAAAATTGAATTAGAGAAGGAAGTGAGGCAACTCTGAAGAGGATGGAGACGGGAGGCATAGAGAGGGTAGGAGTGAAGGCTATGATAAGGTGCGAAGAGAGTAACTGTGGTGCTGCATAAGAAAGTCCTGAGGGGCAGAGAAGTATGTGATGGGTTGAGATTACATCAGAGAGAGGCTCTGAGCCCCTTCTTGTTTGCACTGGTGATGGAGAGGCTGACAGATGAGATCAGGCAAGAGTCTCCGTGGATGATGTTTTCAGACAACCACAGAAAGGATTTGTGGATGTAGTGAAGGTGGACATGCAGGGGGTTGGTGTGACTGAGGAGGATGCTAGAAATAGAGAGATGGAGGCGGATGATCCACTGTAGCGACCTCTAAAGGGAGCAGCCGAAAGAAGAAGAAGCACAAATAATTCTAATCATGCTTTTCTTTTATTCTCAGTACTAAGCTATGTAAAGGAAGTCAAGGTTGTTTCCTCCTACAATCACTTTGGTCATGCTGTTCTTACAAGTGTGGAGGTGCCAGATGGTTTAGACTTGTTTAGATTGGTGCTCTGTCTCCCTTTATCCAAACTAAAACTTTGATGAGGTTTTTTATCTTCACTAAACACTTTTTTGCTTTGTGTTTATTATTGTGCTACTGCAAGTATTTCATATATTAGTCAGTTGATTGTTACTGTAGGGCAGCTCTAGGACAATCCCTGATGTGATGTAGCTTGCTTTTATCCAGCAGATACGACATCTCATGAGGAGGTTCGAACCCTGTACCCTGACCCTCCTGCTGACGCACAAAGTCTGGACATCCAGCAGCAGGCCCTTCTACGTGAACAACAGCACAACAGTTTCTATTTCTTTTAATATTGGAAGTCAGTTATTCATTAATGAATACAAATGGTGACTGAAGTTATTTAGACAGGACATTAAACAATAAACTTCCAATAAATTATGAACAATGTGTGACTGAATGTGTTCAGTGAAAGACTTTGAAAATATCGCAGCATAAAACCAGTGTAAAAGTACTCAGACTACTTTTGGGGGTATTTATTTGATGATGCAACCAGAAAATGTGCAGGTTGTGAGTTTAACATTTTCAACACTGGAGAAGAAGTACATGTACACAGACTAGCTAATGACAAACATTTTTTTTTAAATTAACCTTTATTTAAACAGGTTGTTCATTTTTCTGAGCTTATCTGGTGTCCAGTTTCGGTGGCAGTAGCATAAGCAGAGAAGACCCAGACCTTACTCTCCCGAGCCAGCTCCTCCATTATTTGGGGGACACTGAGGCATTCTCTGCTGAGTGCTGTGATCTCCCCAACATGTCCTGGGTGTGTCCTGTCTGTCCTGGTGGGACATGCCTGGAACATCTCACCCAGGAGGCGTTCAAGAGGCACCCTTGTCAGATGCCTGAACCTCCTCAACTGGCTCGTTTAGATGTAGAGGAGTAGCAGTTAACTCGGAATGAGACAGACAGCACCTACTGCTGGGGTGGGCCTACAGGAGGGAGAGCTCATGTCGTCTCTTCAGGACACATCACTGGACCCCAAGAAGCTCTCCCCGGAGCTCCCTTTGGCTGCTGGGGTCGGCATACGTTCAACTTTAAAATCACTCTTGGTTCTTGGCTAGCTTTGTGTTAGCATCCTTTGTGTACTGATGCTTGCAAGAAGCTAAAGTTGCTTTGGCAGAATTTTCTTTCTCATATATGCACACATAAGGAGAGAGATGTTTTATAAGCTTTAGTCATCACCGTGCACTTTTCCTGATTCACACAAAATACAGCAATCTGGCACCTTCCCACAGGGTCTTGCACGAGTATTAAACATGTTCATTTGTGCTTTGGACTGTCACCAGATTTCTTCTAGAAGTTTCTTGCCAGTCAGCAACTATCTTGGCAACACCACTTGAGTTTGTGTGTTGCATGCTAACATCCTTATCATATGTGTAATAATACTAAAGCTTCATCTTATGCACACACAAAAAACAAATATGGCTCCTTCGTGCAGGGTTTTCTGGTATGTTCATTTATGCTTCCCAATTTAAAAAAAAAAAAAAAAAAAAAAGACAAAGCAAAGTTCTTGCTTCTCAGCCACTGCGGCCACATCCTCACCGTTTTTTAGGCAGTTATATAAACATACTGTGAGTGAGTCATAAGCTTAAATACAATAGTTGAAGGAACAAAAACGTAATGTTTAAAAATACCAGTCAAATCTGATTAAAGTAAATAAATAATAAGTATACAATGTAGTTTTAAGACTTCTCAATGTTTCGTAACATTAATGTTCTATGAACTCGTGAGTCCAGAAATCTGAATGTCATGAAAAGTATTTATTATTCGTGTATTATTATTTTACAATACAAGGTTGTTTTTTTCCTGATACTTCATGCAAACCACATTTCTCCAGGCCTGTCCTAATCAGCTTACTCAGTATCACTAGATCCAATGCTGCTCCTCCAGCAGAGCACACAAAAGTAGGAGAGACCAGAGATGCCATGGCTTAGTTAGGAGACTGTTTGCTTCAAGGCCACTAGAGGGTGCTGCCATAAAACTACAATAAATGAATTGACCTTTTGACCTGCTCACACTCTTTTATGCAAAACCCTGTTGATGTTACACACACACACACACACACACACACACAAAGAGATTCTAGGTCTGACCAACCGTGGGCAAAAAGATGACAGTCAATAAAATTCTAAAATTTTATTTATAAACACAATGAATAGTAGTTAAAAGTCCAGTGTCCCATTTAGGTACAAAGTAAAAACACACAGTCCAAGGCCAGAGCCAGCTATGCCACAAAGCCAGTTGCACTCCACACGTTGTTCACTTCAACAGGGGTAGCAATTGTCCTCTGAGACCCACCACCCTGTAAGTAGAAAGCCTGCACAGAGCGACAAAATAAGACAATTCACTATATAATTCACAGCCCATCCATCCCAAACATATCAGATCATTAGAAGTTTTGTCACATTACATACCTGCACTGAGAGACAAAATAACACAGCAGTGTTTGTAATGTGGGCTATAAGTAGACTAGCATATCAGTGCAATCAATTACACCTGCCTCCAATTAGTCCAGCCCTTTTACAGTCATTGACTGGGTGAGAAAACATGAGCAAATCAACCCAAGAGACAAGCAGGAAGACTCTCTGAAGGCTCCTGTGGCTGCACAGGCAGTCTTACAATTACGAGGTTGGAGAGTTGTTGTTTCAAAATGTTCACACTGATTTCACATGCTCATTAACTCACAACCAGCTGACCATATATATTTCTGCTGCTGAGCTGCTTTTTGATGGAGATTTTCTGAATTTATTTTGCTACCATAAGAGCAGACTCCATGCTGAAAGCATGTGCACTGTCACTTGCAATGAGTGGCACTAATGACGCTAAATTTAATTACAGGTCATGGACAGCCTTCATAAATGCTCATATTACTCACCCACACTGAATTCCAGCACAGGTTCATCTGGGTCCTGACTATTTCCTGCAAAGTAACACAAACGTCATCAGAACATTAAGTCAGAGAAACAACATTTGGAGCTTTTGTACATGATAAATTATACTGCAGTAGTAAAACAAAGTCAAGCAGCAGTACATTTATTAAAATCACCTTCAGCTGTAATATTTAAACTGATTTAGTGTCAATTTAGATTATGTTTAGATTAAAATGAAACTAGTACCCTTGTAATGTCTTTTTAAATTAGAGGTAAATATTTGTATATTTTTTACATAATATAATTATATTTACTGGATTTTCTCTCTATTGTAGTTTAGTATTATAGTTATTACTTGTTTTTTATTGACTTGTCTTGTTTTTACAATGATTTGCTCTGAATGCAGCCTTTAAAGAAAAGACTATCTGTTCAGTAACTATCCATCAGACTGGGTCCATGTTACCAGCCAAATGGGTAATACTTAAAGTAAGTTTTGAATTACGTATATTTGGGTGTTTAGGTGACACTTTTGCAAAAAAAAATATATATAATTAGATTTAAAAGAACTAAACATGTATGTATTTAAAAACAATAAGTGTGTTAGAATTACTACAGCAACAGCTTGTAGCTCACTGTACTATTTTTGAGCACAACTTTGGTGCTTTTGCCTCATTTTTAAATCAGTGATCCCAGTAGCACAGTCTAAGCAGAGACCTCAGTGCTTGGCAAACAATCAATAGAATCAATATAATTATTAAAAAGAAACAAAATAAATGCCAACCATATAAAAAAAAACATAAACTTAAGGAAAAAACTAAACTTGATTTTGTGTCTTTAGGCTATTGTTAACAGCAAGCATGAGGTTAGTGCATATGTATTATTATTGGAAAGATTACTGCAAAGAAAAAAAGGTTGAACCAGGAGGGGGCGATATTGCTCTTCTTACCATGAGTTACATGCAGGCTATTACTTACCATGTCACTCACATTTATTTCACAAAACAGCTGAACCCACTTAATTCGATTTAATTGTATTTATGCAGAGCTGAATCACAACAACAGTCTCCTCGAGGTGGTATAGATTGTAAGGTAGAAAGTCTACAATTAAAAAGAAAAAACCTCAATACAGTGGGAAGGAACAACTCACTTTTAACAGGAAGCACCCTCTGGCAGAACCACGGTCAGGGAGGGGCAGCCCGCTGCGACCCTTTGGGGATGAGGAGACGAAAAAGGGGACAAAAGACACACTGTGGACGAGAGCCAGAGATGAACAAGAACTAATTATTGAATGCAGAGAGGTGTATAAACACATGGTGGGAATCCCCCAGCAGGGTAGTCCCAGGGTAACTAAGGGAGGATTCATGGTCACCTGATTCAGCCCTAGCTATATGCGTTGGCAAAAAGGTAACTTTGAAACTTAATCTTAAAAGTAGAGATAGTGTCCGTCTCCTGCATTCAAACTGGGAGCTGGTTCCACAGAAGGATGATCCCCTTCTACTTCTAAATATCCTAAAAACCACAAGGAAGCCCACAGTCTGAGAGCAAACTATCAAACTACGAGGTCTTTAAAATAAGATGATTATTCAAGACCTCATGTGTGATGGGAAGGATTCTGAATTTGATGCTGGACCCACAAATCATAAAAGAGAAACACTAACTCACACACACCAGAAAGTGCCAAGAATTATAATTATATGTAATTTAGTTTTGCGTTCCTTTATAATGCTTTCAACTATACAAATAAGACACTTCATGGGGGCGCCTGAGCCTTGTAGACACAACAAATACTGAACAAACCTCATGCGCCCTGTTGTTGACAAAACGATAAAAATGAATGTGTACTTCTGTCTTATTTAGGTCATTTTTGTAGTTTTTGTAGACAGACTACTGTAATTTCTCAATAAAATGTCGCTTATTATCGCTCACTCTCAAGAACAAAAACGTGAGTAATTTCCCAGTAGCTCACCATATTTGGGATCTTCTAACATCCACACTTCATGTTTAAACGGTGGTGCGGAGGCGGTGTACCGTCGCAGGCCGGATGTAGCATTCAGCGCGGTGTGCCTTTTTTTCAGTTGCTAAGCAACAGATTTGTCCCGCCCCTTTCGTTATGACGGGGCGGGCCAGTCCTTTGACTGGTGACGTTACAAAGAAACGTCAGGTGACGTTACAAAGAAACCTTAAACCGACCTTATATATAGACCTGGCTGTTCAGTTGAAACGCATTCACACAGCGGGACAGCAGCGCTTTAAACGTTCAAACACGGAGTTTAACACAAAACAACATTTTAGACATAAAAAACAAAAAAGTGAAATGGCAAGCTCGAACTGTAACACAATGACAAATGATGAAACAGTTCAGACCAATGGGGATAATTCTACAGTACATGCTTTGGTATCCCTCTTGGATAACTTGGTCAGTAGTTTTTCGAACAAGCAGTTGTTAGAGCTTACCGCAGGCTATCCGGATTGCGTCACCGCTAAGCGGCTTGTAGGTTTTGTAGAGGACGTAATGGACCTGTGTGAACAGTCACTAGCAGTATCACCGCTGAGGTCTTCCCAGAACTCCCCTGTACATGAAAACTGTTCTGTCCACACCACTACTGGCAAAACGGTTTTGTCACGTGTGAAATTTTTGGACGATTCTGCTGAGCAGGAGTTTGATACAGCACAGAATATAGATGCTAACAGCCAAGAAACAGCTAACACAGAAGAAAGCTGTCAAAATGCTGACCAACACAGTGCTGCAAAACCAGAAAACAATCCAATTCCAGATCCCCAGCAGCAGAAATCCTGTGTTGAACATGAAGCCAGCATCCCACCGTTAACAAACGTAAGTCAAACGGAGTCATATAAAAAGATACAGCATCACAGATCTTCTGTAGACTGTGAGCCACCTGAAAAAACAGACTTTGAAAGATGGTTAGAGACATTAATTCAGGCTGTGCTTTCAAAGCTTGGTAAACTTTTAAAGTGCCCTCATTCTCACCAAAAACGTTTGTTGGATCTACTCTTGGACAAATTCAAGGGGATGGATTTGCATTTAGACCGAAAAGTGCAGAATTATTTTGACTGCATTGCTAATGCCATTTTCACTGATATTTGTGACAAATTACATAAATTGTCACTAATATCATTGGAAATGGGGAGGAGTGGGGAGGAGGATTCAATGAATTTAATGGAACAACCAATATTTAATATCATAACTACTTCAGTATTCCAAGAACACCTGTTGGCAATAACAGTTACTGATAGACTGGAATCATATGAAAAGAAAGAAAGATGCAGATTTTCAGTGGAAATCTTTGTGGAAGGACTGATTTCCCAGGTTTCAAAAAAATCAGGCACAGTCTTCAGCATTGAAAGTGCTGAAGCTATCTCCAACCGGCTTACCATGAAAATCTGGACTGAAATCAGGGCCAGATACGACAAAATCCCACCAGAGAAGTTCAAGAAACTCAGCGAGAGGGTTTTCAAATCCCTCTGTAAAAGATGGAAGCATGCATCTTTGGTGACATTCTGGCAATTAAACTTCCAAGATCTTGATGAAGATATTGTTAAAACTTTCAAAAGAAAGATATTCACAGAACCAAGTTGCATATCTAAGTGCTTCTCATCGGTGCGGGCATTTTTTGGGAGGTGTAAGGGAAGAAACAAAGTTTCCACTTTATAGTGACATCGTGATATCAACAGCAAAATATTTTCTAAAACTCACTGGACACTTTAAATGAGCTAGTTTTACATTTAGATCAGATCAAGTCATTTTTGAAATCCCCAGGAATGGTCGCGGCAGATGGCCACCCCGCCCTGAGCCTGGTTCTGTCGAAGGTTTCTTCCTCTTAAAAGGGAGTTTTTCCTTCCCACTGTCGCCTCGTGCTTGCTCAGAGGGGTTTGTTCTTTTGGGGTTTTCTTTTTAATACTGTAAGTTGTTACCTTACAGTGTGAAGCACCTTGAAAACACCATTGTTTCCTTTGGTGCTATACAGATTGAAGTGACTTGCACTGATAACATAACTAAGCTGGGACTTTAATTTAACATCAATAAAATTATAAAAATATTACATCTTGATTTCTGCTTGTTTTCATTGTCTGTGACTTAATGAATACAAATGTGTAATTTAACAGATTCTTTCTTTATGTTAGTCTGACCGGTGATTCCACGTTGGCCTTAGGTGTTGGCGCAGATACGCTGCAGCCCCTGAGCCATTAATGGCCCAGCACACTACAGTAAAAACAAAACAACAGCCATCTGTCCAACTAGGAAAGGAAAATAATAAACTGCCTCCTTGGAGGCAACCTGACTCAAAACAGTTGCAGTCCAACTCAGACCGACTGCAATCACTCTCAGGCAGATTGATGAAGATCTGCAAATAACTGTTGTCTAATTTATAAACGCAGACAGATTGCCAACACGTCTGTTCACAATAGAGGACTGTACTTACATGGTTGCAAACTGGTTGTTATCTTGCTTATATGAAAACATTACTTTGGAGCAATGAAACTCAAACACATTCATTTTTAAAATGCCTCAAAATGAAATTTTGAAATATTTGGCTTTATGCTTTGAAAGTGCCGTTGTGAGTGGGAGTGTGAAATCCTTACTTGATGTGTTCCCTTTGCCTTTACTGTTTTCAGTTTTATTTGTCATATGCAAGTTAGCACAGGGTCAACATTGCAATGAAATGTGTTTGACGAGCAGCAGTCACTCAGCAGCATGGTACAGTAGAAGAAAATATAATAAAATATAATAAAATAAAATAAAAAATAGAAAAATAGTAAAGAGCAAAATATTAGAAAGACGTGGTAAAAGAGAAAAGATGACTAAATATATATATATATATATGTATCTATAAATATATGTACACTAGTGATTAAATAAGAAAATCTTGAAAAGAAATATGACGGGAGGTCAGATGGGATATTGCACAGGAATGAGCAGCAGAAAATTACAGTATTACTCAGACTTTTAATAGTCATATTGTCAGTTTTGGCCGACGGTCATGGGTCACTTCCACTAAAATAGCACGAGACTGGAGTAAAATGTACTTTATTAATGAGAACACATGGTGATACAGCAAAGAATCCAACCCTTCTGAAAAGCAAATGGCTTCCTGTTATACTCTACCTGATTCAGGTGAGCATCTGGAATAGACCAAGTCTGGGGGTCAGCAAACCAAAGGGAAACAAAACCCTCCCCATAAGAAAACCACTACAATATAACCAACACGTTCTCACTCCCAAAGCGTAACATTTTACGCTAGGTGACAAATCGTCACCATATTACGTTTTTGGCTACCCACCACGTTCCTGAATGACGACCTCGGAAAAAAGAGGAAATATGAGAACTGTCTGGACTGAATCTACACATGTTTGCTCTTTTTCTTCAAATCGCTTAGAAACACGCTATTTAACATCATTAAAGTCCTGGTTAAGGTCAGGAATAAGGTTATGGTCAGGGCTAGGGATAAGGTTAGGTTTAGGGCTGGAATACAGGGCTGGAACGTCTATTACCGCGGGAGCGTCATTGAACTGGATTCCAGCCATAGCCCGCAGCGTACCATAAGAACGCCGAAGGTCTCCTTTCACGTTCCTCAGGAACGCCGCGGGACGTGACAAAACGTCGACATGTTACGCCTCGGGAGTGAGAACGGGCTGATATAACACATCATAGACATATGAAGATTTGTAACAAGTCCTATAAATAACTCCATAACATATAAACTTCAGTCTCTTCTATATACATTAAAACAGCGGTCCCCAACCTTTTTTGCGCCACGGACCGGTTTATGCCCGACAATATTTTCACGGACCGGCCTTTAAGGTGTCACAGATAAATACAACAAAATAAAACTAGTACCGGTACCGGAAAAAAAGAAGATTTATTCATAACACACGTGAAAGACCCAGGAAAACAGAGTTAACGATAAAAACGATAACAAAATAACGATAAAAAACGATAAAAACTCTGAAAACCATACATTTCACACCCGAGCCTCATCTCTCGACCAAACGACGGTCCGTGGCCCGGCGGTTGGGGACCGCTGCATTAAAACACCTTAACCACAGTTAGGTTTCAGCCCTCGCTGACTCAGAACAAAGTAAGACAATCAGAGTTCGATTGGTTTTTACTTGTGCAGGGGAAGCCTGGTCGGATTCTCAGAGTTGCAAGCTCTACACCCAAACTCAGACAACTCCAACTCCAGCCTCCACTCGCAGCCTTTTATTGAATGAAAACAGTTACACAACCGCCCATTGTAAACCCCATATGTTGTGTGGTAAAAGCTAAGGCACTGTGTGTGTGTGTGTGTGTGTGTGTGTGTGTGTGTGTGTGTGTGTGAGAGAGAGTGTATGTGTGTCTGTATACGTGACTTCCTGCTTACAAACGTTTTAACCGCATCTCTAGTCATAAAAGGGTCATCTCCCCTCAACCTCGTATATGGCTTAACCTCTCTAACAGTCCACCATTTACATGGTGAGCCCATAAAGGGCAGGAAGTGAACATTCCTTACCAAATAAGGAAACCAGAATCTTATATAGATTGTGCCTGCAGTTGAAAACTATAGCTAGTAACATCCCCAACATCCTACATGTGGGGGAGGAACAGAAAATATCTGAACATACAGTTCAAGACAAGGTCCAAGCACAATAATGACAACTTTTAACAAAATCACTCCAACACACACTCCCCTAGCCTGGCACATTGGTTTTCTCCAGGAGCTCATAAGCAGGTGATTGAGCTGCTTTTACTCTTTACAAAGTGAGTACTGTTAACACTTCTCTTTTTACATATACAACTAATTTAGGTTACAGACAAATGATTAAATGTGAACAGCTCTAACACAGGTTCTTTTCCTGACACAGGTAGGATGGCCAGTCCCCCTGTCTCTTCACCTTTAACGAGTCACTTAAATAACAACCCAAAAAGCCTAATAAAGAATCACAATCAACCAGTGTGTGTTTTTCTTCATTACGGTTTTTAAATACAAATCAGTCAGTCAATTAATAAAAATACAAGTAAGGGTAATGGAACCCCTGGTCTCCATTACACACATAAATACCATAAAGACACTAAGTCGTAGAGCTCTGAACTCCTTGCTTCTATGATATTTACACTTCTTCTTGGCCTTCTCCTTCACTCTGAGTCACTCCAGGATAAACGCATCAGCTCAGACATACAATAATTAAAATATGTGTAGGTGACCGTTTGGCAGAAGACGATGTCGAGGCGGTACTGCAGTGACACGTCCGTGGCTATCGTCGGGGCGGTGTCCTGCATCAGAAGGAAGTCAATAGACTTCTTGGCTTTGTTGCTCATCATGGCGCTGTAGTCTGTGGGCGTGGCCTGCAAAAAGTGTAAATAAACCATCAGAGACCAAACACAAATATGCCTTCCAACCACTAGTTTAGACAACATCTTGCAAAGAGTGTGTATTTCAGAGTGCAGTTGTTTTTAAATTTGACAGAAACAGAAATAAAGACGGAAGAGAAGGACAACAGGGAAAGCAGAAGCACCGACACACTGAAATCTTTTAGGGTCAAGCTCCAGAACTAGCCACAAATCCTGCTGGAAAGAACCTAAAAATACTTAAAAATACTTGCAGAGATCGAATGGAGCCGTTAACTCAAAAGCCTGGTGTCAGGCATGTTCTTTAATAAATAAGAAACGAGCTGATATGTTACAGACCCCAGTCTTTACGTAAAGAAAAAGCTGACATTTAGAGCGGTCTCGCAGCAGATTTTAAAACAGTGACACTGATTTGTGGGGTTTTTGGGCACAAATTTGAACCTTTTTGTTTTATCCATGTCCTTGAACACAGCTCGTGACTTGGGCGCTTTCATATGTACCGATTCATTTAGGTTTGTGCACTGAGGCCAGATTTAGGTATTAAAAACGAGTCAGTCATAACACTTCTTACATTAGTTAAAAAGCTGAGCTTACACTAAACCAACATTTAAATTTCCCCTTGTGGGACTAATAAAGGTATATCATATCATATCATATCATATCATATCATTACTAAAGTATTGCTGCAACATTGTAAAGACAAAGATGACACACAGACCAGACATAAAACACTGAACACTTTTTAAAGACGAGTCATTTAAGAGTATTTTCTCATAGAATAAAGTCGGCTGATATGGTGAAGGAAAAATCTGCTCACGAATCCTCCAACTTCTTAAAAGTAAGGAGTGACCTGAGCTGGAAATCAACATGAGAGGGATGACTCAAGAAGAAGAAGAAGCAACAAGAAAAGAAAAACAGAGTTCAGAGTGTAGTTAATGTTATGATATTTTGATACCACGGTAAGCATTTACAGGATATTGTTTTATACAGGAAAACTGTTACTCAATATGGCCCATCTACTAGTTGTTTTTCTCTTTCTCTGTGACCCAAGAATTAATGTGTAGGACTCACAAGCTGGTACCCCAAGGTCGAAAACACCACAGAGACGAGACCACTTCCTTACTCCCATCCTCCCTTCCTTATCTCTTAGAAAAAGGCTCGTTAAAGGCCAGGTGGTTTGTTTCAGAATTCACTAATGAAAGAACTCTGTATTCTGTGTATTTTGCTGGGATGATCATAAATTATAGCTGAACTGATAAACTACACAAGGGATACTTTGCTCAGAAGGCAGGAAGACGTTTCCTTATTTAGTCTGTACCGGTTTGAACTGGGAAAGCTGACACACGAACCTTTTTTTCCTCTATATAAACTGCTGTGTATCAAATAAACCTTTGAGTCGATTGGGAAGGCAACCTAAAGCAGTCTCTGTTTTCTTGTTCTCCCAAGCTGCTCCCGAGCTCGTACTAACACGCTGAATGGCATACCTGAGTGTTACTTTAAATAATTAGGAATCTTAGAAGGAAAGGACAAAACTCTGCTTATCGCTCACGCCACGGAGGAAACCCGGGACGGCAATTTCCTTCAATTTTGGTGTCAGAAGTGGGATTACTGACAGAAGGTAAATATGCGTCTTTCATATTTATATAAAGACCTATTATACCTCTCTCAGTGATCGATCCATAAAGAAACGGGATATGCTGACGAAGTTTCACTTAGTGATCCAGAGAGATACACTGACGACTTCCTCAGTCCCCGAATAAAGTAAATTAACCCTTGTGTGGTGTTGGTGGACACAGGAAGTTGCCTGTTGTCTTGAAACGTACGTTAAAAAGTGAGAAGTTGCTCACTCAGAAAAAGTGACATAGGAAGTTGCCTGTTGTCTTAAATACTTCTCGTTAAGTGAGAAGTTGCTCACCAAAGAGTGACACAGGAAGTTGCCTGTTGTCTTGAAACGTACGTTAAAAAGTGAGAAGTTGCTCACTCACAGAAAGCTAGTAAATAATTAAATTTAATTTTGTTAAAAAAAAACAAAAAAAAAAAAAACGAAAGAAAACTGAAAACGGGTCTCACAGACCCGATTACCATACAAGGGTTAAAAGCAGTAAATTAAAAGCAGAAAGACACAGGAAGTTGCCTGTTGTTTTACGAGAAGTTGCTCGTTAAGCGAGAAGTTGCTCGCTAAGTGAGAGTTGCTCACACAAACAAAAAATTGCTAGCAATAAATTTAAAGTGACCTCAGCTGTGCCGCAGCGAAAATACTAACCTAAATCCTCCTAGCGTGTAAACCCCTCTGGAAATCACTGAACATGAGTCAGAATTATTCAAAGACCACAGACAGGTCCGATAAAAAATCTAAAGTACCTGTAAAACCAAAAATTAATAAAATACAAAATAAAGTCTCAAATAACGGCTCAGTACAACTCCCATTTCCGGTTACGTGTAACCTACGTCCGCGAATCGGTGAAGACGTCCATGATCACGTATCCAGAACATGCGGGAGTGCTTATGTGACTGACTTTGTTTACAACTTAAGAAGTTCAATGCATTCTAATTTATTTCTGGAGCCTTATCCCGAACGATTATCGCCAGAAACCAGGTCAGTAGAAATGTTGAATATCATTTGTGATAAGAAAAGTAGTCTGCTTAAAAAGTCCTGTAGAAAATATGATAGAATGCCGCGACGTGATGCATCAAATGTTACCGCTATGGAAAAAAGGACCGGAACCAGGCGTAGATACTTTAACATTAAATAAAACTAGTGCAGGCTCTAGCAAAGAACATAAACCTACCGCAGGAAAAACTAGTCTTGCATGTTCAGCCATTCAGCCCACAGCCCCACCGCCTTACGAAGATGAGACTGAATTAATAGTTGCTGCCGCAGCCGCATGCAAACAACGTCAGCGCTTTGATCCAACCAGCTTAAAAGACAGTGACAAAAAACCTGAATCACATGCAACGGGTCTCAGCCATCTCTTTAAACAGGATCAGGAAAAACAATATATACGCCGCAAGGAAGAATTAGCAGAACATAAAAAAAAAGAGAAAAACTTTTGAAAGAAGAATGTGAGGAACTTATGAAAAACAATTTAGACGACTATGAAGAAAAACTTTTGCATCAGGCAGTGTCCACAATAGACACCCACATGAAACGCCACGATATCGTAGCTAGAGGTTTAGAGGTAGCTAAAGAAATACCTGTTACCCGAACTTTAATAAAGACTTATCTAAAAGGAAAAAAGGAAAAACAAAGCCGGAATGACAAAGGTCCTCACGCCAACACTCGCGGTAGTAAACAAACAGACCCAAAGCATGATAAAGCATCCACAACTGCAGAGTTTTTGTGGGTAAATAATGACAAAATCACCAATTTCTTTAAGAATCTAAAGAAATTCCTGCTAACAATGTCCAGAGACAAAATTGACTTAAATGCAGTAACTATGTGTAAACAGAAGCCTGATGAATCTATCCTAGTATTCATAAAACGCTTTATGCACTGTTGGACAAGCTAGAGGTGCAAATTTAGCTCAGTTTTCCAGCAGCCGCAGACACCCAAAGCAAAAATGAATTTGTGTATTTAATTTAACACAAAGTGTGAAATGTTTGCTGACACTGATAACAGCTTATGTTTTCTCTGCCCTATGTACCGACATGATGGAGAAGGAACATCCTCTGTGTCAGCTGGACCCTCAGCAGAGAATGAACTCAACATCCTTTTTGTCCGGTACTCTATGTCACACACTGTGCCAAAAAAACGTGTACAGACGCCACTACCAGGTAATCCCATGACTGGGAGCCACACTTTTGTTTCTCTCACACTTTTCAACAACATGATAACTGCTCACACAAGTGAAGGTCAAACAGTGATTTTGTTACATAACTCAGACATAGGTTACGAAATATGTCGTCACATAGATCTAACCTAACCTATCCACTGTACTATTTCTGCAGTTACATTGCCAGCTGAATACCAGAATATGACATTGTGGTCTAAAAGTGAGAATGATATAGGATTTATTGACTGTACACTTTATCACGTACACCTATTAAAACACAACAAGCCAGTATATGTCAAGCAACATCCCATTTCTGCCGAAAAAGCCGCAGCCCTAGATGTCATGACAGGAGATTTATTGACTACAGGAGCAATAAAGCCCACACTCCTGTCAATCCTGTGCCAAAGCCTAACAAACCTGGCGTATGGCGTTTCATACAAGACTTAAGGCAAATTAATGCAGTCAACATTCCTCTGCCACCTCTCGTTTCAGATGTTCACAGCATATTGACATGCTTTGCATACACATTTTACCGTGGTGGATTTATGCTCCGCTCCTTTTTCTCAGTAAGACACACAGCCGTTATTTGTATTCACACATAGAAATAAGCAGTACACTTGGACTCGTTTGCCCCAAGGCATGATAGACAGCTCTGCTGCTTTCTCAATGGTGCTTCACTCCTCCAGGGCTGCACCCTGATCCACATGTGGATGACCTCCTCCTCTGTGCTCCGAGTGAAAAACTATGTCAAACTGCTACACACATGCTTCTCCAGCACCTCCAAAAGACTGGCCACAAAGCATCAGCAAAGAAAATGCAGTACTGTCAGACTTCTGTTCAATATTTGGGATTCACACTGTCTCACGGAAAACGTTCCATGACTGCAGACAGGGTCAAAGCTGTGACCTCTGTCCCTCGTCCCACTACACAGAAGGAAATGTTGTCCTTCCTGGGCATGGTGAACTATTGCAGACAGTGGATACCAGACTGTTCTTTTCATGACCACATTCTGCGTGACTGTTGTAAAAAAGACAAGCCTCCTCGAATACTGTGGTCCACAGAAATGACTGCCTCTTTCAATGCATTACAGGGAGTGCTGACCTCCGCCACTCAAAGGTGCTGCCTGAATTGTTCAGGGACTGCCGGCCTGCCTGAGGGCAGTAGCAGCTTGCTCTATCATGATAAGGGACTGCGAGAAGCTCACACTCTCACATGACACTATTCTACACACCAATCACCAGGTCACGACCATTGTAGCAAACATAACTAAACAACATATGCAAATCTCACTATAAAAGCGAGCAGCACACCTGATTCGCCAGCACATTTATTGATCCTATGCTGTGTTCTTCTGACCGACAGGATGGCTCAGACAGGCTTGACGATCATGACTGCATGACACGTATACAGGAATCGACAGCACCACGTCCAGATTTAGAGCAGACACCTATCCCAGACTCAGCCACGGTTTATGTGGACGGGTCCTGTTCAAGGCCGAATGACAACTCATTTCTTTGTGGCTATTCAGTGGTAACAGTGCCTGACATCATACTAGAGGCTCACTCATTACCATTTCACTCAGCACAAAAAGCAGAGCTCATGGCTTTAATACGCGCCTGTGAGCTACATTTGGATAAGCATGTGACAATTTACGTAGACAACCGCTATGCATTTGGCGTTGTGCATGACTTTGGCACATTGTGGAGACAGAGAGGATTTAGATCTGCTGATGGAAAATAAATTGCTAAATTCTGATTTTGTTCAAAGACTTTTTCAGGCTATACAGCTGCCATCGGCCGTTGCAGTTGTAAAAACGAAAGGACACAGTACAGCTGACACAGACGAAGCAACAGGTAATGCCTTAGCAGACGTGACAGCCAAGGCTGCAGCTGCATCACAGCTCCCACCTCCGCAGGAAGTATTATCTGTGCCCCTACAGCTGCCACTTGTTACACTCCCAGACTATTTAGACACAAATGTTGATTTAAAATTCATACAAGAGCAAGCCTGTGCATGTGATTACACCTATTGGGAGAATAATGACTGTACCTTAGATGACAGAGATGGCCTATACAAAATCTTAAGGGTTTGATTGCCCTCCCATATTCCCTGATGCCAGTCCTTGCCCGACATTTTCACTGTGTGAGTCATGTCGGACAAAGAGGGGTAATAGGGGCAATAAAATCAAGATTTGTAATTGAGAAAACATCACATGCAGTAAAAAGCATATTAGCAACCTGTTTAACATGTGCACGAACTAATGTAGGTAGCTCAAAAGCAAAACATCAGCATTTACCACAACCAGATTTTCCATTTCATACATTACAAATTGATTTTACACACATGCCAGCGCAAGGAAGCATCAAGTACTTACTGGTAATAGTGGATCAATTTAGTAAATGAGTAGAAGCTTATCCAACCTCAAAAGAAACTGCAGAAGTAGTCTGTCAAAAGTTGAGCAATGAAATAATACCCAGATTCGGAATACCTCACCAGATTAACAGTGATAGAGGATCTTCATTCACATTAGAAGTAATTCAAAAGTGTACTAAAACTTTAATGACCTGGGTCAAATTACTTACTCAAGTCCTGTGTGAGATTAGAATGACTCAATCTACAGTAACCAAATTATTTCCATTTGAAATAAGACTATTTCCAACACCATGGTCAGCTTCCAGAGGGGCACCGCTAGTAGAAGGTGATGTATATTGCATTGTCCACTGATGTTCACAACCTGGTAGAAAAACTGAATAATAACTATCAGAAAGTTTGTCTCTCTCAGCTTTTCCCCTCCACAGTTCCACCAGTGGAGACAAGGAGATGCATGTTGGAGAAGCCACTAAAACCAAGGACTCTCTGGGAGGCCGCGCGTGTTCCAGCCCCAGACTGTACTGGCAGTGACGAAGAACCAGCATCCTTACGGACGGACAACCTCAGTGGATTCATGCCAGCAGGGTTAAGACCAGCCCAATCGGACCATCTCAGGCGTCGGATCAAGCAGACGACATCTCCGGCGAGCCAGCGCCAGGATCCAATGTACATACACACACAATCACTGATTAACACACAATGCCTGAAAGAACAACAACAAGGTACTCAAACATCCAGCAGGAACAGAAAGCCAAAAGTACCACATGATGTCTAACCTGATAAAGCTAGACTCATTCCATCCTGATAATGGAGAAAATGAAATGCCCATTGTCATCATACGACGCTTATTCTATGTCTCTCGAACCTGGGACCAGGCCAGGAGACGACTGAAGAACTGTTTTTCTTATATATTTAGGTTATTTATCACATCTATCGCAGTAACCTTAGGATTTCTCTTTGCTATTTTGTATTGTAAACTGCAACCATGTTCACATTTCTGCAGGTCATATTTTGCTGACTATACCTCATGCTCTATTTTGCAAGACACCTACTTAATGCACTCATTACGTTCCCTAAAATCAGTAAATAGCAACATAGACGCCACTAATAAACCATCTTATGCGCCCTCTAGAACAGGAGTCAACTCCTGGTATGAAAATGCCAGAACAGCCGCTCGTGACTTAGGAAACAGTAACTGTTATGTCTGTTCAAAGGCTAATCCAGAACAGGTAATAGTAGGATACCCCATATCCGGTTTCCCCCTCACTGAGGGACTAGAGAAAATCGGCGGAGATAATGCTCTCTTTAAAGACACTTTACAGTTGACTCTGAGCCCTCTCGACTGCCTACTTAGACACACACACACACCAACTAACCCTGAGACTCCATTAGGCGAATTATTGAAGTTATCTAATGACACCGCAGGGACCTGCGCCCCAATGAAACGCCCTAAGAATAGGTTAAAACCCTCACTGCCCTTAGGACAGATCCCTCTCCATTTTAATACTAGTATGATATGTCTGCGCAGACTAAAGTTAACTGGCCCAGACACACACATAGATTATACAAAGGATAACTATACATTCTTCTCTGACTCCCCAGGTGCACGCTGTAATGAGACATGGCTAGCTGTCTCTATGGCTGAAGTTGTATCATATCTGGAGGAACACACACACAGTTCAAGTTCGAGCAGAGACTCGATCATTGTTCCCCCAGACGGTGTCTTAAATGATACTGACTGGGGGGAGTTAGTTAAATCACACATGGTCACGCGCCTGACCAGACCAATCCCACATGCTTATTGGTTGTGCAATAATACTCTTAGATTAGCTTTACCTGTTAATTGGACCGGTACCTGTGGTCTAGTAACCGTTGATGTATGCTGTACTTTCATTCCCAATAATACCGCCCCTAACGGTTCATTCACACAAGCTATGAATAAACTTGAAGCATTGAAGATAGAACTAATTGCCAATACAGGTCACGGTCAGTGGCTACATAAGTGGCTACAGGACACGTTTGGAAGATGGAAGGAACTAATTGTAGCCTTTGTAACCGTTGCAGCATGTTTTTGATGATTATTGTCTGTTGTGTGGTACCCTGTGTACGTTCAATGATGACCCGTATAGCTACTAGTACAGCTACTTCAATGTATTTGCAATTGGCACAAATTGACCCAGATTATGTGTCAGATGTCATCGATGATGATCCTGATGTATGTATTGAGCATTAGATTGTGAATTACTCGATTGTTCAAGAAGAGGATGACGTTTTCTTCTCTTTCTTTTCTTCTTTTTAAAATTTTGATATTAAGCTCACTCGAAGGACTAGTTACATTTATGATTTGTTTCACATTTATGATTTATCTTTATATTATGTTATTACATTCTGTCTTTATACTATGTTATCATTTCATGATAAAAGGGGAGAACTGTTATGATATTTTGATACCACGGTAAGCATTTACAGGATATTGTTTTATACAGGAAAACTGTTACTCAATATGGCCCATCTACTAGTTGTTTTTCTCTTTCTCTGTGACCCAAGAATTAATGTGTAGGACTCACAAGCTGGTACCCCAAGGTCGAAAACACCACAGAGACGAGACCACTTCCTTACTCCCATCCTCCCTTCCTTATCTCTTAGAAAAAGGCTCGTTAAAGGCCAGGTGGTTTGTTTCAGAATTCACTAATGAAAGAACTCTGTATTCTGTGTATTTTGCTGGGATGATCATAAATTATAGCTGAACTGATAAACTACACAAGGGATACTTTGCTCAGAAGGCAGGAAGACGTTTCCTTATTTAGTCTGTACCGGTTTGAACTGGGAAAGCTGACACACGAACCTTTTTTTCCTCTATATAAACTGCTGTGTATCAAATAAACCTTTGAGTCGATTGGGAAGGCAACCTAAAGCAGTCTCTGTTTTCTTGTTCTCCCAAGCTGCTCCCGAGCTCGTACTAACACGCTGAATGGCATACCTGAGTGTTACTTTAAATAATTAGGAATCTTAGAAGGAAAGGACAAAACTCTGCTTATCGCTCACGCCACGGAGGAAACCCGGGACGGCAATTTCCTTCAGTTAAGATATCAAGCTGTATCCACAATGTGTGCCAAGAAACTAAGCTTGTCTGTTGTCATGCTAAAGAAATAAAAAATCTGGAATCAGAAAACAGCCAATAACTGCTGATCAACTCACCCACTCCTCTTCGTGCCAGTCCACGTGCAGTGACGACTGGCTGTTGTGACCGCTGTACTTTGCTCTCAGCGTATCCTGGTCATTGCGGAGCACTACTTGTTCAGACTCAGCGGAAGGAGAAGCTTTGGTTGCGATGTACTCGTACTGCGTTCAGGGCCTAAATAGCTGAAGCTAGCAGCTTGCAGCCGCACACTGCCACCAGCTGACGGGTCTGAAAGGAAGAGGGTATGAATGAAATATGAAGCGTCCCCACGTAACGTCAAACACTTTTAGTACCTTGTCAACCAGACTGGCGAGCGTCCACTCCAGTCCGCTGGCCGATTGGTCTTTGGCAGCTTGAGACAGCCTCTCTGCGTAATAGCTGACCTGAGTCTTCAGCGTGTTGACGTAGGCGATGATCTCTTTGGCTCGGACAGTGTCCTGGGGTATGTGGATGATGACTGAGCTGGAGAGGGCACTACTGCAGGGAACAAAGACACACCGACACATCTGTATCCGAGCTGGGACTGAGGACACTCACCAGCCACTTTATTAGGTACATGTGTTCAAAAGCTTGTGGCAGCAATTTAGTGCATTTAGTCAAATAAAGACAATAGAGTGGCCTGCAGGTGTATATTTTTGTAATGTTTCTGTCTTATGCCTGAAATATGCTTCAGCAGGAAATATACGCTGTAACTGGAAACAACAGCATGATGGACCGGTTTAGTGTTAAGAGGTGTTACATCTGAAGTTAGAACGTAAATTTCCTGCAGAAATCTAAATCAAGCTTCAGAGGTACTGTTCCAAAAATATAGGGAGGGACGTTACCCACCAGATGTAAAAACAAACACTGTCTGCATGCACATGCCTGCTCTCAATGAGCCTAATCGTGGCTGCAAGTCACCGGGCCGTTTAACCTGCAGTTAATTGCAAAGGTAAGAAGTACATGGAAATACTGTTAAATGCTGTTGCTGAGGACGTGAATTTAAATTGTTACTCAATGCTGATACTTTATGTAGCTTTCTTACAGTATTTTCCAGATTCCGGTAATAAACAGAGTCAGATTTAGGGAGACTAGTCTTCTTCTTCTGGCATTTAAGGCTGAACGGGGAGTTGTGGTATAAAAACGTATAGTTTTGTAAAGTTGGCACAGTTGCTCAAATTAGCCAAGCATGATCGACCTTTTTAATCCCCAACCTGCTGGCAGAAATGTCCACCTATTAAAAAACACATATCTCTCTTCAGAACTATGACGCCTAAATAAAAAAACCTTAGTTTATATGGTGAAAAATTATTTGAGAGAATCTTGAAGAGCTGCTGCTCCTCCACATCGAAAGGAGCCAGATGAGGTGGTTCGGGCAACTGACAAGGATGCCCCCTGGATACCTCCTGGGCGAGGTTTTCCGGGCAGACCCAGGACACGCTGGAGAGATTATATCTCTCGGCTGGCCTGGGAACGCCTTGGTGTTCCCCCGGATAAGCTGGAGGAGGTAGCTGGGGAGAGAGAGGTCTGGGCTTCTCTGCTTGGGCTGCTGCCCACGCGACCCGGCTTCGGATAAAGTGGAAGAAAATGGATGGATGAATGAATCTTGAAAATGAACAAGTCTTCCAGTACAGAGTAAAATGTGAGAGTGAAAATATTGCGTGTACTTAAAACCCCTGGAGGGTCTTGGGTCGATTTGTGGCTATTTTCAAATTTTGATTACATGCCATTTGCACAGTGTTGAATGGACTATAGCCAAATTCTCCAAAAAAAAAGTTTGATATGATTTTATTTCAAAATTCAAGTCTGACTTCCTTCAATTAGCTTCAGTGGCTAAGCTACAGACAAACTTACACTATTGTGCTTAGTGGTCGATTTGTGCCCCATTGAAACCCATTATAAACGCTATTTTTCACTGCAAATTAATTACGGTCAAAGGGATCGTTGATGTTTAGCGTTCATTTTCATTTTGCAGGACGGGCCTTAGAGTTGTAATTTTTTTATTTGTCCACCGGGTGGCGCCCTTGCTCCACATTTGACCCCGGGCTGGAAAACAGCGGGCTGCTTAGATAGACCTGCGGGAAATGAAGCCTCATTTCCGGCGTGCAGCAGCGGCTTCGCCCGCTGATCGGGCGGGACAATTTTTTGGTCCCTAGGACCGTGAGAGGGTGCTTTTTTTTTTTTTTTAGTCAACAGGAAATGACGTATTTGTTGTCACGTGGTATCGGGCGTGTGTGCTGGAAAAACGGGTCCCCGGTGATCGTGCCCCGGTAACAATGGCGTGTCCAGCGGGGTGGCCTGGGGGGGCACAGGCCACCCCCCAAACCAGACTGGCCACCCCAAAGGCAAAACAATAAAATTCAATCAAATATCCGATTATGTTTTCACGGTGACGCTCAGATATCCGAGTGTAAGTGAATGCAGCATCGCTTCTGCGCTATGCGCATCACGTTAGCAAAGGTAGGAGAGCCAAGCGCGAAAGATGGCACTGCAGGAAACAATTTTTCGGTGAAAGAAAATGAGGACAGAATAAATGTCCCGGTAAGTAATATCAAGTTTGTTGAGTTTAGTAAACTTCGGTGAAATTAGAATACCAAGGAAAAAAATAACACTTAAAGAATTATTGCAGCTGTGGACTATTTCAGACAGTATGCTACTGAGGGCAGCTAACATAAGAGTTATGCGTTATAAGATATAATCTAAGTCGTAACATTGCTGTATGGAGCTGCAGATTTGGTTGCAGGTTAACATAGCTGGACTGGCCATCGGGCATACCGGGCATATCCCCAGTGACTTATTTTTTATTTTTTTTGTAATGGCATGAACAATGAGAGGTGGTGGATTGGCCAGATGCAGGTCGATGTGTAGAAATAACTCCGTTGTTTGGTGGTGGCTATGACGGGGCTTCCACAGAGGCAACAGGTGGATGAGGGAAGGGGAGGCAGGAGGAGAGACCCGAAGCAGCCACCAGTCCGAGTGTCAGGTGAACTGAACTTCAGGTAAGAAGTTATGACCTGCAGTCTATCTGGGTCAGATATAAACCAAGTTTAGGTGGAGTTTATTTTGATGTTGCTGACTTTTTACTGTCAGTTGCAATAACTCATACTGCGTTCTAGCCAGTTTGACGGAGTTTTTATACAGCTGGGTGGGTGCTATGATGTTACTGATAGTGAACTTTATTTTATTCATAAGGTTAGTAGAGTTGCCAACGGCTCCTTAAAAAAATGGAATGGTCCCTCATTCAGAGAAAATATTACACGTTTCGTATTGAGCTGAGAAGAGACGCAGTTTGTCCCGAACTTTAGCTAGAATGGAAAAAAGACACAAAGCTGGATTTATTCTGTCTTTATGCTGCACAGCTGCCTCTTCTCTCATTCTCTCCCCCTCCCTCTCCTGTTGCTACTTCAATCATGAAACTGATCAATGATCAGCTGATCGGCTTTTCTCTCTTGTTTATCGCCCACTTTGCGCCAGAAAGAGGAAACCAGCAGATGTTGCGCTAAACAACAGCAGCACGTTTAAGCTTGATCAGCTGTTGTTAGAATGTATTTAATATTAATTTCTAGTATCAGCTGATGTTTGCTGGAGCCACAGCTGTAAAGCTGCTGGTCATGATGTCTGTTTAGATATGTGGTGAGAGGGAAACATGAAGATGAAACCAGGAGATGTCCTTACTGAACCATCAGAGCTGAACAGGTGATGGAGAAACAGGTTTACCTTTTAGGTGACATGAATGAGTTGAAGGGAAGTTATGAACTGTTTCTGAGAGACAAATAACACCAGGATCCTTTTTTATGTAGCAGACAGCTGGTAACTGTGCAGGGGCGGGTCTAGCAAAGTTTTGCCAGGGGGCCAGGTAGGGCATTAACAGGGAAAGGTGGGCACAAAGAAATACTTTTCTTTCTTATTCTCATTTAAAATACCTAGTTTTTATTAAATAATTATCTAAATCTTACAACCAAAGTTTTTATCTGACGTAAAATGTATAGAAATCATACATATACCAACAAGACTGTACATCACTGTCACAACAGGGTTTGTTTTCAGTCAAAGTCTTTATGGCTTTACTACCTGGTGGGTCGGTCTGTAGTAAAAATGCCCAATTTTTTTGTCCCAGTCCAGCCCTGCAGGTTAATACTGGCAGTGTCACCATGCCAGCTGACTGTATTTTATCATCAGCCAGTGTTGTTCTTTATCAATATTACCAAAGTTTACCATAAGGCAGCATAGAAAGTATTTACTTGCTTTCAGGTTTCATTCAAATGTTAGTCTTTTCAGTTGTTTCTCCACTTTTTTCCTGTTTCAAAATCAAACACCAGTTTGTGAGAAGATTATCTTCTTTTTTTAACAGGCAGATAAAGTTTTGCATTGGCATTGGCTAATTTGTCAATTGTTTGTTACAAATGTTCGTATTTTAATTTTCAAAAATGTTTTTGCCCAAAACATATGTGCACTACATGTCAGTAAAAATACTATGCAAATATTGCTGTCCTTGACTGCTGAGTAAACACTGACAAAGCACTGATTGTATCTCTTGTACTTTATCAACGCAGTATCTAAAAACTTTGCACCGTAGTGGTTAAAATCTCATTCTAATAAGAGTTAAAAGTGCATTTGGTTATTAGGTTTATAGGATTATTGAATTATGGTTAAGGGTTGGTAGAATTTTTTTTTAAAACATTATCTGCCAATTAAATCTGCCACCCTTCTCCAAATCTGTGCCCCTACCTGGCCCCCCCAACAAAAATTTTCTAGACACGCCACTGTACACAGATGGTCTGAATTTGTGAAGCGAGTGGTATCGCATTTATCGAAGTCGGCTCCTCGTTGTTTTTTCTAAGCCACGATTAGGCTCATTGAGAGCAGGCATGTGCATGCAGACAGTGTTTGTTTTTACATCTGGTGGGTAACGTCCCTCCCTATATTTTTGGAACAGTACCTCTGAAGCTTGATTTAGATTTCTGCAGGAAATTTACGTTCTAACTTCAGATGTAACACCTCTTAACACTAAACCGGTCCATCATGCTGTTGTTTCCAGTTACAGCGTATATTTCCTGCTGAAGCATATTTCAGGCATAAGACAGAAACATTACAAAAATATACACCTGCAGGCCACTCTATTGTCTTTATTTGACTAAATGCACTAAATTGCTGCCACAAGCTTTTGAACATATGTACCTAATAAAGTGGCTGGTGAGTGTCCTCAGTCCCAGCTCGGATACAGATGTGTCGGTGTGTCTTTGTTCCCTGCAGTAGTGCCCTCTCCAGCTCAGTCATCATCCACATACCCCAGGACACTGTCCGAGCCAAAGAGATCATCGCCTACGTCAACACGCTGAAGACTCAGGTCAGCTATTACGCAGAGAGGCTGTCTCAAGCTGCCAAAGACCAATCGGCCAGCGGACTGGAGTGGACGCTCGCCAGTCTGGTTGACAAGGTACTAAAAGTGTTTGACGTTACGTGGGGACGCTTCATATTTCATTCATACCCTCTTCCTTTCAGACCCGTCAGCTGGTGGCAGTGTGCGGCTGCAAGCTGCTAGCTTCAGCTATTTAGGCCCTGAACGCAGTACGAGTACATCGCAACCAAAGCTTCTCCTTCCGCTGAGTCTGAACAAGTAGTGCTCCGCAATGACCAGGATACGCTGAGAGCAAAGTACAGCGGTCACAACAGCCAGTCGTCACTGCACGTGGACTGGCACGAAGAGGAGTGGGTGAGTTGATCAGCAGTTATTGGCTGTTTTCTGATTCCAGATTTTTTATTTCTTTAGCATGACAACAGACAAGCTTAGTTTCTTGGCACACATTGTGGATACAGCTTGATATCTTAACTACACTCTGAACTCTGTTTTTCTTTTCTTGTTGCTTCTTCTTCTTCTTGAGTCATCCCTCTCATGTTGATTTCCAGCTCAGGTCACTCCTTACTTTTAAGAAGTTGGAGGATTCGTGAGCAGATTTTTCCTTCACCATATCAGCCGACTTTATTCTATGAGAAAATACTCTTAAATGACTCGTCTTTAAAAAGTGTTCAGTGTTTTATGTCTGGTCTGTGTGTCATCTTTGTCTTTACAATGTTGCAGCAATACTTTAGTAATGATATGATATGATATGATATGATATACCTTTATTAGTCCCACAAGGGGAAATTTAAATGTTGGTTTAGTGTAAGCTCAGCTTTTTAACTAATGTAAGAAGTGTTATGACTGACTCGTTTTTAATACCTAAATCTGGCCTCAGTGCACAAACCTAAATGAATCGGTACATATGAAAGCGCCCAAGTCACGAGCTGTGTTCAAGGACATGGATAAAACAAAAAGGTTCAAATTTGTGCCCAAAAACCCCACAAATCAGTGTCACTGTTTTAAAATCTGCTGCGAGACCGCTCTAAATGTCAGCTTTTTCTTTACGTAAAGACTGGGGTCTGTAACATATCAGCTCGTTTCTTATTTATTAAAGAACATGCCTGACACCAGGCTTTTGAGTTAACGGCTCCATTCGATCTCTGCAAGTATTTTTAAGTATTTTTAGGTTCTTTCCAGCAGGATTTGTGGCTAGTTCTGGAGCTTGACCCTAAAAGATTTCAGTGTGTCGGTGCTTCTGCTTTCCCTGTTGTCCTTCTCTTCCGTCTTTATTTCTGTTTCTGTCAAATTTAAAAACAACTGCACTCTGAAATACACACTCTTTGCAAGATGTTGTCTAAACTAGTGGTTGGAAGGCATATTTGTGTTTGGTCTCTGATGGTTTATTTACACTTTTTGCAGGCCACGCCCACAGACTACAGCGCCATGATGAGCAACAAAGCCAAGAAGTCTATTGACTTCCTTCTGATGCAGGACACCGCCCCGACGATAGCCACGGACGTGTCACTGCAGTACCGCCTCGACATCGTCTTCTGCCAAACGGTCACCTACACATATTTTAATTATTGTATGTCTGAGCTGATGCGTTTATCCTGGAGTGACTCAGAGTGAAGGAGAAGGCCAAGAAGAAGTGTAAATATCATAGAAGCAAGGAGTTCAGAGCTCTACGACTTAGTGTCTTTATGGTATTTATGTGTGTAATGGAGACCAGGGGTTCCATTACCCTTACTTGTATTTTTATTAATTGACTGACTGATTTGTATTTAAAAACCGTAATGAAGAAAAACACACACTGGTTGATTGTGATTCTTTATTAGGCTTTTTGGGTTGTTATTTAAGTGACTCGTTAAAGGTGAAGAGACAGGGGGACTGGCCATCCTACCTGTGTCAGGAAAAGAACCTGTGTTAGAGCTGTTCACATTTAATCATTTGTCTGTAACCTAAATTAGTTGTATATGTAAAAAGAGAAGTGTTAACAGTACTCACTTTGTAAAGAGTAAAAGCAGCTCAATCACCTGCTTATGAGCTCCTGGAGAAAACCAATGTGCCAGGCTAGGGGAGTGTGTGTTGGAGTGATTTTGTTAAAAGTTGTCATTATTGTGCTTGGACCTTGTCTTGAACTGTATGTTCAGATATTTTCTGTTCCTCCCCCACATGTAGGATGTTGGGGATGTTACTAGCTATAGTTTTCAACTGCAGGCACAATCTATATAAGATTCTGGTTTCCTTATTTGGTAAGGAATGTTCACTTCCTGCCCTTTATGGGCTCACCATGTAAATGGTGGACTGTTAGAGAGGTTAAGCCATATACGAGGTTGAGGGGAGATGACCCTTTTATGACTAGAGATGCGGTTAAAACGTTTGTAAGCAGGAAGTCACGTATACAGACACACATACACTCTCTCTCACACACACACACACACACACACACACACACACACACACACACACACACACACACACACACACACAGTGCCTTAGCTTTTACCACACAACATATGGGGTTTACAATGGGCGGTTGTGTAACTGTTTTCATTCAATAAAAGGCTGCGAGTGGAGGCTGGAGTTGGAGTTGTCTGAGTTTGGGTGTAGAGCTTGCAACTCTGAGAATCCGACCAGGCTTCCCCTGCACAAGTAAAAACCAATCGAACTCTGATTGTCTTACTTTGTTCTGAGTCAGCGAGGGCTGAAACCTAACTGTGGTTAAGGTGTTTTAATGCAGCGGTCCCCAACCGCCGGGCCACGGACCGTCGTTTGGTCGAGAGATGAGGCTCGGGTGTGAAATGTATGGTTTTCAGAGTTTTTATCGTTTTTTATCGTTATTTTGTTATCGTTTTTATCGTTAACTCTGTTTTCCTGGGTCTTTCACGTGTGTTATGAATAAATCTTCTTTTTTTCCGGTACCGGTACTAGTTTTATTTTGTTGTATTTATCTGTGACACCTTAAAGGCCGGTCCGTGAAAATATTGTCGGGCATAAACCGGTCCGTGGCGCAAAAAAGGTTGGGGACCGCTGTTTTAATGTATATAGAAGAGACTGAAGTTTATATGTTATGGAGTTATTTATAGGACTTGTTACAAATCTTCATATGTCTATGATGTGTTATATCAGCCCGTTCTCACTCCCGAGGCGTAACATGTCGACGTTTTGTCACGTCCCGCGGCGTTCCTGAGGAACGTGAAAGGAGACCTTCGGCGTTCTTATGGTACGCTGCGGGCTATGGCTGGAATCCAGTTCAATGACGCTCCCGCGGTAATAGACGTTCCAGCCCTGTATTCCAGCCCTAAACCTAACCTTATCCCTAGCCCTGACCATAACCTTATTCCTGACCTTAACCAGGACTTTAATGATGTTAAATAGCGTGTTTCTAAGCGATTTGAAGAAAAAGAGCAAACATGTGTAGATTCAGTCCAGACAGTTCTCATATTTCCTCTTTTTTCCGAGGTCGTCATTCAGGAACGTGGTGGGTAGCCAAAAACGTAATATGGTGACGATTTGTCACCTAGCGTAAAATGTTACGCTTTGGGAGTGAGAACGTGTTGGTTATATTGTAGTGGTTTTCTTATGGGGAGGGTTTTGTTTCCCTTTGGTTTGCTGACCCCCAGACTTGGTCTATTCCAGATGCTCACCTGAATCAGGTAGAGTATAACAGGAAGCCATTTGCTTTTCAGAAGGGTTGGATTCTTTGCTGTATCACCATGTGTTCTCATTAATAAAGTACATTTTACTCCAGTCTCGTGCTATTTTAGTGGAAGTGACCCATGACCGTCGGCCAAAACTGACAATATGACTATTAAAAGTCTGAGTAATACTGTAATTTTCTGCTGCTCATTCCTGTGCAATATCCCATCTGACCTCCCGTCATATTTCTTTTCAAGATTTTCTTATTTAATCACTAGTGTACATATATTTATAGATACATATATATATATATATTTAGTCATCTTTTCTCTTTTACCACGTCTTTCTAATATTTTGCTCTTTACTATTTTTCTATTTTTTATTTTATTTTATTATATTTTATTATATTTTCTTCTACTGTACCATGCTGCTGAGTGACTGCTGCTCGTCAAACACATTTCATTGCAATGTTGACCCTGTGCTAACTTGCATATGACAAATAAAACTGAAAACAGTAAAGGCAAAGGGAACACATCAAGTAAGGATTTCACACTCCCACTCACAACGGCACTTTCAAAGCATAAAGCCAAATATTTCAAAATTTCATTTTGAGGCATTTTAAAAATGAATGTGTTTGAGTTTCATTGCTCCAAAGTAATGTTTTCATATAAGCAAGATAACAACCAGTTTGCAACCATGTAAGTACAGTCCTCTATTGTGAACAGACGTGTTGGCAATCTGTCTGCGTTTATAAATTAGACAACAGTTATTTGCAGATCTTCATCAATCTGCCTGAGAGTGATTGCAGTCGGTCTGAGTTGGACTGCAACTGTTTTGAGTCAGGTTGCCTCCAAGGAGGCAGTTTATTATTTTCCTTTCCTAGTTGGACAGATGGCTGTTGTTTTGTTTTTACTGTAGTGTGCTGGGCCATTAATGGCTCAGGGGCTGCAGCGTATCCGCGCCAACACCTAAGGCCAACGTGGAATCACCGGTCAGACTAACATAAAGAAAGAATCTGTTAAATTACACATTTGTATTCATTAAGTCACAGACAATGAAAACAAGCAGAAATCAAGATGTAATATTTTTATAATTTTATTGATGTTAAATTAAAGTCCCAGCTTAGTTATGTTATCAGTGCAAGTCACTTCAATCTGTATAGCACCAAAGGAAACAATGGTGTTTTCAAGGTGCTTCACACTGTAAGGTAACAACTTACAGTATTAAAAAGAAAACCCCAAAAGAACAAACCCCTCTGAGCAAGCACGAGGCGACAGTGGGAAGGAAAAACTCCCTTTTAAGAGGAAGAAACCTTCGACAGAACCAGGCTCAGGGCGGGGTGGCCATCTGCCGCGACCATTCCTGGGGATTTCAAAAATGACTTGATCTGATCTAAATGTAAAACTAGCTCATTTAAAGTGTCCAGTGAGTTTTAGAAAATATTTTGCTGTTGATATCACGATGTCACTATAAAGTGGAAACTTTGTTTCTTCCCTTACACCTCCCAAAAAATGCCCGCACCGATGAGAAGCACTTAGATATGCAACTTGGTTCTGTGAATATCTTTCTTTTGAAAGTTTTAACAATATCTTCATCAAGATCTTGGAAGTTTAATTGCCAGAATGTCACCAAAGATGCATGCTTCCATCTTTTACAGAGGGATTTGAAAACCCTCTCGCTGAGTTTCTTGAACTTCTCTGGTGGGATTTTGTCGTATCTGGCCCTGATTTCAGTCCAGATTTTCATGGTAAGCCGGTTGGAGATAGCTTCAGCACTTTCAATGCTGAAGACTGTGCCTGATTTTTTTGAAACCTGGGAAATCAGTCCTTCCACAAAGATTTCCACTGAAAATCTGCATCTTTCTTTCTTTTCATATGATTCCAGTCTATCAGTAACTGTTATTGCCAACAGGTGTTCTTGGAATACTGAAGTAGTTATGATATTAAATATTGGTTGTTCCATTAAATTCATTGAATCCTCCTCCCCACTCCTCCCCATTTCCAATGATATTAGTGACAATTTATGTAATTTGTCACAAATATCAGTGAAAATCGCATTAGCAATGCAGTCAAAATAATTCTGCACTTTTCGGTCTAAATGCAAATCCATCCCCTTGAATTTGTCCAAGAGTAGATCCAACAAACGTTTTTGGTGAGAATGAGGGCACTTTAAAAGTTTACCAAGCTTTGAAAGCACAGCCTGAATTAATGTCTCTAACCATCTTTCAAAGTCTGTTTTTTCAGGTGGCTCACAGTCTACAGAAGATCTGTGATGCTGTATCTTTTTATATGACTCTGTTTGACTTACGTTTGTTAACGGTGGGATGCTGGCTTCATGTTCAACACAGGATTTCTGCTGCTGGGGAACTGGAATTGGATTGTTTTCTGGTTTTGCAGCACTGTGTTGGTCAGCATTTTGACAGCTTTCTTCTGTGTTAGCTGTTTCTTGGCTGTTAGCATCTATATTCTGTGCTGTATCAAACTCCTGCTCAGCAGAATCGTCCAAAAATTTCACACGTGACAAAACCGTTTTGCCAGTAGTGGTGTGGACAGAACAGTTTTCATGTACAGGGGAGTTCTGGGAAGACCTCAGCGGTGATACTGCTAGTGACTGTTCACACAGGTCCATTACGTCCTCTACAAAACCTACAAGCCGCTTAGCGGTGACGCAATCCGGATAGCCTGCGGTAAGCTCTAACAACTGCTTGTTCGAAAAACTACTGACCAAGTTATCCAAGAGGGATACCAAAGCATGTACTGTAGAATTATCCCCATTGGTCTGAACTGTTTCATCATTTGTCATTGTGTTACAGTTCGAGCTTGCCATTTCACTTTTTTGTTTTTTATGTCTAAAATGTTGTTTTGTGTTAAACTCCGTGTTTGAACGTTTAAAGCGCTGCTGTCCCGCTGTGTGAATGCGTTTCAACTGAACAGCCAGGTCTATATATAAGGTCGGTTTAAGGTTTCTTTGTAACGTCACCTGACGTTTCTTTGTAACGTCACCAGTCAAAGGACTGGCCCGCCCCGTCATAACGAAAGGGGCGGGACAAATCTGTTGCTTAGCAACTGAAAAAAAGGCACACCGCGCTGAATGCTACATCCGGCCTGCGACGGTACACCGCCTCCGCACCACCGTTTAAACATGAAGTGTGGATGTTAGAAGATCCCAAATATGGTGAGCTACTGGGAAATTACTCACGTTTTTGTTCTTGAGAGTGAGCGATAATAAGCGACATTTTATTGAGAAATTACAGTAGTCTGTCTACAAAAACTACAAAAATGACCTAAATAAGACAGAAGTACACATTCATTTTTATCGTTTTGTCAACAACAGGGCGCATGAGGTTTGTTCAGTATTTGTTGTGTCTACAAGGCTCAGGCGCCCCCATGAAGTGTCTTATTTGTATAGTTGAAAGCATTATAAAGGAACGCAAAACTAAATTACATATAATTATAATTCTTGGCACTTTCTGGTGTGTGTGAGTTAGTGTTTCTCTTTTATGATTTGTGGGTCCAGCATCAAATTCAGAATCCTTCCCATCACACATGAGGTCTTGAATAATCATCTTATTTTAAAGACCTCGTAGTTTGATAGTTTGCTCTCAGACTGTGGGCTTCCTTGTGGTTTTTAGGATATTTAGAAGTAGAAGGGGATCATCCTTCTGTGGAACCAGCTCCCAGTTTGAATGCAGGAGACGGACACTATCTCTACTTTTAAGATTAAGTTTCAAAGTTACCTTTTTGCCAACGCATATAGCTAGGGCTGAATCAGGTGACCATGAATCCTCCCTTAGTTACCCTGGGACTACCCTGCTGGGGGATTCCCACCATGTGTTTATACACCTCTCTGCATTCAATAATTAGTTCTTGTTCATCTCTGGCTCTCGTCCACAGTGTGTCTTTTGTCCCCTTTTTCGTCTCCTCATCCCCAAAGGGTCGCAGCGGGCTGCCCCTCCCTGACCGTGGTTCTGCCAGAGGGTGCTTCCTGTTAAAAGTGAGTTGTTCCTTCCCACTGTATTGAGGTTTTTTCTTTTTAATTGTAGACTTTCTACCTTACAATCTATACCACCTCGAGGAGACTGTTGTTGTGATTCAGCTCTGCATAAATACAATTAAATCGAATTAAGTGGGTTCAGCTGTTTTGTGAAATAAATGTGAGTGACATGGTAAGTAATAGCCTGCATGTAACTCATGGTAAGAAGAGCAATATCGCCCCCTCCTGGTTCAACCTTTTTTTCTTTGCAGTAATCTTTCCAATAATAATACATATGCACTAACCTCATGCTTGCTGTTAACAATAGCCTAAAGACACAAAATCAAGTTTAGTTTTTTCCTTAAGTTTATGTTTTTTTTTATATGGTTGGCATTTATTTTGTTTCTTTTTAATAATTATATTGATTCTATTGATTGTTTGCCAAGCACTGAGGTCTCTGCTTAGACTGTGCTACTGGGATCACTGATTTAAAAATGAGGCAAAAGCACCAAAGTTGTGCTCAAAAATAGTACAGTGAGCTACAAGCTGTTGCTGTAGTAATTCTAACACACTTATTGTTTTTAAATACATACATGTTTAGTTCTTTTAAATCTAATTATATATTTTTTTTTTTGCAAAAGTGTCACCTAAACACCCAAATATACGTAATTCAAAACTTACTTTAAGTATTACCCATTTGGCTGGTAACATGGACCCAGTCTGATGGATAGTTACTGAACAGATAGTCTTTTCTTTAAAGGCTGCATTCAGAGCAAATCATTGTAAAAACAAGACAAGTCAATAAAAAACAAGTAATAACTATAATACTAAACTACAATAGAGAGAAAATCCAGTAAATATAATTATATTATGTAAAAAATATACAAATATTTACCTCTAATTTAAAAAGACATTACAAGGGTACTAGTTTCATTTTAATCTAAACATAATCTAAATTGACACTAAATCAGTTTAAATATTACAGCTGAAGGTGATTTTAATAAATGTACTGCTGCTTGACTTTGTTTTACTACTGCAGTATAATTTATCATGTACAAAAGCTCCAAATGTTGTTTCTCTGACTTAATGTTCTGATGACGTTTGTGTTACTTTGCAGGAAATAGTCAGGACCCAGATGAACCTGTGCTGGAATTCAGTGTGGGTGAGTAATATGAGCATTTATGAAGGCTGTCCATGACCTGTAATTAAATTTAGCGTCATTAGTGCCACTCATTGCAAGTGACAGTGCACATGCTTTCAGCATGGAGTCTGCTCTTATGGTAGCAAAATAAATTCAGAAAATCTCCATCAAAAAGCAGCTCAGCAGCAGAAATATATATGGTCAGCTGGTTGTGAGTTAATGAGCATGTGAAATCAGTGTGAACATTTTGAAACAACAACTCTCCAACCTCGTAATTGTAAGACTGCCTGTGCAGCCACAGGAGCCTTCAGAGAGTCTTCCTGCTTGTCTCTTGGGTTGATTTGCTCATGTTTTCTCACCCAGTCAATGACTGTAAAAGGGCTGGACTAATTGGAGGCAGGTGTAATTGATTGCACTGATATGCTAGTCTACTTATAGCCCACATTACAAACACTGCTGTGTTATTTTGTCTCTCAGTGCAGGTATGTAATGTGACAAAACCTCTAATGATCTGATATGTTTGGGATAGATGGGCTGTGAATTATATAGTGAATTGTCTTATTTTGTCGCTCTGTGCAGGCTTTCTACTTACAGGGTGGTGGGTCTCAGAGGACAATTGCTACCCCTGTTGAAGTGAACAACGTGTGGAGTGCAACTGGCTTTGTGGCATAGCTGGCTCTGGCCTTGGACTGTGTGTTTTTACTTTGTACCTAAATGGGACACTGGACTTTTAACTACTATTCATTGTGTTTATAAATAAAATTTTAGAATTTTATTGACTGTCATCTTTTTGCCCACGGTTGGTCAGACCTAGAATCTCTTTGTGTGTGTGTGTGTGTGTGTGTGTGTGTCATCAGCAGGGTTTTGCATAAAAGAGTGTGAGCAGGTCAAAAGGTCAATTCATTTATTGTAGTTTTATGGCAGCACCCTCTAGTGGCCTTGAAGCAAACAGTCTCCTAACTAAGCCATGGCATCTCTGGTCTCTCCTACTTTTGTGTGCTCTGCTGGAGGAGCAGCATTGGATCTAGTGATACTGAGTAAGCTGATTAGGACAGGCCTGGAGAAATGTGGTTTGCATGAAGTATCAGGAAAAAAACAACCTTGTATTGTAAAATAATAATACACGAATAATAAATACTTTTCATGACATTCAGATTTCTGGACTCACGAGTTCATAGAACATTAATGTTACGAAACATTGAGAAGTCTTAAAACTACATTGTATACTTATTATTTATTTACTTTAATCAGATTTGACTGGTATTTTTAAACATTACGTTTTTGTTCCTTCAACTATTGTATTTAAGCTTATGACTCACTCACAGTATGTTTATATAACTGCCTAAAAAACGGTGAGGATGTGGCCGCAGTGGCTGAGAAGCAAGAACTTTGCTTTTTCTTTTTTTTTAAATTGGGAAGCATAAATGAACATACCAGAAAACCCTGCACGAAGGAGCCATATTTGTTTTTTGTGTGTGCATAAGATGACGCTTTAGTATTATTACACATATGATAAGGATGTTAGCATGCAACACACAAACTCAAGTGGTGTTGCCAAGATAGTTGCTGACTGGCAAGAAACTTCTAGAAGAAATCTGGTGACAGTCCAAAGCACAAATTAGATATTCACTGAGATATTCAACATCTCTTTATCTCAGTCGGTGATCCCCACACGCTTCAAAGAGTCCATCATTGTTCCTGTCCCGAAGAAACCCCACCCTGCTTCTCTCAATGACTATCGCCCTGTAGCCCTCACCTCAGTAGTGATGAAGTGCTTTGAACGCCTGGTCAGAGACTTCATCATTTCTTCACTACCAGACACACTGGACCCACTACAGTTCGCTTACCGTCCAAATCGTTCCACAGACGATGCCATCTCTCATCTCCTCCACACATCACTCACTCACTTGGACACTAGAAGGGGGAATTATGTTAAAATGCTCTTCATAGACTACAGCTCTGCATTTAACACCATAATTCCCTCCACACTCACCACCAAGCTGGAGCATCTGGGACTCAGCTCATCTATGTGTCAGTGGATCTCCAACTTCCTAACTGGCAGACCACAGGCAGTAAGGATGGGCGGACATGTCTCAGCCTCCACCACTCTCAGCACTGGAGCCCCCCAGGGGTGTGTTCTGAGCCCCCTGCTGTACTCTTTGTACACATATGACTGTGTGGCCACTACCAGCTCCACCACCATCATCAAGTTTGCTGACGACACCGTCGTGGTGGGCCTGATCTCTGATAACAACGAGACGGCCTACCTGAAGGAGATTAGGAATCTGGAGAACTGGTGCCAGAGGAACAACCTCCTTCTAAACGTCAGTAAGACAAAGGAGCTGATAGTGGACTTCAGCACTAAGCAGGAGAGGAACTACCAGACCCCCGTCATCAACGAGTGCCCAGTGGAGAGAGTGGACAGCTTCAAATACCTCGGAGTTCACATCACGCAGGACCTGTCATGGTCCTGTCACATCAACACCGTGGTGAAAAAGGCCCGACAGCGTCTCTACCACCTCAGACGCTTGAGAGACTTCCAACTGCCCTCCAAGGTGCTCAGGAACTTTTACTCGTGCACCATAGAGAGCATCCTGGCGGGAAACATCTTAACCTGGTTCGGGAACAGCACCATGCAGGACAGACGAGCTCTACAGAGGGTTGTGCGGTCAGCTGAGCGCACCATCCGCTCCGAGCTCCCTGACCTGCACTCAGTCTACAGCAGGCGGTGCTGGACCAAGGCCAGGAAGATGGTGAAGGACCTCAGCCATCCCAACAACAGACTGTTCTCTCTGCTGAGGTCAGGAAAGCGATTCCGCTCCCTGAAGACCAACACAGAGAGACTGAGGAGGAGCTTCTTCCCGCAGGCGATACGGTCTCTCAATCACACCACCACACAGTACTGACCCACACATGTGGTTCTTACACACACACTGGACTTTCTGGACTTTGGTTTTGCACAACACTGGTCACTATATTCTTCATTTCCGGTTAATACTTGTACAGCTGCTGTTATTGTGTATATATTTATTTATATTTAGATTTCTTCATACATTCTTATATAGTTCTATATTGTGTATTGTGTATTTTGTTGTACAGTTATTTTATTTTCAACTTTAATTTATATACACTCAACAAAAATATAAACGCAACACCTTTGTTACTGCTCCCATTCCCCATGGGATGGACGTAGAGACCTAAAATTCATTCCAGATACACAATATAACCATCCCTCCCAAACAGTGGTCACAAATCAGTCCAAATGTGTGGTAGTGGGCACATCTGCTATATTGAGATAATCCATCCCACCTCGCAGGTGTGCCACATCAGGATGCTGATCTGACATCATGAGTAGTGCACAGGTGTACCTCAGACTGCCCACAACAAAAGGCCACCCTGGAATGTGCAGTTTTTTGCGCTATTGGGGGTCTGGGGACCCAGAACCGGTCAGTATCTGGTGTGACCACCATTTGCCTCATGCAGTGCAACACATCGTCGCATGGAGTCTATCAGATTGTCAATTGTGGCCTGTGGAATGTTGGTCCACTCCACTTCAATGGCTGTGCGAGGTTGTTGGATATTCGTGGGAACTGGTACACGCTGTCGTATACGCCGGTCAAGCACATCCCGAACATGCTCAATGGGTGACATGTCCGGTGAGTATGCTGGCCATGCAAGAACTGGGACATTCTCAGCTGCCATCTGCCCTGAACAATGTGAACCATGATTCATCCGTGAAGCGCACACCTCTCCAACGTGCCAGACGCCATCGAATGTGAGCATTTGCCCACACAAGTCTGCTACGGCGACGAGCTGGAGTCAGGTCAAGACCCCGATGAGGACGACGGGCATGCAGTTGAGCGTCCCTGAGACGGTTTCTGACAGTTTGTGCAGAAATTGTTTGGTTGTGCAAACCAATTGTTCCAGCAGCTGTCTGGGTGGCTGGTCTCAGACGATCTTCGAGGTGAACCTGCTGGATGTGGAGGTCCTGGGCTGGTGTGGTTACACGAGGTCTGCGGTTGTGAGGCCGGTTGGATGTGCTGCCATATTCTCTGAAACGCCTGTGGAGACGGCTTATGGTTGAGAAATGAACATTCAATGCACGGGCGACAGATCTGGTTGACATTCCTGCTGTCAGCATGCCAATTGCACGCTCCCTCATTGCTTGTGGCATCTGTGGCATTTTGCTGTGAGACAAAACTGCACATTCCAGGGTGGCCTTTTGTTGTGGGCAGTCTGAGGTACACCTGTGCACTACTCATGATGTCAGATCAGCATCCTGATGTGGCACACCTGTGAGGTGGGATGGATTATCTCAATATAGCAGATGTGCCCACTACCACACATTTGGACTGATTTGTGACCACTGTTTGGGAGGGATGGTTATATTGTGTATCTGGAATGAATTTTAGGTCTCTACGTCCATCCCATGGGGAATAGGAGCAAAAAAAAAAGTGTTGCGTTTATATTTTTGTTCACTGTATGAAGACGTGGATTCTCCTTTTCACATGTTAGCATGTTGTTTGGCTAGCTGTGGCTTACATTACCACAGCTGTGATAAAATTATCAGGAGTACTTCTATGTCTATGAGGGGAAAGCTTTCCTTGTTTACATATAATATAATAATGATACAGATAATGAAAGTCAGACAAAGTGGATCATGTCTTTTACAAAGTGCATAAATAAATCAAGCAGATTTTTTTTCGGTTGTGGTTTCTGAGTTGTGAAATGTCTGCAGCTCCGGAGTGGACTGTATTTGATTTGTCACATTGAAAGAGGGCCAGAAAATTACATAATCAGTGAAGCCAAACACATGTCTCTTTCCTAATATGGGCAATGTCTTTAGTAAAACTCAGCTGTAAGCATGTCTCCAGGCTCTGAATTGAAGGATTTTAGCACACAATGTTATGTGTTTTCAAACTCACAAAATCATATTTTACGTTCTTGAAGCAATAACCACGTGAAACTGAAGTTTAAATACTTTTCTTCCCTACATCCTGTGTGCAAGAGTCAATTATAGCATCATTTGGAGAGTTATATTTCATTTAGCATGTTATCGCATATCTGAAGGGGACCTAAAATAAAGCACAGTTCAGTCAGAGGGTCTCTTATTGATTGAAATCAACTTTTCCTGCTTTTAGGAGATAACTGAAAGTATACATGAAAGTGCCTTATCTTTTATAACCACAGGGTTTTTTTTATAATGGGTGTTTGTGTAAACTGTGAAATAAAAGGCTGCTGTGGCGTGATGGTTCTTGGTAGTGGTCTGACACCGAGGGCAGAGGGGCTGCTCTGAGATCCTTCCCTTGCTAGCATGTGAAAAACCGGTTGAGCTGTTCGTCTTGTTTCATTAACGGGAATAAGTCTCTAAAGCAGCGGGGCCTGTGGAAGCGCAGACCCAACACTTTCCAGTAGCATAAGATTTTTTGCCAAGAAGTGCGACAGCAAAGAACTGATTGTCCAAATATAAGTTTCCTTACTTTTCTATGAAGTTTATATGTTTGTAAAAATAAAGTAAACCATCTGCTCTAAACAGGTTTACATAGACTCAAGATTCATTTTATCATTTTCTTGAAAATGTGTTTTTGGGGTGTTTTGCAAAACTAACTTTCCTCAGTCACACACTTTTTTCCTTCAGTTAAAAAACTTGTAGATCTGGCATATTGATCGATCACAGGTTTGATAGCTTATCTCTGGACAGTCAGCTTAAAGAAGAATTTGCAAAGTTCATTGTATTTATTTAAGATCATTTTTGACAGCCACAGCTGTGACACATCAATGATTTTTATAAGATATTTATCACAGACTGACAGAACTACGAGAAACACCTTTTAGTTATCGTCCTTTTTAGTCGTCTGAAAAGTTCATATAAAAGCAGAGGTTTCTCTGTTTTAAAGACACAGAACATTTTTAAGACACAATCACACAAGTAGATATTTCAAGAAGACAGTGTAAACAAACATTTAGGGGCTGTGGTTTCACATGTTGCTCCACCTATCATGCGTTAGAGTCACCTTCCAGTAAGTTTCCAGGTCACTTACCCAGTATATGTACTCAGACTGGAACCAGTATGTTTGAGATTCATACAACCAGAAAACTGTCTCCTCTGTTTATTATGTGAATTCACACTATTGAGATCCTGTTTCTCTTTAAACTTTATTCTACCTTATTCTAGTTGCTCCGACCTTTGCTGGTTAACTACTCCCTCCGTTTTCAGCTGATTTCCACCATTTAAACTTGAATCTGTTCTGCTCCCTGTGCTAATGCCAGCTGTATCTTTTGGTGGTCATACCTTTCATACTTTTTGAGATATTACAGTTTTTGCCCGTTGCTTGAACACTATAAACCCATGCTTAGACTAAAGTAACACAACTTGAAGCTTTTGTTACCATACCTCAAACACATGTACCCCTACCTTAAACAAAAGCGCTGCTTTGCACCCTAGTTGCAATTATGCAACACACTTACTCCTTTATGCAACACACATGGTCCTGCATGCTACACTCTATTTCATACATAAGACACTTTGTTCACAAAATGAAATTTCAGGGTGCCATTTGGAAAACACATGTACCCAAAATACAAAACACATCGGGTAATTGCAACCACTCAAATACACACCTGAAGGCACTTACTTGTAAAAATGAACACCAATTAGCCAACTACAAAAAGCCCTCAGTTTAGCCAATTCAAGAACTTTGCAAGCATGGATGGAGGGAGAGCAAGAGGAGGAGGAGGAGGAGGAGGTCGAGGTCGAAGAGGCCATGCACGGACCCATATTTCTGATGATATAAGAGCAACTTTGGTGGACCATGTCATCAACCATGGCCTGACTATGAGGGAAGCTGGGCAGAGAGTCCACCCACATCTAAGCCGCTTCACAGTGGCATCTGTAATAAGAACATTCCGACTAGAAAACAGGTCTGTCTTCACCTCTCTACCTTCTACTCCACTCAGATGGTTTTTATAGCACTGTTCTACAGTATATACCATTACCATATCAAGTGTACAGGGTATTGCAGGGTGCTAATGCTCCTTTTGCAGCCAAAGTGGTAGTTTCTGTGAAACATAGCATGATTACTTATATTGAAGTACAGTGGATGACACAGTACATACAGTAAAGTACTGTAAGAAAAATAAGCAAAGCGATGACAATATGTGGTTGTATTTCTCTAGACTGACTCGAAGACCTTCTGGGGGAGGACGCCAACGCCTGTTCACACAACAGCAGGAACTTGCCGTTGTGGACCTAGTGAGGGCAGACAATGCCATCCGTCTCCACCAGCTACGAAAGCAAATACTTGCAGACAGGCAAGTGTTCAACAGCATAAACCATGTGAGCATCACCACCATCAGACGCATCTTGGGAAAACACAGCATCACCATGAAGCAGCTCTACAGAGTCCCATTCAAGAGGAACAGTGACAGGGTCAAAGGACTTCGAGCTGAATATGTACGGGTAAGTGTAACTGTCCTTTAAATGTACAATACAGTATTGGTGAAATCCAGTAGCAGCTGAATATGTACCATATCAGTACCACATGAATCCATTCTGAGAGCTACACAGGTACCTGTGTGATGGGGTTCTGTATGTGTAGCACTGTAGTACAGTAATATGTTCTCTTGGCCATGGATGGAGTTGCACAGCCTCATGAATTCATTTTCATTGATGAAGCTGGATTCGACCTGTGCAAAACAAGACGACGGGGTCGTAATGTCATTGGTCAAAGGCAATTGTGCACGTCCCAGGGCAGCGCAGGGGAAATGTCACATTGTGTGCCGCCATAAGCCTTCGAGGGCTTCTGCATCATCATGCAAAACTAGGTCCATACAATAGCCAACATATACTCACATTTCTAGATGCTCTCCATAACATAGTTGTACAGAACAGACCAGATCAGCCCAGGTTTGTTTCCATCAGGCTGCTCTGGTCCAGGCCTGGTTCTCCAACCACAACCAACTTGAAGTGGTATACTTGCCCCTTACTCACCATTTTTAAACCCTATACAGGAATTTTTTTCGGCTTGGAGATGGCGTGTATATGACCGCCAACCATATGCCCGCATGCCTCTTCTGCAGGCAATGGAACAGGCCTGCGGCGACATTCAGGTGACAGCAATCCATGGATGGTTTCGACATGCAAGAGGATATTTTCCCCGGTGCCTAGCGAGAGAAGACATTGCTTGCGATGTCGATGAGGTCCTGTGGCCAGACCCCAACAGACGGCGGGATCCATGAGCCCACGTATGCACAATTGTCATGATTTTTTGTGTTTACAGTATGGTGTTTTTTCTATTACTGTATTATGGTGTTTTTTGGGTTTTTTTTGCTTTCTCTGAATTCATGGTAAATGGCCTGCATTTGTATAGCGCTTTACTCAGTCCCTAAGGACCCCAAAGTGCTTTACACTACATTCAGTCATTCACCCATTCTCATGGTACTGCAATGTACAATACTGAGTAGGCCTATTTGTTGTTTTGGTTGTTTGAAAATGTGTCTCCTGAAAATATGCCTTCTGAATAAACAATGAAAGACTGCAGTGTTTTATATAAAGTAGACTAGTGTGCTCCCCCTGATCTGTAAGTGTTTGCATATGATGCAAGTATGTGTCATTTTGTCAACAGTTACATTTTGACAAAGGAATGTCAGGTTTTGACAGCAGAGTTTAGGTTTTGAGAGTTTCAATTTGGCACAGATGCGAATGGTATATTTCCCAGTGTTGTGTCGTGTGTACCCAGAGGTTGCCCTTTGTTACAAATTAAAGTCTACAAATCAATGACATCACACTGGCCTATGTTTATTCAGTCTATGATTACATGTCAGTGAGATCTTGGAGCTGCCAGCATGCAAAGCTGCAGCTTTAGAATTTAGGCTCTAATCCTTTTTTCCACCATTTTTTTTTATTTTTCTTCTTCCTTTGTTTCTCAGACATGTATGTTTTTTTTTTTTTCTCCCATCATTTCCTCTTATTGTCCCTTTACATACTCTTTGCCTCGCTCCAGTCTACTGCCAGAGTTTCAGTATTTTATTCACTTAATAGCAGGACAGAATACCACGTGACTGTGGCCTTGTGTTATACCCTCTCTGCTGCAGTGATGCTGCAGACAAACACAAACATCGTGATCAGACATTTAAGAAAAGCCTCTTACAGATGAAGGTCTGTGTCTCTTGACCTAAACACATAATCAAGTTAAATCTAATTTATGTTCATCAGTGCCCCTCACACTGTAACTTAAAGTAATACATTTGTTACTGGTTAATTACAGAAGCACGTTTGTGAGCATAAAGATGTAAGCCTTGGACCATCGGGATGAAATGTGGTTGGGAAACTTAACAAGCATTGATAAAGCTTCATCAGTAGTTCGAACAATGCCTCAAAACCTTCGCTCACCACAGGTGGTTAGCAGACTGTGGTTGTACCATGCAGCCTAATAACATGCAGTAAATTGCAGGTTAAAGCAGTCTGCTTACACATTGTTAAACGAGGGAAGGGAACTAATGTGGCTGTCACATGACCCTTTTGTCCCATTTCATCCCAGCATTTGATTAAATTGCTGCTCACTACTTAAAACTGATCACATAAAACTATTTTTCTTCATCTTTTAATGATTACCAAAGTCTGTGAATCCCCAAATTGTTCAGTTGTTCTTTTTGCTCCCTATGAGGTCACTTTTACCATGTGACAAAAACAACACCCCACTGTACACACTTGAGCCACCAGCAACTTTATAAATCCCCAATAAAAAGCTGACAGGTTGCAATGATGTTCCAAATAACTTATTAAGAAAACAACTAAATACACAGAAAATATTATGAAAACTGGTTTATTTTATATCTCCTAGTTTGAAGTGAAGCAATAAAAACATGTATAAAACATCACAAACTGTAATATTATACAAATGCTTACGTCCTGCTGATGCAATGGAGACATCTTCCAGTGACAGTCTTCATCCGTGTGAGTGTGAGGAGGCTCCTAAACCCACCGACACAGAAGTGCATGTTCACAACTCCCTCTGTGCAGGTGGGGTCAGGGCCCTCCTCACCCTGGGTGAAGAGGGGTGGTGCTGTGGCCAGTCAGGTATGAAGTGCTGAGAGTGGATCTTTGGTCCTCTGTGCAGCTCTGTCCACTCTCAGCTGCCCTGCAAAGCAATAACACGAGAAAGACGTCATTTTAACACAAAACAGCATTTCCATTGTTGGTAGCTGCAGCATGTTGTTAAAATGCAATTTTAAACTCAACATATACACACAATAACTATAACTAAACTTAAACCTACAGTACTGTAGGACGATGATTTACACCAGCTATTGGAAGGATTTAGTCTTCAAGACAGTTTGTAGCCAATGTGAGGTGATAACTTACATAGCTGGAACACAGCACCACTCTCCAGTTTGTCATTTGGTCATCCATCCTTCTCATCGGGTTGGGGTAAGGCTGTCTTCTGGGTGGAGTATCTCTCTGTGTTAGCTCGGTCCTGGGCGTTGAGTGTCTGAAGTGCTGAATGCTGGGAGAGGACAAGTGTAAAGCACCTGAAGACAAAAAGACAAAGAGAAAAGCATGAATTCACAGATCACAGAGTTGTTCACTTTACTTTTCTTCTGTTATGTGTTTTTACCTTACCTCTGATCCCTGAGCCACAGGCTATACCTTATGTAAAAACAAGAGACTACAGTCAGTTCACGACATCATTTTAAACCTTTTCTACTTATTTGTGTTGACATTAAGTACGGACTTACCTTTGTCCTGCATGGTGAGCTAGAGCTTGAGAAAAAAATGTTAGTCATTTACAAACACTGCAAAGGCCAACTTAAACATTTAAAGCTTAAAAACAAGTTCTAACATAATCTAGTCAGAGTCGCTGTCATCAAGTGAAAGGTTAAAAGGCCTTTCCCAGAAGCGTCTGACACCAACAGAACCCGAGGATGTTGAAGGGCCATAAAACGTGTCATCACTTACCTTGCACCTCTTTGCACTTACCTCATCAGTGCAGGTGTCGTCTCCGCTTCTCTTTGCTGAGGAGGTGAGAGCTGAGGTTGAAGGAGAAGCTGAGAGAGTAGCGGAAGAAGGAGCAGGAGAGGAAGGAGCTGAGGGAGCAGGGGAGGAAGCAGCTAAGGGAGCAGGAGAGGAAGCAGGAGAAGCTAAAGGATCACCAACCGGGAAGAGTGGGGCGTTGGCCTGGCCGAAAGGCGGCATGGCGAACGGGGCAGCACCTGGAGCAATAGGATGTTGCCAATCGTGCCAAAACGGCTCTGGAGGGAGCTCCTGGATGAGAGGGGAATCAGCTCTCTCATCCATGGTGTCATACCCCGAGTCGTCACTAGGCCAATCGGCCCACTCTTCTGAGTTGTTCCAGTCAGAGGAATTGTCAGTGTCTTCACTCACCTCTTCGACGTCCTCAGGTATGTAGGGAGGGTACTCACCTTCCTCTTCACTGTCATCAGGATCCTGTGCTTCAGGAGAAGAGGGTGAGGATGGGAGAGGGATATACTCACCATACTCACCTTCACTGACACGCTCGGTATCAGAGTCATCCAGGATCCTGATGACCTCTGGAAGGCCTTCTTCTGCAGGACGCTCAACCACGTAGTCGAGACGACCTGTGAGGAAACAAGTTTAAAATAACATTAAGAATGTAATAAACATCAAGTGCTAAAGGAACAGAGCTACATCTGTTAGTTTGAGCAGACGATGAGAGAAAAGCATTTTAGGCTACATTTATGTCAGACTGAATGACACTTCTACTTGTTCATGCAAGCAAAAAACAGCTAAGTCAACTAAGTTCACATCATTAACTGCTATATAATAAGATATAGTAGTGGCATAACATAAGGATACCATTATTACTACTGTACTATGATTACTGTTTTCATATTCTTTTTTATATTCATTTATTTTTGTTATTTTTTATTATCATGTTTTGTAGCAGGGGAAAAGTTATAGTTTATTTCAATAAAGCCTTTGATCCAAGAAGAACAGGATGTTAGGAAGGGACCGGGATCTGGTGTGTTTACACCTGTGTGTTCTGACGTCATGACATGCTGAAGATGCTGTTACCACAGAGACTGATTTTGGGGCATTTTACAAATTTTAGTCCGTTAAGCTATTTTTAACCAAATCATTAAAAAAGTGTCAAATTTGAAGCCTTCAAATCAAAGTAACACCTTTTTTTTCAAATTCATACACCAGTCGTTAATAATTTCTACACCTCTCCCGGAAAATTTAAAGCATACAAACAATTTACGGGGAAAAATATTGGAATAAGCATATTTTGATAACATTAAAACTTGATATTCACACTGGAACTTATTAAATTATTACAGTCATTTAGTAGCTCTTAAAATAACTGAAGAAATGTTAAAAGTACCTGCAGCTAAGTCCAGGGGGCTGTCGAGTCCACGACGAGCCATCTTCAGGCTTTGCTGTATGAAAAACAAGTACAAACAATCCAAAGATGAAGTACTTGTTGTGGCGAGCAAGTCAAATCCGCTTTCAGTAAATATTTTCCCGAAAACTTAACTTTCCACAGGCTGAGGTTGGAGCAGGTCAAAACAAGTCCAATAGCAAGTGTAAAGGGACGAATGGAACCTTGTGCAGCATTTATATACCCTCCGCAGGCCATGGTTACGGTTGCCAACAGTTTTCTTTTAAAAGCTAACAATAACTTAGCGTTCTCGCTACTCACTATGCTGTTAAACAGCTATATGTTAGCAATGACAACATCGTCCTCAGAAGCCTCACTTTCTTGTGGGGTCCTCAAGGAGTCCAATCTTGGTCCAGTTCTCTTTTCTATTTATATGCTCCCCATGGGTTCAATTTTTTGAAAAACATGGGATCTCATTCCATTGCTATGCAGACAACTCACAGATTTACCTGCCACTGAAACGTGAATCTGTGAGTCGTCTGAAGGGTTTGCTAGATTGTTTGGAGGATGTTGAGGATGGCATGGATGGCTTTTAACTTCCTTAACCTAAATGAACAGAAAACAGAGGTGATTGTGTTTGGTCCCTGTGACCGCTGTGACTTTGGCCCTTTAGGAATTCATAATAATAATAATAAAAACCTTTGCAAGGAACCTAGGAGTGTTTTTTTTTACTCTAATCTAATGTTTGATAAACAGATTAATGCTGCCTTTGCTGTAACTGCTCCTAAGCTCCCTTCACGTCAGGACTTCCCCAACATTGGACACTTTTAACTGACCATTCATCCTCCTCTTTCTCTCATTTTTTACATTCATCAGGTCCTCAGAGTACTCGTTCCATCTTCCCAACACACTCTTTTCACTGTTTAGCACATTTCCATCTTTATCCATCTTACTCCACAAATAGTCTTTTCCTTCGGGGCCGACAAACTGACAACTTTCAACATAATCCATTTGATTTCCAGCTTCAAACTCGTGATAATGACGGACACTCTCTTCACCCTGAAACAGCATTCATGAAATCTTCCTTCAAGATTACAACTACTTGATTTACAGTGGAGTGAAAAAGTCTTTGGCTTCTTCCTTATTTCCTTTTTTTGTATGTTTTTCACATGTGAAAGTTTCAGATCAATAAACAAATTTAAATATGAGGCTATTTAAAAAAAACAAACATCAATCATCCAAACAATTTATTCAAAAAATGGAATTTTGAAACAAGTGAGCTGTAAATACAAAATTGCAGTTGCACTAAAACACATTTTTGCATTGTCCAACTTTCTTATCTCTCGTCTGCTCTCACAGTGAGTCACACACATTTGTATTTACAGAGCACACTTTGACAAGTAGTCTAAACTCTGGGTGAAGTGTGTGATCACACCGAGTCCCAGCTGGTTTGAGGAGCAGACTGAGTCTCTGCAGGGTTTAAACTCAGTCCCTGGAAAACAGACACAGTCCAGTTATATCTGGATGAAAACTGTCTCTGTGAAGGCAGTTTTGTTTTTGTTAACACTCCCTCAGAGAGGGACAGCTGGTTCATGTTTATTTAATCCCATTATCCAAAGACACTTCTACATCATCATCCACAGTTATGGGTCAATGACAATATCAAATAACAAGATCAGAATAACAACCTTAGGATTATTGAGATTTGTACTTACTGTGGTTTCATCCATCTGAGTTTTGTTCCCTAAAATGAGAGAAGAAAGTCAATTTCAGTTTTGTTTTAAAATTCAAAATCATTCAATCTTAAATGTACCTTTATGTCTTGTCCTTATATTGACTGTTGCAGCAGTTATTAAAAGCGCTGCTAATCCCACAGAGACAACAATGAACCTCAAAGAAACAAAAAATCTGTCAAACACAAAAAATGTGATTATTAAAATTATTTGGTTGCAGTTTTCTGTTCCGTGTAAATTCCTTTCTTTTAAAAATGTAACAGCATTTTATTAATAAATGTGCAAATTTCTGTGATATGATTTGTATTTAAAAGTATTTATATACAAAGTTAAAGTGAGTTTTCATTTGCATATCATTTCAAAAGCTCAAATAAATTTAAAATAAACAGATATTTATGCAACCAGCTTAATCTTCAGTCCTGCTTTTGAAGGACTCTTCATTGTTGGGGTTGTTTCTGATTTTGTGCTTATTTCAGTTTTTCTGGCTGGATTCTTTGTTGTTTTTGTGTCACCTGAATAAATGAAAAAGTAAAAGCACAAAAGTTTTTCATGTTTCTCATCTGATGTAAACATGAGAAACAATATTCTACTTTCACACTTGAAATATTTAAGTAAATGTTTGATGTGATTTTACTTATATTAACAGCTGATCCTGATCTCACCTGTTTCCTCACCTGATGGCTGACGGTCGAAAGTAAACAGCTGCACTCTTCTTGTGTTAGTGTCAGTCACTTCACATTTCAATATTTTATGACGTGATGAGTATAAATAATTATTCTTCAGAAAAGACACAGTGGCAGCGCAGTGAGTCTGTGAAGTCACTATTTCTTTGTTCTCTTTGTCCACATCTCGACCTTCAAGCAGCCACTTCACTGCGTGATGACACTGTTCATATGTCAGCACAGAGCAGCTTAACGTCACCGTATCAGTGTCCTTATGTTCAGTCACTGGTGAACATAATGTAACAAAGTGAGACAAACAGAGCGGAAATTAGTCAAGTTATCTTAATCAGTTTCAGTATGATTATTGAGCATTTTATGTCCTGAAAATGTCATGATTCGGCCGTGTGGCAGGCAGGATGAGGACCCAAATTGCAAACTCACAGACACGGGGGATAAACTCAAAATGCAGCTTTATTGCTGACAGGTGATAAACAATAACGATGATACAAAAGCAATGCAAAACTACACTAAACTGGGAAAAGCTAAAGTAACATATACCGGAAGACACGGGGAGAACCACACACGGCATGAGGGAGAACGCGACGCCGAACAGAGGGAGACTCAGACAGAAATACACAGAGGGTAAACGAGGAAAGTGGGCACACACGGGGAACACAGGTGACACTGATAATCATAACGAGACAGGGCGGGGTGAACTGAACATGACATGTACAGGCACAGAGGTTCAGACAGGAGGAGAGAGAGCACGGGGAAAACACAGACATAACGGGCTGGGGAAACATGAAACAACCACAAAGGGAGACGAGGGCTCATAAATACATAGAGGGCACACAGGGGGGAGAGAGAGCACGGGGAGAACTTAGACATAATGGGCAGGGGAAACATGGAATAAAACATAAGGAGAGACGAGGGCTCACAGATACACAGAGGGGCACACAGGGGGTAAAAGCCATGAAGGGAAAACACTTAGGGAACAACACAACAGGGCAACTCAGAAAACATGGCCTAAATAAGGAACGAAATACAAAAATACAAGGAACTAAGAATACTGGGCCCTCATGGCCCAGGACCATGACAGAAAAGATTTGAACTGAAAATATTTTGATGTAAATACTCACAGGTAATAACAGAGAGATCAACCAAAGACTGATGAACCAGAGTATGTGTAGATTGTATTTTGTCTAATTTGTATTGTCGACAATAATAACAACCAACATCCCCGACTGTGAGCTTCTTTATGAGCAGAGAACAGTTCACTGTAACTCAGTCTGTCTGATTTAGTTTTAGCTTGTTCACCAATCTGTCCAAGTGTGATCAGCTCTACGTAGTCCCATCACAGTTATTCTGCTCATCTATCACATTCACACAAGGCAGAGTGACGTCATCTCCAACTTTAATAAACATGGAGGCTTCAGTTACAGATACTGTTGAGAAGATTGAAGAGAAATATGATAGACATTAGAATACAGCACTTTTACAGTTAGAGTGAAGATATTTTAGACACAAGTTCATAAACAGAGCATGCTCAGCTCTCTTATTTACTGTAAAGGTTGTTGACTGTAATAATATGAACAATATTTAGTTTGACTGCTATTTAAGTGTTTCCTGTATTCTTACCTGCGATCTGAATCATGAGCATCAGACATGAAAACATTTGAATCCATCTGAATTCATCCATCGTGCTTCTCTGTCTCACTTCTTTCTTGTTCTTGATCTCGACTGTCACACCCTCTGAACTGATGACTCTGTAAGACTGTTTGTACTTCCTGTCATCAGTGAGATGTCACTTCCTCATCACAGCTTTAGGGATCCAGTTGTTATTTTTGCTGATGATAATGTTTCATAGGTTGAGTATGTCAGCTTTTCATGTGTCTGAAATTCATGATTTTTATAAACATAATTTATTGTAATGAGAAATCACATTCAGCAGGTGCACTTTGTGTCTATTCCCACAGAGCATTTGTGACAGACTGACAGTGATTTAAATACTGATTGTTAGGATGAATTGAAGATGATTAACTGATAAACAGAATCCAGTCAAGCTATTTGGTGATTGGACTCTGATGGCCTTCACGGCTGATTGGATTCCAGCTGATGAAAGAATTTAGGCAGGACCCCCCACAGTCCAGACATGGTGGTGGTTAAGATGGAGAATTGGATGGAGCGCTGAGTAACATGTCTGGAAGGGAGATTGAAAGATGAGCAGGGAGATTTAAAGTACATGAAGTGGAGGCTGATTGTCTTGAAGAAGGCCGGGAGAAAGACGATTGGACTTGACCAGTGATGTCAGCAATCAGCTGGACAGTGTTCGAAAGTGGAAGTGATGAAAAGCTCTGGCCACTAAACACCCAGGAAGTAGACAGAAGTGTGATTATAAGTCTTCCTCATTGTACTCGTGAAGGCTGAACTTAAGCTTCATGTGTTTCACTCCCTGAAAATAAACAGACGACTGAGGAAGTTGAGTGTGTGAAGTTTAAGATAAATGTTTCTATTAATGCAGCTTCTCTTTCTTTAAAATGTAAGAAAATGAAAGCACATAACAAGGTTCTGTTGAAGGGTCAAACACCTCCGCCACCACAGTTGGACTTTTGATGTCTAATAGATCATTTGATTACACAGCTGCAGCTACAGAACATAAAGCAGGTCTGAGACGCTCCTCTTCCTCATTGTTGAACTGAAGACGTTTCTGAGAACTGAAAGTGTTTTGGTGAGAGTGTGGCTACAACAGCAGCAGAGCTCATGAGGTTTGACTTTATAATAACGGACAGTTAAACATCAGAAACACAAACTATTATCACAATTGTTGAACGCTGACAGTATGAAATCGGTTTAAGGGTTTAGAGAGTTTGTGTTCAGTCTTTCACAGTTGTGTGAGGAGAGCAGGAAGGAGGCAGGACAGACTCAAACTATCTGTTGGTGTTTTATTGATATATTTAAAACAGAAATTGTGACCAAGCAAGCAGAAGATGTGTACCAGGGTTGTGAAGCAAAAGTTTCTGGACACATCTGTGCATCCTTGATTATAACTCCTGCAGCAAGTCTCCTCTCCTCTCTTTCCTCTGAGTTAAAACATCCTTTAACATGGTTTACTTGGTTTACTGAAAATGATTTGCAGCTCATGAGCAGGAGGACACAGGAGATGAGGAGGCACAAAATTGAAAATTGAGACAAGTCTTGGGAGTGGTGTCATTAAAGCTGCTGGTAGAGTGCTCAAAGCCTGCGCCGACCAGCTGGCTCCTGTGTTCACCAGACTATTCAACCTCTCCCTGACACATGCCTCTGTCCCTCACTGCCTGAAATTGTCAACAATAGTCCCAGTCCCCAAGTCCACCACCATCAGTAGCCTCAGTGACTACAGACCCATCGCACTGACTCCAGTGGTTGCAAAGTGCTTTGAGAAGCTCGTCCTAAAACACATAAAGGACTGCCTCCCACCCAGCTTTGACCCCCACCAGTTTGCCTACAAGGCAAATAGGTCCACAGAGGATGCAATTTCCACTGCTCTCCACTCCGCTCTGCATCACCTGGAGAATCCTGGGACATCAGTAAGGATGCTCTTCGTTGATTTCAGCTCAATACTATCATCCAAGACATTCTTATAGACAAGCTGGTAAACTTGGACTCCCCCCCTCCACATGTGCATGGATCAAAAACTTCCTCACAGACCGTTCACAGTCAGTCAAGGTTGGCAACCAGCGATCATCCACCCTGACACTGCTGTTGATCATCTATGTGCAATATCTCAGTCTTTCCATGTTCTGTGCAATATTTTTGGCTCATGTGCAATTATTTTGGTCCCAGTCTGTTTCAATGTTTCCTACACATACACCATGTATATAGTTCCACTCACATATGTATACATATACACTGTTTTTTATTTTATTCTATTTATTTAATTATTTATTTATTTTCCGCCTTCGTTGTATATTGGTTTCTCTTCTTACTTTAGCACCTTTGTGGTTCAGCTACCCAATTTCGCTGTGCAAGAAACTGCACAATGACAATAAAAAGCTCTAAGTCTAAGTTTCTAAGTCTCTAACAGGTGACTGTGCAAATACTGGAAAACTGAGGACCTCTGGCGGATAAAAGGAATAATACACAAAAAAGTGCTCAGACATAAACTGTGAGAGTTTAAAATTTGTTCTGCAAAAATAGAATTTCACCAAATTAATAGAAATGCATATTTTCCAGATTACATTACTATAAAAAAGAATATTCAAGATATTGATTCAGATTCTATTTAATCATCATGAAAGACATGTTATAAAACTCATACTGGACTTTTGACACTGCACATATTTCACTTACACAAACTATAAAGGCATTAAAGGCATTTAACAACAGTCATATTATAAGAGAGGATTAAGACTTGAATACACATCTTCTATCAGATTAAAATAACAACAGCGTGAAACACAAAAACTATTAACATTGCTTTAAAGTTCTCATCTAGTTTATATTTACCTATAAAACCAGATGAGATGACATTGATAATATAACAGCAGTTTTCTCTGCTGAGTTGATGTTGCTGATCAGTGGCTGGATGACAAAAACAAAACATAATCAGAATCAGAAAAATGTATTAATCCCTAAAGAAATGATGTGGTTACACAATGATAATAACATCATAAATGTTGCTTTGGCTCATTGACCTCAGGTATTTGAATTTCTCCACCTATATTACCTCTACTCCCTGCAGCATCTCTGTTAAACCTGTCTCCCTCTCATTCACACAACTTCTCTCCAGAACACTCCTCCACCGCTACAGGCCGTCTTTCACCTGTTTCTTAATGTTGTCCACAAACATAATAGACCAGAGACTCCTGCCTGACCTCAACTGTCAACCTACCCATCATCATAAAAATGAGAACAAAATAAAGAGCATAGATTCCTTTCAATACTTTGGATTTCTTTTCTTTTGACAGAGGAAAAATTCAAAATAAGATGAACAGTAAAAACAGGTAATAAATAATAAAAATAGAAGCTAAGGAAGATCTTCAGAACACAAATTTGAAACTCAAATACAACTCAAAACTCTAGGACCATGGCACTGAATCCTGTGTGCTGTTCAATAGTCTAGCAATAGCAATAGTTTTAGTTGTATGTTTTCTATCCAGCCTTCTCTTAGAGCAACTGCTCATATCCATAGCAAAGAACTCCTGGTACCAATTATATTTTCATTTAAAAAAAGGAAAAATAAGTGTATTATAATGTAGCTGGGCACTGTCCCAAAAACTGGTGTTTCTTTAAATCTGTTGGACCCATAAACAATATTCAAGAATTGTCTTTCCATTAAATGCAAATTCATTTTTTTCAACAGCTTGAACTATGTTATTTTAAAATTGACACTAGAGCAGAAGTCACTGCATCATTTCATCATCAACACGACCTGAAAAAAGCTGTCTGATATATAGATAAAATAATAACAAACAAACAAACATATCACTAAACAAAACACCTTATCTTGGTTTTCTAGGTGTTGCTGATGGTGACATAGGAAACTTCAGGATCCACCTAAACAATGAAGAGAAAAACATGCTGACTCCTCAGTAATATCCATCCATCCACTTATCCTTTTTAGTGTCGCGGGGTTGCTGGAGCCTATCCCAGCTGTCATAAGGCGAGAGGTGGGGTTCACCCTGGACAGGTCGCCAGTCTGTCGCAGGGCCAACACACAGAGACAGACAACCATTCGCACTCACAACGCAAAACATGCTAGGTGTGTTTTATCATGATTCATATAATACTGATGATGGATTTTTAGGCTAATAGTTAGGCTAACACATATACCACTCATCTTTTCTTTCCTCACAAAACCGATAAATCCTCCACTTCTTTTAAGTGTCTCCCAGCGCAATTCTTAGCATATTTGGTTCCTGCAACTGGTCCGTCGGGTTATTGTCTCCCCAGAAACACGTTGTGCTTTTGGAAATCAGTTTTTTCCTATTTCCGTTGTCGTTTTTCCTCTTTTCGTTGTGTTTTGTGTGCTTTTGCAGCATTTTTCTTATTGCTGGTGTTTTCTTAAGTTGCAGTGGCCTCTCAGGGCCACCGTACAACTGAGTTGCTAGTCTCCACTATGGCCTAATCTCCTCATGTGTATTTAAAGCCCCAGTTTGCTTCTGTTCTTTGTTATGTTCTATGTTCCTTAGAGGCTAGTTTGTGACTTCCAGGTTTTTAGTGTTGCCTGAATTATTTTGTGTTTTGCATTTTGGCCTGCTAAGGTCAGCAATAAAGCTGCTTTTTGAGTTTAACATGGATTTGAGTTCTGCACTTGGATCCTACTTTGCCAACAGCTATCCTTGAAAATATGTCTCACTGTAATGCAACATAAACAACTCTTCATTCATCACTTTAATTTCTCAGAAATGATGTCTCAAGATATTGCATTTGTGTTTTGACCTCTTACTTCAGGTTTTACGATTCATGGTGTGGTCTACTGATTTTATTTTTGGCCTAACTTTCTTATCTTTTGGATGCTTTTTACAGTTTTCAAACTTGGCTTTTTCAGTTTTTTCAGGCATTCATTTAGAGCAAAACTAGTTGTGGGCAGATAACAAATGAATAGAAAAACATTTTATCTCCAGATGACATTATTGTAAGCAATAAAAAGGAAGAAACTGATACAGATTTAATGGTATTTAACGGTCAATAAACTCATGCTACAAAACCCATAACGGTCATTTAGAAATCTAAAACAAACAAAAGCCGAGCGCTACCCCCAACTCACTAATTGAATAAACAAGAAAAAAATGATAGAAAATAATAAGGCAGTTCTCTCTTTCTGCTTCAGTGCTTAGTTAAAAGTCAAAGTATCAACACACTAAATACAAAACTTGGCAGTTCTCTGAAATCACACACCCAGATCTGTCATAGATGGTTTGGAGGCCAAGGACGGGCCTGCTGCTGCTGTCAGCTACTGCCGGGGAGACTGCTGGAGAGGATTTTTAAAACAGCCACTTGATGATGGAACCAATCAGCAGCTGCCAGCAAAATCCAGCCACTGTGATTCAAAAGATGGCCAGAGCCGTAACAATAGGATTAAATCTATTAAACTAGATAAGATTATACTGATAATACAACAGCAGTTTTTTTCTGCTGAGCTGATGTTGTGGATCAGTGGTATCTGACAGAAACACCAGAGCCTCCAGTGCTTTCATACTTTATTGAAACATCAACTTTATCATAATGTACCTGTGAAAAACAAGCAAAAAACCCAAAACCAAATGTATCAGATTGTGAGACAAATAAATTGGCATTGTGTTTATTATTACCTGTGGTTTCAGTTATATTCTTTCCATTAGTTCTTAGTTTTCTTTTCTTTTGTGTTTTTGAGTGTTAGGTTGAAATTGTTAAATGTTACCATTATTGTACTGCCAAGGTCTCCCCTTCCTAGCAAGTAAAAACCCGGTTAAAGCTGTTCGTCTTGCTTTGTTCACGGGAACAAGTCTGAACTAGCGGGCCTGCTGAAGCGCAGACCCAACATTGAGTGTTTCTTTTCTCTCTTTATTTTACTGAGAGGAGAAAATGCACCACAATGACGTCCAACAAAACAAACGATATAATCTGAGGTTTTTTATGCAGTTATTTTCACTTTTATTTTGAAGGTTTGTCACATGGCTTTTTGTGTTATTGCTTCCTACTTTAACTGACCTTATCTGTGCTTTTCATCTTTCTCCCTGTTTTGTAAATATTCCAGAGTTTTCCTTGTCCCTTTCTCCTGCTGGATTTACTGGATTTTGTATTGTGTCTGTGTTTTTTACTTTTCTCTGTGTTTGCATGCGAGATAAACATAACTTCACCGTTAATTTATAAGCAGTGTTAATTTAATTTTCCAAAACTCTCACGTATGGTTTTTCATATCCTCCCAGTTGTAGACATCTGACTCTCGATTATCTGCTGAACCACTTAAACTCAGGAAATCCAAAATAATCTCATGAACATCATCTGCAGTTATTAGAAAATAACAAGGATGAGAAAAACAACCAAAAGACTTTTAACTTGCTGAGTTACTTACTGTGGTTTGATCCATCTGTGTTTTCTGACCTAAAATGAGATAAGACATTTTTTCTGTTTCAAATCAAACTTAAAAATCATTCAAATTCCTCAATATTAAATTTACCTTTAGTTCTGCTCCATGTGTTGACTGTCACAGCAGTGATTAAAAGTGCTGCTAAACCCACTGAGACAATAATGAACCTCGAAGATACAGAAACATCTGAATAAAAGAAAACATCCAAACTTGGCATTACATAATAAAAAAAATCAATAACTTTATATCAAACAAATATTTTAAAATAAATGTGATTATATCTCATGAAACATTTTCATTTTTTCTTCTTATGTCGTCCTTATTTAGGTTCTTCATTTATTTAATCGGGCACATTTAAATCGAAATTATTATGTTCCACTAAATATTATCATTAAAAAGGATTACAAGAGTTTACATGACATAAGGATGTGTTATGTAAGTACCTTGTGAATCATCCTTCATTGTTGTTGTGGTTGCTTCTGCTTCAGTTGTGTATCTCTTGGTTTTTCTTGTTGGTTTCTGTGTTGTTTTTTTGTCATCTGAATAAATGAAAAAAGAACAATCAAAAGTTTTTTCACATTGTTCGCGTGTTAGAAATACATCCATCCATTCGCTTCCGCTTATCCTTCTTAGGGTCGCGGGGGGTGCTGGAGCCTCTCCCAGCTGTCATAGGGCGAGAGGCGGGGTACACCCTGGACAGGTTGCCAGTCTGTCGCAGGGCCAACACACAAAGACGTCATTCGCGCTCACATTCACTCCCGCATTCACACCTATGGGCACTTTGGATTAATCAATTAACCTATCCCCACAAGCTGACAGAGGCGAGGCTGCCGGACACTGGCGCCACCGGGCCCTCTGACCACCACCAGTAGGCAACAGGTGAAGTGTCTTGCCCAAGGACACAACGACCGAGACTGACGGAGCCGGGGCTCGAACCGGCAACCTTCCGATTACAAGACAAACTGCCAACTCTTGAGCCACGATCGCCCCAAAATTATAAACACAACAAAAGCTATTTTGCCCAAACACCTGAAATACATCTAATTAATATTTTAGCTATTTTTAGTTGTTTTAAACAGCTGATCGTGAGCTCACCTGTTTCCTCATCTGAGGTCTGACAGCTAAAGGTAAACAGCTGCACACTTCCTGTGTTAGCATCAGTCACGTCACACTTCATTTTCTCATATCTTGATGGATAGATATAGTGAGACTTCCAAAGGGTCACAGTAGTGGAGCAGTCAGTCTGTGAGGTCAGTATTTCTTTGTCATCTTTGTTCATATCTTGACGTTTAATCAGCCAATTCACGGTGTGATGACACTGTCCATATGTCACCACAGAGCAGTTTACAGTTTTTATCAGTTGCTTTGGTGCATTTCTCACAACAAAATTGATCTCTGCACCACTACTAAGGCTCTTCTCAAAACAATTGGTGCAAACTGCAAAACATGGTGGATAACTCGCAAAAGTGAGTCACCTCATCAAAAAGAAAAGTCAGTTGCTCAAAATAAGTAGTCAATGCTTCAAAAGCAAGTCCCTTAATCAAAACAGATAATATATTCATCAAAAGCAAGTACTTATATCAAAGTGTCAGGGCTGTCACAATTACAAGTCATTACACCAGCACCTTTGGTCACAAAATCAAATGGTTTGAACAGGTTCTCATTGTGACGGATTTCTTTGTAGGTGCTTCCCAATGACTAATAATAAAAAGATTAACCTGAGACAGATGAACCAGAGCGTTTAGAGTTTGTATTTCTCCTAATTTGTACTGTAGGCATGAATAAAGACCAACTTCCTCAAATGTGAGCTTCTTAATAACCAGAGAACAGTTCGCTGTAACACTCAGTCTGTCTGATTTGACTTTGTCTGTCCAAGTGTGATCAGCTCTACTGTTGTTTTGTGTCTTGAAACAAAGGTCCATTCAGTACTGTCACAGTTATTCTGCTCATCTATCACATTTAGACAAGGCAGAGTGACGTCATCTCCAACTTTCATAAAAATGGATATTTCAGTTTCAGATACTGTTGAGAAGATTGATGAGAAATATGAAAGATAAATTAGAATGCAGCAGTTTTACAATCAGAGCGAAGATTTTAGACTCGGGTCTGTAAACATGTCCCATATTTCCCTAAAACAACAGTACATGCTCAGCTTTCTTATTTACTGTAAAGTTTATTGACCATAGTAATACTGATAATATTTAGTTTTGTTGCTAATAAAATGTTTCCTGTATCCTTACCTGGAATCAGAATCATCAGCATCAGAGATAAAAACATTTGAATCCATCTGAATTCATCCATCGTGCTTCTCTGCCTCACGTCTTTCTTGTTGTCGATCTCAACCGTCACAGTCTCTGAACTGATGACTCTTTTTACTTCCTGTCATTAGTCAGATCTCACTTCCTCACTGCAACTTTAGTCATTTGTAGTTCTTTCTTCTTGTTGGTATTGAGTATGTGAGCTTTCTCTGAAATTGATGAATACATTTAAATATTAAACAAAGATGACACAAATAAACACAAAATGCAATTCCTAAATGAAGTTGTTTATTATTAAGAGGGGAAAAACCTATATGGCCCTGTGTTAGACCAAGTTAAATGTGCGACAGTGTCAAAGTGCTATAGACAAGGATGCAGGGATCAGGTCTCCAGGGAATCTGCAGGGAAAAGCAGGGGGAACACACTCACTCTCCTTCTGTCTCTCTTGGCGTCTCACCAGTCTCTCACTCCTCTCTCGTACCAGAATTTCTGTAAGGAACAAGGGCAGGTCCAGGGTGTCTGTACACAGGGAAACGACGTGTTAGCACAAGATTCAAAATCCAAGAGAACTAGATTACTAGTGTCCTAGCCAGGACTTCACTAACATGAGTCAAGCAACAATCCAGCAAAGAGCAGTCTAACTTCTTCCCGTAAGTAGAGGCTGGTTAATGAGACGCAGGTGTTCACCATCTCCCAGGTATGTAGGCCAAAGGCGGGAGCCCACAATGGCCTCCGCCCAGGCGATAGAGGGAGAGAAAAACAATACCAAAGCCCACTTGTAGCAGAATATTTCTCAGGCAGACGGTGACACTATAGTTTTTAAACATAACAAAAATCAGACGACGACTGGTTTGATTTAACTGTGGTGATGTTTAGATTGCTCGAGTTGAAAAACGTGTTGCCGTCCAGTTTGTGTGAAGTCAGCATTACAAAGCAAATGCAACAACCTATTAACAAAAAGTCCTTATATTTACTGTGATAGTTGACCTGCTGCACTCTTGGTCTTAAAGCAAATTAGTGTTGTTTTAAGCTTTAGAAAATGAGAAACAGTAATGTTAAATATATATGTATCACAATGGAGTGGACTTTGAGAGATAGTTTTATCTACTCTGCAGCATAAGCTGAAAAACCAAGGCAGGATCCATGAAGCTGAAACACGTCAGCAGAAGGAGGAAAAGGTGGTGAGGCAGGAAAAAGAGACTAAGAAGGTACCTCAGGCCACCAGGGTGGAGAGAGACTCACGGTTGAATTATGAGGTACAGTAAGCCTGAAAAGACAGGAGTGCTTCAGCTCGCTGTGTCGTTGTCAAAGAATGACAAAGAAAGAATCTAGTTGTCGTCCTGCAGAGGCAGCCCTCTCCGCCCATCCCAACCTTGCAGAAAAAGCTGGCAAATCTTGCGCCATCTAGGCCCTCCTCTGTTTTTAGCCAGCGCTCGTCTAGAACTCTGAGTAACTCATTGCAAAGACTGCAAATTTTTTCACATTTTGCCCTGTATGACAACTCTATAAATAAATAAAAATGCATTCACAGAATTGCTCAGTGTCAGCACCAAACCACCCACCACCCAATGAAATTCCCAGCCAGCAGGGTAAGATTTGTGCAAATTATAAACCTTTATTTTCCTGATCCCTGCCCTGCCTTCAGTCCCCTGTCGTGCTTCAGATGATCAACAGGAAGTGTTCAGTTTGCTGTCAGCCTTACGTTGGTGTCTGAGGAAAGAGCGGTGACAACTGGAGGTTCAGATGGGTTGCACAGATTCACACGAGACCCACTACAATCTGGTAAACAGGTATTGCAGTCAGGCACCACTGAACAGCAGGGTAATGTGTGCAGGCATAAGATGCCAGAACAACAGGGATTTCTATCTTTTGTGCCAGGCTTAGAATCAGTCATTTAGAGACGCTGCTATGTTGAATTTAACCCAGTTAACCCCCAGATGTGGTGAGGCAAAGACACGATACTAACTCTGGGCTGTTAACGTGTGATCTTAATTTGATATTCGTAGTGAAGAATGTATTCAGTACAATGTTTTACAAGACATTTATTCATCTGTGCTTGTATTCAAGTTTACAGCAAATCATCTGAGAAATGCCTTTGAACTGGTGCCTGTTTCTGGGCTTTTCTTTTGTCACAAACTGCTCACAAAGAAGGACGAATGCTTTAGGAAACAAAAGCTTTGGAATGTATTCTGCAAGTACAGGTCAAACGTAATAGCCTCATTGTTTTATAGCAATGCTGAATTAACTTATGTCACTGCAGGACAGTGCAGCCAGTGGGGCTGATTGTTATAGTCACTGTGCACGACAAGAAAGCATTTGACATGGTGAACTGCTGCCACGGTTTTAGAGAGACGTCTGTTTGTTATTAGAAGTAGTTGTTCTGTTTAATTTGGGGTTTTTCTCCTTTGCTTCTTCGTAGAAGACGACCAATCTGCACATCGAGAAGCTGTCCTGTCTTCAGCTAGGAGTCCTTCTCCAGCTGCTGCACATGCTAACAGGCAAAACATCAGGGAGTAATACAAGCTTTTAATGCTTATGTGAACCACAGGCGTGCTTATAATGTATCAACCTGCAGTGAGACTGTAAAAGCAAAATCTTTCTTGATTTAATTTTCATTGCACAAATAATAACAGATTCAGGAATGTATTCAAGGAAGAGACTGGCAAAGAAAGAGTGGGATAGTCAGGGAGCTGAAGGAAGGAGTACTAAAAGGCTAGGTGCACAGCAAAGAGAGAGGTGTCACTGGCACAGGAAAAGGCTTGTAGTGAGTTGTATGTGAGGCTGGACACTAAGGAGAAAATGATTTTTAATGAATGGCAAGGCACATAAATTGTGCTGGAAGAGAGTAACCAAGTATAGAGATGGAAATGTGCTAATGTGAAGAAAGTGTGTTGAGAAGGGAGAAGGAGTACTTTGGACGAAAATTGAATTAGAGAAGGAAGTGAGGCAACTCTGAAGAGGATGGAGACGGGAGGCATAGAGAGGGTAGGAGTGAAGGCTATGATAAGGTGCGAAGAGAGTAACTGTGGTGCTGCATAAGAAAGTCCTGAGGGGCAGAGAAGTATGTGATGGGTTGAGATTACATCAGAGAGAGGCTCTGAGCCCCTTCTTGTTTGCACTGGTGATGGAGAGGCTGACAGATGAGATCAGGCAAGAGTCTCCGTGGATGATGTTTTCAGACAACCACAGAAAGGATTTGTGGATGTAGTGAAGGTGGACATGCAGGGGGTTGGTGTGACTGAGGAGGATGCTAGAAATAGAGAGATGGAGGCGGATGATCCACTGTAGCGACCTCTAAAGGGAGCAGCCGAAAGAAGAAGAAGCACAAATAATTCTAATCATGCTTTTCTTTTATTCTCAGTACTAAGCTATGTAAAGGAAGTCAAGGTTGTTTCCTCCTACAATCACTTTGGTCATGCTGTTCTTACAAGTGTGGAGGTGCCAGATGGTTTAGACTTGTTTAGATTGGTGCTCTGTCTCCCTTTATCCAAACTAAAACTTTGATGAGGTTTTTTATCTTCACTAAACACTTTTTTGCTTTGTGTTTATTATTGTGCTACTGCAAGTATTTCATATATTAGTCAGTTGATTGTTACTGTAGGGCAGCTCTAGGACAATCCCTGATGTGATGTAGCTTGCTTTTATCCAGCAGATACGACATCTCATGAGGAGGTTCGAACCCTGTACCCTGACCCTCCTGCTGACGCACAAAGTCTGGACATCCAGCAGCAGGCCCTTCTACGTGAACAACAGCACAACAGTTTCTATTTCTTTTAATATTGGAAGTCAGTTATTCATTAATGAATACAAATGGTGACTGAAGTTATTTAGACAGGACATTAAACAATAAACTTCCAATAAATTATGAACAATGTGTGACTGAATGTGTTCAGTGAAAGACTTTGAAAATATCGCAGCATAAAACCAGTGTAAAAGTACTCAGACTACTTTTGGGGGTATTTATTTGATGATGCAACCAGAAAATGTGCAGGTTGTGAGTTTAACATTTTCAACACTGGAGAAGAAGTACATGTACACAGACTAGCTAATGACAAACATTTTTTTTTAAATTAACCTTTATTTAAACAGGTTGTTCATTTTTCTGAGCTTATCTGGTGTCCAGTTTCGGTGGCAGTAGCATAAGCAGAGAAGACCCAGACCTTACTCTCCCGAGCCAGCTCCTCCATTATTTGGGGGACACTGAGGCATTCTCTGCTGAGTGCTGTGATCTCCCCAACATGTCCTGGGTGTGTCCTGTCTGTCCTGGTGGGACATGCCTGGAACATCTCACCCAGGAGGCGTTCAAGAGGCACCCTTGTCAGATGCCTGAACCTCCTCAACTGGCTCGTTTAGATGTAGAGGAGTAGCAGTTAACTCGGAATGAGACAGACAGCACCTACTGCTGGGGTGGGCCTACAGGAGGGAGAGCTCATGTCGTCTCTTCAGGACACATCACTGGACCCCAAGAAGCTCTCCCCGGAGCTCCCTTTGGCTGCTGGGGTCGGCATACGTTCAACTTTAAAATCACTCTTGGTTCTTGGCTAGCTTTGTGTTAGCATCCTTTGTGTACTGATGCTTGCAAGAAGCTAAAGTTGCTTTGGCAGAATTTTCTTTCTCATATATGCACACATAAGGAGAGAGATGTTTTATAAGCTTTAGTCATCACCGTGCACTTTTCCTGATTCACACAAAATACAGCAATCTGGCACCTTCCCACAGGGTCTTGCACGAGTATTAAACATGTTCATTTGTGCTTTGGACTGTCACCAGATTTCTTCTAGAAGTTTCTTGCCAGTCAGCAACTATCTTGGCAACACCACTTGAGTTTGTGTGTTGCATGCTAACATCCTTATCATATGTGTAATAATACTAAAGCTTCATCTTATGCACACACAAAAAACAAATATGGCTCCTTCGTGCAGGGTTTTCTGGTATGTTCATTTATGCTTCCCAATTTAAAAAAAAAAAAAAAAAAAAGACAAAGCAAAGTTCTTGCTTCTCAGCCACTGCGGCCACATCCTCACCGTTTTTTAGGCAGTTATATAAACATACTGTGAGTGAGTCATAAGCTTAAATACAATAGTTGAAGGAACAAAAACGTAATGTTTAAAAATACCAGTCAAATCTGATTAAAGTAAATAAATAATAAGTATACAATGTAGTTTTAAGACTTCTCAATGTTTCGTAACATTAATGTTCTATGAACTCGTGAGTCCAGAAATCTGAATGTCATGAAAAGTATTTATTATTCGTGTATTATTATTTTACAATACAAGGTTGTTTTTTTCCTGATACTTCATGCAAACCACATTTCTCCAGGCCTGTCCTAATCAGCTTACTCAGTATCACTAGATCCAATGCTGCTCCTCCAGCAGAGCACACAAAAGTAGGAGAGACCAGAGATGCCATGGCTTAGTTAGGAGACTGTTTGCTTCAAGGCCACTAGAGGGTGCTGCCATAAAACTACAATAAATGAATTGACCTTTTGACCTGCTCACACTCTTTTATGCAAAACCCTGTTGATGTTACACACACACACACACAAAGAGATTCTAGGTCTGACCAACCGTGGGCAAAAAGATGACAGTCAATAAAATTCTAAAATTTTATTTATAAACACAATGAATAGTAGTTAAAAGTCCAGTGTCCCATTTAGGTACAAAGTAAAAACACACAGTCCAAGGCCAGAGCCAGCTATGCCACAAAGCCAGTTGCACTCCACACGTTGTTCACTTCAACAGGGGTAGCAATTGTCCTCTGAGACCCACCACCCTGTAAGTAGAAAGCCTGCACAGAGCGACAAAATAAGACAATTCACTATATAATTCACAGCCCATCCATCCCAAACATATCAGATCATTAGAGGTTTTGTCACATTACATACCTGCACTGAGAGACAAAATAACACAGCAGTGTTTGTAATGTGGGCTATAAGTAGACTAGCATATCAGTGCAATCAATTACACCTGCCTCCAATTAGTCCAGCCCTTTTACAGTCATTGACTGGGTGAGAAAACATGAGCAAATCAACCCAAGAGACAAGCAGGAAGACTCTCTGAAGGCTCCTGTGGCTGCACAGGCAGTCTTACAATTACGAGGTTGGAGAGTTGTTGTTTCAAAATGTTCACACTGATTTCACATGCTCATTAACTCACAACCAGCTGACCATATATATTTCTGCTGCTGAGCTGCTTTTTGATGGAGATTTTCTGAATTTATTTTGCTACCATAAGAGCAGACTCCATGCTGAAAGCATGTGCACTGTCACTTGCAATGAGTGGCACTAATGACGCTAAATTTAATTACAGGTCATGGACAGCCTTCATAAATGCTCATATTACTCACCCACACTGAATTCCAGCACAGGTTCATCTGGGTCCTGACTATTTCCTGCAAAGTAACACAAACGTCATCAGAACATTAAGTCAGAGAAACAACATTTGGAGCTTTTGTACATGATAAATTATACTGCAGTAGTAAAACAAAGTCAAGCAGCAGTACATTTATTAAAATCACCTTCAGCTGTAATATTTAAACTGATTTAGTGTCAATTTAGATTATGTTTAGATTAAAATGAAACTAGTACCCTTGTAATGTCTTTTTAAATTAGAGGTAAATATTTGTATATTTTTTACATAATATAATTATATTTACTGGATTTTCTCTCTATTGTAGTTTAGTATTATAGTTATTACTTGTTTTTTATTGACTTGTCTTGTTTTTACAATGATTTGCTCTGAATGCAGCCTTTAAAGAAAAGACTATCTGTTCAGTAACTATCCATCAGACTGGGTCCATGTTACCAGCCAAATGGGTAATAATTAAAGTAAGTTTTGAATTACGTATATTTGGGTGTTTAGGTGACACTTTTGCAAAAAAATATATATATATAATTAGGTTTAAAAGAACTAAACATGTATGTATTTAAAAACAATAAGTGTGTTAGAATTACTACAGCAACAGCTTGTAGCTCACTGTACTATTTTTGAGCACAACTTTGGTGCTTTTGCCTCATTTTTAAATCAGTGATCCCAGTAGCACAGTCTAAGCAGAGACCTCAGTGCTTGGCAAACAATCAATAGAATCAATATAATTATTAAAAAGAAACAAAATAAATGCCAACCATATAAAAAAAACATAAACTTAAGGAAAAAACTAAACTTGATTTTGTGTCTTTAGGCTATTGTTAACAGCAAGCATGAGGTTAGTGCATATGTATTATTATTGGAAAGATTACTGCAAAGAAAAAAAGGTTGAACCAGGAGGGGGCGATATTGCTCTTCTTACCATGAGTTACATGCAGGCTATTACTTACCATGTCACTCACATTTATTTCACAAAACAGCTGAACCCACTTAATTCGATTTAATTGTATTTATGCAGAGCTGAATCACAACAACAGTCTCCTCGAGGTGGTATAGATTGTAAGGTAGAAAGTCTACAATTAAAAAGAAAAAACCTCAATACAGTGGGAAGGAACAACTCACTTTTAACAGGAAGCACCCTCTGGCAGAACCACGGTCAGGGAGGGGCAGCCCGCTGCGACCCTTTGGGGATGAGGAGACGAAAAAGGGGACAAAAGACACACTGTGGACGAGAGCCAGAGATGAACAAGAACTAATTATTGAATGCAGAGAGGTGTATAAACACATGGTGGGAATCCCCCAGCAGGGTAGTCCCAGGGTAACTAAGGGAGGATTCATGGTCACCTGATTCAGCCCTAGCTATATGCGTTGGCAAAAAGGTAACTTTGAAACTTAATCTTAAAAGTAGAGATAGTGTCCGTCTCCTGCATTCAAACTGGGAGCTGGTTCCACAGAAGGATGATCCCCTTCTACTTCTAAATATCCTAAAAACCACAAGGAAGCCCACAGTCTGAGAGCAAACTATCAAACTACGAGGCCTTTAAAATAAGATGATTATTCAAGACCTCATGTGTGATGGGAAGGATTCTGAATTTGATGCTGGACCCACAAATCATAAAAGAGAAACACTAACTCACACACACCAGAAAGTGCCAAGAATTATAATTATATGTAATTTAGTTTTGCGTTCCTTTATAATGCTTTCAACTATACAAATAAGACACTTCATGGGGGCGCCTGAGCCTTGTAGACACAACAAATACTGAACAAACCTCATGCGCCCTGTTGTTGACAAAACGATAAAAATGAATGTGTACTTCTGTCTTATTTAGGTCATTTTTGTAGTTTTTGTAGACAGACTACTGTAATTTCTCAATAAAATGTCGCTTATTATCGCTCACTCTCAAGAACAAAAACGTGAGTAATTTCCCAGTAGCTCACCATATTTGGGATCTTCTAACATCCACACTTCATGTTTAAACGGTGGTGCGGAGGCGGTGTACCGTCGCAGGCCGGATGTAGCATTCAGCGCGGTGTGCCTTTTTTTCAGTTGCTAAGCAACAGATTTGTCCCGCCCCTTTCGTTATGACGGGGCGGGCCAGTCCTTTGACTGGTGACGTTACAAAGAAACGTCAGGTGACGTTACAAAGAAACCTTAAACCGACCTTATATATAGACCTGGCTGTTCAGTTGAAACGCATTCACACAGCGGGACAGCAGCGCTTTAAACGTTCAAACACGGAGTTTAACACAAAACAACATTTTAGACATAAAAAACAAAAAAGTGAAATGGCAAGCTCGAACTGTAACACAATGACAAATGATGAAACAGTTCAGACCAATGGGGATAATTCTACAGTACATGCTTTGGTATCCCTCTTGAATAACTTGTTCAGTAGTTTTTCGATCAAGCAGTGGGGAGAGCTTATCTCAGGCTATCCGGATTGCTTCACCGCTAAGCGGCTTGTAGGTTTTGTAGAGGACGTAATGGACCTGTGTGCACAGTCAGTAGCAGTATCACCACTGAGGTCTTCCCAGAACTCCCATGTACATGAAAACTGTTCTGTCCACACCACTACTGGCAAAACGGTTTTGTCACGTGTGAAATTTTTGGACGATTCTGCTGAGCAGGAGTTTGATACAGCACAGAATATAGATGCTAACAGCCAAGAAACAGCTAACACAGAAGAAAGCTGTCAAAATGCTGACCAACACAGTGCTGCAAAACCAGAAAACAATCCAATTCCAGATCCCCAGCAGCAGAAATCCTGTGTTGAACATGAAGCCAGCATCCCACCGTTAACAAACGTAAGTCAAACGGAGTCATATAAAAAGATACAGCATCACAGATCTTCTGTAGACTGTGAGCCACCTGAAAAAACCTTAGACTTTGAAAGATGGTTAGAGACATTAATTCAGGCTGTGCTTTCAAAGCTTGGTAAACTTTTAAAGTGCCCTCATTCTCACCAAAAACGTTTGTTGGATCTACTCTTGGACAAATTCAAGGGGATGGATTTGCATTTAGACCGAAAAGTGCAGAATTATTTTGACTGCATTGCTAATGCGATTTTCACTGATATTTGTGACAAATTACATAAATTGTCACTAATATCATTGGAAATGGGGAGGAGTGGGGAGGAGGATTCAATGAATTTAATGGAACAACCAATATTTAATATCATAACTACTTCAGTATTCCAAGAACACCTGTTGGCAGTAACAGTTACTGATAGACTGGAATCATATGAAAAGAAAGAAAGATGCAGATTTTCAGTGGAAATCTTTGTGGAAGGACTGATTTCCCAGGTTTCAAAAAAATCAGGCACAGTCTTCAGCATTGAAAGTGCTGAAGCTATCTCCAACCGGCTTACCATGAAAATCTGGACTGAAATCAGGGCCAGATACGACAAAATCCCACCAGAGAAGTTCAAGAAACTCAGCGAGAGGGTTTTCAAATCCCTCTGTAAAAGATGGAAGCATGCATCTTTGGTGACATTCTGGCAATTAAACTTCCAAGATCTTGATGAAGATATTGTTAAAACTTTCAAAAGAAAGATATTCACAGAACCAAGTTGCATATCTAAGTGCTTCTCATCGGTGCGGGCATTTTTTGGGAGGTGTAAGGGAAGAAACAAAGTTTCCACTTTATAGTGACATCGTGATATCAACAGCAAAATATTTTCTAAAACTCACTGGACACTTTAAATGAGCTAGTTTTACATTTAGATCAGATCAAGTCATTTTTGAAATCCCCAGGAATGGTCGCGGCAGATGGCCACCCCGCCCTGAGCCTGGTTCTGTCGAAGGTTTCTTCCTCTTAAAAGGGAGTTTTTCCTTCCCACTGTCGCCTCGTGCTTGCTCAGAGGGGTTTGTTCTTTTGGGGTTTTCTTTTTAATACTGTAAGTTGTTACCTTACAGTGTGAAGCACCTTGAAAACACCATTGTTTCCTTTGGTGCTATACAGATTGAAGTGACTTGCACTGATAACATAACTAAGCTGGGACTTTAATTTAACATCAATAAAATTATAAAAATATTACATCTTGATTTCTGCTTGTTTTCATTGTCTGTGACTTAATGAATACAAATGTGTAATTTAACAGATTCTTTCTTTATGTTAGTCTGACCGGTGATTCCACGTTGGCCTTAGGTGTTGGCGCGGATACGCTGCAGCCCCTGAGCCATTAATGGCCCAGCACACTACAGTAAAAACAAAACAACAGCCATCTGTCCAACTAGGAAAGGAAAATAATAAACTGCCTCCTTGGAGGCAACCTGACTCAAAACAGTTGCAGTCCAACTCAGACCGACTGCAATCACTCTCAGGCAGATTGATGAAGATCTGCAAATAACTGTTGTCTAATTTATAAACGCAGACAGATTGCCAACACGTCTGTTCACAATAGAGGACTGTACTTACATGGTTGCAAACTGGTTGTTATCTTGCTTATATGAAAACATTACTTTGGAGCAATGAAACTCAAACACATTCATTTTTAAAATGCTTCAAAATGAAATTTTGAAGCATTTGGCTTTATGCTTTGAAAGTGCCGTTGTGAGTGGGAGTGTGAAATCCTTACTTGATGTGTTCCCTTTGCCTTTACTGTTTTCAGTTTTATTTGTCATATGCAAGTTAGCACAGGGTCAACATTGCAATGAAATGTGTTTGACGAGCAGCAGTCACTCAGCAGCATGGTACAGTAGAAGAAAATATAATAAAATATAATAAAATAAAATAAAAAATAGAAAAATAGTAAAGAGCAAAATATTTGAAAGACGTGGTAAAAGAGAAAAGATGACTAAATATATATATATATGTATCTATAAATATATGTACACTAGTGATTAAATAAGAAAATCTTGAAAAGAAATATGACGGGAGGTCAGATGGGATATTGCACAGGAATGAGCAGCAGAAAATTACAGTATTACTCAGACTTTTAATAGTCATATTGTCAGTTTTGGCCGACGGTCATGGGTCACTTCCACTAAAATAGCACGAGACTGGAGTAAAATGTACTTTATTAATGAGAACACATGGTGATACAGCAAAGAATCCAACCCTTCTGAAAAGCAAATGGCTTCCTGTTATACTCTACCTGATTCAGGTGAGCATCTGGAATAGACCAAGTCTGGGGGTCAGCAAACCAAAGGGAAACAAAACCCTCCCCATAAGAAAACCACTACAATATAACCAACACATCATAGACATATGAAGATTTGTAACAAGTCCTATAAATAATTCCATAACATATAAACTTCAGTCTCTTCTATATACATTAAAACAGCGGTCTCCAACCTTTTTTGCGCCACGGACCGGTTTATGCCCGACAATATTTTCACGGACCGGCCTTTAAGGTGTCACAGATAAATACAACAAAATAAAACTAGTACCGGTACCGGAAAAAAAGAAGATTTATTCATAACACACGTGAAAGACCCAGGAAAACAGAGTTAACGATAAAAAACGATAAAAACTCTGAAAACCATACATTTCACACCCGAGCCTCATCTCTCGACCAAACGACGGTCCGTGGCCCGGCGGTTGGGGACCGCTGCATTAAAACACCTTAACCACAGTTAGGTTTCAGCCCTCGCTGACTCAGAACAAAGTAAGACAATCAGAGTTCGATTGGTTTTTACTTGTGCAGGGGAAGCCTGGTCGGATTCTCAGAGTTGCAAGCTCTACACCCAAACTCAGACAACTCCAACTCCAGCCTCCACTCGCAGCCTTTTATTGAATGAAAACAGTTACACAACCGCCCATTGTAAACCCCATATGTTGTGTGGTAAAAGCTAAGGCACTGTGTGTGTGTGTGTGTGTGTGTGTGAGTGAGAGAGAGTGTATGTGTGTCTGTATACGTGACTTCCTGCTTACAAACATTTTAACCGCATCTCTAGTCATAAAAGGGTCATCTCCCCTCAACCTCGTATATGGCTTAACCTCTCTAACAGTCCACCATTTACATGGTGAGCCCATAAAGGGCAGGAAGTGAACATTCCTTACCAAATAAGGAAACCAGAATCTTACATAGATTGTGCCTGCAGTTGAAAACTATAGCTAGTAACATCCCCAACATCCTACATGTGGGGGAGGAACAGAAAATATCTGAACATACAGTTCAAGACAAGGTCCAAGCACAATAATGACAACTTTTAACAAAATCACTCCAACACACACTCCCCTAGCCTGGCACATTGGTTTTCTCCAGGAGCTCATAAGCAGGTGATTGAGCTGCTTTTACTCTTTACAAAGTGAGTACTGTTAACACTTCTCTTTTTACATATACAACTAATTTAGGTTACAGACAAATGATTAAATGTGAACAGCTCTAACACAGGTTCTTTTCCTGACACAGGTAGGATGGCCAGTCCCCCTGTCTCTTCACCTTTAACGAGTCACTTAAATAACAACCCAAAAAGCCTAATAAAGAATCACAATCAACCAGTGTGTGTTTTTCTTCATTACGGTTTTTAAATACAAATCAGTCAGTCAATTAATAAAAATACAAGTAAGGGTAATGGAACCCCTGGTCTCCATTACACACATAAATACCATAAAGACACTAAGTCGTAGAGCTCTGAACTCCTTGCTTCTATGATATTTACACTTCTTCTTGGCCTTCTCCTTCACTCTGAGTCACTCCAGGATAAACGCATCAGCTCAGACATACAATAATTAAAATATGTGTAGGTGACCGTTTGGCAGAAGACGATGTCGAGGCGGTACTGCAGTGACACGTCCGTGGCTATCGTCGGGGCGGTGTCCTGCATCAGAAGGAAGTCAATAGACTTCTTGGCTTTGTTGCTCATCATGGCGCTGTAGTCTGTGGGCGTGGCCTGCAAAAAGTGTAAATAAACCATCAGAGACCAAACACAAATATGCCTTCCAACCACTAGTTTAGACAACATCTTGCAAAGAGTGTGTATTTCAGAGTGCAGTTGTTTTTAAATTTGACAGAAACAGAAATAAAGACGGAAGAGAAGGACAACAGGGAAAGCAGAAGCACCGACACACTGAAATCTTTTAGGGTCAAGCTCCAGAACTAGCCACAAATCCTGCTGGAAAGAACCTAAAAATACTTAAAAATACTTGCAGAGATCGAATGGAGCCGTTAACTCAAAAGCCTGGTGTCAGGCATGTTCTTTAATAAATAAGAAACGAGCTGATATGTTACAGACCCCAGTCTTTACGTAAAGAAAAAGCTGACATTTAGAGCGGTCTCGCAGCAGATTTTAAAACAGTGACACTGATTTGTGGGGTTTTTGGGCACAAATTTGAACCTTTTTGTTTTATCCATGTCCTTGAACACAGCTCGTGACTTGGGCGCTTTCATATGTACCGATTCATTTAGGTTTGTGCACTGAGGCCAGATTTAGGTATTAAAAACGAGTCAGTCATAACACTTCTTACATTAGTTAAAAAGCTGAGCTTACACTAAACCAACATTTAAATTTCCCCTTGTGGGACTAATAAAGGTATATCATATCATATCATTACTAAAGTATTGCTGCAACATTGTAAAGACAAAGATGACACACAGACCAGACATAAAACACTGAACACTTTTTAAAGACGAGTCATTTAAGAGTATTTTCTCATAGAATAAAGTCGGCTGATATGGTGAAGGAAAAATCTGCTCACGAATCCTCCAACTTCTTAAAAGTAAGGAGTGACCTGAGCTGGAAATCAACATGAGAGGGATGACTCAAGAAGAAGAAGAAGCAACAAGAAAAGAAAAACAGAGTTCAGAGTGTAGTTAAGATATCAAGCTGTATCCACAATGTGTGCCAAGAAACTAAGCTTGTCTGTTGTCATGCTAAAGAAATAAAAAATCTGGAATCAGAAAACAGCCAATAACTGCTGATCAACTCACCCACTCCTCTTCGTGCCAGTCCACGTGCAGTGACGACTGGCTGTTGTGACCGCTGTACTTTGCTCTCAGCGTATCCTGGTCATTGCGGAGCACTACTTGTTCAGACTCAGCGGAAGGAGAAGCTTTGGTTGCGATGTACTCGTACTGCGTTCAGGGCCTAAATAGCTGAAGCTAGCAGCTTGCAGCCGCACACTGCCACCAGCTGACGGGTCTGAAAGGAAGAGGGTATGAATGAAATATGAAGCGTCCCCACGTAACGTCAAACACTTTTAGTACCTTGTCAACCAGACTGGCGAGCGTCCACTCCAGTCCGCTGGCCGATTGGTCTTTGGCAGCTTGAGACAGCCTCTCTGCGTAATAGCTGACCTGAGTCTTCAGCGTGTTGACGTAGGCGATGATCTCTTTGGCTCGGACAGTGTCCTGGGGTATGTGGATGATGACTGAGCTGGAGAGGGCACTACTGCAGGGAACAAAAAGACACACCGACACATCTGTATCCGAGCTGGGACTGAGGACACTCACCAGCCACTTTATTAGGTACATGTGTTCAAAAGCTTGTGGCAGCAATTTAGTGCATTTAGTCAAATAAAGACAATAGAGTGGCCTGCAGGTGTATATTTTTGTAATGTTTCTGTCTTATGCCTGAAATATGCTTCAGCAGGAAATATACGCTGTAACTGGAAACAACAGCATGATGGACCGGTTTAGTGTTAAGAGGTGTTACATCTGAAGTTAGAACGTAAATTTCCTGCAGAAATCTAAATCAAGCTTCAGAGGTGAAGGAAACGGTTTCCAGGGTACTAAAATACCTAACAAGAGGTACTGTTCCAAAAATATAGGGAGGGACGTTACCCACCAGATGTAAAAACAAACACTGTCTGCATGCACATGCCTGCTCTCAATGAGCCTAATCGTGGCTGCAAGTCACCGGGCCGTTTAACCTGCAGTTAATTGCAAAGGTAAGAAGTACATGGAAATACTGTTAAATGCTGTTGCTGAGGACGTGAATTTAAATTGTTACTCAATGCTGATACTTTATGTAGCTTTCTTACAGTATTTTCCAGATTCCGGTAATAAACAGAGTCAGATTTAGGGAGACTAGTCTTCTTCTTCTGGCATTTAAGGCTGAACGGGGAGTTGTGGTATAAAAACGTATAGTTTTGTAAAGTTGGCACAGTTGCTCAAATTAGCCAAGCATGATCGACCTTTTTAATCCCCAACCTGCTGGCAGAAATGTCCACCTATTAAAAAACACATATCTCTCTTCAGAACTATGACGCCTAAATAAAAAAACCTTAGTTTATATGGTGAAAAATTATTTGAGAGAATCTTGAAGAGCTGCTGCTCCTCCACATCGAAAGGAGCCAGATGAGGTGGTTCGGGCAACTGACAAGGATGCCCCCTGGATACCTCCTGGGCGAGGTTTTCCGGGCAGACCCAGGACACGCTGGAGAGATTATATCTCTCGGCTGGCCTGGGAACGCCTTGGTGTTCCCCCGGATAAGCTGGAGGAGGTGGCTGGGGAGAGAGAGGTCTGGGCTTCTCTGCTTGGGCTGCTGCCCCCGCGACCCGGCTCCGGATAAAGTGGAAGAAAATGGATGGATGAATGAATCTTGAAAATGAACAAGTCTTCCAGTACAGAGTAAAATGTGAGAGTGAAAATATTGCGTGTACTTAAAACCCCTGGAGGGTCTTGGGTCGATTTGTGGCTATTTTCAAATTTTGATTACATGCCATTTGCACAGTGTTGAATGGACTATAGCCAAATTCTCCAAAAAAAAAGTTTGATATGATTTTATTTCAAAATTCAAGTCTGACTTCCTTCAATTAGCTTCAGTGGCTAAGCTACAGACAAACTTACACTATTGTGCTTAGTGGTCGATTTGTGCCCCATTGAAACCTATTATAAACGCTATTTTTCACTGCAAATTAATTACGGTCAAAGGGATCGTTGATGTTTAGCGTTCATTTTCATTTTGCAGGACGGGCCTTAGAGTTGTAATTTTTTTATTTGTCCACCGGGTGGCGCCCTTGCTCCACATTTGACCCCGGGCTGGAAAACAGCGGGCTGCTTAGATAGACCTGCGGGAAATGAAGCCTCATTTCCGGCGTGCAGCAGCGGCTTCGCCCGCTGATCGGGCGGGACAATTTTTTGGTCCCTAGGACCGTGAGAGGGTGCTTTTTTTTTTTTTTTTTAGTCAACAGGAAATGACGTATTTGTTGTCACGTGGTATCGGGCGTGTGTGCTGGAAAAACGGGTCCCCGGTGATCGTGCCCCGGTAACAATGGCGTGTCCAGCGGGGTGGCCTGGGGGGGCACAGGCCACCCCCCAAACCAGACTGGCCACCCCAGGTGCCACCCCAAAGGCAAAACAATAAAATTCAATCAAATATCAAATGTCCGATTATGTTTTCACGGTGACGCTCAGATATCCGAGTGTAAGTGAATGCAGCATCGCTTCTGCGCTATGCGCATCACGTTAGCAAAGGTAGGAGAGCCAAGCGCGAAAGACGGCACTGCAGGAAACAATTTTTCGGTGAAAGAAAATGAGGACAGAATAAATGTCCCGGTAAGTAATATCAAGTTTGTTGAGTTTAGTAAACTTCGGTGAAATTAGAATACCAAGGAAAAAAATAACACTTAAAGAATTATTGCAGCTGTGGAATATTTCAGACAGTATGCTACTGAGGGCAGCTAACATAAGAGTTATGCGTTATAAGATATAATCTAAGTCGTAACATTGCTGTATGGAGTTGCAGGTTAACATAGCTGGACTGGCCATCGGGCATACCGGGCATATCCCCAGTGACTTATTTTTTATTTTTTTTGTAATGGCATGAACAATGAGAGGTGGTGGATTGGCCAGATGCAGGTCGATGTGTAGAAATAACTCCGTTGTTTGGTGGTGGCTATGACGGGGCTTCCACAGAGGCAACAGGTGGATGAGGGAAGGGGAGGCAGGAGGAGAGACCCGAAGCAGCCACCAGTCCGAGTGTCAGGTGAACTGAACTTCAGGTAAGAAGTTATGAGCTGCAGTCTATCTGGGTCAGATATAAACCAAGTTTAGGTGGAGTTTATTTTCATGTTGCTGACTTTTTACTGTCAGTTGCAATAACTCATACTGCGTTCTAGCCAGTTTGACGGAGTTTTTATACAGCTGGGTGGGTGCTATGATGTTACTGATAGTGAACTTTATTTTATTCATAAGGTTAGTAGAGTTGCCAACGGCTCCTTAAAAAAATGGAATGGTCCCTCATTCAGAGAAAATATTACACGTTTCGTATTGAGCTGAGAAGAGACGCAGTTTGTCCCGAACTTTAGCTAGAATGGAAAAAAGACACAAAGCTGGATTTATTCTGTCTTTATGCTGCACAGCTGCCTCTTCTCTCATTCTCTCCCCCTCCCTCTCCTGTTGCTACTTCAATCATGAAACTGATCAATGATCAGCTGATCGGCTTTTCTCTCTTGTTTGTTTATCGCCCACTTTGCGCCAGAAAGAGGAAACCAGCAGATGTTGCGCTAAACAACAGCAGCACGTTTAAGCTTGATCGGCTGTTGTTAGAATGTATTTAATATTAATTTCTAGTATCAGCTGATGTTTGCTGGAGCCACAGCTGTAAAGCTGCTGGTCATGATGTCTGTTTAGATATGTGGTGAGAGGGAAACATGAAGATGAAACCAGGAGATGTCCTTACTGAACCATCAGAGCTGAACAGGTGATGGAGAAACAGGTTTACCTTTTAGGTGACATGAATGAGTTGAAGGGAAGTTATGAACTGTTTCTGAGAGACAAATAACACCAGGATCCTTTTTTATGTAGCAGACAGCTGGTAACTGTGCAGGGGCGGGTCTAGCAAAGTTTTGCCAGGGGGCCAGGTAGGGCATTAACAGGGAAAGGTGGGCACAAAGAAATACTTTTCTTTCTTATTCTCATTTAAAATACCTAGTTTTTATTAAATAATTATCTAAATCTTACAACCAAAGTTTTTATCTGACGTAAAATGTATAGAAATCATACATATACCAACAAGACTGTACATCACTGTCACAACAGCATTTGTTTTCATTCAAAGTCTTTATGGCTTTACTACCTGGTGGGTCGGTCTGTAGTAAAAATGCCCAATTTTTTTGTCCCAGTCCAGCCCTGCAGGTTAATACTGGCAGTGTCACCATGCCAGCTGACTGTATTTTATCATCAGCCAGTGTTGTTCTTTATCAATATTACCAAAGTTTACGATAAGGCAGCATAGAAAGTATTTACTTGCTTTCAGGTTTCATTCAAATGTTAGTCTTTTCAGTTGTTTCCCCACTTTTTTCCTGTTTCAAAATCAAACACCAGTTTGTGAGAAGATTATCTTCTTTTTTTAACAGGCAGATAAAGTTTTGCATTGGCATTGGCTAATTTGTCAATTGTTTGTTACAAATGTTCGTATTTTAATTTTCGAAAATGTTTTTGCCCAAAACATATGTGCACTATATGTCAGTAAAAATACTATGCAAATATTGCTGTCCTTGACTGCTGAGTAAACACTGACAAAGCACTGATTGTATCTCTTGTACTTTATCAACGCAGTATCTAAAAACTTTGCACCGTAGTGGTTAAAATCTCATTCTAATAAGAGTTAAAAGTGCATTTGGTTATTAGGTTTATAGGATTATTGAATTATGGTTAAGGGTTGGTAGAATTTTTTTTTAAAACATTATCTGCCAATTAAATCTGCCACCCTTCTCCAAATCTGTGCCCCTACCTGGCCCCCCCAACAAAAATTTTCTAGACACGCCACTGGCTGTCACACATGATGGTCTGGTCCTTTTGTTAGGCCTCAGTGTACTCCACCCTTGCCACGTCAGAAGCGCGAAACTAGTAACTGAAAGATTCAGCAACGTAGCGCGTGTAAACTACTGACAGGCCAACGTACAGGCCTCATTTAGCACCGCAGTATGTTAAAAAAGATTTAAAACATCTGTTATATAAGTTAGGTAACTACAAAGGTGACTGAGTATGGTAATGCTGTGTGAGAGGGTGAACCCAAGATCTGTGTTTGACTCTGTTAATTAATGGATGAATATTGCTCAGTCGTTCGTGTTTGTTTTTTGTTTTGTTTTTTAACTTTATGCTAATATAGCTAACAATGAGTCGGGCAGCACATGTGCATTTTTTTCCAAACCACACTATTCCAGCCTAGTTTTTTGTCACTGTGAACAATGTTACCCATGTTTGTTGTTGAAAATACCCTAGTTTAGAAGAGAGTTTAATTATTTACTTTAAGTTAAGAGAAAAAACTTTTAGTGTTCTTGGAAAGTAATATTGTTAATTTTTATTCTGACCTCGTTCATCAGAGATTAACTTTTGCCCTTTGGACCAAATCTGAAGTGTCTCCTTTTTCAGAGACACTGACACAGCATGAATTTGGCCTATATCTCCTTTACTTTAAAACAGCAAACACACTGTACAATATTTGAAAAGCTTTTGCTTTAATATCTATGCATATCTACACAATGCCTGGTTTATTATTGTTGAAGCATTGTCAGCATGCACTTCACAGAGGCTAGAGCTCAAAGGACCTGCACCATACACAGGGTCCTAAAGGGCAAGGCCTCATTGGTAGCAACAAGAGCAACATTACTATTTATTCACTTAGCTGATTTAAATATACATTTTGTACTTCTGGCAACACTTCCAGCCATGTTTAGATCACTCCCATATTGACTTGCATTTGCTCATCTACATGTAGGGTGACTCTCCAGCTTTAGTTTTAGTTTGCGTCTCCACAAAATGTCATGTGATGGGACAGTTGCAGACACCAAAGTACAGGTTGTGTTTGCCAGATTTCACAGTATACACAGATGCACAGTTTTACCACAGAACATACCTTAATATGGTGTGTCTAATTCAGACATATAGATCTTCTTTCAGCTGTTTTCTTATCAACAAGACAGGTAGTTCTGCATATTTTATTTATTTATTTATTTGTTTTCCAGATGCCCTTCCTGACCCAAAGAGACTTGTGTCTGCTCCTGGAATCAAACCAGGGATCTTTCACTTATTAAATGTATTTGTATACATATATGTACAGTATTTGTATAGCGCTTTTCTAGTCCCTAAGGACCCCAAAGCGCTTCACATCCAGTCATCCACCCATTCACACACTGGTGATGGCAAGCTACATTGTAGCCACAGCCACCCTGGGGCGCACTGACAGAGGCGAGGCTGCCGGACACTGGGCCCTCTGACCACCACCAGTAGGCAACGGGTGAAGCGTCTTGCCCAAGGACACAACGACCGAGACTGTCCAAGCCGGGGCTCGAACCGTCAACCTTCCGATTACAAGGCGAACTCCCAACTCTTGAGCCACAATATTAGAAAAATGAGTAAACCACTATTCAATGGAGCCACTTTGTGAGCTACTTCCTGACAAATAGATATAAAAATTAAAAAAGAAAGCACACATTCACACAACCAAAAACAACCAACAACATAAAAACAAGGAAAAAAGGAAGAAATACAGGAAATCAGAGCACCATTAGCCAGCAAAGCCTGCGGGGTAAAAGCAAAAGATAAAATCAAGTGAATTGAATTGAACTGACAGACAGAGGCGGAGAACGAGAAAGAGAGAGCGACAGAGTGAACGAGTGAGAGGAAGCAGCTTATCATCAAGCGACGGATCAAAGAGGATTACATGTCTAAATGGAGCTTAGGTCTTCTTTCGAGAGTTGCAGGGTGTGAGAAAACGTACGGTGGTATGGAGAAGAAAGATTGCAAAGTTGTGAGGTAATTAACATTTTTAGACTACAGATTCATCAACTAGATTCATTCATTTGAATGATTCGTATGATATTGATGAAATAGATGTCCAAGAACTGCTGCTGCTAGAAAACTACTGTAATTAAATCCTACCTATATCACTTTAGACTGCTTCACCTTTCTTTAGGCAATAAACTAAAAAATTAAGCAGACTTTTTCCCAAAAGCACCCATGCTTTTACTGTTTGTTTACTAATAAATTATCAGATATATATATTTATTTATAGTTAGCAGTGGTGGTGGAAATGCTTGGAGTGTTTTGATACAGCTGCAATAAAGCATCTGCCGAGGTTTGGGTTCCTCTGAAGTGAAACATCTTATGTGCCATTTACTTGTTGTTGTTGTTGTTGCAGCACCTCAAAGTTGCACCACAGGCCAAAGAGCAATGAGAGCGGCTCCTGCTGGTTTAGCAGAAAACAACCGAGTGACTTCCTGTTACATCACAAAAATGAAATTTGAGCTGAAGAAACAGATAGAGGAGGGCAGCTGTAAGAAGGTACAAACATAAGGAAGCTTGAAGGCGGGCGCAGTCAATCGAAGCAGTCTGTACTTGCATGTGGGTTGGTTTGTACTGTGTGAATTGTGAATAGCTAAGCAGCTGCTGTGGGCTGAAAAGTGTTTTTTTTAGGTTATGAAATAGCACACTTCTGCCCCGACACAACTTCCCCTCTGGGTTCAAAGGTTGATGAATCCAGTGAATGCTAAACAAGGTTGAATTTTGACGTGAAAGGTAAGACGTGGAGTCAATTTAATGTAGTTTTATGCTTATTTTATTGGCTGTATTGACAGAGGCAAGCTGCCAAAGTCTTAAAAACCAGTTTCTCAGATTTTACTACTTTATTTTTCTCATTTACTGCTGCTGCTGTTGTAGTAGATGTAACTATGCACTTACTAGTGCTTACAGTCACATTGTAATATGATTGTATGACAGCACAGTGTGCTCCTATTTATATTTCTGCCATCACTTACATTGTAAATAGCAGATCCAGTTCTTCAGCTGGGATCATATCTGTGATCCAAAACCTGGAGTATAATGAGTATAATGACACTGCAGCATTGAGATGGCATAAATATCATAAAGAGTAGGTGTGGCCTTGTGCTATATCCCCACTTACTATAGCAACAGATGCCAGGATCTCTAAAACTAATATAGATAATGATGTGAAAGTAAAACTGTAGTTTCCTATGAACTGAGTGTTGTCACCTATTTATCACTTATGCTGCTAAATATTTTATTTTTTTTATTATTATAAACTGATTTACCTATAAATGGTAAAGGAGAGAGCCATCAATTGGAAAACTGTCTTTTGGAGAGTTGCCTCTCCAGCGCACCTATTGTCTGCTTTCCCCCCCAAAGCAGTAAAACTGGATTCATGGTGGTTCATTCTTCTTAAAGGGGTAGCTGCATATTCCTGAAGTTTGTTTTACACTGTAAGAATTAAGTGTTTGCCCTAATTTTATGAGAAGTGTATTTTGCATACAATCATAAATGAGTTAGATTTGTTGGACCTTCTGACTCTGATCTCCTGGAGGGTGGTGTGTGTGTGTGTGTGTGTGTGTGTGTGTGTGCGTGCGCGCGCAAAGAAATCATTAACAAGTGTTACCACAAACCCTCATATCTTGACAGACTTCGGGCAAATATTAGTATTTAAAATATACACACACACACACACACACACACACACACACACACACACACACACATATATATATATATATATATATATATATATATATATATATATATATATATATATATATATATGTGTGTGTGTGTGTGTGTGTGTGTGTGTGTTTGAGTTTCAATCTTTACATGTATATTTCTGCTGTTATTTATTTATTTTTTTGTTGGAGGTGAACCTGAATTCATCATTTGTTCCACTAGGAACACCTTGATTCTGTTCTAGCTTTCCTTAAGCTGCACCTCAAAAAGCTCAAAGGTTACACTCCCTTTAGTCAATGAATGACTGCCAGGACATCATCGGTACTTTTTTTTTGTTTGTTTGTTTATACAACAGAAAAAGAGAATCCAACATTAACCTAGCACCCTCTTTTTTTTCTCGTGGAAACAGATGGAGTCTGTGTCTTTCCCACCGCTGTCCAGGGTTGCCGTTTGTGGTGGCACTCATGGAAATGAGATGACAGGGGTTTACATGGTGAGACATTTGCAGAAAGAGAAGATAGATAAAATTGGATCTGTTTCTGTCTCCACTGTCCTGACAAACCCACGGGCTGTGGAGATTTGCAGGAGATACGTAGAAACCGACCTTAACCGCTGTTTCACAGAAGCCTTGCTAAAGTAAGTTCAAAAACGAAACTGATGCCAAAGCTTTATGTAGGTAATGAAGTTTTAAAGGTTTTGGCTAACTGCGCTACACTGTGAGAGCAAAGTAAAACTTTTCAAATCTGCCATGTGTGAGAGACGTCTTTGTTTTATTTTCCCGATTCTAGTTCCCCTGTAACAGATTCATCACCCTATGAACTGAGGCGAGCTCAGGAGCTGAACGCTCAAATTGGGCCCAAAGGAAGCAAAGAGGCCATGGACCTGATCATAGACATCCACAACACCACTTCCAACATGGGCCTCTGCTTCATCTTTTACTCCATAGACTGGTTCACCCTGCACATTCTCAAGTACCTACAGGTACAAGAGTACTACAAACAGATATTTCGAGTCATGCACTTGGAATTTGCACCTATAATGTTTCTGATAAAGAAAATATGCATAAACTGTGAACTACTAGAGGTCTCATATCTTCAAGTTCAAATAACTTAAATTTTGCTAAAAGTCAGGTTAATCTTCGCAGTGATGGTATGGTGAGATAGCAGCAGCTGTTTTCAAAAGCAAGAATGCACAAGGCAAGGTGGATCCATGCCTTTATGTTGTTTGAACCAAAGTCTGACCCTACTATCAATATGTTGCATCAGAAATCAAGACTCATCAGACCAGACAACATTTTTTTAAATCTTCTGTTGTGCAATTTTGGTAAACCCATATGAATTGTAGCCGCAGTTTTCCAGTCTTAGCTGATGGCAGCAGAAGACCACACTGCAGAGATGCTGTTCTGCATACCTTGGTTGTAACACATAGTTATTTGGGTAACTGTAGCCATCTTGTCAAATTGAAGAAGTCTGGTTATTCTCTGCTGACCTCTAGCATCAACAAGACATTTCCATCCAGTAAAATGCTGCTCACTGGATATTTTCTCTCATTCAGGCCATTCTCTGTAAACCTTAGAGATGACTGTATGAGAAATTCTCACTAGATCAGCAGTTTCTGAAATATTCAGATAAGCCTGTCTGGTGCCAACAACCATAATATATTCAAAGTCATTACCCTATTCTGATGCTCAATTTGAACTTGACATCTCTACGTGCCTAAATGTGTATTGTTGCCATGTGTTATCATGTCATTAATAGCACAGACAATAACAGATACAAATACAATCCTGTCAGTAATCCTCCCAAACACCAAAGTTAACCCCATTAAGCTGTATAATGTGTTGTCTTCAAGCACCAATTTTAACTAAACTGTCTGAGGAATTTTTCTTAGTCTTTGTTTTAATGTTTCTACTGGGTAGTAGTATTTTCCAATCAAAAAAATTAAAAGTATGTCTGTGTTGCTTGTACATCACTCATGCAATTATGTTCTTAACTCAATAAAATCAGGTTATAAAGCTATAATCAAAATCCGGGATAAACATGTAGTTTATTTTAAAGCTCAGCCTATCGTACCTAAGCACAGTGTGCAGTCGACAGTAAACATATTTGATTTTCAGAGTAAAATGGCTTCTGTGGAAGTTAGAGCAATCCAGCTGGACATACCGATCGCTGAGGCTTATTCTTTAGAATCGGTCGGCAAGCATGGCTTTGGTAAGTGTGTCTGTGTGCATCTTTTGCAAAGCTGAGCTTATTAAATATTTAGATGATTGTTCCCCTTGTTCTTTGCAGCAATAGAGGCCGGCCCACAGCCCAATGGTGTGGTCAGAGCAGATATCCATAACATGGTGAAAGAGGCAGTGGATCATATATTCAGTTGGCTTCAGGAATTTAATTCTGGTAAGATGCTACCGCTTTTAAAATGCCCCTTCTTATAAGCTTTGGTTGAAATATTTATTTAAATAATTTTGTAGTCTGCAGTTGTTCAGTTAGCTGCATTTTTTTACAATTGCCATGGCAATATCTTCAGCTGTGGCCAAGCTTTTAATTGCTGCATGCAGGAGAGCTATCACGTATCACACAGAGATTCATATAGTCAGCAGATAACATAGTTGAGCAGGCTACACCAGGTCACAAATCTAAATATGAGAATAAACAAGAATGTTTCCCATTACACAAACAAACAAAATAACGAGGTGAAACATATCGGATGCATATGCTTCCCCACATGTGTAATGTACTGTGTAATTAACCAATTAATTATAGAATACATCCTGTGGCTGGAGCTTCACCTCACCTGATGTTTCAATGGGAGCAGGGCCTAAAGTGGCCTCTGCAATTTGCTATATATAAATATTTGGTTAATGGCACATGTTTTTTGTCATTTTGCTGCTGTATGCTACAACAGTTGGTTCAAACAGTCATCACATGAATAAAGTGCAGACTTTTTACTTTTATTGAAGAAGTTTATCAAAAGCATTGCATTAACTTTTGAGGTATTACAGTCGTTTTTCAACACAGTTCCCTCATTTTCAGAGGGGTAGCTTCACTGGAGAAGCTTTAAGTCATCACAAATCAGTAAATCAGACAGTGGGGTTAACCGTGAACAATTATGCAATGGCAAACAACAACATCAGGTGGACCTACAGTGGCAAAATCAAACCATAGCTCTTTGTGAAATGACTCCATTAACTCTGCAACTTTTATCCTCATCAGGAAGCACATTTGAAGGGGGTGAAGTGGAAGCATACACCTTGGTGAAAAGCATAGATTACCCGAGGAATCCAGTTACTGGGGAAATCACTGCTGCCATACACTCCCAGTTACAGGTACAGTACAAGATGGGTGCACGTTTTATAGTCTAAGCTTTCACACTTTTCATTATCTGAGTCTAGGTCACAGTTGCAGCAGTTTTAGAAGCACCTAGGTGCTTCCAAGCTAGCTGAGAGACTTAAAACCTCTCCAGTCTATCCGTCTAGCTTATCCTTATCCTCGGGTCTCCTGCCCATTAGACATGTCCAGTGTCCACAAAATAAATACTGAGTCCTTTGGCAGAATCCCTCACACCCTCAAGTATCCTTGAGAGGTTGTCTAAAGGTTTGGCCTTAAACAAGCCTTCCTAACCTGGTTTCATCTGAACATTTACATTCATGAATTCAAAGACTGTCAAGCAGTAAATGTCGTATTTGCATGTCTTTCTCCAGGATAATGACTTCAAGCTTCTGCAGCGGGGCAATCCGATATTCATGTCATTTTCCGGGGAGACAGTGAAGTATGATGGCGAGGACCTCTACCCTTTCTTTGTCAATGAGTGCGCCTACTACGAGAAGAAGATCGCTTTTCATTTAGCTCGAAAGATAAAGTTGACACTCCCACCCATAAAAGTGACAGGCTGAGAGTGCTAAATTTAAATATCCCAATTTTAAATTATAATAAAGTAGGAAATGAGAATTATTCTGATCATTTGAAATATGCAAATGAACAAACGTGATGTCATGACTGACAAATATAAGGTGTCTAAAACATAACTCCATCCTCCAGTGCAGTACAGGAGCTCTGCTAGTCCCTCTGTTAATATGTAAAATGAAGCTTATTCGAGCTTTATCTGAGTGGTGTGTTGCACAGGCTCTAGAGTTGGAGTCCACGCATTTTATGTTTTTTAAAGCTAAATTTAACGTGCAGAAATCCTTTTTGAATGAATGACTGAATAAATGAACATGAATGAATTTTAACTATAATCTTCTTAGCATTGTGTATTTGATTTGGGTTTACATAAAATAAATGGATCAGCTCAATTATCAGCAGGAATATGCTCATCGGTCAGAGCAACTACATGCTCCAGTGTGTTTATCAAGTACACTTTACAACATTGGTTTGTCCTAACGTTACACTGTGAGTGATGAAATGATCAATGAAAGATGCAAAAGAAATCTATCATATTTATCTACTGTGCTTAAAAAAGACTTTGATGATTTCAGTTGTCTCTGTATACCTTACACACGTTTTTAAATCTTTCAACAGACACTTTATAACTGTGTTAATGAAAATTTGTTATAAATAAAGTTAATTGTATAATACAAGCATGTAGTAAGTGGTTCTTAACACAGTGCACAGCTGCAATTGAGAAGCCTTTGTTTTAAAGTAATGATCAAAAAAGCCCATAAAACAAAGAATTTTACTTTGACCTTGAGCACAGTTCAGATGAAGACCCATTAAGTGGTCACGGTGTACAACTTTGAGTGAAATCTGACTAAAACTCTGGGATGAGAAGTGATTCTTGTCAACTGTGGACGAAACAGATGACCGACACCTCTCAGATCATCAGCAATATCTTAAATATTTCTACAATCAGTTCCAAATGTGCAAACACTTTTTTAACTACTTACACTAAAATCTGACACTGCAGGATTAGCTGTAGGTCCTGTTCTTTGGAGCAAGCTGCCTGCTGACCTGAGATCAATTGGATCTTGAAAAACCCTTCTTTTTCACACTCTATAGGAGTGCATTTTTCTTTTTCAAATTTTCTTTTGTTGTTTTCACAAAATATATCAAATTGCCATTGTTCTTCCTGAAGATGTGTAAGACAAGACAAGACATTGTAAGCTTGTAAGTAAGAACTCATCATCTTTACTCGTCTCCTTTAACCTCCTAAGACCCAAACTCTTTCATGGCATGCATTTTTAATTTCTGTTTGCTGATTGGGATCTGATGAATGTAAAAACAGAATTACCTGATCTTTTTTTTTTTTCTTTTACCTGATTTTTGTTTGAGAAAAATTAGATCCACATAAGAGGTCATTCATTTTAAATTTCGATAGAACAGTGGCAGTATGTCCTCGTAAGTGGATATCAGGCCCTTGTAGAGCAAAATTTAGTATTTTGGTCTAGACAACCCAAAATGTGATGACCACATATGTGAACGCCAGGTCCTAGGAGGTTAAAAGGGATTACATGAAACAAAGATAAAAGTCAGCAAATGCCAAATTTATTAAGACATAATCAGTACAGTGTGCTTCTGGATACATAAAAACATTTACAAAAAGCCAGAGTGTATACACGTCAGACATGTAACAAATCATTCTGACACAAAACATTACAGTTTGTTTTGTTCAGTGCTGACATATTACTCATTTTGGACTTTTGTACACACAAAAATGTGTAAGTGGTCACAGATTCAAGAGGATTTGAACTTTTTGGAAAATTTGATTGTTATTTTAAAAAGTCACACTGAAACGCTGACATACTGTATCAACAGTAAACATCTGAAAGCTTACCAAAGCCGTCAGACAAGTAACTGTTTGAAAGGATGGGAGAACCGACTTAAACTCCAGCCTGCAAACATTTAGGTGGTGTTGAGCAGCAAACCCTGTGTAAAATGGCAGTATAGCAGATCATTTGGGGCTTAAGGTCACAGGTTTGTGTGGCATCACTTTAGCTTTTTTGTTTGTCTTTTTAAATATTCAAACTAACTAAATTAATACATCTACAAACACAGGCGACAGATGAGTGGTCACATTTGTGATGACACTTAGAAAATACCACAGGCTGAAATGAACAATCACCACAGACGATGATGAAAAGGCATGCACAGGCTGGATATTTTAAATTATGTAAAAACAGAACTGCAGAAAAAAAAAAAAAGTAAAACAAATAAAATAAAATAAACTCTTGTTTAATATTTTTTCATGCACAGAGAAAGCTACCATGTCCTGGATAACTCCAGGTGTGAAGTTAAGGGCAATGTGGTGAGCAGCTTCAGAAGAAAATGGCAACCAAAAAGAAGGCAATAAAATAATGCACAAAAAAACATGGTTTACACCAGAAATAGTAAGTGATCTGCAACCCTTAAAGATTAAAACCATTAAGAACATGCTTTGGGTAAAACACAGGTTAGAAATGCAAGAAAAAGCACTGGTTAAATAACTCAAATGGTATTAAACCAACACTCCTTTCTACAGGTCTGAGATACTGTAAAAAAAAAATTTTCCTTTTTTTAAGTATGAAAATTCTGTTACAGATGAAGTGAAAAGCACCCTTTATCCTAGTTACATCCTCTCCTAACAGGAAACCATTTTCTGAGGATGTAATGAAACCCGTAAGCTGTCTTAAACTGTATGATTGTCAGTCTCTCTTTTACGCTACCCTGTAAGCGGTCATGCGAGTGTAATTTTTGCGGTGACTTTTGGCCGCCCACAGGAACAGAGCAGCTGCCATCATCTGCAGAGGGAAGGATATGAGGGCAAGGTAAAGAGACCAGCCCAAAGTGCCCTCCACCCCATCAGGCAGAGGGAAATTCTGGTGGACCAAATCCACCCCGGCCAGGAAACAGCAGACGGTGCCCAGAGAACACAGACCTGAGGAGTCAAAAGCAGTGATGAAGGAACGGGATGAGATCATGTAAACGTTTATGTTTGTGGTCATTTGGAAAAAGGACTAAGCTTCTAATGCAAAGCAGAAACAAATCTAGCAGATGAACTCCACCTTCGTTGTACTCTGGCTAAGACCAAAGTAAATGAATGAAAGCAGAGGGAAGTTTTTTGTTGAACAAATGTTCTGTGCAGTGGTTTTCAAAGTGGGTTCTGGGGACCCTCAAAGGTCGTCAGTCTCAAAGCCTCAGGAATAAGCACCGCTGGTTTTGGATGATTTGCATACATTTTGACTTCTGTTGTGAATCTTTGTAGAGACTGCGATGTAACCTGGCTGACATTGGTGCTGACATTTATCTCGGGGCAAGTGCATTATTTGTTAATTGCCGTGTGGTCGTGTCCGAGGGTTTTACACGCACTGCCAGCCAAGATCAAAACAAACAGAATTCTGAGACTTTTTTCCCCTCCTGGGTCCCCACTCGTTGTTATGGTCAGTTTTTTATGGGGCAAACATATTTGTCCCTCAACTTTTTCCACTTCTCCCCTCATGTCAATTCCAATAGTTTCAACAAACTCCCTCCAGGAACTTGGTGACAATCATACCGATGCTATGATTGTTTTCTCTCACTGATAAATTAAGTAAATAAGTAGCTGGAAATTCACAGGAGGAATCGATGGCACTAAACAGGACAATCACAGTGGTTGCAGGCTGTGTGAACCAGGCGTGTAGTTACATTTCTAGGAAGGTGCACATCAGGTTAAGCTGTACGTTATGGTGTAGGATTTTATAGGGTTCTGGGTATCTATAGCCCTAGTAAGCCATGCACAGCTGAAGCCGAAAGTCACTACAGAGGGGTGTACTACCAAGTATGTTCATAGCCAGGATTACTTTGTGTAAGCTAGCTTCACAAAAGTTAAAGGTCCACTCAGAGATAATAGGTATCACACTGGTGGGCATTGACCATCTTTGTTCAACCGGGCTTTGTGCTTCAGGTTCTCACATAAAAAAGGTCATTTGACACATCATTGGACTCCTCTTCAAAATGGATTGGCTGAATCAATCGGAGATGTTATCAGAGAAACGGGTAACAGGGACGTAAATGTAACAATATGGTGGGGAAAAGAGGATATTAACACTTGCTGCTCTGTGTTTATTTCTACCTTATAGCTCCAACTCTAAAACTTTAAACTGGATGCAGTGAAACATTAAAGGTTTCTCACTATGGTCAGTTAAAACACTGTCTCAAAGTCATGTGGAGTCATGTGTATAAAGGGCATTTGGAAATCACCTTTTAATCACTTTTTGTTGCCTGATCAAAGAGACACTAATTGTATTGAATGCACCTGTAACTTGTAAGTTCAAAACTGCATGCCAGTAGCTGCAAGTCCAGCTGTGTAAATGACATTCAGCAGCAGATAAGGACCAACCATTCAGTCTGCTTGACCTAGAACTGATTGTGCCACTCGTTTTTGTCAACATTACTCATGCAGTAAAAATAGTAAGAAATTAAACTGTCAGTTCAGAAAAATGCAAGATATTATAGTTTTTATGCTCATAAATGTGTGTGTTTCTTTCACCTGCAAGAAGATGGAGCACTCCCACACAGAAGGTCGGGGTAAAGCTGCGGCACAAGCAGGCACAGACCCCAACGAGGACACTGAGGAACACCAGTGCCAGAGACACCAAGGGCAGCAGAAACTGGCACCTCCACAAGTCTGCACAACAATCATTGCAGGTTAAACTCAAACTCTGTCAATAATTTCTAATGTTTAACAAATGATGTGCGAGTAAAGACAGTGAAGGGAGCAGATGTGAGCAAGATGGGTTAAAAAAAATGTAAGAATCGTTTAGTAAAATGAAAAAACAAAACAAAACATATTTTATGAACTACAGGTCTCCCTGGATAGATTGAGGGAGAGTAAGGATACACTCACATGTTCTTAGCAGGTCTTCTTCTTCCTCATTTCCAGGTTTATACTTTGTACCTAACTGATCAGAAAGACTAAAGCTTGAACAGCGGGTTTCCATCTTCCGATCTAAAGCCAAAAAAGTCAGAGAACACAAATCCAACTAAGTCTTCTCATTAATTAACAATGTAAAGCATTTAACATGGGACTGGGCATTATAACAATCAAGTGCACTGGTTAAACCAATGCTGAGTGCAGAACAGTCAGTGACGTAAATCAATGTGCAGAATTAATCTAAATAAAATTCCTTAAAGTTAAAAATAGAGTTTAACAGACAAATCTTGTTCCAGATTTTCTTCTTAAATTTAGAAGGCAGCACTATCATCAAACAAAGTATTGGTCAGTGAGGACGCTGAACAGGTGTGCCACTGTGAGTAATACCTGGAGATTTGAACCAGTATGAGGGGCTGGCTACCAGGATACACCTCCACCATAGTGCCCGAGTGCCGTTGGGGTATACGGGTTCGCTGTGCGTTGTATTATTAACTTCTGGGGTATTGTACTCATACCAGTGCTGAGTCCCCACAGCCACGGAGAGGTACACTGTGGCCAGCAGGCTCAGCACGGAGCCGATAACCAGAGCTGTGGCGTACCGGTTATCCACCATGGTAGAGAAGAAGACAGCTCCTTAGGAGAACAAACACAGTCTGCAGTGTCAAATGAGGTTTGGCTTCCTGAGATGGAAGGCTAACAATTAGTTGTCGGCTTGTTGCTTTGGCTCCACGGCATGTGGTCAGTAGGCACTGGAAGTGTCACAGTATCCGAGCATTGTGCTTTCTTCAGTTAAGCTGCATGTTTGCTGCAGTTTCGATTAGGTCCACAGAAGCGTTCACAGCCTGCCGAGGAATCCAACATAAAAAATACATAAGCAACAAGTACGCAATACGAGGTGGTTAGCGTCGTTTGTAGCTTAATTAGCCAGTAATTAGTGATCATAACTGCTTTGTACCCATAATTAATGTTATTAACGTTAACTCTGCTTCACATTGCTAACAATAACAAAGTGTTATTGTCAGGAAGTTAGCATCCTACTTGCCAGCTAACGCTAAACATAGCTTCTTGCAGCAGAGTGCGACATTATCGAGTTATTTAACAGACACCTGAACGTTACAGATTTCACTCGAGCTCTTTTTTTTTTTTTTTTTTACCTCATTATTGGCCAAAACCTTCCAGTTATAGCCTTATCTTATCTTCTCTGCTCTATCAATTTGTAGCTGACCACCGCCTTCTTCTTCGCCTGTTTTTTCTTCTTCGTTTGATGGAATGAGTTTGTGCATTATGGCCACCTTCTGCTTCGGAGGAGAGGTGTCGCGAAATCTGATGATAATCCCAGGTAAGAGAGTTCGCAATAACAGTATTGTCGCGATATCTGTGGAAAGGGTGACGCTTTAATAGTAATCAGCCAGATTCCGTCATAATTTAAAAAAAAAAATCATAATTCATAGTATAAAATATGTTTTAATTATGAATGAATCTGACTAACGCAAGATAGAGCGTTGGAAACTGAATGTAGAAACCATAACCAAGCGAAGTGCCTACAAACTATAACAATTATAAATATTACATAATACATTTGAAACTACACTTATTTATAAATGTAATCTTTTAATTGTCGTGGTTATGGTAGATATTGCATCACATATAGGTGACCAGACATTATTCAATTTATGCTTAGTTCAATTAAATGTGATTTGTATGGCACCAAGTCACAAGAACAGTCATCTCAAGGTGCTCCTAACCAACACTGCCTTGACACAAACTGTTTAGGTTCAGGAATAGTCACAGATATGTATGCAGTTGGTAAAACCTCAATTTTACTCCTAAAAAACTTTAACACACACACAAAACCTTTTCTAGTCTTGCTTCAACATGCTGAACAGAAAATAGTGTGTTTGTGTGTTATTTAACCCAACATGTAACTGGTGCTGGCAGACCCTTTGTACATATGAATAGTAAATCACTTTTTCCTCCATCATCTGACCTGCTGCCAGACCAAACCACTGGCTCAGTCTTAGCTGTTCCTAATCCCATAGTCCTGACATGAGCCAGCCCCACTGATACCTAAAGTAGGGGAGTTGTCTTTTGTAATAATAATACATTGTCATTATAAGCCACATAAAAAGAGCAGTGTAAGTGCAACTGCATATATTTTGCACACTGTGACTGTTGCAGGTGGTGAGATCTTTCAGTAAGCTAAATCAGTTTAAAAGCTATTTGAGCTTCACTAGGTCTCAAATCAGAAACATATTTTATTTTGCTAGACTTTGTTAGAAAATTAATATCCAAATGATTATTTAAGTTATATTTGCCAATACTTTATATAAAAATACAAGTTTTTCTTTTCTTTTACACCATTTAATAGATGAGAATTTAAATTTACTTACCAAAAAGTATACACATATGTACCAGTCAATGTAAAAAGAAAATCTAATAACACTATAAATGGATAACACATATCTCATCAATCTTCTAAACATCTTCTCATCTTCTTTCTAAACAGAAAATTGATCCATGTTTGCAGTATTAAAGTGGCGGGGTCGAAAGTGATATATTTTTCATGGGACTCCAGATCCCTGGTGGCAAAAGAGGTAAAATCAGTCGAAAAGTCCAAGGTGCTTGTCTCAAGGAGGGCTATCATTTAAAACAGGCTACATCAAAACACATGCGTGCAGCCTGGGACAAGCGGCCTGATAACAAGCAAGGAGCCTCATGGGAGATATTTTTCCTGCTTTACCAAACTGCTTTAAGTTACCTGGTTGAAGATTAAGTTTGCACTCTAACATGTAGTGGTGGTGTCTTTATGAACTTCTAACAGGAATGACGCATAATGCCTTCTCCTAAAGATTAAACGTGACCCTTCACATCAAGCTGCACAGAGACCCAATAAAAGGCATCATTTTTTATCGGGTTATATCTAACACATTATATTTTTACATTAATGCTTTCTGAGAGTTTTAAATGTTTTCTTAAAACACCAAAAGTCTGAATATTTGCAACAAATTGTACAAAGTTTATATCCTAGTTGTTTTGTTTAGTAACTTGAAACTAGTGAGCTTATTTGTGTAAACAAAAAAACGATGTGATCCTGTGAGAGGTTTGAACTAAAAATTATTTCAACTAACCAGTGAGAGCAGATTCTTTAATACTCAGTATATGTGGAACTTTACCAATGGTATTTATTTTACTGATATTTGGGCACAATTACATGCAAAAACAAATAAGCCACCTTTAGCAGTAATAACTTGAAGTAATTATTTTCTGTATGATGTTATCTGTCTGTCACATCATTGTGTTGATCTGTGGAACCCAGTACTTAAAATCTGGACTGGCTCTCTGTTTAAAAAGTCTAGTCTCTGATCCCATCGATACTACCCAGAAGGCAGTGCAGAGCTAGGATGGAGCCAAAGGGTGAAAGTATTCACCCAGTTCTGCCTATCTATCCTGCCTACTCTGATAAAGTATCTGGCGCTAGGTAGCCTTGCAGGTCCGGTATCCTACTTTACTTATCTTTACTTTAAAAAAAAAAAAAAAAAGAATGTCCACAATTTAGACTTTTTGAATGCTGGATATTTTATTAGAGCAATTTAACAGGAGAAAAGCTCGCTTTTCATACTCATTTACCCATCTGCATCTCCCCTCTTTCACTTTTATCTTTAGACATCCAATCACCATTGTTGACATACAATCACATGACTTCATAATACAACAGAACCAGGAAACAATATTTGATTATATTTCACAGATACCACATTCTGCCATATAAACTATGCAAAACAATTACACAAATAAGCAAAGCAGTATTGTAGAAAACAATAACTGTTTTTACTAAACAGATAAGGATAAGGCTGCAAACACTAATACAAGCCACAAGGTGGAGACAACAGCTTGAGGAGACCTGAAGACATGGAAGCAAAGCAGAGAGACAGATTATTACTACTACTAATAATAATAATTTACTTTTTTGTGTGTGAAGTATTTTTATTATATTTTTATTATATCGAATTGGCACATGTGACATGTTTGTATCTCCTTTAAATATTTAAATACTAGTTGAACTAACAGTTCTAAGCTTAATATTTGAAGAATGAATATACAAAAAAACTCACTTTAATTGAGAGAATATGAATCTTACCGTGAAAACATGTAACAGTTGTGTGAGCTGTTCAGTCCTGAGTGGTTTAAAACAATCTCAAGGTATTCGTCATCATCCCATGTAGTTTTTGTCTCTACTCGTTGCACAGTGAAAACTTCTGCTGGAGATAAGAGTATTTCATCCTGTTCTTGACCGCACACATAGTCTTTCAGGTTGACAAAGAAACAAGAAGTGAGATGTAAAATAGTATTCTCATTGACATCTTCAAGTCTCTTTAGCTCTTCATAGTCTGAATAAGCTAAAGTGAAACTTGGAAATCTCACTGTGGAGCCTTTCTGTGGTTGGTTTTGACCATCTTGAAAAACATAAAAGTTCTTGCACTCCTTTGGCTTCAGCAGCCTCATGGAGTCCATCAGCAGGAAATGAAGAGACTTGAAGTGGAAGCGGTTTTCATAGATGCTAACATTTCCACCCATTGTCTCTATTGCTTTGTTCAGTGTTAGTATGAAAGGCTGGTCTCCTTTAAGATAGACTGAAAGTGCAGCAGTATGCTCTTTTCTTCCTCCAGGGATCTGCTTTGAACACTCGTTACTTTTATTCCACGCTTTCTGAAATCCTTCACTGTTGCTTAGTTCTTGTTTTAACACGTCTGACTCGATGAACTTCTTCATGGCCTCTTCACGACATCCTTTGTACTGATCATCTACAACATCTGTGGTCTCTTGGACATCCAGTAATCTTGTATCCTTTGCGGCCACCTTTAATTGATATATCACATTTAAAAACCCATTTTTAAATTTATAATTTTTCTTACTTTCTAATATTTGTTTGAATCATGATTCTTACTTTGCTGCAGGCAGCTGTGAAAATTATTGCAGCAAGCACTTTTCTTCTGTTCTCCATTTTTTGGCCTCTTTGTCTTCTACAGAGTGCAAGAAAGCCCTGAAACATCAAATATGGATAGAGAAAGTTCGGTAACACTTTACATGGTCCAGAAACTTGGAAGTGACAAAATCTAAAAGACTGAAAAGACTAAAAACTTACCTGAAGCAGGGAGAACAGCAAGGGGCCCATCAAACTGCAGGAAAGCGAAAGCGAGGGTTTGAGGAACTGGAGCAAGTTATCATACAGCGCAGCCCTTTAGTCTTTCCTGTGTAAGAAAGTAACTTTTTCTGCTTTCTGCTTTAGTGAGGAACATTACTGTGTTCCTGTAAGCTGGTTCAGGTTTAGCCCCTTTAAGCTCGACCATAAATTACCTTTATAGCTCTGATCTAGCATGGCTTCAGTATAGCTCATGGGGGCAAATACCTCAGTACCTCTTCAATGCAGACTTTATAAAAAATGAACTGGAGCCTCACAGATGAATATAAATAACATTTAGCCTTTACAGCGAATGTGTGTGTGTGTACGCAATCAGCTTTTATTTCATTGATGTGTAGCTTAATGATGAGTCTTACATTTAGACAGTAGTTATCGCCCTGCTGCTGGACCAGCGATGTAATATGTTTTCAAATGTAACATAAGAAAAAAAACTTACTGATGTCTGAAATGTCTGTGTGATAAGATTAAATTCATTGCAAAGCATTTTACATTTTATATGCTCTTTATTTGTCAGAGAAATGGAAAGATACATCAAGGTGTGGTTTCTTTAGAAGCAGGAAGATAATCACTAACTCAGGAAACACACTGACGGCATGTTTATCGTAAAAATCCGCTCCCTGAAAAATCGTCACTGAGGAAAATGTAAAAAGTGAAGAAGTTCACTAATGTTGAGAGAAAGTTCAATAAAGAAATTGATGTTGAATTTAGTTTTATGGATAGAAAATTTCAGTTTTTCTATCACAGTCACAGTTCATTGATAGGCGGCATTGGCTATGCTCAGGAGCCTGAAAATTGAACCCAGTGTATTTTATGCCAATTTTCTGCACCCCTTTATAAATTTTTAATAAACGTTCTGATTTTCTATGTGCCACTCTGCCTTGTTCTTGGTCTTCTAGTGCCAGCCCATTGACAAAATCCTGGAAACACTCCGGCTGTGGGAGTTAAAGGTGCCACCATAAACTCCAGAATACCCAGTCTGAATCCAGCTGGGAAAAGCTGCAAGTTATTCCCATCTCTCGTTTCTTATCATCCTTTTAAAGGCACACAATGCTTAACAAGAATCATTGAAATTATAACGCATATTATCCATGAATTCAGCCTATAATTTTAACATATGACAGAAAAAGAAAACAATATTTGATTATATTTTGGTAGCCTAATGCAACACCTTATTTGGCAGATAGCACAATCTGCCAGACAAAGTACCAACAAACTGGAAGAATAAACCAAGCAGCATTGTAGATGATAAAATTCTGAATGATAACTGTTTTTGCTAAACAGTTAAAGAAAACAAAGATAAGGCCGCAAGCACTGACGCAAGCCACAGGGTGGAGACAACAGCTGGAGGAGACCTGAAGACATGGAAACAAAGTAGAGAAAGAGATTATTGTAACAGCCATCCATCCATTTTCTGCCACTTGTCCGGCCTGTAGATATGGAAATAAAACTGTAATAATAATAATTTACCTATCTCTCTCTGTGACAGTTATGAAAGGTTCCAGTTCTCCTGAGACCCTGAATTATAAGCAGAATATAATACTTTAAGCGATGTGCTGATGTGTGCGTTCGTTTACTAATGCTGTCAGCATTATCAGGCCAAACTATTCAAACCACATCCAAAACCCTACCAGGGTTTCATAATCCTGTTTGGGTTTTTTCACTTTTTATGTCACCTCATGCTTTCCAGCTGGGAAATCTTTAAGTTTATCAAAACCTCGAGTATAATCCAGTCATTTCTTTGTATTTCCAGCATTTGTTACATCCTGTAACGGAGCAACAGGCTGTTTTATACAACACCAATTATTTTCCCCGCTTGTTAGAAGTGTTCAGCTACATTTAAAAAAAAAAAAAAATTAAATACCTATTGAGACAAATAGGTATATTTTACAATTTTCTTGTGTGTCTTGTGAAGTATTTTTCTTATATGTACTTTGGACAAGTTAAATGTTTGTATCTCCTTTGTGTGTTTAACACCACAATGAAAATTATTTAAGCGCTTCAAAGTTTAATGTTTGGGAAATGAACCTACAAAATATTTCACTTTAATTGAGATAATATGTGTCTTACCTCGGAAAGATAAAACAGTTGTGTGAGCTTTTCAGTCCTGAATGTTTCAAAACAATCTCAACATATTCTTCACCATCCTCCACAGTTTTGCTATTTACACCATCCACAGTGAAAACCTCTGCTGGAGATAAGAGAAATGTATCCCCTGCTTTAGTGCAAGTGTGTTCTTCCAGACTGACAAAGAAACAAGATTTGATATTTAAAATGATGTCCTCAAACAGATCATAATAATTGTTTGGCTCTTCATAGTTTGAATGAGCTAAGGTGAAACTTGGAAATCTCACTGTGGAGCCTTTCTGTGGTTGGTTTTGACCACTTAGCAGAACATAAAAGTTCTTGCACTCCTTTGGCTTCAGCAGCCTCATGGAGTCCATCAGCAGGAAATGAAGAGACTTGAAGTGGAAGTGGTTTTCATAGATGCTAACATTTCCACCCATTGTCTCTATTGCTTTGTTCAGTGTGTTTATGAAAGGCCGATCTCCTTTAAGATAGACTGAAAGTGCAGCACTATGCTCTTTTCTTCCTCCTGGAATCGGTTTTGAACACTCGATACTTTTATTCCACGCTTTCTGAAATCCTTCACTGTTGTTTAGTTCTTGTTTTAACACGTCTGACTCGATGAACTTCTTCATGGCCTCATCACGGCATCCTTTGTACTGGTCATCCACAACATCTATGGTCTTTTGGACATCCAGTACTCTTGTATCCTGTGCGGTCACCTTTAATTGAGGTGTATCACATTAAAAACTCATTATTTAGTGAATAATTTTTCTAACCTTCTAAAAAAAAATTTGTATGAAACACATTTCTTACTTTGTAGCAGACAGCTCTGAAAATTATTGTAGCAAGAAGCACTTTTCTTCTGTACTCCATTTTTTATCCACTTCTTTTTCTAGAGACTAAAAGAAAGCATTGCAGGATCAAATGTGGGTAGAAAAGAGTTCAACACTTTTCACAGTCAACTTGGATTTGGAAAGATGTAAATAATCTAATATTTGTTTGGTTTTCTTGGAATATGTCAACTTAAAAATGTAAATGTTGAAAAGACAGAAAATCACATACCTGGAGCAAGAACCAAAAAAAAAAAAACTTGTCTTAGCAACTCACAGAAAAGAGTCTATCCAATTTCTGAGCAGCGATGAGCACAACACACTCTGGGGAGTAAAATAAGTTATCCTACAATGCAGCTCTACAGTTTTTCCTGTAGAAGATTGTAACTTGTCACTGTGGGAAATGGTGTCCCCTTATTGGCTCTGCCTCAGATACTGAGTTCCTGTAAGCTCCTTTTTTTTTTTTTTTTTTTTTTTTTTGGCATAACTGGTGAGGCCAAGTCCCACAGTACTTCTTCAATGTAGACTTTTTCTAAAATTGAAAAAAAAAAAAACTCAAGCAGTTCCATGCCCACTTTTAAATTTTGTACTTTTTCCCAAAGAAAGGGGTTAACTACAAAATTGCATTTGTTACTGTTTGCTAAAGCTAAAGCTCAGGTCGGCAGAGCACTTTGACAGCACTTTTTATTACTAAACTCTACAATTTGGGCTACTATTAGGTAGATTCACGCAATGTCAGGTTTAGAAGACAGTCAGTGAATGGTAATTTTGTTGAATAATAGTATTAGTAATGATGAAAAGATGATAACTAAATTAAAACTAATTCACGAGGACAAAAACTATGATGAAATGTAATGACACTTAAAAATTAAATAAAATTGTTCTGGAGAGATAAGATCCTATTATAACTAATGAAGTTGTGTAGAAAGGCAGGATGAGTTTGGAAGTCCTTGTGTAGTAAATTTAGACAAAAACATTTTGATCCACCCAGGGTGGGGAGGGAGGTTCAGCTGACTAAACCTACTGTAATCTTAGTAAACTAAAATTAGACTAAAGCTAAAAAAAAAAAATTAAAAAAAAAAAAGCTGTTTCTATAGCTATAATAAAACAAAGTAAAGTGATTTCAGGATTGGTGGTCCAGACAGGACTTCAATTCAGATGTTTAAAGTTGTGAATAAGCAAACAAAGACATGTTTGGTGTACTCGATTTAACATGCCTCCAGAGCTTTTAAAAAGGTCCCAACAAGTGATAATCAAACAGTTGCTCCCCGCATGAGGTGGAAACCTGTGTCTGTCTGTGTGTGTTGTGTGTCTGTGAGAGAGAGGCTTTTGTATCACTTAATTATAAGTGTTACATTTAGGCAGTCATTACTGCCCTGCTACAAACCTGTTGGACTTTGTAAATGTAACACAAGGAAAAACAAATGTATTTGTCTATTTGTGTGATCAGATTATATTAATTGCAAAGCTATTTCAATTTTCCATGTTGTTTATTTGACCGGGAAACAGAAATTCCTGGTGTCTTTAGAAGCAGGAACATTTGCTGCAAGTTATTCCCATCTCTCATTTCTTATCATCCTTTTAAAGGCGCACAATACTTGACAAGAAATAAAGTTTGCAATATATTTTTCTAACATGCATAAAAACAAGATGTAAATTGAGTCTATAATTCATAACATATGATAGAAGCAAAAAACAAAATTGCACAATACTTTGGCAGCCTGTTGTAACACCATATTTGGCACATACCACAATTTGGCAAATAAAGTGCCAAACAATTATATGAATAATCAAAGTAGAATTGTAAATACACTCAACAAAAATATAAACGCAACACCTTTGTTACTGCTCCCATTCCCCATGGGATGGACGTAGAGACCTAAAATTCATTCCAGATACACAATATAACCACCCCTCCCAAACAGTGGTCACAAATCAGTCCAAATGTGTGGTAGTGGGCACATCTGCTATATTGAGATAATCCATCCCACCTCACAGGTGTGCCACATCAGGATGCTGATCTGACAGCATGAGTAGTGCACAGGTGTACCTCAGACTGCCCACAACAAAAGGCCACCCTGGAATGTGCAGTTTTGTCTCACAGCAAAATGCCACAAGCAATGAGGGAGCGTGCAATTGGCATGCTGACAGCAGGAATGTCAACCAGATCTGTCGCCCGTGCATTGAATGTTCATTTCTCAACCATAAGCCGTCTCCACAGGCGTTTCAGAGAATATGGCAGCACATCCAACCGGCCTCACAACCGCAGACCTCGTGTAACCACACCAGCCCAGGACCTCCACATCCAGTCTCTGACCTGATGACCTTAGAGATCGGGAACCGGAATGTGGTTTCAGCAGGTCAAATATGTACTGGGGCTCTTGAACATGTAGGGCCCTAAAGGTTAGAACTAAAATTTTTAAAAGAAATGTAAACCTTACAGGCAATCAGTGAAGGGAGGCTAAAACTGGAGTAATATGAGATCTTTTGTTGGTGCCTGTTAAGAGTCTTCCTGCAGCATTCTTCACAGTCTGAAGACTATTTAAAGCTGATTTCTTAAAACAAGTAAAAAGACCACTGCAATAATCCAAATGGGAAGGGGAAAAAAAGCATGAATAATCATCTCAAGTTCAGCCTTTGACACCATTAGTCTGAGTTTTGAAACATTCCTTGGATGATAAAAACAGTTCTGGACCCGCTGTTTGGAATGTTGCTCAAGGGAAATGGAGCTGTCAAATATGGCACCAAGGTTTCTAAGGCTCAATTTAGCAGAAGGCTCTAAGCTGATATGCTGCCTAATTTCTGAAATCATATTGTTTGGAGCAATAATTAAAGTTTGTTTTATCACAGTTTAGCCGGAGTAAGTTGTCGTTTAACCATTGCTTGATTTCTGTCAGGCAATTACTTAAACTAGACAAATTATAAAGCTCAGAGACTTTAAAAGAACAGTATAACTGAATGTAATCTGCGTAGAGATGATAGGACATATTATTGCAGCTCCAATTTAATTTGGCCTAGGTGGAATAGATATAAAGCAAAAAGAGAATTGGACCCAGGACAGATCCCTGAGGCACCCCACAAAACAAAACTGTTGATTTGGATCACTTGATTCATACAAACAGTAAAAGATCTTTCAGATAAGTATGACGTGAATCATTTTGACATTGTATGAATAATTGCAGCAATATTATAGATGATAAAACCCAGAAAACTCTGAATGATAACTGTTTTTGCTAAACAGCTAAAAAACAAAACAAAGATAAGGCCAAAAGCACTGATACAAGCCACAGGGTGGAGACAACAGCCGGAGGAGACCTAAGGACATGGAAACAAAGCAGAGAGGGGAATTATTGTAATATTCATACACACAGAAAATGTGTGCATGTATGAATATTACAAGCACAAGTTATAACAGATGCGACAAACATTTTATTATATGCACTTACATCTAAAATTAAATTTTTTTTTAAAATATTTATATCTTTAAAAATATTTTGAAGTTTGACTTTGCATTTCGATACTAAACATTTGTAAAACTAACATGGAAATTGTCAAACTTTTTCCACTTTAATTGAGAGACTGTGACTCTTACCGTGAAAAGATGTAGCAGTTGTGAGAGCTTTTAAGCCCCGAATGTTTCAAAACAATTTCTACATATTGAGAATCATCATCTGCCTCCACAACGTTGCTATTTATGTCCTCCACAGTGAAAACTTCTGCTGGAGATAAGAGTATTTCATCCTGTTCTAGACCGCACACATAGTCTTTCAGGTTGACAAAGAAGCAAGAAGTGAGATTTAAAACGACCTCCTCATACAGATCAGTTTCACTTTTTAGCTCTTCATAATCTGAATAAGCTGAGGTGAAACTTGGAAATCTCACTGTGGAGCCTTTCTGTGGTTGGTTTTGACCACTTAGCAGAACATAAAAGTTCTTGCACTCCTTTGGCTTCAGCAGCCTCATGGAGTCCATCAGCAGGAAATGAAGAGACTTGAAGTGGAAGTGGTTTTCATAGATGCTAACATTTCCACCCATTGTCTCTATTGCTTTGTTCAGTCTTTGTAATAAATTGTGATCCCCATTAACATAGAGTGAAAGTGCAGCACTATGCTCTTTTCTTCCTCCAGGAATCCTCTTTGAACACTCGATGCTTTTATTCCACGCTTTCTGAAATCCTTCACTGTTATTTAGCTCTCGTTTTAACACATCTGACTCGATGAACCTCTTCATGGCCTCTTCACCACATCCTTTGTACTGGTCATCTACAACATCTGTGCTATTTAGAAAATCCAGTAGCCTTGTTTCCTGTGCGGTCACCTTTAATTGAGATTTATCACATTTAAAAACACATTTTTAAGTGAAGAATGTTTTAACCTTCTAATATTTGTTTGTACAAAACTTAATTCTTACTTTGTTGCAGGCAACTGTGAAAATTATTGCAACAACAAGCACTTTTCTTCTGTTCTCCATTTTTTGTCTTCTTGTTCTTCTACCAACTGAAAGAAAGCACTGCAGGATCAAATGTGGTCAAAAAACAGCTCTGTGACATTTTACATACGAAGGACATACACTAAGTCTGGACTGGATACTACAGTTCTCTGTATTTGGGTCTTGAACACTCATCTCTCCATTGCATTCAAAATTCAAAATGTTGCTGCAAGTCATTTAACAGGTATTAAAGGGACGATTACGTCACTCATGTACGTAGTCTTGATTACATAGCTTAATTTTTTACCTTGGCTTTTAAGTTCAGTTTGAGTCCCATCGGGGGTTATTTTATGTTGTGATGCCTTAGTTTTACTTTGTTTTGAGTTTTAATTCATTGTCTTCATTTTATTGGTTTTACTATTGAAATGTGCCATCCAAATAATATTAAAATTGACATTGACACAGTCCAGTAAATTTGAATCTGGCAAGATTTAAATTAACAATTTCTTTTCTACCTCCTGGAATTCAGCAAGTTAAAAAATTTAAATGTTGAAAAGACTGGGTACATACTTGAAGCAAGGAGATTGAACTCATATTAGCAACTGCTGGGAACCAATAAGAACAACAGCCTGGGAAGTGAGACAAGTTATTTTACAATGAATTCCTTAGTCTCAGTCTAGTTCCCAAAAGCTTGTTCAGATTTGTTGCACAATGATTTATAACCAGAGTAACACTTAGATAATTTAGCCACTTTAAGCCCAGCCCAGTGATAGCATATCTTTGTATCTCTGTTCTAACATGATTTTAAATACCTCAGTGCTTCTTCAGTGCAGTTTTTGCCTAAAGTAAACAGGAGGCACCAGCAATCATAGTTGGAAAATCTGAGTATCTTGAAATTGAAGGAATGAAAATGCACCAAACAATGTGAATAATCTGGTCTCACAGAACTGTTCACCCCACTGGGCAGTAACAAATTAACTTAACTGAAAACACTCTGATGTTGAAATATCTGTCCACTTCTACATTTTTCTGTTTTGCCCACCTGAAGAGCTAAACTAGAAACTTGGAAATGTTGAAACATGCCCTGATTCAGCTTGGATGAAACATGCCCACTGACACTTTTTCAGTGCACTTTATATTTCACCCTGCTCCACCCTGACCTTGAAAAATGACTGACAGTCAAGCACCAAATCTTGATTTAATTTCTTTAGTGGAGAGTACTCACAGACATCCAGCAGAGGTCTATACTCCGATTGCAGCTGATTTTCTGGAACTACCAGTTGTTTCACACTTCTGTCTGTAGCATTACAAAGGCTGGTACACATTCAAATCCTACTCTGCCTCTCCACTCACTCTCCGGTGTCTCCCAGTGTCTCTCATCCCGCCCACTAAACCCTTTTTAGTCCTCTGGCTGATAGACGTCTGTCCTGATTGGTTGATGCCAGTGTCCTTCAAGGCCATGAGCTCACACAGGTGTGAGCACTAAAAAATCAACAAATTTGCAATGAAAGCATGCAATAAAATTCACAACAGTTAAAGATGAACTCATGCAATACAAAAAACAAACAAACAATAAATCAATAAGAAGACTTCCCCGACAGTGCTGTTGTTGGCAATATCATCATCTGCTGGCTCAGCTACAGGTTACAAACCAGTCTATCCTACAGCCTTACCAACACATTTGAAGACATTTGATACTTTATATTTAGACATTAAATGCTATTTTGTAGAGTTTTATTTGTTTATCATTAGATCAAGATAAGGATGTTTCTGGTCATAAGTCTGAATATTTGTAAGAAATTGTGCAAGCGTTATAAGTTGTCTTTTTTTAGTAACACATAGGTAGTGGGCTTTTATTACGCAGCATATATGGTGCTTTAAAATGGGACTTTGTTAAAGACTTCATTACAATAGTCACAGTCTAATGGAAAAAATGTCTTTGCATAAATGTTTTTAAAGGTGTTTACTGTATTTTATAGGAGAATTGTTGCACATTGTCAGGTGTGTCTGTCTGTCACAAAAGTATCCTATAAACATTCATTATTATTTTTACTTTAACCATAAGGAATAAAACCTTGAAGTCATATGCAAGATCGTATGCTGACAGCATTTAGCTCTACTGTTAAACTTTTCGAACTGTGGACTCGTAGCTTCTTTTTAAACTGTAATAAACTGTGTTTTTGTCTTTTGGATGCTCACCTGTCCTTCATCTTTCCTCATGTTTGGTGTCTCACTCTTAATTCTAGTCTGCACTATTAATCTCCTGTGCTCTCTCCCATCTTGGTAGTAAAAAGAAAGCAGTTGTTTTGTGAAGACTGTCTTTTCCCAACTGTTGTGAGTACAATAGATTTTTCAGAATTGTATATAAAAGATTATACACATATTTGCAGTATTGAATAAAGTAAACAGGCAGCTCTTGCACAAAGCATCAGGGATATTAAATTTCATCAGTTTATTCTGGCTCTACTTGTAAATTTTGTAGTGCTGTCAAAATGAATGCGTTAACGCAAATTAAGCCACCATCGCAGTAAACGCGATTAAGGTTTTTAACGCAATTAACGCATCTGGAGTGAAGAATGACTCAAAATCCCTGAAATTTCTCTTTCAACGCATTTCGGGCAGTTTGTCCAAGTAGAGTTACCTTCGCACATGCGCAAATGGGCAGCTGAACAAATCAACTCAATATGGAAGATGATAAACGCACATTGGCCCTCTTGATGGGAAATTTGTGTGTTAAAAACAATAACAAGGCGGAACAGTCGACAGACAAAGTATTATGCACATTGTGCAAGAAGGATTTTCCTTTTCACTGAAGCACTTTCAGCTGAAAATATCACATTGCCGCGAAGCATACGTTAGTCGGGGATGCTGCAACACGTTGACTGACACAATTGTCAAGTGGATTGCAACAAACTGCAATGCTATTAATATCGTTGAGAACACGCGCTTGACGCAGCTTTGGTTCCTCTTTTCAAGGACTTGAAGTGCCTCCCCAAGAATGACAGAGAGAGAGTTGATAAATGTTTCAGTTTTTTTGTTAACATGAATGTTCAAGATGTTCAATAAACATGTTAAGTGTGTATATTTTCCCTTTTTCTCGAGTCTGTTTGCTCATGCAAAATGAAATGCGATTAATGTAGAATAGAAATTAATGGTATTTAATCGTGATTAATCAAAATTAATCCACAGTAACCCTGTGATGAACCTGATTAAACACTTTAATTGTTTGACAGCACTAATATATATGATATACTTACCTATTAGTATATAGGTTTTTTTTATGTTTTATTTCACTGGAAAGAACCTGTGTTAAAAGACTGAAGAAAACTATTCAAATTCTCTTTGAATGTAAGCATACATTCTTTGTGTTTATTCTGCATTTACTCCATTATATTGCATGAATGTCAGTTACAAGCTTAAATATAAAGTTGAAAAGAAAAGTAATTGCAACCAGGATATTGATCAAGTAATTGTGATTAATCAAAATTAATTACAGAAAATTGTGCGATTAATTAGTTATTCTTTTAATCTATTGACAGGACTAAAATGTTCATGTCTTTGTTTACTCACACAAACACGCTCTATATGTAGTGAGGTTCACTGTTTCTCAGGGGCTGTGATTAACTTCAGTGTCAAAAGTAATTTACTGATTTTAATGTCTTTAAATGACATTTTAGTGACACTGTTGTTGAAGGTGTTAATATGTTACCTGTGTTTCATGTTTGTACATGTAAATTCAAGTGTGCTTGCTGATGTAGTTACTGTTAGCTGCATGTACCGTGTGAACTGTGTGATTTTTTTTCTGTATATTTGTGTATTAACAGTATTTAGGTATTATATTTAAAAGATTTGTTGCTGTCTCGCAGACAAATACAAATGTCATTTAGCCTTTACAGTGAATGTGTGTGTGTGTGTGTGTGTGTGTGTGTGTGTGTGTGTGTGTGTGTGTGTGTGTGTGTGTGTGAGATCATCTTTAATACCAATAATGTGAAGTCTAGTGATGAGTGTTAGTAATTATTGCCCTGCTACGGGACCAGTGATGTATTCTGTTATTTAGTTTGGAGAATCTGTTGGAATTTTTAAATGTAACATTAGAAAAAGGAAAAAAAAAAACATATTTGTGGGTAAAATGTTTGTGTGATCAGATTAAATTCATTGCAAAGCCTTTTATATTTTGCATGTTGTTTATTTGACAGGGAAACAGAAGCAGTTTGGCAGGAAGAGCATCAGCGACTGTTTAGGACAGAGCGCTGTTGTAGGTCCTTCAAATCAGTCAAACTGTCAGTCAAGTGTAGTTTACTGTAGCAACATATATAGTAAAAAAAAAACAGGCAAAATAAAAACCATATATAGTAAAAAATACTTTTCTATAGTATTTTCGTTTTTGAATTGTACACTAAAGACTGTAGCTGCACGTGAGCCTGAAACGCAGTGTATTTCACACTAACCGGCTCGGACAGTCTCAGTCGTTGTGTCCGTGGGCAAGACACTTCACCCGTTGCCTACTGGTGGTGGTTAGAGGGCCCGGTGGCGCCAGTGTTCGGCAGCCTCGCCTCTGTCAGTGCGCCCCAGGGCGCAGGGCGGCTTTGGCTACAATGTAGCTTGCCATCACCAGTGTGTGAATGTTTGTGTGGATGGGTGGATTACTAAACGTGTAAAGCGCTTTGGGGTCCTTAGGGACTAGAAAAAGCGCTATACAAATACAGGCCATTTACTAACATTCTGCATCCCTTTAAAATCTTTATCAAATATTCTGAAGTCATGGAGTCTATAATTCATAACATATGACAGAAGCAGAAAATTGCTGCTAAGACAACTAATTCAACACAGTGTGTCAGATAACATGTAAAACAATTGTATGAAGAATCACAGCAATATTGTAGATGATAAAACTCTGAAACTCTGAATGAAAACTGTTTTTGCTAAACAGCTAAAGAAAACAAAGATAAGGCCGCAAGCACTGATACAAGCCACAGGGTGGAGACAACAGCTGGAGGAGACCTGAAGACATGGAAACAACGCAGAGAGACAGGAAGAGATTACTGTTGTTGTTGTTGTTGTTGTTTGTTGTAATAATAATAATAATAATAATAATAATTTACCTGTTTCGGTCTGTGACAACTGTGGTAGTCTCATGCACTCCTGGAACACTGAATTAGAAAAGACGAAATAAATCAACTGATGATGATAATAATAATAATAATAATAATAATAATAATAATAATAATAATAATAATAATAATTTACCTGTTTCGGTCTGTGGCAACTGTGGTAGTCTCATGCACTCCTGGAACACTGAATTAGAAAAGACGAAATAAATCAACTGATGATAATAATAATAATAATAATAATAATAATAATAATAATAATTTACCTGACTTGCTGTGTGACAGTTGTGGTAGTTTTCTGCCCTCCTGGAAGACTACATTGGAAAAGAAGAAATAAATCAACGGATAATAACAGCAATCATAATAATAACAACAACGATAATAATAGTAGTTTACCTGAATTGCTCTGTGACAGCTGTGGTAGTCTCTTGCCCTCCTGACCTCCTGAATTGGATAAGCAGAAGAAAATACTTTAAGTAAAATGTGCTGACACATTATCAGGCCAAACTATTCAAACCACACCCAACTCCACTGGAGAAGTATCGTCCCTGTTTTTGCCACTTTTCCCCCAGTTATTACTGTGTACTTACTCCATAAAAACCAACATAAAAAACATATTTATATATTTAACATTACATTGAAAGTTAACTTTGCAGTTTCAAGTTTAATATTTGTAAGATAAAAAAAATTTTCACTTTAATTGAGACAATATGAATCTTACCGTGGAAAGATGTAACAGTTGTGTGAGCTGTTCAGTCCTGAGTGGCTTAAATCTATCTCAAGGTATTCGTCACCATCCGATGTAGTTTTTGTTTTCACTTGTTCCACAGTGAAAACTTCTGCTGGAGATAAGAGTATTTCATCCTGTTCTTGACCGCACACATAGTCTTTCAGGTTGACAAAGAAGCAAGAAGTGAGATTTAAAATAGTATTCTCATTGACATCTTCAAGACTCTTTAGCTCTTCATAGTCTGAATAAGCTAAAGTGAAACTTGTAAATCTCACTGTGGAGCCTTTCTGTGGTTGGTTTTGACCATCTTGAAAAACATAAAAGTTCTTGCACTCCTTTGGCTTCAGCAGCCTCATGGAGTCCATCAGCAGGAAATGAAGAGACTTGAAGTTGAAGTGGTTTTCATAGATGCTAACATTTCCACCCATTGTCTCTATTGCTTTGTTCAGTGTTAGTATGAAAGGCCGGTCTCCTCTAAAATAGGCTGAAAGTGCAGCACTATGCTCTTTTCTTCCTCCAGGAATCTTCTTTGAACACTCGATGCTTTTATTCCACGCTTTCTGAAATCCTTCATTGCTGCTTAGTTCTTGTTTTAACAAGTCTGACTCGATGAACGCCTTCATGGCCTCTTCACGGCATCCTTTGTACTGGTCATCTACAACATCTGTGCTATTTAGAAAATCCAGTAGCCTTGTTTCCTGTGCGGTCACCTTTAATTGAGATTTATCACATTTAAAAACACATTTTTAAGTGAAGAATGTTTTAACCTTCTAATATTTGTTTGTACAAAACTTATTAATTCTTACTTTGTTGCAGGCAACTGTGAAAATTATTGCAGCAAGAAGGACTTTTCTTCTGCACTCCATTTTTTGTCTTCTACAGGCTGAAAGAAAGCACTGCAGAATCAAATGTAGTCAAAAAACAGCTCTGTGACATTTTACATACGAAGGACATACACTAAGTCTGGACTGGATACTACAGTTCTCTGTATTTGGGTCTTGAACACTCATCTCTCCATTGCATTCAAAATTCAAAATGTTGCTGCAAGTCATTTAACCGATATTAAAGGGACGATTACGTCACTCCAGTTTTTAGCAAGTTTACATTGGATGCTTGTCCATTTTTATATTGATTTGAAGATTCTTTTACTTGCTTTCAAATCTTCAAATGTTATGGTGCCAACTTTTAAACCAAACTGCTAAACTTACATGATCCGAGAAGAGCACCAAGATCATCTGCCCAGATGTTTTAGTGCAGCCGAGATCTCGATTTAAGCATAGAGAGTTGAATCCACTAGACTCTCATATAACAGGTCATTTGATATTCCTACTGCAGAGTCTATGTAGTCTTTAAATCCTGTCTTAAAACCACATTTTTTTACCTTGGCTTTGAATCTAAGTTCATGTTGAGTCTTATCAAGGGTTTTTTATGTTGTGGTCTCTTTATTTCAGTTTGTTTTTAGTCACATAATATTGTAATTGTTTGCATATATAATATATTGTATTGTCTTTATTGATTTTGCTATAGAAATATGCCATATAAATAACATTAAAATTAACATTGACATTGAAATTTGAATCTGGCAAGATTTAAAATAACAATTATCTTTTCTACTTCTTGGAATTTGGCAAGTTAAAAAATTTAAATGTTGAAAAGACCAAAAGGTACATACCTGAAGCAAGGAGATTGAACTTGTATTAACAACTTAGCGAAAAGAGTCGATTAAACTGCTGGGAAGCAATGAGAACAACAGTCTCTGGGAAGTGAAACAAGATATTTTACAATGAACTCCTTAGTCTTAGTCTAGTTCTCGAAAGCTTGCTCAGATTTGTTGCACAATGATGAGTAATACTTACATCATTAAGCCCATTTTAAGCCCAGCCCAGAGATAACTTATCCTTGTATCTCTGTTCTAACATGATTTATGTATGTATTTATTTAGTATGATCGTGGCTCAAGAGTTGGGAGTCAGAAGGTTGCCGGTTCGAGCCCCAGCTTGGACAGTATCAGTCGTTGTGTCCTTGGCAATACACTTCACCTACCGCCTGGTGTTGGCCAGAAGGGCCGATGGTGCGATATGGCAGCCTCGCTTCTGTCAGTCTGCCCCAGGGCAGCTCTGGCTACAACTGTAGCTGCCTCCACCAGTGTGTGAATGTGTGTGTGAATGGGTGGATGACTAGATGTGTAAAGCGCTTTGGGGTCTCTAGGGGGGACTAGTAAAAGCGCTATACAAATATAGGCCATTTACCATTTCAAATACCTCAGTGCTTCTCTTTACTAAAGTTAACCGGACGCATCGTAGTTGGAAAATCTGGGTATCTTAAAATTTAAGGAATGAAAAGTCACCAAACAATGTGAATAATCTGGTCTCACAGAACAGTTCACCACACTAGGCAGTAACAAATTAACTCAGCTGACAACACTTTCATATTGAGAGATGTCATGATCTATCCACTTTTGAAGTTCTCATTTTTGGGAAACTTGGAAATGTTGAATCATGCCCTGATTCAGCTTGGAGGAAACGTGCCTCCTAACGTAGGTTTCCAGTGAACTTGTGTGACGGTACTTTTTATTTCAAAACTTTTCAGCTTGAGTATGAGGAAGTGGGTACTACTGGGAAGATTCAAGGCATTCGTAAAAAATCATATACTTATATTTCTGTGGAAACAACATCCTTCATATTTCCATGAAGCCTGTTCTTTAAAGTGTTTTGAGTGCTCATGTACAGTAGAAACACACCACTCTACTTGCCACCTCGCCAAGTGCTGCACCCCCAACCTTGGAAAACAACTGACAGTCACTTGATTTACTTTAGTGGAGCAGTACTCGCTGGAACTGCCAGCTGTTTCAAACTTCCGTCTATAGCATTACAAAGGCTGGGACACAGGCATAGCCTGCCCTGCCTCTCCACTCTCTCTCCAGCAGCTCCCTTTGTCTCTCATCCCTCCCACCAAACCCCTTTTAGTCCTCTGGCTGAAAGAGGCCTGTCCTAATTGTCTGATGCCAGTGTCCTTCATGGCCATAAACTCCACAGGTGTGAGCACTAAAAAAACATACAAATGTAACAATAAAAATCAAACAATACAAAAAAGAAATAAATCAATAAATCAATAAAAAGAAAAACAATATTCCCCGGGATGACTGAGCAGATGAAATGACATGATGTAAGAAGGGGAAAAAAACATATTTGTGGGTAAAATGTTTGTGTGATCAGGCTAAATTCATTGCAAAGCCTTTTATATTTTGCATGTTGTTTATTTGACAGGGAAACAGAAGCAGTTTGGCAGGAAGAGCATCAGCGACTGTTTAGGACAGAGCGCTGTCGTAAGTCCTTCAAATCAGTCAGACAGTACAATGCGCACACATCACAGATACCTACTAAAATACATACGTGTATATGTTATCGGTCCCACTGCACTTTATATACATATAACATAATCTCTGTGACATGTCTTGCAGTGTATTTTACTACAGTAACATACACTTTTCTATAGTATTTTGTTGTTTTTTTAATCTGTATACATTTTTTCTTATTTCTTTTCTAATCTATATCAAATTCACCTTTTTTCTTGCTGACCCCTGTGCCGCTATAAGTCTATAAAACCTATCAATATATATCTATCGATCTATGTGACCATAAGAACAAATAAAAGCATCTCATGATTGCAGATTATTTCTAGTTGGTCTTGACAGCAGCTGCACATGAGCCTGAAATTTGAACCCACTGTGTTTTACACCAATTTTCTGCATCCCTTTAAAATCTTTATCAAATATTCTGAAGTCATGAAGTCTATAATTCATAACATATGACAGAAACAGAAAATTGCTGCTAAGACAACTAATTCAACACAATCAGTCAGATAACATGTAAAACAATTGTATGAAGAATCACAGCAATACTGTAGATGATAAAACTCTGAAACTCTGAATGAAAACTGTTTTTGCTAAACAGCTAAAGAAAACAAAGATAAGGCCGCAAGCACTGATACAAGCCACAGGGTGGAGACAACAGCTGGAGGAGACCTGAAGACATGGAAACAAAGCAGAGAGACAGGAAGAGATTACTGTTGTTGTTGTTGTTGTTGTTGTTGTTTGTTGTTTGTTGTAATAATAATAATAATAATAATAATAATAATAATAATAATTTACCTGTTTCGGTCTGTGACAACTCCTGGAACACTGAATTAGAAAAGACGAAATAAATTAACGGATAATAATAATAATAATAATAGTAATGATAACAATAAAAATAGCAATAATAGTCACCTGGATCGCTCTATGACAGCTGTGGTAGTCTCATGCCCTCTTGAAGTGCTGAATTGGATAAGCCAAAAACAGTAATTGAAGTAAATGTGCTGACACATTTTCAAACCACACCCAACCTCAACACTGGACATGTGGAGAGATAAACCTCACTTTTAAAATCCCGTTTTTGCCACTTTTCATGCCACTTCCACTCACTTCATGCTTTCCTGACAACACCTATGATTTTTCTTAGTAGTTTTCATTGTTTAGGTGTATGCACATTTATTGAGATAAATAAATATGTGTTACTAATATTTTTGTTATATTATATATATATATTAGGGGTGCAACGATACACAAAGTTCACGGTTCAGTTCACTTCACATGAAAACCAAGATAGTTCCAAACGCCAGATCTGAATGAGGGTGGGGGAGGTTCAATTTCGGGTAGCATTGAGGAAGTTGCCATGTTGCAACGAGCTTAGCTTCTGTCTTGCTAGCTTGCGCTGCGCTCAGTGGATCTGCGCTCGACAGTGCAGCCTAGGCGGAGTAGTCGAACACAGATCCACTGAGCGCTCAACACAGACAGCATCGTCAGAAGAAAAGTTGATGAAATAAATAAAAAATGTTGTATTGTTCGATACATATGCGCACTGAACCGAAAGCACTGTATCGAACGGTTCAATATCGATAGGAGTATCGTTGCGCCCCTAATATATATATGTTATATAGAAATACAGAATGTATGGGGCTTATGAAGTATTTTTATCATATTTTTATTATATGCACTTAGACTACGTAAAATGTTTGTATCTCCTTCGAATATGTTAACACTCACATGATAAACATCACATTAAAAGTTAACTTTGCAGTTCCAAGTTTAATAGAAAAATATTTCACTTTAATTGAGAGAATATGAATCTTACCGTGAAAAGATGTAACAGTTGTGTGAGCTTTGCAGTCCTGACTGTTTCAAAACAATCTCAAGGTATTCGTCATCATCCGATGTAGTTTTTGTTTCCACTTGTTCCACAGTGAAAACTTCTGCTGGAGATAAGAGTATTTCATCCTGTTCTTGACCGCAAACATAGTCTTTCAGGTTGACAAAGAAGCATGAAGTGAGATTTAAAATAGTATTCTCATTGACATCTTCAAGTCTCTTTAGCTCTTCATAGTCTGAATAAGCTAAAGTGAAACTTGTAAATCTCACTGTGGAGCCTTTCTGTGGTTGGTTTTGACCATCTTGAAAAACATAAACGTTCTTGCACTCCTTTGGCTTCAGCAGCCTCATGGAGTCCATCAGCAGGAAATGAAGAGACTTGAAGTTGAAGTGGTTTTCATAGATGCTAACATTTCCACCCATTGTCTCTATTGCTTTGTTCAGTGTTTGTATGAACAATTTATCCGCTTTAAGATAGACTGAAAGTGCAGCAGTATGCTCTTTTCGTCCTTGAGGGATCTGCTTTGAACACTCGTTACTTTTATTCCACGCTTTCTGAAATCCTTCACTGTTATTTAGTTCTCGTTTTAACACATCTGACTCGATGAACTTCTTCATGGCCTCTTCACGACATCCTTTGTACTGGTCATCTACAACATTTGTGCTATTTAGAAAATCCAGTAGCCTTGTTTCCTGTGCTGTCACCTTTAATTGAGATTTATCACATTTAAAAACACATTAATAGAGATATATCATTTTTAAAAGCATTTTTAGGAGGATAATTTTTCAAATCTTCTTATATTTGTTTGTATGAAACATAATTCTTACTTTGTAGCAGACAGCTGTGAAAAAAAATATTGTAGCAAGAAGCACTCTTTTTTTGTACTCCATTTTTTTTCCTCTTCTTCTACAGACTGAAAGAAAGCACTGCAGGATCACATGTGGATAGAAAAAAGTTCTTTAACACTTTACATGGTCCAGAAACTTTGATGTGGAAAAAATATATAAGTAGAAGACTAAAAAAAACTAAAAGGCACTTACCAGAAGCAAGGAAAGTAAACTTGTGCTAGCAACTCACAGCAAAGGGTCCATCAAACAGCCGGGACACCCAATAGGGTCTGGAGAAGTGAAGCAAGTTATCTTACCATAGAACTTCTTAGTCTTTCCTGTGGAGGAAGTAACATGGCACCGGGGGATTTGTTTTCCACTGATTTTTCCTGTTATTTGTCCTTCTGGAGCTACTGAGTTTCTGTAACCTTGTTTAGATTTGTCAAGTAATGTCTACATAACTTAGCTCTTTTAAGCCCAACCAAAGCACCAAATTGCCTTTACATCCCTGTTCTCACATTATTTCAGTATAACTGATGGGACCAAATACCACAGTCCTTGTTCCATGCAGATTTTATCTAAAGTAAACAAGAGACTCTAGCAGCCCTACTTGGACAAATGAGGGCATATTAAAGTTACAGGAATGAAACTGTATGAAAACAAGCTGTTGTATAACAGAACTGCTGTCCACACTGGGGTGCACCTTAACTTTATGTACGTAATGTAGGAAGGAGTAAGAGCAGCACATTTTAAAAAAAGTTCATTTTGAGATTAAAGTTGAAATGGGCAGATTACAGTTATTGTTTCAATTCAAACAACTGACACAATTCCTATACCCTCAACAAATTTCCTTGTGTAGATCAGTTAGTGAAACAACTTGATCAGCTGTGTTATTGTGTATTCAGATACAACATACATCGTCCTTATTGCACAAGGGTGTAAACATCAGTATTCTTGCATCTGTTCATTGCACAATTTCCTGGATGCCCTTATACTCATTACCACACTGTGTTTACGCGTTAAAAGAGCAATAACTTCCTTGCTACTAAAACTGATTCTGAAGTATGATTTCACTAACTCATGTTGTATAATAGATTACTATTTTGAGTAATGACCCCAACACTGAATACAACCTTTGCCATTGTCTGCCATCTTTGCTCTACACCTAGTTTCCCAGTACTCCTGTCTACTTTCTTCATCTCCCTCACTATCCCGCTTTTTCTTTGTTAACCTTTGTTCTTTGAATATTTTTCTTTGTAGAGCACCAAACATCTTGCTGCCAGTTTCCCTCAGCCCTGCAGCTGTCATCTGCTAACTCTTCGCTACTCCTCAGAGGCTGTCGCAACTCCTTCATGAACTCTGTGTGACATTCTTACTTCCTCAACATTCACCATTTAATCCTTGGCTCAGCCTTCACTTGTTTCCATTTCTTGATTTCTAAAGCCATGTGACAGCCTACCATCCACAGCCTAGCCACATTCTCCCCCGACACCACCTTCCAGTCTCCTCTGCCTTTCAGGTTGCACCTTCTGCAACAGATATATGGTGCTATGCATTTACTGCCTTCCTGATTTCTATTTTTTTAAACCAAGGAGATTCTGTTTTTAGTATTGGGTTTGCATACTCTGTTTTCTTCCCATCTACTGGAGAGAGAGAGAGAGAGAGAGAGAGAGAGAGAGAGAGAGAGAGAGAGGTGCAGTTGCAAAGGTCTTAAGCAAACCCTCAAATCTTTATAAAACAGAAAGATGTTAGAGACCTCATTAGGTATTTGTGTTGGTGTGTATAACCTTAGCCTCAGGTTATATTGTTAAATGGTGATTATGAGTCAGTGGGTTTCAGCTGTTTTACAGAGTAACAGGAAAGTAACGTAATGAGTAGTAAAATGAATTACTTTTTCCTGGCAGTAATTAAGTAACGTACAGCTTTAGTTTTGAGAAAAGTGTTCTGGGTAATATGTGCAGTAATTACTTTTTTGAGTAACACTGATCACAGCAAAGTGAGGAAATACCTCAACAAACATGCACAAATATTTGACCCACAGCAACAATTAATTTGCATGAATGTAATTTAAGTTTATAAGTCTGAATATTTGTAACAAATTATACATAATTATTATTTTTAGTTATTCGGTTTAGTAACATGAACGAAGTGGGCTTATTTGTGTAAACAAACAAAATGATCACGTGAGAAGTTTCAGTTTTGTAAAATCTCCAGTGAAAGCGAATTTATTAACACAGGATATATATGAAACTTTAACAATGGCAGTTCATTCATACACTGGGACACACGAAAAACGAATTCAGTTTGAATAAAATGTTATTTATATGGCACCAAACCACAACACGTTGCTTTATATTGTAAGAAAAATCCCTACAATAATACCAATTAATAAAGACTAAACAAAACCAAAAACCTAAGTATGCCCATGATTCAGTAGCTTGTACAAACCCCTTTAGCAGCAGTAGCTTGATATAATCATTCTCTGTATGACTTTGTCAGTCTGTCACATCATTGTGGAGAAATTTTGGAAGTTGCTTCAGTTTCTTGAGGTTTGCAAAAATTTGTTCATGCACAGCTCTCTTAACAGCTCAGCATTTCAGGTAGATTGTGGTCTGGACTTTGACTGGTCTCAGTGCAACACCTTCATTCCTTTCTTACTCAGCCATTATGTTGCAGATTTGCTGCTGTGCTTGAGATCATTGTCCTGTTGCATGAGCAAGTTTGAGTCAAACTTTAAATGTCAGGCAGATGGCCTCACATTTGACTCTGGAATATTTTAGTATACAGATGAGTTCAAAGTCCACTCAGTGACTGCAAGTGTTGGGTAGATAGCTTGTACTGGAAGGACTGTAAGGTGCTTGTTCAGGTTTGCAGCTACCACTCCCCGGAGTGTCGGCCAGAACACTGCTCAAGGCCCGGATGAAGGGAGACAATGAAGACACCGAGGATAGTGCAGACTCTTGTATTGACTTCACACAGTTGAAGGTAACAGGGATTGTCAGAGGAGCAGGTATTGCATACAGGTTTAGGTGCGTGGGCATGGGTGTGTGTGTGTGTGTGGTCTGTTGCTCATTAACGCACACTTCTCACGGAATAACCAATTCTCTGCCGGTAATCTGGAGCAGAAAAGCTCAGGTGCTTTGCCCACGTTTCTCCCTGGACATAGTCTCTCATACAAAGCGGTGGGGTGACCTCTACTGGCCACTCTAAAAACTACAGGTGAACTAACAACTGAACAGAATAAAACCATAACTACGGGGCCTTTTGTACAGCAAGGTTCCCAGGTCCTGTGACTACAAAACAAGCCAAAGCAGCTTTACAAATCTAAGCTGTGCTTCATGATGTTTTTAGATAGAAGAAGCTTTATCCTGGCAAAACCTTCAAACAACCTTCATACCTGTTCAGAGTTTTTCTAATTGTCCTAAAGTTTAATACAGTGGAACCCTGACTTACGAATACCCCGTTTCACGAAAAATTCAAGTTACGAAGGCACTGAACGGCAATATTTTTGCCTGCCTGCCGCCAAGATGCGGTTTGTGATACATGTGGCAAGAAAGTGAGGTGTTGTGGCGACACCATTTACCTCGTCAAACACCTCAGAGTAAATCATATCACAGAATATGACAAGCGTATGTTGAGGCGAACTAAAGACGAGGAGGGGGACAGGTGCTGCTAGGGCGAGACAGACGACTCTCGAGGAGTCCTTTAGTGCTGCAGGCAGGCAACATGCTCAAATGGCGCACAACTTCAGTTTTCTGTATGATAATTCTGCATTATTAAGTGATAAGAACAAGTAATCTGACGTCCTGTAATCATTATGAAGCTATAATTTGAGATACAATAAAAGATACAGTAAAAAAAAAAAGTTTTTGTACAGAGTATCGGTATCGGATCAGTATCGCCGATACCACCCTGAATTATACTTGGTATCGGGTCGGAAAGAAAATCAGTGGTATCGCACATCACTACTGAATGCCACTTACCCTAATCAGTAAGGGCGTATTTAGTTTAGTCCTGTGAATCATACATTAAAGTTTTCCTGAAAGTCGTTTATGTTGTAATATACATATATTAAATATAATATACAATCATTTTCCAGAATTGCATTAAAGAATTATTGTATTTCCATTGTTGAATACTTGGAGGTACACCAGAAGCAACTGTACCAAACCTTTATTCTGACCTTATCGACACATATCGGCTTTTTTCATTCCCATCACTCATTTCCTATAATCATTTTAAAGGCATGCAAACCCTAACAAGAAATAATAAACACATACTGTATATATATTTCAAGTATGCTGTACATTTTTCTAGCGTGCATAAAGAAAATAAAAACTGAGTTTATAATTCACAATATATGACAGAAGCAGAAAACTGTATTTGACTATATTTTGACACAATACTGCAATACTGCAATTCACCACAATCTGCCAAATAAAGACCTAAAAAAAGGTGTATGAATAATCAAAGCAATATTGCAGATTATAAAACCCAGAAAACTCTGAATGATAACTGTTTTTGCTAAACAGCTAAAGAAACAGAAGATAAGGCTGCAAGCACTGATACAAGCCACAGGGTGGCGACAACAGCTGGAGGAGACCTGAAGACATGGGAAAAAAGCATATTATTATTATTATTATTATTATTATTATTACAAAAATAATCATTAATAATAATAGTTTACCTGTCTCGCTCTGCAACAGCTGTGGTAGTCTCCTGACCTACTGACATCCTGGATTGATAAAGGAGAGAAAATACTTTAAGTAAAATCTACTGACACGTGGTTTTATTTAAACCACACTCAACCCCAGTGGAGATGTGGAGAGCAATCCTCACATTTTAAAATCCTCTTTTTGCTTCTTTTCACATCACTTAATTTTACATCATGCTTTCCAGAGTTTATAAAAGCTTTGATAAGCTGAGTATTCCCCAGTTATTACTGTGTACTTACAGCAATAACAACCACTAAGTTATAACAGAGTAACAGACTGTTTCAGACACCAATATTTCCCTCTTTTGATTTATGGGGCTTAAGTATTTTAGTATATGCAACTAGAACTTTTTTTTTTCAAATACATAAAAAACATATTTATATATTTAACATCACACTGAAAGATACATTTGTAGTTCTAAGTTTAATTTCTGTAGAACTAATAAAAAAAAATTCACTTTACTTGAGAGAATATGAATCTTACCGTGAAAAGATGTAACAGTTGTGTGAGCTTTTCAGTCCCGACTGTTTCAAATCAATCTCAAGGTATTCGTCACCATCCGATGTAGTTTTTGTTTTCACTTGTTCCACAGTGAAAACTTCTGCTGGAGATAAGAGTATTTCATCCTGTTCTTGACCGCACACATAGTCTTTCAGGTTGACAAAGAAGCAAGAAGTGAGATGTAAAATAGTACTCTCATTGACATGTTTAGGTCTCTTTAGCTCTTCATAGTCTGAATAAGCTAAAGTGAAACTTGTAAATCTCACTGTGGAGCCTTTCTGTGGTTGGTTTTTACCATCTTGAAAAACATAAAAGTTCTTGCACTCCTTTGGCTTCAGCAGCCTCATGGAGTCCATCAGCAGGAAATGAAGAGACTTGAGGTTGAAGTGGTCTTCATAGATGCTAACATTTCCACCCATTGTCTCTATTGCTTTGTTCAGTGTTTGTATGAACGATTTATCCTCATTAATATAGACTGAAAGTGCAGCACTATGCTCTTTTCGTCCTTGAGGGATCTGCTTTGAACACTCAATACTTTTATTCCATGCTTTCTGAAATCCTTCACTGTTATTTAGTTCTTGTTTTAACACATCTGACTCGATGAACTTCTTCATGGCCTCTTCACGGCATCCATAGTACAGATCATCCACAACATTTGTGGTCTTTTGGACATCCAGTAGTCTTGTTTCCTTCGCGGTCACCTAATTGATATATCACATTTAAAAAGACATTTAAAAAGACATTTTTAAATGTATAATTTTTTAACCTTCTAATATTTGTTTGAATTATGATTCTTACTTTGTAATAGACAGCTATAAAAATTATTGCAGCAAGAAGCATTCTTCTTTTCTGCCCCATTTTTCTGCCTCTTCGTCTACAGACTGCAAGAAACCACTGCAGGATCAAATGCGGATAGAAAAAAGTTCTTTAACACTTTACACAGTCCAGAAACATGGAACTGACAAGATGTGAATGATCAATTATTTGTTTAGTTTCCTTTGAATATGACAACTTCAAAGTGTTAATGTTGAAAAGGCTGAAAGGCACATACCTGAAACAAGGAGAGTAAACTTGCCTTAGCACCTCACAAAAAAGGGTGCAACAAACTGCAGGGAAGCCACAAGCACAGCAGGCTCCAGGAAATTTGGAAAATATATATTATGCAGCAGTAAGTGTCATAGTAATCCAGAAGTTAATAAATTGCTTGTAACTGCATACGGTAAAGTTTGAACAGGATGTGAAACTCGTGATCATGGGCCTCATAACGAGAGCAACAGGAAACAAAACAGAGTGAAAGAGCGTTGAGACTGTAAGTGAGGTGTGAACATTACTGCCTTAGAGGGGGATGAAGTTAACTGTCACTGTTGCATGATAACATACTTTGCTTATGCAGACAGTGCGTGTTCAGCCCTTTAAAATAGTGAAGCCTGTGTGCTTCCAATTTGAGATCTACCGGACTGCGCTTTGGGTGGTGTCGTGTGGATCTACCACATATATGTGCTTAATAAATAATTGTTGTTGACCGGACCTGCTCTGAGTATTTGTTGTTTATTCTCAGCCCATCATAAAAGAATCGGGACAGAAATGAAATACATTATCTTACTATGCAGTTCTTTAGTCTTTCCTGTGTTAGGAAGTAACTTCTCACTGGAATACCTGATATCCAGTCATCCTGCTTTATCCACTGAGTTCCTGTAACCTTGTTCAGATTTGTTTTATAACCAGAGAAATCGCCACAGCGCTGTGAAAAAGTACTTCCCTTTCCTGAGTTTTTCTTCTGTGTGTGTGTGTCTTTTTCTCACACTTACATGTTTCAGATCATCAAATAACTTTTAACAATTCTGTTTTCAAGGATTCAAGGAAGCTTTATTGTCATTCTCATCGCATGTTTACATGAGATGGAACGAAATTACATACCCACAGGTTTTCCACAGGTTTTCCATAAAAACAACAGAATGACAGGTAATAAAATAGTACCAAATAGTAATAAAATAATACAAATAAGTAATAAATAATACAGATAAGTAATAGAATAATACAAATTAAGTAAAGTGCAACAACCTGAGTAACAGTATAAAGTATAGAAGTGTAGGTATAAGTATTTTAGCAGCAAAGTATCTGTAGTGATTACACCACAGTAGCAGTTTCTTGTCCATTATGTATTGAGATGTCTCACAGCTTCTGGAATGAAGCCGTTTCTCAGTCTGGGGGTTTTGCATTTAATGGTGGTTTTGTTTTGAAACAATGATTCCATATAAAAGAAAAGAAAAGCAAAGTTATCCAGCCTACTGTGTAAAAAAGGTTATTGCTCCCTAAAGCTAATAACTGGTTGTGACACCCCTGGCAGCAAGAGCTGCACACAAGCATTTGGCAATGAGGCCTTCACATCTTTATGGATGAATTTTATCCCACTCTTTTTTGCAAAATTGTTTTAATTCAGTCACATTTGACAATTTCAAATCATGAACAGACTTTTTAGGACGTTCCAAAGTGTCTCGGCTTATTTCAAGTCCAGATATTGACTTGGCCACTCCAAACCCTGTTTTGATGAGCCATTCAGAGATGGACTTGCTAGTATGTTTCCAATCATTGCACTGCTGCATAACCTGAGCTCTTGAACGTCAGGGCATAAACTGATGGCCGGTCATGCTTCTTCAGAATTTTTTGGTAGAGAGCAGAATTCATTCATCCATCAAGTCGTGCAGGTCCTGCATCCTGACACAAGGATGGATGAATCCATTGTTTTATATCCAATTCTGACCCTAGCATCCAAATGTTGCACCAGAAATCAAGATTTGTTAGAGCAGGCAATGTTTTTCAATTCAATTCAATTTTATACAGCGCCGAATCACAACAACAGCCACCTCAAGATGATTTATATTGTAAGTTAGACCCTACAATAATACATACAGACAAAATCCCAACAATCATATGACCCCTATGATTAAGCACTTTGGCGACAGTGAGAAGGAAAAACTCCCTTTTTAACAGGAAGAAACCTCCAGCAGAACCAGTCTCAGGGAGGGGCGGCCATCTACCGCGACTGGATGGGGTCAGAGAAGGAAGACAGGACAAAGTCATGCTGTGGAAGAGAGCCAGAGATTGTAAAATACTACCCAATCTACTTATTGTTGCCTTCCTATCAGCTGGAGACAGTCTGGCTATTCTCATCTGACCTCAAAACACTTTCACTCAGAGAACCGCTGCTCACTGGGTTACACAGTTTTGTGCAGGAAAATCCCAGCAGACCAGCACTATCTGCAATATTCAGACCACGTTCAGTCACTTGGACTTTATCAGGTTGTTTTCACCATGACTACATATCTAAATGCTTTGAGTTGGTGCCATGTGATTGGATTATTAGACATTTGTATTAACAAGCTAAGTATATCTAATAAAGTGGCCATAATGGCTTTGTTCGCCTTATGGTGATGGATACATCACACCCAGTATTTCCCACCACAAACAACGCTTACCTTTTATAGAGAGGACTACATGTTTTTGTGCACTTAAGTGCAGCCTCACCCAAGGCCACTTCAGAAGAACCTACAGCCATGTTTTTGGACACAGACAAGCCTCGGCAGCAGATCCCAACCCTTCCAACCACTGTACCACCACAGCAGCCAGGCGGACTGGTATCTTTTCATACAAAGACGCTTAATATTTGAAGAATGAATATACAAAAAAACTCACTTTAATTGAGAGAATATGAATCTTACCGTGAAAAGATGTAACAGTTGTGTGAGCTTTTCAGTCCCGACTGTTTCAAATCAATCTCAAGGTATTCGTCACCATCCGATGTAGTTTTTGTTTTCACTTGTTCCACAGTGAAAACTTCTGCTGGAGATAAGAGTATTTCATCCTGTTCTTGACCGCACACATAGTCTTTCAGGTTGACAAAGAAGCAAGAAGTGAGATGTAAAATAGTATTCTCATTGACATGTTTAGGTCTCTTTAGCTCTTCATAGTCTGAATAAGCTAAAGTGAAACTTGTAAATCTCACTGTGGAGCCTTTCTGTGGTTGGTTTTTACCATCTTGAAAAACATAAAAGTTCTTGCACTCCTTTGGCTTCAGCAGCCTCATGGAGTCCATCAGCAGGAAATGAAGAGACTTGAGGTTGAAGTGGTCTTCATAGATGCTAACATTTCCACCCATTGTCTCTATTGCTTTGTTCAGTATTTGTATGAACGATTTATCCTCATTAATATAGACTGAAAGTGCAGCACTATGCTCTTTTCGTCCTTGAGGGATCTGCTTTGAACACTCAATACTTTTATTCCATGCTTTCTGAAATCCTTCACTGTTATTTAGTTCTTGTTTTAACACATCTGACTCGATGAACTTCTTCATGGCCTCTTCACGGCATCCATAGTACAGATCATCCACAACATTTGTGGTCTTTTGGACATCCAGTAGTCTTGTTTCCTTCGCGGTCACCTAATTGATATATCACATTTAAAAAGACATTTAAAAAGACATTTTTAAATGTATAATTTTTTAACCTTCTAATATTTGTTTGAATTATGATTCTTACTTTGTAATAGACAGCTATAAAAATTATTGCAGCAAGAAGCATTCTTCTTTTCTGCCCCATTTTTCTGCCTCTTCGTCTACAGACTGCAAGAAAGCACTGCAGGATCAAATGCGGATAGAAAAAAGTTCTTTAACACTTTACATGGTCCAGAAACTTTGATGTGGAAAAAATATATAAGTAGAAGACTAAAAAAAACTAAAAGGCACTTACCAGAAGCAAGGAAAGTAAACTTGTGCTAGCAACTCACAGCAAAGGGTCCATCAAACAGCCGGGACACCCAATAGGGTCTGGAGAAGTGAAGCAAGTTATCTTACCATAGAACTTCTTAGTCTTTCCTGTGGAGGAAGTAACATGGCACCGGGGGATTTGTTTTCCACTGATTTTTCCTGTTATTTGTCCTTCTGGAGCTACTGAGTTTCTGTAACCTTGTTTAGATTTGTCAAGTAATGTCTACATAACTTAGCTCTTTTAAGCCCAACCAAAGCACCAAATTGCCTTTACATCCCTGTTCTCACATTATTTCAGTATAACTGATGGGACCAAATACCACAGTCCTTGTTCCATGCAGATTTTATCTAAAGTAAACAAGAGACTCTAGCAGCCCTACTTGGACAAATGAGGGCATATTAAAGTTACAGGAATGAAACTGTATGAAAACAAGCTGTTGTATAACAGAACTGCTGTCCACACTGGGGTGCACCTTAACTTTATGTACGTAATGTAGGAAGGAGTAAGAGCAGCACATTTTAAAAAAAGTTCATTTTGAGATTAAAGTTGAAATGGGCAGATTACAGTTATTGTTTCAATTCAAACAACTGACACAATTCCTATACCCTCAACAAATTTCCTTGTGTAGATCAGTTAGTGAAACAACTTGATCAGCTGTGTTATTGTGTATTCAGATACAACATACATCGTCCTTATTGCACAAGGGTGTAAACATCAGTATTCTTGCATCTGTTCATTGCACAATTTCCTGGATGCCCTTATACTCATTACCACACTGTGTTTACGCGTTAAAAGAGCAATAACTTCCTTGCTACTAAAACTGATTCTGAAGTATGATTTCACTAACTCATGTTGTATAATAGATTACTATTTTGAGTAATGACCCCAACACTGAATACAACCTTTGCCATTGTCTGCCATCTTTGCTCTACACCTAGTTTCCCAGTACTCCTGTCTACTTTCTTCATCTCCCTCACTATCCCGCTTTTTCTTTGTTAACCTTTGTTCTTTGAATATTTTTCTTTGTAGAGCACCAAACATCTTGCTGCCAGTTTCCCTCAGCCCTGCAGCTGTCATCTGCTAACTCTTCGCTACTCCTCAGAGGCTGTCGCAACTCCTTCATGAACTCTGTGTGACATTCTTACTTCCTCAACATTCACCATTTAATCCTTGGCTCAGCCTTCACTTGTTTCCATTTCTTGATTTCTAAAGCCATGTGACAGCCTACCATCCACAGCCTAGCCACATTCTCCCCCGACACCACCTTCCAGTCTCCTCTGCCTTTCAGGTTGCACCTTCTGCAACAGATATATGGTGCTATGCATTTACTGCCTTCCTGATTTCTATTTTTTTAAACCAAGGAGATTCTGTTTTTAGTATTGGGTTTGCATACTCTGTTTTCTTCCCATCTACTGGAGAGAGAGAGAGAGAGAGAGAGAGAGAGAGAGAGAGAGAGAGAGAGGAAGTGCAGTTGCAAAGGTCTTAAGCAAACCCTCAAATCTTTATAAAACAGAAAGTTGACACAGTGGTTTAGTGAAATATGTTTAAACAGCCACACTACAGTCAGTGACCAGAGCTGTGGTCCACCATTGCAGAGAAGAAGACAGGACAAACACATCCTGCAGTGTTAAATGAAAAAGAATGAGGTCTGGCTTCCTGTCAGGCTCAGGAAGTCTCACAATATCCGAGCATTGTCTTTTATTCAGTTCAGCAGCTTCTTTGTTGCATGTTTTTCAATGACGTCCACAGAAATGTTCACAACCTGCTCAAGAATCAAACATGCACAGGTTTCGTGTTAGCCTAGATTCTCTCGGTTAAGTGATGTCTGGCTGGGTGGTTGGCATCAATCGATATTTAATTAGCAAGTAATTAATTATCAAAAAAAGCAAGAATGACCCTACCAATTAATCCAGATTGTCTAATAAATCAAAAAAGCTATGGCAAGTACAATTTTCTGTCAATATTACTGTCTTAATTAGGGATGGAAATCGAGAACCAGTTCTTCTAGAAAACTGGTTCCCAGTAGTCCAATTCCTTGGAATTGTTCACCTGCCTATCGATCAGGCTTATTGGTTCTTGCGCTCGCACTACAATCAACCGATATCAGTTCACGTGTCAGAGGAAGAAAAAAGTAACACCGTCTAGTGTGGGCATGGACATTTAATTTATTTTTATTGCACAAAAAGACAAGATAAATGGCAAAGTGCAAAACTGCATCCAGGACAGAAATAACCGCATTATGCTGCTGACACTAACTTCAGTACTTTGCAAGCATCAGCCAAGATAGCATGCTAATGCTAAGCTAGCCAAGAACCCAGAGTGAAAGCTGAGTGAATGCCGATCCCAGCTGCCAGACCCTGAACCTTGACAGGTAACAAGAAGATGAGCAGTTAAGCTGCAGCTTCACTTTCTACCTGTTTATGTTTCTAATCAAAATCCCTGTGGCCCTTTTTGGTGTTGGTCTTCTTTTTCTTTTGGTGTGTGGTCAGCTTTGTATTCTACTACGAGAAAGATGTTAGAGACGTGTGTCCTCATTAGGTATTTGTGTTGGTGTGTATAACCTTAGCCTCAGGTTATATTGTTAAATGGTGATTATGAGTCAGTGGGTTTCAGCTGTTTTACAGAGTAACAGGAAAGTAACGTAATGAGTAGTAAAATGAATTACTTTTTCCTGGCAGTAATTAAGTAACGTACAGCTTTAGTTTTGAGAAAAGTGTTCTGGGTAATATGTGCAGTAATTACTTTTTTGAGTAACACTGATCACAGCAAAGTGAGGAAATACCTCAACAAACATGCACAAATATTTGACCCACAGCAACAATTAATTTGCATGAATGTAATTTAAGTTTATAAGTCTGAATATTTGTAACAAATTATACATAATTATTATTTTTAGTTATTCGGTTTAGTAACATGAACGAAGTGGGCTTATTTGTGTAAACAAACAAAATGATCACGTGAGAAGTTTCAGTTTTGTAAAATCTCCAGTGAAAGCGAATTTATTAACACAGGATATATATGAAACTTTAACAATGGCAGTTCATTCATACACTGGGACACACGAAAAACGAATTCAGTTTGAATAAAATGTTATTTATATGGCACCAAACCACAACACGTTGCTTTATATTGTAAGAAAAATCCCTACAATAATACCAATTAATAAAGACTAAACAAAACCAAAAACCTAAGTATGCCCATGATTCAGTAGCTTGTACAAACCCCTTTAGCAGCAGTAGCTTGACATAATCATTCTCTGTATGACTTTGTCAGTCTGTCACATCATTGTGGAGAAATTTTGGAAGTTGCTTCAGTTTCTTGAGGTTTGCAAAAATTTGTTCATGCACAGCTCTCTTAACAGCTCAGCATTTCAGGTAGATTGTGGTCTGGACTGTGACTGGTCTCAGTGCTACACCTTCATTCCTTTCTTACTCAGCCATTATGTTGCAGATTTGCTGCTGTGCTTGAGATCATTGTCCTGTTGCATGAGCAAGTTTGAGTCAAACTTTAAATGTCAGGCAGATGGCCTCACATTTGACTCTGGAATATTTTAGTATACAGATGAGTTCAAAGTCCACTCAGTGACTGCAAGTGTTGGGTAGATAGCTTGTACTGGAAGGACTGTAAGGTGCTTGTTCAGGTTTGCAGCTACCACTCCCCGGAGTGTCGGCCAGAACACTGCTCAAGGCCCGGATGAATGTTCAGAAGGGAGACAATGAAGACACCGAGGATAGTGCAGACTCTTATATTGACTTCACACAGTTGAAGGTAACAGGGATTGTCAGAGGAGCAGGTATTGCATACAGGTTTAGGTGCGTGGGCATGGGTGTGTGTGTGTGTGTGGTCTGTTGCTCATTAACGCACACTTCTCACGGAATAACCAATTCTCTGCCGGTAATCTGGAGCAGAAAAGCTCAGGTGCTTTGCCCACGTTTCTCCCTGGACATAGTCTCTCATACAAAGCGGTGGGGTGACCTCTACTGGCCACTCTAAAAACTACAGGTGAACTAACAACTGAACAGAATAAAACCATAACTACGGGGCCTTTTGTACAGCAAGGTTCCCAGGTCCTGTGACTACAAAACAAGCCAAAGCAGCTTTACAAATCTAAGCTGTGCTTCATGATGTTTTTAGATAGAAGAAGCTTTATCCTGGCAAAACCTTCAAACAACCTTCATACCTGTTCAGAGTTTTTCTAATTGTCCTAAAGTTTAATACAGTGGAACCCTGACTTACGAATACCCCGTTTCACGAAAAATTCAAGTTACGAAGGCACTGAACGGCAATATTTTTGCCTGCCTGCCGCCAAGATGCGGTTTGTGATACATGTGGCAAGAAAGTGAGGTGTTGTGGCGACACCATTTACCTCGTCAAACACCTCAGAGTAAATCATATCACAGAATATGACAAGCGTATGTTGAGGCGAACTAAAGACGAGGAGGGGGACAGGTGCTGCTAGGGCGAGACAGACGACTCTCGAGGAGTCCTTTAGTGCTGCAGGCAGGCAACATGCTCAAATGGCGCACAACTTCAGTTTTCTGTATGATAATTCTGCATTATTAAGTGATAAGAACAAGTAATCTGACGTCCTGTAATCATTATGAAGCTATAATTTGAGATACAATAAAAGATACAGTAAAAAAAAAAAGTTTTTGTACAGAGTATCGGTATCGGATCAGTATCGCCGATACCACCCTGAATTATACTTGGTATCGGGTCGGAAAGAAAATCAGTGGTATCGCACATCACTACTGAATGCCACTTACCCTAATCAGTAAGGGCGTATTTAGTTTAGTCCTGTGAATCATACATTAAAGTTTTCCTGAAAGTCGTTTATGTTGTAATATACATATATTAAATATAATATACAATCATTTTCCAGAATTGCATTAAAGAATTATTGTATTTCCATTGTTGAATACTTGGAGGTACACCAGAAGCAACTGTACCAAACCTTTATTCTGACCTTATCGACACATATCGGCTTTTTTCATTCCCATCACTCATTTCCTATAATCATTTTAAAGGCATGCAAACCCTAACAAGAAATAATAAACACATACTGTATATATATTTCAAGTATGCTGTACATTTTTCTAGCGTGCATAAAGAAAATAAAAACTGAGTTTATAATTCATAATATATGACAGAAGCAGAAAACTGTATTTGACTATATTTTGACACAATACTGCAATACTGCAATTCACCACAATCTGCCAAATAAAGACCTAAAAAAAGGTGTATGAATAATCAAAGCAATATTGCAGATTATAAAACCCAGAAAACTCTGAATGATAACTGTTTTTGCTAAACAGCTAAAGAAACAGAAGATAAGGCTGCAAGCACTGATACAAGCCACAGGGTGGCGACAACAGCTGGAGGAGACCTGAAGACATGGGAAAAAAGCATATTATTATTATTATTATTATTATTATTATTATTATTATTATTATTACAAAAATAATCATTAATAATAATAGTTTACCTGTCTCGCTCTGCAACAGCTGTGGTAGTCTCCTGACCTACTGACATCCTGGATTGATAAAGGAGAGAAAATACTTTAAGTAAAATCTACTGACACGTGGTTTTATTTAAACCACACTCAACCCCAGTGGAGATGTGGAGAGCAATCCTCACATTTTAAAATCCTCTTTTTGCTACTTTTCACATCACTTAATTTTACATCATGCTTTCCAGAGTTTATAAAAGCTTTGATAAGCTGAGTATTCCCCAGTTATTACTGTGTACTTACAGCAATAACAACCACTAAGTTATAACAGAGTAACAGACTGTTTCAGACACCAATATTTCCCTCTTTTGATTTATGGGGCTTAAGTATTTTAGTATATGCAACTAGAACTTTTTTTTTTCAAATACATAAAAAACATATTTATATATTTAACATCACACTGAAAGATACATTTGTAGTTCTAAGTTTAATTTCTGTAGAACTAATAAAAAAAAATTCACTTTACTTGAGAGAATATGAATCTTACCGTGAAAAGATGTAACAGTTGTGTGAGCTTTTCAGTCCCGACTGTTTCAAATCAATCTCAAGGTATTCGTCACCATCCGATGTAGTTTTTGTTTTCACTTGTTCCACAGTGAAAACTTCTGCTGGAGATAAGAGTATTTCATCCTGTTCTTGACCGCACACATAGTCTTTCAGGTTGACAAAGAAGCAAGAAGTGAGATGTAAAATAGTACTCTCATTGACATGTTTAGGTCTCTTTAGCTCTTCATAGTCTGAATAAGCTAAAGTGAAACTTGTAAATCTCACTGTGGAGCCTTTCTGTGGTTGGTTTTTACCATCTTGAAAAACATAAAAGTTCTTGCACTCCTTTGGCTTCAGCAGCCTCATGGAGTCCATCAGCAGGAAATGAAGAGACTTGAGGTTGAAGTGGTCTTCATAGATGCTAACATTTCCACCCATTGTCTCTATTGCTTTGTTCAGTGTTTGTATGAACGATTTATCCTCATTAATATAGACTGAAAGTGCAGCACTATGCTCTTTTCGTCCTTGAGGGATCTGCTTTGAACACTCAATACTTTTATTCCATGCTTTCTGAAATCCTTCACTGTTATTTAGTTCTTGTTTTAACACATCTGACTCGATGAACTTCTTCATGGCCTCTTCACGGCATCCATAGTACAGATCATCCACAACATTTGTGGTCTTTTGGACATCCAGTAGTCTTGTTTCCTTCGCGGTCACCTAATTGATATATCACATTTAAAAAGACATTTAAAAAGACATTTTTAAATGTATAATTTTTTAACCTTCTAATATTTGTTTGAATTATGATTCTTACTTTGTAATAGACAGCTATAAAAATTATTGCAGCAAGAAGCATTCTTCTTTTCTGCCCCATTTTTCTGCCTCTTCGTCTACAGACTGCAAGAAACCACTGCAGGATCAAATGCGGATAGAAAAAAGTTCTTTAACACTTTACACAGTCCAGAAACATGGAACTGACAAGATGTGAATGATCAATTATTTGTTTAGTTTCCTTTGAATATGACAACTTCAAAGTGTTAATGTTGAAAAGGCTGAAAGGCACATACCTGAAACAAGGAGAGTAAACTTGCCTTAGCACCTCACAAAAAAGGGTGCAACAAACTGCAGGGAAGCCACAAGCACAGCAGGCTCCAGGAAATTTGGAAAATATATATTATGCAGCAGTAAGTGTCATAGTAATCCAGAAGTTAATAAATTGCTTGTAACTGCATACGGTAAAGTTTGAACAGGATGTGAAACTCGTGATCATGGGCCTCATAACGAGAGCAACAGGAAACAAAACAGAGTGAAAGAGCGTTGAGACTGTAAGTGAGGTGTGAACATTACTGCCTTAGAGGGGGATGAAGTTAACTGTCACTGTTGCATGATAACATACTTTGCTTATGCAGACAGTGCGTGTTCAGCCCTTTAAAATAGTGAAGCCTGTGTGCTTCCAATTTGAGATCTACCGGACTGCGCTTTGGGTGGTGTCGTGTGGATCTACCACATATATGTGCTTAATAAATAATTGTTGTTGACCGGACCTGCTCTGAGTATTTGTTGTTTATTCTCAGCCCATCATAAAAGAATCGGGACAGAAATGAAATACATTATCTTACTATGCAGTTCTTTAGTCTTTCCTGTGTTAGGAAGTAACTTCTCACTGGAATACCTGATATCCAGTCATCCTGCTTTATCCACTGAGTTCCTGTAACCTTGTTCAGATTTGTTTTATAACCAGAGAAATCGCCACAGCGCTGTGAAAAAGTACTTCCCTTTCCTGAGTTTTTCTTCTGTGTGTGTGTGTCTTTTTCTCACACTTACATGTTTCAGATCATCAAATAACTTTTAACAATTCTGTTTTCAAGGATTCAAGGAAGCTTTATTGTCATTCTCATCGCATGTTTACATGAGATGGAACGAAATTACATACCCACAGGTTTTCCACAGGTTTTCCATAAAAACAACAGAATGACAGGTAATAAAATAGTACCAAATAGTAATAAAATAATACAAATAAGTAATAAATAATACAGATAAGTAATAGAATAATACAAATTAAGTAAAGTGCAACAACCTGAGTAACAGTATAAAGTATAGAAGTGTAGGTATAAGTATTTTAGCAGCAAAGTATCTGTAGTGATTACACCACAGTAGCAGTTTCTTGTCCATTATGTATTGAGATGTCTCACAGCTTCTGGAATGAAGCCGTTTCTCAGTCTGGGGGTTTTGCATTTAATGGTGGTTTTGTTTTGAAACAATGATTCCATATAAAAGAAAAGAAAAGCAAAGTTATCCAGCCTACTGTGTAAAAAAGGTTATTGCTCCCTAAAGCTAATAACTGGTTGTGACACCCCTGGCAGCAAGAGCTGCACACAAGCATTTGGCAATGAGGCCTTCACATCTTTATGGATGAATTTTATCCCACTCTTTTTTGCAAAATTGTTTTAATTCAGTCACATTTGACAATTTCAAATCATGAACAGACTTTTTAGGACGTTCCAAAGTGTCTCGGCTTATTTCAAGTCCAGATATTGACTTGGCCACTCCAAACCCTGTTTTGATGAGCCATTCAGAGATGGACTTGCTAGTATGTTTCCAATCATTGCACTGCTGCATAACCTGAGCTCTTGAACGTCAGGGCATAAACTGATGGCCGGTCATGCTTCTTCAGAATTTTTTGGTAGAGAGCAGAATTCATTCATCCATCAAGTCGTGCAGGTCCTGCATCCTGACACAAGGATGGATGAATCCATTGTTTTATATCCAATTCTGACCCTAGCATCCAAATGTTGCACCAGAAATCAAGATTTGTTAGAGCAGGCAATGTTTTTCAATTCAATTCAATTTTATACAGCGCCGAATCACAACAACAGCCACCTCAAGATGATTTATATTGTAAGTTAGACCCTACAATAATACATACAGACAAAATCCCAACAATCATATGACCCCTATGATTAAGCACTTTGGCGACAGTGAGAAGGAAAAACTCCCTTTTTAACAGGAAGAAACCTCCAGCAGAACCAGTCTCAGGGAGGGGCGGCCATCTACCGCGACTGGATGGGGTCAGAGAAGGAAGACAGGACAAAGTCATGCTGTGGAAGAGAGCCAGAGATTGTAAAATACTACCCAATCTACTTATTGTTGCCTTCCTATCAGCTGGAGACAGTCTGGCTATTCTCATCTGACCTCAAAACACTTTCACTCAGAGAACCGCTGCTCACTGGGTTACACAGTTTTGTGCAGGAAAATCCCAGCAGACCAGCACTATCTGCAATATTCAGACCACGTTCAGTCACTTGGACTTTATCAGGTTGTTTTCACCATGACTACATATCTAAATGCTTTGAGTTGGTGCCATGTGATTGGATTATTAGACATTTGTATTAACAAGCTAAGTATATCTAATAAAGTGGCCATAATGGCTTTGTTCGCCTTATGGTGATGGATACATCACACCCAGTATTTCCCACCACAAACAACGCTTACCTTTTATAGAGAGGACTACATGTTTTTGTGCACTTAAGTGCAGCCTCACCCAAGGCCACTTCAGAAGAACCTACAGCCATGTTTTTGGACACAGACAAGCCTCGGCAGCAGATCCCAACCCTTCCAACCACTGTACCACCACAGCAGCCAGGCGGACTGGTATCTTTTCATACAAAGACAAGACAAAGGGGATTTCTGAAATTCCAAATTATTTGGTTTTTATTTGAAAGGTGTATAAAGGTAAATCAAACTCAGAGTGCATGTAATGTAATGTAAAAGAATAAAAGCAGCAATCCCGCAGTAATTTAAAAATACAATAATTCCCTGATCTGAGTTTTGAACAACAAAGAAAAAAAAAAAAAACAGCTTTCAGTGGCTTTCACTTCATTCCCTTTTTGAAGAGGAAAAAAAAGTCTGTGAATTTGGAATCATGTGGAATCAGTGAGGTAGAGAAACCCGAAGTTAATGTGCTGATAAAAAACAGGCTAAAATAATTCAGCAAAATGCACAAAAACACACATCATTGATATTATTTCCCAAATTTAACCACTTTTCATAGTTTAAAAAAAAAAAGAAAGATTGTTGAGGTGACCCAACAAGTGCTAAATCAATGAGTCTAAATGTGCAAATAGATCCCTTTTGTGCAGCGGAGAGTTTTCTTATCGTCACAGTAAATCCTCTTTAACAACTGTGCTGTTTGTAGTCAGACTGGACTGTTGCATTGAGGATGGGGGTGTTGGTGAACTCCACAGTGCACGCTTTAGAGCCGCAGAGAGCCCCTTCAAGCTCCAGGACGGTCACATTGTTTGGTGCAGCTGTACTGAGGATGTTAGCAGGGACAAAAAGTGTCATCTGAGGCCCTCGAGTCGGCCAGTAACGTCCTACATTAAAGCCGTTTATCCAGATCTGTCCCTGAAAAACACAAAATCACAAAGACAAGCTACTTAGCCCATTTTTCATCAAAATAAAATTAAATAATTAACAAAAATTAAAAATATCTTGGGTATCTATCTAGATGTCAAAGGTCTAATACACCACCTGGTCCTAAAAAATTGTACACAATAATTTCATTTACCAGGATGCAACTAAAAATGAATATTCAGTCTGTATACAGTCACATAAACACATGTACTTTGAGGTCAAACTGTCACCTTCTATCCAGCAGACCCTCTAAAACCAAAAATATTAAATGCATAAGAACATTCAGCAGAGAAAAGCAAAACCTGTCTTTTGACAAGTTAGCACCAGTGCGTGCTATAAAACATGTCACATGCCTTTCTCCAACTGCTCAGCTTGATGTAGGTGTCCTGAGGGAGGTCTGGGATGCCGTCGGGTATCACGAAGCTTCCCCCGTAGAAAGCTGGAGGGGAGAAATCAGCTGGCTGAGGTGGATCAAAAAGTGCAGGCTCTTTTTCTCCGAGGAGGCCCTTCATGACTGCTTCATCAATACTGAGACTGTACATGGTCCAGTCGGTGAGAAGGTCCGCCCCCAGGGTCAGATTAGACACCAAGCCCTGTGATAAGAGAAGAGAAGATCTCACGGGACTGTTTTTTTAAACAGCTAACAATAATAATAATAATAATAATAGATAAACAGAAAATAGTTTTGTTTGTGTGTCAATTATTATGTTTTATTATCTGATCTCTGATTGATGAAACTCTGAAGAACCAAAAAAAACCCTACATGAACCTCTGGACAATTTTTACAAAAGTGACCAAATTCCGCATGACCATAGACCTGGGATACTTACACAAACACTAAAATGTCCAAAGGACAAACATCAGCACGACATGTTGTAGCACAGAAACAAACCTTGAAATCGTTGATCTGTTTTCCGTAGTTTACTCGGCCCATGTTCTCCACCAGTATGTCCACCTGACTTCGAGCCTTCCCGGTTACATTGATGCTTAAGACTTTATCCCTTTCAAGAATTCCTACAGCCAGCTTGAGAAGAAATAAAAAAAAAATCTGTAAAAAAAATCCAGATTATAGCAGAAATAATCACATTTTCTTGATCAGTGCAAAGCAGTTTTTGGGGAAAAAGTGGAGATTATATCAAGTTTAAAAGCTTAACCTGTTTTGTTTACTAATCTATCTTATTATACTACCTGTAGTTTTAGACTTAAATGAAAATGTAAGAAAGATTAAGAACCACGAGGAGGTAACGGAAATGGCACTTTTAAAATATTATTTTCAAAATAATAATAACAAAAAACCCCACACCAAGTATCACATCTGAAAAAGATTTTAAAGGAAATTTGAGGGAAAACTAAACATCTAGAGCTCCTTTTTCTTTTCTTTTAATTTTAGTTCTTTTGAGATGAAGGAAGAAGAATCCAGATGCAAAAAAAATAAATAAAAAAAATAAAACCTACTCAGTGAAAAAGGAGAGAATGATTTAAAGGTCTAATATATATATTAGGGGTGCAACGATATTCGTATCGATATTGAACCGTTCGATACAGTGCTTTCGGTTCGGTACGCATATGTATCGAACAATACAAAATTTTTGATTTATTTTATCAACTTTCCTTCTGACGATGCTGTCTGTGTTGAAGCTCAGTGAATCTGCGTTCGACTACTCCGCCTAGGCTCGACAGTGCAGCCTAGGCGGAGTAGTCGAACGCAGATTCACTGAGCGCTCAACACAGACAGCATCGTCAGAAGGAAGAGCGCAGGGCATTCAGATCTGGCGTTTGGAATTATTTTGGTTTTCATGTGACGTATGACCCTGAAGGTAAGCGAGTCATGGACTAAAGTAAAACAGTATGTTTGCCATGCAATGCTCAATTACATGGGTGGGAGCTAGTGTGTTAGCGCAGTTAGCTCGTTAACATGTTGGCCATCTAGCCCCATGCACGGGGCGATCGGCGGTAGCTCGTTAACGGAGATTTGCCGTGTTGTGGCGTTAAGGTCATTTCAACGAGATTAACCTGAAAGCACTAGTGGGAACACAACGAATATGACTCGACATTTACGCCGACATCATCCTAGTGCAAAGACAAGTGGAAGCAGAAAAAAACAAGCAAGCATGCTACTAACTTTAGCCGAGTCATTTAGACAGCTGTTGGCACATGATTCTCCTTATGTGTTTAATATGCTGCTGAGAATATAGCCCAGAAGAAGCGGATAGTATAGCTTTTATTTTGGAAAGAGCCATTTCTCTGTAATAAACTCTCTTTTCCAAAGATGAGTGATTCCTCAATCAGATACAGGGCTCGCAATATCGCTAGCCCGACGTCCCGGGGCTAGCGATCTTTTCAGTCGGGCTACCAAAATCTATCTCTTCCCTGCCCGTCGGGCTATTGTAGGAAAAATATATGTCAATGCTTTTGCATTCTTTCAGAAATGTAGCTGGGTAATTATGTCATTGGCATCGGTGAGCCACTGTCAATATGTGACATATTGAAATCGCGTTTGAATTTGCGCTTGTTTTTTTGCTTTCACTTTGCAATCGTGCGAACTGTGTATAGAGAGCGACAGCACTGATCTGTGAGTGATGATAATTTGTGCACCAATTCCTCTGACATCGTCTTATTAATTGTTAGCTTACTATGCAAACATGACAAGTGAAATCTCCCGCAGCAAGCTTAAACATGTGAGAGGTTGATCGCGCAGAGAATCGCTGAGCTTATGTAAGTGCGCGTGTAAAAGCAGCAGGATATATATTTGACTACGATGACCTGGATGACTGAGAACCTTCACAGACAGATATATATTTTAGTTCTGCTGAGCCAAATAAGACAGGTCAGGGTGAAGAAGTGACAGCCAAAGAAAAGCTTACCACAAAACGGAGAAGTTATGACAAATCAGACTATAAGGCAAAAAGAAAGTGCAGCTTTATGGTTTTATGGACAAAAGAATTTCTGTGGCTGCAATATGACGAGCTAAATAACCAGGGCTGCACATAAGTGGTCCGCAGGTGCGCATTCGCTGTCAAAATAAAAAACACGCACAAGGGTTAGGGTTAAATTTAAAAACTGTACTTTTGAGTTAAAATATATATTTATAATTTTAATAAATGACAAATTAAAAATGCATGAACATTTTTTTTGTATCGAAAAAATATCGAACCGTGACACCAAAGTATCGAACCGAAAATTTTGTGTATCGTTGCACCCCTAATATATATATATATATATATACACACACACACACATACATATATATACACATATATATAGCCCACCGATGCCTTCTTGTTCCAGTAGCCCACTTTTCGTCAGGGTGCCCTGGTTCCTCAACACCTGACGCGGACCTTGTTGATCCGGGCGACGTCCGAGCCGGCATGCCTTCATATTTATCTGTCTCGCTCATGTCTGCGGTAGGCTTGCTTAGCATAGGGGGTCTAGCCTTAGGACCCTTACTGGATACAGACGCCCCAGGCAGGAATCGAACTTGCGATCCTCTGTTCCAAAGGCGTGTAGTCTAACCACTACGCTATCCAGCTGCTTGAAACCTGTATCCCCCGTAGTCGGTTACCAAGATTACGTGAAGTACCCTCAGAAGGTCTGCTAGATGATGTTAATGCAGCACTACGGACGATACCTACAACCACGATTACCGACACTAACAAGCTGATCTACAATACGGCAGCAGTGATCAGTGAGATGCTTGGCTACAAGTTGAACAGCCACAAGGGGCAGTACCCTCCATGGAGAAGGAGGCTAGAGGGCAAGATCAAAGTAGGAGGGAGGTTAGCCAACTAACGGAATTGCAGAAAGGTGCGACACAGAAGGTGCATAAGAAATACAGCAAGCTGTCCATACCTGAGGCCTTGGAAACTGCCAAGCAAAGACTCACAGCCTTGGCCAGCCGCTTGAGGAGGTACACCAGAGAGATAGAAGGCAGGAGAATAAACCAGCTGTTCTCCACAGAACCAGCAAAGGTGTACTCTCAGTGGCAAGGGAACAATAATAATAATAATAAGAGAACAGCACCACCAAGGCTGGAGACGGAGCAATACTGGAAGAGCATATGGGAGAAGGACGCAACCCATAACGGCAATGCTCAGTGGCTAGTGGATCTGAGGGCAGACCACAGCGACCTCCCTGAACAGGGTCCAGTAACCATCACAGTGGCAGATATCCAAGAAAGGGTCTCCAGTATGAAGAGTTGGACAGCACCAGGGCCCGACATGGTTCACGCCTACTGGCTGAAGAAGCTGACTGCACTCCACGAGCGTCTGGCAGCACAAATGAACCAGCTGCTAGTTAACGGGAGACACCCGGAATGGCTAACCGAAGGTCGGACGGTCCTGATCCCCAAGGACCCCAAGAAGGGACCGGTCCCCTCCAACTACCGACCAATAACCTGCCTCAGTACTACATGGAAGCTCCTGTCAGGCATCATATCGGCTAAGATGAACAGGCACATGGGTCAATACATGAGCGGGACACAGAAAGGGATTGGCAAGAATACCAGAGGCGCAAAACACTAGCTACTGGTAGACAGAACAGTCAGCCGAGATGCAAGACCAGACTGACCAACCTGTGCACTGCCTGGATTGATTACAAGAAGACCTATGACTCAATGCACCACAGCTGGATACTGGAATGCTTAGGGTCCCATTGATCTTGTACAATTCTAAGAGCCTTTATCAGGAACTCAATGGGGATGTGGCGTACAACACTAGAGGCCAACTCCAAGCCCATAGTACAAGTCACCATCAAGTGCGGGATCTACCAAGGAGATGCTCTGTCCCCACTGCTGTTCTGCATAGGCCTGAACCCCCTCAGTGAGATCATTAACAAGACTGGCTACGGATACCGACTACGGAACGGAGCAGTTGTCAGCCACCTCCTGTACATGGATGACATCAAGCTGTACGCCAAGAGTGAACGAGACATCGATTCACTGATCCACACTACCAGGCTATACAGCAATGACATTGGAATGTCATTCGGACTGGAGAAGTGTAGTCGGATGGTAACAAAGAGAGGGAAGGTAGTCATAACTGAGGGGATTGAACTACCAGAAGGCAACATTGCAGACATAGAGGACAGTTACAAGTACCTGGGGATCCCGCAGGCGAATGGGAACCATGAAGAGGCCGCTAGAAAGGCTGCAACCACCAAGTACCTGCAGAGGGTCAGGCAAGTCCTGAGGAGTCAGCTGAATGGTAAGAACAAGATCCGGGCCATCAACACGTACGCCCTGCCCGTGATCAGGTACCCTGCTGGGGTAATAGGCTGGCCAAAGGAGGAGATAGAAGCCACTGACATAAAGACAAGAAAGCTCCTTACCATGCATGGAGGGTTTCACCCCAAGTCCAGCACCCTGAGGCTGTACGCTAAGCGGAAGGAAGGGGGCCGGGGACTGGTGAGTGTCAGCACCACAGTCCAGGATGAGACAACGAACATCCAAGAATACATTGGGAAGATGGCCCCAACTGACCGAGTGCTCAGTGAATACCTCAGGCAGCAGAAACCCAAGAAAGAGGAGGGAGACAAGGAACCATCATGGAAGGACAGGCCCCTGCACGGTATGTACCACCGGCAGATAGAGGAGGTGGCTGATATCCAGAAATCCTACCAGTGGCTGGACAAAGCTGGACTGAAAGACAGCACAGAGGCACTAATCATGGCAGCACAAGAACAAGCTCTGAGCACAAGTTCCATAGAGGCTGGGGTCTATCACACCAGGCAAGACCCCAGGTGCAGGCTGTGTAAAGATGCCCCAGAGACAATCCAGCACATAACAGCAGGGTGCAAGATGCTAGCAGGCAAGGCATACATGGAACGCCATAACCAAGTGGCCGGCATAGTGTACAGGAACATCTGTGCCGAGTATAACCTGGAAGTCCCGAGGTCAAAATGGGAGATGCCCCCAAGGGTGGTGGAGAATGACCGAGCTAAGATCCTGTGGGACTTCCAGATACAGACGGACAAAATGGTGGTGGCTAACCAACCGGACATAGTGGTGGTAGACAAACAGAAGAAGACAGCCGTAGTGATCGATGTAGCGGTTCCAAATGACAGCAACATCAGGAAGAAGGAACACGAGAAGCTGGAGAAATACCAAGGGCTCAGAGAAGAGCTCGAGAGGATGTGGAGGGTGAAGGTAACGGTGGTCCCCGTGGTAATCGGAGCACTAGGTGCGGTGACTCCCAAGCTAGGCGAGTGGCTCCAGCAGATCCCGGGAATAACATCGGAGATCTCTGTCCAGAAGAGCGCAGTCCTGGGAACAGCTAAGATACTGCGCAGGACCCTCAAGCTCCCAGGCCTCTGGTGGAGGACCCGAGCTTGAAGGATAAACCGCCCGCAGGGGCGTGCTGGGTGCTTCAACTGTGAGAGACAGAATGTGAAAAAAAAAATCCATGAATTCACATGGTAGGATTTGTAAAGAATTTATTCGTAAATCAGGGTGGAAAATAAGTATTTGGTCACCTCAAACATGGAAAATCTCTGGCTCTCACAGACCTGTAACGTCTTCTGTAAGACGCTTTTCTGTCCCCCACTCGTTACCTGTATGAATGGCACCTGTTTGAACTCATCATCTGTATAAAAGACACCTGTCCACAGCCTCAAACAGTCAGACTCCAAACTCTGCCATGGCCAAGACCAAAGAGCTTTCGAAGGACACCAGGAAAAGTATTGTAGACCTGCACCAGACTGGGAAGAGTAAATCTACAATAGGCAAGCAGCTTGGTGTGAAAAAAATCAACTGTGGGAGCAATCATCAGAAAATGGAAGACATACAAGACCACTGATAATGTCCCTCGATCTGGGGCTCCACGCAAGATCTCATCCCGTGGGGTCAAAATGATCATGAGAACGGTGAGCAAAGATCCCAGAACCACACGGGGGGACCTGGTGAATGACCTGCAGAGAGCTGGGACCAAAGTAACAAAGGTCACCATCAGTAACACACTACAACGGCAGGGAATCAAATCCCGCAGTGCCAGACGTGTTCCGCTGCTGAAGCCAGTGCATGTCCAGGCCCGTCTGAAGTTTGCCAGAGAGCACATGGATGATACAGCAGAGGATTGGGAGAATGTCATGTGGTCAGATGAAACCAAAGTAGAACTTTTTGGTATAAACTCAACTCGTCGTGTTTGGAGGAAGAAGAACACTGAGTTGCATCCCAAGAACACCATACCTACTGTGAAGCATGGGGGTGGAAACATCATGCTATGGGGCTGTTTTTCTGCCAAGGGGACAGGACGACTGATCCGTGTTAAGGACAGAATGAATGGAGCCATGTATCGTGAGATTTTGAGCCAAAACCTCCTTCCATCAGTGAGAACTTTGAAGATGAAACGAGGCTGGGTCTTCCAACATGACAATGATCCAAAACACACCGCCCGGGCAACAAAGGAGTGGCTCCGTAAGAAGCATTTGAAAGTCCTGGAGTGGCCTAGCCAGTCTCCAGACCTCAACCCCATAGAAAATCTGTGGCGGGAGTTGAAAGTCCGTGTTGCTCGGCGACAGCCCCAAAACATCACTGCTCTCAAGAAGATCTGCATGGAGGAATGGGCCAAAATACCAGCTACTGTGTGTGCAAACCTGGTAAAGACCTATAGTAAACGTTTGACCTCTGTTATTGCCAACAAAGGTTATGTTACAAAGTATTGAGTTGTATTTGTGTTATTGACCAAATACTTATTTTCCACCCTGATTTACGAATAAATTCTTTACAAATCCTACCATGTGGATTCATGGATTTTTTTTTTCCACATTCTGTCTCTCACAGTTGAAGTGTACCTCTGGTGCAAATTACTGACCTCTGTCATCATTTTAGGTGGGGGAACTTGCACAATCGGTGGCTGACTAAATACTTTTTTGCCCCACTGTGTGTGTGTGTGTGTGTGTATATATATATATATATATATATATATATATATATATATATATATACTTAACACACTGTTTGCTGCTACAACTACACATGTTTCTTTTCCAAATATTTATTTATAAGTGACTTATGTATGTATGTATGTATATATATGTATATATTGTACTATTCTTAGTTAGCGTATTGTCTGTCTTGTCTTAATGTTGGTTTAAAATGGAGCACTGTAACAAAAAATAATTTCCCCCAGGGATCAATAAAGTATTCTGATTCTGATTCTGATATATAAAATATTTATAAATATATAAATATATATATATAAATAAAGTTCAGTTAATAAACTGAACTAATAAAGACGAAATGACTTTATTAGTTCTACCTTAATTGTGGAATATCTCTTTTTTATTTATCCTGCTGTTGTTTGGCAGTAAAGTGTGCCGTCCTTGTCGTGTCATTGTATGCGGTTGTACTTTGTGCTTATTGCAGATCAGTTCTTTTCAGTGTTTCATTTCTGTTTTCATCTTTTGTAACATATCCAGCTGCATCTTTAATGATTTTATTATGATTTTTTTTTCTTGTTTTATCCACAGCGGTTACTGCAAAAAAAATTATGGGTTTTGATGCAAAAGACATCGAAGTTTGTTAATGAATAAATAAGTGACTTACTAAACATGAACACAGGAGCCTAATCAAAAAAAACAAGACAACAACTTAATGAAAGCAAAAGTTGTGTAAGTTTAATGATGCATACGTTTGGCTTCCACCGAAATATTTAAGAACAACAGCTAGTCTAAACTTGAACTGACTGAGCGAACTGTGATAAAGTCTGGCTTCATATGAAGAAGAACCTCCACCTAACATCTGATACTCACCCCGTCCACTGACACGTATGCTCTGTCATGGACCCCATTCAGTGGAGATGACAGTGGAGTTGGTGTGGTGCAGTCCATGGGCAGGATGGTCCTATAGAGCATAAAACCAAAAGCCTAGAGGAGCATAAGAGACTCGTTAATGACAGTACAAAGTTATTATTGCTGATAAAACGGGAAAAACGGAACAATTACTGGTACCTGATTCAAGTCGATGAAAGTCTGAGGATGGATGCTTCTGACAGGGCCAGAGAGAGACAGTACGTCTAGGGCATCCGACACGGTCTGGAGCTGCAGGTGGCACAAGGTCAAACTTTAATCTTTAATTTTCATCAGTCCATAAGCTTCATTATCCATTTTTTAATAAAGCAATGTGAAAATCATTATTAAAGTGCTAAAAAAGTAGCTGTTTGTCAGAGATTTACAGTTAACAAACAGTCAGGTGAATAAACAACACTGAGACACTCGAGATAGTTAACGTGCTGCACGGGTGAATCTCAGACAGAGCGACACCACGAACTGCAGCATTCGTTTATTTTTATAGGTTACATCGTCAATATGCAAATATAATCACATTTCCTGTTACGCAGGTCCTGATGCTGTCTGTGTGTAAGCTGTGTGTGTGTGTGTGTGTGTGTGTGTGTGTGTGTGTGTGTGTGTGTGTGTGTGTGTGTGTGTGTGTGTGTTACAAAGTGTGTGTGCTAATAATGTCACAGGGTGAGCTTCCTGTTTCTGCAGAGTTGGTACATTGTGTCTGGTGAAATATGTGAACATAAGTATAACATAACATTTGAAGCATAATCCAATAAAACAGTAAAAACTAGGGCTGAACGATTATGGAAAATAATCTAATTGCGATTTTTTTGCCCCAATATTGCGATTGCGATGCGATATGCGATTATTTTTTAAGGTATTTGTCTTCTGTATTATTAAACAAAGACAAGCAATACATCATATAGTATGGCCAATACTATATTACATTAATTTTAAACTGTTCTTTCCTGGAAGACAGACCTCTGTTATGATGACATGAGGTGATGCATGAATTGATGACTGACATTTTTATTTAACTTCTTCAATCACAACAGTATATTTGAACATACACAATAGTTTATTTTTAGCTTACAAACATCTGAGCATAAAGTGCTGACAAGGAACCCTGGTGTAAACATTAAAATGAAAGTCAGTACAATGTGCAGATTGCAGAAATATACATAAACAAAATCAGTGGCTTTACCACACTCAGTTTTTCGACATCTGTGAACTACTAGACAGTCATTCAATTAAAAAATAATATTAAATAAATAAAAAATACACACATCTTACTGATCTCTGCAGTCAGTAACATTACACATAAAGTGCAAACATAATAGCAATTGTATAAACACACACACAAACACGCCTTTAAAATTTAAAGGCGTGAAATTGGACGGTCTAGTTCTGATTAGCGTCACCGCTGTCTCGGTGGAGTTTAATAAACTCGGCCGTCTGCTTCTTGCTATCTAAAATATAACCAGACACTGGCGTAAATTCTCGACTGTCTCATACTTCTGTTTAATAAGTTTTCTGTTTGACGTTTAGTCAGCTGTGTGAAAACCAAGGAGGAACCCACCCGGGGGATTAATAAAGTTTTATTTTATCTAATCTAATAACTTTAATCTCAGCCAAACCGATTTACTCACGAACAAACAAAACACTGAAAAAAGCCCAACAATAACATTTTTAGGTTGTCTAAGTGACTTATATATTACGTTTAACCCGAGCAGCGAAACTCCGCGGTGATCTGAAAATGATGTGCCGGGAGTTGTGCCGTTCTCGGCCGCATCAGTAACCCTCGAGCTCCCGGCTAGCTGTCGAGCTGGTGGGTAGCAGACGCCTCTGAAAACGTCGAAGCACTTTTGCAAATATGGGATATCTTGATAAACCGAGCAGATATTTGATGTTTACACAACTACTTTCTCGCCTGAAAATATGTTAAAAGTTTATTTTGTGACCCAGAAAGATTAGTATGAGTAATTTTAAAACTTAGTAGCGGCCGCCATTGCTGGAAACTGGAGTTTGGCTGGGCCGCGCTATGAATTCTGGGATATGGTAGTAATTTGGACAGCCTTCGGCGCGTCGCTGTGACGTAATCGGTCTACAAATGCGGCCTCAGGAGGATGCAGCCCATGAATTGTATAATATAATCGCAGTATAATCGCAGCCTTTGCGGTTAGAAAATTGCACTTGATCATGTCGCGATATTATCGCAAATGCGATATATCGTTCAGCCCTAGTAAAAACTCTATAACACTGTTTTAATGACTTTATTAAAGGTGATGAGTATCACCCACCTTCTTCATTGTTACGGCACCATACGCATACTTTGGAGTTGTTGGTGGTATCGGCCCTTCTGGTACCTTACTGTACTGTTGGAAAAATGCAAGTTTGTCAAAATGGCTTATACAAGAAAACCATACTCAAAAGAAACAATGAATTACTTATTGTAACTACAGTTAGCGTATGCTAATGAAATGCTGCCACAGTGTTTTATTACCTTCACAGATATTAGACACTGTAAAAGTAGAAGCTTACGCTTGTTCGTACCATTTTGATCACCTCTCGGATGGCAAAATATTTCTCTGTGAGGTCTCCGGCTTCTGTGAGCGGAGCATCGTAGTCATAGCTTGTAGGCTGTGCAGCGTATGGCATATTGGCCCCTGAGGGTATTAAGTGACAGTCAGACAAAAGGCAGTGTTTTGTCAGAAGTCATGTGAAACAATCATCATCTCAGCAGATCAGTTTGTCAAAGTGGACTCACCATTCCAGTATCCAAAGTTGGTTCCTCCTATGAACATGTACCTGTGTGAGGAAGAAGGAAGGTGAGTACCGGTATATAAGCTAAAATATGCACCTGCTGTATTTGCAAATGTAGAGCAATTAGCTAGTATCCAATTATTTTACATAGCAATGTGTATATTCTTACAATAATTTAGCCCATTTCAATCACTGTTTGCCATAGTTGCAAACTCAAGATGGAAATGTTCAAGTGTGGATTTAAGATCAGACTCATTATTAATCACACACTACACAGAGTAATAATGTTTTACAGATCTGCTTCTTTTCACCTGCTCCCTGTAGATGTCACCTAAGAAGCTCATATGCCTCTTTGTTACCGTTATTCACAACTGTGTTGTCAAAGGAGATGTCTTTTTTTTTTTTATTGTAGAAGAAACATTTGGCTGAAACTTTTTGATCACACCACCCTGACACACTGTGGAAATGTAGAATGGTGTATAAACACAAGAGAATGAAAAAGGTAAATGAAGGAGAAATGCAAAGTGCATTATGGGATTGGGTGGTAGATCGGTACCAAAGATTTTTGTCACTTAAGCCTGTTGCAAGGTTGTTGCTAGGAACAGCTAATTTAATGTTTGTGTGGCAGTTGTAAAATTAAAACGATACAATACCAGTGCATAAATCATTTTAGCATCTTGCTAAGTGGCTGCTAAGCAACATGATGCTGCCATAATGTCTGATAGATAAGAACCTTCTATCATTTACCTGTGCACCATGTTTGGCCAATCACTGTATTAGGTGGCAGTTGTAGCAGTGGATTGATCCCTGGAGGCATCACTTCACCAATACATTTCTAGCTTTAGATGATACAGCCCTTCACTGTCTCTAACAATCAGTCTCTGAGATCCATAAACTCACAAGTTGACGTTTGCTCCCATGAGCAGCATCTCGCTGAGGACCTTAGCCACTCGAGTGGGCGACACAACCGAGTGATGTGATCCCCAGTGGTCCAGCCATCCAGTGTAAAATTCAGAGTTCACCTGTGAATTAAAAACAGCACCGTGAGCACCTAAAGAGAAAACGTACCATGCTGTGAGAACATTGTGAGGGCGACCCTTACCAAAGGCCCGTGAGGTTGAACTTGTCTCTGTGCTTTAAAGGCAGCAGTAACATTAGCACCTAGCAAAAGGAAGAGACAATAATAATCATGCATTTGTTTTTGCTACTTCCCTGTGAATGACTAATGAAATGTGACAAGGAGTCAGTGCAGAAAAAAAACAAGAAGTTTTCAGCTTAGAGTGTTCACCTCACTCTGCATTTTACCATTGACAGATACCTACCCGGCCCAAAATCCACAGTGGCATAGAGGTCTTGTATTGAGCCACACTTGAGGTAGCCCAGCCCAGCCCCATCTGTAGTGAACAGCACCACCTCATCACCCAGGTAAGAGCGGAACAGCTTGGACAGGTGACGCATGTAGTTGTAGTCACAGGCAAAGTAACTGCCGTATTCATTCTCCACCTATCAAACAGGTATGTAATGATGATGTAAAACATAACAACAGCAGCTAAAGCAGGTACAAATCCAAACACCAGGAAAGTACTGGACTCACCTGAACAGTGATGATCGGACCACCATTCTGATAGAGATACGGCTTTATCATAGGCAGCAACTTCCCCATCCATTTATCCACTGCTGCGATGTAGTCTGGAATACACAAATGACTCTGTTGCGAATTGTGCTGTATATACAATTTCTACTGGTTACATTACCATTTGCTTTTGTTTCTCACCTGAATCTGTAGAGCGCAGTACGATGTCTTTCTTTTTGAGAAGCCAGGCAGGCAGACCACCCTGGTTGGCAGAAATACACAAAAATAGATAACGTGAAATAAAGTCCAGTGAAACTTAAACAGCAGAAATATAACTTGCAATTCATACTAATATTAAGAAATTTTTGCTAAATGCATGTTTAAAGCTTTGAGGCATGGCATAGCATAGAAACTCAGTTTCTATTCGTTGCTAAAAAAGACAATTACTATGGGGACCACAGAGTATGTATTGCAGTAGAGGTTAATTATGAGGCGTGATGGGTTTCTGGGAATGTTATGATGCTTTGCACCAAAGGTTGGGAAGCTTTGCAATTCGGTTCATCCAGAGGGAAATATAAAATTTTACAGCGGTGTTCCGGGTCCCGAGAGGATCAACTCAACACTTGAAATTTGTTACTTATCCTTTTATCCATCAATTATTCATCAACAGTTTCTGACCAAACATTTAAATAAAAAGAAAATCACTGCTATCTGATTCATAAATTTCTGCAGATTTCAGATGAAGATGATACTAAACTGCACAGTGCTTCTGTTATAACAGCATGACTTTGCAGCCTGGATGATGAACAGGCTTGACTGCCTTCCAGACTTCTCACCATCTAAAAGCATTTAGCTTTAGTAAACCAAAAATACTGCAAAGAAGACCCCCAGGGCTGTTGAGCAGCTAGATCTGATATGAAACAAGAGCAGGACAATAGTCCTCTCCCTAAAGTTGGTCACATCAGTTCCCACATGTTTAGAGACTGTAGTTAAAAGAACAAGGGATGCTACAGAGTGGTAAACATGGCCCATCCACAACCTTTTTGAGGCATATTGATAACCTTCAAATCCAAAATTACCTTTTTTGTGCTCAACTGTGAATAAAAACATCACCAAATCACTGCACTATCCGGTTGTTAAGTCTGACGTCACTAGCAGTGTCTGGACCTAAACTCCGCTGCAGGTCCATATATCAAACGATCACTATGGCATTACTGAGAGTTGAAAAACTGTCTAAAGTCTTTCATCTTTAATAAAATGATCAGCGTTCTGCTCTACCAGGTGTAACAATTGAGTTTAACATCCAGGCATCCATGAAAACGGAATTTATGACATTTAACGGAGTTAGAAGTTAGCAGGGAGTTAGCTCGCTAGCTTCTATCTAAATACAATATAGCATGTCCTGACTGCGGGGTTTTGGAAACAAATTAAAACGTACAGCTCTGTTATCACTTCCAACATAAATGAAGACAGAAAACTAAACAGCAGTGACGTTTGTAGGGTTACTGAAGTTGGGCTAGCTGGTATATAATGATGTGCTACGTGACCGCTAGCGACACAGCTATGTTAGCATAATATAAACAAGCTAACTTTTTTTCCACTCGATAAAAGTTAACGTGAGTGTTCACGGTGGTCAGGAACAAATGTAATCGCATGGCAGGATGCTGTAAAAGGACCAAACTTCAGCCAGGAGAACAACTGAGATAATCCATCCACAATACGAGGTTAGTCATTCATATACTGCTGCATGGGCTGGGCTGTAGTTACATCCTAAGGTTTTAAAAACTGAGCTTAAATAAATGATTAGTGGTAATAAAAGCCGAGGGAGGTCAACAGTGATCACTGACTGTTTTTTGAGATTAAATAGAAGAAAATACATAACATTAAACATGTTAACAACACAAAAGGCATATTAAACGCAGACTACTTTAGGCCCGGAAGTAGGATTCGTCACGTCATCACTTAACGACCGGATACACGGCGTCCCAGCTTTTTTGGAAACGACTGTGTAGATGACCAGGTAAGAAGCGGTTAAGGCTGATGGAGGGATTAGACTCTCCACATTATTAATAAAAGGCAAGTGCATGTTTTAAGTGTCCTGTAATAGTTTATTATAAAAACACAGTCAACAAACACTTTCACTCACCATGTCCCACTCTGCACATATGTACGGTCCTGGCCGGAGGATGACCAGCAAACCGATGTCCTGCGCCAGCTTAAGGAAATGCTCCAAATCTCTGTCTCCACTGAAGTTGTACAAGCCTGGAAGCGCTTCATGGTAGTTCCAGGGAATGTACCTGCAAAGTGACTGAAACGTCAGTGTCATCCAAACAAACAGGAAACCTGTCAGATGTGTTTGTGCTTTCATTAACATGAAGCTTTAAATCAAATCATACATCCTTAGTTCTATAACTATTTTGTCATGATTGCGCCATAAATTAATTTGGATTCACTAACATGTAATCTATTTACAGTTTAGTTTATAGAGCATCATAGTGCTAAGATTATGTGTTTGTTTGCATCAACAGAGCAAAACTGCCACAGTTATTAACTTATAAGCTGAGTTCATTCGCTTCAGTTTCCACATCAGTTCCACAGATATGTGAAGATTACAGAGAGTGAGAGGAAGTAAGCCTACGTCTGGATGGCGTTCAGGCCTGCCATGTACATCTTGAGCAGCCGATCTTTCCAGTAGACTCTGGGTATCCTGTTATAATGGATACTTCCTGATATGTATTGAAACTTCTCCCCATCTTTACGGAAGCAGTCATGCTGGTAGTCCACAGTGAATGAAGGAGATTCCCCGAGCTGCAGACAGATCACAACACAACAGATTCACATCTGAATCTTTTTTCCCCTTTTTTTTTTTCATATTTGTCACACTTAGATGTTTCATATCATTTTACAATTAGACATGGATAACCCAGCCACATACAAAATATTCATTTTAAATGATCATTTAATTTCTTAAGGGAAAAAAGTCATCTAAACCTACCTGGCGCTGTGTGAAAAAAGCTATTGCTCCCTAAACATAACTGGTTGGGCCAATCTTAGCACTAACAGCTATAATCAAGCATTTGCGATACCTGGCAACATCACTGTGGAGGAATTCGGCCCGCTCTCCTTTACAAAATTGTTTTAAATCACACACATTGGAGGATTTTCGAGCATGAACAGCCTGTTTAGGGTTGTGCCAAAGACTCTCAGTCGGACTGAAGTCCAAACTTTGACTTAGCTCAACAAAAGAAACCTTCATTTCTTTTTGTTGAGCCATTCAGAATTACTGGTGTGTTTCAGATCACTGTTCTGCTATGTAACTCCGGTGAGCTCGAGCTTCAGATATTCTCCTTCAGAATTTGCTGGTTGAGAGCAGAATTCATGTTTCTGTCAATTACAGCAAGTTGTTCAGGGTCTGAAGCAGCAAATCAGCCCCAGAACATAACAATAACACCACCATGTTTGACTGCTGGTATTATGTTCTTTTTATGCAGACCTTCCAAAAAGTTCAGATTTTGTGTCATCAATCCACAGAATATTTCCCCCAAAGTCTCGGGGATCATCAACATGGTTTTTCAAATGTGTGCCTTTGTGTTCTATGTGTTGGTGGTTTTCTCCTTGAACTCTCCCATGGATGCCATTTTTGCCCAGTCTCTTTCTTATTTATGGGGCGATCGTGGCTCAAGAGTTGGGAGTTCGCCTTGTAATCGGAAGGTTGTCAGTTCGAGCCCCGGCTTGGACAGTCTTGGTCGTTGTGTCCTTGGGCAAGACACTTCACCCGTTGCTTACTGGTGGTGCTCAGTGGCGCCAGTGTTCGGCAGCCTCGCCTCTGTCAGTGCACCCCAGGGTGGCTGTGTAGCTTGCCATCACCAGTGCGTGAATGTGTGGATGATTGGATGTGTAAAGCACTTTGGGGTCCTTAGGGACTATTAAAGCGCTATACAAATACAGGCCATTTTATTTCTTATTCTTGAATCATGAACTTCACTGAGGAAAGTGAGACCTGCAGTTCATTTGATCTTGTTCTGGGTTCTTCTGCGACCCCCTTCATGAGCTGCTGATGCGAGGCCGTACACTCCTGGGAAAGTTCACCACTGTTCCACGTTTTCTCCTTTTGTGAATAAAGGCTCTCACAGTGCTTCACTGGAGTTTATGTGTTTCTTTAGATTGTCCCATGATGTGTTACTTTTGGAGATTGTCAGACTGGTTCTGTTTAAGTGATTTCTTGAATCAGCAGGCCTGGCAGTAATCAGGCTTAAGTGTGGCTAATGAGTCTGTGTATATTCATAATTTGAGAACGAAGGACATTAACTTTTTCACATAGTGCCAGGTACATGTGGATAACTTTTGTTTGTTTGTTAAAAAAATGAAATGATCAGTTAAAAACTACATTTTGTATTTACTCAGCTTATCTTTGTCTAACATTACAAATGTGTTTAATGATCTGAAACATGTACGTGTGACAAATATGCCAAAATATAAGCAAACCAGGAAGCGCTGTTTCTTAGCACTGTATATTGCAGTGGTCATAATTTAGCAAGTTCGTGTTTTTATGGCACAGGGCTGACATCTCAGGTGATCTCAGGATGTCTCAGTAAAAGATGTCTCATTAAGATCCTGTAGTTATCCCAACATGGTTTTAAATGTTTCAGCTCTGCTAGACATTCCAGTGTAACCTATCGACCATTCATCTTTATAGTCTAAAACTCTGACAAACAACAACCGATACATGAGCCTGACACTACTGATGTTAAAAACCTTTATGATCTCACATCACAGCACCCAATTTCATGTTCGTGTAATGAGGCTGCAGAGTATGCACCAGACAAGTTTAAAACTTTATCTTTAAAAGCGTAGTCTACTCACTGATCGTCCAAAGAGCATCAGCAGAAGCAGCACGCTGCCAGTTTTGAGCACCAACATGATTACGAGTCTTCTCAGGAGTCCTGCTGCTCTGTTTCAGGCTCGGAGCGCATCCAAAGTTACCAAAACATGCAGAATTTATCTGAACACGGTCGGCGACAGACCTTACGTCCCTGGATCTACTGCGCGTGAGTCGTTTCATTTGGGCTCGCGGAAGTGAAATCATGTGATATGCTGGTGGAGTGTGGACGCTTTTATATCAGCAGAGGGCAGTGTTGAGCTTTTTATTCAAAGGGTTTGAAATAATGACAGTCACTGTTTTGAACTATGGGATAGAAGCCCTTTTTTTAAATGTACAATCTGACAGTATAGAGTAAAAATACAATATACAGCAGAAGGAAATATGGGTAAGAGAACGACAATGTATTAAATCCGCAATATTTTTATGTCTGGAAATCATGAGAGAGGTGAGGAACAGATGGTCTGGACCTGTGCGGAGGAGGGACAATGAATATACTGGATGAAGGATGTTGAATAAGGAGCTGCCAGGCAGGAGGAAAAGAGGACGTCCTAGTTTTATTTATTTATTTTTATTATTATTTTTTAAAATATTATTATTATTGTGCCGTATGGTGGCGTATGGACGCTTTTAAGCCAGCAGGTGGCAGTGTTGGGCCTTTTATTTAAGGCACTGAAGACGTTTTTTTTTTTTTTTTTTTAATATTCACAATGTAACATTTTACTTTAAAAGGTGTGTCAAGTAAGCTGTTTCATTTGGACTGTGTGTGTGTGTGTGTGTGTGTGTGTGTGTGTGTGTGTGTGTGTGTGTGTGTGTGTGTGTGTGTGTGTGTGTGTGTCTTTTAGTTACCTGCATTTTTCTCTACTAAGTAAAACCCAAGCAGATGAACCTATGAGGGACACTGTGGGGTGGCCTACAGATACTTGGCCTTGTCCTCGGTGTGAGCAGGGACACTGTGTGAGAAAACTGTTTGGATGTGGTTTAACTAGAGATAAGAATGTGGAGATAAAGACTTTGTGCAAGTTTTTGAGAATTTTGTTAAAAAATAAAAACAGTGGAGGTTCACCTCTGACAGGTGAGATCCCACCCTGAAAAACTTTAGAACAAAGTCAGGCAGTACAGTCACGAGTTCTTGGCCCTAAAGTTTTTACACCAATTGGTCAGGCACAGTCTAATTCTACTTAAAGCTTCGATCTTATCGCAGTTAAAACAAAATATTGAATTCTTTATAAGCAATATAATTATATAGAAGGCTGATGAGCCTATGAGCGGTGGGATGGCCATGTGTGTGGAGGGAAAACAAGTTCAGGTTCCCCTGTGATGGGCAAGATTCCCCTACAAAACAACACCCATGAACACTTGAAAACACTTGGCCTGTTTTCTGCTGTGAGCAGTAACATGTGCAACAGTCTATCTTCTGGGACCTTGCAAAAAAAAATAAAAAATAAAAAGCTTTCAAATTTACAGCAGATAGAAGTGAGAGGGGGCAGAGCTGTGCTATTTAAGAAGGCTTTGGTACGCTTTGACGTGGATTGACTTTATTGATGCCCGGGGCTTGGAGTGGCAACTTCTAATATGCTTTTTTCAGGTGATGCATCCTTATGCTGAAAAATACTGACAGTTAGTGTACCAGAGACTTGGATCAAATACAATTATTAAATTAAATTACAATTACAACAGCAAATTAAATTACAACAAGCAAACCTGTCTCAGTGTTCCTGTCAGTACCTGGTTAATAATCGATTAACATGCCCTTTATGGTTGGATTAGACAGAAAGGAAGCTTTGGGAAGGTCTAAAAAGGTGAAAGGTCAAATCATGTCATAGTTTCCTGTCCTCCAGGTGCAGTTCTGTTGTCTAGCTCTATAAGTTGCATGCATGTTCTTTTCCAGGAGTCGGTGTGGTCGAGGGAAGACTCAAGCAGGCAAACCTGTTTCGCATTTCCACTTACTGACAGCACTTTCCTGTCCCAATTCCTCAGTCTCATCGGAGACTCCTCTGTTCTGGAAGGTTAACTGCAAGCCTTACCCTCCCAGTTCCTATGGAAATACTTGTCTGAATCCATGTTTTGGTAACACTTACCTGAGGGAAGTCCTGGTCCTTGGAAAACTGCTTGTGAACATTGTGTGCTGTTGCACATTCCTGAAACTGTTCACTGAAACCTGTTAAATGGTTCAGCTGTCTCCCGTCACTGTGGATCTTGGGTAACACCTAAACACTAACACACTTTGCCAGGATAGTGATGAAGTCACTCTGGCATTAAAGTCAGACTCTTCCATCAGGGTCTGAAGGGTGACTAAATGTAATCACATCAATGAAGGAAGAGGATTTTTAGTTAAGAAAAAATGTTTTCACATCTCCCACAGTTAAGGCTCGGCTAAGGTTAAATGGCATGACTGAGGTCTCAGTTTTAATATCTGCTTCTAATAACTTCTGGTATTTATACCTGTCATAACTGCACTATGAAATATAAAAATACAACAAATCAAAAAAGGGGGTTGCAAGCTTTACTACTTGCATGGGTGTGATGTGATGAATCCAAACAAAGCCCTATTCCTTCTTTTTAAACTAAATTTGCTGCCCTTAAGGAAAAAAAAGTGTAAAATTGTTAGCTTATTTAACTTATTCAGTTGCATTTCTGAAAATTAAATCAGTAATAAGTTTGTAAATCGGGATCAGGTTGAGATCAGTGAAGCGCAAACTGATTCTGAGGGTTCAAATCTTTAAGGACCTCTACTGGTCTTTTTGGCCTCAACCCAAAAAGCTCAAAAAGGCCTCACAGCAGCTACTTACATTACTGAGGTTTACATGACATTTGATTTGAAATCCCCCTGTTTTAAATTTAGTAAAATATGAAACAAATTAAAGTTTACATATGAAGTCGGCCTATGAGGTTCTTCAGCCTTCATCAAATACTTTGACCACTTTCCTCTTGTTTGTATTTTAGCGTCATTTCAGGATCTTTCTCTCTGTGTTCTGTGGTTCACTTCCAGCAACCTCGCCTTAATAAGACATGCAACCAAAGACACTGACTTCTCAAATTTGATTGTGGCTGTAAAGAAAGAAGACACCCAAAATCCAAGTGTGTTTAATTAGTGTATATGTGAACTGTGACAAGCTAAATTCACTCACTATCTAACTCTAGAGGTATCTCTGAGACTGACTCACTGATGGAGCTAACTAAGCTACACATTGATGGTGTCACATTTATATGAGCATTATTACAAAGAGCAAACACCACAGTTTTCATGATAAAAGCTAAAGCCAAACAATGGCGCTCCTTAGAGGAAGTTCAAATTTGTAGTTTGCCCTCCAGAACTGGAGGTGGCGGTAATGTGAAGCCATGTTGTTTATCGTCGACACCGGAAATAACGCGACGTACACAACGCTGGGAGAGCTCACACGTGGAAACAGAAGTACGGTTTAGTAATGAGCTGTTACTTTATTTAAAAATATGCCAAAAAGAGGAAAACCCGTGTCAGAAGAGAAAGCCGCCGATGAGGCGGAACCGGGAGCGGAGCAGGTCCAGGAACCACCGGCGGAGGGCAGACGGACCCGCAGCGGCCGCACGTTCCGGACTCCAGCACCGGTGCTCGGCTCTGAAGCCCCGGTGAGGACTCCCAGCCGGAGGAGCAGGAGGTCAGTCCTCCAGGAGCTACCGGTAGAGGTGGAGGAAACAAATACAGAGGAGAAACCTGTGAGTCCGGCCGAGGACAGGTCCAGCATGCCAGCGGAACCAGAGCCCTGTCCCGGGGCAGAGCAGCCGACACCGGAACCAGCTGAGCCACAGACAGTGACTCCAGCGGCGGATACAGAAAACAAATCCACAGTTAACGGCAGCGGAGACGCTCCTCTGTCCAGACCTGTTCCAGCAGAGCCGGTCCCGAAGAAGCCTCACCTAGCTCCCAGTGAGAAGCCCCGCCCGGCCATTCCTCTGGGAAAACCGAAATCTGGAAGAGTGTGGAAGGACCGGAGCAAGGCGAGGTGAGGACGATTATTATTATTATTATAATAAAGTACTGTATGTGAATGAAAAGTACGTACATGGCAGTTAATGAGGATGGTGATGAGAGTTCTTGGTAATAAGGTTTCGTTTATAATGAGATGTCTTGTACAGATCGCCCTAAAGTTTGTTGGTAAAACTTTAGTGTGAACTTTTTTTGTCTTCTAAGGTTTTCAGCTTTAGTGAGAGACAAACAATTGTGCTCCTCTTGGGAAAAGAAGATGGAGGCCAAGCGGGAGAAGGCACTGGTGAAGCAGTATTCTTTGCAGCTTAAGGATGAGAAAGCTCGGCAGAAGGAGGTAAGGAGGCAGGCTGTGTGAGTGATGCAGGTCTGCTTGACCATTGTGTTGTCAACGCTTTGCACCTCACTTGTTTTTGTGTTTTTGCCTGTTTTAATAGGAAAAGAGGAAAAGAAGAGAAGAAAACTTAAAACGTCGAGAAGAGAACGAACGCAAAGCTGAGATTGTTCAAGTGGTATGTCGACTTGTCTCCAGCTAAAAGAAATACTGGCATATTCTTCAGTCCCTCGTGTGTCAATGCTTTCTCGGTTTATTGTAATATTCCAATCAGCTCATATTTGACTTTTATGTCTCATTTGTTTCTCAGATCCGGAATACGTCAAAGATCAAGAGGATGAAGAAGAAACATCTCAGAAAGATTGAGAAGCGAGACACGCTGGCTCTGCTGCAGAAGTCACAGAAGCAGAGCGGCAAACCCACAAAGAAACAGAAGAACTCTGACCAAGATTTAACTTAAAGTCCAGAAATAAATGTGATAAAATTTATCTGTTCTGGATTTTGACTCATTCTTGTCTTCCACTCATTTATTTATTAAAACTTCACTGAGGCTGAGGGGGAGCACTGGTGGCTGACAGTATTTTTATATCACTACAAACTCATTTCAGTGCAACTATAATAATGCTGGTTTTATATTTGTGAAACTGTGTTTGATGATTAATGGGCTGTGAACTGATGGTTTATTCAGAACTTCAGAAATGGGAGTCTGAGATCATTTATGAGCAGATTGTCCTCCAAAAGTACATTTTTGAACTATAAAAGCATCGCGTTCTTAAGATTTAAAGTCTTGCTAGTACTGAGTTTGACCCCCTTTTTGCCTTCAGAGCTGTTTTAATTCATGGCGTAGATTCAACAAGCTGCTTGAAACATTTCGTCAGAGATTTTGGTCCATATCATTGTCATGTCCTGTGGGACGCAGCCATCTGAAGATAGGTGCACTGTAGTTTTTTTTTTTTTTTTTTTAAAAGAGTCCAATTCAATCAAAAGATTTTTCTTTGTGTCTGGAGTTTTTGTTCTGGAGGAAGAAGATCTAACATGTTTTTCTCCAGACAGCCTAAGAAAAATAGAAGTTGTTTAAGTGCAGTTAAAAAATGATTATATGAATAAAGCAGAATCATCCTGCTGTAAGAGATGATGTCCACTGGATGAGTCTGTGGGACTTTTCTTCTAACCTTGGTCGTGACACGTTAACGTCACCAGTAAGTATGCATACACAAGACATGGCTTTAGCATGTTGAACACACGCCCTGCTTCTCTTCACCTGCGACCAACCCGATTCCTTTGTAATCTGTCAATAATCTCACAATCCTGGAGATGCACGCATGAACAAAGCAGTTTGTTAAACTTAGGTGACTGCTGTGAAAGGAATGGCCATCCTTCAAAGGTGTCTCTTTCATGTCATTCCTCATGTCTGCCATTCACAGTATAAAAGACGGGAAGAACTCACAGCTTGAGGCGAAGTTGCTCATCTGAGGTGCAAGAAGACTCGGCACTGAGACAAGTTCGCAACTGAGCTGAGAGAAATTAAAATACAGGAGTGTTGTAAGTAACACACTTTTAATAGGTTGTTCAGCTTTCTCTTTTAGACCGTTTGCTTGTTAGACAGTAATGTTTAAAGTCAAAATATTACAATTTTCCTTTTGGTTTTCAGGCATTACAGAGATCAAAAATGCTTCTGACCATTCTGATACAGATCCTGATCATCGGCGAGTAAAACACAGTTTCTCATTTATTCTCTTTCTGTCTCATACGGATGTTTTACTCATCAATCAGCAGCATCAGCAAATGCCCAGACAAATTCCACTGTAAATTCAACCGCTCCCACCTTTGCCACTGCCACGACTGCAACAAACATGACAAGCACAATCAGCACCGCTACTGCGAACAACACTGCAACAACATCTAACAGCACTTCAAGCAACGCCGCGGTGGCCTCTCCCACTGGGATCATGTTCATGAGCAGTCTGGCTGTGTGCTACTTCACTGTCTCACTCTTTAAGCGCCTCCTTCCTGTTTAGCTTCTTCTTGTGTTGCCTTCATCTGATCTTTGTTATTCACAGAGAGGCATCGCACACAATGTATCCTTAAATATCAAACAGTGTAATCATGACATGAAGCACTTCTGTTGACAGGTTTTAAGATCTAGGTGATGCAAAGTGGTCACGTTTTAATAAAAGTGATCAAACCGAAAGTTTGTTGTTCTTTTCTCTTCCTTACTTTAAATATATGTTGAAATGACCTTTTTGATCACTTTGACTCAGATGGAGTTATAACACTGTAATAAAAAATCTTATTATTTCCTGAAATAATTCTGAAAATCGATTTTTATGTAATTGACATAAAGTAAGGAAGTCTACCTTCGATTATCTGAATTCAAGAAGAAAATAAATCAGATCATGGAGTCTTTTGAAGCAGATTTTAAAAACAGGATAGACAGTGGAAGACCGATCAATAGTGTGATCCCAACAAAACCGGGACATGAGGTAAAGTGGGCCATCTTATCGCTTTAAAATTCAACAGAGAGTAATTGCAAACCATTTCAAACTGTTGCCAAAGCAACACTGGACGTTCAGCATTTAATTGATTTTGGTCTGAGGTGGCTGAGAGGACCAGGCCTAGTCCTCGATTTCACATGAGTGGGCTGATGTATCTATGCTAACTTGTCAGTTTTAGGGTTGATAATTAAAAAAGACAAACAAACATCTATCTATCAAGTAATACATCATAATCTATGTCAGGACAGCCCCTTGTTAAATAAAATACTGATATTATACTGATAAACTGCATTTTACGAAAAAGCATTTTTAGACACTGGACCAGTTTCCCATCATGGGTCAGATCAAATGAGTCGTCTATTGGAGTTTTCACAGATATTCTGATGGTTTCTCTTCTTAAAAACAATATAAAATATTTGCTAGCACTTTATAATAATGTCACACTATTAAGTATTAAATAAGGTATTAGCAAGTGCTTAGTTCATCTTTTACAGAGCATTACTCCTCCTTAGTGTGTCATTTATAAATATATAATCATAATGATGTATCTGTATTTATAAATGTCATCATAAATGATGAATGAAGCTCTTACTAGCACTTTACTAATATATTACTAGTGCTTAATAGCGTGACATCATTATAAAGTGCTAACTAATATTTATAGATTTTAAGTTTGTGGGTGCTAGTTTGTATGTCGTATGACCCAAATTCAAACGCTCACTAAAATGTGCACACAAGACATGAGTTCACAGTCAGATAAAAGGGAGAGGCTGAAATAGGAATGCTGACATAAAAGTGATTGGTGTTGAAGTAAAGTAGCATTACACTAGCATTAGGATAACAATGTCCTCAAACTTGAGACCATTTTACAGGGTGACAAAAACAAGCCACACCAGTACTTTCTCAGCCTGTTCTCTCTGTCAGTTATTAACATGTGTATGAGCCACTGTTTACTGAAACAGACACAAAACAGACTGAGTGTGCTGTGCCCTGATGAAGGGTTTCTAACATGAGTTAAAACCAGCTGCTGTGTCGAAATGCCGTGTGGCCAGATGTTACTGAGTGCTCCCATTTGTTTAAGTAGAAACAACCTTATAGTAGCCACGACAACAGTGGATGAGTCCTGAGGACGAGAGGCTGGGGACAGGTTAATTGAATTTTGACATCATCCCTTGATGCAATAAATGCATATATTCTTACTGACAGGTAAAAATATTCAATTTAAAGCACAAAGTGAGACTGTTAGAGTGTCCCTGGCTGTAACAGTGGTTGGGAACATTTTCCACTGTATTTCAAATAAAAGGACACCTACGAAGGGTACTGTAAGTCCAAGTCTTATGCACTCAAACCACTTTTAAAAACCATGCAAATCAATATTGAAATTAATATTTTAGATAGACTGAAGGCCACTATATTAGGTAAACCTGTTCAGCTGCTCATAAACCCAAATATCTCATCAGCCAGTCATGTGGCAGTGACTCCGTGCATTTAGGCATATAGACATGGTCTAGGTGACCTGCTGATGTTCAATCTGAGCATGAGAATGAGGAAGAAAGGGGATTTAAGTGACCTTGAATGTGGCATAATGCTGGGGCCAGAGTATTTGTAGTCTGATTATTGTAGTAATCTGAGTATTTCAGAAACCAATGATGTGCTGGGATTTTCCTGCACAACCATCTCTAGGATTCACAGAGAAGATTCTCACAAGCAACAGTAACTCCAATAACTTAATTGGATATGCCTAGAAGCATCTCTGAATGCAAAACACGTTGATCCTTGAAGCAGATGGACATACCGGGTGCCACAACTAAGGACAGGAAACTGAAGCTACCATTCACACGGGCTCACCAAAATTGGGCAACAGAAAATTGGAAAAATGTTGTCTGGTCTGATGACTCTCGATAACTGCTGAAACATTTGGATGGCAGGGTTAGAATTTGGTGTAAACAACATAAAAGCATGGATCCAGCTTACCTTGTGTCAATGGTTCAGGCTGGTGTTGGTTTAGTGATGCGGGGGATATTTTCTTGGCACCAGCTGAGCATCATTTAAACACCACAGACTACCTGAGTATTGACCATGTCCATCCCTTTGTGGCCCGGTGTGTAGTACCCATGTGTGTGGAAGAAAAATGTTTGCAGCCACATCAAAAAAATGTATCAATTTTGTCAAAACTTGTTATTAAAATTGTCCTGCTTCCTTTCATATGCAGGAAGAATCCTACTGGGCATGCCCAGTGTCATGATTCTAGTTTATTTCTTTTTGGAGAAAATAAAAGTGTTACAGTTGCCTCTCGTCTGTCCTGCTCAACAACCAGGACCGCATCCACCTGCAATACCAGGAAGTATGCAGTCAGCAAAAAATTATTATATTGTAACTGAAAATGCAGTTTAAACATTTGAGTATTTAACCAGAAGGTGGCGCTGGTGCATCATATTTACTGGCAAACAGTCCCAACAAGGAGTAAATGATATCAGTGAAGAAAAAAAAACCCCAAAGACTTAAGCAGAGGTGGCCTTAATTTTCTGAAGCCATTGTCAGTCACCAGGATAACAGTGGAACATAATTTTTATTTATATGTATAATTTTGATTTAATTCAAATCAGGTTTATTTATATAGCATCAAATCACAATAACAGTCGCTTCAAGGTGGTTTAAACTGTGGGGTAAAAATCTCTAAAATATTCTGGAGAAAAATTTAGACAACTAAGCATGAGCAAGTTTGTGGATTTAACAGGAAGCCAATACAGAGAATTTCTAGTGTCACAGTATAGTTTTGGATCAACAGAAGGCTTTCAGGGAACTTTTAGAACACCCTGCTAATACTGAGTTACATCAGTCCAGCCAAGAGGTACTGAATGCATCTTGAGACAGGACATACAAACATTATTTTTCCTGAGTTGTCAATTTAGTGATACATTTTGACTACATCTGGAAGAGGAAAAGACAAAACACAACAAACATCCTTCCAAAACTTGGAAACTTTATTTACAGTTCAACTCAAGTCACATGCAACATTTTCTTGAAATGAATACCCATGAAATTAGCAAAAAACAAGAAAAAAAAAAGCATATTATTTTCTCCAAAATAACAATATACAAAAATAGAGCTTACAAATACTGACTGTCTCCAAAAATATTCTGGCTGCAGAATTCTTAGTTTTACAAACAAATGTCTGTGAAAGTCCACAAACGTAATCAGTGTTAACAAAAAAGAGGCAAGAGGGTGTGTTCAGGTACGCTGCTCAAGCTGGGAGGTGGGAGGATTTGTTTGGACATTTAAAATAAAAACGGGGGGAGGGGGGGAGTATTGGTGGGTAAGGAGGTCACTACTGGAGCAGTGGTGAAATAAATAGCACACCATACAAACAAGAAGAAAGTTCACTTCAGGGCGTCAGTGATAGAGATTTCAAAATAAAATTAAATGGTCTGGTCGCTAAAATCAACCACGGAAATGTAACGCAACCCTCATCTGAAAGGAAAAGGTAACAACTTGACTCTTTTATGAATAAAACTGAGTCTGTCACATTCCCCCATCAAACGCCTTGCCCTAAAGGGACAATAATAAAAGTGGCTTGTGAGGCCGTCATTCGGAAGCTCTCCACTCACAATACGAGTAGATTCTCGGTGTAAAACTGTGCTCCTGACTGTCGTCTATTTATAGCCCGAGGTAACTCAGGAGCGGCGCTGATGTCAACGGTGATTTCAGCGGTGGGAAGTCGTTCATTACTATATTCATGACTGGCTCAGCTTCCAGCCTCTTCTGCTCACAGCCTCACAGAAACTCCCTCGTATCTCTTTGCTCGATCAATCTGATTCACCGTGGGTTGGCGCGCTCTCTTTTAGCGGGATCGGGACGGCACGCGGGAAGGAAAAAAAAAATCAGGTGGAAGGTGTTTTACAATCGAGCAACATTTAAGATAGAGCAGACTGCGGGGAAGTGTCAGCTGCCGTTCAGTTTACAGGAAGGAGCTTTTTCTTCTTTGTGCACCGTGTGTAAATACACTATTTACGTTACTAGCATCTACATACATCTAACAGTGGTGAAACAAAGTGGCAACTTGACTACGCAAAATAGCACATTTTCACATTAAATCTCTCCTTTTTCTCCTGAAACATACATTCAAAGACAAATCCACTAGCAGGAACAAAGCATTAAGACTTGTGTTATTACCAGCGTCTATCGGGGGACAATGGAAGAAAGATAAAGTGAAGATCTGGGATTAATAGAAGTGCAGAAAAACAGTCACAGCCTTTTTGTAACCGAAACCGAGAAGAGAGAAGGCAACAAATTCTGCCCGTCACACGCTGCAGGATTTGATGCTGCTTCATTTGTTCAACATAAAACTCTTTTGAAGTGGAGATGTTGTCTGATACACGCCCTGCTCACCTAGTGTCCTAATAAGTCTGTTTGGGATTGGCCAATACGTTTCAATCAGCCTTAACATTTTTATGTAGCACCGTGCTGCTTCCATGCAGGAGGAGTGACCGTCACACAAGACAGAAAAATAACCCTGTTTTTGTTCTTATTTAATGTCCACAGAGGTCAACACTGCGGTGTGTGTGGCCTGACATTCAGATCAAAGCAACAATGGAAGAAGCATCGTCCACGTATTGTGAACCTCAACCTTTGTGTAATAATTGAGAAAGAAAGCAGCCAGAAAACAGAACAATCAGTTAGCATGTTAGCCCTGACAGAAAGCTCACTTTTTGTAGTGGGGGCTCATTTTTTGTTGCTGTTGTTTGTGCTTCTAAAAAAGGTAACACACAGCTGTTACTGAATATCACACATCATTGATAAAATGACTATCTCTAATTCATCTCAGAGTGATGAAGCTTTTTTCTTTTAGCCCAACAACATATTAATAGGAGACAAAAACAAAAACACAAAGGTCAGGGGTTCAGGGTTAATGTATGTGTGGCACGAAACAAAAGCACCCTGTACTATACAGAGAGAGGCGAGGGGCGAAAGCGCCAGAATACCACGGCCAAAAAGCTGAACCTGTGTGCGCGTGTGTGAATGAAACTGCTGCTTCATTACAACCTGCTGACTGCTACCTCTGTGGGTGGGGGCCAGAGGGGGGTTCGCGGCTCGAGCCCCTCCCAATGTATGTGTGGAAATGTTGCCTGAAAGCTATGCTGAGTCCACTAACTCGTTCTCTCTATGAAGCTGTACCGAGATATCACAATAAATATATATATATATATATATATATATATATATATATATATATATATATATATATATATATTTTAAAAAAGCATAAATACTAGAGCGGAAGCAAAAACAAATTGAGCGGTAAAAGCAGCGTGCTTAAACTCAGAAGTCATTCAGATTCAGATTCAGAGGGACGTGCGGTGATATTTCGAGTGACGCCGACTCGACCGTATGACACTTTGTTTCTGTGAAATGTTTGCGAAGACGAGTCTCTGCGGCACCCGCGCAGCTCGGCTTCAATGAAATAAAAACGCTGCGAAGCAAAGCGCAACATCTGTGTTAGTTGGGAAACGTCTGAGTGCTTGATTACTTCCGTTGGGTCTGTTTAACTGTTTAAAGATTAAGCATCAGTGCATACACACCAACACAATTTGAGGTTAAAACAGTGGGCACTGTGAAATGTTGATTTCCTGTGACTGATCCCAACTGTGAGTAATGCCTGGATTGTGGAGGGCTGACAGTATCCACACATGGCTGATGCTATAATTTGTTCACTGCATCATCTTTATGTGTTTGAATCCTTACAAAAAAGGAGAACTGTAACATTATGAATGAGTAATGATGTGGGAACAAATTCTTCATGTTTCAACTGAATTGTGTGCGTGTGGGTTGTGTGCGTGTAAAAACCTTTCACATTCAGTCAGACATAAAGTCGAGGATACTTTGACTTCGGTTTCTTGTGTGTGTGTGCAGCACAAACTAAACAAACTTTCCAAATTTTCCCTTTCTGATGTGTATGTACATTTTGTTTGTTAACAAAAAAAAAATCCAAAATGACCTAACCCTGGTTTATTTGTACTGTACATGGAAATGAGCGTTAATGATAAAATATATTGACCTTGGGACTACGAGCCACATGCAAATTCAGGTTTGCCTTTCTCATAAAGTGCTTGTTAAATAAAAGAAAAACTATTGAGATTTTAGTGTACTGTAGTTCTTTTGTCTTTTCCTTCTTCCTCCTGGTCTTTCGCTGGTGTCCCCAGAAAAGTGCTTTGGTTGTGAAAAAGTTATCGACCGTCTCGGTCGAAAAGGAAAACTTCTTCGTTATCAGCTCTTCTTCATTGTCCGTGAAAATAAAAATACATGAAAACACATGACTCTCAGTTAGAGCAGATGTCAGGAAATCCTTTTGTGAACCGATGCAAAAAGATACGAGAGGTGGCGATGGCGGCAGATTCGCAGCTTTTGTGTAGATCTGAGCATTAGCTCCAGTTTCTCCAGTCTGTCCACGCACTCATACCAAAAGTGTACCTGTACAGGTAAGAGCATGAGTGTCGGGATGCGTGTGTTTGTAGTGTACTGTGAAGGAGGCCGTCAGTCTGCTACACCAAGTTCTCAATACCAGGCAAAGACTGCTCTATCTGCACAGGAGGGTCTGTGCTGCCGGCCTGCTGGGCGAGCTGCAAGACGGGCATGTTGCACAGCGGGCACACTTTCCTCACCTCCAGCCACTTAATGAGGCACCTGAAGGAAAGAAAAAGCACAGCGCTTATAGTTAAAGGCAGGGATGAAAGAAGTGAGTGATTCAGAGGGTACAGGAAATATAGGATAGCAGCTTGTAAGCAGGAAAAAGCATCAAAATCAGAATCAGCTTTATTGATTATTATGGGTTCACATACACGGAGATGGGCTCCGGTTAGCTCTTAGCTCTCAATGTACGTAACGGAATTGATAACTGACAACAGCAATACGTATGGCATATTTATATTTACATGTGCAGTGGTGCCACAATGTTGTAATAAATTATGGAATAAACAAAATGTGGTATGTTTAAATCAATTTAGAGAATGTGCCATGACAGTTTTTCCACCAGTGGGCGCTAATAAATCGCATGATGTAGCCGTTAAAACATTTGCTTTACGGCAGCGGTCCCCAACCTTTTTTGCGCCACGGACTGGTTTATGCCTGACAATATTTTCACGGACAGGCCTTTAAGGTGTCACGGATAAATACAACAAAATAAAACTAGAACCGGTACCGAAAAAAAGAAGATTTATTCATAACACACATGAAAAGATCCAGGAAAACAGAGTTAACGATAAAAACGATAACAAAATAACGCTGAAAACCGATAAAAACCCTGAAAACCACACATTTCACACCTGAGCCTCAACTCTCGCGGCCCGGTACCGGTCCGAGGCCTGGGGGTTGGGGACCGCTGCTTTACGGGGGTTACACTTCTTTATTAAATCTACCCCATAGGGTACGTCATAACCACAGACCCCTTTGATGGAAACGAGATGGTAACGAAGTATGAAGAACTATGAAGAAATGCACTGACACTTTTGTAAACAAATAAAAACAAGACAAAATTTCTCTGGAGAGACGAGATCCAATCAGAATTAATCTCCTGCAGTAAGGTTAGACGCACACGTTTGATCAGCCCCCCCATTTTTTAAAACCTAAAACTAGACCAAAACTACAAGAATTTAGATGCCTAAATTATGACTAAAACTAAGTATGAATTAAAGACTTGCACATGAGTCTCAGGAGGGGTCACAAGTTAGTGATGTTTTACATGATAAATTACATCTGGAAGACCATCTGGTATAAAATCTATCCCAAATTTAAACAAACAAACAAACAAACAAAAAAAACCCACGCAGAGTGGAAAATAAAGGGGGCAAATAAATATAAACCTCATATACCAAAGACAACTTTTTTTTCTGGGTTTATCCTAAAATATTTGTGTCTGCATGTTCTCCACATGCTTGCGCGGCTTTCTATCCGGTTGTTCAGTCTGACGTCACTAGCAGTGTCTGGACCTAAACTCCGCTGCAGGTCCATATATCAAACGATCACTGTGGCATTACTGAGAGTTGAAAAACTGTCTAAAGTCTTTCATCTTTAATAAAATGATCAGCGTTCTGCGCTACCAGGTGTAACAATTGAGTTTAACATCCAGGCATCCATGAAAACGGAATTTATGACATTTAACGGAGTTAGAAGTTAGCAGGGAGTTAGCTCGCTAGCTTCTATCTAAATACAATATAGCATGTCCTGACTGCGGGGTTTTGGAAACAAATTAAAACGTACAGCTCTGTTATCACTTCCAGCATAAATGAAGACGGAAAACTAAACAGCAGTGACGTTTGTAGGGTTACTGAAGTTGGGCTAGCTGGTATATAATGATGTGCTAGCGACACAGCTATGTTAGCATAATATAAACAAGCTAACTTTTTTTCCACTCGATAAAAGTTAACGTGAGTGTTCTCAGTGGTCAGGAACAAATGTAATTGCATGGCAGGATGCTGTAAAAGGACCAAACTTCAGCCAGGAGAACAACTGAGATAATCCATCCACAATACGAGGTTAGTCAGTCATATACTGCTGCATGGGCTGGGCTGTAGTTACTTCCTAAGGTTTTAAAAACTGAGCTTAAATAAATGATTAGTGGTAATAAAAGCCGAGGGAGGTCAACAGTGATCACTGACTGTTTTAGGAGTTTTTTGAGATTAAATAGAAGAAAATACATAACATTAAACATGTTAACAACACAAAAGCCATATTAAACGCAGGCTACTTTAGACCCGGAAGTAGGATTCGTCGCGTCATCACTGAACAACCGGATAGGAGTTTTATTTCCACCTGGCCTAATGGGGGCGCCCTTTTAAAAGCGTTCTTTGCCACAAGTTTCATCTCATAAGTAAATACGTGTTTTGTTTCTCAGTCTTTTGGTCATTACCCAGAGCTCATAATAATAATTAAGTGGTCAAATGTAGATCACCAGAGGTTTGGCTTTCTGTCTTCCAGTGGCTGTGTTCAAGAGGAAAATATGAAACATATATCAGCTCATTAACCAGCAAAAAAAACAACACATACATTTGCAAACCGTCGCACATCTATTCCTAGAGCCGCTCAGACCCAAGTGTAGCCAAAATCCTCATAAAGAGACAGCCAGGTGAGAGGAGATTTATTTCCAGCTCTCAGAGTGCAACACTTTAAGCCGTTAATAACCACAAACAACATCTACAACTGTATGTACACATCCACAAATCTTGATACAGATTTTGATTACATGCAAGGATCAAGACAAACATATCTCTAAATTCACAAATAATTCTGCACTTGCATGACTCACTAGCACTTCTTTTATTTTATTTCTTTTTCATTAACCAAACATTCACTGGAACCCTATTTTTCTTGTATAATTTGCCTCTCTTCTCATCATTTGTAAAAAGATCTACCCAGCAATACCCTCCTCAATAAACCTTTTCCTCTGCACAGCGGCATGCCTTTCCTTACCTTGCACTAGAGCAGAGCAGTGTGTATATATAGAGGTGAGAGGTCACTACTCTTGCAGCAACTGCAGAGAAAAACTAGGCCAAGGGAGGCATCGTGCTGTTATAATGAACTCAGTTGAAGTAGGAGGCCATGGAGGGAGGTGTGGGACAAACAGGCTGAAGCAATCCAACATGTCATCTGCAGTTCCCAATTCATAAACACTGGGCTTTAGTTTAGTGTCCCAAAAACATGCAACTCTGAGGCATTTGTTATTGTTGGCTTCCACACAAACGCAACAAGCTTGACAATAATTGTTCACCCTAAGTCTCTGAAATTGCAGAACATCTAGCGATTTGTATTTACTATACCTAAAAAGTGGGAAAATCAATGGAAATACACCATCCAGATAAAGAAATCTTTAATGACTTGTTTGTCCTTGACTGGATGTGTACAAACGTGTGTGTCTGTGTGTGCTTGTGCATGTCAATAAGACCGTGTACTTACTTCCTATGAAAGGCGTGTTTGCATGGACAAATCCCCAGCTCATCTTTCTGTTTGAACTCCTCCAAGCACACTGCACAAATCTGAAAGAGATCGGGGGAGTTAGGAGGTGCTTTCTGTATAAAGCCATGCATCATTTTAGCTTTGTGTTAGTGAAAAGAACAAACACACACACACAAAAAAAAACTTTTACCAACAACACCAAAAACTTAACAAAAACCCACCCCAGAACAGCCTGAAAAAAACCCCAAAACCACGGAAAAAAGTCCAACTGACCAACTATGCCTGTTGTATAACTCTGATGCAACACTCATGGGGACTTGTTCCGTTCGCGGCCAAGAGGCCACACATTACAGTAGTTTTGGTTTTCCCCTTTTCAACAGGAAAGCAATCAACACTGTAATGCAGATGGTGAGAGATTATCAGTTCATTTCTGGAGTCGTAAGTTAGAAAAGCTGAGAGATCTTCAGATCTGGTTTGAATGAAACAAGAAAGCATACTAAAGCCCACACTATGACTACAATTCAAGACTTTAAACTCGATTGTAAGACAGTAACCATTTCTGGGCAGTTCAGCTCAAGTTCCCTGAAAAAAAAGTCCTTGTCAGGGTCATTGAGAAATTCCCGATGAGCAGGATGTGGATGCCATTTTGGTTTAAACAAAAACACTTTCAACTAGCGTAACAGGTCACCTTATAGTTTTAGCTAACTGTTGTGGTTGTGTGGAATTCTTGGAAATTAGGAAGTGAAACATGTGGGGATGGAAAAAATAATATTCCACTGATCCGTTCACCCCTCCACCGCCTGCAAATTCTATTTTGGTGGCTTTAGATGAGCGTGATGATGAGCCCTTGGCCTTTAACTGGGTTAAGAATAGATCCTGGGTTCGTAATGTTGTCACAATCGATTGCAGTAATATTATGATAGCCTATTATGAGCAACACTGGCTCAATCATCCCCTTCCCCCTGACTTTGAGTAACTGCAGGCCTTTCATCAAAGAAACAATGCAGCCCTTTCATGTAGTCGCTGGAATTCAGCGCTCATCAAAATTCCCCTATGAGAGACCCAGCAGAGAACGTTATTTCTAAAACTCCTACACTGTAGGAGTTTTAGAAATAACGTTCTCTGCTGGACCTACAGCATCCATCCATCTATACATTTTCTTCCACCAATCCGATTCAAAGTTGCAGAGTTACTATAGCCTATCCCATCTGTCATAGGGTGGAAGGCAGGCAATTAGTTTTCCCCCATACAATACTGAGTTTAAATTAACTGGCAACTCAAGAAAGCATTGTTAAACCCAGATTTATCTTCATTACAACTGCTTGGGAAGGCTAGGAGAGCTTCCTAGCCTTCTTGGTAGTCTTGGTAATGTGGCCAGACTAATTTAAAAACGGTTGCCATTACTCCCCAACTGTTTTACATGGATTACGACTTTTCTGCACTTAGAGTAACAGGTTTTCTTCACTTCACCCATCTCTTTTTTGCTTCATTTCATACATATGGAAGGGAACAGACATAAGTATATTACTCCAGAAATAGAAAACTAGACTCTGAAATCACATTAGCTTCTGTCTATTTTCTCTCTTTTTTGTGTTTGATCAATGTAGCTGACTGACACGCACGCTCATTTTAAATTTGTGCAGAAGTGCAAGCATTGAGCGATGCCTGTGCATGACCGTCGGTGACGCAGGTCTTATTATGATGGAGATGCTGACGCGAATCTATGGTGGGGCAAATTATACAGTTCACAAACACCCAAGAACCACACGGCACACTAAGCGCTATTTGACGTGCTACTTATTTCAGGCATGCTGGCTACATTTGATCAATTCAGATGCAGATGGATTTCTCTTCCAGTAAGAAGAGTGCTCTCTCAATTTAATGTTGCTTGAAACAAATTAAAATGAGAAGTATCCTGCAAGAGTCATCGTTCCCAACCGTTCCTATAACTTGCAGCAAATCTTACTACCTATCCATGCCATCAATGGCCAGCTGGGATGATTTCACAGTGGAGGTAAAGTCTAGGGAAGTATTGTGAACTCTGAAATAGATAAACTGTTGGTCTATGAAGCCAATTTTCATACAGCCTTTACAGTAGAAGCTTTTAATGAGGGGCTCACTGGCTATTCAAACTCGACGACATTTTCTCTCTAACTTCTATTTTACAAGTGCTGAATGGATGACTGTGGATGAAAAGAACAGTATGGGGGGCTTTAGCTTCCACTCCTGAGGAGTTTTGGACACACAACACTTCTCTGTTAAGATGTCTGCTTTGGTCTCTTGATTGGTGAATAGATCAGTGTTCTTGTTTTTCTCAGTGCCTTTTTCTGTGGCGTCACCCTCACGGCTTAGATGTGACACTGTCGGCCAACTTTTGACAGAACCTATTTTTTCACTGTTAAGTGGATTAATCCTGCAAGCTTCCAAAAACTGTACAAAAAAACCCCAAAAGACACTCTACCCTCTTGTTGATTTTATTGAAGCAAGAACAGTACATGAATGCCAAGCAATGCTCTGCACGTACAAATTTACCAGACAAAGAGCGTTCTTCATTCAACTCAGCCAAGCAACAGAAAGAGATCAAATTAACAGGTAGAGAAAAAGACCATCCGAGGATCAGCGTAATGCTTAAAACGAAATTGTGAGAAAGAGCAGACGTGTGAAGGACTCCGATCTCCTCATCTCTAGTGATGAGAACATGTTGCCTAGCACGCTGGGACCACAAACTGTAATTACCACCCACAGTCTTACCACTTTCTACTGTGTAAAGAGGTACTAAGAGGAACATTAATACCAAGAGTTTCACAGTTTCCCCATCTGCAGACGTTTACTTTCATTTCAATCTCTGCATGTACACTTTTTAAAATTAAAAGTTTAGAGGAAGCTGAAGTTTATGATGATGCACTTACATTAAAATCAGGTTACTAACCTTTAGCCATCATTTTTTAACAGGAACACACAACATGTAACATACAGTTAAAAAAGATTTTTTTTAAAAAGCTCCACCAATGTGTAAAAGAAACAAAACACTCGCCAAAACCCATCAGTGACAAACAAAATGACGCTATAATGTATTAGATGTATTCTTTGAATTTAATGCAGCAAACATCTCTAAAAGAAAAGAAAAAAAAAAAGCAAAATAAACTCCTCACAAAGCAAAACGAACCCTTACAATGCCAAATATTTGCTACATGAGTTTATGATACCTCCATATTATCAATCTAATTCTATTTTTTTAAAGATACAATGTAAACAATAACTTGCCCAAATTCCAAATAACACAAATTAATTAATTTCGTATTTGTCAGAAACTTCAATAAACACTCTAGTTTCAAATAATTTTACTTTTCTGGGCTTTTACACGGTTAAAACAACTGAATGTTTACAATAGGCAGTTGCTGCCACTTGCTAACTGTATTCTTGCATACATATTCCCAGGCTATTCATCCAGCTCAACATCAATAACTCTCAACATATGACCAACAACCATATCAAACTGATAAAGCAAATTACACAGCACTAGATAAGATGAATGAAAGATAAAGATATGAAATCATTACCTCTGCCCTACATAGATAGGAAAATGCAACCACAGCAAATAGACACAGTGTTATGTATTGCACTGCTGGAACATGACAGGCATATTTCATGCAGGTCTCAAAGCGTGACTTTTAGTTTTTTTTTAATCAAAGTCATTCAGCACTGATGTGTTTGTGCAGCTTTTCCTATTTTAAAAACGTCCCAAAAACAACACGATACACTTGGGAGTTGGGGGGAGGGTTTCCAAGCATCTGGTATATTTTTAGATGTGTGCACTTGTTTATAACTACAAATACACACACACACAAAAAAAAAAAGTCTGAGAAGACACAGAAGCATGAACTTCATGTGATGCTATTACGACAGCCACTCTTTACATAAAACCGACATAACATGTAAGACTGGGATCAAAGCCATGCTAAAAACAGCACCAGCTTAGGATGGTGCTGTTCAAGTTACAGACTTATATAAACACTCAGTGGGTTCCATATTACACTGCTATGCTATATATATAAAAGACCAAATCCACGTAGCTTAGGCTGTGCTCATTTCCACCGGGTAATCCTGTGAGCCTGGAACTGGGTCAGCCTTGTGTGCATATATATTATTGTCCTTAAACACAGCTTGGTTACTCTGTCACGCGCTTCATTCACACGACACTTTGTGATGCTTTCTCCCTCGATTCCTAATAACATAAATAAAACCCCGAAGCCTGATGGGACAGCAGGAAATTCCAGCACGGCTGATGAGAAAATATGGCCATGCCTGTGCCAAAGCACACACGAAGATGCTATTTGTTGACATTTCATTTTCGCTGCTCTGTTAAAAGGCTGTCCGCAAGAAGCGATGCAGCTTTACTTCTGCGTTTGTAATTTTCCAACCACACTGAGCTGACACCGAGCATTACATAATAATAACAGGGAGGACGTTAATGCCTTAACTACACCTTTTCACATGACAATGAGTGAAGACACATGTTGAATGTTGGATGACAAACAGTGCGTATCAGTCATCACTGTTGTCAAACCAAATCTTAACAAACCCTGTTCAAACACGGTGAACGTCTGTTCGCGATGTTTATTGCATAACATCTTTGCGGACGTCGCACTCGTTTTACATTGTGGGCCACATAGGGATCACTTTGATGTTAATCCCAGAGATATCTTAATATAAAAAAGACATGCAATTCCAACAGCATGTGTCAGTTTCTCTACACGATAAAAAAATAAATGTTTGAAATTACAGATAAAGTTTTAGTTAAAAGACTAAAATCTCTGCCCTCCTTCACTTGTTCCAAAGCCATCCAGTTGGCCAGATTGGAGTCTTTGCCAGGCCAATTCTAGCCCCTGGATCTTATGTTTGATACCTCTGCTCTAAACTTTTTTTGTAACATTAAATTGTTGCTTCACAGGCCCAGAGCTCTGGACTTTGTTTTAAATTAAATGACGACCCAGGACATCTCCTATGCAAGTACAAAACTAAGAGGATGAGATTTAAAAACCTGAATAAAAACACACGGTGGGGCTACAGCTAAGACGTTTGTGACTGACAGGTTTAAAATTGACAGAGAAAAGTGTCTGCTGCTGATACTGCGTGACAAACTGTTGCAGTAGACGCAGCAAGCCTTGACAGTGATGCCTGATATTAGCCAACGAAACAGAAAAGCACTTACCTCATGCAAATTTAGCTCTTTGACTTTTTCCTTCTGAATGACCTAAAGGTGCAACAACAGAAGAAGAACCATTAGTTAGATTAACACTGTATGAGAATAATTATAACCAGTTCCTGAACAGAAACATCACAATATTATACACTAAAATGTGTGATTAACAATCAGAGAGACACAACGCACAAAACATGTGTTTATATTCTGTGATGCCATGTTTGGATGCTTTTTGCATGCTGGTAATACGCAGTATTACATAATGTAAGTTTGTTAACACCTTCCATCTCTCTTTCTTTCTTTACACGCTATTATCTGCTCACATCTTTCACATAACCGTGACTTTTCCGGAAGTGCTGGACGTGCACGCGTGCTTACAAAAAACACAAACCCTTTAAAATTCTTGCTGCTGCCTAAGGAGTCAGCAATGGGAATTTTAAATGATGGCCAATGCACAGCTGATATAAACTAGACACTGCAATGATACTTCATTTCTGCGGTGCATTTAGCTACAGATGATTTCCTATCTCTGAAGTAAGTGTGTGTGTGTGTGTGTGTGTGTGTGTGTGTGTGTGTGTGCGCGCTTTTTCTTACTTGTTTGTAAGCATATAGCTCTTTGTGCGCCTGGTGCCGTAACCTGGGGAGAAGTAAAGACAAAACACCTTTTTGATTAATAATTGGCCTCCTTCACTTGACTCTATAACACAGAAACAATCCACATGTCCTGAAAATTTTTTTTCCTAGAGTCAGTCTACTCTAGTTTATCAGCAGGGGTGCTTTAATTAAAATGATAAACACTGTCATAACTTGGTGTACATAACTAGTTCAGAAATTATTTCGCTAAGAGACAGAGCAGTGCGCAACCATGAGATATGTTTGGGTTGTGCATTTTTCTCGTGAGTGCACGAGTCCTGCTTCTGGCAAGCTTCACCCCCTCACACAGGGTAAGTAAAATATTTCTAAAGCAACATGTTTTTAAATCTTTTTGACTAGCAATGCAGAAGCTGAGAGCAGGGAAGAGAGCCTGGAGAGCTGGAGGTATGCAATGGAGAGGAGAAAGAGTAAAGGCAGCAGAAGCGAGACAGAATACACGTGTGTGAATGAGAGGGCAAGTGCAGGAAAGGAGACCATGCAAGGATGAAAGGCAGTGAAGGTCGATGAGTTTAAATACATGGGGTCAACCATCCAAAGAAACAGACAATGGATAAGAGAGGTGAAGAAGAGAGTGCAGACACGGAGATGTAGTGAGACCTACTATGATGTATGATTTAGAGACGGTGGCACGGACAAAAAGACAGGAGGCTAAGCTGAAGATGCTAAGTTTTTCACTGGGAATGACCAGCAGGGATTAGAAACGGGTACATCAGAGTTTGGACACAAAGTTGAAGCAGCAAAGCCGAGATGGTTTGTTGCAAAGGAGGGCTAATGGATATATTCATAAAAGGGTGTTGAAGATGGAGCTGCCAGGCAGGAGGAAAAGAGGAAGATCACAGAAGTTCATGGATGAGCAACAGAGGACATGCAGAGGGTTGATGGAGGCAGACGAGTCGCTGTGGCGACCCCTAAAGGGAGCAGCCGAAAGGAAAGAAAGAAGACGATGAAGGAGAACGCAGTAGTAAGCAAATTACATATTAACAGATACTCTTGGTTTCCTGTCAAAACAAGCACTGAACCTAAGGTAAAATATCAACTCACATCACCAAAAACACAGCGGATCATACATTAAAAGCATTACTGCAGGTTCCTGAGGCACTCTATAAAAGCACAACAAGAGTACCGGTCGATACAACCCGAGTTTAAGCTACAAAAAACATTCAGACAACAGGAAGAACACTGGATAAGAGGTTCTAGGTACTGAGAGGCAGAATAGCATATGCAAAAACAAACAAACAAATAAATAAATGAAATAAAAAATTAGGGAAGGAAAAAAAGAGCAAAAGAGATAGGAAAAATTCATAGGTTTGTAAGATTTACCTCCATTACAAGTAACCTTAACCTCTCGCAGCAGAGTGAGAGGGATCTGTAAAACAAGCAGCACAGTCTAGGAGAGAAACTGACATTTTGAAAGAGGTCAGCAGGTAAAGGTGCAGAGACTCCCAGGGGTAGGGGACAAGATCATGGGAGGGTGGGTCATAGGTGACTGATGGGGGGGAGGGAGGGGGGGGTGCTCATTAGCCCACAAGTACAATGTAAAAGTGGGCAAAAGTGGGAGAATACTTAATATGAGAACCAGGTGCCAAATAGGATAGAATTACGCTGCAGTCAGTGCCACCTACATAAAAACATGTATCATCTGCCCTGTGGTATCATGAGCACGTAATGAATATTATAAACTGCAGTGATGACTAACAGATTCAAATATACTTGCCGCATTTGTTCAGTGCTCCTTTTCCACATTACAGAAACACCCAATACTTAAGACTCTTTGAATGTTTGTGCAAACTGAACTGCATATTTTGCACCTGTGTGTGTATGGATTAGAGACTCGCTGAGAGATGTGGTTGCGTTTCTCTGTGAGAGTCTGCCTTCTGTCAAAATGTATCTGCGAGTATATGTCTGCTGGAATCTTGCGAGTGAACTCTAACGTGTTACTTCATCTCTCCTTTCTCGCCCCTGCCGGTGATGCTTTACTGCACAGAAACCTTAAGATTCCCCCTTCATGGTGGTGTGAGCCGTGTCCACAGAGCTCCACAAAGTATTTCCCAAATATGGAGCAATCGTGTCATTTTTTTTAAATTATCGGACACCATGAGAAAATTTATACATATACTCATAACTGATTCACCCTTTGGGAGACTGCATCTTTAGAAGTCTTTTTATGGAGCCAAAATCGCTCATTTGCATTTAGAGAGTGAACCTGGCAATGTCAGCTTTTAGTACTGAATCATGGGACTGCATCAAAGTCATTAAGTGTCTCTTTACAGTTAGATGAGGAATTGTAAGGACACAAGAGGAGTTAATCTACTTACCATTTGCCCTGCAAGACAGGACATGACAAGACGGCGAGGGGAGAAATTTTTGAGCAACTGCTGCTTCTCACTGTTTTAGATAAAAAACGCTGGGCATTATTTGTGTTCAGTCTGCTGCTGCTAGGATAAAACCCGTGTTGCAACAGCAGCCGGGACAATTTGATTAGGCCAGTCGGCTTACAAAAGGAGCTAGCAAGGGAATGAAATCATGTCCACACTAATACGTTTTCATTTTAAAAAGCAAAACTTTCTGGATGTTTATAGCTAGTGTCCACATGGCCCTGACTCCTACAGCAAAGTTCTGAAAATGCTGCTGGACACATCTTAGCTTGTGCTTTTTTATTATTCAAACTAGGAGCGCCGCAGATCAAACACAGTTTAATGTCAAGTCCAGCTAATTAGGATCTTTTAGCTAACGGCCCTGCTAGGTCATTCCTAGAATAGCTTAGTGTGTGGGATAGGGCTGTTCGATATAACGATATATATCGGATGACGATATAAAAACGTCTATCGTTTCATTTTACGCTATCGTTTGTTTCGTGGTGTCGCAAAATAAACTGTTTATGGCAATATTTTTTTATCGTTTTGATGGTCACTGTAGTGGCTATATTAATTTCTTAAAGTTTTCTCTTTCTCTTATATTTTATATAACCAGTGTTGGGGAGTAACGGAATAAATGTACCGCCATTACGTATTTAAAATACAGAATATGAGTAACTGTATTCCGTTACAGTTACCGTTTAAAAAGGTGGTATTTAGAATACAGTTACTTTGTTGAAATAAATGGATTACACGGCGGTATTTTCCTGTTTCATATTGTGGCGGGTCAGGACTGTTTGGGTTTTGTTTGACAGCTACGTTCTGTTGTTCCAGGCGGCAGCGTTACGGTTGCCATGGTGACGCAGTCTCTCTGCAACTGTGTGTTTCCTGGGTGAGAGAGCGCTTTTTTGTTGTTGTTGTTGTGCTAAGCTAATAGGCCTAATGAATGTAGCCTTATGGCAGTGTAGTCCGTGCTGCAGGGAGAATGGACTGCCATACCAGTTATGTGTCTGTGAGCGCGAGGAGGGAGAAAAATGTGAGTGGAAAAGTACGAGCTGTCACCGAGCAGAAACAATAATAACCACTTCAGCCAAGAAGAGTGCCTGACGAGCCCAGTTGTAAGTTAACTATTAAGACTCGACTGTACACCGTGTTCGTGTTTTCCTCCGATACAATAAGTTCCGTTGGAGCAGCCTTTCAACGCCTCTCTCTGTCTCTATTTTTCGGCTACGAGCCCGACACGGAACCAACGTATTAGTCAGAGGTCCCTTTACTACGGTTCGGAGCCACGGACCTTCAGTAATAGTAATAAATCACACAGCAACAGTACATTCATGCAGTTGTAAAAAGCATGATAATATATCCAAAGTAATCCTAAGTATGCAGAATACGTTACTCTCATTGAGTAACGTAACGGAATACATTACAAAATACATTTTGGGGCATGTATTCTGTAATCTGTAGTGGAATACATTTTAAAAGTAACCTTCCCAACACTGTATATAACCACACTACGGACGGACAAGCGCCTGTTTTTATGCGTTGTCGTTAGCAACAACGACGGTAAAACCATCGCGTGTCCGCTTGTTTATGTTCCACATAAACCTTTCACAATAAAGCTCAAGATCCTGTTGAGACTTTTCAAAATAAACTGAATCACGTGAAAGAGCAGATTATTTACGGATGAGAAGTAAAAAAGAGCCAGCAGGTGCTAAAAAAATAAACCTTAGACTCAAACGTTAGAACAGGCAACCCGCAGCACGCCGTGTAATAAATACAAAGAAAACGGCGGCCGGTACAACTTATGTCTAAAAATGTATCGTTTCATGCATCGGTTAAAACACTCGACTCCGGGTAAAGGACGCGCAGCTGGAAACACTTCCCGCAAGTCGAGCTGCCCGAGATTCACAGAATTTACAGAAAATGTTACATTTTTGTGATTTATATCGTTATCTGGACGATAAAATTCTTATATATCGGGATATGAGATTTTGGTCATATCGCACAGCCCTTGCTGGGGATGTTTTAAACTCCCCAAAAGAAACATCCTGTTTTGTTCTTCTGTTAAATGAACATTACGCTGTCTCTTCACATTACAGACAAGCGGGACTTGCCATGCTCCAACATTACTGCTATCTTTCTATTAACTAGCTACAGCCGCTAACTCAATGATAACTTAACGGAAAAGACATGTGGCTGTGTGGTAACATTTAACTGTGTGCACTGGCCTGGTTAATATGTACGTTAACAGTTGGATACTTGTCAGTGTCTCAGCTGCTTTGCCAAGTCTGTTGCGTTGCTGTGGCTGCGTGTCCGTGAAGATCGCACCATTAGGATGATTGCAAACGAGTATCTAAATTTTGGTACTAAATGCTATAGTAAGAATTGGCCTCATCTGGACAGCCAGACACGCATTTGGAAGCAGTTAGTATTTGCTGTCCTCTACCTCATGACCTTCTCTAGAGAACAAAAAGACATCAGCCCTGGCTAACTGGACACTTCAACATGGATTATGAATCACAACACGTTCACGCCACTTCTGTCAACACAAACAGTTATGCGATGTACGCTTTTAACCATTTCAGTAAGTCCAGAGATGGTTTTCGTAACGTTACTAAACAGATGAGTGTTCATCTGTTTAGGGATGGTTTTTTGTCAAAAGCAGCGTATCAAAATGAAAACGTATTAGTGTAGATGTAGCTGGTAAGTAGCAATCTCTGAATTTTCCTTTAAAGGAAATAATTACACTAAAGATGCTGTGCTTACAAAGGGGCTTAAAAAAAAGATTAGTTACAAGCAACATGTTTAAACACCAGTGGAAGTTTAATGCATATCCTAAAGGTTTAGGTTAGGTTAAGTGGCAATAAAGCAGCAAATAAATAAATGAATAAAAAAAGTTATTACTAGTTTCTTTGACATGTAGTGCCATGATCATCATAATGTATCAAAAAACCACTTTGGATATCAGCCATTTTTAAATATTTTTTAAGATATCAAATTGTTATATATGTATATCAGAGAAACTTTCTCCAAACTGTGCTGTTGAAACATTTTCCCCCACTTGTGAGAAAACTATTAGCAAATGCTTATTAACACACATTTCTCAAAAAAAGGAAGAAAACAAGAGCTTTTTTCTTTCCCCACAAAATCTCAGCCTAAAGTGACAAGTGCCATACAGTATGTTGTTAAAGGCTACAAGGTCATGTTATGTAACCAGCTCGCACGTATGCACAAGCATTTCCATGTTTCTGAATTACTAGTTATAAAGAACTCATTAACATTAAGCCATTTTCAGTACTCAACATCTCCTCACATTATGCAAAAATATGGACAGAGCTAAAGTGAAACAGTACAAGGGGAATTCTGAATGAATGTGAGGCAAACAGACCTAGAGAAAGAGCTATCGTGCCGTTGCATAATGACAGTTTTCAAGTGTCAGATGAGCACTGGCGCTGATGGTTTGGTGGTCAAGTGGTACGCTGTGTTCTAAATCACCATCGTCTTCGAAAACAAGCTTCACACAACCTCTTCTGGACAGAGCTGTGTGAATTACAAATGTGCGCGCAAATTCCAAGCCTGCTGGGGCTGATTTACAGGAATGGGAGAGTAATGATTGGAATTTGCTTCCTAATTTGCACATGTAAATGAATTTGTATAGGCAAATCTGGGAGCCTTCTCAGGTTAACTGATTTACAAATACCAACACAAAAATCAATAAATAATGAATGTATTAAAAAAAATACAACAATGTGTCTCTTTAAATGATTAATAAATGTTTGTATCTTCCATCCTAGCTTTTCAGAGACCACATGCGGTACTAGCACCAGATTAATCTTATGCACACACTAATGTTGCCTGTATGACACTTTATGCCACAAACCCGCATGGCAAAGCAACCATTTCTCTCTCACACACAGACACATTATAAAAATTCCAATCCTCCGCTGATACCAAGCTAAAGTCTGCATGACTCTTACCTTATTAAGTAGCAGCAGAAGAGGAGGCTGAGGATGAAGACAAAGATGGCTGTCCCAAACACCACAATGTAGATGTTAAGGGGAAGGTTCTGGAACCCTATATTTGGCATCCTGAAACTGTAGTGTGGGAAATCGGAGCTCATGGATAGCCTGGATGGAAAGACACAAATGGACATAAGTACTTCCAGACACCAACACAGTCCACAGAAAGAAAACCCCTTTGTACCAGTAAGAAAACTAAATGACTCTAAGGAGCTGGAGCTGAGGGCATGTCATCATTTTAGAAGTGCTGCTTAACTGTAATACCATATATCTACAAGTGTTACAATTAGTTAACCTTGATGAAGTGATGTAAAATACAATGTAATGATAAAACACGGGTTAACTGGGACTTGTTGTCCAAAGACTAAAACCATCCTGCATGAAGGTAAACTTAAACCTCAGAATCTGCAATGAAAACAAACAGCAGGGCAATGATGCAACGAGTAATAAAGGGCAACTCAGAAAGCACAACTGTGACATTATAGCATTCACGACCTCTTGGTATCGAACCACTAAAGCTTTGTTTCTACCAAAACAAGGCAAGAGAACAGAGAAAATTGTTTATTTATGTAATTTATATAATTTAAAAAGAGTGTAAACACATGTGCAGGCAACTTTTGTTTAATATTTTCTTCCATGTTTGTACTTCTGATAAACTTAATCCATCAAATCCAAGGAACACTAACAAGGATAAACTGGCCAAGTGCTCTTACTCAACTTATGAAAAAGGACAAGACTGGGCATGTCTGAGCCTACCCACAGAAGATGAGGAGGGGGGACCGGAATAACTTTTGCTCCTTTTGGACCCGTGTCTTGTGCTCCTCCCTCTTCCCTAAAGGCTTCATTCCTGTACACTTCCCGAGTGGAAAGTTTTGGAGGTTTTACTGAGGCCATTAACAATCCCCTGCTCACTGTATAACTGTCCACCCCCCTCCCCCAAAAAAAGCTTTCTATTACATAACAGAGTCACCTCCATATGGTGGGCACTTTCTTAGCTTTATTTCGAGGCGCTTCTACATGACATTACTCCAGCTGGTATTAGCAATCATGATAGCTGCCTTGCTCCAGAGCTGCAAGTCATCCATACATAAACGTGGTTGGCACAGCGTCTCTTTCTAGCTTTACACAAGAGCAATGCAAGGCACATGGTTTATGATACAGGAGAAGTAAAGGACCTGATGTTCTCCTAACAAATGTTTCAGTGGCTCAGCATGACTTTGAAACTGTCAGATTACAAAAAGACTGTAAAAGCTACGAGGACCGAGATTTATCCCTTAAATATAAAGAGCTCTGAGTGAACTGAGCACATGGAGTCACCAGTTTAAAGGGGGGTGAAACGGGAAAAATGTCCCAAATATTAGGCACAACAGCCAGGTCAAGCTTGAGTAGTATCTCAGAGGAAACTGAGCCCAAATTGTATGTGTAAGTATCACATCCCAGAGGATGGAATCCGGCGTTTAAGATAAGCATAGCTTAGATAAGGAATGAAGCTAGCGTGCTGTCTTCAGAAGAGAGGCTATTGAACTCAAAAGCTAACTGAGTTTTTTGTTTGTTTTTTCCTCCAAAGACACTTTGAAAAGACAATTGCTGACTCAGAATAGAAATGAAATTCTTGTGACTTTAACAACAGTTTCCTCTGCTGGCCTGCAAAACATTGTGGTGCATGTAGAGATCAGAGTATTACATGAACATCAGGGAAAGTCTATTATATTCAATTTCAAATATCCTAAACTCATAGGGCTCCCAGTGGCCCCGTGAGTTTAATCATTCATGAACGAGCAGCAAAAAAGACATTTCAGTTTAGAATTTTGCCAGCTAACTGAAGCTTGGTAGCCTCGCATGTGCAAAACTCAAGCCCCAAGCTCAACTGTCTTCTTCACAAACAAAGTCCAGGCAACTATGCTCTTGTTATCCGATAACAAACATGCCTCTGTGCTGCGTACCTTTGATACAATGTGAGAAGCACCTCCAGAAACACCTCCAAAACTTGAAAACAAAACACACACTTTCATTTACAAGATTAGTCCTCTGTTGCAATCTTGCGTCAGTTCACACAGTTAGAATAATTTCTTCGAGTAGTTCAAGCTACCAAGTTACACAACTACATGTTAATGAAATTATCTCCAGACTGCATCACTTATATTTTTGTTAAATATAGAATAAAGAAACTCACATATACATACCCTATTGGTGCTTTCATGCTGAAGAGCAGAAAAGTGTGCATCTATCTGTAACACAGGCCTTTACAAAGTGCCATGCTGTGTCCTTGAGAGCCTTTTCACTGAGTGCATCTGTTTGGATCATATCTGCGCCCTGTTCATAAAGGCTCCCTGCCAAACTCGAGCCCCTCTCTGCTCTCCGACTCTTTTTGGCTTCTCTGTATTAACAAGAGCTGAGCCGAAACTGAAGTTTTGGGGCCAATTCCGACTTACAAACTGTAGAGATGGAAGGTTGGAGACACGGCTCAACTCCAAACCGCATTGTGACGCATGCTCTGTTATTTGTGAGACTCTTGTAAACAAAGGAGCCAAAGTTGGCAAACTACTGTAACTACTGTAAGACACAGTTCCTTTATCTGCATTCAAGTTCAAAGAAAAAAAAAAGCTTCTGTCTGACATATCAGGCCAATATTGGTCAACATTGTCCAACCAACACAGCCGCAGCATCATACCCGAGCTTAACTAACCACAGAAACATGCTGCGCAAACACCTCTGGAGAAATCTGAGTGCGACACACTGACAAACCTGTTCCTCATAGTAGATAATTAGGACAGAGGTCTTCAGCACAATCTGGAAAAACAGACGCTGGAAAATTGGAATAAAACTAAAACACTACAGTTTGGAAAACTAGTATTTAGTCGTATTATATATTTTTATATGTCTAGTATTATTTTTTATTATTAAGTTTTTAAATGTCATTCATAAAGAGTGGCATTTTGTCAATGGGGAACAGTTTAAATACAATAATGAGTTTCCACAGTTCCACAGTTCTTAAATATCGCAAAGTAAACAAAAGCACATAAACTGACATGTGACCCAAGCGCTGAACTTTAACTCTGTTTCTCTGAAATCCAGCACAGATATGGTTTTATTGCTTGCTATATGAGAGACACGTAGGTCAGGGATCTGGTTACTGGGATGTGTCTATTAGGTATGCTGGTCACGGCTAATACGATCACACTGAAAGATAGGTTTAAGAAGTCTTTTGCCCTAAACCATGAGGCTGTGTCTTTCACTCTGTGCAGCATCCCTTCAGTATCAAGATTCGCTGACTGACAGGGTCGTGGGTACATCAAGATCTTGAAATATAACCCCCTTGCAGTCAACAACTTACATACCTCCAATTTTGTTTGTGTGTGTGTGTGTGTGCGCGTGAGGGGGAGCGGCATCACGTTGTCAAACACAGGAGAGTATTAGAAAAGGAGCCAGTGTGAACTGGGTGATATAAATTATTCTTTTTGTATTAAATGTATCTGCTCTCCTCATTCCTCCCTTTCTTTCACCACCTGCCTGTCTCCCTCAGACATTTTTACACGGCCTCACCCTATTACGTAACCAGCAACAAGGCTATGCACACTGCAGATGCATTGGAAATGAAGATGAGTGGGAAAATCTTCACATTCCTTGTGCATGGCTTTGTGAGACATGATTGAAGAAAAACAAAGCAAAAGTAATTATTCTATTTTCATCAAGAGTAAAATAGAAAGGAATTCGTGCAAAGTACAAATGAGGAAAACATGACTTTTGATGTTCACCTTTTGTCTGACCTCTGATATTTTATTGTCCAGATTCATGTGCGATGGGACTAGAAAGAGTTACTCCACACTGAGCTCCTATATGTGGGTTTCCTAATGATAACAGCATATTCTTGCACAGAGTTTATTTCAAGAAGTTGCATGATCCACACGACCAACCACAATTCTTCAGTTTAATGTCACATCTTGGGGATGAATACACACAGGAAGAGGCATGACAAGCAAAGGAATTCCTCATAAAATGTTCACAACTGAACACTGAAATGTCCAGTATTTTGCGTTAATGCTGAACACACGTAAGCTTGTGACACGTGTCACAAGCAGCAGAATCACGCATCGCTATCGTCAAGCGGTTACATACACGACTATTTTAGCGTAACTGACTGCACAATGCCCAAAGTACAGTGCCGCAGCACAATGACTAAAGGACACAAAGGATACATTTTGCCTGCCGAATCATGGGATTAAAAAAACAAACAAAACAACAACATTATCGGGGTGTATCTGCAGAATTTGTTGTTTTTGTGTCAGCAGGATGTACTTAAACACAATACACAGGGCACATAACATCACGAATGTCAGCAGCAGACTGTAAAAACAACAACCATGTAATACGTGACAAGAGGAACAATAGCTAGGTTTCATTTGACGTAGACGTGACGTCGACGTAAAGCGCGAAATTTGACTGGCGGTCGGAAGTGAAAAAGATAAGCGCAAAATCACAGACAGACAGTACGCAAAATGCCTATGTCCTGTTGTGTTTACGGATGCTCCAGTAGGTCGACCAGAGAAACTGATAAACGGTATTTTAGGGTACCAAAAATAGCCCAACGAAGAGGAGAAAAATGGAAAATTCTAACCGAAAAACGTAGGAAAAAATGGATTTTAAATTTACGTTTACAGTCGGGAGGAGCAGAGTCTGCCAATGCCCGTGTCTGCAGCGACCACTTCGTCAGAGGTAATGTTATGTTTGCAAACGAACTTATTAGCATTAGGTTGTCGTTAAATTCTCGTTTACTTAGTGCTTTTAAGTTAGTAGTCTAATATTGACTTGATTGGGACTATAGGCTGCCCAAGTGCTTTGGATGACGAAGAGTCGGAGGACTGGGCTCCGACGGTCAATCTCGGCTACGAACGAAAACCCAGATCGGAATCAGTTCTCAAATGAGAGAAAAGAATGAAGCTTAAGGCAGAACAGCATCGATGTGCAGAGGCGATTTTGGATATGCAACAGACGGCTGAGAGCCCGGATTTGAGCCTAGTGACAGTGGAGAACAGGCTACTAACCCTGCCATACAATTGCAATGAGCTGCAATCACTTCTCCATCCTCCTTTGCAATTACCCAAGTCTTCAGAGGTGTCTCGTTAGACCGCTGAGAATGGTTTACCTTGAAACAAACAACTGTCACTCTAACGAAGTCCTAAGGATGTGGCATGTTTGTTGACGTTAAAGCCGCTACCGCTAACTGTTAGCGTGTTTAAGATAAAGCAATATAAGAACAAACACTCACCCTTGCAAACACCAAACTGTATCCATCACGGAGACGTTCTGTTCCAAGGTTGTGGACCCACCCGCTGACAAAAAAATTGTACGCCTCCAGACTCTTGAAAGCTTTCATTTGCTGCCTAGTGTAGTAAGAAGTCTGGAGGACCAAGTAGTTGGTGATATCCACAGCCTCGATAGTAGGCAAATCCTTTACTTCTGTGGTGTATTCGGACATTTTCAAAGAATACGGATCACGTCCGATATATTTTTTAACTATCTGTTTATATCTCTCCCGAGAAACGGGGTCTAAAGTTGCACAATAGCTGCTCTCCTGACTCTCCACAGTGTCCTCCATGTTTACTTCCGCCCTCCACTCAAAAATCGCGCTGCCTCCGCACGTCATCAGAACCACGTGACCGCAACCCAACTATTACACGCAAATTAAACTTGTGCGTCAGATCTACGTCGTAACTTACACCATAAGTGCAACCCCACCTAACCCTACGCCGCAACCTTCTACGTAACCTGGTGTGCACCTCCCAATAAATGTAACTACAATCGAGTCCATGGTTTGTTTGTTTTTTACATTGTGTTATGGTTATACAAACATAGTAAAATTATAAAGCGAGCACTGATAAAGCCAGCCAGCACGTGCAGAACATTTCCCTAACCAGAGAAAACTGAAAAACGTAACTCAGATTGTTTCCACAGTTTTATATAATGAAGATAAACATGTGTTGCCTAACTTACTGGGAAGTCTCCAATCAATTTTCTACAAAAGCAAGTCATCATAAGGACACGTGAAAAAAAAAAAAAAAAATCAATGAAACTTCAGATATTTGTGTACATTTGTAGTCTGTGTTTGTTTTGTTCCTACCTACAACTGAGCCTGATTCTGATTTGATCACAAACTTTCAACTCCGTTTAATTTGAAGCAACAGCTCTCCTTAGACCCGAGACAAAAACAAGCCGGAAAAAATAATGGGAGAGCTGTTGCTTCCCATTTGTCGGAACACTGTGCTTCTCCTGGGGATAACATCAACTTCCTAACTAAGAGAGGAGCAAAGACAATGTCTCAGACTGCACTTTTTCATCTCTGCTGGCAGGCAGTTTCAACTTTTAAACTATTTCATAACTTTTTTGGGATTTTTTTTAACTGACTGCAGCCCATGAAGAAACTTTTCCAGTAAGCCAGTGACTCATGATTTATCTGTGCAACAGACTGAAAGCAAAACAATGTTATGCAGTTGTTTCACACTGTAAAACATTCACATCTACTTGAGTCTGATAGGTCAGCCTGATAGAAAAATCTACACGTACGTTAAACCCACTAAAACAAACCAGATGACAATGTAGCCACTACAGAATAAAGTCCTTATAAGAACGTTAAAAAGGGTCACCCTTGGATACAGACCTAATGTTTTCAATGAACAACCCAGGATAGGAACCTTCCCTTTCCATTCGCTCATTACCACACCTCCTGATGAGCATTGTGTAACTTATTAATGATATAACTCACTGTTTGTAAACCTTAAACGTAAAGGACACACCCCGCCTCCACCACCCACAATCCTGCCTTGAACTTCTGATCAATAGAAGCTGAACCTTTTTGAACGAGTACCACATGATCCCTCTATGTTTCTACTTTCTTTTGTCCAGCAGCTGGTGAGTTTTACTGCTACTGGGTTCCAAAGAGGAAGAAGTAGTTAAAACCTTAACAAATTAAAAAAAAACGTTACCTATATAAATAAACACCAAACTGCTTTTAAAACAACGCCTAAACTTTTAAATCTGTTGTACAGTTTCTTATTATCAGCCGTCAGCATTATAATACACAAGATGCTGTATGAAGAGAAGTGGAAATTTCCACTAGCAGCCATGAACGGCCATGAGGTTTGCACATCTGAAACTTAATATGCCAAAGGGCAGCAACAAACACCAGGGCCTCACAGGCAGAGTAAGGGGCTCTTTAAAATGTGCTGGCAGCGAAAAGTGAAATGTCTGCACTCACATGACACTTCACTTACATATCATATTTTCAGCAGTTTAATGTTCAGATAACTGAATCTAAACACAGCTGATCCTTATGCCTTAAGACAAGAGTATGATACAAGCCTCAGCGTGAGAGAAGAAAGCTTTTAAACAGTAATTCAATGAAAAAGATGGATTATGTTTTGCATGCAGCAGATAAAGACATGGTTGTGCATCTTACTATTTACTTTTGGCTAGCAGTGCCCACAAACGCTTGCTTTTCCAAAGTTGGACCAGGTTCTACAATAAGTAGGTCACTGTAGCTGTAAATCTAGTTATGGAGACGTGGGAGACAGGGTTGTCAACGGGGGCGAGCTCATAGCAACTGATGACACCTAACAGAACTGCATGCGCACTTATACATTCAGAAACATGCATGAAATCCACACATATAACAAGCAGTCTTCGTCATCATTAAGTTTCCCTAGAAAGTGTTAACTGTAAGGCTCCTTTTCTAGTGCCGGAAATGTTGAGTATACTTTGTCACTAGCAAAGACGCCGCCCCTCATTTGCTGATCGGCTGTTCGATACGGTGTTAGCCTTACTTTTTAATCTACTTGTGCATATTTACCGACTCAACACATGTGAATCAGTGAGGAGGGCGTTTTTACAATAGGTAACCAGTCATTTGTAGACTCCTCAAAATAAATCACTCTTTATTAATTTTATCTCCCTGCAACAGAGACAGAAAGCCAGGAACAGTTTTATAAAAGGAAGTCATTAAAGAGACACTGGGGACTGGTGTGATTACTTAATAATAATAGATGAAACATGAATGCAGTAGTACAGGATTTTGAGGATTTTCTGGCATGTCCCAGTTCAAAAGCCAAAACGTTTACAAACCACAACTTTTAACCATCATTAACCAAAAAGAAAAAAAGTCTGCAGCATCAACAACCTCGTATTCACTCGACTTTCATATTCATATTTTTTCCCTGCTTGTCTGTACTCTACCTGCCTTGCCTCCACACCACAGCTTTAGAACCACTGGTGTAGTATACGGAAGGGCTGTATTTGCAGTAGGCTAATTAGAGTTTTATGATGTCAGTACAGCCTGTTCCCATCCCGCCAGCATTAATTACTGCATATTTGTCAAAGCTAGTGGCTCAGTCAGGTACAAGGTGGCCTTGGAAATCTTTGCTCCTGAAACACTGGGTCAAAGCACGAGTGAATCAGAGTGGTCACTCCCACCTCATCGTTTGTCACATCTTAAACTGAACCAAGCGGCTGTCAGTGCTGAAATATAAACAGCAAAATTAAAAGGCCTTGACAATTTGTTACAAGAAAACCAAATTTAACTATAACTTCAAGCCACAAGTGAGACAAAGGCTCATAGTAGAGGTGTCATGAGCGGGGAAATAACCTACAGAGAGCAAAACCACTTGTGTACCAGGCTGTACATGGGCGTCTGTAGTCTATAGGGATTGACTCCCTTTTGGCACCAGCAACAAATGGCCATTTGAAGCTTGGCATGTTTTGGCACTTGTGCTTTGGCTTAATGTTCAAACCCCAAAGGCTCACTTGTTTACAAGTTTCTTTGAGCGTTCTTTCACTTTCACTAGTCTACCACGCTGTAATTCACTCCTGTAATCGCAAAGATTAGAGTTTACCTTTATGGTTTTTTTCTCTATGGTGTTTTGCGTGCGGTGATAAGTTGTTATTTTTCACTCGGTTTAGTCTCGATAGTGTTGCTTCTAAATGAGAAAATCTGCTGCCTACTTCATGCTAACTTTTAGAGTATGTTTTTTGAGGCTATATTCAAGCCATACTTGAACATTTGATTGATTTCTCTTCCTTTTTAACCATTTTTGTCTGTCTCCGTCTCCATGAGCTCATCATCGTTCCTCAGTGGACTTTCACAGTAACACAAGACGACACAAATACGAGAAAACTGACACACACAGCTGCCTCATAGCACTCTTGCCCCTGTGCTTCTCTGCAGTTTCTTTTTTCACCCTCCTTTCAGCACTCCCTGCCACCTCATTAACCAGTTTCCATTTGACTGTCAAAGTTTTACTTTCTTTTCTGCTCTTCATTTTATTTGCAACTTCTCGGCTGTTTATTTGCCTTCTAAAAAGCAGCATGATCGCTGAACAGGCTCGTGGTTAAATTGTAGCAAGCAGCGTCCTTTTACAACTACCTACTTTAGGGAAATGGGACCCTTGGATGTGCAAAGTGCAGGGTCACAGCTAGTATAAATAACCTGTAGTCATGTGAGGGTGAGTAAGTCAAGTAGAAACATGAAAACAAGCTGAAGTCATATCAATTCTTAGCGTTATCTGCTATTGACCCACAGGGAATCAACAACCAGCCTATGTCAAGTGCAACTTTTGTAAAGAAAACAAGCTGTAAAACTAGTCAGTTAACCCATAGTTAGTATCAGTGAGTCCATACATAAGTGAATTTAGTACTTAGCACTTAAGTACTTAGTTGAGGCCAAGAGCCACAAGTGAATGATCAGTGGGTGAAATCTAAGCATTAGATGATTTTCAAAGGGGATCATAAGTATCTCTCTTCACCATATACTCACTAATAGAAACCCTATATTTTGGTTTATTTACTATAATTAAATTGGTTATCATTTGTGAAGGCTTATTGTGATACAGATACATATGAGCACAGGAGCGTACACAAGGATTTGTGGATCAATTACATCTCAAGTGCTGCAGCCATCAAGCTTGTATTTCCAGATCAGAGAATATTTGGAACATGTTGGACAGGCTTTAAGCATACACCATGAATTTGTTAAGTCACTAGTCTATTTAACCTTTCCCTTAAGCATTAGAGCACTTGTGGGATGTGTGTGTGTGTGTGTGTGTGTGGGGGGGGGCCTTCCCAGCTTAATATGACAATGCTCATTTCCTGTGAAACAGGACAATTACACAAGAAGCATTAACACACTGTAAGGAAGCATTTAGCAAGTTGACTGGAGTATAACTACTTGCTTCAATTCAATTCAATTCTATTTGTATAGCACCATGTCACCCCAACAGTTGCGTCAAAGTGCTTTGTATTTTGAGGTAGAGACTCTACAAAAATACAAAGAAAACCCCAACAATCATATGACTCCCTACAAGCAAGTGCTTTGGTGAAAGTGGGATGGAAAAACTCCCCTTTAACAGGAAGAAACCTCGAGCAAAACCAGGCTCAGGAAGAGGCGCCATCTGCCGCTACCGGTCGAGGATGAGCGGATGAAGACAGGACAAAGGCATGGAAGAAAGGCAGAGATTAATATTAACAAACAATTAAATGCAGATGTGTGTAGACACATAGTAGGTGAAAAAGGTGACTGAAGAAGAAGTACTAAAGGCATCATGGGAATCCTCCAGCAGCCTAGACCTATTGCAGCGTAACTAAGAGATCACAGGTGGATGTTTTTGTATCTGTGACATAGAGCTGGGCGATATATCGAGTTTTTAAAAAATATCGATATATTTTTATACGAGATATAAGATGTGACAATATCCTTTATATCGATATAGTCTATGTTACGTTATAATTATACTTGCGGAGCCGCAAGTTTGCCTCTCTTTCGTCCACTTTCGTCTTTACGCAACGTTACTCGGCCTCGCCTCTCCTTCACTGAACACAACTCCCCCTCCTCCCCCATCGCTTCACCTGCAGGAAGCGACAAGATGGACACGGCAAATCCGTTAACGAGTTACTGCGCATCGCCCCGTGCGTGGGGCTGGACGGCGTCAACGTGTTAGCTAGCTAACCACGCTAACGAGCTAACCACGCTAACGCCATGCAGCCCAGAGGTGCTGCACGGACTAAAATCCTTTCATTTTCTCAAAAGTTGACAGCGCGCCTTATGTATGAATTCTGGTTGTGCTTGATGGCCGCGCACCGATTTTATGTGGAACACGGCGCTCAGCAATCTGTCAAAAAATGTTTTAGTACGACTTTGGTAAGCTACGGAGCTGCAGCGCTTGATGGATTGTCGGAGCACTACGGCTGAGCCTCGCGGAGTGATACGTACTGTGCTTCAACGTAATATTACCCTACTGTGTATAAGGACCATAAATGGCACCTGTTAAGAGACGTGGTTGCGAAGCGGATTTCAAACTCCAGGTTGTCAGTCACGCAGTACAAGTTGGGAACAGAGCAGCTGTGAAATCTGTCCTTGTTATAGTGCTCGTCTTTTAGTTTACATTTTGACTGCACATATGTGAGCTTTTTGTTATGCACAAAAACAACATTGTTTTCTTTTATTTATGGAGCATTATTATTTAATAAATGCTCATAATTTATTTTTGAGTAAATTTTATGTACATCTGCTCTATGTTAATAAAAGTGCCTGTGTGACATCTGGGACACAGCTTTGACTAAGAACTCTCTTTTTGTTCTTACTTTATGGCTTTAAAAAAAAGATATATCGAGATATATATCTTATATCGCCATCCAGCTAAAAAATATCGAGATATGAATTTTGGGTCATATCGCCCAGCCCTACTGTGACACAGCTTTGCCTAGTTTTTCTGAGTATCTAACAAGTCTTCAAAGAAGGCATTAAAAAAGCAGAACGGCCATTATTGATGCTCTGTCAGACAGTGAAGTAAGAGGAAGCCCAACCCCTTACTGTTACAGACATCCAGTGTTGCATCACCAGGTGCCCTTGAGGAAAAAAAACAGCCCACTTTTTAAGTAAACAGGCATGGACTTCACTCCTTCCCTCATGGAAAATTTCTGTGTAATCGGTTGCACCATCAATTCATTTCCTCTAACTAACACTATTTTTCATAGACTTACAAGCTATTACCATCATGGACTGTTCGCTGCCTGCTCTCACTGAATATTCACTTACATTTTTTGGTAGTAAACTTTTGTTACAATGTTTTCTTTTCTTTTTGATGGCTGAAACTGCACAGAATCAAACATGCTACTTCGAATGCTTGAAGGCTGTTAAAATAAGCTTTATTAAATGGATTTCACATTTATGAGCAGGTTAGTGTTAATGTACAACCAATCCACTTGAAGACTGAGTGATTGCTAATGCTACTATCTTTATCAATACGCTAGATATAGGCATTATACATACGTAACCCAATTATTACATTGTACAAATTAAATATCCCTGCTTGCCTTACTTGTAGAGGAAAGAAAAAATTGGGGGGGGGGGGGACTGCCAAGCCATTTTTACTCAGTTTTGTACGTATCATTCAGTCACATGCACCAACCTGTCATTAGTACTGGTGGATAACGTCTAAACTTTTGGAACAAGCCATTTAATTACTTCATAGCCCAAAGTCACAAAGCAACAGTTCATACAGCGTGCACAAGGACTCTATTCTTAGACCCCTGAACGTCAGGGAACAGTTGAAATATAAACTGTTCAATGCTGCGACTGCATGTTTTCTTTTCCTAGAATGAGTGGGTGATTACAGCGTTGAATGTGTGATTACACTTTACATTGTCTCGAATTGTCTACTTCACAGCTGAGACCACAGCTGCAAGTCAGGTTTGCAAGAGTCAGTGCAATACTGCAACATTGCATCTAGAGTTCACAAACGAGTTCAGCACAAAGACAGCATAACACTTTTTTTTTGGCCACAATCACCTATGAGATGCTGAACCATTTACGTAACCCATGTTAAACACACTGTAATAGCAGAAAAAAGTTAAAAATATTGTTTAATATTAAAATAAAGTATAATATATTGCTCATTAATCTTTTTGGAATATGTAGATAAACAAATCATTGCCTTAACGTCTTGGAAATTCACACTATTTTTCCTCAGTTATAATCAAAATGTAGAGTCATATGTGGGTGACCAGATACCAAAAAAATTTGTGTTTGTGTGGGGCCGTGCTGCCAGGTAGACTGATATTTTCATACTGAACTTAAAAATAAAAATACATATACTCTGCAGGATGCCAGATATGCACCTAAAGGCAAAATAAATTACATCTGAAAGCTACTTATCCAACTCTCTTGATGAGTAAAAACAATAAGCCTAAAAGGGGGAGTTGAAGTTTGCTCTTATTGTCTCATACTCTTTATATTATGTGCATTGTCTGTATTTTCAGCTGCTTTTCTGTCTGCTGATCATCACTGGAGCTCAGCAGGGATGCACCCATCAATCGTTGTGCTTTTTTAAAGCCATATCTGATGATTTTGATCATTTATGTGTCACTTCAGGCCACATTTTCCTCTGTGTGAAATTGAAGAAAAACTGTATTTCCCACTGTCGTTTCATTTTCTTTGAAGTAGTTTCTGTTACATTCATTTCTGGTGAATTCTTTCCCTGATGGGCACAGATAGGCTCAGACAGGCTAACCTCTACTTGAACATAGTAAAAAGCCTTCCCTGCTTTCTTCACATGCATTAAAAGCCAGACTTTAGAAAACTGCAAGTACTGCAGAGCCAGGAAAAATTTAGGACACTGTCTCAACATGTGGAACAAAGGTGACAAGGCAATAAAATGCTGTGCAGTCCCACATAATGAGGGGCATCTGGTCACGCCCCTGTTACAGGGCCAATAACTGTGCTGCTGTGAGAAGTCGGTGCAAAGCGAGCATGATCTCTCCCAATAAAGGTGGGCTTGGGCCTCATTTTTGATCACACCACGATGATTCATGAAAACGCAAACTAAATGAACATGCCATCTAAACAGCCTCATAAACTACTACAAGCTACACCCACTTGCACTGATTAACGTGTCGGATGCTTTTTCACACCGTGTTATCAGTGTTGCCGGAAACACTGGCTACCACGCGAGGGTTATTACTATCCACGATACAGCGAAGAAGTGGGTTTACGATTAACCTGCGGTGGGTGAGGGGAGAGGGAGACCACTGCGATAAGCACAAAGTGGGAATTTCATAGAGATAGGAGGACATCTCTGAGCTACTTTACTTTGGGTCAGCCGTTGAGCTCAGATAGACAGATAATGTTTTATGTATTGTTATCCACACGAGGCTGGGATCTCTGTGGTGTAACTGAGCCATTCATTATATGGTTGTTGCTCATTAAAGAACAGGAGACCAGTTGGGCGTGGGCTCCCAAGCTAGTAGCCGTCAGGCTAACCTTAGCTTCAAATGACATAGCATTACTTAACGTGAGCAGCCCCCCTCCACCCCCTTTCTTTTACTACTGAAAAACCATTTAAGTTCACTTACACAAATTCATGAACATTCAGTCATTTCCCTGAAACATTTTAAGTTGTTTTATAATAACTTGAAGAGTAATTTAGTGCAATACTGTTAGTTTTGGCTGGTTTTGAACTTAAATTGGGAGCATCAGTGCTTTTTACCAAGTTGGGCTCATTGGATGTTAACAGTTGACAGTAAGCTAGCAGCTACAGATAACAGGTTAATTAAAATAAAAAGAAAGTACTATCAACTCACCAGCGATCCCCCCAGCAGCCCCAGTAGTAGCCGTGCTTTTCTACAACGTGCTTCTTCTAATAGGCTTTAAAGAAAAGGCGACAAGTCGATCCAAACCGAAACTCGTCCTGGCAGCAAAGAGCCGTCTTATCTCTGCGTTACCAAATCCCCGCTGTAGGGCGACGATCTCATCACACAACCCCCCCGGCCTGCGGTGTTCACGACTCCTGGCTGTTGTGGTTATCACGATTCTTGATTCATTTGATTCAAAATCAGCGATGAGTAAGAGAGCAGCTTGCAGTGGCGAATAACTGTCTCAGAGGCGGGCGGTCTTAGTTTTTTTCCAGAGAAAAAGAGCGCTTATGGGAGTGGTAACCGAGCTTGGCAGTCTGCACGGTTCGCACGTAGTCGTTTGTTAGCCCACTACCACAATTAGCATATAGATCCCACCTCCTCCTGCTAGTCGGATCAGTGTGCACAGACCGAGACGGGCAACGCCACTGGAGGTTTTGAGGACAGCCTGTACGAGGGGAGTGATGCTAGGGATGGAGGGAGGGGGGATGCTGCACATGATGGTCACGTAGCTGATTGCAAAGCTGCACTCACAAATAATGGTTGGAGTCAGAACCGATGCTAGTTCTCTAAATGTTCATAGGTTTCATAGAAGTGCAGTCATTTCCTGATTTATCGACATAAATATCTTCTGAATTAACTAGGTTTTATGTTTTCTAAATATTTTCTTGTAAAAACAGAATATCGTCTCCAACTAAGTTCTGTTTTAATGTTTTAAAGTATTTCTATTCCCAAAGAGCAAACAATTACTTGAAAACTTTAATACAGTTTTTCTTGGTTCTCTCGGTGTTCTTGGTGAATTACTAAATTCAGTTGTAATAACAACACTTTGAGTTTTGTAACAAAACTTGTAATGGTTGAGTAAACTTCAAATACATATTACAAAATTGTTTTAGCTCCGGTCAAGCAATAATATCTCCATTTCTGTACATTCTGTAACCATAATGACAAAAAAGTAAACCTACACTTATTTTAAATTATTATTTATTGGCTTTGGTTTATTTTATACTGAGTATTATATGCATTGTAGTTCATTATATACTGCATGTAACAACTTTCAAAGCTTACTAGGTCACAAAACATTGGAAAGACCTTACATGAATTATATATCTCTTTACATGTTAGCCTGAATTTTAAATAACTAATGAACCGTATTATAGTGCACATTTGCTTTTAGCTACAACATATTTATTTCCTTTTGCTGTTTTAGTGCCCACAGGTGATATTATTATGTGTGTTTTACTTTGATTTGGTTGTGGAGGTTGTGCTCAGATCCTCAAGGTAGGGTTAGACTTAAAAGAATTTAAAGTAAAAATGTCCACATGGCCTCATATGATCAGTCTTTATAATCTGATCGTCGATTAGTTCTTTCAGCGTTTTACTCTTACAGGGATGAAACTGAAGCTTACTAGCCTGCATTTTATTTACTGAGCACAGCTGGCTCACAGATTTTTGAAGTATTTAAGTACCTTAAAGTGAGAGCTAAATAAATGCTCATCACTACAGATGAGGGTATGAGTCATAGCGTATATACTTAACATATTTCATTAAAAGCATACAAAGTTACTGAGTGAAAATCCATTAATTTACATGCTACTAACATGTTTAACTATAGTGACTCAACTGTTACCATGTTAAAGAAGCAGACACCCTTCAGTATTATTTAATGTTATTCAAACCTACAATTGTTTGTAATCTATCTCTAAATATCTAAAAGAAACAACTATTATTAGTCATCAAACCATCCAACATTATACTTTATTAGAAGGTGAAATGTTAGTAGTTCAATATAATATATACATCCTAAATATTTTTCACCATTGCTAGCCTAAAACATTTACATAGGATTCATTATTTTAAGAAGCAAATCAAAAAGACAGAATAATTTTTTTGCTGTTAAGAACCAGCACAGGTTCTAAAGTGAACCCTTGTTTTAAGGGTGGTTGTAAGCAGACATTGTTTATTCATGTCTGCAGTAGTGAACTGCATGCTCGGGTTTTTCTCAGATTTAAAAATAAATGTGGTTCTTGTCCTTTTTTTTTAGTGAGGGCAGAGAAGCAGAGCCGTAACTGGCAGTAATATCTTAAAATCACCTAATTTGGAGATCAGTGCCTAATTTTAGGTTCATTTTTACCGCACAGAAAGGCAAGTGGGGATTTTCTCTGAAATCAGTTTTATTTTAATGAAATCTAAAATGATAATAATACATGACAGAGCTTTAGAGACATTTTGGTAGGTGATTCATGCTTCATCAGATTACTAACCTCTTGATTTCCTTTGCTGCTAAAGCACTGACAAGCAAAACTTGTTGCAAGGGCTCTTCTTTCTTTGTTCATTTATTTTTATAGCAAGTCTCATCCTTTCTTATCAGCCAATGTTCGGCCTGAGGTCCTCAGATAAGATCATCTTTGAAAACTACTTTTTAAAAGATTCTTTTTAGCAGTTAGTCTATGTTTGTGTTTCCTTCTATATTTAGCATATTGCAGATGTTCAGTTTTTATCTTGTTCCTCTTACCCTGGTTTATGAAGTCAGTTTATGAGTTTTATCTACATATCTCTGTTCTGTTTGTTCAAATTGATTTTTTTTTTCATTTTATGGCAAATACCAGATTTGATTATTAAACTTGAGCACATAAAACTAAACAAAATATGTCAAATTTAAGGTTTGTTTGTTTGTTTTTTACATATAAAAGTATATGTATTTGCAGGCTAAGAATTATTTATCCACCCACAGGTGACAAAATGCTGTCATTGGCAGAAAAATGAAATTTAAACACAGCAAAAGAAAATTTGTTACTTTAACTGTAACTCATTCTACACTCTTATGGTATTAACAAGACTATCGTTATCGTCATTGCAATTTGCCATTCATTCACAGTAGTAACGGAGTTAAAGGTTGTGGGAGGTTGGCATGTTACTTCTGCTGAAACTCGTTGCCAGCTCCTGACACACATTTCAGCACTTCCTTCCAAGAAATATGAACACCGTATCCAGGAAGCCACACTTTGGCCACCCAGCCCGGCACTTCATTTCCTTTGAAACTAGTGGAAGAGCACGACCATTCCCCGATGCACATCACCATGAGCGCATGTCAATGAGGTGCCAATGACAGGGCCGCATTGTGAGATAGGAGCAGAGTGGGAGTGCCATGTGACACTCCTGAATGGGCTGCCGGGGGTTGGCTGGGGGAGGAGGATGGCAGCATCCACAAAAGCCCATTGAAGGATTGCAGACTAGGTACAAGTCTGGCACTGGTCCTCCTTCCCTTCCATGGGACAGCAGGAGGAGGCTGCTGCTTGGTACTGCCTGAATGGTGGGATTATTTCGGAAGAATTGGAGAGAGGAGGTTTATTATCACCGTATTACACTTCCTCCAGTATGTCGATGACCATTATGCCCAGATCTGCATATACACTACTGTCTTGTGTGCTTCACCAGCATAGAAAAGACTGTTGTGTTAACGTATTTTCAGCAGTAAATGGCCCATAATGTGAGCCATGCACACACACTTGCATACATCCACCCTGTACCAAGGGCTTAAGTAACTGTGACACTCCTGTAAGTCTACTTTTAGCCATAAAATCACTTTGTTCAATCACCATAAACTGATATGTATGTTTAATGGCTTGTAAAACATGCCTGAAGTTTGATATATTTTTTGTGAAAAAGTACATTTACCATGGTTTACTATGTCTAATGATCCTGGTAGTGTTTGTAAAACGAAAGCTTGCATAGAGGAAATAATAGTATAGTAAATAATATAGTAACTAATGGTTAATGGTCTGCCATTTATATAGTGCCTTTCTAGTCAAACTGAGCACTCAAAGTACTTTTTACTACAAGTGTCATTCACCCAGCCACACGCATGTTTCATGCAGCACTTTTATATGTGCCTAAGCACTTTGTCTAACATTCACACTCTCACTCCGATGGATTCAGTATCTTCAGGTCTACTTGGTGTGCAGAAAATCATAGCAAATCTCAAATCTACTGTAGCAGCGGGAACTATGACATATTATGGAGTTTGCAGATTGCCACAGCTTTTTGGATAATTAAGAATGAAAACCAGAGTTAAGTATCAACAAAAAACAAAACAGATTTATTACAGTACGTGAAGCCTTTATATATTTTTCAAAGGTTTTCATCCTGTTTTATTTCTTGAGGTTACAGGAATCTATCACAATCCACAAGTCCAGTCCAGGGCAGAGAAACATACCTTTGCTTGGTGTAACTTGTGACTGGTCCTCATGGCAGTCTTATTAATGCATATTTGCTTCCCTCCAGTGGAGATGATGGTGAATTACACAGGACCCAACATATTTCACATGTGAAGACGCTGTACATCCACTGCACAGAAAGACTGTCATGCTGACTGTACGTGAGAAAAATACAAACAGGAAAACACCAATTATTATCTGACATAATACCACCTTTCAGAAAGGGATCAAGACAAACTGTAAAAACACAGGCTAATTAAATTTCAAGGGTTTATCATATAGCATATATGATATATGATAAAAAAAGACCGTTTAAAGTAAGGCAGCACTGGTTGATAGCGGATTAAAAGCAACAGTAAACAGATAAGCCGTAAGGCCCAGTTGTATCCCAGATACAGTGCATTAAAAACTTAATGTGTAGTTTTGACTCTTAGAGAAAGTAAGCAGACCCGTCCACATGTTATGCTTCATAACAGATCAGCACGATTGGTGCTGTGCTTTACTGTATAAACCAAAAACATTTAAGACATTTAAAGTCAATGTGAGAAAAGAATGGGGCAAACTAACTGTGTTAAATTAATAAAAAGCCAAAGTTCAGTATGATGTCACTTCATTGTGCTTTTATTCTTACCAGCAATTACAGTGCCAGTGACACTTTAACACAAGGGAAGCTGGGACTTTTACACAGAGAAAGTCATCTCAAACATACCAGAAGGAAGGTTAGAAAACATCAGTAGGAAACATGAAAGAAATGTTAAAGTTATTGGACGGATTTATCCACAGCAATGCTGAACTTTGCCTGTAGAGGGCAGAGTTGTGGTTTTTAGGCTGTGCTGCACTCAAAAAATGGGAAACCTGAAGGATTTAGTTTATGTTGGATCTAAAATATTTTTGAGAACATTAATGCAGTATTTCTATATTTCTGTGTTTGAGGACAGACCATATTTTCTGTCCTCAAACTGAAATACTAATAAAAAAAATATAATTTTTGTGTCCTAAAATGCTTCAGTTAAAACAGCCACGTGTTATATGTTACATACTGTTGCCCTTGCCCTCTGACATTATAACTTGCTGCATGTATCCTTTTAGAGGATGAAAGTGGGTGTGATGTATTCATTCAAAGGTGCTGCTGTCACTCCGTGTTTACATTTCAGAGACAAGTTGTTCTTGTACTTGTGCAAGTACAGTTGCCCTGCCCGCTTGGGTGTGTTAGCACTATACAGTCTTGTCGTTTACATGCGTAGATATTAAAATGCAAAACTTAGAGCAGCAATAAAATAGTTAATTTATACATGCAGTTTAAAAAATGTGCAGAATATAAACAGATGCCTGTATTTATGTAGCATATTGTCCATGGTAGCAACAGGAAAATGAATGTTGCTGTATTTTAATGGGATATAGTCTCAAGATGTTAATAATAATACTTTGGTATTTCTTAAGCAAAACAAACATAATTCATTTGAACTCAGAATTTCACCAAAAAAAATTGCATTCCTGCTACTTTGATGTAAATAAATATGGTAAAAATTTGATATCTTCTTTCCATAAATGATTTATCTAGTGAAAATAGACGGTTTGTAGTTGTATTAAAGGTTTTCAGCAGTGTCAGTTGTGCTTTACCATCACTGGCATCATTGATAGTATACTGTATGTTAGTTGCTGGGCTGTCAGCTACCTCACAAAACAAGTGAATCGAGTCTCACCAGCTGTCATTAAGGATGCCTGAGGCTAGGGTGGGGGGATTCCCATTCCTGCCACTCCCCACTGGCCGTAAATAAATAAAATAGAAAAGATTAACAAGAGGAGCCCACAGAGAGTGTATAGTGCTCCTATTGGGAAAACCAATGTGTTTGGCACAGCAACGCATTTTGCTGTGCCAGCAAGCAGGACGGTGTTTAAAAAAATGAAATAAAATAAAGGATGCCTGGGGAGCAACTGAACTTAAACTATGATAGGATGAAAACTGTGCCTTCTTTTTCAGCATCCCAAACTTGCCCTAATGGACTGTGATTTGGTGACAGTGGAGGACATCTGAGTACTTATCATACTGGAAGCAGCCAGCAGAAGATGGGTAAACTGTGGTCCTGAAGGGATGGACGTGATCAGCTCCAAGCAGTTGACCATTCACATTTGACCTCTGGCATCGATGAGGCATTTTTACCCATTAGAACTGCGGCTCACTGGATAATTTCTATTTTTTTCCAGGCTATTCCGTGTAAACCATAGAGATGGTTGTGTGGGAAAATCCTAGTAGACCAGCAGTTTCTGAAATGGTGTGTTTACACCATACATCATGCCACATTCAAAGTCACTTAAATCACCTTTGTTTCTCATTCTCATGCTCAGTTTGAACATCAGCAGGTTGCCTTGACTACGTCTACATGGTCAAATGCATTGAGATACCGCTATATAATCCTATTTTATATGAGGTTTTAAAATGTGTTGTGGCTCTTTAATAACGCTGTTATTGTCCAACTTTAACCTCTTAGGAGTCCACCTTCTTTTCATTAAAAGTTTGTGCTGCTGTGCAGATCACCCATGTTCAAGACTTTGTTTACAAAGCCGACGAGCTGTGATTAAAAACTTGAAGAACATGCAGCATGTGAGAGAGTCAGCATCTCCTGCAGTTTCTGTGACATTTAGAATCAGCAAGGTTGTTCAGCTGCAGTGCGTGTTTTGTAACAAGAGAGGCCTACAGTCAAATAACTCCCCCAGTGCTCCCAGTGGGATACACATAGCAGAGTGGCTTGTAACGAGGCAGCATATCCAGTGACAAACACAGCAAACACAGCCCAGATGAAAACAACAGTGTGTTTGTTGACCTCACGTGGATCAAAGAATGAAGGAGGGCGAGTACTAGCGATGCACAACTGTAGCTGTAATCCTTCTGTCCATTTTCTCTTGCTTAACCAATTCAGGCTCGGGAGGGGGGCTGAAGACTATGCCAGCTGTCATAGGACGAAAGACAGGGTACAGAACAGCCTGTAGCAGGGCTAACAGATAGAGACAGGCAATCATTCACACCTACGGCCAATTTAGAATTGCCAGTTAACTCATGCATGGATTGTGGGAGGGAGCCAGAAAGCCCAGAGAGAGCCCACACAGGCATGGAGAGAACATGCAGCCTCCACACAGAAAAGCCCCAGCTGGCCATGGATTCAAACGCAGCACCTTCTTGCTGTGAGGCGACAATGCTAACCGGCATTTGTAGCTATGAGTTAAATCTAATTCAGAGCCTGCAATCTATTTTTTGCATGGCTTCATTTTGAACATGTTAAAATACAATAACAACAACAATAATTACAATAATAAATTTAATAAGTTCAAAAAGGAGTAGGAAGCAACATGTGCTTATTTAATCCCACCAACTTTCTACAATTCAGTAACTACTAATCATTACATTTGTTTCCTTGTTTATGCCCTATCCTATCACAAATCCTTCTTTTCAATTTGTTACATTTATTTGGCTTTAATTCCAAGTAACATGCCAAGAGATAAACAAATATATAATCACATACAAAAGTATGCACACACATATACATACACATACATGTCCATACACACACATATGTCAGAACACTCAGTTTCCTCACTGAGCCTGTTCCTTGGCTTCATTTAACTTTTGAGTGTGGTAAATTTAATTCCCCCCTTAAATTGTATCCACCATCTCTTTTGGACAACAAAAGGATGACATTATGAGGAAGTAGGTTGTTTACTGTTCCATAAATAATTTGTGTCATAATTTTAGATGCAGCACATCATACCACTTTTTTAGGCTTTATAGCAATTGTTCTGTTTCACTGGATTCCAAATGCAGCAGGTCACTGCTTCTTCAGATAAACTCTACATTTAATCACTTCCAGTCAGAGACATGCTGGCAGGATGGAAAATGAAGACATTATTCTTCTAGACATTGTCGTAAGTTGAGCTGCAAAAAAGAAAAAATGAGTTAGTTAATTAGCTCTATACACTCTTGTCTTTTACATGGGTAGAGATATAGATATATTCAAAAGGTTAAACATGGAAGTTTTCCCCGCTACTGAGCATTGTAGGTTCACATATAGTTTATTACCTCGGTATTTTTCCATGACAGAGCACCAAAAATAACTGCTTTAAGGGGAAAAATATAGTAATTATATTTTAAATCCTTCTTATTTGTAATATACTGCCCTCCCAAACTTTTTGTCTGAGGTGTTGCTTCTGTTCTTAGCTGATGATTGGAAATGGGTTCACAGCTGCACTTCAGTGAAACACTGCATCTGGGTGTTGGTCACTCATCCTTTTCCTGGACTTCTAAAATAACCTCAACATGTGTACATGCCAGGTCAGCAGGTTACCGCTAGCTTCCCCCTGCCCTGTAGGAGCACCGGATGACTGACTGCAAAGAGCCTGGATGCTAATGTGATTATCATGCGTCATTTTTTTGTTCTTCAGGCTAAAGATAAAGCAGGAAATTGTATTCACTATCATTCCCGTCACTCTACATGTCTATCTTTGTCTACTTCCTACCTCCTGAAACTCAACATCCATCTTAGTGCTTATTTTATCTTTATGTAGCGACCCATTGAAGTGATTGTATCAGGAACCGCTTTTTTCACCTTGATTTATGCTGTTTTTTTCTACTGATTAAGTAAACAAGAGCTATTGTTTTAATAAATTAATTTATAGAGGTGTTAGCAGAAGGATGCAGCAATAATCTTTGGACTACCTAGTGCCAGTTGCTTTATATTTAGAGTACAAATAAATTTGTACAACGTTACTCAAAAAGCAAGCCTTATAGCACGATCTTAGTTTCTTCAGTTTGCTGTATTTGCTATAATGTAGATGTTTTGATTTTATAAGCCATGCCAACTTCATAGGCTGCAAGCCCTGTTGTTTGACAACAGGGGTGTCAAACATAAAGCCCAGGGGCTAGAATCGGCCCAGCAAAAAGTCCAATCTGCCCCGCTGGGTGTCTTTGGAAATTGTGAAGGTACAGATTTTTTTACTTTTAACTGTATTTTGATAAATTTTACAGCTTTTCCTACTATTAAAGACCTCTCCTGTTATTCATACCACACCAAAGAAATTAGAAGTCTTTCTGGCATCTCTTCATTGGCACCCTGTTTAATTTAAATGTTGGGAGGAATTATTATATAGCATTTTTCTACTCTCCCAGAGGATTCAAAACATCATGTATATATTAACATTTTTCTATGCTTAAGAGCTTTTATCTAACAGTCACACCTGTTCATATTCCAATGGGTGTCAGTATCTTGCCCAAGGCATCCATACTGGAGCCAGGAATCAATCCACTACCTGATTAGTAGATGCTTTAGGTTAGGCTGACTGGTTTGTGAGAGCAATATGACAGCTGTGAAGTTGAGAACGACGCTGTGAGCAGGATTTGAACCTGCGCAGGGAATCCCCATTGGATTTCGAGTCCAACGCCTTAACCACTCGGCCATCACAGCTGCAAGCCAGCACCCTTCCCCTCACATACAAGGTCTTAAATAATGAGGTTTTAAATAATAAGGCCAAATCTTGTCTTGAAGCGCTCATAGTGCCATATCACTACAATAAAGTACTGTTGGGGCTTCCCATGATGCACCGAGTGTTTCCTGTTCACTCACCTTTTTTCATTCACTATGCGCTTACAAACCTCTTCATTTAATCAGTAGTTTTTATTTCTATCTGGCTCTCTTCCACAACATGTTTTTTGCCCTGTCTTTGCTCCCATCATCCCCATCTGCTTGCAGGTGGCTGCCCTGCCCCGAGCCTGGTTCTGATGGAGGTTTCTTCCTGTTAAGAGGGAGTTTTTCCTTTCCACGGCCGCCAAAGCTGTTTCTCAAAGGGGGTAATTTCATTGTTCAATTTATGTAGACTGTCTGGGTAATTTACAATACAAAATGTTGCAGAACATTTTCTGTAACTTTACATGTGTTTATTCGTAGATACAGCACCTGCTTTTCTTTTACTTTTTTTTTTTTTTTCCCCTTGTCCCATACCCAATGGATTTACTTTGCCAAATGGATCATCGTGGCATTGCCGTATTGGTCCATTTGGTCGATCTTTGTTTTTATTATTTATTATATTTTATTTTCAGATGTTACAGACGGGACAGACATGAGTGAGGGATAGGAAAGGGAGAAAGAAAGAGGAAAGAAAGGAAAAACAGAAGGGGAGAGGGACAGTGAGAAAGGGGGGGAGAAAAAAAAATCTCCTGGATCACCTGTTGAGAGAAGAATAGAAAACAAGCAAAAAAAGACAAAAAAAAAAACACAACACCATCGCATTAATCTAGCTAAGTGTAAACAGCAGTAAATACTAAATATTCAATGTTGTTGTGCAGCACGCAGGACAGATGTGCTTCGAAGTAGCAGCCAAGAAGGGTGTAATTTGGGTCTACGAGCAGTGAACACCCGTGTGCATACCTGTGTGGATCAGCGCGCTTGTATTCCAAAGGTTTCTCCATGTAACGATCTGCTAGGGAGTGTGGGGGGGCCACAGCCCCGTCCTCCAGGGTGTGAAGCAGGTATGGAGGAGATCAAAACTCCAGACATCCAGAGGCCCCCAGAACACAAGAGACCAAGGAAGACCAACAGAGGGGCAGCCGCGCCACTGTTCCAGTAAGAGCTGAGGAGAGTCCCAGATGAGGGCTCACTCAGCAGCCGCGGAGCAGAAGCCAGGGGGAGTTGCAGTGACGCGCCCATGAGCTCCGCCGGCCGCCAGCTGTGCCTGAGTGACCGAGCCCCAGGCCGAGAGGCCGGGGGCACCCCACCCCCGAAGGGGCCCGAGCGAGCCCCAGGCTCCAGGCCCCGATAAGCGGCCGCCAAGGAGTGAGCCGGTGTGTACCTGGACGCCCACCCCCAGACACAAAGAACCACCAACGCACCGACACCTGAGGGAGTCTGCCACCGGCAGGGGAAGTGGTGGTGGGTGGAGATAGGCCTCCAAACCTTGGAGGGCCTGAGATGTCCCCAGAGAGGTGGCGTCTGATACCCAGCCTGACATATAGACACAGACATACAGGCACACACAGACACAAACATCCATTCCCACCCTCATGCTCTCATATACACTTACTCCACACTCAACCAACGTGGAGACAGACATAAAGAGACGCTGTACACACGATCACACTCCCCAAGCGTACTCTACAAACCGGGTCTAGGTACCCTTGCCCCTGGAAGGGGGAACTGCACCCAGACCCAGGTGGTGTTACCCTTTTCCCTGCGGTGGGGAGAGGCAGACCACCCCGACTCCGTAGCAGCAGGGAAGCCCCACACTCCAGACCGCAGTCGGACGGCCAACTCCACCCAGCCCTCCCGCTCCAGCAGGCCGCAGAGAATGGGGGTGGGAGAAGACTCCAAACCTCCCTCCACCCGCTCATTGTAGTGTTGATGCATGTGTGTTCTAAGGTGCAATTAAAACCCAGGAGGGCATGGAGCTACCTGCCAGAGAGCAGCAGGTAAGCGCATGGTCCCTCCTGCTGGCCCTCAATGTCTAAGTGTATTTAAAATTGAGAGGTGGGCAACGACGCCAGGGGTGAGGTGTACACCCTGATGGTAATTTGGACTCCGTGATTGTGCCCACCCCCAAGATCCTATATGTATGTGTAATGAGAGTGTGAGTAATGTGAATGTCTAAGTTGTGGGATAAAATTGAGGCAGAGGCAGCCAGAAGGGGACAGAGGGGGGGGGGGGGTAGCCTCCTCTGCACCCTGGTGACATACCCCTACTCCAAGGCCCTGCATGTGTGGGTGGTTGTGGTGGCTCCCCCGCTGACCCCAGTAGGCACTCCCACACTCCGCGACCCGCCAGGGAAAGGGGGCCCAGGCCCATCCAGACCGGGGCCCAGTGCAGCAGCGCCTTCCGGCCCCACAGAGCCCGGGACAGTCCACCCAACCCCACCACAGAGAAAACTGCACCCACCCCACCATCCACTCATCTTCCAGACTACATAAGACAGTAAACGCCCAGGCTGAGATCTTCCTCCACCTCTCCTGTATCTCCCCCTCCTGCTTTTCTTTTACTAACTGCAATTGAATGTGTAATTAAACATCTTTACACCACAGAAAGGGAGTTTCGCTGGTTGCGCCCACTTAGGTTTAGACGGGGTTTAATATGGCCCTCGATGTAAAATGAGTTTGACATCTCTGCTCTAGAATTTCTTTTTCAGAGATTCAAAGAGATAAAGAGTTACAGAAAGTTGTGGTTATAAGGTTAAGAAGCACAAAATAATAATTTTGTTCTTCACACTTCAGCAATTGCACCACCGGAACTCTTAAGGGATTTTACCTGCCAATACGTTGAGTAAGCTGCAGACATTTGAGTCCTTGCTGCCTAAAGGAGGGACTGGTCACCCTTATCATTCTGTCAAGCTGCTACGTGGGATCCCATAAAATTCGGCATAGACAGTCCAGTTGACTGAATAGTTCTTGCGTGGTTTAGATGTTTGCTTTGGGTCATTGGGTCAGTTATCAGGCTTTACTTTTGTCTCAAATCTTCTTTTTAGACAAATGCACCAAACTGTGACTGTTGTGAAAGCAACCCTGTTTTACCCTTCTTGTAAAGAAGACTTTTACAGCTCTGCAAAGAAGCAGCATCGTCTTTATTTCTAACATTGTCACCGGTGTGCTGCTATGGCTGTTATTAGGCTAATATTTGAGGAGCTCCAGAGTATTTGTTTCTCTATAGACTCTGACATATTGTCTCTGTTCTCAGATTTGTGCAGCACCTCCCACTTTACTTTCTATTCTGGTTCGAGCCAGTTTGTGCTGTCCTGTGAAGAGAGTAGTACAAACTGTTCAATGAAGTGGAAATTCCTGGGAAGTTTTATCTTCTTTTTTTTCCATTTCGTGATCACATTCAAGCACACACCGTCTCTGAAAGCTATATCTTCCTTAATCAGTACAGCAGCTTTTAGCTGGGTTAACATAAATGGAAAAGTGCCTTTTGATTGCTTAGTTGGAGTAAAAATGTGACAAAATCATCCTCCAGAATACAGGAGTGATGCTAAAAACGGTCCCATTCATTAGATGTTTTATTTTTTTAAATAATTAGGAATTTATGATAAATGTTCTGTTTTGGTTTTGGCTTTTTTCCATTCCTAAAGCTAAAAGGAAGACACAAAGAAAGAAATGAATTACATGACAGCAGTTGGAATAATGGGAATGTAAAGAGAAAAGATTTCCACTCACAAACAATCCATTATAGGCACAAACCGAATGAACCATTCTGTTGTTTCAGATGAATAAAAAACAAAAAGCTAGGCTGGATGTGTTCCTCTTCCCTCAGAATTTCCCTTATCCTGTTTGCTTTTTAGTTTGGGTCAACAGACATCTTTAGCTTAAAAAATGCATCATTGCAGCATGTTCCGCTGATTCAGCTGGAGAAGTAAAAATGGGCCAAGGAATTGAATATGCTGAGTAGAAACAAACATCCAAGTGAACAGACACTGACAAAGTGAGCAGCTCAGTGTTACCACAGTGCACGATGTATTTAGAGAAATCCATCCATGCTTCTATGCTTGATTTTCTGGAGCGCAAAAACAGAAGCCTTTAAAAAAGCCACCAGCTGTTAGACTGGAACTACCAGATTAGACCAAAGAGAAACAAACAAACAAAAAATAGAGTGAGACAAACCACATACAACACTGTATAAGAGATTGCAGCTGTTCATTTGGTGCAAATCTCTGCTGGCATTATATCAAAAATGTCAAAAATATCCTTATGTAGATGTAGATTTTTTTCACTATGCAATTTTTAAAAAAACGAGTGGTATTGTTATTATTTTATTGTAGGGGTGCATATAAATACTAAAGTATTGTTGGTAAGAAACACAAAGTAGCCATAATATCTGATATAGATAAAAACCTTCAGGGATTTTGTTTGCTAAACTCCTGATCATGTAGGATGAAGTTTGAAATTTCCCCTCATAAGAGCCATTTAGTTTTGTCTCTTATATTTTTGTTACATGTGTGTTCCCTCACATGTAATATGACATTGTCACTTTTCAACAATGCTTTCCTCCAAAACTCCTTTTGTTTTAATTGCAGGGGAGATCATTACTGGTTCAGTGTAGACTCCTTCAATCCTGCAGCTTCATAGATTCATAGGCTCTTTGTAAATGTATAGTTTTTAGTATTGTCGCATATACCGTCTTTATTCTATAATCAAACCTGCAATAACCTGAAGCTGTGATTCAGAGATGTTCATGGCTGCCATGCCTTTGTTTGTTTTTGGCCATGGTTTTCTTTGCTTGACAGCGACTTAAAATGGGAACACCGTGGCCTCTAAAGCTAAATTAAATTAGCACATCGAGATCATGCGGAGAAAATAATCTTAGCACAGACGTAGTTCAGAAAAGCAAAGCGGTACATCTAATGGGAAGTCTTTATTTCCAAAAGCATGGATCTGGAGACAGCCACAAACCTGATGAAAACAGGTTAACTGTAGAAGAAATAAAAAGAAATAAAAGAAACTGAGAAATAACAAATAAGAATCTCCCACCCTTTCACTCATAGTTTAGCTGATGTTTAGAAGCCCTGATGTGCATTTATTGAAAACACAGTTCTAAATTGGGTAATTTAATCACCCCTTTCGGATTCATGTTCACTATAAAGACTTCTTTTAGTAACACGTCTTTCACTTCCTATATCCTACTAAGCACATGTCCTTGCTTTATGTTTTTCTTATGAAATAAAAAGTAAGAGGGAGGGAGGCCAGGACAGATTTTTACAGCTCTGGTATAATAGTCTAAACTGAGCTGTGTTATTCTTTTGGACCTTCTCAACAGGCAGTTTAATAGTTAACATGTTTGATATAAGGCAACTTGAGACTAGAGAGAGCTGAGGAGGAGGGAAGCATCAGTTTCAGCGAGCAGGGAAAGATTTGGCCGAAACACTTCGTCACAGGGCTCCTTGTTACACTACAACAACAGAAAACTCAGACCTCTGGCCAAGACCTGTTGCATAACCGGTGGTGTGATAGTATACACAAAAGGGAGAGTAAGGGGAAGCAGGGATGAAAGGATACAAAGGAAAATGGAGCTGACAGTGAAGTCTCTGGAGAATTAACGCCTGCCGTGATTAGCACTTAAAACTTATACATTCCCATAGATGCTTTAACATGCTGTGGTGTGATTATACGATATTACTTAACTCAGCCTAGTCATGACATGAAAAATATCTATCTAAAATCTTCAGATGTCACTTTAAGTTGTGTAAATGTATGCAAAGAGGGTCATTCATTGTGTGAACGTGTCTAATTTTATACTGTGGTAAGACACAGCGGATGCTCTGCTTTGTTCTTGGACCACTCGTAAATGCAGCGGAAGCATAATCTGTGCAGGCAGCGGTCCAGGTGGGAAATGTTGCTGAATGCTTCCAAACAGATGGGGCTACTTGGAGTCAGGTCACACCTCTGCAGATGTCATTTCAACTGTTTTTTTCTGCCATTCTTGGCTCGGATGCAGGCCGATCTTGAATGCTGATATGATCTGACGCGATAACACAAATGAAATATCAATTAATTAGTAATTTGGAAATACTTACATTTACCAAAAAAAAGGCACTTTATTGAGTGGCTCACATTAAATTACACCCTAATGTTCTGTGACATTCATATTGTTATATATCATGCAACATAACGTTACAAAACTACACCATGCTAAGTGCTCTTTCAGAGAGAAGAGGTTTTCTCCTGGCAGTCCTTCCAAATAATCTACACTTGTTCCATTCTTTTCTAATTGTACTTGAACTTTAATGTTTGACACGCTAACTGAGGTCTGTAGAGTCTGAGATGTAGCTTATGGGGTTTTTACAGTTTCTCTGAGCATTGCTCAGTCTGATCTTGGGGTGAATTTGCTGGGACCTCCACTGTCAGGAAGACTGTGGCAATGTGATGACACACACCTGAATGCTCCAGACCAGCAAACTGACCATTCTTGGTCTTTTACAGACACACACTTGCTGATGATTTGTTAATAAAGTCTATTTTAGTAAGATCAGCTGTTATTTAGCTTCTTAACTCCTAATGGAAGCAATGAGAATCAGAATACTTCATTAATCCCTAAGGAAAATATGTAAGCATTTTCTTGCAAGAAATGTGTTGTCAGAAGGGGGTTTTGAAGCCACACCTCTAGGGGAGACTGCAGGCTAAACGCAGCGCCTTAGACCTTGCAGCCAGAACTCTTTTAGGGGGCTTTAATAGCAAATGTGAGCTGGATATAGTGTCTTCAAGCTTATCTTACATATCTAATAAAAGCAACAGTAGTTGAGGTGGGTAGGGCTTGTGACAAGGTAAATTACAATTGGACCCGGAGAATCCTCAGCTACTGTCGTTATTACACTGTTGCCTATTAATGATCAATCTGAATGTTGAATTAAGTCTCCCAATGCTAATAAATGTGCTAATAAATAAAATACAGCTTTTATAAAGGCCGACTTTTCATTTATTCCAGAAAACATTCGGGCCTCTTACATAAGTAAGGAAACTTGCTTTTCAAAATGTTCTGCACTGAATGCCCCGAGACTCAGTAGCGAATGCTCGTTTGAACTCAAAGTAGACCTTGAAGTCTGACCAAAGAAAAGTTACACTACAGCAATAAAGCCTGCTAGTAAAGATTGCACTCTGATTGGTCTTTTGCACCCTGGTCACTGCTTCCTGGAGTCACTCTGTAGTGTTCATGCAAGTTGCTTGTTGCTGGGAAATGGCTCAAGATCATAAAAGGCAGTTGTAGCCAGCTGACTGGCTCCCCTCTTCATTGAGTTCCTGTGCATGCTCCAAGTTACCCATGAATGAAAAGCCACTTTCTTCCTCTTCTCTGGTGCGTGGCTACGCAGGAGAGAGAAAGGGAGGTGGAAAAGCAACGGACAATACAGTAACCCAGCGCTGGCCTGACACACAATGTGAGGTCTCTGTGCCCTGGTGGACCAACACACAGAGAGGCCTTTCTCGTGATCCAACTGCTTCTCCAATCCCACGCCAGCATTTCTGTGCACTTTAATTACGCAGCAAGCACATGCATATTCACGTGCTAATCACGTCACCTCAGCAGAGACACCCTGTAAAGTAATTAAGACAGCAGAGGAACATGTGATCAAAGTGGATCAGCACAAAGAAAGGACATTAATTGTTTGGCGCTTATATAATACTGTCAGTCAAAGCAGGCTGATTGTTCTGTGTTGATATGTTTTGCTGTGACCAAAGGGTTTCCTGCTGTGTCCTTCAATGAGCTAAAATAGCAAAACAGTGATCTCATCAGCCCCCGTATTCAAGAAAGTGTGCAACATAACGTCCATTTACCTAAACTGCTGTTTATTAAACTACAAATTATTTGCACTTTGCATTTATACTGTGAGTTTTGTGCGAAAAACCTAAATTTCAATAACGCTGGAAGATGCTGTACAGACAAATTAAGCAAAGGCTGCTTAGTATATTACACAGGAACATATGTATGCATGATACACACAGAGCATCCTTCCATATAATATTCCACTAGACTGATTTTCTTGCACAGGCTGCTATTTTCAGTAAAGTTAGAGGACAATTCAGTGAGATGCTTCTATTCTCCTTTCATACAATAGAATATAAAGCACCTTACTTTATAACTTAATGGTAAAACAGCTCATCATTGGTGTGGCATCTGTTAAGGTACTGCTTTTGAAGTTACTTGTGCCTTTGTGATCAGTGTAAGGATTTTTACAACAAATTAACCATTTAAAAACTTGGGCACCCATGAAACTTAAGACATACGTATGATCATTCTTCACTGTAACATAGAAATATGTTAAAATGATATAAATAAAAATTGAAGCACCGGTTTTGAAGTTTTGTTTGCCTTGATGTACAATAATTAGCCACAGAGAATAGATTATTGTCTGTAGGAACAGAAATGAACTTTTACTGCATCCCTCTGTCCAAGATGTTTGCTACATGACTGAAATAAATAATAACATAATAAAAATAAACGAACCCTTAGATTTGCTCATGCTCAAAAAACCCTGCTGGAACCCCAGCACACAGCAGCACAGAAAGGCTTGTTCAGCAGAAAAAGCAGAGTAGTGTTGTGGCTGATACTTGATCTTTTATTGGATTTTATTTTCTGGGCTCGCACCCAGTTAGAAAAACAAAGACAAAATGTTTTGTTAGCTTGATATTCTGCAGGATGACAGCATGAAGTAGCAACACTTTGCCCTGAAATTTAATAGTACCATTTATATGCAAAGCCTCTTAAATTGAAGGCATTCACACAGTGGAGCTCTTGAAGCTTTCTGCTTCACAAGTTTCTGAAGACTCAGCTGAGTTGCAGTGCTTTGTGGGAATATAGCTTTGATGGCACAAGCTGCATCATTCCAGTAGACTTCTAGTGGAAGAAATTGTTGCACAAGTTTTAATTTTGTAAAACTTCGGGGGGGGGGGGGGGGTTCTCTTATCAACACAGGGTAAAAAAATATATGCCTATAATCCTATCTGCAAATATAAACATCCCCATTATTATTTGTTTTAATGTCCCTCAGAAAGTTGCACCTGAACCAGATGCTTCCTATAGGCATCAATGAGACTCCAGTATAATCGTGACTGGATATTTGAACACGCTTCTTGAAAGAATTTGTAAAGTTTCATTAAACTTGGTTGGCACAAACTCAGTCCTTAAGCATAGTCCACAAATTTTCAGTATTTTCAGGTCGGCGCTTTGGGAAGGCCATGGGAAGGCTTCAATGTAAACCTTCAGTGAAAGGCTAGGCTGGGGTCGGGTGGTTTCTGGCATGATTCAGTCATTTCAGTTCTTCAGAAAAAGGAAATACCTAAAAGAAACTAAGCCAAGACTGTTGGAGGTGCCTGCTGATAATTCCACAAAGCATCTAAACTGAAGGTTTCAAGGTGAGATTCAGGGAACAAAGTAAAGTAAAGCCTTAAACCTCAACAGGAAAGAGCAAGTAAACCAATTTAATGATTAACGCACAACTCCAGTCAGACTAGTTACACTTTCACCAAACTGTCATTGTTTCACTGGCACAAAAAATATTGCTGGAAACATTTCTGAGTCTGTGTAATCCATTTCAGACTTGGTAACTTGGAGCATTGTTAAGAGAAATACCTCGCTGTCATGCACAGAGAAGCAGTTTCCATTTTTTCAGCAGCATGATCATGCTTTATAGTTTATTTATTGAGGTTCTACTGAGCCATTTACTAATGGTGATTTACACACAGGAATTAGTCATGTGGTGTTAAACTATGTCAGATTTATTTACCAACATATTTTTGAATTATATCTCCACTTGTTTCAATAATGTCCTAAGAGTCAGCTGATATTTTTTTGGACTGGGACAATGTGCCTGAAATACTAAATCAGCACATTATGAATAATCTGCTGATTATTCAAAAGATTCAAACTTCCGTCTTTCGACTAAGCACCGAAAAAGCACAGCACAGGAAGGGTGGCATCGTGCAAGATCAACGTCTAAAATTATCAGCCTGAGAACAAACGCCGAAGACATCCGAGAGGTGCACAACTGAATCATCAGGATAACTTCCTGTTGACTTTTGGGTTTGGACTTGTGGACAAAACAGTCAGGGGTGGTCTAGAAGTTAAACTAAGGGTCAATCCATTAAACAAACAGCTCCTGCTTCCCATGGAATTTCCTCCTCCACAAGTCCACTGCGGGGACATTGATTTATATACTGTGTCTTGTCACGGAGAAGACAGTCTCCACTGTGTTTAACGGATGTCTGTAAACCTCTCTCTTCTCCCCCTTGTGTACGTACTGATAACAATTTGAGCCAAATTTTGGATTTATCACTCCATAACAAGTGTTTCTACTGATTTTCCACCCAGTTCTAGTGTAATTTGCTATACCTCAGCCTTTTCTCCCTGTTTCCTGTCCTTAAGAATGGCTTCTTGACAGCCAACCTTCCACTGAGACCATTTCTGATGAGGCTTCAGTGAACAGTAAATGGATCATCTGAAGGTTCAGATGCATCATCCAGGTCGTGTGTCAGGTCTTTGTTTGGATTTTTCCTATTTCTGAAGGACAGGACTTTCAGATACTGTTCATCTGCTGGATATAATTTTCTAGGCCTGCCACTTCTTTTTTTGTCCTGCACTTGTCCAGTTTCCTCAAATGTTTCTAAGGCCACGCTGTACACCACACACTGAGATATGCCAAATTTTGGTTATAGCTTATATTTCCACATCACTCTGATTGATACAAATACTTACTGACCTTGTATTGATTATTGACAAATACTACCCTGCTGCCCTTCAGTTCCTAAATTCTTTTTTGATCTCATCATTGTTTTATCACTGGTTCAATATTTCACCTCCCTACAAACAAGACGAACTGGTCCCTCTGTGGTATTTAAACCTCTGATATCTTTTAGTATTTACTCGTGGTAACTACAGTAAACTTCCCAGTTGTTATATAAACTTTGATTTTCTTTATGCAACTCAAACCCTGACCAAACTGGTTTTAGGTTCATTAAATCTTTCTTATGAAATGTAAGATGCTGTAGACTAGACTCAACCTGTGGGCATTGTGTAGATTTTTTAAAGGTTACATTAACCCCTTAACTGTGTTAAATCTGTTTGTTGTTTGATACTTTTTTCTTATTTTTAATGTTTTACATGCTCCTATTCACACCTTAAGAGGGAGTGCAATGGAAAAATGATGTTAAAGGGTAATAATGCACCTCTACTCTGCAGTTGTTTGTTTTGACTATTTTTATGACCAGTTCTTTGTGCACCACACATTATTGTGTACTTAATGATCCTGGTCCTATCAAAACAAATTAATCTATTTTAATTATAAAACCATGCTGGATAAACACCCTATTTATCTGTCTAATCTCCTATCATGTACCAACAGATGTTATAATTCACCCTCCTTAACCCTTTAAGACCTACCATAGAACCAAGTCCGCCAGAGCTTATATTATATTTTTACATGCTGTGGAGCCATTTTTGGGAGCATTTCAAGTTGCTATACATCAATACAACCATTATAGCCCAAACTTTAATAATATGCATGCATTAGGTGCATAGTAATTACATAAATTGCAAAAAAGTGCAATAAACTACAAAAAAATTGAAAATCGTTTTTGTTTTTTTAACATATATTTCTAGTTAGAGAAATTTAAGAGGCTCATCCCTCAAAACTGTAAATACAAAAAAGTTGCACAAACTAGTTTCCCACCACAGGAAATTTATTTTGAGTGTCTTCATAGTTTTATTTTTGAAATACACCAATTTTTATACACTGCAGGAAAAACGAAAATAAATATTATAGTGCAAATTTGCAAAATAACAGCATATGCATCAAAATAAAGGTTATCTTATCTTAATAAACTATTTCCAGCAGTGCAATATGAGTCCTAAGCATCCCAGAAACGACACAGAAAGTCATAAACTCAAACATAACTTTTTAAAACACAAGTATAGGCTCATAAGGCCCCGATCGTAAAAAAACTACATTTCCGCAAAATGACGTCACTTCCGGTTTCGGGCAGGTCATGCGGTCATGTGATAGTTCGCGCTGATGGACGTAGGAAGTGTTACAAACAGCTGATCGGATCGGCGGTGTTTCTGGAATATCATGTTTTTGTTGCTGCAAGTGATTTTTATGCAGTTTTTGCAAAGCTATATGTGGAAGGAAACTGTGACCTAGGACAAGCTGATGGCATAAGATGTAAGTACAACTCCTCCGGTTTCATATGCAAAAAAAATTATTGTGCTAGCTTACGTGGTTGCAGAGCTACCGGGATTTAAAAATAGTTACGCAAAATGGAGCGTGCCCGCTCCGATCGGCTGTAAAGGGTTAATAGCCACTTACCCTGGATTTACTCAGAACTATACAACATCTTTTTGTTTGCACACAGGTCAGGCAATAATCTTTAAAACACACACACAGTGACCTCCTCCATTACAGTGTAAGTGGGATGGACTTGACCTCCTGACTATGACTGATGTAGATGATAAGGTGCTGACTCTAAGAATCCACAATCTCAACAGGGTTGTCCGATAAGAACAGATGGCATATCCACAAAATCCACTGCCACTCAGGTATCTGTCGTTCACTCATTTATTTAGCAAGAATCCGAAGCACACATCCATAATGTGAGTGAGGGGATTTAACAGACTGTAAAATGCTATATGCCGTGTGATGAGTGATGGTGTGGTTTAGTCTCATGGACGCACACCACTAACAGCATTAGAAGGAACGAAAATCCACACGGTGAGTAAACTCTGCTGACTCTTCCCACCTGCAGCTCCGACCGAACTCTCTGCGTCGACGTGTGCGTAGTGATGAGGTAGAATTGTGTCTTCTGATTGGCGAAGAGAATGGGTTGCCTCACCGCTCATTGGCTAAACGGCAGCAGTATGCTGATATCTTACTCCGCAGATGTGGCTCCGTTCATGAGTTCTGCGAACTGGCTGGCCTTTTGTACAGCCGCCCCTAGAGCAGGGCGATATGGCCAAAAATATTTATCACGATATATATTTGAAAATTTGCGATAACGATATAACCGACGATATAATTGATGCGAGACAAAATACAACTCCACAACATTACTAGTGCAAAAAGACAACCTTCCATTTATTTTCACATAAACAAGAAGCTGGTTTTTATGTACATTAAAGCTTTATAAAAATTTAACAGTGCAAATGCAAATTCCTTGCTGAAAGTTTAACCAAAAGGCATTTCCAGTAGAAATGGGCTGACATATCCTGAGCATAACCATGTATAATATCCACTGAAGTTAAAAAGAGGTGCTTTGCAACATTAAACTGCAGTGTGCAGTATGCATTTTTCGGACCATAAGGTGCACGGGATTATAAGGCACATTAAGCGAAACAAAGCAGTCAGATAAATCAAACTTTATTAAACTCATTCTTCTTGCTTCCTCCACTTCTGTACCATTGATTCATTAATGTTGAATTCTCTGGCAGCTGCTCTATTCCCATGTTGTTGCAGTATATTAATGACTAACCTCGTATTGTGGATGGATTATCTCAGTTGTTCTCCTGACTGAAGTTTGGTCCGTTTACAGCATCCTGCCATGCGATTGCATTTGTCTCTAACCATGAAGAACCTTCACGTTAACTTTTATAAGTGGAAAAGTGTTAGTGTTCGTCCTCCAGCTTCACTGTTTATGTTATGCTAACATAGCTGTGTCGCTAGCGATCACGTAGCACATCATTATATACCAGCTAGCCCAACTTCAGTAACCCTACAAACATCACTGCTGTTTAGTTTCCTGTCTTCATTTATGTTGGAAGTGATAGCAGAGCTGTACGTTTGATTTTTTTCAGAAATCTCTCAGTCAGAACATGCAATATCATGCTTAGGTAACTAGCGAAACTAGCGAGCTAACTTCCGCTAGCTTCCTGCTAACTTCTAACTCCGTTAAATGTAATAACTTTTGTTTTCATGGATGCCTGGAAGTTAAACTTTATAGTTACACCTGGTAAAGCAGCAATGCTGATCGTTTTATTAAAGATGAAAGAATTTAGACAGTTTTTAACTCTAAGTGATGCTGCAGTGTTGTTTGACCTGAAGCATACGGAGTTTAGGACCCAGATTACTCCCAGATTTAAGAGCATCTTAGTCCGACAAATATGACAATAACAACGGCCGCTTGCATGTTCTGCAAAAAAATGTGCTTTGTTGTGTATCTGACGGACAAACACCAAACCAGTTCCACATCACGGAAGTTGCACCATTTTTACAAACCAATTCTGGATCATCTGTTTCACTCAACAATCGGCCATGTGCGTATGAAAACAAAGGCACCGCGCATGCGCGTTTTACTCCCATTCTATCGCGATATTTCATTTTCCTATCGTTGCCTAACATTATACCGGTATTACCGTGAACGGTATAATATGGCCCAGCCCTAGCCGCCCCCAACTTTGCGGAGCAAAGGTGCACTTCACTAGGAAGGTCAGGCAGTAGACTCCGGTGGAAGAGCTGGAAGTCTGATAAGTCGTGCCACTGATCGTGTATATGTCTTGTCTCCAACCTTTATCTGAACGGTTCGAACCCTGCCATCTGCTCCAGGGATTACTTGGCTGACCTTACCAACTGGCCATAGGGCACGAGGGAGCTGCTGGTCCACAATGAGAACGATAGTGCCAACAGTCAACTCATCTCTTTCCTGCTGCCATTTGTGCCGCATCTGGAGTGAAGGTAGATAATTCCGGATGTAGTGGATCCAGAATTGATCCGCCAAGGCTTGACATTGTCTCCACCTACGACGGCTCAGGAGTTCTGCTTCTGGGTAGACGACCTGTGGCATACCGGAATCAGGCCGCCCCATCAACAACATGTTTGGAGTGATCGGATCAATGTCTGCTACGTCTGAGGAGACATAACCTAGCGGCTTAGAGTTGATGATGCTCTCTACCTCGCTGAGTATCGTCCTAAAGACTTCCTCGGTGACATGCTGCGAGCCGAGAATAGTATGCAGCGCAGACTTGATGGAACGAATCTCCCGTTCCCAGGAACCACCGAAATGTGGAGCCTTTGGAGGGTTGAAACGAAAATGAATCTGCTGGCTGGCCAACTGTGACTTCAGAGCTGGGCCGAGTGCGTTGAAAGCCTCCTGGAGTTCAGAGCTACCACCTCTGAAGTTGGTACCTTGATCCGACAGCAGTTCGAAGGGCTTCCCATGTCTCGAGATGAAACGATGCAGTCCCATCAGGAATGAGTCAGTGTCCATGCTGGCAAGCAGATCAAGGTAGACTGCGTGGGTCGTTAGGCATTTGAAGATGATCCCCCACCGTTTCTCTGTACGCCGCCCCATCTTGACAAGGTATGGGCCAAAGCAATCCACCCCAGTTGAATAGAAGGCTGGGCGATGAAGTCTTAAACTGGATAATGGAAGGTCAGCCATCTTGGGAATGACCGGCTGGCTGCGCCACCTCCTGCATTCAGGACAGTTGTACTGGTGCTTCCGGACGGCCTCTCGTCCTCGAAGTATCCAGAATCTGCGCCGGAGCTCAGCAAAGACCCTCTCGGAGCCCGGGTGAGCAAGCTGGCGATCGCAATCCTGGACGATGAGCTTTGTGATAGGATGCTGAGGGTCAAGAACGACAGGATGCAAGATGTCTTGACTGAGGGTTTCACATCTGCGAAGCCGCCCCCCTACCCGAATCAGTTGAGCCTCTGGGTCATACTCAGGAGCTAAGGCAAGTAGGCGACTGCTGGCAGCTACCGGTTTGTGAGATGACAGCCGAACAAAATCTTCAGGGAAACTGTCTTCCTGTACCTTCCGGAGGAGTGCTAACTCCGCTTGCCTGTAATCCTCTGCCGTGGGTGTCGAGTCAGCAGCTGTCCCATGGACAGCTCAAACGTAAGCTTCCAGCAAGGTCTGGTAGCCACTGAAAGAACCAACATCAGGTAGATGTGGATCAGGTATTCTGGTGATGTTCCCACAGAAGCTCTCCTTCCGCAGCTCTGATGAATCATCAAGGGAAACGTGGTTCGGGAGCTCCGGGCAGTATGATGCCGCCTGCCAGAGAAAAGGTGGGCCCCGGCGCCACCGATGATGAGAGGTGAGCTGTGAGAGCCGTAATCCTCGAGTGATGTCGTCGGCAGGATTGTCGCCTGATCTGACATATCTCCACAGGCTCCCTTCAGTTAGCTCTTGAATATCTGCAACTCTAGAGCCCACAAAGATCTTGTAGCGGCAGGATTGGGACTGGAGCCAGTTCAGGACTGTAGTGGAGTCGGTCCAATAGACAATGCTTGAGATATGAAGGGTGAGTTCCCTCTTGAGGACGGCAGCAAGCTGGGCTCCCACATGAGCAGCACAGAGCTCCAACCTCGGAATGGACTGTTGACGGACGGGAGCAACTCGAGATCGGGCAGCTAGGAAGGCTACCTGGATTCCCCCCATATGATCTTCTGTCTGAAGGTAGGCTACAGCTCCATATGCCTTCTCAGATGCATCGGAGAAGATGTGGATGCTCTGCTTGCAAAGGGATGGGTCTGTCTCTGGCTGCACGTAACAACGTGGCAGGGAGACATCAGGGAGCTGAATCAATTCACTTTCCCATGCATGCCACAGCTGCAGCAGGTCGATTGGCAGATTTGGATCATCCCAGTCTCTCCTTTTCCTCCAGAGATGCTGCACCAGGATTTTGGCCCGAGTGGTGTAAGGAATGAGAAGGCCAAGCGGATCATACTGCTTGGCCAGAACCCGATAGATGTTGCGCATTGTGGGCTCCACCAACTGCTCAGTGTGCCGAATCTGATATCTGAGCTCGTCAGACTGACAGTGCCATTGCAGGCCCAGAGTCCGCTCTGGTACATCAGTCCCATCGGGGGAAAACCACAGTTCACTGCTCTGTGAGACTGATCCAGGTGGCATATGACTGATGAGTTCTGGGTAGTTGGAAGCCCACTGTCGTAATTCGAAGCCACCGGTGAGCAGCAACTGCTGGATTTTGTTAACCAGTTGCTGGGCTTCGGGAAATGATGCGAAGCTCTGGAGGAGATTGTCAACATAGAAACATTTCTCCACTGTGTGACGGGTATCCTCGCTGGGGCTGCTGTGATCCAGAACGTGCCGCTGCAGAGCATAGGTGGCACAGCAGGGACTGCATGTCGTCCCGAAAGGCAACACTTGCCATTCGTAAACCTCTGGTTGCCTCGTGCGATCCATATCTCTCCAGAGGAACCGGAGGAAGGGCTTGTCCTGAGTCAAGAGGCGGACCTGATGAAACATCCCCTTGATGTCACTGCTCACTGCAATGGGATACTCCCGGAAGCGAAGTAACACACCCAGGAGCGTCGAGCCCAGGGTAGGACCAGGTAGGAGATGCTAATTCAGGCTGTTACCATTGTGCACGAAAGAACAGTTGAAGACAACGCGATCCTTGCCATTATGCTGAACCATGTGGTGTGGTATGTACCAGGTGCTACCATCCATCTCCATGTCTGCGATGGTCAGTTTACTCACATAGCTTGCATCCACCAGCTTCTGAATTTCCTGGTTATAGGTGGCTGCTTGTACAGGCGTCTTCAGGAGGCGCTTCTCCGTAGCTCGCAGGTGACCCAAGACAGAGTCCTTAGTGGAATGAAGCGGGACTGGTTCCTCTTTCCACAGCAACGGGGTGGCATACCGGTTGATACCATCCACCTCCACTCTAATGGTCTTCTCCTCTAGCATCTTGACAGCCATGGTATCCTGTTTTGAACGTGTGGCCACCTTCTCATTCTGGTATGGGAGAACATCCATCTGCCAGAGCTTGGCTACATTACTGAGAAGTTCAGCACTGGGAGTCAGGGTGCTTGTGAGTAGACACTGAGGAGTGGAGGCTTGATGTAGAAGAACCTTGGCTGGACCCTGCAGAGTCCAACCCAGCCGTGTCTTGAGTGCAGCTGGTCCTCCCCGTGGACCCAGATGGACAGGCTCTATTGGAGTCAGGAGATGTGGGTAGTCAGAGCCAATCAGCAATAATGGTTGAGCTTGGTGGAATGAATGAAGTGGAAGACTTCGCAGGTGGCGGTAGGACCTTTGCAGTGCATCAGCTGGATGTGAGTGTTTGGCAAGCCCAAGCTCAGTGGCAGTGAATGCTCTTTGGATCCGGAACCGTCTCCGAGGGTCAGTGGCGGAGGCTATAGAGAAGGAAACGGAATGTCCTTCCACCGTTCTAATATCTTGTCGGATGGTTCGGAGCGCCAACTCCTCCCTCTTTCCCTGAAGGCCCAGCTCTTGGGCAGCACTGTGAAGAAGGATTGTGCGCTCTGACCCATCATCTAGGATGGCATATGTCTCTAGCTTCATTTTGCCATTATAGAGGCACACCCTGACCATTTTCAGTAGCACACAGCTGGTCCCCCATGTTGGATCAACGTAGTACGTGACGGGTTGGACAGCTTCCTCCGCCGGTCTGTCAGAACTAGTGGATCGCGATGCATTAATCTCATGGAGTGTCTCCAAATGCACCTGATTGCATTGCTGGCATCTAGCTTTCAGGTAGCATTGCGCCTCTGGATGGTCCCTTCCACATCTCCAGCACCGCTTGCCTGTCTGAATCCAAGACAACTTCTGCTCTATATTGAGCTTCTTGAAATCTGTGCACTGATTGAAATAGTGCTGAAGATTATTACAGAAGGGGCAGAATTTCTTTGGCTTCCCCAATTTGGAAACTGGACGTGATGCCTGTTTTGGAGGCTCTGGGCCTTTAGCAGGAGGGTCGTAGCCCAATAAGACGGTTGTGGTTGCCGCTGCAGATCTCTGCTTGGGTCTGGCACCCTTCCCACGATCCACACGTGGCTCTCGAGGTTGCTGATGATGATGGAAATACACATCATCATCTTGGATGCGGACTTCATATTCAAGCCACTCTGCCAAATCTGCTAAGGTTGGGATGGGTGTCTGAAGAGGATTGATGAACCGCTTAAACTGCGCTCGAAGACTGTGTGGCAGTTTGGACAGCAGTCTGGTGACGTGTGACCCACACTCTAGTTCTGCTCTCCCCTCTTTCCCAAGCTGTTCTAACATTCCCACAAGAGCCCTCACTTTCAGGGCGAAAAGACGGAACGCTCGGCTGTCACCACTTCGCACCGGAGACTCTGACAACACGTCAGTGATCCGCTGCAGGGCAAGTTTGTGAGGTTGACCATACAGCTCTATCAGGGATGACATGGTCTGGCTGTATGGATAGCGACTATTGCTGTAGGAATCGGCAATAAGGAGGGCGTCTTCCAACTTGAGGTGATCGACTAGGATCTGGTACTTGAAACGTTCAGTTGCATCGTGAGGCAGGATATTGTCAAGGGCCATTCGCAAACGAGCGAACTGGCTGGGGTCATCAGACGTGAAGTATGGAATGTGTGGTGTTGGTCCCCGGTACACGGTCTCTGTACTTGGTAGAGGTTCGTGCTGACCATATTTCCCCCAGGCTTTGGAATCAGTTGGCGGCCAGCGAGGCGGGTCCCCAGTCATCTCCCAGAAGCTTTCTGGTTGTTGGCGCTGAAAGGTGTATGGCTCTGCATATTCAGGGGTGACCTGCCTCTTCACACATGCTCCAGGCCCATACTCGTCCTTCACGTTAATTTTCCCGACCTGTTCAGTCACAGGAAGTTGACTGTACTGATAAGGTGACGTACATCTGAAAGGACCTGAGGCTGCTGCACTAGCAGGAATTTCTGATACCGGAGGTGGTGGAACAGGGAATGGCTCAGCACTCTGAGGATCAAGTGGAAGTGATGCCTCTGGCCAAGGTAAATCCTGTATGTCATCCTCTGGTATGTGAAAGGAACGTACCGTGTGTGGGTAGTGTCTGGAGGCATGGTCAGGATGAGGAGACTGAGGCATGGAATCAGTCCACAAGGACTGCCTCTGGTCCTGGGTACGGGGGCCTAATGCAGAAGGTTGGGGAGCTGGTGACGTCTGGAGGGCTGAGGACCGGAGAGAGAGGGCACCAAGCAGAGTCTGAACCTCTCGTCTGAGCTGATTATTATCTTCCTGCATTTCTCTCAGTACTGATAATACCACGTCTGAGGTGCCATGCTGAGAAGTCTGGTCAGCTGGAGTGGCTGAGGTGTTGGGATGTGCCCCATGGTCATCAGGGGACTGGTTGTGCGACACATGCACCTGTGGTAGTGATCTCCTCGGCAACTGCACCAAGAAGTCATCGAGGTAACGAGGCCGATGACCATCGCGACGACGACGAGGAGTGGATGAGAAAGCCATCTTGCCTGTGAAACTGTAAATCCGGCTCGAAGGACCATGTAATGGAGGAGGTCACTGTAAGTGGGATGGACTTGACCTCCTGACTATGACTGATGTAGATGATAAGGTGCTGACTCTAAGAATCCACAATCTCAACAGGGTTGTCCGATAAGAACAGATGGCATATCCACAAAATCCACTGCCACTCAGGTATCTGTCGTTCACTCATTTATTTAGCAAGAATCCGAAGCACACATCCATAATGTGAGTGAGGGGATTTAACAGACTGTAAAATGCTATATGCCGTGTGGTGAGTGATGGTGTGGTTTAGTCTCATGGACGCACACCGCTAACAGCATTAGAAGGAACGAAAATCCACACGGTGAGTAAACTCTGCTGACTCTTCCCACCTGCAGCTCCGACCGAACTCTCTGCGTCGACGTGTGCGTAGTGATGAGGTAGAATTGTGTCTTCTGATTGGCGAAGAGAATGGGTTGCCTCACCGCTCATTGGCTAAACGGCAGCAGTATGCTGATATCTTACTCCGCAGATGTGGCTCCGTTCATGAGTTCTGTGAACTGGCTGGCCTTTTGTACACACACGGTGCAAAATCTCAAATAAATTTTAAACTGCTATTCCTACTCTGGATTGTTCATTATGTACAATGAATCCAGCTCTGTGAAAAATATACAATATATTAAAAAAAAAAAAGCCAAAGTTATGAACACTTACAGATAACAGTAAATTTTTACACTGAACCTTCAGGCCTGGTTCAACTAAAGGCCCAGACCTGAATACAAATTGAAAATTTGTACTGATGCTCTCAGCATTTTATTACATGGAGGGCACAAAATTAGTCTCAATAAACACATCCATCAAAGCCTCATCAGCCAAGCTGTGATTAAAACTACAAAAATAAAATAATTTTTCTATGAGTTAAAACTACAACAGCCTGGTTATGTCGATGGGCACATCCTTAAACTAATACTGTTGAAGTACTATTTCATTTTAATAGAGCATTCAGACTGTCTTCATTTAGCCACACTTGCCCACTCTCCCGTGTTAAAAGCGCTCCAGATCTGTCAGACTGTGAGGGCATCTCCTGTGCACAGCCCTCTTCTCACAGCCTCACAGATATTTCTACTGGATCCAGGTCTTGGTGTTAGCCTTGTTCTGGTGACGCCATTCTTTTCATGATTTGAAAGCATGCTTTGGATTGTTGTGCTGAAGGTCATTCAGCATCCTTTATGTAAGACTTCCCTCTTTACGAATAACTTTTTTAAAATTGCAGTTCAGCCAACATTTAAAAGATTTAGATAAAAAAAAAAATCACATGTAACACAGGTCATCAGACACGTGGCGAAAGAAATCACATGTAACACAGCTGACGCGAGACAGACAATTGATCAGACACATGTGGATAAATACCACTGTTATGGTAGCTGTGTGGTGGCCTATGTCACTGTGTTCAGTCTCATGCCCCTCCAAAGTCCAACACACTGTGACTTGGTGCTCTGACCCCCATGAAGTTAACTCATATGTTTATGACAAAATTTCATCAACAGCAAAATGCAACAAATCCTGGTGTAGAACACCAAAACCAATTTTGGCTCAAATTTTCTCTGTCAGATTTGGATAGCCATCGGTTGTAACATCTACCCATTTGTCCCTGTCTGTTCAAGCATGCAGTTATCTCCAGGAACCTTTCAGTGAGTGCATTGGTGCCAACTCCATAATCTCAAACTCATTTGTTAACCCACATACAAATATGAGTAACTAAGGTGTCTAGGGTACAATAACCAAAGGGCTGGATGTGACCCAGGGGCCGTGCAAAGCCCAGGTCTGATTATGTGACTCTGGGGCAAACTGTTCATGTTTTAATGATTATTTTCACTGTTACACCATATTTTCTCCACTTTTAGATGACTGTCTTCACTATCTCACACAGTATACCGTATCTAATGCCTTAGAATATCATTTGCACCCTTCTCCTGACTGATACCATATCTTTCAGCAATGCTTTGTAAGCTCTTTGTAAGATGCAACCAAGTAAAGTCAGAAAAGTCTCAGGACAGCTGATCTTTGACTTTAATCAGCCACACTGGTGGCAGGTGTGTTCTGACTACTATTTAACATGAATTTGAATCTGATTGTTTATTTTGAACACAGTCATATCCTGACAGTATAGATAGATATTGGTGTCTTTTTTTACATCACAAAAAAACTTCCATTATAACAGGGCTGTGCAGATCCTGATGATTGAAATCATACACTATCCATCAGATGCATGTAAGTAAAATCTATTTATATAGCTCTCTTTAAGACAAGAAACCAATCACAACGTGATTTACGGAGGTCTTAGTAAAAAAGACGACTACTACACGGTCAAAAATAACACACATGAACCAAGTAAAATGACGCGGAACGCAACGTTACCCGAATGTCTGTCTGAATAGATGAGCATGTGTGTGCTGTCTGTACAGCCCACAGCTCTATGGGCACAGGCGGAGCGGGGGGCAGGTCTGTCGTCATCGCTCCTGCTGCATTATTAATGAGGAGGCAGCGCCACGGAAAAACTGGCTCCTTCTGGTTTCCAGGCATAAATACAAAGCGCAGCCGGTCTGAGGAAAAAACGGCACAAAGGAAAACGGAGCGCTCTGAGGTTTTACAGCTAAAGACCAAGAGAGTCAGGTAACCAGCTCTTCTACTAAAGGGAAAAAACTGACATATTTGACAAGTTATTATTCAGCAGCGGGACGGTAAAGAGGACCGCCGTGATTTTAATTGTTAACGTAAGGGGGTGGAAAGAGGCTCTGTTATCTGTGGAAACACTGTGACAGCTCAGGGGGTCCTGAAGGCAACCGTACACACAAAACGTGACCCACTTGTTTGTGTTGAGAAAATATGAACGGGCACTGCTGCCTGTGTTTAAGCTCGCCGGTGGACGAGCACATCAGATGTTAGTTGATGTATCGCAGGTCTTTCTCTCTCTCTCTGTGTGTGTGTGTGTGTGTGTGTGTGTCGGGACAAAGTGCTCAGGCTGGAATAAGGTGGGTTTTTGCTTCTCGCTAAATGTCCGCTTTGAGGTGCCTTCAGGTGTTGTATGTTTGTTGTTGTTCTCACCATCACGTGTTGTCTTTCATAGATAATTAGTTAAAGTAACGCAGTAACGGAGTTTGCTTTGTTTCAAACTGCTGCCACTTTGGCATCACAGCTGAGCTATACGTGGCAGGGGGAGGCTTGTACTCCAGCTGATCCAAGCAGGATATCCACCAGGGAATCAAACAGTCTGATTTCCACAGATTTTTTTACCTTCTCTCTGCTCTGCTGCTTTTCTAATGATCTTTGAACTCGTTATCTTCAGTTTATCGGATTTTTTTCTAGACCTAATTAATTTTATTCTTAATCATTTACTTATTGATGAGTTCTATTTTATCAGCTTCTCACTTTCTCGTACTCCCCTTCTTTTTTTAAAAAAAAAATAATAAATTATCAATGAATCCATGAAAATGATTTAATAAATAAAGTTGTCCTTGCAGGTAAAAATGTTATATGTAAATCAAGGGGATTTTTACAGCTCGACAACCCCAAAAACAAAACCTGTTGTTAACCTCTGTCGTGATTTCCTACAAATATAGCTTAAAATACCTTTAATTGGTTTTCTCGCTTTACATGTTTTCTGATTTGTGAATTTTATGCTTTGACTCTATCAGTGGTCATTTGTATACCCTCTTTGTGCATCTCTAATTGATTTCATTAATTATTGGATGCAGCAGCATCTTAGGGCACGGCTCTCCTCTTTATCTGCATTTGGAGAAGAACAGTGTGGTGTATAAAGGGGCACGTCGGTGGAGTGTTTATGTCTTTGTGAGCGGGGTGCCTCCGGTCCTTCCTCCCAGCTTGGGAAATGTAGAGATGGGAGAGAAGTGTGGAATGTCTGGCCTTTGGCAACACCCCCCGCCCGACTACCCTTCATTTTTCTTCCCCCATCTTTTTTCATGTAAGGATTTAGAAATGTCCATTTCCATGCTACTACTCGCATGGGACCAAAAGAGGAAATGCAGATGTGAGTGTGGACACAGCTGGAAAGGGCTGTGTTCACAATTAAAGCGGAGAGGAAAGCAGTAAAGATGAGAGCCACGAATGTGCTCAGACTCAGTGATTTAAGACATTCCAGCCCAAGACTCGCCCTGCAACTTGACAAGTCCACCAGCACGCACACTGTACTGTAGATTGCTATTTCTAGGTCAATGGTAGCCCTACCCCCTCCCCTCCCCGTCTATTCTCCTCACTCCACCCCACCCTCAGCCGTCTATCTACCCAAGGCCAAGCCACACATTAATCTGCTCTAGTGGTGTAAAGCCTGGTGCGGTGACATGTGGCGAGTGTATTACCCAGCCATAGAATTACATGCTACCACGGAGTGATGCGCAATCTGTCAGTTCTGTGTGTGTGTGTGTGTGTGTGTGTGTGTGTGTGTGTGTGTGTGTGTGTGTGTGTGTGTGTGTGTGTGTGTGTGTGTGAGATTAAATGCTTTCCATCAATTAGATCATCATCCGTTCAGGTGAATTTTAACAGTGAAATAGGATTTCTTTTGTAGGTCAAGCCAGATTTCATCAGAGTTATTCTAGATGGGTATGTTGCACTTACATTTCAGCACAAAGAAGAAAATGAACCTTACATGATTTCCAACATGGCCTAAACCTGGTTTGGGATCTTGTTTTAGGCACAAGTTCCCCCACGTCTGAGTGTCTTAGTCCGAGTGTGTGGAGAAGTGGGGAGGGGGGAGACAAAGCCTGTAAAGTCCCAGTTCTGGAATATAGAGGGTAGATAGAAAGCATTTCTGAAAAATTAACAACTGGGACTGTCACAATGTTGTCATATACAACATTGGAAAGTGCTGACACAAGGTCAGCGTGTTAATGTGCGTCTCCTCCAAAGTGGTGGTCAGAGAAGCTGAGGCATTTATCATAATGTAAACAGTAAGTACAAGTCACACATGAAGGTGGGTCTTTATTGGTTGCTGGAGATGATTCACGTAGTTACTTGTGTTTTCTGTGGACTGTGTCTGAGGAAACGCTTGCGTAATTCATCCGTAGAAACTAGTTTAACATCATACACATTTGCATCATGTGAAATAAAGAATTTAGCTTAAAAGGTTTTGCACATACATACATATGATCAGAGGCAATGGGCTGAAGGATATAAACCAAAAGGTACCCAACTAATAGCTCACCAGCATCCTTTTCTCTTTTCTGTTGTTGTCATTGTGTTTTGTTTTCTGCCACAAATCAGTTTCCTGTGTGATGTTCAAACTTAACAGCTGCAGAATTAAAAAAAAATCAAAATCACATAATGCCACAAAAACGCATTTGTACACCACATTCTTAAACAAACTGCCTTTGAAGCAGCAGAGCAAAGAGACATGGTAGTTCCCGACTGGGTTTTAAAAAACCGAAAAAACCAAAAAAAAAACATTTTTGAGTCCTTCATGAATATATTATTGTTCCAGAAATACATAGAGCAGACTAACACCAACCTCTTTTAAAGCCTGTGAATGAGTCCATTCATGTTGATGCTGAATTCATATTTCAATTTTAGATTCTGGGAATGTAACTGATGATTGGTGTCATTGTTAAAACTGTTTTCTTGTTGTTGTTGTTTCTGTGTGCAGAGAGTAAATGGAACATTTCTCAGCTCAAAGCATTCATGGCTGGGATTAGTTTCAGAGAAAAAGGCAAAACTGAAACTCATTTAATACTTACAAAGATCCGATTCAGTGTTTTAATTGGTAGCTTGTTCACAAGTGCTAATGGAGAATGGAGTCAGTCGAGCGTTGTGCATGGATTAACCGCTTAATATTCTTATATGTTAGTAATAATACAGTTTGAGAAAATCAATAGATTATGTGTCCATGGATACTAGGGCTGCCACAAACGATTATTTTGATAGTCGACTAGTCACCGATTATTTATGCGATTAGTCGACTAATCAGATCATCATCCACTGGACGTAAAACTACAGCTTATTGCACCAGCAGCATCTGCTCTTATATAACTATCATTAGCTTACAGCTTTAAGCTTTTAAGGTGCTAACTAAAAATAAATGGTAAATGGCCTGCATTTGTATAGCGCTTTACTCAGTCCCTAAGGACCCCAAAGCGCTTTACACTACATTCAGTCATTCACCCATTCACACACACATTCACACACTGGTGACGGCAAGCTACATTGTAGCCACAGCTGCCCTGGGGCGCACTGACAGAGGCGAGGCTGCCGGACACTGGCGCCACCGGGCCCTCTGACCACCACCAGTAGGCAAACACGGGGTTAGTATCTTGCCCAAGGATATTTGGCATGCAGCCAGGAGGCAGCCTGGGATCGAACCACCGACCTTCTGGTTAGTGACTGACCTGCTCTGCCACCTGAGCATTTACCATAACTAAAAATAAAGACAAGATGATAGTTTATTCAATTTTAATGAAATTTGCAGATTGTTTCGGTAAAGTTTAATAAACTCCTTGCTATCTAAAATATAACAGGACACCGGAGTATATTCTCCAGCATCTCACACTTCTGATGATCAGCTGTCTGCTTGACGTTTATTCAGCTGTGTAAAAACTATAACTTTAATCTCAGCCAAACCGATTTACTCAGGAACAAATAAAATACTAAAAAAAAAAAAAAAAAAAAGCCAAACAACAACATTTTTAATTTATCTAAGTGACTCATATATATTTAACCTGAGTCGCGAAAGACGGCGGTGGGTTTGAAAACAATTTGCCGGGAGTCCGGTGTTCTCACGGCGCTAGTGACCTAGCCCCCGGCTAGCTATCGAGCTAGTGGGTAACAGACGTCTCCGAAAACGTCGGAGCGCTTTTGAAAATATGTGGTGTCCTGATAAACTGAGCCGATATTTGAGGTTTACACAGCTACATTCTCGCCTGAAAATATGTTAAACGTTTATTTTGTGACCCAGAAAGAATAATAAGAGTAATATTAAAACTAACTAGCTACCGCCATTGTTGGAAACTAAGCTGGGCCGCGCTATGAATTCTGGGACACAGCTGCTTCTTCTTCTTCGGGGTTTAACGGCAGCTGGCATCCTTGTACATGCTGTGCTGCCATCTTCTGTTTCAGTCCGTTATTACACTCTTAAATCCTGCTATTATTCCTGCGTCTTTTGCGATCTTACAAAGCTTCAAACGACACGTCGACTATTAAATCAGTCGTCGACGATTTTGATAGTCGACGTAATCGTGACTAGTCGACAAATCGTGGCAGCCCTAATGGATACACAATATTGTTCCAGTTTACAGAGTGTATAGAAAAGATAGACATAGCTTCTTGGTCTGAAAAGTAAAACCAATGTAAATGTGCCTCGAACCTGCACTCGTCAGATTGGGAATTGTGAGTGTGACAATCATCTGATTTCAAAACACGTGAAAATCCCAAATCCTGTTTTTCTAACAGTACGTATTTCGATTGTTACCAGTGAACGACTGCAGAATTAAAGCACTTTGAAATCAGATGTTTCTTTTTGATACACCCTGTACTTTTCTAATTGCTTTATGGTCTCCAGCATCTCAAAGGACAATAAAGAAGCATAAGCGTTATGGCGAGCTTATCTTGTGATTTAGAAGTCGCTGTCATAAGATTGTGGGGTGTATCTCAGTTTGCTATGCCAATCACACCCATTTTCAAAAAAAAAAAAAAAACCCCAGATAGCAGCGGGCAAAAGCTCAGCTTCTAGGCAGGACGGTGTCAGTGGGTGATGTCGTGGCAGCTGCATCCGTCTTTATATACAGTTTATAGTCTAAATCTGTAAATTCCAGCAAAACAAATAAACATCATCCACGGGGGAGAGGAAAATAAGAAGAAAATTATTTTATTCACAGTGTTGCTCCGTGATTTGAAACATTGCTGAAAAAAGAACCCCTCAAACATAGTAAATATTGGAAGAAGCCCCTGTTCTACAAATCCAGGAAGTCTGACCTGTATTCACGAGGAGGATCATGAAGTCAGGCCACATGTCATGTACTGACGGGCAGATTTGAGGGTTTAACGCACATCTGTTTCAGCCGTCGGATACGAGCGTTTCTCGTACAGATGTTCTGTCAAAGCTTGTGGTTTCCTCTCTGACAGCCTTTTTGTTCTTTGATCAGCTGATCTTGCAACTGAACTATCACTGCTCACAACTTTCTTACAACACAGTTCCTCAAAAAAACCCTCCAAAATCAAGTCAAAGTTTAATATCTGTGCAGAGGCCTATTGTGTGTCACAGTTATGTCTTTTTGCGGTCTGCAGAGTGCGTGTACGTCTTTCAGCTGGGTGGCCTCAAGCTAAACGAAACTCTGTCTATTTTCTAAACAGTATATTATGTACTGAACTCTCTCCGCTGTTGCTGTGGTAACAAAGCAGGGAGTTTTTTGTGTGTGTGTGTGTGTGTGTGTGTGTGTGTGTGTGTGTGCGCGCGCGCGCAGGCAGGATATGGGTTACCTCAGAAGACATTATGCTGATGCTTGTACAAGTCAGGAGTAGGAAAACAGACCTAAACGTTATCATATAATGGTGATAACTTTTGACCGATATATCTCCCATAAGGAACTACAGTGTTAGTTTGTAGTGACGTTCAGGAATGTCCTCCGTGCTGTTTCCCACACTCATCCACAGCTGTCCATACATCGATAGCGAACAGCCTTGTGTGGCTGAACAACAAGGTCGTCTGTGTGTTATGTCTTCACAGTCACGGTGTCTCTGAGCAGTTTCAGTTAAATTAGAGGGACTCTGGCAAGAAATGAGCAAGGGTTTGCTTTTGTGCCTTTGTATAGTCTATTCTCTGATGGAAATAACAGGGTTGTCTCATCGCTTCTAATTTGGCCTTGTGCTTAATAATAAACAGACACACTATGGGAAGGCAGAACATTAGCCGCATGGCATTAAGTTAATCACAGGTATAAACACAGCTGTAAATGTTGGTTATATTCACAGGAATGCCAATAAGCAGGACTTACCAGTTGTAAAATAGGTTGTGTGTGGCTTTATTTTTGTGTTAAAACAAGAACATACTTAGACCAACAAGCAGAGCACCAAAGAGGCCCAGATTTGACTCTGGTTTGAGGTCTACTGGTCAAAAAGTTCTGGTTTGGTTGGGTAGTGTGAATAAATCATCGTCTTGTGTATGCTACATTCGCTGAACAAGATCATTTTATTATCTTATTTTCACCACGTCCTTGTTATTCTTGTTATTCTGTAGGTAAAACTGGTGAGAGAGAATTTAAATTCCATTCTTTTTATATGTCTTTTTTTATATTTATCATCAATTCCTCTCCAAGGTAACTGCCTTTAACAAACCCTGCCACTTTTTTCTGTCATCGTCCTGAGGGTGGTGAAGTCATGCCCAGGCAATACGTTTGTCAGGCAGCCAACAGCACAGATGTGCAGGGCACACCTGTAAATGTTTTGGGTTTCGAAAAGTCCTCAAACTGAAATCATCACATGGATAGTCGCCGCAGGCTCTAAAAACAGGGTTTTGGAAGCTAAGAGTTTGACAGACTTAAAGCTGATCTTTCTTGATGTAGAACCTCTGAGCAAATTGGCACTTTACGAACACACGCACGCACAGATATACACATGTTGTGTTGCTGTTACACTTGTTTTACATGTACATAGCAAATTTGAGTTAAATAGCTTTAGACTTTATTGTCCTCTTGGGTAGTTTTGCTCTAAAGGTTCCAGTGTCAAGTAAAAAATGCACTCTCAGTAGTTTCCCTAACCTTTCCTATACATAGCAAAACTACATAATGTGGAGTTTCTGAGTTTTACATGTGTATTTGTCACCCTCCTGTCAGTGTCATCATTTGTAACTTGGTTCTTGTTCTTTGCTCTGTCCCCAGCCTTCATTGCAGAGGAGTTTGGACGGCATGCAAAGTTGTGAAATTTCCTCAGACAGCACTGATGATCCTCTTAGTAGCGGCCTACGTATTCATCGGCAGCCTCGAATAGTAGTGATTGGAGCTGGCTTGGCTGGCCTGGCCGCAACTAAGATCCTACTGAAAAACGGCTTCACTGATGTCTCTGTCCTAGAGGCATCGGACCACATCGGCGGGAGAGTTCAGAGCGTTCAGCACGGTGGGAGGATTTTTCTGTCTTAACCCAAAAATTAGCATCACACACTAATTGGGTTAACGGGTAGAATGGAGATCTCCAGTTGATTAAATCATGAAGTTCTATGTCAAGTTATATTATACGATGGGGCAAAGTCTCTAGAAAACCATTGTGCTTACTGGCAATCATTTGAATGGATCATGGACGAGGTCACTGGTTAAGTCGTTTGGAAAGCTTCTCTGTTTTGATTTTGTTTGGTTAATAAGAAGTCACATTACCCACACGAGTGTGATTAAGAGTCTAAGTTGGCTGTTAAAGATATTGGAAAACAGCAATTTATCAGCCCCGAGAGTGTGATTGAATCAACTTTATCCACTCAAGACAACATTAGAAAGCTGGCTGTTTATCAGCATGAGCAACTAAATTAGCATTAGCTAACAGATCATTACAAACTGTTTTAATATATGAAAATTGCTACATGTTGCACTTTTAAATGGATTTCAGTTTTATCTGTTAGCTAAAATATGAGGGCATCTAGCTTAACTTCACATAAACGGTGAATAAAATAGTTGGGCGTAGCCACCATCTCGTCACTCACACGTAAATGAAGTCCTGTTATGGTGAGCTGAGCATTTTCGCTGCTGCCGTCTTATTGTTCACTAAATGCACACAGTCCTGACCCAAGAAGGCATTTAGAATGAAAATAATTTACAAAATGTTTTATTATATGTAATCTGAAGCTAGTAACTGAGCCAATAGCCAAACAGCCCCTGTAGTTACGCGGCTGTTTGCTCAAAGGTCCTTGCCTGATGACCGTGTAAATGCCATAAGGCACTTCAGCACTGACTTCACCTGTCATACCTGGAAGCTACGTCCATCTTTATGGATGAAGCCCAAAAGCTTAAAAAAATTTTGATGAATGAATAAAACACAAAAACTTGCAAAATGGTTTCTGTAGGTAGCTAGCTACTAGCTTTAGGAAGCCACTTCACTTCACTGTTAAACAAAATGTGCTAATTAGGTAAACTGACCTAGCCATGTTCGTCTTAGCAGCGTCTTATTGATCTTATTTTAAACATACAGACCTGCATAAGGCCCCTTATGAACCCAATAACTGTACAGAAAAGGTTTTGAATTTTATGCCAGAAAAACTAAGTTAATAATTTTGCCCTATTTAGGTAAAAAAAATTTCCAGGTAACAGTTTAAAATCTGCTGAGGTTTTCCCAAGAAGACAATATTTGACATATGGTCAGTTTTTAACTTTGATTGGTTAGTTTCAGTTAAACTGTGCTGTTAATCAGTCATACAGTCGCACAATCAGGATTTCCTGAATATGCCAAAAACCGCACTTCCTCAAATGCATTTCTACATATTTTAGTGACGTTGTTGTGATTATCTTACAAAATCAACTGAACTGTGAGTCTTAGGCAAGAAAAATTTAGCCTTCCACTGATTTCCACCATGATGAATTCTTCTAACTGGCAAGAACAAACGAGCGGTTAATAAAAAGAGCCTGGCTCTGTGCGCATAAAAGGAGCCACATGTAAAAAACATGCACGCATTCGGTTACACGTAAGTCTATATGTTAGGTGCTGTGTTTGTGTGCTTGAGTGCGTGTGGTTACTTCTGTCGTTTTATCAAAAAGTGAACGCATACAGTGGGTTTGATGCTATTATCCTCAGAAAAGAAAATTCATGGTATTCCACTGGGGCTTTAGCTTTGGTATTTTAATTGCGTTGACCTACTTTTGAACTCTATAATTACCCAAAACTCCAGAGTGATTGTGCTTGAGCCAAGAAGACCGTATATACTGCATCACTCAGGGGCACTTAGGAGACCCTGTGTTCTTTAAATTAATCTCTATTGATTTTTCTGTACTACAGGAAAAGCAACTTTGGAGCTTGGCGCTACCTGGATCCATGGTGCCAATGGGAACCCAGTATACCACCTGGCGGAGGACAACGGGCTGCTTGAACACACCACAGATGGGGAGAGGAGTGTGGGACGCATCAGCCTGTACACCAAGAACGGTGTGGCTCACTACCAGACCAATGTCGGGAAGAGGATCCCCAAGGACCTGGTGGAAGAGTTCAGTGACCTGTACAATGAGGTGAGGGGACACATTTGCGCACAATTGGATGCACACATCAGCATGCAAAAATGGAAGTGTGCACGAACAGAGATGCTGGATGTTCAACCTGCATAACAACTCAATATGCAAGTGAAATTTTGCCACATATTGTCGGCAGTAGCCAGATTATATAAGGTCAGCAGTAACCATTGAAAAAACTCACTGTGCAGGCTCACTTTGTTCTAGCTGTAATCCATGATTTTAAATCCAGAATATGTTAGGCTGGATTAATAAGAATGTGGATTAAGTGATGCACAAGAGCAACGCATTTGTGCAGACATGGAAAAACAGGCTGGAACAGCTTCAATAAATTATTGTAGTGAGCAAGGTGATTTTACTGTAGCAAGTCTTCTCACGCTCATTACTTTTTCTTTTTCTTCTTTTTTTTTTACTGTTGTGTAAGTTGTTGTTTAAGTAGGTCACATCTGGAAAAGCACTTACAGAGAGAAGGTATAGCAGCACACACACATTTTTCTTTTCAGCATCTGTGCAGTGACGAATCTGAATTTTACAGCTTCGCAGATATGAGCAGAAAAAAGAGCTTTACATTATTTTAAAACCTGAAGATTTGTGGTGAATTGTCCTCTTACAGTGAAATGAGTCTATGCTGTTCAAATCACTCCAGTTTTCCAGCTCTTGTGAATATAGTGCATGCTTTGATGCACATTTGATTGCACAAGCTCTCTTGGTATTTGTGATGCGTATAAAAAATTGGTTTGACTTTGAAAGGGAAGTGATCCTGTGCAACTTTGCGGCCCGCAAAGTTGCACAGGATCACTTCCCTTTTACCACACGGTGTACTGTGATATCATCCAGCCCAGGCTGAGGAGTGATGTGGACAGGGGTGAACACTCTGTCACCCTTAATGATTATGGTCCGTGTCATATGAAGGTTGCTTCTTATGCCCTGTGCTGGGTTTCTCCTTGAGGTTCAGCATTGGTTACTGTCCCTTTCACATGTGTAATATTGAGTTGTTTCCTTAATGAATAAAGTTGAATATGTTTAATATTTATGTGGTATAGTTTAATTATTCTCTCTCTATTAGCTGTTAGGTCTTATTCATTCACTTGTAATATATTTATGCAGCAATCTAAAAGGTTTTTTTTATTGTATATCAAGTTAAATCAACCTTCATTTTTCACTAGAAAATCACTATGAAATGTCAAAAATCAGAATTTAATAAAAGCCAAATTCAGATCAGTGCTCCTGTCAGTTTACACTCACAGCACCTGCAGCCAGCAAAAAAGAAAAATGTCACAAGCAATGAAAACAAAAATAACTTCAGTGATTTAAGGAGCTTGGAAAGAAAAGCGTCTGGACTTCTTTAGGTTGCTTGAAGATGTTTCACCTCTCATCCGAGAAGCTTCTTTAGTTCTAGGGTCAAATGGTGGAGAGTCCCAGATTTAAACTTAGAGTCCCAGAGAGCAGCCATTTGGCTTTTCTACCTTTAAACCCTGTGGGAGTATCCCCCCCCCCCCCCCCAAAAAAAAGAGGGACAAAAGGGACCCCCTGATGATCCTCTACCTAATCACATGAGCCAAGGTGTGAAAACGGGTGTGGTTCAGTGATTATTCCTTGAGCGAAACGAAAAGTAGTTTGTAACAGTCAGCAAATAGCTCAGCATTGTGCACATGCTGATTTAAAACAGAGCTGGGAGAGAGATCAGAGCTAAGAAAATGACCAACACACATGCAATCAAGCAAGAAACCATCAGGCACAAGGGGAATTTGGGGGTTGGGAAGGTGAGGTAGAGTCAGGAAGTCAGTTGGAACCATTTGTACTTAGGCCCAAGCGTAACATTCAACCTGAAATGTCTAAACTCCAGTACATGGGCTGCATTCGGAAAGTCAGGGATTCATTAACTGGAAGTCGAGACAACAGCTTTGCGCTGTTATGTTTTGACTCAATACATGTTGATGCATAACTGATGTGGTCCTTACTGGCTGTTCTTTCTAGGAAATGGTTCATAATCAACATTGTGGAAGCACATTTTGTCAGCACACCAGCATTTCTTCATAGTGTCCTTTACCGCTGTCTTTGTTCTGCTTTTTACCGGCCTGTAATGTGTTGTAACTTGTTCTGTCTGTAGTGTTTCGCCATGATGCCAGTGTTTAGTCCTGCAAGTACAGAAATCTGGCCTGGACTGAAATAAACTGGTTTCTTTTAGTTCCTCATTTCACAATGCCCTGCTTTCTTTACATCGTTCCTTGCCTTTTGCTCTCGTTTAGGTGTACGAGCTGACTCAGGAGTTCTTCAAGAACGGGAAACCCGTCTGTGCTGAGAGCCAGAACAGCGTTGGCGTTTTTACACGAGACGTGGTCCGCAAGAAGATCATGTTGGATCCTGATGACTCTGACAGCACCAAGAAAGTCAAACTGTCCATGCTACAGCAGTACCTCAAGGTGTGCGTTGTTTCGTTTGAAGACAAACATTTGTAAATTTGGAGTCCTAGAAAATAACTGATACTCATGAACCCCGAAGCTTTGGTTTGTTTCCTTATCGCTGCCTATAATCCATGTAGCTATCAATGGACAAATAAATATTATAAATTAAAAAAAAAAAGGCACAGTGAGCGGCGTAAGTACAACTTGCAGATAAATAAAAACAATCTTGCTAACATACGTCATTTACATGGGAATGGGGCATCTGTCTGGTATGATTGCCATAGCAACCCTAATCTTTCATTCATAAAGTAGGCTAACATTGCTGTGGTTAGCATTTAGCATGGGCTAGCTGCCTGTAATTCACTTTAATCAGTTAAATTGGGGTGACAAGTCACAGCAATGATCACATTTTCCAGTTTAATGTGAGCCTGCATAGTCCACCTCTCAGGATACTGCTTAGTGATCACCCTGGATTGTTTTAATTGGGCTGAGCGATTCATTTTCCTAGAGACTACATGAGAATCTGGGACTGTTACTTTAACCTGCTGCCATTAACGGTCGCATCGCAGTAGCAGATCCTCTGCCTCCATCTTCCTCTTTTGTTACCATCCTCTTCTGTCGCCAATTAGCTCATAAAGGGATGAAGTCAATAACATGGCATAACAGTCCCAGTGTGTCATGTGTCCCCTAGGGAGATTTACTTGACCACAACTAGATAGACAAATAGATCTTGATTGACTGTCGCCTCACATAGTTGTTGAAAACATTAATTTTCTATCAACCCTGCAAGTAGTACAAGCAAAGCTATGCTAACCTAGCTCATTAGTGGCCTAGGTACATCCTCATAGAACTGAAGTTATAGCCTGTATAACTTTATATTTCAAAGTGAATATAAAGTGAGTGCATGTGGAGAAACGCAGCAGGGAAGCAAATGGCAAACATTAGGTAACTGCTGCCATACTGGTTCACCAGCTAATGAGCCAGAAGCAGGTGTAGCTGTCCTCTAAACCCTGTGTATTCCCAGTATGTTTAAACTAGTTAATTCATGCTGATTTGTTGAGTGCAGTAGCTGCAGAGATGACTTGCTGACACGCAGTAAATACTTTAATGGCTGCAGAGGTTTGATTTTGAATGTTAGCATTGCTACTTTAGTGACACCCGATCCTCTATGTTGATGTTGCATCATGTTTCAGGTGGAAAGTTGTGAAAGCAGTTCTCCCAGTATGGACGAGGTGTCCCTGAGTGAGTTTGGTGAGTGGACGGAGATCCCCGGGGCACATTATGTCATCCCTGAAGGTTTTATGAAGATCATGGAGCTCCTGGCCCAGGACATCCCCTCCCACACCATCTGCCTTCGCAAGCCGGTGCGCTGCATCCACTGGAACTACTCAGCCCAGCATCAGGAGGTGATCACTAAGAGCAGCGACGACAACCACAATGAAAACAACCACAGCAGCCAGCCTGTGATGCGGGGTCACCCTGTCAGCGTGGAGTGCGAGGATGAGGAGTGGATCATGGCCGACCACGTGATCGTGACGACCTCTCTGGGCGTGCTGAAGCAAAACCACGAAGCCATGTTCTCGCCCTCTCTTCCCGAGGACAAGGTCCTCGCCATCGAGAAGTTGGGCATCAGCACCACCGACAAGATATTCTTGGAGTTTGAGGAGCCCTTCTGGAGCCCCGAGTGTAACAGCATCCAATTTGTGTGGGAGGACGAGGCCCAACTGGAGCAGCTGGCCTACCCCGAGGAGCTGTGGTACAAAAAAATCTGTAGCTTTGATGTCCTCTATCCACCTGAGCGCTACGGCTACATGCTGAGCGGCTGGATCTGTGGGCAGGAGGCGCTGTACATGGAGCGCTGCGATGACGAAACGGTGGCCGAGACCTGCACTGAGCTGCTGAGGCGCTTTACAGGTGAGGGCATGTAGACGCAGATGTATAGAGCTTGGACAGTTTTACGCTCATAACAAGATATGCTATTCTTATGACTTTTTAAAACTGCATTTAAAATAGGATCTAGTTTAACTAACAAAGAACTATTGAGGACAAATAAGAGATCTCTACTTTTATAATCTTCACTTCTGTGGATTTAATAAACCAGGCAAATTCAGCTGTAACCTCCTTCTTTAATTCTAGTGAAGCCTTCACTAAGAATCAGTCATCTAAAACTAACACGGTTCAGTCTGAGGCTGTGAGTTCAGTGACTCATTTGTACTATGATTAAGGTTGGGTCATTGTACTTCATAGAAAGGAAATGATGTCACCTTTCAGCTGTGATGTAAGCACCTTTTTTTTTTCTGCAAAGAAAGGCTGAGAGATAATACCGCTGAATGACTCTGGTGCCTTCTTTGTGTTCGGTGAACAGCAGCTTACCAGTCTCGTGTCACCGCTCAGAGAGCTGATGTTGCACAAGGCAGAGAGTCATTTATTGTCACTGGGATTTTTAACCATCCCTTCTTTTATACATACACAAACAATCCAGTACTTGCTGCTATCAGTTACATGATGCACGTCACATCTTGCGCAACTGGGGAAAAAACAGAAGGCTGACTAACTGCTTCAAAGTGACTGGAAGCTAAAATGTAACACTCACTACTGTTTGGCAACTTGCATAAGGTAAGAAGTGCAGAGAGGAAAGGTCTCGGATTATATTCTACCTCAGAAGTAGGTCACAGAGACACTTACTGTCACTTCATGATAAGGTCAGTGGACTGTAATTTGCACAGAGAAGCCAAACACATACAGTCACTCCTCATTTAGGTCAGCGTGGTTTAATCCCTTCAGCTGTTTGCTTAATTGCATCACTCACTGGTGCCTCTCTGTTCGCACACAGTCACAAGTTGATTTGTGTTGGCAGATTAAACATCCAAGTGTAAAAGCTAGTCCAGGTTAGCTGCTGGTCTTTCATATAATTTTACCATTTTAGAGGTATCTGAAAAACATCTCAACAACTTGGAGTTGCTTTGAAATTGTTGTACAGACATTTCTTTCTTTCACACCTGATGATGATGGTGGCTCATGAAATGTCAACCATCAGTTATCGTTCTCTGCTTTTGTTGTTTTAGGGATGGTTTTTAAATCTTAGCATCCTAACCCACTGACATGGTAGCTCCTAAACATGTTGGATCTGCCACAGTGAGAGCTGAGACGGATAATAAGAGCAGCTATTGTCGACTTGCTGACTGTCATTGTCTTTTTATCTCAGCTGACTCCTTTGTCTTTCCACCCTTTCGTCCATCTCCAGGGAACCCCGACATTCCAAAGCCCCGGCGCATCCTGCGCTCCTCATGGGGCAGCAACCCGTACATCCGAGGCTCCTACTCCTTCACCAGAGTCGGATCCAGTGGTGCGGACTGTGAAAAGCTGGCCATGCCACTACCTTATGCCAATAGCACCAAGGCTCCAGTAAGAACTGCTTACATTACAGTTGCTAGATATTTAGTTGTCATTTATTGATTAGTAGACATCCTTTTTTTTTTAATGCACTACACAAACTCTTTGAGTAGAACAGTGCCATGTAAGTGCCAGTCTATTGACCATTTTACCACTTTTATCCATATACTGTATGTTGACTTTACACTTTTTCTTTATAATTATTTCCACAGTTCCCTTTCTAGAAAATGTTTTACTGATTATTTTATAGTTTGAAATCTTATATTTTTTACTTAGAAGCTGAACTGTTCTGAGTGTAGACGTTTGGGATGGCAGTGTTTTTGCCCTCATGGTTTGTTTACAACCTTCGGCCACACTCAGAGATCATGTGCCCAGTGTGGCCGCGTCATCACATACATGTCAGAGCCCAGCTGGTGCAGAGCGAATACAGCTGGTGTCAGGAGGGTCCGAAGTGCTGATTGCAGGCCAAAAGTCTAGACCATGAAACTCGATGCATTCTGGGTGAAAGGGAGAAGGGGCTAGGAGTGTGGGGGTGGAGGATCCGTGTGTTCACTTGACACTGCTGAAGGAACGGCATGACCCCCTTCTGCTGAAGTGTACAACCCTGGCAAAGTGAAATCCCGAGCCCTCAGGAAAGTTTCTGTAGCCTCCTACATGTGGAGCACTAACAAGGGAGTGAAATAGGAGCGAGTGCCTCAGGAGAAACAGAAAAAACCAACATGATGACATTGATGGATCGTGATTGAATCTCATTTTTGTTCCCTCTCTGGTTTCCTCTCCTCCCCTCTTTGCTCAGCCCTTACAGGTCCTGTTTGCTGGAGAGGCCACCCACAGAAAATACTATTCCACTACCCATGGTGCTTTGCTATCAGGGCAGAGAGAGGCCACTCGCCTGATGGAGATTTACCAGGACTTGAACAGCGCGGAAACCACGAAGCCTAATATATAAAAATAAATGAACCTCTGACTAGTGAAAAAAATACAAACCTGTTGAGTTGAAGCTTTTCATCCTGATGATTAAGTTATACTTAAAAGCATAGCTCGGGCATTATTACACCTGTAACAAATGACTTTTGTTTCTATTGTACTGTAGATTTGAATCATGCTAAATTTTTATTTGAGATGTACTGTTCAGAAGTTGCCAATGGTGCTGTCATTTCATTTCTTTATCATTCTTTTTTTAATCAGTAATTTAATGTTTATAATAACAGCATCTGTAATTTAACTTGTTTTTGTAAGTGCCTTCTGTACGTAATGCTATGTTATTTCGAAAATAATGAAAATACTAAACAAAAAAAATCGAAGGTTTTAACAAAATAAAAGTTTTATCATCATTTAATACGGTTTTGTTTTGTTTTCTTGATTCATTAAATTTATTAAACACACCAGTGGATGTGCAGATGTTCTCATTATTTTGAGTGAGAGGGAGCACAAAGTGGTGCACGTGGAAAGAAGAGGAAAAAGGCTCCAAAGTGACAGATGGTGTTAGAACAGGCCTCAGCCCAGCCTCCACTTCTGTTGGACAACACTGTCAATCCTCTTAATCAGAGACGGAAAAGACCAGGGAAGGTTTCAATTAACAACAAATGAAAACGGGTTTTAAATTCTGTGTTTACGCCCCACCGATCATCATTTTCCAGAGTCAGGTGGTCGTATGAAAACAAGCCCTCTTTAACTACAAACCCTCACCGCTTGTTAACACACAAATCTAACCAGCTAATCGCATGACAGCAACTGCATGATTCAGGCATGGTAGGTCTGAATCTGTCGCGATTGTTGGTGCCAAATAGGCAGGTCTGAGTATTTTAGAAACTGATGAGCAGCTAGAATTTTACTCAAAAAATTTAAGGGAACTACTTAAAAAAATGTTTTAAAGTATTACAAAGAATGCTCTGAAAAAGAAAATGTCCAGTGAGAGGCAGTTCTGAGGAAAAGTGCCTTATTAATGTAAGAGGAGAATGGCCAGACTGCTTTAATGTTAAGTGGGGGGTAATATTAACTCAAATAACTACTGGTTAGAACTGAGGTATGCAGCAGAGCATCTCAAGATGCACCACAAGCAGCAGAAGACCGATTCACACATGCTGACCAAAATTGGATATTAAAAGACTGAGAAATGGGATGTGTCAGCAACAAAAGTTTCATCACATCAGGAGAGCTAAAATGACTAAATTTTTCATTTAAAAAAAAGTTTTTTAACATTTAGGCTATTTTTCATTAGGGGAAAGAGTAAGTGGCTTTTCCAACACTGAATATGGGAAGCTTTAAGGGGAAAAGTTCACAACATTGACTTTCACCAATTTATGCTAGCCATGTCAACAAACACGCTAACTGTTGGACTTTATAGAGCATGGAAGAAAATAACTTATGTGGAGTCTGGCAGGCAGATGTCAGTTCAGTGCATTATTTGTTTCAGTTGCTTGTAGATTGTTCAGAATTAATCTCACAGAATTGATAAATGGTTCAGAAAAGTGTTTTATTTTATTAAAACATTCACATATAATTAGAGAACTCCAAGACCGGCACAAAAAATAACTGCAGAGGAAAGTAACTCAAAATTGCCCCTCTGTGCTTTAAGGATAAATCGGTGCACCCTGACAAGCACCATGTCACGAATGGTTACCCAGAATCCATTACTGATCACATGTTTGGTTGGAAGTTTCCAATTAAAATCTACTTAGGCTGCAGATCTGTAGTTGTGGTCAGCTTTATTTAAGCCACATTAAGGAAGCAGCCGAAAGAAGCCTACAGTACTACATATCAGTTCTGCACAGAGACTTTTACCTGATTTCCAAAGTATTGCAAACAGTATGTGTTTCAGATTTTTGCCTCAATGTCTCTTTTTCAACCCAGACACTTCTTTTTTATTTTCCTATATGCCCCAAAACTTCTTAGTCTCAAAAACTCACAGAAATCCATGCATCAAACATTTGGCATTACAGGGTTAAAGCACAGAGACGAGATAATTTGAGGGTTGCAAATCTGCACCCTACAGGCAGCTCGGCTCTTATGGGAAACAGCTGAAGCACAGACTGACGACCACATAAGCAGCAAGGACACAGATCCATCTTCGTGATGTAAACTTGCTGCCAGATATGAAAATCAAGCAGCGTCAGATGGTGAACGAGAAGGAGAATAGACTCAAGTTCAAACGTGAGAATGACGTGCATCCAAGAGTTTAACGTGTCAGTGCTGAGGGACACGGCGCGCCCCCCGAAGATGAACAGACGACCCGTGTAGGCTCTTTAATTTTGTGTTTAAACTGTTTGGGAACTAAAGCCTCTAAATGGTCACGGGCCACCCACACAGGTGTTTTCACTTTGTCTGATTAGACCTCGTCTCATTACTGTGTGGGCAAGTGCAGACAGAGCCTGACTGAAGTCGCTGTTATTGCTCCTTTCAAGGTGGAACAATTCGTACTGCCACACAGAAAAAAAAGGGAGCTTTTATTCACGACTGAGAAAAGATGTCTGTTCTCTAGCATGGGGTGCATTCTGTTCTCACTCAGTGCAATCCACAAAGACCATCACGCACACATTCAAAACAACATTTCAATGCATTCCCCAAATCTTGGAAAAATGTAAAAGCAGTAAAATTACAAAGTCGAAAGGCCCATATATAAAACTAGATAGTCGTAATTCCTGGTATCTAATAATAGTGTTGATATTTGTGCACGTTTGCTGCTTAAATGTATTTGAATTTGAACAAAGGTGACCTGCTGCTCAGCTGCAGTCCCCAGAACACGTTTCAGAAGTCATCAGCGGTTTGGCCTTCACAACAGACTTTCTGCTTGTAACTGCAGGAAAACCATTAAAAGCATTAACAATGACTCACTTCAATGCCTCTCTGTGAGCATGCAGGCACACAATGTCAGGACAATCCCTCAGAGAAAGGCAGTAATGGTTTATACATTATACACCTGTGTTTTTCTGCACTGAGCTCGAAGCGTCGCTTGTGAATGATGTCTGATGTATGTGCTGGATCGATGGATGGCTCGGTGTGAGAAAATGAGTTCCTCCTGTTCCTATCGTCTTTTAATTTGAGCAAGAGGCAGAATAAATATTCAACCTTGATCTTTTGTGAATCGGCACCAAGCCTCTGGGCAACTTTCAGCCCATCTAAGCAGAGGTGGAAAACCCCTGAGTGGGTTTGTAATTAAAAATGAGTGAAACCCTTCTTCCTTTTTCAATATTATGCAATTAACTGTATATTTACCTGTACGTGGGGCACTTAATAGATCAGCTAAAGCTAGGATTTGTAAGTAAATACATTTAAAGATTACCAATATATCTACTTTTTATCACCTGTTAGCTTAATTTATATTACATGCATGTATATTGTGCTTTCCTTCCTCCCTACTTGTGGAGCTGTTATGTGGTATTCTAGCTGACAGTTGGGAATGTGTGCCACAATAGCATGTAGAGACCAACACCTTATATTTGGGAAATACCGCTAAAATAGAAACACACTTCCTCATATTGAAAGGTTAGTTCATGCTTGTATTACTTCTAGGCTTGACTACTGTTATTCATTATTATATCACGTTGCTGTAAAAGCTCCCTGAAAAACATTCATCCAGAATGCTGTGGCAAAAGTAGACGTGCTCTCTGCTTTTAGGATTAGGCTTGAACGCTTATAGTTTGGGCTGGATCATCAGGCACTCTAGCAGAGACTAAACTTTTGAAAAACACATATGCCTGTGTCAACTCCACTGCCTGCTGTTCTCTGCTTCCCTTTGCAACAGGATGTTAGTAATTGCTTTCACTTCTTCCACTTAACAGAATTGAAACTAGAAGTACAATACATAAAGAGCAGCGCGGTGGTTAGCACTGCTGTCTCACAGCAAGAAAGAACAAGGTTCAAATTCACCATCTGGCCTGTGTGGAGTTTGCATGTTCTTCCTTTGTCTGCGTGGGTTCACTTCCAGCTTCCTCCCACAGTCCAAACACATGCAGTTAGTGGGGTTAGGTTCAGTGGTGATTCTAAACTGACCATAGGTGTAAATGCGAGTGTCTGTCTGTTAGCCCTGCAACAGACCTGGATCTGTCTAGGTTGTACCCCGCCTCTCGCCCTGCGGTAGCTGGGATAGGCTCCAGCTGCACCTCTGACCCTGATAAGGATAAGTGGAAGAAAATGGATGAAAATGCACAAAGCATGAGCCGGGGGATTTTGTGTGTTTGTGTGTGGAGAAGGCTCGGAGAGCACTATGCTGATTGCTTCACTGATATGCTAACAGCTTTTACCGTGATGGAAAAGCAAGGCTCGTCATCATTGAAGCCAACCTCAATGCAGAGATATTGATGAGATTCTGCAACCAGCAGCAGTCCCATATCTCAACACACTATGACTGAACTCAGTGGGGTTTATCAGAGACTACGTTGAGTTTGGGAGTGGAGAAGACAGATGACTGCCTGCAGTCCTGATCTCAACCTCACTAACACTTGTTGGATTAGGGTGGGCATGCAGTTTGGGCTAGAGTTACCAGTACAACCACACTGGCTGACTTGCGGCAAATGGGGGAAGAAGAATGGGATCCCATCCCACAGCAGTGTGTGACCAAGGTGGTGACAAGGAGGTGGCAGACAGTTGTGTCTTCCACATGCTGTTGAGGCCTCTCTGTGTTAAATGAATAAACTGTTAAATTGCCAGTACCCTCTTGTTACTTTAGACTTCCAATCCTCCAATAAATACGGACACCAAGCATGAATAAGCTGTTCAGCATTGGCAGAGAAGATTTGGGGAGCTTTTCATGGGCTCAACCCACAAATGCATTTTGCTTACAAATGTGGTAACATTTAGTGGAAGTAAACAGGCTTTCCAACGGTATAGGATTTATTGCAAGAAGCTTTGGGACAACAAAGAAATAAAAACCAAACACAAATATCCTTAGTTTTTGTCCTCAGTTTGTTTACATAATGGTTTCTGTGGCAATTTTACTGTTATTGTGGTGTTCGAAGTTTTGATTTTCATGTTTGTTGACCTTTCAGTTTCTTGTTTTTATTATAGTAGATTGTGGTGTTTTTAAATTGTTTTTTACTAAAACAGGGGTTAAAAGAGAGATGTTTCGGGGCTCATGAGAGCGTTAAAGCACCTGCGCTGCCATTTCAGTAAGCGTGGGAAATGCATGCAAGTCCCACACACACAAAGTTTCCTGCCACTGCTTTGCATGCTTCAATAACCTTTCAATAAGAAGTTGTGATTGTTCCATTTTCATTATTTTCTTTAAGAAATAATATATCATTATGATTTAGCTGTTGTAGGAACGGCTCCAGAATATTTATACCATTTTCACTTTCAATAAAATATCCTTAAATTATTATTATTGTCTGTTGTGTTTTTATGTTTTCCTTAACCTTCTGAAATATGAGATTATACCATACTGTAGTAATAAAATCAAAAGCTAAAGAGAAAAAAGAAAAAAAGTCTGTGCTGGGAAATTGTTTGTGTGTAAGAGGCAGCAAAGCTGAAACTTTGTTCTCCGTGTGCAGCGTACTCAGCCTCCTCCTCCTTCATTCAGACTGTAAGAAAGCAGAGAGGAAACATGGGGACAAAGTTCTGGCAGGAGTCCCGGTCCAGCAGGGAACATGTGAGGCTGAAGAGAGAGAGGATTTAACCATTCAGCTACATCTTTCCAGGCCAAGGCTAAAGTGATCTGCTCTGCTGTTTTGAGTGGCTCATTACATGTGGGGACGGTGCTTTTATTTCATTTCTTTTTTTCTTTTCAAAAGTATGCACACGTTGACAAGTCACATCATCGGGTGTTCCTTATCAATTTAAGTCACAGATTTCTAATTTTACAATAATGAATGACATTTTTATAGAAAATAGATGGTAAAATTTGATTTTGGGGTGGATTTAATACAGTCACGTGCACCATGCCCAGAAATGTACCAACTGAGCATCATTTAAACACTACAGCCTATGAGAGTATTGCTGCTGATGTCCATCCCTTCATGACCACAGTGTAGTCATCTTCTGATAACACACCGTGTCACAAAGCTCAAATCATCTCAAACTGCGTTTTTTAACATGATGAAGAGTTCACAGTACTCAAATGGCCTGCACAGTCCCCACATCTCAATCCAACAGAGCACCTTTGGTTTCTAGCAAGGTGTAGATAATAAAGTGGCCTGTGAGTCTAGGTCTAGGTACTGTAAGGTCTTCCAACCGTGATCTTTCTGTTTTGAAGGATTTTCTACTACATAGTAATATCTTAAAATCTTACTAGGATATGATTTTATTCTAAAATGACAAAAAAATTATTTAAAAAATGAGCCAGTACAATTTAAAGCAGTTTTTATTGATGACAACAAAATGAGTGAAAATGAGCAGTAAAACATTTTTATCTATTGCAGTCATCAGAGAAGGCTGATCATGTTTTGGGAAAGTTATTTGGGTTTTTTGTTGTTGTTGTTTTTCCAGCAACAGAATTAATTTCGTCTCAAGCAAATCGGATGAAGTTCATGGATCAGCCGGCGGTCAAAAAATAAAAGGAAAACAAAGATTACAAAGACAAACGGCACACTTAATTGCCCAGTTAAGTGTTGAGGTAATGTGTAAAATACTGTTCAGATGAATGGGCAGAATACAATCAATCACACATAAAATATGTACAGAGAGGTACATGAACACTCAGACACCATTTCTCTATTGCACACTATGATAAACTGGGGTAACTGCAACAGAGGACACTTGATTTAAATAAAACAAACAAAACAAAAGTGAATGAGAAAGTACCTTCCATTTTCAAAACAATGAAAAAACTACAGGATCATAACTCGAACCAAAAGGAGTCACTGGAGCACGCTTGGCACCTCTAATCTGCAGGTTTAGAGGGCAACAAAAGGGCTCTGCAACAACCTCAGCAGGCCAACTTCAAAATAAAGCAACTGATGTACTGATGGGTGCGCGCGTGAAATCGGCAAATAAAAGCAAAACTAAAGCAAATCAATTAAAAACGTTTCAAAATAGATGAGCGTAAGGTCATATCGGTAACCTAAAAAACACTTGAATGTAGCTGAATCAGGGTCGATCTTTTCCCCTTCCCAACATGAAGAGGTATGACAGATGAGAAACCGTATGTCTGTTCACTTATAGAAGATCGTAAAAGTATCGCTTATCGCGTTTCCGAAATCACCTTCCCAATGAAACCGACACGTAAGCGAAGAGTTCCTTTTTAGTAGCCCATCAGAAGGCGCCGACGGGCAGGCCGACCGCCGTCGCTCCCGACACAACCGACGACCGGCCGGCCGATAAAAGGGGGGGAAAGTGCATCATATTTCTGTTAAAATACTGCGAGATAGCTGAACATTAAAAACAACACTCTTATAATAAACATCTGAAATATCTTCTTCTTTTTTTTAAATCCTGTTTTGTTTTTCACTAGTGCAACAACAGACGGGTTGAAATAAAGATTATTAACCTGCAGGCAATCAAAGCTCTTTAAACATCGAATAATTTTCTCGCCACAGTAGCAGAACAGTAAAGAAGGCAACTCAATGACTGATGCGTGAACACAAACATGCCAACAGTATTACACATCGCTCTTTTTTTATAGAAATAAATAGCTGATTATTAACTTTAACCTCTTCTTAAATAATTTCCATCTCTATATGACTCTGATGCACATTTAATATAAAGTATCTAGTACACAACTGCAATTTCAACACTACTGTTATACATAATATAATTCTCTCTGCTCGTCTGTCGTCAACCTTTGGAGAGAAAACGCTTACAGAGTGAACACCTGTAAACTTCAACTTTGCCACTCGTTAGTATGACCTTAATATTATATAACATCAAAGGTTGGTCATTTTTTAAGCAAACATTATGTACAGAGTAGCTGATAACCAAGGCAGGATTGTCTAAAACTGAAAAAAAAATCAACAAGTGCTTTTGTGTTTTCTCTATTGTGTCAGCAAACCTTTACATTTCCACATTTCCTTCACCTGCACCCAGCAAACATTCTGTGACCAGTGTGGGATAATAAATATGCGGTACTGGAAGAACACGGAGAAATGGACATCCACGACTGTTCCCGAATTGTCGTCACAACAATTTGCAGTTATACAAGTCTGCGTACGTATATCTGACTGTGAAGCAGAGCAGCTAAGAGCTTTGTTTATCTGGGAATTTTAAAGAGCTCACGTGACAGACACCCACACAGGGCTCCTTGAAAATGTCAACCTGCTCTGCTCTGCTGCTGTTCCGCCCACAAATGATGCAGCCTGGCGTGGCGAGGCAGGGCCGTCGGGCGAATAAGGTGTGTAAAGTGACAGAGTAGAAGAAGAAGTCATGTTCTGCACGTCTCTTGATTAATTTTGAAACTTGTTACAGAACTGTGCTCGTGATTTGTTTATAGCGAGGGACCTGCTATGCTTTCCTTTCATACTGCTCCTCATAATCGCTGTGAACCAAAAGCTAAGGCTTCAAACTAAACGTTTGGTTTCTGAAAGTTTATCAGGCTACAGAAGACATTTTTATGATGTCACCGAGAGAGCGGAAATCCTTGATACGGTCATCTGAGGCAGATAACTGTGAGCTCAGAATCTCCACCCACCTCTCACGTGACTTTCTGAATCTTTCTGAAGGCGTATTTTGCTTAGATTAAGCAAAATAAGGAGTTACTTTTGTCTGTGAATCATGCAAAGCTACCTAGTAGAGCCCAAGAATAAAAATATGGCGCTCTTTACCCTCAGCACCCAACCGGTGGCAGCAGATGGCTGCCCCTCCCTGAGCCTGGTTCTGCCGGAGGTTTCTTCCCTTTAAACGGGAGTTTTTCCTTCCCACTGTTGCCAGGTTCTTGCTCACTGGTAGGCGGGGGTGTCATATGATTGTTGGGGTTTCTTTCCAATATTGTGGTTTCTTCTTTACTCCACAACATTAAGCGCCTTGAGGCGAATGTTTTTGGGAATTTATATAAAATTGAATTGAAATGAGCACAATAGGTCCCCTTTAAAACTGATTGTGAGCTCCGTTTAGAGATTTAGTATTGCACTTCCATAAAGTCAGGGAACTCATTAGAGAGACATTTAAAATTCAGTGCAGCAGAATTTTGGTCCATAGAATCATCAAGTTTCAAAAACTATAAAAAAAATAAAAAATAAAACAGTCCATTGCAGCACTCCGAAATACAGTTTTTTGGTAACCACCTACATCTTTTTACACCCACAGTTCAGATCCCAGGTTTTCTGTTAGAAATGTGAGATAACCACCAGATCACAATTTCTATTTTCTCAGACAGGACAACGCTCCTGCAGAGCCTCGGCATATATTAAGATACTGTTTTCACAGGCTGTGTTACTGTGTGTATCTCTGTGTGTATACGGGTGATCTGGCTGTATAAAAATCACTGGAGCTCCTCCCTTTTAAGCTATTTGCAGCACAGAAAGTGAACACAGTAAGTTTAACTACTGCAGGTATTGCTACTCATACTTCTTGAGGATTTCCAAAACATACGCTAAACTGTAGTCAGGTCGCTTTTCCAATTTTAAAGGTGACACCGAAGACCTGATCCCGTATGTCTGCAAAATAGTAAAAGGTGATCCTTGTTCCATGCTGCAAAGGGTACAAAGTGTCACGTAACGCCAGCTGCACGTCAGCGCTGCATCTGCATGGAATCACCAGCAGAGGGAGGCAGAGGACGTTAATGTTAAATGAATACAAATGAGGGATCACACAAGAGCTTTGGCCACGAGAAGCTCCGTGAACGGGAATGGCACTGATTCAGGTGGCAAACGAAGAAAGTCGGATGACGTCCAAACTCTACGACACCTGGAGACTTTGTCCCATATGAAACACAACGCCTTAAATTCACACACATTTAAATTAAACGTCAACACTGCTTTTGATTTTAGTGATCAAACACTTGGTCCCCCTTTCCCCCTCGTTAATGGCACATTGGAGAAAACGCTCACTGGAATGAGGACACTGTTACGAATGGCACCGGTAACGTCAGGTATTAAATCCTGCTGTCTGGGATGAAAAGGCCCAAATATTTAAAAACACAAGATTCGTGACCTTGTTTGTTTTTGTTTTTTTTAAACATATGGAAACAGAGGATGTTAGAGAAGAGGAGGCAAAATGCATCACTGCCAGGCAGTGTTTAGAAGACTGAAGGTCTGTGTGTGTGTGTGTGTGTGGCTGTCCTTTGCACTCTGTCCACAGAACCCGCAGCTGGTGCAGCATATTTCTGTTCTGGGTGGAAGCAGTAAGTGTTCAAAGTCATCCATTGTCCAGTTTCAATGTACAGGCTTGATCCAGTACTTTGTCACAATTTCCATTTATGTGTTTAAGTCATCCACGCAGACACAAACACAACGTGAACTTGAATAAGAGAAGTCACATTTGCCTGTGATCATGGTCTGCAGCCCGTCAGCTGTTGGTGTTAGTCTACATCGAGCACTGTGTGGATGCGGACAGCTAAAAAGTGCTGTCGTGTGGCTTCAAGGGTTGCAATAAAAGGGATCTGCTCTGTGCAATGACAGAAACCACTTTTTTGAATGGAAAAAGCAAAAAGGTTACTGCAAAGGAAAATTTAGAGTAAGCTGTTGCGTTTCTTGAGTTTGTCAGGTTTAAAACAAGCCCCCCTTTCTGATACATAGTGCCGCTGCAAGTCAAACTGGCTAACCGATATTAACGAGATAACTGTATCAAGTTTTTCTGTCTTAGATTTGTACTTTAGCAAAATGCACACTGAGCCCTCAATACTACTTCACGATGCTGCAGACGCATTCAACTCCAGGAACAGCTGGGTCTTTTTGATTGACTGGAGCCGTGATGGCACCCTCTCCAAGGCTTGAGGAACCTGCACAAAAGACGTTAGCAGAGACTGTCTGCTTTCACGTGGAGGATTTTGGAGAAGCCGGGTCTCTTCTTTAGAGCCTGAAAGTAAAAGAGAGTGCGATATCATAATCTCGTTTCCTGTAGAGACACACGGTGTGTATGACTTATCTCTAAATACCTGCAAGCCAAATAGTCTATCCTCTATAAATCTCCATCTCGTCATGCTCTTTTATTTTCGTACAGATGCACCTTTTTTGCCCTTTATGCTTCACCTTTACATGACTTGTTTGACAGAACAGATGATTCACTTTGATGTTTCTTTCTCCACAGCAATCGTGAGGAAGGAGGGATAAAAGTGAATCAGAGCTGTTTGCACCTTTTGGAGAGAAAAGAAAAAAATACCTCAAACTAAAAAAATCTCTTGATTCTACAGCTGTGTGTGTGTGTGTGTGTGTGTGTGTGTGTGTGTGTGTGTTAAGCTTCAACAACAGCCAGAGCATCTTGGCAGCATAGCAGCAGCACATCCACAACAAACCATCACTGGGGCTTTGAGGACTGAGTCATGGTCTAATGGTATGCAACTGTGATAAAGATAGATGCACTGTACCCACTTAACAACTATTGACCTAACTCTTAGTCATGTGTATACAGGACCTTTGTTACCAGATACAGTAACTACAATGTCAGACATTGACATTGCACAGTCGACCTTTGATGAATGAATGGCTGTTACTTTAGTAAAATAGTAACAGCTCATTCAGGAAGACTCATAACGGGGGCTGACAAAGAGTGGGGGGTGTATATAAGGAGTTATGTTTCCAAATTACAAATCATATTCACTCCTACATAAAAGTTACACTAACAAACAATAATACAAACTGATACTGTACAGTTATTTAAACAAAAACGTCTTTCTCTCATTGGCTAAACTCTTTTTATTTATTCTGGATGTTTGACAGAACAGCACTAAGTCAGCTGTGATAGTCAGCTTTGCCTGAGAGGAAAACGACAACAGCAGAAGAACACAGAGATGCAAAACAACAGCGAGATAAGGTGGCGCCATCTTGGCACATTTTCTGGTGCTCGTGGTTTGTTTGACAGTCACATTGTGTTTGGCTGCATGTTTTTAGAAGGAAATAACACAGAATAAAGTTTCCATCAGTAGCAGGCTCGACCTCCTTTGGCCTTCAAAACTGCCTTAATTCTTCAAGGTGCTGGTGTGATGATATGCCCATATTGACATGACACCATCACACAGCTGCTGCAGACTTGTCAGCTGCACGTCCATGATGTGAATCCCCTTTGCCACTGCATCCTAAAGTTCCTCTACTGGATTGAGATCTGCTGACTGTGGAGGTCATTTGACTACAGTGAACTCAATGTTACGTTCAAGAAACCAGTTTCAGATGGCACCCTGTGTGGTGTTCTGCTGTTGTAGTTGCGCTTCTGCATACCTCATGGTTGCCTTCCTATCAGCTCAAAGTAGTCCGGTCATTCTCCTCTAACCTCTGACATCAACAAGGTATCTTCACTGTAGGAGCTGCTGCTCACTGGATATTTCCTATTTTCCAGACCATCTCTGTAAACTGCAGAGATGGTTGTGTGGGGATGTTTGAGTAAAAAAAGCAGTTTCTGAAATACTCAGACCAGCTCGCCTGGCTCAAACAGCGATCAGCATCTAAAGTCACTAAAATCACCTCTGTGTGAACTTCCACAGGTCACCTCAATCATGCACTGCATTTTCTAAAAATGGGAAATTTAATTTTAACTGAGAGGTTAGCAGGCAGGTTTGGGTTTCTGTTGGTTTCCTCCTCTTGAGTAATGAATGCCTGTAACTTGATTTTGTCTGAACAGTACTGGATGTCTCATCAGTTGAAAAACTGGTGTATCAAACTATGTATGTGAAGTGTGGGTGGACTGTGAGACACAAAGGTGCTGTTACCTGGAGCTTGTTAACCATCTCATCAAACAGTTTTCTAGCTTCTGGGCTGTTCGGGTCCTCAAAGTAATCTTCTATACCGATCTGAACCACAATGGATTTGAGGTTGCGGCAAACACCTACATAAATGGAAGGAGCGTTAACACACATAAGTAACAACACCGGCAGTAATGTAACAGCAAAAACATGGCTCTGCTTAGAGTTCTGCTTTAATATTATTGACTACACAGCCACACTAGTTAACTGCAAAGCTACTTAGCCTGATCTATTTTTTTTTTCAAACTCACTGTTGAAGTGGAGCAGGGCTTTCGGGGTGACTGGTGTGGAGGTGAGCACCAGCATCTCGAGGCCCTTCAAGCCCTCTCTGCAAACCTCTGCTGCCACCTCCTGGTTGATTTCACTCACATGGTCCAACTCTAACACCTGCAGGCGCATGCAGTTCCTCGCTGCAGAGAGGGAGGATTTCAAAATAAAACACAGCAGAGGTTACTGCAGGACACAAAGACTCACTTATATTTATAGGAGCTGTAGCAGAAATGCAGGTCTTTTAAACTAAATAATGTCAGGACAACAAAGAATGGACAAGACTCATTTGGATAAAAACATCAAATACAAGAAAATACACAAAGTAATTAGATCAGTTAAGCTCAAACTCTAATTTGTAATCGCTAAGGAGTGGAATTATTATTCTAGTTTACCCAATGAGGCCAGTCCCTGAATCCCACACCCAGCACCGCCCACACCAAGAGCACGGAGGTGCGGCCAGCATCTTCCAATGGTCTGCAGACATCGGTTACTGAAGCGAGCGGGTTGTTGGCTGAAGGGAAAAGACTGGGTTTGAAATGTTCATTCATTTGTTTGCAATCCCATATTTTAACAGAGTTTCTGGGTATGAGATGGAGTGTGTTACCATGGATGTAATGGCGCCACCTGTAGGGATATAATGTCTCTACATCCAGCTCCAAGGGCCCAGATAACCTCCTGACCAACTGGATCTGTGGCACTCCTGAAACAGAATAAATATGCACAAATAACCAAATTGCACGCAATATTATACAGATTAGAGCATGACTTCGGGATAAAAAGCAGGATAGTTTCTATCTGTTTTTATAGAGCGGTCTGAGTGTACGTTATTTCACAAAAGACAGGACCTGGATGTCAGTGTGAGAGTCTACCTGTATGTTACAGCCTGAAGGGCTCGGCAGTAGCAGCTGGCCAGCCAAAGGGAGCGATCAGTCAGCAGGTTGGGGCAGTGTGAAATCTTCAGTATCAGCAGGTTACTTCCTGTGGCCTTTAACAACGCCTCTAGACCCTCCTCCAGACAGCCACTTAGACAGAGATTTAAGGGAAGGTCAACAGAAAAAGACAGAAAGTGATGTTTTTTCCTTTTGACACTCCAAAAGTACCATTTATAGAAAATAACAAAAAAGGGTCCACTAACATTTGCAGCATATCCAAGTTGTATCAGCGTAACCTGGGAGCACCTACTTAACTCTAATTCGTTTCCTTCACTCCACGTTCCACTCGTCCACTCATATCAAATATCTGCTTTTCTACTTCCAGGAAATCATAACTGATCTTTTACATGCCGAGCATAATCAGGCAGCACGGAAATGTCAGTATTCATCAATTTCCTTCTCCTGGTGGCTTCCGCTTATCAATCACTCTTTGAGGAGTCATTTGGTATGTCACTTAGTTTGACAGTTTGCACAGCAATGCTTAATAAAGCCAAAACAACACACACTGCAGTACCAGGTGTGAATGAGCCACTAGGCAGGGATTTGAAAAGAGGAACTGAGCTTATTGGTCGAGCAGCGAGCTCCAGGGCTTTTTATCACATGGCCTGCTTGAGGTTGTCACCATGAGCTCTCATGTTAAACTGTCCAACAGTGAAAAATAAGCATACTAAAAGTCAGATTTTTGGTTTTTGTAGCTGAAGTTTTTTTTTAACAACTCATCCATTTTTGAGTTAAGATTTAAAGCTTTGAATTATTTTACCACGGACAGTTCAAGTCATTCAACTGCACCTCTCCACTGCGTCTCTGAGAGCTTTTCATACAGTCCATAGCTTGCTGACATTAGCTGATAGCTTAGCATTCCACCCTCTTGTCTGAAGGTGAAACTAAGTTAGCAACAACATCAAAACGCGAATCCACAAAGCAGTGGAAGACACTGTGGTGGGAGTGACCATATTTTACATGCAGTCTTTGGCAGCTATATGTTGGATGTGTGCCTCACCGTGTGCTTTTCAGGTAATCCTCCTTGGTTTCCTTCTTGCCCCGCTGTCTTGGTTTAAGGTTTTGCAGGATCAGAGAGTGCGTCTGAGTGCACCACTGAGACATTGTGCTAAGAAACTGAGAAAAAAAAATACATGTACATAAGAAAATACACCTTAAATAATAACAGTAAGCACATGGTTATCTTGACTGTTACATATATCACAATATCTTCATGTTCACTAAGCACCTTGGAAGAGATGCGAGCGTTCTCTAGCAGCACTCTGGTCCACACGGCTGGGTGGCGGGCCACAAACTTCCAATTGCGGCAGACCTCGGCAGCTCTCAGCAGGGTCTTAGTATCCAGGTAGGTGAAGATACAAAAGAGGGCAGCACGTATCTTCAGGATCTCTGGACTGATCACCTCATTGGATTTGGAAGGACTCTTTTCATGTCTGCATGGCTTGCTGTAGACGCCTTCAGACCGACCTGTGGGAATAGAAGAGTCTGTAATCCAGTTCCTAATCTAACTAGATTAACAAAATTATTGTGCAAATACAGTACTGTGCAAAAATCTTGAGCCAACACTCATTTCTTTATATTTTGCTTTGAAGGAGCCAGACTTTGTCTTTTTTTTTTTAAAAGAAAGTAGTCTTAAACAATAGTTCAATAGCTTTCTAAACATCTGCTCGTTCACTCACTCTTTCAGAGGAATGTTTGGGGGGGGGTTTGTGTGTTAAACCACTTAGCACTGACCTATGAATCAGTCAAGCATACGAAAGCACGCTAGTCAAGGGAGGAACCGTGCTGTGTTTGCAACTTAGTAAAGCACCCATTTCTTTAGTTGAATCTAAGAAAAATACCAAAGTTAACACTTTGACAAGCATCAAATATTATTTTTGCAACAACAAGGTGACTCCCAAAGATCTTTTAGCCAAAAATTTGGAACATATTGGAATATGGTGTACTTTCAAAACATAATGAGGAAGCTGGACATGTGGAGGAAATAACTATTTAGCATAGATTAACAATTAACAGTATCTGAAAGTCAAATCCTTAAGATATAGGGAAGAAATCCAGCTGACAGTTCACTGAAGCATTGTCAGAAATCTTGTTTCAGGCTACATTTACACTGTGGGGTTTTGTCAGAACCGAGGGAATTATGAACACAGACAAGGAACCATTTTGATTTTTGACAATACTTTACCTTCAAAGAAGCGCTTTGAATGTCTTTTAAGAAGCCTGAAGAACTATTCCTAATTTTTTTAAACACTATTTCAACACAGCCTGAACCTTCTTAGGTTGAAAAATAAAGGCGGCCAGGTTAAACTCTGACTTTCAAGGTCAGTAAAGTTACACACACTGTGTTTTTGCCCTGCATGCTTATTTCCATGTATGTTTGCACATTTCAATAAATCACTGCAACTGTTTCCCATTTTTCTAGCAAAATGTAAAAGAAATGATGGGTGAGTTGAGACTCTTACAAAATACTTTAAATCCTCTTTAAAAAAGAAAAAAAACATTCTGTCACACGGTGGCGCCAACTTTCTGAAGGACACTAATTAACATTGCTCTTTTTTCACCTTCTCATCTTTTCATTCTGTGGATTTTTATCTATCGGCTGACATCATGTGTCCATTCCTCTTAGCAAGATTGCTCCGAGATGACTCATTTCGTCTTTGGCCTTGGAAGGTGTCCGCTCGAAACCAACAGGGCTACGAACCATTGCTTACACTCTCACTGTTCTTCGTTCACTCTCTCTTTGTCTCTCTCTCTCACACACACACACACGCGCACGCACGCACACACACACACACACACACGCACACCACCTACGCTCAAGATTGCCAAGTGAACTAAAAAAAAGAAGCCAAACTGTGTGTTGCATGCTGGGAAAACAACTCTGTCTTTGCTTGTAGATACATAAACCTCCATCACAACCTGGCAGAGACTCTCCCGATAAGAGGGACTACGTCAGAGCAGAGGGATGCCAGTAACATGATGAGAGGAATCTTTTGTGTTAATGGGGCCGTTATAGCAGTTTACACGAATTCGTCAGAGATTTGGCCCAGTTTTGCTTCTTCGCAGACCGCCCCAGTCCAACTGGTATTTAAAATCCCAACAGCAGGTGGAAAAGATGGAGGGGCCACAGCAGTGAGTTCAAAGATCTTGGCATTACAAGAAGTTAAGAGAGAAATGCACAATCTGTGGTGGATTTAAGTTGTGCAGGAAAGACCAGCTGCCTAGCTTTGCTGAGCACAAAACCTAGTATGAGGAGAGGAACTGAGACAATATGACAGACAAATATCGCAACGCACAAAGGCACACAGAGGAAGAACAGCAGAGTCACCTGCAGCAATGTTTGACTTGATTTTCTCAGCATCTACAACAGAAACGGTGGCAAAACATCTCATTAAAAAGGACTCGAGGTTTTAAATTGTGTTGGATAACATTAGCCTGTGAGCCTGCTAGAAATATTTATAGACCCTAAACTTTGTGCGTTTTTCTTGTCCCTCGTTGCTTCATTTATTTTGTTTATCGGAAGCAAACGTAAAGAAGCTGCATTTAGCTCCAACACTGCAGATGGAGCCATCTTCCTGATGACCCCTGATGCACCGCAACTGAACTGAAGCTGTGTACCTGCACCGCAAACACAATAAGCATATGTGTGGTCCAATATTAGAATTTTTAATCATTTGTACCTATTTTCATGTTATTTATTGATTTAAATACAATTTCTTTAACTTTGTTTTCTCAGATGGTATAGATTTTTTCCTTGTCTTGCATGAATATCACACGAGACCTGCAGCAGATAAAAGGCCTCAGTGATAAACCCCAATCAGTTTGTAGAACGAGCTTCGGCCACTGATGCAGCTCCTGCAATATTACATTACAGCAAGCTGACCCAGATCTACATCTGTCATTTCTATTATGGGACTCATTTCAAGGCCTCGACTCTGAATCCTGGCTCCCAGATATTAAATTGTAGGGAGTGTCGGATTTACAGGATGGAGATTTCTACTAATTTTCCTGCACTTGACAAACAAGCACCAACACCTGGGACCTGAAAATCAAGCCAACAAAGTACTAAAAAATGCAGGTCCTACAGTGAGTTAATCCCCTTAGACTTTTAATGTAAAATATCTATCCGATCGAAATCGATGGGTGACCTGTCACCGTGGCTACGCCCATCTGTTACCCATCTGTTTACATTAACAACTTTCCAAAGAGCCCTTACCGGCGTTGGGGCGGTATGCTGCTCTGCTGTGAGAATAGGGCGCAGCAGACTGCTGGACTTCCGCCACAGCCCTCCTCTCTTGCTCCCACATCTCCACTTCAGACTCGGTGGTTCGGGAACCCACATCAGATACGTCTCCCTCCTCGCCTTCAGTGCTGTTCCTGTAAGGTCGCCGCTGCCAGTTCTGGATAGCCTGTTTACGAAGACCCCAGTTTCTCGAGCCGCATCCGGGTGAGCGTTCGTAACCCCCCTCATTCAACCGGCACTGCATGTGATAGTACTGAGCTTCAGGACAGTCCTCCATGGGATGCATCTCAACGCTATCACTGTCGTAACCTCCAGAGCCTTGCGAGACAGACTTGATCCTCCCTGATGCTCTGCAGAAAAAAAATACAAGGGAGGGTAATCTACATGAGTTTGTTTTTATTGAATTGTCTAACATATAGATGACCCATCTTACATCTAAAAACAAGACTTACTGTGGTAATAATTTTGAACAAAAATTATACATTAGAAAATAGCTTTGCTGGCTTTCATGCAGAGACCTAATTATCAAACCAATCTGTTAAAAATGAAGCTAGAGACCAATTGGTCCAAAAGTAACTAACAGTGTCTACAAAAAAAGCTTACACTTGAAATGCAACATAAATATGACAAGTTGTGGGAGTCTTTTGGTTGTTTTTTACGGGAGCTATTTGAAGGAGTAAGTTAGTTCAGTCTTAGTTTTTTTGCACATTTGTCACACATGTTTCAGATCATCAGACAAAAACTAAAGAAGTACAGTCCTCACTTGTCTCACTTAAGGTCAGAGTTCACGATTTAACAATAAGAAAGAGGCTGGGCAAAAATGGCATCCGTGCACTACTGACCAAAATGCCCGGCCATCAGGTCACACCGTGAAGCTCAAGAAACACTTGGGTTATGAAGCAGGACAATGATCCAAAACATACCAGCAGGTTCTGGAGCAGCCTCGCCGAAGTTTGGACTTAAATCTGATTGAGATGCTTTGGTATGACCTGAAACAGGCCGCTCATGTGCAAAAATGCTCCACTGTGGCTGAATTACAACAATTCTGCAAACAAGAGTGGGCCAAAATTCCTCCACAGCCGTGTGAAAGACTCATTGCCAGTTATCACAAACCCTTGATTGTAGTTCTTGCTGCCAAAGATGGCACAGCCAGTTATTTAGAAAGCAATGACCTTTTCAGACAGGTAGGCTTGGATAACATTTATTTCCCTAAATAAATGAAATCACAATCTAAAAACTGGATTTTGCATTCATTCAGGTTATCTTTGTATAATATTAAACTTTGCATGTAAGTGTAACAAATTTGCAAAACAACTAAGATACCATGACAGCATAAATAGTAGGGGTGGTGGAAAAAATCGATACTGTGTAGTATCGTGATATTTTGTTTGCTAATAATGTATCGATACAGGGACAGCAGAAATTGATATTTTGTTACAAAAAAGGTTTTTGTGGACTGGAACTCTGACTTCAGAGCATCCTTTTTCTGAGCAAGAATCCTGACATTCCTTCACTGTCCAAATGTGTTTAACTTTTTTTTGGCAGCAATAAACATGACAGTTTACTTGTTTTAATTTAAGACATGTTTTATTTTAATTAAGGTTAAAACTTTTTATTTAATGTAAAATTATATTTTGTTTTACTTTACTTTCCAATTCTTCAGTTGCTGAATGGGCTGCATAGTTTTCATAAATTTCAAAGTTCAGAATAGCTATAATTGTACCAGATGGTTGCATTCAGTTAAGTTGGACTAGACTGTAATACAAACCGTTCAGTTTGTCAACAATAAAACTGACTGAAATGAGAGAAAGACTGAGTGCGAGACTTTGATATTAGAGAAAATGAATATTGATAAAGTTTACCTTGATGTACAGAATCTGAATATTGCAAAATATTTAAAAAAAAATCGCAATAATATCGTATCGTGCGTTAAGTATTGTGGTAATATCGTATCGTGGGATGTATGGTGATTCCCACCTCTAAATAGTAAATAGCTGTTGAAACTGCGACCCCATTCAGGCCTTCCCCGTGCGGATGCTGGATTTAAGTCGACCAATTTAATGGCACATTCAAACATACAATTGCTACACACAAAAGTCTCAAATACACAAAAGACTTCACTGTTGTAGCTACTTTAAATTCATTAGCTACATGTTCATGTTCTTCTGATCAGTAAAGGCCTCAGGGCATTGCTAACAAAGACTAATATCCTCAGAGGTCCATTGAAGACAACATGAGTGCTGCTATAGAGTACGACAGAACAGGTAAGCTAGTGTCACCAACGAGGAAGAGCCGCACTTCAGGTTACTTATTGTCAAATCAGGGTGACTTTTGTGAATACGAGCTAATACAGTCCTTAAAATAACCACCCAGCTACCTCAAGCAATAAGCAGTTACAGTTATTAGCCTTTCAAAAGTAGGACATTTTTCTTTTTCTCTCTTTCTTCCATCTCAGTGCTTCTTTTTCTCAGCATAACAAGGAGAGCAAAAACGTCTCCATGCATCATTATAAGAATAAAAGTGTAAGAGAATCACAGGTAATACAGCAGATGACACTAACCAGAAATTCCAAGTCAGGATGCACCAAAGTAGAAATCCATAAAATGCCACAAACATCAACTTATATTCTCTAAAATTAAAATGATGATCTCACTTTATCGTTTAAACAACAAAACTGGGACAAACCTGGACTAAACTGCAGTCTAACAAGCTGTTTGTAAAGCTGCAACATCATCAACATGACAGACTGCACCAATATTAAAATCAATAAATACCTATAATGTGAAATGAATATATCTATCTATATATAAAAAAAAAACAAAAAAAAAAACACCCAGCACGCCCCTGCGGGCGGTTTATCCTTCAAGCTCGGGTCCTCTACCAGAGGCCTGGGAGCTTGAGGGTCCTGCGCAGTATCTTAGCTGTTCCCAGGACTGCGCTCTTCTGGACAGAGATCTCCGATGTTGTTCCCGGGATCTGCTGGAGCCACTCGCCTAGCTTGGGAGTCACCGCACCTAGTGCTCCGATTACCATGGGGACCACCGTTACCTTCACCCTCCACATCCTCTCGAGCTCTTCTCTGAGCCCTTGGTATTTCTCCAGCTTCTCGCGTTCCTTCTTCCTGATATTGCTGTCATTCGGAACCGCTACATCGATCACTACGGCCGTCTTCTTCTGTTTGTCTACCACCACTATGTCCGGTTGGTTAGCCACCACCATTTTGTCCGTCTGTATCTGGAAGTCCCACAGGATCTTAGCTCGGTCATTCTCCACCACCCTTGGGGGCATCTCCCATTTTGACCTCGGGACTTCCAGGTTATACTCGGCACAGATGTTCCTGTACACTATGCCGGCCACTTGGTTATGGCGTTCCATGTATGCCTTGCCTGCTAGCATCTTGCATCCTGCTGTTAGGTGCTGGATTGTCTCTGGGGCATCTTTACACAGCCTGCACCTGGGGTCTTGCCTTGCCATCCTTCCATGATGGTTCCTCGTCTCCCACCTCTTTCTTGGGTTTCTGCTGCCTGAGGTATTCACTGAGCACTCGGTCAGTTGGGGCCATCATCCCAATGTATTCTTGGATGTTCGTTGTCTCATCCTGGACTGTGGTGCTGACACTCACCAGTCCCCGGCCCCCTTCCTTCCGCTTAGCGTACAGCCTCAGGGTGCTGGACTTGGGGTGAAACCCTCCATGCATGGTAAGGAGCTTTCTTGTCTTTATGTCAGTGGCTTCTATCTCCTCCTTTGGCCAGCCTATTACCCCAGCAGGGTACCTGATCACGGGCAGGGCGTACGTGTTGATGGCTCGGATCTTGTTCTTACCATTCAGCTGACTCCTCAGGACTTGCCTGACCCTCTGCAGGTACTTGGTGGTTGCAGCCTTTCTAGCGGCCTCTTCATGGTTCCCATTTGCCTGCGGGATCCCCAGGTACTTGTAACTGTCCTCTATGTCTGCAATGTTGCCTTCTGGTAGTTCAATCCCCTCAGTTCTGACTACCTTCCCTCTCTTTGATACCATCAGACTACACTTCTCCAGTCCGAACGACATTCCAATGTCATTGCTGTATAGCCTGGTAGTGTGGATCAGTGAATCGATGTCTCGTTCACTCTTGGCATACAGCTTGATGTCATCCATGTACAGGAGGTGGCTGACAACTGCTCCGTTCCGTAGTCGGTATCCGTAGCCAGTCTTGTTAATGATCTCACTGAGGGGGTTCAGGCCTATGCAGAACAGCAGTGGGGACAGAGCATCTCCTTGGTAGATCCCGCACTTGATGGTGACTTGTGCTATGGGCTTGGAGTTGGCCTCTAGTGTTGTACGCCACATCCCCATTGAGTTCCTGATGAAGGCTCTTAGGGTCCCATTGATCTTGTACAATTCTAGGCATTCCAGTATCCAGCTGTGGGGCATTGAGTCATAGGCCTTCTTGTAATCAATCCAGGCAGTGCACAGGTTGGTCAGTCTGGTCTTGCAGTCTCGGCTGATTGTTCTGTCTACCAGTAGCTGGTGTTTTGCACCTCTGGTATTCTTGCCAATTCCTTTCTGTGTCCCGCTCATGTATTGACCCATGTGCCTGTTCATCTTAGCCGATATGATGCCTGACAGGAGCTTCCATGTAGTACTGAGGCAGGTTATTGGTCGGTAGTTGGAGGGGACCGGTCCCTTCTTGGGGTCCTTGGGGATCAGGACCGTCCGGCCTTCAGTTAGCCATTCCGGGTGTCTCTCGTTAACTAGCAGCTGGTTCATTTGTGCTGCCAGACGCTCGTGGAGTGCAGTCAGCTTCTTCAGCCAGTAGGCGTGAACCATGTCGGGCCCTGGTGCTGTCCAACTCTTCATACTGGAGACCCTTTCTTGGATATCTGCCACTGTGATGGTTACTGGACCCTGTTCAGGGAGGTCGCTGTGGTCTGCCCTCAGATCCTCTAGCCACTGAGCATTGCCGTTATGGGTTGCATCCTATTCATGTAGCCCCTTCCGCCGGGGTTACTTGCGTAGTAGCATTCCAACAACGCCCTGTTTTCGTCTCTTGCCCACCGATGCCTTCTTGTTCCAGTAGCCCACTTTTCGTCAGGGTGCCCTGGTTCCTCAACACCTGACGCGGACCTTGTTGATCCGGGCGACGTCCGAGCCGGCATGCCTTCATACATATATACACATATATATATACACACACATATATATATACACACACACACACACACACACATATATATATATATAAAATAAGAGACTATGAGTAAGAATTGGTAATTTCAGAGTCCACATAGCATCAAACAGTAAATAATAAACGGCTCAACAAGCAGCTACCTTCTGTCTCATCTTACAAAAATAACTAACAAGTAAATCAATATGAAAAGACTTGCACCAAGAACGTGACACCGTTACATCTGTACAGTGTACAGTTATAACAGGTTTTCTTGGATGACACTATATACAAAAAAACAGCAGTAATAATAGATAAATAACAGAGTGAGAACTCTGCATACATGGTGGTAAAGAGCTACATAATACTGCACCAGCAGTCGTGACAGCTGCATCCACCGAACTGAGGATGAAAACTGCAGCAAGTCTAAACACAGTCAACCTCTTAGCTGCAACCCCTCCAGCTCGCTGACAGACAGTGGTCCCACTGGTAGAGATACTGGTACATGGTAACACAGTTAACACTATGAATGCTACCAGTAGTATCACAGACTCCAATGAGCTCTTTAATGCCACTGCAAGGAGAAGGAACTATCCAGACTAAAATCTCTCAAGAAAGCCCGGAGAGACTTGAGTTGCTAACAGAAGTTGATAGAGAAGTGCAAGAAGATATCTATCAGTGAGTCCCAGAGAGACAGAAGCCAACAGTATGAATACTGTATCCTTCTCCAAATCGAGACAACAGGACACATGAATGAGTCAGCCAGAGCTGAGACTGAGCAAAAGTGAAAAGACAACAACATCCGTGCTAAGAGTCTGGTGGGCCTCGAAGTAGATGTCAGAAACACAGAAACAGACATTCGGCAGACTGACTGGTTAACACAGGGCAAAACACTCCTGATGGTCAAGGATTCGTACAAGGGTAAAACACTAGTGAATTTCTAGCTCCTGAGCAGAGTAGACAAATAAGCAAAGCATTACTAATTGGTTGACTGTTAAATACAAGTAAGCTTACAACTCAGTGCCCAAAGCACAGAGCTTGACACTAGATCTGGCTAACTGGTCACTGATAACCTTCCTCACCAAGTGACCTGGACAGTGCAGAGAAAGCTCTGTGACAAATACAGGTGTTAGACAAGTTTACTTCAAAACTGACCCATAATCTCCCAAAAGCAGCACCATTTATGGTTGCAAACAAGCAAACCTGATGGGGTGGGGGTGACCTTTACTAATAACACAGGCACTGTTTCTTACTTCTAAGCTGACAAAGAGTGTAAGCATGTTTTTGTTTTTATGCATCCTCAAGAAACCCAAAGTACGCCAATAAAATATCCAGCACACTATCACAAAACCAGCTGTCTGAAAAACTGATGCAAGTAAGGACGAATCCATGCTTTAAATGTTTGTACTACATTCAGACCCTACCATCCAAATAACACTCATCAGACCAACCAACATCTTTCCGATCTTCATGCTTCATCCTGTAACTTCGTCTTCATCACAATACATCAGGGTTTGAAGTGTTGTGTATTCAGAGATGCACCTAAACGTAGATGGGTTGTAGCAAAGCAGTCTGGCCATTCTCCTCTAACCTCTGGCATCATTAACTGAACTGAAGCGGCAAGAACTGATACTTACTGGATATTTTCTCTCAAACCATTAGCTGCAATCCCAAGAGATAGCTGTGTGGGAAAAACACGGCAGATCAGCAGTTTCTGAAATACTCAGACCAGCCCGTCTCACACGGTGTTAAAACGATGTCATGCCCAAAGCCACTTAATTCACCTTTTTTCTGGTTAGTTTGAACTTCAGGAGACTGTCTTCACCATATCTACATTCCTAATGCACTGAGTTGCTTCTGTATGATCAGTTGATTAGGTGTGTGTCATGGCTGCCGTTTTCAGGTAACTTCCCATGTTTGAGTCCTGCGTTTGGGTCCTACATCCTGCCACACAGCCGAACTTTGACAGTATGTGATAATGTGTAGTTAAACAATGTACCTAATAAAGTGACCACCGTTTCTGTAATATTTCTGTTGAAACACAGACAGCTGTGATCAAGAACAAGCACATCAGCAGGTCCATTAGTCATTTCCCAAAATCCAGAATAACATTCAGCGACATCCTAAAGGCATTTCAGCGAAATTCAGGAAAATAAAATGTACCCGAGTCACATCGATGGGTGTAATTTTTCCAAAATTTCAAGGTTATTCTTGATGTTATGCAATAGGAAGAAAAATACATGAAAGTTCATTCATGAGGTTTCACAATGTTTTGTGTAAACTTTTGCAAACTGACGACTGGTGTCCTTTTCTTTTTCACTCTGGATTGATGTTTGTGCAGCAATGTCTATTTAAACAGTCTTAAAGGAAAACAGTGACCAGTGACTTTGGATTGGCAACTTTTTATTGCGTGTCTTTAGTAAATCTTGATTATAACTTTTAATGGGAGTTGTGCAAATTGAGTAATTTTGCCTGTAAAATGGCATCTGAATACAACCTTTATCCTTAAACAGCTAGGGATGGGTATCGAAAATCAGTTCTTGTTGAAAATCGGTTCCCACTGTTTCAATTCCTTGGAATTGTTTGCCATTTTTGCAAACGATTCCCTTATCGATTCCAGTCGCCCCGAATGACGTCACCACGTTGTGGAGCGTCATTTACCTGGCAGGAAACACGGCGGCTCAAACGCTAAAAAGTTTGGTCATACTTTACGAGAACGGATGACAACGGGGCAACTTGCAATACTTGCAAAGTAGATATTTCATTTAAGGGAGGAAACACTACGAATATGTAAAAGCATTTGCTCACAAAACACGCGATAACCTTAAATGAATGTCGTGTTTTTAATTCCGCTCCGGACTCGTGAATCTCAACCCAGCAGCAGCGGTAACGTTTGCACGTCCTCTCCCGTTAATACGGCAGATAAATAATCAACTAACAGTGCATATTATGTTTGAGTTATATTACAAAACCTGCCATTAGTGTGCATTTAGGTGACCATGATGAGAGAGACAAACAGAGTCTGGCTGGCGCTCGCTGGCAGTTGTCGCTGCAGTCTACCGGTAGCGTCTCCTTTCAGGCCAGGATAGACGAATGTCACCAAGCAGTGACTAAGTTTGTGGTCAAAGGCTGCCACAGCAGATACCCCCGATTTTCAGTAAGTGAATGTGTTTATTTGTAGGCAGGGACATTGCTACAGAATAATTTATGTTATACTTTGTTATTGCTACAGAAGAATATTTATTTTATTATTTTACATTTACAATTTTTTTCCCCGGGGACCCTGTGACCCCCCATTGAAGAGCCGTAGGCTGGATCTCTTAAGGATCTCTTAAGATCTCACTGTTGGGTTTGTAAGTCCATGCTACTCCTAAATTCTATCTTGTTCAAAGAGAAGATATAAAACAAAGTTCTAAGCTAATCGACCTTAGTGTTCTCCTTTTTTAAAAAGAATCGATAACAGAATCGATAAAGAATCGAATCGTTAAACAGAATTGAAAATGGAATCGGAATCGTGAAAATCTTATCAATGCCCATCCCTATAAACAGCTATTAATAACCGAAGGCAGAAGGCTCACACAGTTGTTCTCGGGCGTCTGTGCGTGTGTCGTGCCATCACTTATTTAATGGGGAAGGCCTGACAGGCTCTGTGTGACGTCAGAGAAGGGAACACATTCGCGCACCAACTGGGGATGACAGTTGGGTCGGTACATGATGGCACGCCATGTGTTTGAAATCTCCAGTGGAGACCCAGAAATACTTCAGTCACACCTCGTGTAGTGAGACGTCTGACCTGCGCCTCAGCGCTGCCACTGACTGAGAGCATCTGTGACATGTGGTTTGGATAGATTCAATTTTAAGTCAGTTTTCAACACTATAGATTTGATGTTCTCATTAGTAGTTGGCGACTACTGTGCTCACAAATCTTCACATTAGGACTCTGGATTAAACAGTCTACTCTCAATATTAAAAAAAATTTATTCACATTGGCTCAGTTGAGGCTTTGCAAACACATGATTACTGACCACATGACATTAACTTTTCGGCCATTCTGAACATATGACTATCGTGGTGACAATGCAGGATCCAGTGAATAAGACCCCAGTCATACAAGCCTACAGACTGCACCGCCACCATCTGGTAAATAGTAGTCATCACGGAAAACTGAGTATTTCCCAACCTGTTATGTGTCGTTGCTGGAGGTTGGTGGCAGCGACTGGGAACATGATCGCTAAATTGCTAGTCACAGAGGCCTACAGTCAGTGACCCCATGGCAACCAGCAGGTAAAAACACATATTCCCCCAAAACCTCTTTGTAAATGCTTCAGTTGCTAGCACATTGCTGCAGTCTTGTTTGAACGGATGTGTCGGCTTTTTCTACAAACATCAGTCGGCTCCTCTCTGTGCCATTTGAAACCTCTGAGACACAACTTTTACTTTGAGGCCAAACCTTCTACATGTCCAGCTTGCGTTGCACTTTCTCAAACTGTACGGATGCTTGGCTGATGTGAAAAAGTACAGGTTTATACTGGAATAAGCTAGCAAGGTTTGGGATTTAGCACTTTCTTTGCAAACAATTTCCCCAACCAGTTTCCATAACAACCACTGGTTGTATAACATACATATACATACATATATACACACACACACACACACACATATATATAAAACAAAAAACAAAAAACACCCAGCACGCCCCTGCGGGCGGTTTATCCTTCAAGCTCGGGTCCTCTACCAGAGGCCTGGGAGCTTGAGGGTCCTGCGCAGTATCTTAGCTGTTCCCAGGACTGCGCTCTTCTGGACAGAGATCTCCGATGTTGTTCCCGGGATCTGCTGGAGCCACTCGCCTAGCTTGGGAGTCACCGCACCTAGTGCTCCAATTACCACGGGGACCACCGTTACCTTCACCCTCCACATCCTCTCGAGCTCTTCTCTGAGCCCTTGGTATTTCTCCAGCTTCTCGTGTTCCTTCTTCCTGATATTGCTGTCATTCGGAACCGCTACATCGATCACTACGGCCGTCTTCTTCTGTTTGTCTACCACCACTATGTCCGGTTGGTTAGCCACCACCATTTTGTCCGTCTGTATCTGGAAGTCCCACAGGATCTTAGCTCGGTCATTCTCCACCACCCTTGGGGGCATCTCCCATTTTGACCTCGGGACTTCCAGGTTATACTCGGCACAGATGTTCCTGTACACTATGCCGGCCACTTGGTTATGGCGTTCCATGTATGCCTTGCCTGCTAGCATCTTGCACCCTGCTGTTATGTGCTGGATTGTCTCTGGGGCATCTTTACACAGCCTGCACCTGGGGTCTTGCCTGGTGTGATAGACCCCAGCCTCTATGGATCTTGTGCTCAGAGCTTGTTCTTGTGCTGCCATGATTAGTGCCTCTGTGCTGTCTTTCAGTCCAGCTTTGTCCAGCCACTGGTAGGATTTCTGGATATCAGCCACCTCCTCTATCTGCCGGTGGTACATACCGTGCAGGGGCCTGTCCTTCCATGATGGTTCCTCGTCTCCCTCCTCTTTCTTGGGTTTCTGCTGCCTGAGGTATTCACTGAGCACTCGGTCAGTTGGGGCCATCTTCCCAATGTATTCTTGGATGTTCGTTGTCTCATCCTGGACTGTGGTGCTGACACTCACCAGTCCCCGGCCCCCTTCCTTCCGCTTAGCGTACAGCCTCAGGGTGCTGGACTTGGGGTGAAACCCTCCATGCATGGTAAGGAGCTTTCTTGTCTTTATGTCAGTGGCTTCTATCTCCTCCTTTGGCCAGCCTATTACCCCAGCAGGGTACCTGATCACGGGCAGGGCGTACGTGTTGATGGCCCGGATCTTGTTCTTACCATTCAGCTGACTCCTCAGGACTTGCTTGACCCTCTGCAGGTACTTGGTGGTTGCAGCTTTTCTAGCGGTCTCTTCATGGTTCCCATTCGCCTGCGGGATCCCCAGGTACTTGTAACTGTCCTCTATGTCTGCAATGTTGCCTTCTGGTAGTTCAATCCCCTCAGTTCTGACTACCTTCCCTCTCTTTGTTACCATCAGACTACACTTCTCCAGTCCGAACGACATTCCAATGTCATTGCTGTATAGCCTGGTAGTGTGGATCAGTGAATCGATGTCTCGTTCACTCTTGGCATACAGCTTGATGTCATCCATGTACAGGAGGTGGCTGACAACTGCTCCGTTCCGTAGTCGGTATCCGTAGCCAGTCTTGTTAATGATCTCACTGAGGGGGTTCAGGCCTATGCAGAACAGCAGTGGGGACAGAGCATCTCCTTGGTAGATCCCGCACTTGATGGTGACTTGTGCTATGGGCTTGGAGTTGGCCTCTAGTGTTGTACGCCACATCCCCATTGAGTTCCTGATGAAGGCTCTTAGGGTCCCATTGATCTTGTACAATTCTAGGCATTCCAGTATCCAGCTGTGGGGCATTGAGTCATAGGCCTTCTTGTAATCAATCCAGGCAGTGCACAGGTTGGTCAGTCTGGTCTTGCAGTCTCGGCTGACTGTTCTGTCTACCAGTAGCTGGTGTTTTGCGCCTCTGGTATTCTTGCCAATTCCTTTCTGTGTCCCGCTCATGTATTGACCCATGTGCCTGTTCATCTTAGCCGATATGATGCCTGACAGGAGCTTCCATGTAGTACTGAGGCAGGTTATTGGTCGGTAGTTGGAGGGGACCGGTCCCTTCTTGGGGTCCTTGGGGATCAGGACCGTCCGACCTTCGGTTAGCCATTCCGGGTGTTTCTCGTTAACTAGCAGCTGGTTCATTTGTGCTGCCAGACGCTCGTGGAGTGCAGTCAGCTTCTTTAGCCAGTAGGCGTGAACCATGTCGGGCCCTGGTGCTGTCCAACTCTTCATACTGGAGACCCTTTCTTGGATATCTGCCACTGTGATGGTTACTGGACCCTGTTCAGGGAGGTCGCTGTGGTCTGCCCTCAGATCCACTAGCCACTGAGCATTGCCGTTATGGGTTGCGTCCTTCTCCCATATGCCCTTCCAGTATTGCTCCGTCTCCAGCCCTGGTGGTGCTGTTCTCTTATTGTTCCCTTGCCACTGAGAGTACACCTTTGCTGGTTTATTCTCCTGCCTTCTATCTCTCTGGTGTACCTCCTCAAGCGGCTGGCCAAGGCTGTGAGTCTTTGCTTGGCAGTTTCCAAGGCCTCAGGTATGGACAGCTTGCTGTATTTCTTATGCACCTTCTTTGTCGCACCTTTCTGCAACTCCGTTAGTTGGCTAACCTCCCTCCGTGCTACTTTGATCTTGTCCTCTAGCCTCCTTCTCCATGGAGGGTACTGCCCCTTGTGGCTGTTCAACTTGTAGCCAAGCATCTTACTGATCACTGCTGCCGTATTGTAGATCAGCTTGTTAGTGTCGGTAATCGTGGTTGTAGGTATTGTCCGTAGTGCTGCATTAACATCATCTAGCAGACCTTCTGAGGGTACTTCACGTAATCTTGGTAACCGGCTACGGGGGATCCAGGTTTCAAGCTTGGCCATGATCCTATTTTTCAGGTCAATTCCTCTCGCACTCAACGGTCCTTCTCCTATCGCACTTGGGGCTACGTACCCAATCTCGGGTGGGGGTGATGAAATCGCCCCCCTGACCTGGCGTCCTGACTCCTCCTTGCCGTAGCATTTGTGTTGTACCTCGTCAATCTCTAGCTGTGAGAGCAGTCCCTTCTTTCGAATGTTGGAACACTGAGCTACTAGTTGTTTCGCCGTCATTGTGGATGTTGGGTATCGAAGAATCCATAGGTCCCTCATCCTATTCATGTAGCCCCTGCCGCCGGGGTTACTTGCGTAGTAGCATTCCAACAACGCCCTGTTTTCGTCTCTTGCCCACCGATGCCTTCTTGTTATATGTATGTATATATATATATATATACATACACATACATATACATACATGTGTGTGTGTATATATAATGTATATACACACATATATACACACACACTACTGTAATCTTTTGATTTTTTATATATTAACAAAAAAATAGAAAAAAACAAAAGAAGTCACAAAAATATTAATATTATACTATTGTTTTTTCAAACAATATTATGACAATTGCTGGGCATAGAAGTATTTATACACAATACTGAAAATGTTGAACCTCAAAAGGCAAAGACCAGCAAGCACAGCAGATAGCCGTTAAAAGCTCTGGGAATCCATTTCCAAGTAACTGACAGATTGTGTTTCACTACACAAGCTCTGAGCAGGTACAAAAGATGAAGTGAACTAAAAGCATTTAAAAGCCAACTATAAAATCTCCACCCTGACCGAAAAAACGCTCCCAAAAAACCCGTAAAATATGCACATTTCAGAGCTGCCTAATTATCTGGTGCGAGACATATAATAGTAATTATAACAATTTAAATAAGACAATTTAAAGCATGGATCACTGCGATTTCACTCAGCAGTAAAAGTACCATTAAACGAGAGACTACATTTGCTATCATGGTTTTAGGGTCTTGTATAGTATTTGCTGAGCTGTGGTTCCTGTTTTGATGTTAATGATTTCCTTTCTTTATTGTTATAATGTTTATATTTTTCCACTATTTCCTTGTCTTTGTCTTCATCTGTTTTTGTCCACTTCCTGTTTAATTTCAGCAAATCACTTTTCCTTGCATCCGTCTGGTTACCTGACTTGACTGTAGGGATGGGTACCGGTGTCCGGTTCTGACATAAACGGTAGTAACCAGACCGAAAAGCAGCGCACATTTCGGTGCTTTATTTCGGTGCTTTTTTTTCCTGAGCTGTGATACACTTTTAGCCAATCGTTTTACGTTTCCGAGGATAGTAGGCGGGGCCAGGTACGTACGTTCTGTTAGCGCAGAGCTACAGATTAAAAATGTCCAAGGCGAAGCGGTTAAAAGTCTGGCTGTACTTCACAGCAAAATATGCAAACTCAGCAGCAACAAGTGCTTTAAGCTGATACTGTGATACTGTCAAAGGAGGTAACACCTCGAATCTCATGAAACACCTGGCGACGCATAGCGTTTTTTTAAAAGCCGAGAAATGCGCCGTATTTGATGGCAGCAGCAGCCGTTCTTCTCTGCGTGAGTAGCTTCATGTTGTTCTTGTGTAATTTACGTTGAGTAGGCTAACCACGTTATTACATTAATGCATGTAAGGTGAACTAGCAAACATCATCATAGCTACATGCGGCTGTCTTCTTGTTTGATGGCAGATACTCTCTTCACCCTGGCCAAAAAGGCTAAAATGACCAAAGAAGAAGTGGAAAACAGTTAAACATGAGAGGTTTTTGGACAAAGTTTGTGTTTTTTCCATTGATTAAGCACTGCTTCCAGCCATGAGTGATACCATATATGCCCCATAGCTGCAGAAAAGGCTAACATTGTTATCTTTTTACAAAAAACAGCTGAACATGAGAGGTTTTTGGACAAAGTTTGTGTTCTCCATTCTTTAAGCACCGGTTTGAGCACCGTTTGAGCACCGGCACCGTTTCAAAAGTACCGATTTGGCACCGGTATCGGATAAAACCTAAACGATACCCATCCCTACTTGACTGTTTGAATTTTTATTCTTCATTTAGGAAGGTTTCTGAGTGAAGTGACCTGGAAGTGGCAGCCATTGAGATTTTCCAAACACAAAGGAAAGGAGCGCCACTGATTCCTTTATTAACTCTTTTAGCAGAGGATGCACTGGACCATCTTTTCTGAAAGCAGAGCAGATCATTTTAACTAATAATTCATGGTGATGCACCACCTGAGTAACGTCTATTGTTGTATTGCGAGCCTTTAGAATGATTATAAAATCATTTGTTATTTCGGGTTAGCTGTGAGTCGTAAGTGATGGATGGCGGGGAATTTTACTTCAGCCATAGAAATCCTAACTAAGAAGTATCATTAATTTAAACCAAAATCATGGCATAAAATGAATGAATGAGAGAAAGGGGAAAAATGTGTTTTTGATAAAAGGTTAAACTCTTAAGTTTGTGTGGTCCTCAGGATTAAGGCTCGGGTGGAGTGCAGGATTTATACAGAGAATAAACATCTGGACATTTGACATCTGCGTGTAACACTGTGTAGAAGAACACAAGACATTATTTACCATCAGAACCCGAGCGGTCAGTATGTTATTGAAAATGCATTTAGTGAAAGTGCACATTGCTGTTTTTTGAGGGTTTTTTTCCCCAGCAGTCACACATTGTAACATTCGGGGGTCAAAAAATGAAGGCTTGCTTTTTGGATGTATTGCCTTCCTCAGCATCCTGCTTTTGCATCCCGTTTCCAATGTACATCAACATGTGTTTCATAAAGCTCTTCATGGTACAATGGTACTATGAATGGATAACTCATGTGTCGAATGTACAGCAGTGTGTTGCTGACCCACCCTGTGCTGGGAGAGGAACGTCGCTCTGACACTTGGTACATTCCCCTCGTGCTCCCAGAGATGCTCGAGTTTCTCTGGAGAGAGAGAGAGAAACACAAAGAAAACAAAGAGTCGGATCAAACGTGTTATTAATAAAATGTCCTGTTTCCCCATCATTCTCAAACATTATTTTACAGGCTGATCTTTTTTTTTTATGATGGAGAAATGCGAGCATACATATTTTACCAAAACACAAAGTACAACAAGACATTTAATTGAAGGACAAGATACTGTATGTATTACTAACAAACAGCTGTCACAGTAAATTAGAACTGCTACAAAAATAAATTGAGTACAGAAGCCTGCTTAAAAAAAATCTCACTGGAAGTGGAATGAAATCATAGAAAATGAAACCGCCGCCTATTTTGCAGTTATCTGGGGAAGGTTTTCTAAACGTATCTCAAACAGGCTCCGTTACTTCTGATTTTTGTCAAACAGAATACAATCATGACTAGAATGATTAACAAAAGTGGTTTTCTGATTAAAGGTAATTGTGTGCGGTTCAGTGACGTGTTTTCATCACATTTCATTTTCTTGATTTGTACTGTACACACGAGCAAGGCATTGGAACAGGATCATTGTCGTGAATAGGTGTGAGTGTAACATGATCATTTGTCTGTATTAGCCACACGACAGACTGGTAACCTGTCCAGCTGGCACAAACTCCTGCAGCCCTGAATTGGATAACCCAAAGAAAATGGATGGAAAGTAGTCAAAATATCTTTTTCTAGAGCAAAATGCTGGATGGACCTGACTGACTGAGCAATCAATACTTCTATCTATCCACTGTACTCACTGCAGAGAGAACCCTGTAATCTAAAATATTTGGTTGCAGCTCTGAGAGCAGGTTTTTAAAATGCATTTGCTTGTAAGTGTGCAATCTGACTCTCTGTGTTTGCCAGCGCAAAATCTTCCTTGTCGCTTTTTCACACCGTTCTCAAAGCTGCATGTGCACTGAAGTGTGCGTGTGTGAAGCCATGCCAGGTGGAACTCTGTGTACCAAACCGGCGACGTGCCACAGAGGGAAAATGTGCGCAAACACAGACAGTCTCCCTCCCTCTCTGCTCCCTCTCTTTTTCTCTGCTTCACTCACACAGCTTGTTTGTGGGCCACTGCCAGTGAAAATGGACCGTGGAGGAAACAGGCGAGTATCATCCATGCCTTTCATTCCTGGACAGACTGCAGTGAAGGCAGAGCAGGAGCACATCTCCAAGAAATGGGTTTAATCAAATGCATTCATCGGGAGGTATAACTCAATTTGGGTGACTTAAATTCGAGCCAAACGTCAGCATTTGTCTATTTCTACCTCTTCTGCTCTCTGTTACAAACCCAAAACATAATAAAGAATCACAGTCAGATTAAAGCTGCTGTATATTCCTCTCATTCTTTGTGAAAATTATATTACAGTCAGCCTGGAAAGAACAACAGAGTGAGCAGATAAACCATCCCTTCTCTCACCACCAGTCCTAAAATACCCCTGTCACTCTAAAACCTGTCTCGTAGGAAGATGAGGGCGACCTTTCTCAGGCCATATAGAGAGGTGGAGACACCCTTGACAGTATAACAAGGTGCCAACCAGTTAGTGCCTCCACACTTGTACTTGTCATGCTGATTACTCATAGTCCTACAGTGCACAAGCATGGAGACAAGAAACTGACTAAATGTAGGTAGTTTCAGGTCATTCACAGGTCATGTGGTTCTCTAATATTTCAAATCACAACAACAATCACCTTGAGATACTTTATATTGCAAGTTAAAGATCCTACAATAATACAGAGAAGCCCTAACTGTCAAACAACCTTTTATGAGCAACCACATGGCGAAAATGGGAATGAAAACTCCCTTTTAACAGGAAGGAAGGGACCTCTGGCAAAAGCATTTAACTTAGTGCAGATTTAGGGATTTCGTATTTAGTCACACTAAAGTACAAAAAGGAAGGCAACCTCCTTGCAACTAGTAAATAAAAAATAAGTATATAAATATCATATATAAAATAACCGATTGCAAGTAGTTGCAGCTACCAACTGGTCACCAAGTGTTTAAACATGCAACAGTATCAATCAGTTTCCATCATGAGGCGACTGCACATTTCACCTGATGGGAGGCAACCTTTCTCCAAACAATCACAGTCCAACTCAGACTGACTGAACTCTCAGACAGATTGGATAACCAACTGGTTTGCAAGCAACCGACATGTCATTTATAAACAAATTCAAACTGCCGGCACATTGCAATCAGTCTGAGTCAGTCTGCACTGACGAATGCAACACATCTACAGCATGTCTCCTTGTAACAGGGGCCTACACTGGTTATATTCTGGTTATGTTCCCATGTGAAATCGAGGTTGTTTATTTCCTATTTCATTTTGCAGTTAAATCTCCATCCTGCAGTAACTATGTCACCATCTGAACAGGAATTTCTGTGTGTATGAGGCTCTGGGTGAACTCTAAATGCGAGCAGTTAATGTGAATTTCTGTGCATCTTGCTGTCATCTGTTGCAACAGATTTACAACAGATGACAGCAGACTTGCAATTTTTACCATTTTATGACAGTTAATCGCCCATTAACCACACAGACTCTATGCCAATGCCAACTTCACCTCAATCAATCACAAACTGATTGCAGACTGGCTCTTGCAAAAAAAGAAGTCACTTTGAAAATGGAAACTGACTGCGAGTACTGTTGTTTCCCATCTTTAAAGGAACAAGATCGCAAGTTCGTTGCAACTATTGCAATAATCGTGATTATGGCACTGTCTCCAATCAGTGTTTCCGCTACAGTGTGACTGTAGCAGGCTTTTTGCCTGGTAAGTTGATAGTGGTTTATGGTGTTAATGTTTTTATAACCTCTTCTGAGACTGTTGTGTTCCTTGATACCTGCTGGATTTGTCAGTGTTAGAAAGGTTTGTGAGCTATGATGACTACAGCAGAAGAAGTTGAAGAGAAATACTTGTTTTCTCCTGTTCTGTCAGAGTCTGCCATGAACTCGGATGAATGAAATGTGCATTAGTGCATTCTTATCCTCATCATGTTCGTGGGCTGCATAAAATGTTACCAAGAGCCACACTTTAAAAGCCCTGACCTTAGAAAGAAGGATCACTCTGAATCAATACATTCACTCTTCTGAATCACCCCCTTTGTCTGCCCTGATGCCCTGAAAGGTTCACTCGAGGATGAAAATGAGTTGAATCATATGCTACGGCCAGATCTCAACCCAAGTGAAGAGCTACTGGAGAATTTGGACTGATTGGTCAGATAACATCCAATAATGGAATATCATTTGGAAAACATGTGGCCACAGTGGCCCAACTCCTTAGTAAAACACTTTATTTTGAAGATTTGTCTATAATTGGTCACCTGACTATAAAGCGATAACCCGAGGACGCCGACATCATCTGTGCACTCAGAGACGGTAATCCTAGGACATGATTCCTCTCAGGCAGCTCTGCACCACATCACATCTGATTAAAAATCATGCTGAAATCTTGAGCGAGAGCAAGAACTGTTTCCATGGCAGCATACACATTAGTGCATTGTGAAACAGGTGACCCCTTTTTTTTTTCCATAAGTGTCGTACAGTAATTTGAATACGTGACATTAAGAACAGACTCTGTGTGCTTTTATAGCTTTTTTTAATCATTGTGTAATACGGCAAAACAAAAGGAGCAAGGAGGCATGGTTCAAGCACCGAGCCTGGAGATGAAGAGCTGCATTCCAGTTTTCTTTTTTAATAGGAGCACACTTTCTGATCAGGATGTACCGAGCTGCACAGCTTCACTGTTCCAACAGCTTTGATGCTGAATGCTGTAACAACTGTAAAACTATACCTACTGTAATAATCCCTTGATGAAGGAAGATCACACTGATAGAGTATAAAATAAAATGCTTTGTATATTATCAGTTCAATATATACAGCTAGGCTTACCCCCATATCTTTGAAGAAAGGAATTTGTTTAATCAGTTTTATTTTAATTGAAAGCACTTTGGTTATAAATGTGCAATATTAATAAAATGCACTTGCATATATAGAGCACATGGTTATTAACAAAATCTAATCTATAGAAAACATTATCTCTTGTACAACGATATAAGGACTCACTTTATATCCAAACAATATAACCTTAAATAAAAACATCTGCACATTTAAACATATGGGGGGAAAGAATATGGGGATTCTAAATATGACTAAACATAGCTTGCATCCAAATATCACGTCACGTTTGACCTCTGATCTCACTTTTAATTTTCACATCTGCCTTTCTAACAAGTTGACCGTAAAACATGTTAGATATTTATAAGAGAGTATTGCCAAAGGAAAGAGACTGAGCTGTCTAGTTATCTAGAAATATCCCGTAGTATAATATGATATAGTATGCACAGGTTGTTCGTGTCCAGTTATTTACAAATCAATACCTATTTCCATGATCTACTCCTACATAAAGTTTACAATACTATTAAAATATAATGCAGTACTATTCCCTTAAAAGTAAATACTGCCCAGCAATGTTCCCTCTAAGCTGTGCACGTGCGCAATTGCGCACTGCTGCCACGGTGTCTGCGCACAGAAAATCTGTGTTGCGCACAAAATAAATCTAACCTGCATTGAAATTAAAATTAATACTTTAACAATTCTGTTTTGCAGTGTTAGTCAGTGAGTGACTGTCTGCGCCCGTATGGGATTAGAACGATGCCACCTTATCCCATAGTCCAGCCAATAATGCGATTTACATTCGTATATACGCAGCTAATCAACGTCGTTGACAGGCTATGACAGCGTCCTTACGTGCCGACACCGGTGTTTTAGCTAACAAAGCGGCGTGGCTGATGTGAAGTGAAGCCACATTAATGACAACGTGGACAACCATTGGAGATGTGAGCAGGACAGACGGAACAACTGACAGAAAAAGTGTGGACTTTATACCAGCGTTTAAATCGTGTTGATAGGCCACGTAAAACCAGAGTTATGATAAAAATATCTGCAATGTTTGGTTTCCTTGCTGAATACTATCGTTGTTTATATTTACTGCGGGAAGAAACTGTAAAAACGGCGTTTTATAAGAAAAAGGCTTGAAAGCGCTCTCCGCCTGTGAGCAAAAACAAACTCCACCCCTCTCTCCCTTTCCTATTCGTCCAAAAAAGTACCATGTCGACCAATCAAAAAACTGATATGGCAACGTGACATCTAGTTGTTAAGAAACGGGGGGAAGTTTTAGGAGTGACGGCGGTGCTTTGAGATGTGAGAGATTTGAGACGTTTAGCGCAAATCTTATGTAGTTAGTGTGTAGTGTAGTTTTGTTGTGTGTGTCAGAACAATGAGGCGACTGCTGAATGTTACACGTGTTACAGCAGTGATACATCTTCTGTTGTCAGGCCTGCAGGTACCAGGCTGTTGTTCTCCTTTATCTCATAGTGGACAGAAATTATTTTTTGAAGTGGCACAAATAATTTGTGTGGCATCAGATTTGATGCAGAACAGCTGATTGTTCTGTAAATAGTTTGAAATGTTTATTTAAAACTGCCTTGGCTGCATTTAAAAAAAACATAGCTGCAAAAATCTTTGTTTGCCAAACTGAGTAACCTTTTTGAAGAAGTAGCTATATAATTAATTGCCCAGCATTGGTCATTATATACTATAGAGAGCTACAGGACTCTCTCCCAGACCACAGACTCATAATACAAGTCAGAGCTTTTTTTTAAAAAGAAAGAAACTTGTGTTTTCAAAATTGGAGTTCAAGTTATTTGTACTTCCAATAGTGTTAACATACTGCACAGGTGAATGACTAGATTTTTTTTACATTTTCATTGTAAGTGGGCTAAAGCAGTTAATTAAAAGTAGTCTAACATAAATGTAAATGCTGTAATTTGATTATTTTAATAAACCATGTAACTTGGATGGATTAGATGCTGGCGTGACCACAGTGCACACGTCTGATGTCGCTCACAGTGGTCCAAGGGACCGCTCAGGGAGTTTGTGTGTTCGCTCAGACACGTGAAAAATTAGAGGGAACATTGTTGCCCAGAGAGTGACGTGCCGGCAGAGGTTTGTCTTGTTTTGTTTCTTATGTTTTCACAGAAGGGGTAATAATTGCTCCGAATAAGCAAACCAAATAAAAATATCAGAATTTGGTGCATCACTAATCCAGAATAATATCTTATTTAATTTCAACTGCTCATATGTGAAAAACAGGCAGCGACTACCCTTCAGTTCAGTAAAACACAGTAGACTTGCTGTCTCAGGCATCTTGAAGTCTATTACCGGTTCGAGCTGTGGTGCATTACAGAGGCATAAATCAATACAATCTATGGTTATGTACTTTTCATCAGCAACAAGCTGCTCTGTTAATGACTGCCAGAATGCTGGAAGTGGAGTTTCCTGCAGTTTAAGGAGTCTTTAAGAGTCTCTGGAAGTGAAAAAAGTCACTACTAAATGTTAATGAAACATTACTTATTTGCAATAAAACTAAGAATGTTACTTACTTTTGCCAGTTAAAATAATATGCCAGTTAAAATGTGCTACAAAATTACATAGAAAAAGTTCATCGGAAAATCAACCAACGACAATTGGTGTGATAAGGAGCAGTTAAATATTTAAAAACCAATTTGTACATCAGGTGTTGTTACGTATGGCACAAAATATATTATATATTATATGCATTATATATATTTTTTTCTTTTGACAGGAACTATCACACGTTTCATAGTGTGAACCTACAGCAACGTGTATTCAAAAATCCTAACCTGGCGTCCGTTGCCCTTCGAGGCCTGCAGGCTGCAACGTCCCAGGCTGCCGTTCGGCGTGGTGCCACAGCTGCTGATGATCTGCAGCTGTTTTTCGGCCCGGTCGGCTCGGTCCAGAAGCTCCTCAATGAACTGCTGCAAGCGTACCTTAGCGTTTGCTTCACGGGCCGCCGTCTCCTGAAGGAACTGGTCAATCTGGGCGACCTCCCTGTGGGCACAAGGGGAAGAGGTGTGAACCTTTCCTTCTTGCTGGAAGCTAGGATTCATGAAATAAGATATTTGGAGGGCTGTGGGGAAAATTAGAGATCTCCTAAACCTCCTTCATTCAGAAACATTCATGTCCTGATGACATTTTTGCGCACACAAGTTTATTAATGCATGTGGGTACAGATTCTGCCTTCAAAAGCCTCTCTCACGCATCCACCAGCTGTACCGCCCTTTTCTGAAAACAGACACCGAGGGTTGATGACACAGATAAATAAACAATACAACCACAAAAGCAGAGAGAGTAGAGGGTGAGAGAGCAGCTGGATACTTGCACTGCAAACACAGCAGGGCAAATTCCTGTCATTTCAAGGGACAGCGTGTGACCCAGACAGCCTTGGTCTTAATTTCAGGGCAGTTTAATAGTCTCAGATGCATTTTGCATTCAATTATAGTTGCACTAGTTTCTGTAATAGCTTCCTCTGTTGGCACCATATGTGTGTGAGGGGAGTAGGAACTGGTAGAAGAGAAGACAGCTTACTGAAATCAATGACAACTTGTTAGTCAGCTGCAAAAGCTTCAGAACAAAAGCTTCTCATCAAGGGATATCAATAAACTTATCTAACACTAATGATGGACAGTTTCCGACCCTAAATGTCTCTAAGAGTGAAGTGACCCAGAAGTATCTGTGTGGCAGCCATAATAAGAGCTGCTCTAGATACTGAGGAAAGGTGCTCTAGTGCTTCCTTTATTGCCTCCTTTAGGAGAGGACACACTGGACCATCCTTTATCCAAGTAAAAGAGGTCATTCATAGCAATTTAACCAATCATAAAAACAATAACATAACTGCTAATTCAATGTTAGTTAAGAATGTGTTTTTGCATTTCATGCCATGACCTGCAGGTATGATTTGACTTTTGACACCAACCCACAGTTCCTAAATTACTTACATCAAAGTTAGTTTGAACTTGATTAGGTTTCACTGTAGTTCCATTTGTATTTGTTTTTTTTTAAGCACAGTCAGATTCACCTTTCCTTCATACTGTGATACTGATTTGAAAGTGATTCGGAAAAAGAGAAAGGAGGTAAATTTGTCTGCACTATTCAAATGTACCGTAAGTCAGATGAGAGAGAAGCTGATCCTACTGACTTAGAGCTGAATAAAGGCATAAAGATAATAACAGATGAATAAACAGGTAAACAAAAAAAATGCAATGAAAATATATCAGTAAATGAATGAAAGTAAAATACAATAAAAAGGAAAGTCTTGCGTTTGCTTTTAAAAATCTCAACAGTCTGAGCAGCCACCAGGTCATCAGGTAGACTGCTCCATAAACATGGAGCACAATAACTAAACGATATCTTTGTGACTGGGAACCTTAAACCAGCAGAGACCTTACAATTGGTGTAATGTGGCCTCCCTCTCTGGTCCTTGCCAATACGTGCAGCAGAGTTTTGAAGTTAACGCAGTGGCCAAGATTTCTCTGGAAGAGTATTGATCTGATCGATTAATCCTGTAAGTGTGACTCTGTGTCTCTGCATTAGCTTAAAAAAGACACGGTCGGACTCTTGCAATGTGCTTGAAATAATAAAACACAGTAACTTATTGTGGGCAGAAGAGACAAAGCTTTAGCTTTTTAGCTGAAAAATAATAACAGCTTGAGTAGATGGTATTAAACAACAAGCAGGTCTGAACACATCATAAGTCGGACGAGAGCAAGTTCCACAATTTAGGACCCACAGTCCTTTGGTCTTTTGAAAAGTTTTCCCTTGTTGCCTGATACAAACTAAAAATCTGTCTTTTACTCATTTCCAAATCTACAAAAATATGTGAATATAATATTTAATGCTCATCAATCCAAATGTCTACAGCTTCCAAGGTCTTTTTCCTTTATTGGTCTCTGACTGTATCCATACAAACATCCCAGTGTTTACCGTCTAAACAATGTCAGAGAGGAGAGCTTATTAAACTATCTGACCTTCAGGAAGCAAAAGAAAAGTTCAGAGGATTCCTGCAGACATGGAATGGAGACATATAACCCGTGCCACTTCAATTTAAATGGATTTGTGGTCATGAAACAAGCAAAGCCACTTATTTCATGTCAAATTAATGTCAAACATCCGCTGTTGCTAAACCATCATACGATGCAGAATCCAAAACAGCAACAACACGCACAACTTCCTGAAATGGGGACAAGCTGAGATAAAAATAGCTTCGAGCCTGGCACAGATAACTTTTCTTATCTTCAGGCAAAGATTATAAAAAGAAAACGACTCCAGAATTAGTCAAGGTAGCAAACTGTAGGCCAGCAATAAATGTGCTTTAAAATCAGTGAGTAAATAATCAGCGAGTCTGGAAATTATGTCAGAATCAAACGGCTTCTCTCCACGATGAAATGTGATCGACTGTGATTAGAGCTCGGAGTCACTTAGTAATTGCTCACAACTTTAGATAGCATGATTTTTATCAAGTGCTCACTAACCGAATTGTATAAAGTTGAGCGTACATTGATTAAGAGGCCTGCTACTGTACACTATCTACACTACTCGAGATAAAAATCTTTGTGTTTATGTACACAGAAAACATTAAGCATGTGTGTCTTGTTGTAAACTGTCTTATCTCACCATCACCACACTGTTAATTCCCAACGATGCATCTCATTATGTTTAGTTTTGCAAAAGGAAAAAGAGGAAAATCCAGCCCAACACATTTAGGTGATTTGATGACCGGGGACAAACTGAACATGTGAGGATCTGGTTTTAGCCAACATGAAGATAAACTGTTCAGCAGAGAACAACATTCTCCAGAGGACTTTAAGTCTTTAGATATATTTAAATGAGTGCTGTCACCGTTAATCTCATTACAATGACGTTAACGCCATAACTGCAGTAACGCGGCAAATCTCCGTTAGCGAGTTAACGCGGCCTCAACACGTTAGCGCGGTTAGCTCGTTAACGCGTTAGGGACGATCCGCGTTAATGCGGTTATGACATTAACGTCATTTTAACAAGATTAATGCTGACGGCATTAATTTAAATCCAAATTTTAATGTTATGTTTACACAGCTTGTCTTTTTCCTGTCTTTCTCCGTTCACCCCAACAACTCTGCATGCTAGTTGAAGGGCACATGACCCACATGATGACTACGAATTCTGAATTCTGTATGTCAAGTTTGGATTCAACTCCTGATCATTTAGGACTGACAGAGATTTTGTGAATTTTAGTGTGACGTATATCACACGTGTGTGCTACACGGTGGGTAGCACTGTTGCCTCATGGCAAGAAGGTCCTGAGTTCAATTTCACCATCAGGCCGGTGCCTTTCTGTGTGGAGTTTGCATGTTCTCTCTGGGCAGTCTGGCTTCCTCCCACAGTCCAAAGACATGCAGTTAATGGGGATAGGTTAATCGGTAACTCTAAATTGCCCATAGGTGTGAGTGCGAATGGTTGTCTGTGTCTATGTGTTAGCCCTGCAGCAGACTGGTGACCTGTCTAGAGTGTACCCTGCCTCTCGCCAGCGCTCCAGCCCCCCAGCGACTCTGAAAAAGGATAAGTGGAAGAGAATGGATGGATGGTATAGCTCAGGACTGGTCTTAATTGTCTTTCTGTGTAAAATCCACTTTACAAATAAAATTGCTCCGCCTCAAGGAAAAGAAGGGATAAACAATAACAGAAGAACCAGTGATAAGAGTAGTTTCCTCTCCTCTTTGTGCAATCTAGATGAGCTTTCATAGATAATAAGGTTTACACAGAACAGTCTCCAGTCAAATTAACCATTTTAGTGAATGATTGTAGTTCTTAAGGCTGGTGACTACTGCCCTCTTCAAAAACCATATGGCAAATGATGGTTGGAGGAGTCCTAAAGTCATAATGACGTAAATAAGCAAACAGCTTCTGCAGATTATATCATTAAATCATCCTACACTAAACATGCATCTCATTATGTTTAATGACTTCAAGAACTATTTACTTTGATTTAATAATTAGATCTGTACATAATGAGATGTCTCATTAGAAAACCTGAAGCTGACGTTTTGTTCTCATTATTCGGTTTAATAAACAGAGGACACAACGACTGAGTATTGTTTTAAGTTCAGCCTCCAGAAAAGTAGCAAATATCCATTTGAGAAAATCCTGGAATAGACATTATTGAGCTTGGTTAGTATGCACTCAAAATTAGGGCGCATGTGATTCAGGATCTAAATTTTCATGCATCTTTAATTTGTCTTAATTAATTATTCAGCTGTATCAGGAGATGGATACACCAACCCCGTGATGGACGCCACACAGGAACACTTTTCCCATCCTTCCCCAATGCTGCCTGACAGCCTAACAGACGCTTTACTCGGTCTTATGCTAACGAAGAAGGAAGGAAATGAGGCGAGAGAACAAAAGAACACGATTGATGGTAAAGGATGGTCAGAAAGGAAGAAAAGGAAAAATAAATATTTCTGTCAGTTTTTGGTAAGATCTAAATTCAATAAAAAAGACAGACAAGGAGACGAGAAATAGGGAGCTGAAGCTGAAGAGGAAGGAAGGGCCACAACGACTGTGAGAAAAGAAAAAAAAAATAACACACTGCAGAAGCTAAAAGATCAGACAGCAAACAGAAAGCTGCAGTCATGTGGAAGAAGAAAGCACAGGAGGTTTAAGGAGAGGAGGGAAATGGGATGTAGCTGCTTCCTGTTGTCAATCCCAATTTTTTTACACACGCTGACATATTCACAACACCTCACTCTCACACCTCCGAAAAAATACCTCAAGGTGATAAACATGCCTGGGTGTTTACCTGGAAAAGAAGAAATCCCATCTTTTCAGGCTATTCCAGGTGAACGTTAGCCAGTGGTGACATAGAATTTTGTCCTTTCATGCACTTTTCAGTGATCTTCATAGTAAACGACACAGCATACATCTTATTTTCACACTATTTTCTATAACTTTGAGAAATAATTGAGACCTTGTAATACCAAAAAAAAAAAAAACAGCTGAGAGTTTAGTGAGAAGATGAAAGTTTCTCTGACATTGGTAAGCTGATGGTTAGCTTACTTAACAAAAAGACTGCAAACAGTGGGAAAACAGTCTGCTAAGATTTGTCCAAATTTCACAAATAAAAACAATTTACAACATTCATCCAACTGGTCCTATTTTTTTTTTTTTAACTTTCGATGGAAATGTCAAAAGAACTGAGCATCCTTTAAATGCCGTAGTCTACCTGAGTGTCATTGCTGACCATGTTCATCCCTTTATGACCACAGTGTACACATCTACTGATAGCTGCTTCCAGCACGATAATGCGCCGTGTCACAAACCTCAAATAATCTCAGACTGGTTTCTTAAACGTGATGAGTTCACTGTACTGGACTCCACAGTCACCAGCTTTCGATCTAATTTGGTTTGTGGTGGAACAGGCGATTCACATCATCAATGTGCAGCCGACAAATCTGCAGCAACTGTGAGATGCTAACATGTTAATATGGAACACAACCTCAGAGGAATGTTTCCAACCCCTTGATGAAGAAGTTAAAGCAGCTGTGAAGGTAAACAGGCTCCAACCAAGTATTAGTATTATGAAACCAAATGTTTTAAGACAAGAATCAGGAACTTTTGTTTTGGAGCAACTGGAACACCGCCGCCGATTTTTCCAAGAACCACAGGGCAAGTTGCATCTGCGTCCATTTCATTCAAGAGAAAGGCACACGTCTCCACAGCCAACATCTCTGAAGCTACACACAAACACCCACAAGATAAAAAAAATGTATGCATGTGCATTTGATTTTGCACTTAACTGAAAATTTGAGAGCCATCTGGACACTACCTGCTCGGCACCAAACAGCAGACAGCTGGTGACTGTATGAAGCACTAAGAAGCAACGACTCCAAAAACAAATGTAAACACTTCAGCTTAGAAAAGACACGGATAATAAGACGTGTTCAGCTGAAGGGTTTTGTCTAAATGTTCATTACAGTGACTGGTCAACCTCCTGTCACAGCTGTCATCATCTGTGGCCATTAATTTAAAATTATGCTTTATTAATATTTAAGAGCAGAGATGATTGACTAAAAGGCCTGGATAAAGACGACGAGGCTTTCTCTCCTTTAACAAAGGACAGCTGCTCGCATGTCGTTCTGTTTTGACACCTGGATTTTTTATTCTTGTTTCTGATGGTTTGTTTTCTGGGGGGTTTTTTGGTTTACATTGTGTTATCATGTCATAGTGTCACACATTTGTATGCATTACACAGAAGCACACAGTGAGGTAGGCAGCATGAAGAGCATGGCGACATGAGAGGAGATGTGAGACGGACGAGGATGAAAGGCTGTGAGAAAGGGGATGATAAAAGAGTTGCAGGCTAAAATGTGCTGCTTTTTCACAGAAAACCTGGTTTAGCAAGAAACCGCTAATCCTGGTCTTTGCTGCCTCCGATCAATCGGGAGAAAATAAATATTTTACTGCGGGTGGACCAGCTCTCTGGAAATCTCAATTCCCATTACAAACAGACAGATGGCTGAGTAACCCTGAGATACAAAAGCAAGGTGACGATCTGCAGCATTTCAGATGCATGAAAGAACGAATTCATTACATGGGAAAGGTCAACAAAAATTCGGGTGTCTTTAGAAACAGAATAGATATGTCCTGAAAAGCATGTTCGCAACGATGAGGTTTTGTATATCTGCATCCAATCTTTCAGAAAGCGGAAGTGCAAGTTAAACAAAAATGTGGGAGAAGACAACCAATCTACAATAATGATGGTATGAATGAGTAGTAGATGTCTTCAAAACTGCTTATTTAATCAAACACCCTGTGAACCGCAAATATAGCAATTAAGCTATATTTGCTACTGCTTAATTAATTAAGCAGTAGCAGGTTTTCTATTTGGGATTTTAAACAGATGATAAAAATGGGTCCATGAAGTCATTTTTGTGTTGCAAGGGAGACAAACATTTTAACATATACAGTACTGTGTAAAAGTCCAGAGTCGTCCACCATTTCTTTATTTAGTTAGAAAAAGGGGAAACAGATGCAACAATTTTTGAAATGTGCAAACACACATGGAAGTACACTATATAAGGCAAAAGCAGTTTGTACAATTCTAACAAGCTTGAAAGTCATTATCTGGTATGACCACCTTAGTGATTCAACATAGCCTGAACTCTCTTAAGCAGATTTCTTCTAATTTATTTAAGTAGTCTTCAGGAATAGTTCTCCAGGCTTCTTGAAGGACATTCAAAGCCTTTTCTTCTGATCTCTGTCAAAATGATCCCACAGTAAAGTTGAGGTCCAGGCTCTGGGGAGGCCAATCCATGACTGATAGTGTTGCATTGCATGTTTTTCTATCCATGTATGCTGTTACTGTACTGCAAAAACACTCATATGTCAAGTTAAATTTGATGCCCATTTAATGTCAAACTGTCAAAAACAGTCTAAACAGTCTAGAGATGGACCGATCCGATATTACATATCGGTCCAATACTGACCTAAATTACTGGATCGGATATCGGAGAGAAATAAAAATATATAATCCGATCCATTAAATATTAAAAAAAGCACCTCACAAAACTTGCGACATGGCGTAACTCGGCTCATAACTGTAGCACATCGGAGCAGTATGCATCAGGTGATAGAGCGGCTGTGGCGCGAGACCTGTCGGTGGTCTGGTTGAGCATTTGGATCCTCGCTACCAAACCGGCATTTCATCTCCGAGAAAGTTATCCCAGAGAGAAGTAAAGCAAGTGTGTAAGTTCATCTCTGAATGTTTGTAAAGCATTCCAGCGTTAAGCTTAACAACCGATATATGGAGCGACTGCCTCTCTCTCTCTCCCTCCCTCTCCTGTTGCTACTTCAATCATGAAACTGATCAATGATCAGCTGATCGGCTTTTCTCTCTTGTTTGTTTATCGCCCACTTCGCACCAGAAAGAGGAAACCAGCAGCTGAACAACAGCAGCACGTTTAAGCTTGATAATCTGATGTTAGAATGTATTTAATATTACTTTCTACACCAGGATTCTTTTCTACGCAGCTGACGGCTGGTAACTGTGCAGGGGCGGATCTAGCAAAGTTTAGCCAGGGGGGCCGATAGGGCATGAACAGGGAAAAGGGGGCACAAAGACATACTTTTCTTTCTTATTCTCATTTAAAATGTCTAGCTTTTAATAAATAATTATCCGAATCTTACACCCAAAGTTTTAATCTGATGTAAAATATATAGAAGTCCATTACTGTATATAGTAACTATTAAGTCTAATATATCTTAGTAAGCTATAGTACTTTTTCCTTTGGGAAGGTACCATCTGTGCAGTCTGCAATTCTGTTGAAGAAAGATGCTGAATCTATTTAAATATTGTAGAAAAATAATTGATTTCTGTGCATTTTTTTTCACACTGCATCAAATTAAAGTTCATTACATCGATTAAGCATCATGAGGTGGGGGGTGGTTCTCTTAGCCCTATTAGTTAGGTTGCATACTCTTTAAAATACCAGAATAGGGAGGATGGAGTAGGTTTAAGTTTATTAGATTGATCTGTGTTGCTGAACTATGAAATATTTTGGGTGCAGTGCATTTTTTGCATACAGGTATAACAGAATAGCTTCAGTCTCTTGTTTTTTAAAACTTGTGTATGAACCTATACAAAATGCAGCAAAATATGAAAAGTTTTATTGATTAAAAAACACACTATATCGGATTCATATCGGTATCGGCCAATATCCAAATTTATGATATCGGTATCGGTACCGGACATAAAAAAGTGGTATCGTGCCATCTCTAAAACAGTCTAAAGGCATTCTTCAGATCTAAACAGTTCTTCAATAATGAGTCGTACTTTAAATGCTGTTTAGCTGTGTGCCACCTTCCACTGTGAACCTTGCATTTATAAAACAGACAGAGAAGAAGAAGGAGGAAATAAAAATCACTTCAAATAAACGTGTTAAATATGATATGAAAATACGTTACAACAAAACTGAAAAAAAAGTTCCGATATTGTTAAAATATAACAAATTAACACCCAAAAAACTGATAAATTTCAACTGAATAATGAAAATTGTTCAACAATTCGTGACAACTATCTCTATAAAAGTTCAAAGCTAAAATGACAACAAAATAATAATCACCTGTCGATCCATTTCTTCCCCTGGGTCACGCAGGCAACAGCCTAAGCAGAGAAGCCCGGACCTCCCTCTCTCCAACCAACTCCTACAGCTCAACAGGGGGAAACACCAAGGCGTTCCCAGGCCAGCCGAGAGATGCAATCTCCCCAGGATGTGCTCAGTCACAACACCTCGACCCAAGAGGCTACCACCTCAGCTGGCTCCTTTCAATATGGAGGAGTAGAGGCTCCACTCATCTACAGGAGGAAGCTAATTTCTGCCGCTTGTATCGAGAATCTCATACTTTCACCTTCAAAAAAAACTAACAAAAAGAACCACAATACTTGACAGGATCAGGCTTTTTCTCCAGCGATGTCAGGGCTGCTGTTCCCTCTGGTGGCAGATGGCTGAATAAAATGTGGGACACAACAATTTTCCAGCACTAGCCATCAATTAAAATGTAAAACAATTAAATTAAACTAGTACATCTGGTACTGACAACTGTGCTTTACAGATGGCTGTTTTAAATATGGATTCATCACTCCATAAGACCTGTTGCCACTGATTTTCAGTTCAGATCGTGTTTAATTTGGCATACCTCAGCTTTTTCAGCCCCATCAGAGGCATTTCTATGATGGGGGTGTTTAGCAGATCATAACTGCAGCTTTTAAAATTGCCACATTGTACTGTACAACATAAACTGTGAGAATGTGACTAAAAGCAACTACAGACATTTAAAGTCAGCGTGGTGAACACATGGGGCTGAAGTCATGTGATTGTGTTCATGCATATCCTAAAACTTGGACAACTTGCAAAACTTTTGGAGATTGCATTAAAAACATTTAAAGAGATGTGTAAATCTAAATGTAATCCACTTTCCTTTCCAAATACCCAAAAAGCAGATAGAAAATCTCACTTTTGTTGCCTCACTTCAAGAAAATCCAGGGTTCAAAACCACCACGTGGGGCCTTTTTGTGCGGCGCTAGAATCCCTTAGTTATCCCTGTGCCTATGTGGAGTTTCTCTGGCTTCCTCTAAGACCAAAGACACAAAGTTAGTGGGGTTAATTTAATGAGTGACTCTAAATTGTCTATGGGTGTGACTATGTTGTCTGTTTCTGTGTGTTAGCTCTGCGACAGACTGGGAATCTGTCCAGGGTGTACCTCTACGGCAGCAGGGATAAGCTTCATCCCCCAAGATGGATGGATGGATGACTTAAGTTTTTATTTGGAGCCCTAAGTAAACTTCTTCTTGATGTGTTTATGGTCTCAGTCACTTGTTCCAAGCCTTCAAAATTGCAATTCACAAACCAGCAGGTGAAGCCAGAGCGGCTACATCAATGTCTTTCCGAAACATTTTGACTTTTTTGCTAGGACATCTGTTTTTAGACATAACAACTTGAAAACATCCGAGACAACATTGTCTCAATATAAGGTTTTCTGATGAAAAACAGCCCCCGACACACACTGACAAATATCTACCCTTGATGGATTCTTCAAGTACCTTACACTTGACCACACCATTCATCTTATTGCACAATTGTTAGTCCAACCTTTTGTGTCAGTCTCAACATAATGAGAGGAGAGATGTGTCTACTGAAAGACCGGTTGCATCATCCTTCCTGATTCCCTTCTCCTGCCCTCATGAAATAATTTCACCCAAACTCAAGGACACTCATGTCAGTCTCCTACATCTAATGGCAGACATGAAAAGCCCTCTGCCCATAAATCCTGCCCTAACTGAAATCGAATGCACTAGTCTTGATTATTTATCATGTGGAACGATTTCTTGTTAGAAGCCACTTCATCTTCATCTCACTACAGGAAACCTGAAGCAGTGTCTACACACACATGCACTGATTTGTTCTAAGGTTGGATTACCACAACTCTTTTGTGCATTACAGCCCTGATAAATCCAACTGCAGACATTCAGTCCAATTAAATGGGCTTTGTAAGCACGTACCAGTGCAGAACTTCATGTTATTGTTCTTGTTAATGAACAAATTCCCTGAAATTAAAAAAAAGAAAAGATCTCTACAGCACAGTATGTGCATGCATTTTTTATGACATAAAAGTGCTTGGAAACAGCACCAGCGTGTTTTCTGTCATTCAAACAATTTGCCTGTTTAAATGACACCCATTCCTCCAGAGTTTGATCAAATATTTCTCGACTGCCTTCAGACATATGTTGCACCGATACTTCAACAATTCAAAAATGTGTTTGTTTATAAAAATCAAAACTACCTTCGACTTTGATTTTTCATCTTCACAGCAGATGCCCAACTTCTTTATTATTATTCAAATATTCCATCCTCCTAGATATTGTGCGTGTCCTGTTCCCTTTCTGATTCTTTGTCATTAGGGAGCCTTTGGAAGTCTTGCCATGTTTCTTTCTCCGAGACACTGCTACTAATGAGATGAGTTCTCTTTTTGCCCTGACAGCTTCACTTTGCAGTCGAGATTTCCTGCTCAGTGAAATAGGCTTGTTTTCTGAAGAAGACATGGTGACAGCACATAGCGGGACTCTTCTGTATTTTGTGCTTCCTTCAGAGCCTCTGGGTTTTGAATTCAGCACAGACCAATGTTACTTTATCAAAGCTGGTTGTAGGAATAAATCAAGCCTGCAGGGTTAAGGCCTACTGCAGCAGGCGCGTGTGTGTGTGCTGAATATGATATGAAAACCTGGCAGCTCTCAGAGCTCTCTTTTGCTTTTCTATGCAGAGGGTGGACAGAATATTTTGAACACCTACACAGACATTAAAAATGCATCACTGCCTCCCCCCGCTGTTTGTACAGTATGTAAGATAAGTATGATTATGGATGAATGATACATTGGGTCGGTACAAACCAGTTAAGAAGTGACGAAACGCAGATAGTCTATCTACAACACAGCCTAATAACATAAACACTACTGTCCAGGCACAAATTTACCATAATAGTAGTACTTTTCTGACACATTCTCAACACTATAGTGTTTCAGATTAATGGATGAATGGTCTAGCCTACATGGGATTATATGAGGTCAGGAGAAGATTTACTTCTGCCTTAACCTCCTAGGACCTGATATCCACTTACGAGGACATTATATTGCCACTGTTCTATCAAAATTTTAAATGAATATCCTTATATGTGGCTCACATTTTTCTTAGAAACAAAAAATCTGGTAATTCTTTGTTTTTACATTCATCGGGCCCCAATATGGCCACATATCAAAGAGAAATTAAAAATGCATGCCGTGGAAGAGTTCGAGTGTTAGGAGGTTCATTACGACTCAAAATGCAAAAACAAAACATACTTCATTTCTTGTTCTGATTCCTTCACATAACATGACAAAGCCAGTCCTGTTTCCTTCTTCTGCCTCTACATCTTCAAAATTCTTTGTTCAGTATATCCACTATCCCTCATCTGCACCTGTCCAAACCATCTCAGCCTTGATTCTGTAACTTTGTCTCCAAACGGTGTAACCTGAGCTGTTCCTTTGTTAAAGTCATTACTTGTCTTATCCATTTCTGGTCACTCCCAGTGAAAACCTCAGGACCTTCAGGTCAACCTCCTCTCAACTTCTTTGTCAGTGCCACCATTTTCAAACCATACATACATAGGAATATAAATACCAGGTCTCACTACCATCTTGAAAACCTTCTTTTTCATTCCTGCTGTCAGCCTTTTGTCACAAATCACGTCTGACATTTGTCTCCAACCGCTCGACCCTGCATGCACACTCTTCTTCTTCATCTGTTGCTTTGGATGGCTGAACCCAGACATTTAATCTCATCCCGCTTCAATATATCTACTCCTTGCATCTTAACTATCACACCTGTTTCCCTCTCACTGACACACATCTATTATTTTTGCTTCTACTGACTTTCATTTGTCTCTCCAGTGCATACCTCTACCTCTCCAGGCTCTCTTCCACCTGATCACTAATCTCACCATAGAAAGAAACGTCATCTGCAAACATCAAAGTCCACGCAAAAAAGTTGACTCTGTTCATCTGGATGTAGCGTTTCCAGTGGGAGAAACATATCGCCACTCATCCAAGTGACTTCCTCAGTCTCTGAAGAAGTCACTTGGTCAGTAAGAATTTGGGCAATAATACAGTTTTTTGTAATTCTGCCGCTGTAAAATCCCCAAAGTGGTTTTTTAATCAATCAACAACAGACTTTTAGACTGAGTGAGTCTCAAATGTAATTGGGCAAACTAACATTTCTGGACAGTTTTTAACAAATTTGGATAAAAATATGTGCAGACTATGGCTGATTCAAGTCTAGGACCCATGGACATCAGCAACTGAAGCTTAAAGATGAAGTTCAATAAGTAAGATCTGGATTCACTCGTCTGCCTGCATTCTTGGGTGTTTCAGCTGCTGGTCTGTTCTTTACATCACTTTTATTTTCCCACGGTGTCAAATTCAATTCAGTCATCATCACTCTGGTCCAGTCTTTTTGTTGACTGCTTTCTGTGAACCAATGACAAAAAAGTGTCTAGAAACTGGGGTGGGGGTATTATTTACCACAGGACATTGCTGAGGTCCTGTCCTACTTCTTATCTTCATTGGAGTCAACTCTGCTAAATAATCCTGCTAAGCTTATTAGTCACACTCTGCATTTCAATAAATCATGTTTACTTTCTCCAAAGGATCACTCCTCATTGTAATGCTGCTTTTTCTCCTTTGAGATGCTCTGAAAGGCTTTCGCTGCAGCTGCCTACAGCTACTGTTTGTGTGATCCACTGTGGAGGTGTACACATGCATAATTACAAAACCTGTGGCACTGTCCAAGCACTTACGGACTTACCTGGATATATGAGAGACAACAAGGAAAAGCACTTCAGGTTCACTTTTAACCTAAGTTGAGCACTGGACTGTAATATTGCACAGGTCTAATTAATACTGCATTCAGCCCCTTAAGCTCTCGGCAAAATGCTGCGACTGAAGCATACAGTGTTCGAGAGGCAGGCCATCACATACTTGGCTGTGCATGATCACCATGTATTACAGTCCATTATTAAATATTACAGAAACGTTTGCTCCAAATACCTCTTTAAAACCATCTACTGTAATCATAACAAGATCATTATCATAGCAATGAAATAAACCCACATCATTAAGCAATCACAGATAGTTGGAAAAACTCCAATGATATTTCTGAGACAGACACAAAATGGAGCAGTTTTCTCATTTGAGTGATTCTGTAACAGCTGAAATGATGGAGATAACCGTCCCATCATTTTTCATTTCTCCTCGGGCTCCAGTTTCTGCTGATTACAGCTGCTCTCGTTTATTCCAGCTGCTATTAAACCACTTAACAGGCACGCTTCATTCAGCTCTGACCGCTACAGGCTAGCATGCGGCGGGTTTTTTTTCGCTCGTATTGTTTGTGAATGAATTATTTCACATGCTGAGTAATAAAGTCTAAGCTGAAAGGAACAACTGCACCTGAGGCGTTCTGCACACTTTTTTTCTAATTACAGGGATATTAAGTGCAGGAGGAATTATCAAGGTCATATTTTTATGCACGACACTGCTAGAAGCAAAAGAAGGCTCGTAGGAGTTTCTTCTGGTCGCTTAGCAACCTTCGGTTAGGTGACTCGCATTTTTCAGCATTTGACACAGCTGATGTAAAAGCACGATCTCACACATCTCCTTAAAGGGCTTTCACAGAGCCTTTAAAGTCACTGGATTCTTTTAGAATTAAACTAAAAATCATCTAATAGGCTGTTAGGGAGACATACATGAGCCAATAAGTCGCTTTGTATCTGTTGACTACGGCTTTCACGTCCACCCTGCTGAACATTCACAGACTGTGATGCTCTTTTTCCACCTCAGACCTGCTCTGTATTTTAGACTCTGAATGAGCTTACTGTTTCACTGCCAGCTTCTCCTCTGAGAGGCAGAAAGGCACAAGAATTGTGTGTGAGTGTGAGAAAGAGGGAGAGGCTAAGCTGCTGACATAAGTAGGTGGTATTCACACAGCCCAGGCAAGGATTTTAAGCCCACAGCATGACCTTCCCTGTCTGATGTTGCCAGGTTTGAGATACGTGACCACAGCTACTGTAACCTTTACAATAGACGAGCAGAAGTGAGTAAAAGAACAGGACATCTTGTGGGCGTTTTTTTGTACAATAAACCAGATGAACGCTCAAGATCAGCCACATCTGAAAACAAAGCCGTTTGGGTAATAAGACTAACTAGTCAAAAACCTACGATGTTTGCATTTACCACTAGAGCACTGCAAAATGAAAGCCAAACAAGGCGATTTTAACAGGTTTCGGTGTGGTGGATATCTTCAGCGGACAAATTGAGTATGCTGAAGGCATTATCTTGGACACAAGGAAACTGTCAGTACTGACATTTTAAAGATCAAAGATTTCTTTGAAATTATTTTTAAAAGAATTCAACAGATTAATGAATAATGAGTAGTTGAAGTGAATAAATGTAGCTGAAAGCAGCAATGAGGGAGGGCAAACAGTTCATGAGGTCAAATTCAAATTCAATTCAAATTTTTATTTGTCACACACACACACAACCATACACAGTATGACATGGGGGTGAAATGCTTGTAGCTGTACAATGCCCGACCATTAAATGACAGAAAAAAAGTTTTACAATATTTACAATTTACAGTTTACTACAAAATTTACAAATTAACTTAGGAATTTACAGTAAAGAATGTGCAAATAGCAGAAGAGATTATAAAGGTTATAAATTATTGGAATTATAGGATTATAGGAAATGTGTGGTGGTGCGTGTGGTGATGTGTGTGTGAGAGTCCAGTCTTATAGTGACGTGTGTGGGAGAGTCCAGTCCTACACCTGGTTCAGGGCCCGAATAGCCTGGTGGAAGAAGCTCCTCCTCATTCTCTCCGTTTTGGCCTTAAGGGAGCGGAAGCGCTTCCCAGACCTCAACAGTGAGAAGAGTCCATTGTTGGGATGGGAGAGGTCCATCATAATCTTCCTAGCTTTGGACTTGCACCGCTTGGTGTAGATGGACAGCAGGTCAGGGAGCTCTGATTGAATGATGCGTTCGGCTGAGCGCACCACTCTTTGCAGATCTCGTCTGTCCTGCTTGGTGCGGTTCCCAAACCAGGTGCAGATGTTTGCCGTCAGGACGCTCTCGATGGTGCAGGAGTAGAAGTTCTTGAGCACCTTCAGTGGCAGATGGAAGTCTCTAAGTCTTCTGAGGAAGAAGAGACGCTGACGGGCTTTCTTGACCAGGTGGACAGGTTTGAAAATCTGAGATCTATCCGGTGACTTTTGCAAGGTTGAATTTTAGTGACCACTGAAAAAAAATGTTCTGCCTGTTTTTAAAAAAAGAAAACTTTTTCATTAAAGCCAACATTTAATTTTTTTTCCAATAGAGCTTATGGTTCTGCTTTAGTTCCATTAGTGGTACTTCAGTGTTCAAAGTAAAGCAGTCAGTAAAATTGTATTTTTATTTTCACTGCTTAAAGTGAAGAGGTTGTTTTCGTAGTTACTAGTGCCACAAACGGATCTAAATCAAGTGGACAGAAACTATAGTTTAACACTGTAGATCAAAAAATCCAAGCAATATTTCAACTACATGTTCTTATGTACTTATTCTGTTTGCAGAGCCTTTTTTCCCCTTTCTAATGCTATAATGCATCCAATCCTCCTTTGTTAACATTTGCAAATATTAAAAAGGAAACTAGATGGCATGCATCCTATAAAAGATTTTAGTTTGACAGCTTCTAGTGTGTCAAACTAAAAACAGCACAAATTTTTGGAGTGCACAATAATTCATCCTGGGACTCATTTCAATAAAAGCTCTAAAAATCTGAAAATTAAGCTTTGAGCCATGCTGCGGAAGAGCTCCAAATCATCCTCATCTATCTTCATAAAGCTGTGATTGGCATCCAAGAACTTAGTCTATTTACAGCAGCCGCACTTTAACTAGTTCAAGAAACAGCATGGCAGCTTTATTGAGGGACTGGCAGGATGCTGTAATCTCTACTGCCAATCCAGCTGCTCCCATCCAGCCCTCCATTCAACATGAGCAGCTGACCAGCCCTGGAGGACACTGGTAAATCGCGACAACAGTGGGACAGATGCAGAACACATCTGGTGGTGGTGGTGGTGGGGGGGGGGGGTGGGGGGGGTGGGGGGGGGGTATGATGGCAAATTACATTATCAACACAGAGGGAGAGGTGAAGGAAAGGAGGGAAGAGGATGATAAAGCGCTGCCGTGTGCAGTCCAATGTCACTTTCCAACTCAGCACTAATCAGAGCGCCTCAGACCATTTCAGAAATTAAACTAATACTCTGACACTGATGAGCGGTTAAACTAAACACAAGATCTTCATCCAAAATGCAGCACACAAACAAGGAGACTTCGTATTAAAGCAACCTTTCCTTATGCGTTTAGCTGGAGGGAAGACAGCTGCAGCACAGTACTGCAGAAATTGCTGACAGGTAGTAAAATGCAATCATGGAATCACGGGACAATGTTTTTCCAAGGACTGCTGCAGGTACTTCAACACCAACTGTTTTTGTTCCTCATGCAGAGCTTCAAGGAACAGATGAGGCACGTGCCCACATAGACCCCAGGTCAGAGGTCAGCAACCTTTAACACCGAAAAAGCCATTTGGACCCGGTTTCCACGCAAAAGAAAACAGTGGGAGCCGCAAATACTTTTTGACATCTAAAATGACGATAACACTGTATATATTGTTTTTTACCTTTATGCTGTGTGTGAACAACTAAGGTGTGTTGCTTATGAAATCCTTGAAGTGCTACAGAGAAAATTACATTTTATTTATGTAATTGACACATTTTGAACTCTTAATGAAATATAGCAAAAGGAAAGACACCCAGCTGAACTAAAGTGATCCATGTAGCAAACAAAAACTGTTGTGAGCCGCCACCCTTATATCGCCTTTGGGCTTTTGGAGCCTTGACCTGACTTTTAAAAAATAATTGGGAAAAAAAGCACTATGCTGCTAAAAAATGACAAATAGATAATTGCAAAATTCTGCCTAAATATGTATTTTACCTGGTTAATGTGTGTGGCGTGGCGTGGTCTGCAGCGCCGCTGCAGGGGAGGCGACGCACCTGAGCGGCACCTGCAATCACGCCTCGCCGCCTTTACGTCTGTGCTCTCTATGCTGTTGTGTTGGTATGTGTCGGGCTGTGAGCTGAAAAGCTACAGCCGGCTGTATGTGTACAGCAACCGTGTGTGAAAAGTGGTCAATAAAGAGATGCTGAAAAGCAAGTTCATGGAAACATCGTCGGGTCTGCCGTGATATGTTTACAATGGGACTTCTGCTCCTGAACCTCTGCGCACAGCGTCTGCAAATCGGGGCTGTACAAGTCACTTTCATCTTTACGCAGGACTGTAAGCTGTCATCTGTGAGGCGTGAGCGGTGTTTGTCTTTAACATAGTTCACGGTGGAGAATGGCTGGATCCAAAGATCCATAATTGGCCTACCTGGGGTTGAAAGTCTTGATAAATGCACGGCGTTTCGGCGGGTATATCGGTTTCCGCGAGTTTGACTCTTATTTTGAGCGATGAAAAAAATAATAGAATATAAATTTATTTTTATATTTATAGAACTACAAGGTAAAAAAGAACTAACATAAAAATAAAAATACACATCAGCTAAATACTTCTAATTTATTTTCCCAAACCACGCGGAGCCGCACTGTAAGGACTAAAGAGCCGCATGCGGCTCCGGAGCCGCAGGTTGCCGACCCCTGCCCCAGGTAGTGCTCAGGCACCTGTGCTTTTAACTTCTTACTTGATAAGTCCCCTTTTTGCAGGTTACTTTTTTTCTATCATCTATTTCACAATTTCGTATGACATTAATGTCAAATTAGAAGCATATGAAGGCCAACAATTATATTTTTATAATTCTGCTAGATCACACAAGCCACATATCCTCTTTTGATTTTTGCTGTCAGCCATATGCCTGCATGCCATCAGAGCACCCTGAGGAACAGCATGATGTCTCTGACCTGCTATTACCCTGCGAAAGCAAGGTTATGATAGCGTTTGGCCAGCAAATATTCAGATGTCAGAAACACCTGCTCGGCATATCCATCTAGAGTCATTCATATCAACTTGCATGGAAGTGACGTTAATCTTACAGATTTGTCATCGTATTTATTGGTTATAGGTGCAGTCAAAAGAGGTCAAAGTTTGTGTGCGAGTCCGTGCGACATCAGTACCAGTATGTTGTGTGTGTGTGTGTGTCAGACCTGCTACAGAGGGAAAAAGTAGCGTGTATAATTATTTCTCAAATACTTTGCACATTTAGTTAGCTCCAAGAGTGTTTGCCTTAAATATTATTTTAATACATATCTAATCCTTAATTATGATGTGTAATATTTATTTAATATGTAGCACAACAGCAAGAAAGAACAGGTTAAGAAAACAGAAATAAAGATAACTACAGCAGGGCAGCAGCTCTCTTCTGTCCTGGATCAGACCATGCAGCAGTGAAGTCGATGAGGGAGATCAATAAATAAGTATGTAAGCAGGTAAAACCTGTGCTATTGTGTGCAGATTTGTTTTAATATACAAATTCTTATGTGACCTGTTTTTGGCTTTAGCACTTCCACACTCTTTAAAATGTTTTTTTTCCAAATTTTTGGATGGACTGCTGTTTTTCCTTAGCAGGATGTTTAAGGGCACTTAATTGCACTTTTGTATACACCAACCCATTCAGATGTGTTATAAAACTGGAATGTGTTAAACAGCAGAGAACCAGTATATTTCACTTACTGCTGTTTGTGGTTCAGCTCTGCCTCCTTGTTCACCAGGTCCTGCTTGAGATTGGCTAGCATCTCCACGGAGACGTCCACCTGCCGAGAAAGCTCCGAGGCCTTGTCCTCCAGGTCTTGTTTCTCCTGGCTCAGCCGTTCACTCTCCAGCTTGGCCCGCTCCAACTCTGAGCTCTTCCTCTCCAGCTCCGCCTGAAGACGGCCTACACGGGCCGCTATTTTCTGCTCCACCTACAGTCGAGGAGAAAATTTTACCCCCCTGTGTAAAATTTAAAGTGTTTTTTTTTTCCAAGAATTTCTAAGCATACTAGTTTTCTTTAGAAAATCAGATCAGAGAACGAAATCATGAAAAAGCATGCCAAAAACAAAAGAAGTCCGTTTACACTGGAGAAAAAAAACTTGTTGCAAGAGATGGATATACAAAGTTATCGCAGTGTACCAAAATGTCAATAATTGGAGTGAGAATTATCAAGAGTTACACAGTACAGAACAAGCATTGCAGAGGTAGAAAGTGAAAGAGTTTGAAGACTGGTTAAAAAAAAAAATACAGTGTCTAAAGACCCCAGATCAACTTCCATAACACTAGTGAATGACTTAGCCAAGTCAGGAATTATAGTCTCAAAGAAGGCAATCACTAGAACCCTGCACAGGAATGGACTGTGAGGTTGCAGACCAAGAAAAACTTCACTTCTGCAGAAGAGACACTTTCAAGCCAGACAGAAATATACTAATTACATACTACTTATGCATATTGGAAGTGCATCCTCTGGTCAGAAGAAAAGAAACTAAAGCTCTTTGGCCGGGGAGATGCTGCTTATGTTTGGAGAAAGAAGGGAGAGGCGTGCAACCCGAAGAACACTGTCCCCTCAGTGAAGCACGGTGGTGGGAGTATAATGCTGTGGGGATGCTCAAGCTCATCAAGGTAAGAGGAATCATGAAGAAAGAAGGAAATGTGAAGAAGTAGACTATTAGAAAATTAGTGAAAAAACAGCTAATGTCCAAGGACCACTTAAAAAATTCCAAGAAAGTCTGGCTCCTTGGAAGCAAAATATAGAGAAATGAGAGGTGAGTTGTTGCACAGGACTGTTTATGGACACAATTTCCTGATAAAGTTTATTCTGACTCTGTTAGCTTAGTGTATTTACCTCTTCAGACAGCTTCTCCAGCCTCTCATCCAGCTCCAGCCGTTCAAACGCCCGCGCCTTCAGCCTGGCCAGGCCTTCCTCATACGCTGCTTCGACTGCACTGGCTGCTACATTAGCTGCCACCGCTACAGCTGTGCTGGGGTTTCCATGGGGACCCGGATCTGTGGATGTCATGGCTTTTTTCATAAAAATCTCCCCCAGGGGAAACTCCACATTGGGAATATACCGGGCTGCAGTGTTGGAGTTGGCTGGGGTCAAACTCAGGTCGTCTGCACAAGGAAGCTCACGGCAAGGAAAGCGCCGCTCCTTTAAAGCTGAAGGCCGAAGTGGCTCAAAGGGGTCGTTGTTATTGGCGGGTGCGAGCAGAGCTCCCTCAGCCACTAGGGGCAGCAGAGCAGCAGCGTCACATACACTGTTGGATTTGGAGAGGACGTAAAGGGTCTCGTACGTGTGGTTGTACTCCAGGTGGGCACGCAACGACGACAGGCTTCGGAAGCGCTTGTGCTCCCCGCAGCGAGGACAGCGGTATGGCAGGTCCAAAGATGCCATTCCGTGCAGTAACTGCCGGAGGAGGGGGGGGCGCTCACGCAGCACAACGGTAGCGCCAGTCTGAGGGCACTGAGCTCGAGCACCTGACAGATCCTCTCATGGTGAGAACAGGGCAACTACTGGACATCAGCAGGAGAGAAGAGCCAGGTCAGTCACATGACCGCACTGGGTGGCAACATTCAGCTGGTCGTCTCATTTCATCTGCCATGGTTGCCTTTCCTAAGGTCCTAAAGAGAGGACGAAAATACAAGTTAAAGTTTGTTGGTTTCATACAAGTATAATTCTAACATATACTGAGATAAAGTCACTCAAAGGCAAAAATCAAGTCAACTAAATAGATGCCAAGAAGCAGAGGACAAAGCTAAAGCTAAACCACCTGCCAAAATATACAAGGGAAAAAAAACAACGTGCCTTTTCCAGCAACACTACACGGCTTTTCCCTGCGACAGGGCCACATAAAACTCCCATTTGACAAAAAAAACAAACAACATTTTATTTACAATAGAGAAATGAACACAAATCAGTTGTTTAATCTGAGACATGAAAAATACTGGCTCATTTTGAATTTGATGATAGCAACACATCTCTAGGAAGACAGGGATGGGGTAACAAAAGTAGGTGACGCTAAAAAGAAACAGCTGGAGGAAATTTTGCAAGTAATTAGGTTAACTGGCAACAGGTCAGTAACATGACAGAGCATCTTTTCTCAGCAGCAGAAGTGGGCTGAGATATAAAATACTATGTCTATATGAAGAAGAATTTTAATATCTCATCATCTACAGTACGTAATACAAACAACAGACTGAGAGAATCTGGAGAAATCTCTGTGCACAAAGCAGGCTTGAAAATCACATATTGGATGTCTGTGATCTTTGGGCCCTCACGTGGCACTGCATTAACAATACGCATGATTCTGTCATGGAAATCATTGCATGGGATGAGCAAGACTTCCAGAAGCCACCATCTGTGAACACAGTTCACTGTGCCACTCACAAACGCAGGCAAAATCAAAGAAGAAGCTATGTGTGAACATGATTTATCTTCTGCGTTTAAAGCAGGCAAAGTGGAAACGTTTTCTGTGGTCAGACAATTCAAAACCTCAAATTCTTTTTTAGAAAACATGGATGCTATGTCCTCCAGACCAAAGAAGACAGAGATCATCTAGTTAACAGTGCTCAGTTCAAAAGCATCTCTGGAGATATGAGGAGCATCGGTGTTTATGAAATTGGCAGCCTAAACATCTGGAAAGGTGCCATCAGTGCTTTAAGGTATACACAGGTTTTACAGCAACATACACTCCCATCCAGACAACATCACTTTCAGGGAAGGCCTTGTATATTTTAGAGAGAAGATGTTAAACTACATACTGCATCTATTACAACAGCATGACTTTATAATAGAAGAACCCGGGTGCTGAAATGGCCTGCCTGCAGTCCAGATCTTTCACTGAAAGCAGAAAACATTTGGAGAATCTTAAAATTTAAAGAAAATACCACAAAGAAGACCCAGGACTGTTGAGCAGCTAGATTTTAATGTCCTAATGTGAATAAAATATGGGGTTATGAGATCTGCAAAACATTACATTCTGTTTTTATTTATATTTTACCCAACTTCTCTGGAATTGGGGTTGAAAATCCTGGTTATTGTTACATTTAGCTAATCTTTATTACAATATTAGAGAACAGTTTTCCTAATGTCCTCACCACAGGCCTCTCAATATTTACTACTCCAGCTGTCTGATCACTGAAGAAATCAAAGCCTGTCTCTCTCAGCTGGACTCATAATCCATGAGTTTAGCCGTCAAGAAACCTGAAACCTTTACTTCACCAAGGATTAAAAAGCAAGCTCTTGCACTTGTACTCGGGGAATGGTGGGGAAATGGAAATGGAAATGGATCCATTAGTGAGAGTGCTTATTAGTGCCAAGGTCATTTTCCAGTCTTAGTCTAAGAGGTCAGACTGGATAAGGCTAAATCCTTTACAAAGGGATCTGGTAACCCACAGTAGTAAAGAAAAAAACCCTGATATCTGTTTTCAGAGTAACGGCCCTCATAGATAATGAAGACAAGAAGAGAACATGTAAATGCATAGCAAAACTTTTCCTTGGATGCATTTCTGGGTAAAAAAAAACAAAACAAAAAACAAACACAGTTGCATTCAGAAACTGAAGTTAACTTAAGATATTCAAAATTATTTTTTGATTACTTTTTCCCATTTGCTATTCAGATGCAGAGCTATGTGGGTCACTGCAAGAACAGTGAATTAGTTTTTTTTTTTATTCAATTACCCAGAACTTGAAGCCCCTGATGAAATAAAAATTCAGCACACCATCCTTTTCTGGTTTCCCTGAATCAGCTTCTCTAATTACTGTAAAGCTCAGTGTTCTGCTCAAGTCTTAGACACAAGTGCACTGACAAACAATACTGAGTTCTTCACTCTGAGCCTACACAGCTACTAAATAATATCTGTAGCAAGGTCTCATTTAGAGTCAAGTCCTGCTGTGATTCATTGTCTTAATAAGAAATTCAATAAACTCATGTTCTTGGATGTATTTGTTTGCTACATTTTATTTTATAAAACTTGTTTAAAAAAACAGTGCTTAAGACTTCAGTCACATAGAGCCTAGCAACCACCAGTTGCTAGGAAAAAATTAATATTCCCTGAGCAGTTGGTGAGTAGCTGCTGAAGGTTGCCAACAGTCACTGCGGTTGCTAAAGTCAGGCCAGGGATCCCCTGGTAACCACCGGTTAACTTCCACTCTTTGATTTGCTGCTTTCTGTTGCTAGGTGAAACTCCTCACAAAGAGGTATGCAGTGTTGTACTAAAAACCTCCTCACGACTGCAGACTGCCACAATCACCCACAAATATGCACAGAAATCAGCAACTTGAAAAAGTGCGACAGAAAACCAGAAACAGACCGTTTGCAATCAAAGTCAAAGGTGCACCTTTTAAAACATGGGCGAGGGAACTCCAGGCCTCGAGGGCCAGTTTCCTGCAGGTTTTAGACGTATCCTTGATCCAACACAGCTGATTCAAATTGCTAAATTACCTCCTCAACATGTCTTGAAGTTCTCAAGAGACCTGGTAATGAACTAATTGATTCAGGTGTGTTGGCTCAGGGTGATATCTAAAGCCTGCAGGACACTGGCCCTTGAGGCCTGGAGTTGCCCACCCCTGTTTTAAAACATGTCAGTTTCACCAGTATGGCACACCCTTTACTTTGACAGCAATCACTTCTTATTTTGCTAAGTTTTACAATCGCTATATGGTTAGTCAGTGAGCATTTGCAGACAAGCTGGCATCTTCCATGCAAATCACAGGCAAACACAACAACCTACGAGCAAGCAAAGCAATCAAAAGGTTTTTTTGATCCCTCTCTGTGATCAATTTACAACTGCCAGTAGCCACTCGTCAACCAGTCAGAAATACATTTTTTCCTAGCAACCAGAGATAACCAGGGTCTCTAGACCCCTGTGACTGAAGCCTAAGCCTGATGCTTCCTTACATATAAAAGAATTATTCCCAGCTTTTTCAATTTAAGACTGTTTAAAAGGATCTGTATCAGACTGCTGCATCCCATTTGCTGCTGCACTGAACGCCACTCCCCTCAGCCACACAAAGCCCACTGGAGACACGGCGGTAGGCGATGCATTTTTCGGTCACACTTTCCAAATCATTACCAATCTGTAAATTTGCAGTCTAGAAATAAACCAGTCATAGTTCCAATCCCAATCATTACAGAGCATATCTTTATTAGGAGTTGTGCTCATCCAAAGGTGAACATTTCCAGGCAGACTGCGATTTATAAATATTATATTGTCTATTGTGTGTTGGTGTTTTTGGCTTTAGTGTGTACTCATGTGTGTACTTTTAGTAACGATCCTGAGGAATCTCCATAAATCACACCCAAGGGTATTTTTTAGGAAATGTTTCCCTATTGACAAGAAAATCAAACTAGCATCATTACATGTGGAATTTATTAATGGTATCAGTTTAAATACTGGGTAGTGTATTATCTGCATTTTCAACATAGCACAAGCTACTTTCTACTATAAGGCAAGAACCATTTTACAATGACTGTAGAGTAGTGTTTCAAAGCCATAGAAAGCTCATGCTTGAAGCAGGGATTGTTTTACCAGGTAGTTCCCACCAAACCAGCCTGTTCTCATTCCCAGGAGTCACGTACTTCCAGTCTGTCAAAGGCAGTGGGGTCTCACAGATTTGACAATGTGTCCTCTGGGACTGGTGCCATAACACAGTCGTTATGCATCAAGAGGCACATTTTAACCCAAACCACAATCTTTTCCTAAACCTTGCCAAGTAGTTTTTAGCTCCTAAATCTAACTAACAAGTGAGAGTAAAAACCAACACTGGCACTTGAACTGGAACCAACTCTCAGAGATCTCCTATCTCTCAGAAACTTCTACAACAGCTATTAATGAGTGAAGCAGCAGGCACTGGAAGCACAATCACAAATCCCAGATGCAGACCATTCTTCACAGTGGGCTCATACACTGGAAATCCCCATAAGTCGCACAGACTGTTATTAGACGTCTGGTAAGGCTGGATCAGGGAGTGTACTGGCAACGCGTCCCCATTTATTAAAGGAGGAGGATTTCACAGACACAGTCACTGCACTGCAGTGAGCAGGCATTCCCATCTGCTTAAAATTACTCAGTGAGGTATTTAAACAGGCAGGAAAAGGAAGGAAGCGAAGCTGCTTTTAGCCACATGTCACATCCTGTCAGTGGAGCTCAGCTGAAACATTGAAAAGAAATGCATTTAATTTTCTTTATTGTGGAGTACTGAATAGCAGACATTAGAAATACAAAATAGAAACTATTGGGAAGATAATGTATGATTTACTTTACTTCATATGCACAGAAAGCATATTCAGGCCTCAATAAATGGACATCATTGAAGAAACACAGTCGCCTTATGACATCAAACAGAGTAAAGATATAAAAATGTATTTGTTTGCTTTAAAGTAGGTGGTAGCAGTTCAGATTTTAACTCATCAGCTCCACTTCAGTGACCATCAGTAACAACAAAAAGCCATCGGTCCCATCAGATCAGCTATCCCATCTGCCTCAAACATTTTGCAACCTTTAACTGCCAACTGAAAGGCTGTGTGGCCAAACACAGATCAGCTTTACAAGCTGTCCTTTAAAAGTAGAAGCACTAGAAATGTTAGGGAACGCTTTATGATAGCTTACGTTCTCGTAACTGCACTGATCACATCTGCAAAAACCTCAAAGCTACAATTGTATTTCAGTACTATTTTGGGATTCGAGCATATTCAGAATGGCTCCATAATAATGATCCCACAGAGAAGCCACGCAGAGAGTGCATTACTCAGCATCAAGCAGCACAGTAAGCTTGTGTACGGTATTTACAACAATCATATTTACAGTCATACTTGCACAAAATCTTTGGTTTTACCCTCACAAAGGGTAGAGAGACACAGACAGATCACACATCCTAAACAGCAATTAATTCCTAATAAAAGTTAATAATGTAGAAATTTTTTTTAAAAAACCTGCCGATATGTAAATGTGGTTAAATTCATCTTATTATTGTGCATTTAGACAGTTCATTAAACAGTTGAGTTAAAAGCAAAGGCTCCAAGCCTAAATGTACTTCCAGAAGGGTTAGTTTTCACAACTATATTACCGGCCGCTTCATTAGTTATTGATAGTTATGGTCACTGATAGCTCAGGCACAGTGCGGTGGCCTGCTGCTGTGTCCCATCTGCTTCAAGGTTTGACAGATTGTGCATTCAGAAATGCTACATACCTTGAGTAGAATGGCACTATACCAAGTCCAGTCCATTTACCATTTATATTATAAATATATATTTCGATTCAACAGTCACTTCAAGGCACTTTATACTGTAAGGCCTTGAGACTACAATAAACAGAGAGAAAACCCCAAAAGTCAGACAATGATCAATCACTTGGTGACAGTGGGAAGGAAAAACTCATCATTTCCACAAGCTTATGCAGCGTCACAACATTTGAGAGAGTCGCTCAATTTTTATAAATTAAATTCTTTGAGTTGGTGACTTTTCTTTTGGCCAGGCATTGTATTTACAGTTTACTTAGTCAAATATAATAAGTTCTAATTAGAACTCACAGTTATTCCATATTTACAGTACATAATAATGTACAAATATCAGTAAAAAAATCAATTCAAGTTACAACCAACACTGGTGCGATGGGACCACAAATATACCCTTTACTGGCAGTTTTGCATTTCTTTATTGAGTAATTCAAATGAAGAGATTTAATGAAAAGCTACTTTTTAAAGGGCTTTTTGCTGGGAAACAGTAACAATCTCATTGTTAAACCCACAGAAGCTTTCAGACAGTCAAACAAGACGCAAAATAAGTCCAGTCAACAATCTATAAACCTATGACCTATTTGAGTGTAAGAGGGAGGACTTCATTTTGTGGTCCTGTACAACAAGGTCAAAGACTGAAAGTTATGGTATTAGGCATAAATAACTCTTTATTCATTGCTGTTTGCATTGGGGTGGTAATCTGAAGTCAGGGTTTGTTTAAAAGTGAAACGTGGTCTACCCTCCCACGGGGATTCTGCACATCAAGCAAGATGTCAAAGGTGAAAAGAGTCCAATTCAAAGAGAAGATAGAGATAGATATAAAGATATAGAAAAGTAATAATAAAGAATAAGAAATCTATCAGGACACACAGAGGTGTGAGGGTGAGTGAGAACAGGGCAGATAGAGGGAGTGAAAGTGTTTCTCAGCAGAAGAGGCGATAACAGGTTTTAATACTGAACTAATCTGCAGACTAGAGAGAAAAGCAACCGGGAGGTGTCAGTTTTGAGCTTTGTCAATCATTTCTTATGTTCCTGTAATGCTTAACCAGCCGGTATATTCAAATTCTTTGATCAAAACGGGATATTTTGAATATTATTTTGTTATCCATGAATTTTCAAATTCATATTTTACACGAAAAGAAAAAAATATTAAAGCAGAACATAATTTTTTTGATAAAAATGTCAAATTAAATTTATTTAATTAAATTCCTGAATACAAAATAAAATGCATTAGTGGCTGAATGTTATCCTTGATTCATTTCTGACCACTGTGCTCAAATTTGGATATAAAACCATGAATTCAACTGTTATTTTCCTAATAAATAAAACAATTATTTTTAGTTTTAAACACATTTTCAGTATAAATTTTTACGTGACATAAAAATGTCATATCGTGATATTATTGCTATAGCAACACCAGGTGTTTACATCCTATAGTGCACACAAGCTCGGGCATGTCTGAGAGAGCTGCAAGAGCCACGTGTCAGCCTTGTGTGACAATTTAGTATCTAAGAATAGAGCTGCTTTAACAACCTCCAACAAGACAAAGTACTTATATATGCAAGAAAACTTGCTGTTAAAGGTGGAAACAACAAACCTGTTTCACCACTTGAGGCAAAGAATACATCATCAAGTATAACCAGGCTAAAAAGGAGAAGATAACATCTCAGGTATCATTATTGCAGGTTTTCTTGAAATATCGAGATATAATTTTGAGGCTATGTTGTCCATACTTATTCCAATGTGTTTTCATATTATCCTTTACTTGAATGATCTTCTTTTAACTATCTATCATGCTTTAAGTGGGTTCCATGTGGCTAATTAACATATCATTACATAAGCAAATTTTTCTAATGATGATGATTATGATAAGCAATAATTATTGTAACCACTTATTTTTATGTTTAGGGAAGAGCAACCTGGATTATTTTCTGTAGCTACAATTTCAATGTTCACATCCTTGTAGTTACGCAATTCAGGGCTGTGGTTGGACTGGATGTGATCCCAGTTGTCATGGGACGAGAGGTGGGCATACTCTGGGCCCATCTTTTGAAAGGATAACACAGAGGGATTTGTTTAAACCAACAGCCAATTGGAACCACTAATTACCCTAACACACTAGTTGCTGGACTGCGTGAGGAAGCCGGAGGGAACCCACGCAGGCTAGCTGATGGATTCAAACCCAGGATTTTCTTGCTGTGAGATGACAGTGGTACCAAATGCACAACCATACAGCCAAACAGTTGCTGTGAGCACTAAGAGACATGTAAGTACTTCTTTGAAATGACAGATCTTTAAGGACACAACAACTTGAAGGATTAGTCTTTGCTAATTAATATAAAACAGATGAAGTGAGCCTGAAAGGTAAAGCTAACAAAAGAAGTTGCTAAATAATGAAATATAAACTAGCAATGAATTAGCCTTCTACAAGATAACCAGGTTGACCTAAGTAGTGTTAGGTGAACTCTAACTTTTTGGAGCTACACCCAAATTTCTCTGCAGCATTTCCCCCTTGCTCAAAATGTATTTTTTGGTAGCGAGTGTAATCACTACAATTTACCAGGGTTCCCTAAATGCCTCACATGCAGGCAATCGGTAGCTGTCGTGTCAAATGTCTAGAACCTCAATGCTGCTGAAAAGATAAAGAGCAGACATGCATGCATTTGTTTAGAGAGATAACAAATGTTAATGCTATTTTTCAAAATCTAACAGTAATTGAACAGGAGGAGATAATTGCTGAAAATAGTCAAGATTGGCTCAACCATCTCTGCCACTGACGAGACCTGAGAAACAAAGAAACTGATTGGCATCAGCTGCTGCATTCAGGCCTCACAATAATTGCCTTATTCACATCAGCAAATCGTTTCTAAGCAGGTGTACACACTTCTCACTCTGCTCTATCCAAAGCCACAACATCCTGTTTATGTGCTATATTTTTGTTATTGTTGATCAAGCTCAGGTTTAAACACCCGTTTATGTGTTTATTACTGAGGATACTATTAATGCTCATTATGGTCCTTGTAAGTGATTTTAAGAGTCTCTGACTGAACTGTGTTTAGCGTAGCTGGAGTTTCAAACTCCTGCTTGAGGACAATGAACACCGCTGCAGCGACTGCAACAGAAAGCTCAATCTCTGCACCGTGTGCATAAATCATGAGCTGGCCCTCAGGCTGCATTAATGATATGCCTATTAAAGGTTCAGCTCTAAAGGATAAACGCCAAATGATGGTCTGAATTCATTTATAAATAATAAAAGCGACCAGTCACAAGCGAAATACCCCCTCAGTCTCGCAGTCTTTGTTTCACAGGCTGTCACTGGGGTTCTATCACGCAGTCACTTCAGATTTATTTCTGCGTGCTCGTGCTCGCCGACAAAGATTTGTTTTGCTCGGAGGTGTGAGGAGGAGAATGACTCAAGGTGTATCACAGCCTTCATGCCAGTCCTCTGCAAAGCATCGCTTGGAGATGCTGTAGCGCTGAGCTCAAACTTGTGCAAGCCTCTCGGAGAGGTGCGACACGATCATCCTCCTCGACCCACGCTTTAACAATGGAGCCGTTATCCCTGCTGGTATTTCTCCTTTGGAAAATGTGCTCCTCCAACTACAGTTAATACCATGATAAAAACGCAGAGCAAAATAAACAAAGTGCGACAAAATGTTTCACATCACCCCGCCCCAGTGCTCTGCGTGGCTTCCAGTTGTATCAAGAATAATTAAAGGGGACACAGATGAGGATCCTTCAGAGTTTTGACACATTACAGTACACTATAGGCTCCTTTATAAACTTAATGAGAGCTTTAGTGAAAGCTCCTAAAGCCTTTTGGGTTACATGACTACATCAAAGTATGTTAGCCCTGAGTAAGCCATGGCACTCCCCTGACAGGACAACCTCATAGCCGTGGGCCTATTACCTGACAACAAAGGACAAGCATATATATATATATATATATATATATATATATATATATATATATATATACACACACACACATACATATATATACACACACATATACACACACTCCTCTAAAGATCTGTGCAAACTTAGAAAACTGATCAGTTTTTAAGCAATAATGCCAAAAAGGCTCTGTCAGCATCTCCTCAAATGTAAATATTCAAAACATTCCTGATTTTCAATTACCAAAAAACTAAAAACAAATAACCACTTAACTATAAAACGCTGTAGTTCACACAAAACCAAATAATTTTTATGTGATTTTGTGAATAAATATTTCTGTATTTCTGATGACTGGTAAAGAAACTACGCATCAGATTGCATTAATAAAGGAAAATCATTTATAGTAGTACTCCTGTGATGGAATAATACCACTTTGCTTGAAGTTCCTTGTGCGTTTACTACAGTGCACACAAAAAAAGTGGTAAGGAAATGTAATAAAGCTTAACAGATGTGTTCAGTATTAAGATTTTGACACATCAGTCCTTTTTACAACTGAAGGATTGGATGTATTAATCAGAACTTTTCTTCTGGCATTTGGGCAGTTGCCCACTTTACTCTGATGAGCATCGAGCTCGGGACAGGACAAGGCTGCGACAGCCTCTCGCCGATCTGAGCTTATGGACAGACTCATCCTCTGGCTCGCCGCTGTCTGCTATTGATCCAGACAGCTGTTCACTGAAGCAATTACATTCAAGTATACATGTACATACAAGCATGCCAAGAGGATGTTGTTAGGCACCCTAACGCCACAAGTCCATGCTCATTATGTGGGCAAATCTGTGCACTGTACAAATTCAATACTGACAATATAGGCGCATTTGTATTCTGCTTGTTCGTTTCCCCGGAAAATAGAGGGTTTTTACAATAATGTGGGTATGCTAATGAGGGAATATACAAAAACGAATTTTTTCTGCAAATTTCTTAACAGTTAATAAGATCAATTTATACGTCATATGCTTTTTTTCAGCAATTAGTTCATTTAAACAGCTGCCTATGCAGATAACACATCTGTCACCTCCACTCAGGGATGTTAGATTCCTGCTTTCTCTCCACTGCGCATCTTCTCTAAAGACTACAGCAAGCTTCTTACTGTATGTTTGCACATTAAGCCCCTCCATGCCTGCCTAAACAATAATGGGGATGAAGCTCCTATAGAGGACGTGAGGAGGAAATGATGCAGAAAATGGCCTCTGTGATTTGTGGCTGCATTTTGACTGTCTCTGAAGTCCTCTTATACTCATTAATCCTGGGCTTGTGGTGGCATAACATGCAAGTTGCAGGTGAAGAAGTGAGGGTTAAATATTTAAATAGTGTTCATAACATTTTTAGATATCACTTTTTGATGTTTTAAGTTTAAAAACCTTAAAACAATAAATGAAGATAAGTAAATATGGCACAAGAATCATTTCTACATTAGGGTCAATACAGTCGTTGATAGTCACAAGCCATCAGAAATGCTTAAATGCTCTGGGACAGAGCCATGAGTCTGATATTCGATCTGTACTTGATGGCCAGACAAGTACTTTGTCCAGCAATGCAACTTCAACTCCAGTGTTTACAACACTCTCAGTGCTGTCTGTAGCATGCGTAGCAGGATATATGGTCCTGTGAAAAACTGCTTCAATAGGAATTAATCAAATGCACTTGTATGACCACCTCTATGAAAGTAGATGTTTTGGCAGTTTGCTGGTCTGGAGCATACAGGTGTGTGTGTGTGTTAACAAAAGGCCAATCTTCCCAGGAATGGAAATCCCAGGAAATTCACCCAAAGGTCAGACCATGAGTGCTCAGAGAAACTGCAAGAAACCCAAGAGCTACATCTTAGACTCTAACAGGAATCAGAATGTCAAATGTTAAAGTTCATGATAGCACAATTAGAGAAAGACTGAACAAATATGGCTTGTTTGGTAGCTTACCAGGGGAAAGCCTATTCTCTCTAAGTGTCTTGCAGCACTGCTTAGGCGGTGCATTTAACAAAAACAGAGCATATCAGCACTGCTGGCACCATGTTGGACGGGTGATGATTTGGTCTTGCTTTGCAACCATAGGACCTGGACACTTTGCAGTCATTGAGTCGACCATGAACTCCTCTGTATACCAAAGTATTCTTGAGTCAAATGTAAGGCTATCTGCCCAACAGCTAAAGTTTGGCCCAATCTGGGTCACGCAACCGGACAATGATCCCAAGCACAGCAGCACATCTACGACAGACTGGCTGAAAAAGAAAAGAATTTAAATGTTGCAATGACCCGGTTAATGTCCAGACCTCAAGACAATTGAAAAGCCCTGGCAAGATCTTAAAAGAGTCGAACTGAAGCAACACTGTAAGGAAGAGCAGGCCAAAAATCCCCCACAATGATGTGAAAGTCTGATAATGTCATACAGAAAACAGTTGGCAGGCTGTACATCTGCAGAAATAAATAAAAATAACTAAATAATCTACGTTAAATTCTAGAAATAAAGTACATAACAAAACACAGCCAGGAGAACATAATGAGCTCCAGCACCAAAAAAAAAGCTGATGGCTGCTACTCCAAAAAACTAGCAGAAATGCCAAAATCTTACTTTGTTTATGTCTTTAGCACCAAAACACCTATTTAACTAAATTTGTTCTTTCTCATTATTAAAACATCTCAGTTTGACTAAAGCAGATGTCACCAAGACAGCCCCAGCAAACACTTGTTTATTTCCCTTACAAGAAGCTACTTCATTCAGCTTTACGTCACATTTTTCAGTTTGTTGCTCATAGTGACTCTGTCCCACCAGTGGGACCCCACCCCTCAGTTTGAGAACTGCATACTGAAAGGATGCAGATTAAAATCTTTGGGAAAACAGCAAAGACGGTGGCAGAAGTGTAACTTCTGTAGTAGTTCGGGGACCTTTTTAAAAACTTTGATGAAACTTGGGGCAAAGTCAATGAACATTTTTAAGCAGGTTTTACCTGGACATGTACACTTTTAATGTCCAAATAATCAATGAGATTTAAGTTAAGATAATTTAAGTTTAGATAATCCTTCAAACTGATACTGATAACCGGCTATGCTATAAACTGACATACTGTCTGCACAAGCATGTTGTATATAACTGCATTGCAGATAAAGGACACAGCTCTTCCTTAAATATAATGAGCACTCACAGGCCCTGACAGCTCTGTTTGCAAAAGAGTTCAATCTACTTCCACCCTGTACAAACTCAGCTCTAATCTTGCAGCCATCCCTCTTTTTTCAGCATGACTGCCCCAACTTTTGTCACATCAGATTTCTACAAACACAGCAGCAACATAAAGGCTAAGGCCCACTGACTCTGAGATTTCTCCAGCTCTGTAGTCATATGACAGTTTCCCAAACTCTAGCAGCATGCTGCCTTAAGAGCTGAGGGTACATCAGGGGAGTTTGAGGAGTCCTTCGGGTATATTATTATTATTAGACCATGCATATAGAGTCATGACTTCCTTTGACACTTTCCTCTTGAATCCAAGTGTGCTCAGAGGAACAGCACAAATCTGTGCAGTGAACACAACACTGTATAGGCTATAAGGGGGGGAAACATGCAGATTTATGCTCAAGCTGTGTGAGCACATTCAATAAGCAAACACATGCAACTTATAACAGACAGCATCCTAATATTTCTACATACAACCTGTCCAGTTCCTACAGGCCAAGGCCGGCCAAAGTCTCAGAGCGATCCCTGAAAAGCTGCATGTAGCTGTCGCCTGACAGCCGCCAGCGACGTGACAGCAACCACTGGATCATCCGGCGCTGACGATCTTTGATCCTCACATTTTGCACCGCACATAGATCAACCACAAGCAGCCGATCAAGTGGGTGTGGACGAGCAGCACCACCAAATGTTATCTCACAGCCACGAACGCCTCTGCAAGCGCGCACACATATACACACAAGCCTAGGCCCGGAGTCCAGCTTAATTCACACCGATGCTCGTGACAGCAGCCGTGCACAACGGGGAGGGGACAACCTGGCGTGTACCCGATTTTCTCCTGTGTTTTCACGGCAGCACTGGCTCCTTGCTGGACCCGGACTCCCGACGTTGCATAAAATTCGTTGCACGGGAAGAGCGGAGCGGCAGCAGTGAAGCGACAAAGCATGCACACACACACACGCTGACACAAACGTGATCGGAAGACAGAGGGATGTTGGAAAAAGCAAAAGAAACGTGCGGTCTCACTCACCTCCTAATCTTCTCCCCATTTTTCTCCCCCTCCTGCTCCAATCAAGGGACCGCTCCAGCCTTCAGTGACGTCACGCAGCCCGTCTCTGCAGCAGAGAGCAGCAGCAGGCCTGCAGAGGACGAGCAGGGAGGAGAGGAAGAGGGAGGAGAGAAGGAGAAAGAGAGAGGGGGGAGAGGAGCAGATGCAAAAATGTGAATCATTAAGAAAAAAAAAGCCCTTCTGTCCTCAGGATAGAGAGAAGATATTGTACCAACTCAGGCTGTGGAGGTGGAAATTGATTAGACATCATATTCATCCAGCTCAGCAGCTCACCATCACAAACTGAAAAGACAGTTTTGTCCTACCAGCTGCCTGTTTGCCTATTAATTAACATCAAGTAAACATGGGTGAGGTAACATCTCTGTCATCCAGGCAGCATGTTCACGTGTCTTTGGTCAGAAGAAGACGGAAAGGGTCTTTTAATTCAACATATGCTGAGATATATTTCTCCCATACTGGTTTCTCTTCATTGGCTTCCTGTGAAATCCAGAATCAGATTTAAAATTATTCTCCTCACATACGAGGTCTTGAATAATCAGGCTCCCTCTTATGTTAAAGACCTCATAGTACCGCATCACCCCAGTGGAGCACTTCGCTTACTTGTAGTTCCTAGGATACTTAAAAGTAAAATGGGAGACATTTTACAGGTTTTCAGAAACCAGCTCCTAGTTTGGATTCAGATGATAGACACCCTCTCTACTTTTAAGACTAGGCTTAAAACATTTATTTCTGATCAAGCATACTGGTAGGGCTGGATCAGGTGACCCTAAATCCTCCTTAATCAGGCTGGAATAGGTCTAGTCTGCTAGAGGCTTCCCATGATGCATTGAGGTTCTTCACTCACCTTTTTCACTCTGTGTGTTTATACACCACTCAGCATTTAATAATTAGTTATTATCCATCTTTGGCTCTTTTCTACAGCACGTCTGCCTCTCTCCCTTCAACCCCAACTGTACTTGGCAGATCACCGCTCCTCTCTGAGTCTGGTTCTATAAGAAGTTTGAAGGTAGTTTTTCCTTCCCACTGTCGCCAAGTCCTTTCTGATAGGGTTGACTAATGATAAATCTAACAGTATTTTGTTTGTTGCCAATCATTAGTCAGTCCACATAACAATTAATTATCAGCTGTTTTGATAACTGCTTCTCAATTCAGTTCAACTCAATACATTTATATAGCGCTTCTTATATTGCTCTATGAGCAAGAATTTGGCGACAGTGGGAAGGAAAAACACCCTTTTAACTGAAAAAACCTCCAACATTTGAAGAGGCAGCCATCTGCCGTGACTGGTTGTTTTATTGTTTTGTTCTCTTTTTTTACACAATTCTGCATCACCCAGATGTCAACACAGGTCCCAAAAAGTGCCAGTAAATTAATAACAGCTAATTTCTTTGAGTTTTTATAGAATAAAAGTATACGTGTTTAAGTTCACCTGCGATATAAAAAATTGAAGATGCTTGGTTTCAAAGATCATCTATACAGTTTTAGAGCAAAACACATCATTTGTAACAGTTTCAGACAAGATGTGTATCTCCACCTGATAAATGTATCAGTGGCAATGTGTTTAAAGTTAGGAATTAGGATTCATGCAAGCTAGAGACAGAATCTGTGAGAAATACAATTTATCAATTCAATTAGGATAATGTGAATTCAAATAATATGACTAATGGATAATTTTGGTACATTTTCTTTGAGAGATTTAGAGACGGAACACAAGGATTTTGGATGGGCTACAGCCCGGTGATACTGGAATAACTGGAACAATGGTTAAAAAAGTCACACAAGTATTTCTTAGACATGCTTTATAGATGTAACGACTAAGGGCAGCTAGTTCAAAGATTTAGGGACTGTTCATGTTTAAGTGAATGCATTAAATTTACAGTGTAGTAACAGTTATTGCAGCTATGATGTGTTTGTCCTCCATTGTTGTTAATTTATGATGGGATAGCTGGTGTGTTTATGGCTCAAGGTGGTGTTGAGTTTGGTTAGTGACTGGCCAGCACGAGCCCCACACCGCCATGGTAATCAGTCACTTCTGGCTATTGTTCCCATTTAGCATATTAATGCTAATAAAACTGTGTTACTGGGACAGAGTAGTGTATAGATCACAGGAATAACAACTGGAGACTGAGATCTTTGTATCATGATTATTTCATCCATTTGGATTTGCCACCATTTCTCTGCAGCTGTCTTCCCAACCATCTCAAGGATTTCACAAAAACTCAAAAAGATTGTGTCACAAACAGTCTGTCTCAGGATCTGAGGGACTTGCTTAATGCAGTTCACCATTCACTGGCTTTTGTTTTAGCTTTGATCATAACTTTTATGATAAAGATTCGATTTATTTTCTTTAAAATTATGTCAAGGTTTTCACAAAACACTCTGCTTCTTGTTAGGTTTTTGTTTTTATTTATTTTTTTTATCTTTTTGGCTGTGCTGTTTTAATCTTGCTGAGATACATGTTGGGCTGCATGTGGACAGCAGCACGCAGAACTAAACTTGGCAGATTTCACTTTCTTTTGTGCTCATTTCTCCAACTCTGATGGTTTCTTGCTGTTCACTACAGGCAGTCATGGTAAACAAATCACATTTTTTATGGGTGGTTCTTTGATAACACAGAGTTAAAGAATGTTCTGGACCTTTGAGTGCAGCGTGTTTGTGTGTGTGTTATAATGGGGGTCATAACTCTTCTGCTAATCATACAGTAGGCTTCTTTGTGGTGACAGAAAAGAGAAAAAAAATAATACACAAGCAAAAATCAGATTCCAGGGATTTATTCAGCAGCTGATGTTTGTCCCATGCTTCACAGCCTGTGGCTGTATTCTGTACTAATGGTTTAGAAGTAGCAGTCTGCAAACATGAATTTGTCTTTGTCATCCACACGTTATAGCTTTTCTTTTACTTTGCATGCGTTGCTTATATACATTTGATACAAAGACACAAGCATCCATCTTGATTTTGACTGGTTCTCCTACAGAACAGGACTCACTCAGTAACATTAACAACCAGAAGTGCTAAAACTGTCTTTGTGGACACTCACTGGCCAGTGTATTAGGGACATTTTGGTGTGTTTTGCTGCTGGAAGCAACCATCTGAAGTTAGGTACACAGGATGGGCACGCTCAGCAACAATACTCAGGTAGGCTGTGGCATTTAAGAAAATATCCCCCACACCACTACACCACCACCAGCCAGAACTGCTCATACAAGGCAGGATGGATCCATGTTTTTATGTTGTTTACATGAATTCTGACCCTACCATCTGAATTTTGCAGCAGAAGCTGAGACTCATCAGACCACGTAATGTATTTCCAGTCTTTTTATTTCCCGGTTTAAGTGAAACTCTGTTAATTGTTATGATCTTTTGCATATCTTGGTTGTAATGAGTGGTTGTTTGAGTTAATTTTGCCTTACCATCAGCTGGAAGCAGGTCTGTCCATTCTTCTCTGACCTCTGACATCAACGAAGCATTTTCTCACTGGATATTGTTGCTTTTCTCTCGTTTTCTTTTCCTCTGTTAACCCTCGAGGCGAAAAATGGCAGTAGACCAGCAGTTTCTGAAAAAAATCAGACCAGACCATCTGGCCAACAGTCACGCCATGTTCAAATTCACTTAAATCACCTTTCTTCTTTCAACACGTGCCTATACGCCTGAATGCACGGAGTTGGCTAATTAAATATTTGGGTTAACGAAGAGTTGACCAGTTATATGTAATAAAATGGCCGGTGAAAGAGAATAGTACTTTCCACAGAAATGGAGGTATCATTACACAGATTTAAATCAGTGTAAAGCAAACAATGATGTTTTCATCCAGTCGGTGCTACAATAATAAAAGATGTTGTGTTTTAAAGGCTGTGAAATACTAAATCTCACGCTGTTGTAACTCTGTGTTCCTGATATTAAACACATAATCACACAATGATGCAAATTGATCCACTTGAATGATATCATTCAGTGTTTGCATGAATATGTGTTATTCGAGGCACATGCAAACACACTCTTTCTGATAATAGCTGACTAAAAGGGTGCATTTAATTAAAGGAGGTCATTAAAACCTCAGCATCAACTCAATCAATATCCTTTTGGTGTGGAAGAGGCTGAATGCCTCTTTATGTGGGGAAATTTTCAGCTTTCACAAGCTGAGCTCCAGCTTGTGAAAGCTGAAGCTCAGCTCTGCAGCTTGCAGACCTCAGAGTGAATGCACTGCCTGGTGTTTTGATTTGATTTCACTGTAGCTTAAAATGAACACAGCCACAACCAGAGGTGCTCTTATGTGTTTGCGCCTGTACACTTGACTGTGAGAGAGAGAAGACTTTAGCAGTGACTGAACGTGACGCACACAGCACATGTATTCACACAAACAGACACGATATAGTGCAAAGTCAGTACGTGAATATATTTCAATCTTAACATTAACATGTAACAGAGAGAGAGAGAGAGAGAGAGATGCATAAGGTCCATTCAGGAACTTAAGCACCACTCCCTGGTGAAAGATGAGAAATGCACTATGTGCAGGCTGAGAATACAATGAAATTAAAGACAATATATTTTTAAATATACTGCATCTAAATAAAACTGATAGACTATCGGAAATACATTTTTTGTTTAAAAAGCAGTTTGTTCTGGACATTTTTTTAAAATTCAGATGTCATTTTTTTTGGTGACAGACACTGAAATGGTGGTGTATCATACAATCTCAAAGTTATCATCAAAATGAAAAAAATGTAAAGATTCACAAACAAAAAAGAGAAAGAATCTTTTCACCTTTAAAAACAGAAAAATAAAACTTTTATTGTGGGGTCTGATGAGGAGTAACTTGCTTTTATTCGACATTGATTTACTGAATGTGGAACCACTATGTAAATATATATAGATATGTAAGTACAGTGATTGATGAAAGCCTTCTGACTTTTTTTTTATTGACTGGTATTTTTCACTCTCTGTGGTTAATAATAACAAACTCAATACTATTATAAACATAGGCAGAAGCATTTCAAGTCACCCAACTTATGAGACGTGGCAAAGGGACAACACATACACCTTACATCTTGTGCTCAGAGGTCTTTGATACCTTGTAGCATACCTCTGCTAAACAGTTAATATATATGATGGTATGTTGGTACGTTATGGTGTAACATGGTTGCAATGAGTTTTTGTGGTAGCTGTAGTTATGATATCTTTACCGTTTTGATTTTCTCATTGTTGCAATAAGGCACAAATGGAAATTCCAAAAGAATGATAACAAATTTAATCTAATATGATCTAATATACACTCACTGGTCATTTCATCAGGCTCACCTGATCAGCTGTTCATTAATGCAAATTTCTAACCAGCAAATCGCATGGCAGCAACTCAGTCCATTTAGACACGTGTCTGAATGTGGCATGGCTGTTCATGGTATTTCAGAAACTGCTGATCTGCTGGGATTTTCCCACACAAGCATCTCTATGGTTTACAGAGAATGGTCTGAAAAAGAGATTATATCTAGTGAGCGTCAGTTCTCTGAGAGAAAATGCTTTGTTGATGCCCGAGGTGAGAGAACGACCAAACTACTTTAAGCTGAAGGCAACAGTAACTCAAACAACCCACTCATTGCAAACCAGGTATGCATCTCTGAATGCAGATGAGCAGCAGAAAACCACACTGGGTGCCACTCCTGTCACAAACAAGAAACCGAGACTACCATTTCCATGGGCTCATCAACATCAGACTATAGATTAGAAAAATGTTATCTGGCCTAACGACCAAACGACCTAAACACCAAATCGTGGATCCATTCTTTGCCTTGTATCAATGGTTCAAGATGCTGGTGGTGGGAGACATTTGGCACATGTTTGACCCCCAGAGTACCAACTGAGCATCTTCTGATGGCTGCTTCCAGCAGGATAGCACACCATTTCCAAAGCTTAAATCATCTCAAACTGGTTTGTTAAACATGAAAACTGGTTCACTGTAGTCATATAGCCGCCACAGTCATTGGCATTAATGGATGTACAGTTAAAAGAAAATCTGGAGCAACTGTGTGATGCTGTCATATCAATATGGACCAGAATCTCTGAGGAATATTTCCAGCACCTTGTTGAATCTGTGCCATGAAAAATTAAGGCAAAAGGTACATCTAAGAGTGTCCATTAGTGTAAATATACCAACTACTGTAATGTATAACACATGAATTAATATTGAAAAGCAAAGGCTCTAACCTTTTTTGATGTCTTTTGTCTTTTCACTAATTTCAATTTGAATTTGGCCCACTCAACTTTGGATTATTCTGAGCAAGCATGCAGAACATTAAAGTGTCAAATGGGCCATAATTCAACACTTTCCCGCAACTGTCAAATTATTCATGCCAAATGTTAACATTTCCCTCACCAGTCTTTCTCGCTGACTTTCTCAGTATAACTCGAAGGAGATCAAAGCCTAGTGAATTCTCTGTGGCCAGTAAAAATGCACTTTTAAAGCTGATGTTACAGCAATGAATAGACAGAAACACAGCGCAGAAATGTGGTCATTGTTGAATTGATATGTCACGAATGGAATATTTAAGATTATTATCATTGATGTGCTCCTCTGCAGTATGACAGCGACCCATAGGAGTCACGGTAACAGAGATCTATCTGTAGTTATGAAAGAATGAAGGTGTCTGCACCACATTATGTGGCCCCTGAACGTAAATTTTCAAAGGTGCTCGGATATAAAGCTAAAACAATCAGCTTACTCTTTATGTCATATGTGGGTGCATAAAATGATCCAAATACACAGTTCTTGGTAGAAACTTCAAAACAACAAAACAAATGTTTGTCCTTTGGTCTGTGGCGCTATTTATCCGTCCACATTGCCTATTTTTTGGGAGATATTGTCCACCTTCTCCTGAATATAATAGAACTAAATGGACCTCCACCCCCGACCATACGCTGTTGTGGTAGCTATTTTCTTACCGAACAACACCCACCAACCGCATTTCTTATACCTGCGATGAGAGGCTCGTGAAAGGGTGACAGGATGTAAAGATTAAAGGTGTCTCGCCTCAGCTGAGCTGTGCTGTCAGCCAGCTGCACAGTCGCTTTGACCTGGTGGATGCAGTTCAGTAGAAAAAAAATACAGACTTCGTGGTTTGTTTATTTATTTATTGTTTTTCAGAGTAACCAGGACATGATTTCTAGAACCAGATATTGCTGCCGGGTCTTTCTAAGATAATTTTTGGTGCTTTTTGACCACCACAAGGCACATGCCATCTGATTCCATTACATTCAAGAGAAGGTGGCCGATATCTTCAAAACTGAACATCTCACACCCAAAAAGGGTTTAGGTAGGATTACAGGAAGACTGAAAATATGTAGCTTTAATAGGGGGATGAACTGTCTCGTTAAACACAGATGCAGGTACATGCATTCTGAGGAAGAAGAAGCTATTTATTTGACTACGATGAAGATGAATCAATTAATAAAATTCCTGCTTTGCATTGTTAATCTGAGGTGGTCTGGGATCAAATTTGCTTTGATGACACTACAAGTGCACTCTTGATGAGCATTAAGTAAAGGATATGTAACAGTGAGAGTGGGAATTGGAATATAACTCTGAATATTTAAAGAAAAAATACCCCTCAGATATCTGTTTCCCTTTGATTTAGCTGTGCTGTCAGCTATATCGTTCCCTGCATCTCACAGTAACAGCTGACACCTTCTGGCTATTTCTTAAAGCATGTAACCCTTTTCATTATTTAAAAAAAAAAAACACACAGTAAAAACCCAAACCTGTTACATCAATCTCTACCCCTCTACGCCCTCTACATGCCGCACTCATCCAGTCATGACAGGGAAAGACTGACACACAAAAGCTTAAAAACTCTCTCCCTCAGGAGATTTTGATAGGATGAATATGATGCTGGGCCGTTTTCTCGTTCTCACGTCAAAAACCGTGGCAAATTTAGACCGAACACCTTTATCCATCCCTCCTTATTCATATTTATGAGAAGTGACTGACAAACTCATTGTTGGGTAATTACAGTGTGGTGAACCTTCATTGTCTTTAGATTGGTAGAGACTGAGACATGCTGTGCTTTGGCTTGCTGCACTAATGCAAACCTCTCCCATGTAGATATTATTAGTCGCTGTTTGCTTAGCAACCACAACACATGTCTGACATTTTTGTACGATGAAAACGCTTCGCCTGGAGTTTATTTTATTTTGGCTGTGAGAATGCTTATTTGTTTTGTTTTTTTTATTATATACAAAAAAGGTGACAAAGAAGAAGATGGCTAAGAAAACAAAGGCAAAGTCTCACATTATAATAATTATTATTAACAATATGATTATTATACCTACGCGTTAAAGCCAGAGATTAAAGCATGTTGACGTTATTTAACACTTGTGTTTTTAACTAATGCCAACACCACATGGGAAATCAGTGGAGGAGGCAACACCTACAAATAGCAGTGGTAAATAATTCATCCTAATGTTATACCTACAATATATTTATGGAATAGGTGTGATTATAGTCTGAAAACAAATCTAAGTCTCTTTGTGATCTTAAGATTGTTAAGCTGAATTTTACAGGTCACCTTAGAATAAATATGCCATACCTAAACAGATCAGTAAGCCAACAAAACAGGGGGGGAAATGAAGGCAGAGAAGGTAGTATGATCTGCGAACAGCAGGGGGCACCAGTAATATGCCTGGATTGACAGAAGTGTTACTGAAAGAGAAAAATACTTTTTAATCATCAGAATGAGATCAAACCAAGTATTTAAACTGTTTACAGACGCACTGTCTTGATGTGTCTTGATGCTAATTATTCCCTTTCTGGCAATTCTAATCAACGTAATCTTTATAGATAACTAGTCAGGTGATAAGAGTATGGAATACAGACTGATATAAAAGCTTAAGTGTGTGTGTGTCTGAGAGAGTGAGCTGCCATATTATCCCCCTGTAAATGTTCACCAGATTTTTTCTTCTTCTTCTTTTTTACAAATCAGTTTACTCACTGACCAGCGACCACACGCTGTGCAAAATGACAGCCAGCCTGGCTTTCATGAAATTCCTGCTAAATCAGTAAGTCAAATGGTCTTTTGCTGTCTGTTAACACTCAGGGTAACACAACGGAGCAACGCACGAGCCCGTGGGAGCTCGGCCAATATCAATATATCACCTCGAGTGCCAATTATACTCATTAAAGGGATAAAATGAGATGGAACTGCAGGCGAGCAGCTTGAAATTCATCATCACGTTCCCCGTGCAACAATGCAACTCCACTGCAAAGTGTGCAGTTTATTGTCGAGCAGTCCGGCCACGACAATGAACAATCTGGAGCAAGAGGCCAAATAACAGGCAAATACAAAAACATTTGGAAATCACTCGAAGACAAATTATTCATTTTGGCAAACGCTGCTGTTATTACTTGCACTGGCTCTTAACACATCTGAGCACTTCACATCCAAAAACAACAGAAAAAAATAGCGAGAGCTCAGGAACGTCATAACAGCTCAGTTACTGAGGAATTATAGTTTCATTTCTCTTCTCATACAAATATATGTTTTGAATTTTATCAGCTGTGTGACTTAGATCAAGAGCCATTAAGTGATTGTAGGGTGGCGGCGGTGGGGGGGCTGTGCGGAGAACACAGTGCCATCTTTTGTTTTCACTAAAATAACAAGAGTGGAAAGTGATGTTGTTTTGGCTCAGCACTTGTCAAATTAGAATGCACTGTACACGCAAACATGAGCAAAGCGAGGTTTTAGCCACCTCCTCAGAAGGAAAATCCCCACCTCTTTATTACACTGTGATAAAATTATTGTTTTGTAATAGGTTTTGTTCATTTTGGGTGGTTGGGGGGGGGGGGGGGGGGTGCTTTTACAGTACCTGGCGATCATGCTCGCCCCTGTGCACAGCTACAACCCAGCGGCCCGTGCTGAACCAGGACGCACCGTGCATGATCTGATGAAGCAGTCAGGTTTACAGTGTGGGCCGTTGTGCACTGTCGCACCCCAATAAATAGTTGGAGATTGTGTTTTGTCAGGAAAAATGAAAAAACAAATCTGCACAACAGAACGATTTTTCAAAAGAGTCATATTCTCGTGCACAAACTGCCACTGCACAGTCATTTCAGTTCAGTGCAATGCCTGCACTTAAGGAGGGCAGTACATACATAGCAGTGATAGGTGGAGGCTTTTCGTGTTGCGGGCTGCTCAGCATATGCCTGCACAGTCATTGTTAAAATGATTTCTGAATGGAAACCAGTGTAAGTCTGCAAACACATGTACGTCCTCATATAGTGATACACGGATTTTAAAGCGGGGTGTGGGGGGTGGTGGTGATGGTGGGGGGAATCTGTGTATCACAATGACAACGATTATCCAGATCTCTGCATCCTTAGCTTGAGCCATGGATGTTGCCATAGTAACACGAGTATGTCTTATCAAGTACAGCCCTTGTGATTTTTTTTTCTTTTTTTTTTTTTCCCACTGCAACTTATTTAGGCTGTTCACTGTAGGTATGACAACAGGCTATTGAGTTGTTGCATTCATTTCCATGTTAATAGAGTTAACAGCCATTGTGTGTTAGCTTAACCCTTGATCTTGCCTTGTCAAATTGTTGTCAGCTAATATTAAATTAGGCTCGTAATAGAGGGTTTTTATGTAAATGATGTAAAAATGCTGCAAAACTATAAATAGGCGTAATTCAGCCGAGAGCTAATGTGACGGTCTCTGTGATATCAAAACATTTTTTTGCTGCGCTTTAATGATCGGGATCTGAAAAGCCATTTGTGATCCAGAGTGTTCAGAGGCGCAGAGGTTGAACGTTTAATCCCATTCAGCGCATCACGGTATATCCTGGCTGCAGAAGTAGGACGGCTGCGTGCATCAATGAGGAGTTTGGGGTTCCTTAAGAAGCTGAGCTCTCTTGTTTAAACATTAAAAGCTTCTAATTTCGCGCAATTTGCATCAAACCCTGTGTAAATAATCGTGAAACCGGTGCCAGTCTGGGGGCTGGCAGCACTTTGATCCCTGCAGCGTTTCTGCTTACAGGGAACAACCGCAAAGTGCAGATTTTATTTGAACTTGGGAGCCACTTTGCAGCTCCAGCTCGTCGTATACTTGCGCTTCCTCCCTCGTTGAAAATAATGAGGCTGTTTGATGTGAGGCCACTATGGGCCGTAATGAGAGGAGTAGACTGTTCAGGACACATGAAAGCTCTTCAGTCCATTTGGACCGTGAGCGGCCATTACGGTCGCGGGACCGAGAAACCGGGGAGGTCTGCTGACTTTAAGGGGGAGGGGGGGGGGGATTTAATGATCGAGGCAACAGCCAAAACTGTCACCCTTTTAACATCTCGCGGAAGGAGGTAGGAAAATGTTTCAGAGGTGTTAAACACAGGGAGACCCGCGACATCTGAGGGCACGGTGAATGGGCCATACGAACACAAACGCGGTCACATTCTCCAAAAAAGGACTGAGTGCAGCCCAGCTACTGTAGGAGATCACAAATGAAGAGAATGTGCAACATAAATGAAAGTCCTTGATTGTGCCGGCTCTGTGACTGTTTAAGTGATTGTTCAACTTCAATCACACTTCTGGATTCGCTCACAATGATAATTTCTTTGAGGGTTATTCTTTCACTTTTTTTTTCCTTTTGAAAGCCTGTTTTTTAATGACCCGCAGAGTGATGAGTCCATAAATTATCCGTTTCTCATCTAAAACAGGCAGGAAGCAGCTCATCTACCTCTCATCATATCAATCTCTTCCTCCTTTACTAGACACTGCTGTCAGTAGTGCCCAGAAGAGACGCAAACACAAGTGAGTGGATGAGTAGGAGGAAGGAGAAGCTGATAGTGATGGAGGGATCAGCAGCTCTTCATTTATCTGCAGGATCTGGAGGAAGAGCTCCAGCTGAGATGGGGTTAATATTTCCCCCTGTCCTCAGAACTTCTACAGGACATTGTGATTTGTCACCTGAGCAGTAAGCTCGCCCCACCTCCTGTCAAGAATATAGTTAATGGTTAGACACAGCATACAGCATCCTGCCACTTCCTAACAAAGGAAGGCCTGCCTCAGCCTCGGAGAGCTTTGGACCCCGTCACTCTCTTGTCTCCACCGAAGATGGCACTTCCCCGTCAGTTAATGGTTAACAGACATGTGGATGTATCAATCTTGAGGAGTGACAAGGAGTATAAATGCACAAATACACAGACGGTGGGAGCTCAATGCTGATGCTGTAAACATATCTTGTTAACAGGAAGCAGACCCTATGTCGCAACAGCATTGAGTGACAGGATCACAGATGACTAACAGCAACAGCACTCGCTCTTTTTTCTTCTTCTTCTTTTTCCCTCTCCTGTTTTCTAACCTAGCATTTTGCTGCTCAATCTTCAAAGCATAAATTAGCATCATTTTCTTGATCAAGTCTTTGCCACAAACCTGTCTTAAGAAAGAATATTTATTGACCAAAAGGATGTTCAGTCAGAGAATAGGCGAAATGTACATAGATCATTCAGCAAATTGTGCCTTTCGTAAATTTAAATCCTCCAAAGCTGCTCATTTTCCAGTCTTGCCTTGCCATAAGCTCTCTAAAGCAGTTACAAAAACTACAAAAATCACACGACAAGTGAATTCTACAGAGAGAGAAAGTGTTTTGATTTTTAAATGAGCGCTGCTGATCTGACTCATACATATGAAAGCCCCCATTTAAAGCACCGAGAATCAGAGGAAAGGGACAAAACATGTCTCTTTAGGTTTCCAACACCCTACAGGTTTGAGATCAGAGACAGCTCCTGTCTGATATATGGCTGGCTCTTTTATGCCTGGGAAAGCATACTGTATCGCATACGCCCCTGTGTGACCCCGGCATGGCTCCTACACACTCAGACAAGGAGAGACGTCACTCTCTGAGCACTCTCCTCTGGTAAAAGTGACAGTCAGTCACCACCTTAAAGGCACAGAGAGGGGGAGAAAGAGGGGCAGAGCTAGCTATTATGCACTGCTGGGGAGAAAGCAGGGAAAAGGGATAAGGAGGTGAGGGGACTATAAGTGACGCTACATGCTAACAGGAGGACAGCACAGTGGCCTGTGGAAGCAGAGCAGGCTGGAGAGAAAAGTATATTTGTATTTTGCTACCTTTCAAAAGAAAATGACCGTGCAGCTTTTATATTAAAAAGCTACAGTTACTAGTTAAAGTTTAAATATCATGTGTGTAAAGAATTTACAGCAGAATGTAAGATACCAACACACGTTTTTGAGGAGGGCCTTTGCATATTTAAATATGTCTTCTTTTCAAGTGAGAGCAAAAGCCTTAAAATGTAGCAAGAGCCCTTTTTGTTTGCCTCAATCCTATTCATTCATTTAGTATGGAATTTATTTAATGTCATTATTTTTACTGGAGTAAATGACACTAATGGAAATGTGCAGGTGGTGCAACAAAAAGGAAATGCGCTCTTCTTGACTATTCTAGATGAGATGATTGCAGACATACTGCTACAGGTATAAACACTGAGTAAAGAGTGCCAGACCTCTTCTAAAGGTGAGCTTTCACATAAAACATCAGCAAGGCTCATGCATGACAGCAGGAAGGAGGCACGTGGAAAGATCAGCTCTGTTCAAATCTGTTTTATTTATACAGCACCAAGTCACAACAAGGCACTTTATACTGTAAGGTAAAGACCCTACAATAACACAGAGAAAACCCCCAAAACCAAACAGCACAGTTATGAGGAGGCACTTGGCGACAGTGGGAATAAAAAACTCCTTCTTAACAAGAAGAAACCTCCATCAGAACCAGGATGAGGGAGGAGCAGCCACCTGCTACGACTGGTTGGGGGGTGAGGGGAGAAAGACAGGACAAAAGTGGTGATGTAAAGCTGGATAAATGTTTAAATATATAGATTACATACATCAATAACGAGACTTTGCAAAACTAAGAGACTGGATGCCAACTTTTACATAACTAAGCATAAAAAAAATAGAGCATGAGAGTTGTCACAGATTTTTGGCCTAATTGTGACCAAAACATGTTGAATTCAGACTTCAAATACAGTTTTATTTATTTCACTTCTTTTTGTTTGGTGAGGTCTCACTAATTTGAGGAGGCCTGCATTGCTCAGGCAGAGTGGAGTCTTTTGGAGAATGACAGCCTGCCTCCTTTCTGTTTGCTGCTGTCTGTTTTGCCTCTACAAAGAGGCCTCAAGGACAGCCTGGCTGCTTGTTGACAGTGCAGACACTCAGTGAGTTCCCTCAACTGGCGGGAGGCTATAAAGAAAACCGTGTGGACGGATAAACTTCAAAACCAGATGACCGTGCTCGCTCTAGCATGCACTCATCTCTCGTCTCCTTGATATCAAGTTGTTCCATAATAAATGTATCTATATTTCATGCTATTCATCTGCATGGTTAAAAAAAAAGCACCTCTTTATGATTTAGGGCACTTATGTGGCTGACAGAAAGTAATGGGCCTTTCTGTTTTCAGTTATTCTTCCCTTAATGGCTCCAATCCACAACTGTCAGAATTCAGCAGGTATTAAAACAACGGCGGCGGCGACGGTGGCAGAGAAAGCAAAAGCTGCTAATGCTGAAGTAGCTACATTTTGCATACATTTCATGGAGCTCCTGAGAGCCGCGCTTGATTTCGCTGGTTAATTTAGATGCAGAATACGTAGTGCAGTTGGCGTTGCGGCTGGTGTGCACATGCAAATCGTCGCCCTGCTTGACGGGAGGGTGCACTGTGTGAGCATGTTCAGCCCACTCATTTTTTTTCCTTTTTTTTTTTCCACTACTAATCTTCATGTCCCAGCCCAGCCTCCTCTCTCTCCCAGTCTCTGATTCCATCTTGGCAATGACAGGCATGTATACATACACACACACACACACACAAACACACACTTCAAACTCAATCGGCCTTTCCCCACTCACTTCTTCTCTCTTACTGAACCACACATGCGCACAGTTTTCTCAGACTTCGACACGTTCCCTTCGCTTCTTCTCTATGGGTGAGCCATCATTATCTAGAAAGAGTGCCAGTGTTTGGCCACAGTGTGCCTTCTTCCCAGCGTTGAACTGAACAGCTGAGACATCGGCTGCTGGTAGTGACACGGCTGTCAGAGACATGCCTCATTACTGCTGCTGCAAATGTCAAAGCACCAAAAGTAATCGCTCGCAGCCCAACCGGACACATGGACATACGGTAAATTATTTCAAGGGAAGAAGGGTTAACTGTTGTGTGCGCGCGTGGTGTGTCTGCATATATAAATGCTGAGGTTTTACAGATCTTTTACATTTGAGGTAATTTCCCACATGCCCTCATGCTAATGTGACAGCAGATTTCTGGTTATTTGCAACAAGTAATAGCATGGTGGAGTTTTTTTTTTTTTTCAGCAACTTCCTTCAGAGTTATTACTGCCAATCCAGGGATGCTTTCAGCTACTTTATATATGCAGCTAAAGTTGATTTCCTCCACACATAGTCGCAGTAAGCATTTGTGCTGGGTACTTCATATTCCCAGCTTTTGTTGGGATGTCCTTCAGGTGCTCACCAGCTTCAGCGTGAGCACCTGAAGGACCAGCCATCGGCTGATCAGATTAACGATTATGGAGGAAAAGCTAATCATGTTGGAAAACATGCAGTTAATCTGAAATAACAAATTTTTAGGGACTTTTAGGGAGTGGAGTTGAAAGTCGCTGACACGACATCGGCAAATCATCGCTTTATACAGTTGCAATCAGAAATGTGAACCTCCTTTAACTGATGAGATATTCTAGTGATGTGAATAAAAGGTAATCAGAGCATATCAACTTCAATCTGTAAACAGCCAAAGAACGCTCCAAAGTACATATTAGAGGGATTTTTTGGAGAACATAGTGTTAAGCTTAGTAATGCTGCTACAAATAAAGAACACTTCTCCAAAAAAAGCCCAAAAGCTAAATTACTCACCACCCGAAGCCAGTATTTAATAACAATATCCTCTTTTTTTATGACCGCTGATTAATATTTCCAGTAGTTTCTCGCAAGTTCTCTTTGTGAGGATTTAACCAGGTCCTAGTGTTCCCAGCTTCCTTTGCTGCCACAGCTTTCTTTATATCCCACTAAGGATTCAATTCCAGACCACTCAGGGACATTTGAGGAATGTTTTTTGAACCAAGCTTAGGCCGATGCTTCGGGGTTGCTGTCCAGTGATTACCAGTTTTCTGTTTATGCACTGAGGGCATCGTATTCCTTTTGAGGCATGGCCTTAGTATTTTAAATCCAAGACGCCAGTCACATGGTCAACTTTTTTAATTTACTGCAACAGCAAAGCATCATTCTTCTTGCTTTAATGTTCTACTACTGGTCCATGACTCCAAACAGCTCCAGTTTAGTCTTGTGACATCATAAATGATCTCGCAAGTTGATTTTTTCGTGTTTTTGGGCACAAATTCTGTGCCTTTGTACGTCTTGTAGTTTGTACTGATAGTTAATCACATCCTCAATGTGTCTGCTCCTAGCAGTTGTTTTCAAATGTCCGATTTTAGAAATATTCCTCTTTCTTTCACACCCGCTGCTGCCGCACCATGAGGTCTTAGCTTACATTAGATGCTGCCAACTACAGTGCTGTGTAAAAGTCCTGAAATATGTAGAAGCATAAATGGAAATACATAATATGAGGCAAAAAGAGAGTTTGTACAATTGTAACATGCTTGAGAGTCAATATTTGGTATGACCACATTTATTCTTCAACACAGCCTGAACTCTTTCAGTCAATCTTTCTTCTGATGTATTTAGACAGTCTTCAGGAATAGTTCTCCAGACTTATTGAGGGACATTAAAAGGTCATTTTTGGATGTTGGCTGCCTTTTGTTCTGTCCTCTGTCAGAAGGATCCCACGCTGCTTCAGCAATGTTGGGGCTCTGGGGAGATTGTCAATGACTGTTTATGTTTCTCCATCCATTGAATCCATTGGCACTGTGTTTGGGATCATTATCACACTCAAACATTGAGCCATTTCTGGATGGTATTGTATGGCAGATCAAACCTGATTTTACTTTTCTGTGTTTTAAGAAGGTCCCCAACACCACTGACTGAATTACAGCTTCACATCGTGACAGAGCTTCCACCATGTTTTATAGATGCCTGTAGAAACTCACTGTTGTGCCTCTCCTTACGTCTTCGCTACAGTCTGATGATGAATTGAACCAAAAGTTTCAAATTTGGATTCATCACTCCATCACAGATTTTCAGTCCAATTCTTGTTTAATTTAGGGTACCTCAAGCTTTTCTCCCTGTTTCCCTTCCCTAAGAATGGCTTCTTGAAGCCACCCTGAAACTGAGACCATTTCTGATAAACAGATGGATGTGCTGAAGGGCCAGATGCATCTCTCAAGTCCTCTATCAGGTCTTTGCTGGATTGTTTTCCTGTTTCTTAAGGACATGACTTTCAGATACTGTTCATCTGCTGTAGATCGTTTTTAGGCCTGACACTTCTTCTTTTGTCCTCCACTTGTCCACTTTCCTCAGATGTTTTAAGGACAAACTGCATACTACGCTGGGAAATCCCATGTATTGCCAGTTTTCAGCTTTTTGGGACTCACCTCCTTGGAGGAAAAATAAAATTTTATGTCTGTCACATTGTGTTATCTTTGGCATTTTTCATAGATTCAACTAAAAAAAATGGGAACAAATAATGTGTTTTTGTGACAGGCTGCCAGTAACAAAATGCCTAAAGGTACAATTTAAAATCGGTTCTTTGCTGTTTACTGTTATGTGTAAACACAACACTGGTTCATCCCTTGAGTTAGGAGCCTTTTTTATACTTGAATGAGTCACAGGTAAGTGTTAAAGCATTCCTCTGAAAATGGTCAGGTACAAGGACTCGACTGAAAATGAGTGAAAAAGCAGCCAATGTCTAAAGAAATGCTTTAAGTGCCCCTCAGAAAGCCTCAATAACCTGCTCAAGACTGTCTGCTTGGAGTTAAAATATAAAGAAGTCTTATACTAGATATATCAGGATTATGTCATCTTAAACAAGTATAGCACCACCTGTTTTACATACTCACAGGTAGAGATAAACATAAACATTTACATCACATCTCTGGCCATCGTTCTCCTTTTAGCTCTGCTTTTGGTCTCCACCTGTTCTCAAGGTAAATGCCTCTCTTTAGCTGTTTAATATTCCACTGCTGTTTATCAGCCAGCTGCTTTTTAGCTGTCTGCTTTTTTATGCCAAGCTGGGAAGGTACAGTGGGCTTTCATAGGTTTATTGCAGAAAACAGCTGGATGTTGCTTCTGTAAAAATACTGCGAGTGTGGCGATAGCGGATAGAAAACAGCTGCAGCCACAATCCAAAACAGTGAGCTGAAAGATGTTTCACTGACCTATAGAGAAACTCACTACAGACACCGTATCATTTTTTACTTATTAAAGCTTTTTTTTTTAAATGGATCATTATTTATATTTCCCTAACTCAGCTAAGGTGCCTTTGATGTAGACATGTTGCTCACTGGATAAAAGTGCTAGACTGAACTCCTTGACCCAGAGTTGACTTACCAGTTATGAAGGAGCAAGGAAAGAAAAGTTCTTTTTTTCTTCCCCTCACTTTTCTGCTTCGCCTGATCAGTAATACAAATGAAGAATTTCAGAGCCAGAGCAAGGGAAAAGAATTGGGCACTTTAAAATGTTTGCATAACAAGCACCTTCTCACTGCAAAGGTTCTCTTCTTTTTAATCACCTGCACTCTCCAGACCACCTACACCCTTCTTCATGATCAGATACAGGACTGACTGGCTGATGTATGATCCGAGGAATTAATCTGCTAAGCCTGATTGCCATTACCGCCATGCGATTATGCACCTTGATTACCGAGCCCACCCCAAGGACCGTGACGTGCCCCGGTGCACATTTTAAAGGTGCGCATAAAATTATGTGGTGATTACCCCACAATAGATCAATCCACAAGCGAATGAGACTGTGTGGCCATATAGACCGTCTCAAGTAGGACTGTGATTATTAATAGGTACTTGAGGTGACCTGATACCTGAAGCTTGAACCAATGAAACTGCTTCTGAACCTTCATATACGCAAATAAATTCCTTTTCATACATTCTGAAAGTCATTATTGGATTATTGTTGTAGAGGCAGAATTGTTTGGAGTTCAAGCATGGATAAAAGGGATGTTGGACTCTTCAGAGACAACTGGAGCTGTACTTATCCCTCTCAAGATAGGCTTCAGACATTCAATGGCAGTACAGCTTTGGAAGGGCTTCACACTCAGGAGGAGGAGGGATGCTTATTAGTCTATGTCATCATATAGAACTAATGGAGGTCAGTGTGTTGTTGCATGATGAAAAAGACTATGAAGAACAAATGATGTACATAAAACAAACTGCTGTGTGCCAATTGGGGGAAAAAGAGAAAGCTGGTGATTACAAGTAATGAACATGTAAGTACAAATCATCCTGTAGTGACACTTATCCTCAGAATTTGGGCCCATCTAATCCTTCGCTGTCATTTTTTAGGATTTTTTTTTATCCTGAGCCAAAGTACTCATTTGGTGCAGCAGATAAATAGTACCATTGACTTATCCAGAAGCAATCCTACATCAAGCGATTAATTGGATGAGACAATGAGGCAGTAAAATCACATCAGTTCATGGTTTTCTCCTTGGTCACATATGGAATATGTTAGTCACACAGACGCGCTACCTTGGATAAACTAACCCCCCCTCTACACAGTGCAACAGTTTTTGTTAACATGTTTGCATTAGTAATGCCCTGGCAAGGATTTAATGGACTTGATGTGCTACAATTCACAGTGGTCCACGTTCTTAGAAAGCATGGTGCTCTGTCATGTGCCCTCCCTGCACAATTACTTAATGGCTTCAGCAATTATGCATATCTACAGGAGTTTTTTTAAAACAACAACACGCACACACTCGTCAGTCAGAGGAAAAGAACTGATTTACGTCTTTTGTTAGGAAGACTTACAACATACTAAACATATTCAATAAAGGCACCGCTGCTGAGACCGGGCTCACATGGTGCAGATACATCAGCCATTTACAGTATGCAAATGCGAATTTGAGCTTACAAACGCACAATTGCAGAAATTCCATCACTGGCCACAGTTCAATAACTCTTCAATCTTTAAGTGTCTGGATAATGGTCACCGTGACTGCACATCGCCGCAATTCAAAAACCTCAACCATCCATCACTGGACAATGTTTGCCACTAAAACAACACGGACAAGCGGGTGCGTGCCGATGCCGGTTGGGCCACGCGCTATTGTAAGCAAGGATGAGTGATAGACAGGAGAGGATGGGTACATACTATTGACAGTGCTCTTGTGGCAGCTTGCATTTCCACACTGCTACAGTATGTTTGTCAGCCACAGACAACGCAGGCACTTGCGCACTGCCGTGGGCATGCAAAGTAGTGATCTGCCAGCCAACTGCGTCACGGGCAGTGTACCACCGCGGAGACCCTCATACATGGATGGCTCCACGGTTTGCGGTGACAGATTGTGAGATTTTGGCATGTTGAAAAATGCCTCTGAAAATCGTATGCATGTACACAGTAGAGCAAATCAGTGTTGTAGTTGCTTTTACGTTAAGCATTGCTCGTACAATGATCTCTTCTTTACAGAGTGCTGCTTAAAAAAAACACTCTAAAGATTACAAAATGAAGAAATGGCTTTCACCACAGCTTTGAGTCACTCTTTCCTTTTTCTTGTAGAAAGGTCTGAAGGCACAAAGATTATTACCTGCACTTACAGGAATGCAATGGGAAGTTTTGACAAGAGGAGGCTAAAGTTCCAGCGTTATTCAAAAAGAAACAAAATCACGATAATAGAAGATGATCGTGTTCAGCGCTTGGGTTGAAATTAATATCCTTCTATAGCCCCCAAAAAAGAGGAAAAAGGGGCAATTGAATGAACAAAGGAATGAATGAACACAAGGCTTGAGATCATCTCATTGACATGGCAAGAAAATGTCCTTTTTAACAAGATTACCGTGGCACATGTGGTGTTCACATCACGAGAAAATCTTTTGAAGTCAACAGGGATTCGGGGCGAGGTATTCACTGTAATGTGTTTGAGCCTCGTGAGTCACAGGGCAGAACTGCGATGTCTAATGTTAGGGCTACAGTGTGGTGCCATGGGGGGCCTGTTATAATGTTTATTTTGGGTAAGACACACACTCATCTGAATGCTCCGACGGGGGGTCTTGACGGCGCACGATACCATTGAGCAAAGTGAGATCATTCCAAACCACACACACGAGAAACTTGCTGCTTCCAGAAAATTTTATTTTGCTCATAAACTTTTCATAAAAATAACAACATCGATATTAATTTAAAGTATTGTAGAAACTGTGTATGTACAAAATCTTTACTTGAACAGTTAATATAACTTAAGGCGAGTTAAATTACTTCTTGCAGTACCCTGTTGGTGACAGTTTCACCAAACTCTGAACATTTTTTTTGTTTTGTTTTGTTTTGTTTTTACGTTTTTTTGCTAAAGTGTGAACATTTTTCAGCATACAGTATCTCCAGCAAAAGATATGAGGAGTCAAAAACCCTTTCATCGCCAAGGTAAAGTCTACAGAAACTCGCAGCAATGTGTGCTACCTGATTACTTAAAAGCAATGTTTTTTTTTCTTTTTAAATATGATTTGCTAGGTTTTTTCCCTAGCTCGAATAAACATACCTCTGTACATACTGTAAAATGGCTTGAATTGAAAAGCCGTACCACAACTAGAGTACATTCCCTTTTTTTAAAATCTAGATCAACAATTCAATGAAATAACTCTCATCGTACCAACAATGGGATGAAGTGCGAAAAGGTTTCCGATATCAAATTGTAACATTTAAAATATTGTATTACTAAACAATAGCCCTCAAAAACCAAGACATTAGTTATGATTTAGAATACAATTCACCTTAAAAAGGACGCTCAAATATACTTGTAAAATATACAGTTGGCTATAAAAATACAAAGAAAGTACAGTAATACAAATATATTTATTTCCCATTTATGATATATCTTTCACAACTGTAATAATCCAAACAATTGTAACACAACACAAAGACCAGTGACAAAAAACACTGACAGCATAATGATAAGAAGATAAACAAACACTAAATCTGATCAAAGGTGGGCAGCTTTATGGTGAGAACCATAAATATGTTAGTCTACATTCATGTCAATAAACCTTCACTGTGGAGTGAACGAGTACCTTGACAGAGGTTGATATTCCAGCCAAAGGAGAAAAAAAAAAAAAAAACACTGACATAAACATGCAAGAATTTTTAAGAAACATAGTCCAAACAATTGCTCTAAGAATGCTAAAAGCAGAAAATAAGAATCTTAAATGGAGATATTAATAATCTGTAAGTGCAATCCATTCAGTGTGAGAGGCGAATGGAGGTTGGAGCTGTCCAGGTGAAGGAGGTGCTGAACAGCAGTCATGCAATTCAGGGCGGAGAGGTTTGGCTTTACTGACAGTAACAGCAACAAGTTAATTGTTGATCTGTTTACCGACTCTTACAACTTATGCACTTTTTTTTTTTTGCATAATAGTCAGCAGCATCGGCAGCCTGCAATAAGGCCGAAGCAGTCCTCTTCCCCTTCTCTGCTCCTCAAAAACTCTTAATATTCGCAAAAACCTTTTACGTTAGGTATTGGCTCACCAGTCAGACCAACTCAGACATCAACTTGTAGTCAGCTGGTTTATCTTCCAAGACGGAAAGATCCTAACATGTTAAGTGTGCACACGCGGCTTGGTCTTCAGATCCCCTCGGGAAGAGTGAACGGCCACGCGCCGGTGGTCACCTGTGGCTTAATTTCCATTTTCTCCTTTTGTTTCAGATGTACGCGTCCGTGCCGTTTTCTCTCGTCGCTGCGGGCAAAGCGTTTGCCGCACACGTCGCAGGAGAACGGTTTCTCCCCGGTGTGAGTCCTGGTGTGGGTGGTGAGGTGATCGCTACGGCTGAAACTGCGCAAACAAATGCGGCACTGGAAAGGTTTGTGGCCTGTGTGGATGCGGATGTGCCGGTTTAACTCGTCCGAGCGAGAGAAGCGCCGGTCGCAGCTCTCCATGGGGCAGGTGAAGGGCTTCTCTTTGGCGGGGCCATGAGAGGCGGCAGGGCTCTTTCTGGCCCTGGGGGGCTTCGCAGCGCGGGTGGTGTAACTTTGGGCAAATGAATCTGGCAGCAAGGAAGAGTACAGGATGGAGTCTATGGTGCTCGGTAAAGCTGGTGTTGTGTATAAGGAATCGCACTGATTAGATGGCTGTGGAGGTTCGGGGAAGGGTTTCAGGTTAGAGGAGAGGCCCATCGGCGGGGGTGGGAGGTAATTATTGTACATGGGGCTGGAGTAGCTCTGAGAACAGGTGTCAGAGAAACACGGCTCCTGTTTGATGCCCTCCTCCACTTTAAACTCCATCTCCGGGTTGGGACAAATCGGGGGGAACGTGTCTAAAAGTTCCTTTACATCCATTTGCTGGTCAGGGGGGAAATCGCTCGACATCGGAAAGGTTTCAGTCTGGAAACTGGTCTCCAAACAGTCAGACTTATTAAGGGTCCCCCACTCGTAGCAGCTGCTCTCAAACTCATTCTTCACCACGACGGGGAAAGAAGCAGCCTCTGACTTTGGTTCAGCCTTCTTCTGGTTAGGAGCTCGGGATGAGCTGAAGTTGAGCTGGGAAGAGGACGGGTCTTGGACCTGGCCGCCGGCCTGATCATCGGGATACCTCGAGCACGTCTGATCCGGAGAGTACACAGGAGGAGTGGGTCCGGAGCACGTGTAGGACTGCCTCTTGGAGCCAGGGTCTCCAAAATTACCACTGCTGCTGTCCAGCGGCGCAGGCGACGGATAAGTTCCCCGACTGCCGCTCTGTTGCACTTCTGAAAGCGGCAGCGTGGATATGCCCACAATCTCTGTGATCATGTTGAGGAGTGTTTCGGTGCTGCACGGCGCTCCCTGAGATGCCTCCACATAGAAACTGCCGGAGTAGGCGAGCGAGGAGGGGGTGTATGTGTCTTTTGGGCACTCGCAGGGGTTAAAAGCGAATTCTGAGTTGGAAGCTTCGGTTTTGAGAGTTGCAGGTGTTCCTTCTGTGGAATTAGAAAGAGAGGAAACTTTGTAACCGCGAGTCTTTTATAAGTGGATTAAAAAATGAGTGGAATTTAAGCGATTGGTGGGGGTGTGTGAAAAAAAAAAACTGCGTTACATAAACATCCGTGCGTATTTTGCCCCCGATAGAGAGCATACCGGACTGCCCCGAAAATAAAGTCTCATCGCTTTCCGGTAATGCTCATCTTCTACGTTTTAAACGGTCATGCATGCAGATTCATCGACAGTGCAAACATGCGAACTCACCGTGGCCAAACTGGGCAGGTACTCCCCGCTCTGCATCGACATACACCTCCTGGTTATCTTTCCGCACGCTGTTTTCCATCCCCAAGGAAGAACTGTTGCAATTCTCAAACTGAGGGTAGAAAGAATCTTTCGCATTCAAATCCATATTGTTCAACATACTGATGCACTTAAAAGTCCGTCTCTCCCAGGGAAGGAAATAAAAAAGGTAAAATAAAAAAAAAGGGAGGGGGTAAACAAATAATACAGAAGCTTGTTTTGATGGTATTCAACAAATGATCCAAAGTGGTCTGTGGTCAAAAACAGGGGAAAAAAGCAATTAACGGTATTCCTTTTCGTTTCTGCTCCTCGGTAGGTATTTGCCTGCTGTGGATTTCACATCAGCGACTTCCCCTCTCTCTCCTTATATACACTTTGGCAGCTCCCTCGGCCCTCCTCCCCATTCATCAGCTCCAGTGAGAGGATTCCCCGCTGCGTGTAAACTTCATGCCCATATATGGACAGAGGATGTGACGGTGTCCCCACCTCCCCTCAAATCCTCCCTCCTCCCATGCCGGAGAGATGGGAGTCTGACGTTGCAACAAGTGGCGGTAGTGTTCCTTAATAATGATGCCTTTTTCTTTCCACATAAACGAATCGTCTTTTTAATTAAAATGTCACAAAAGTGAAGCTAATCTTGAGCCATAAAGTCCTCTCCTGGATGCATCCTCGTCCAACGCGGAAAATTTCACACTGAAAAGAAACGATGTCAAAAGGGCTCCACAGTCCATGCGCCCATTTGTTTTGGCTGTGCATGTCAAACGAGTATTATTCCTCTCGTTTAGTAGCCGAGAGGGTAGCAGTTACCAATTAAGGATGTGTAAAAAAAAGAGTTACTCCAACTTGGGACTATGAGCTTAAAAGACGGAAATGTCTCATTTGTTGCAGTAACTACACATAACATGCAATACAGAATACTAAATACTATAAAACAAGATCACTTACATGACCAAACAGGCCATAAAGGACGTTGAAATGCGCGTAAATGTGCGAGATGAGTAAGAAATAACGCACATGTAGCCCAGCAGATATAACGCAAGGATACAAAAATGTCTATAAAGTCAAATGTAACATATTAAAGGTGTAACGAAGCACATTAATTGACTTTGTTCTATTTAAAACCTGAAAAGAAAGAGGCTGGCTTCACGTGCTGTGACACGGGGTACAAATATCACTACACGCTTTAAATACACGCCTATGCACACCTATTCAGGTACTTCTTTTCCCCTCGGCTGACACCATCCTTTCTCGTGTCTGGTGCAGACTGTGTGATCTGGATGTTTCTAGTAGTGCGCTGAACTCTCCTTCCAGACGTTCCACTGCTTAGATTTACTTTCACAAATTCACTTCCTCTCGAGGTGCCGCTGGAAATTGTGGTCGCTCACTCTATCAGGCGAATAACAGCACAGCCTGGTCTGAGCGAACCCTTGGCCTTTAAAAGCATTGAAGGGAGTCGATAACACCCCTGAGGTGTTCAGTGGTTGAACCCAACTGTTCACATGACATTTCAACCCCCCCAAAGCATTTTTTTTTCACTTTCGCATCTGTTGCCGGGTGCACTCCGTGGTCACACTTCCTATTACAAAAAGTCGATACTCTTTCATAGGACGCTGCAGTCTGCAGCAGACCTCTGGCTCCGGCTCGGAGGTTCAGGACCATGGATAGCGACGGTGCAGCGTTCGGCCGTGTAATCACACATGAACCAGCAAAAAGTCATTACTTTTTCTTTTTCTTTTTTAAACTTCACTCTGAATGCTTCGTGTGTGTCTTTATTTAGGTGAATTGCATTATTTCCCTTAAAATCAATCCTATAGCCGGCAGAAGAATTCATACCGAAATCATTCATTTCCATTAACACCGTGGAGCTTTTAGCTCTACAAATAACATTTCTTTTACATGAGCAGGAGGCCCAGAGTTCTGAGTTGTACAGCATTAAAGCGCATAAGTGATACTCTAAGCCTCTGTACAGCCATAATGTTCATGGGAATATTTGAGTATTTCAGTAAGATGCCTTATTAAGCCTTAAGTATAATAGTACTTCAAACATCTGCACTAATATTGTATTTAATTTCCATAGAAAGCAAATAACAGTTCATGACATAATCTGCATACTAGTATACTGAAAAAACAACAACATGAATCCTCAAACGTATTTAAGGGGTTAGAGGAAGATTGTGTTTTTAGACATGAAATGCTATTCAAAAGTGTTTCTTATATTGTGTCCTTCCCATTCACATTCTGCACATGAGGGGTCAGAATAACAGAAACTCCTCTTATTAAAAAGCCCAATAACTAAATGCTGTGTACCCTTAATGGTAAAGCCATGTACATAAATGGCACCGTGTACTGGAGTGCATTAAACAGCACAGGCTGACCAGGTAATGAAGTGGGCGCTGAGTGTCTGTTGGTATTTTAGCTTTTATAAAAGCAGACGGACAAAATAGGGAACACGCCTGGGAGAGAGGAAAGGACAGGGACCCCTCCTAAAATTATGCAGACTTCTCAAACTTCTATCTACCGCACTGTGTAATTTTTAGGGTTAAAACGTATTCAAATGAAGCAATCTTAGAAAAGGGAAATCGCTCTTTAATTTGACTTTTGCAATAGCTGTAAAGCCAGCAACACGGGGTCACAAGTGCACGCGGCTATACACGAGCAAAAATCTAACAAGGCAAGGGAAGGAAAACCAGAAAGCTGCTTCATTCACGTACGACAGACAACTGCAAGGGCTCAGATCTCAGGCCATTCCACCTGACTCTAAGTGTGTTTTGTTACAGGCGAGATTAACCGAAGGTAAGAGAGATTGTGGACTATATGGAATAAAAGTTACTGTGTCTACTGCAGCACAAATGCAAAAAGGACTATTAGCCATAATAAACAGCCCGCTCACGCTAGACAGCTCAAATTTTATGTTATCTCCATCAATACTGAGCGCTGGAAAATGTATCAAAGGATCTCCAAGTCGCTACCCTGTCATCTTTTTAAGGTAGGGTATGATAATAGCATATAAGCTCTTTCATTGCAGCAGTGACATTCTCCGGAACAAATCGTTTTCACCTCAGCTATGCACTCTAATTCTAGGCCCAGAGATGTTTAGCTTTGAGGAACTGCCTCCAAGTAATCCAGAGTCTATTAAAACCAATCTGATCACACAGAGTTCAGATCACGAGATGCTGTTATGATAACTGCAGTGTGGCTAACCTCTCTCCTCCATAAAATGCCACAGCACAGGGACTAAGTAATGGATTTACGTAATGTTAGCACTTACTGACATTATAGCGCAGGGGTAACTCCATACCTGTGAAAGTTAAATGAAAGCCTTTGTTTTATTCCCTTCCTCTGAGCACTGTGAGACAAAATGCTCCTGTTTCTGAGGAAACGGCTTGCTAGGCAGGGAAAGAATGTAGAGCAATACCAACTTCTCTGTTTTAATAAGATATTGACTTCAAAAGAGGTTTAAAGTGCTGGCAATGGAAAGAAGATGAAACATTGCTTTAATGAAAGGATGTCTTGGCACTTCTGCTAAATGGATAGTTTCAGTAGAGCACAAGTAGAACTTGCTTTAATATAGTACTGACCTATAACAAGCTCAAGCTGTAGTACTTTCTAATTTAGCTAATATATTAATTTGTCTTCTAACCTTAAGGTCTGGAGTCAAGTGCCCTGTTTTGGCATCTTAACCCATCTTTTTACTATCAGCCCGGTGTAGGGCCCATTTTACAAGAGCTCTTCAAATAACCGTAACTCCGTTCGTGCTAGTTACGAAATTTAAATGCTTTCGGAAAGTAGAGAAGACGAGTTTTATGGGGATATTCGGTGTATCGTGGTAGCACAAAGCATTCACAAGGTACTGCTGTCTGAACACAGACAGAAAAATCAGCTCCGCCTAGATTTCACCATGTGCGCCTCACATTACCAGAGCTCCTCAAACATTTTGGGCTAGAGGGGAAATTCAGATGGTTCCTGAAAGACGACTATTACTTTTTTACTTTTGCAGCTAAAATTACAAAATAAGTCTGATAATAATATGTCTGATATTTGGGTGACAAAGGGTTTAAAAAAAAAGAGTGAACCAGACCTGCCCTAAAACTGAATGGATTCTTTCTATTCCATTTCCCCTCTAAGGTTCATGAAAGTCTGCTTGGCAGTTTTCTGTTTTGTCTTTTATCCTCCTGAAAACAGACAGACAAATGAACAGACAAACAAACACTGAGCGCCTACTTCTGCTTTAGCTCTTTCCTTTGTGAAGTCCACAGCCCTGCTAAGGCTGTGAGGCTTTGGGCTAAATGTTGACACACTGAAAATGGCAATATTATTATTATTACATGAAACCCTGTCCAACATTTTAGCCTAGCCAGAAATAAGAGGCGTGAGAGCTACATCAGAGGCATGGCACTTAAATAACCCTGAACTGAAATCTATGGGAAAGATAATGTTACAACTTCCACAAAAATGCTTTTTAAAACATTATTTTGAGGCACAGTCAGCAAACCTCTTAAGCTTTTACTTTCTTTTCTAGTCAGATTCAACTGATAATATGTGTTCTTTTTTTTTTTTTTACTACTACTGAAATTAATTTTGAACAATCCTTCAAAATACCTGCACAAGTAATTCCCTGCAGATGCTTCAAGATGCCAGCAGAGTTGCAAAATTTGGCTCAGCACGCTAAAATTCAAACATTTGCTTCTGCGCAATTAACACAATTGCACTTGTTTTGTCATGAAGAGCGAGACAAATTAAAATCTGGACCTGCTACATGAAGTGGATCGCCACTTCATTGAGGACGGGCTTTAACACGTGTAGCAAATTTCTTGCAAAATCTTTCCACAGTGCAGAAATGTCAGCCTCGCCGTTAGACTGGAGGAAAAGTCAGAGGATAATCAAAGCCATTAAGATGTGTCACCGGACAATCATGAATATTTATAGGAATTTTGCGCTGCACGTCTTCTATTAAATGTGAAGATACTTCAGGAAAAAGGTAAAAAAAAAAAAAAAAAAAAGTAAAATCCTGCTGGCGGCTCTAAATCATCAGTCAAGGGATCACAGAGGAAGAGTGTAATATAAAAGTTTTTGATATTTTCAGTCTAGGCCACAGTGGTGGGCCAATTGATTTTACTTTTGTGCTCAAAGTCACGCTGCTAACATTTTCCATGAAATACACTCGGTATTTCATAGCGTTTAGTGTCTGCATGTGAAAAAAATAGCAGTGTCCTGATGATATCGGGCCTACTCTGACAGAAAAAACATAGTAAGTCTATGTTAACTCATTGGTAACGTTGCAACTGCTTTATTGGATGTTTAGGTCAAAGTGAAGCATCTGGCTGGGTTATTTTCAGGTTCGCTCCTGGACAGGCAGTGGGAGTTTTTCTTACCAGGTGGGTGCCTGACACGAGTTGAAGAGGCAGAAAGGAGTGAGTGTCCTCTGAAATCATTGCCTGTGAGATGAAGGTTAGGGTGGACAATAATGCCTGCTGTATATTTGGCTATTTTGACTTTGTAAGAAATGGAATATCTAACCGCTGCTTTACCAGCAACCTAGATCAGTAATACAGATGAAACCCAGATGATGGTTTGAGCCTTTATAACACATCATTACAAAAAAAGGCACATCCTGGCATGTAAATGCACATTGTGTGGTGCTCATTCTGGTCTCAGTCAAGCTAGTGAAACAAATTGCATATCAAAAAAGTCTCATCAATAGATTGTATTGTATTTGGGATCTGCAAGTGTTAATTTTCGAATTTTCAATTCCCCCAAAAATGTGAGCTCGTGTTCCACCCAGAGACCAAAGGTGCTCTTATAATTGTCTGTTCTTATTGATAGAATTTATTGCCTTTGTCCTGCAGCGCACACTATAATTCTGGTTTGAAGCCAAATCAGATAAGTGGATGGCTTTCACTAGTTATTGAAAACCAGTTGCAGGCTTCTTTCCATCAATCGATTTGCAATAGGAATTCTAAATTTTCCGGACAACACAGCTCCGCCGCTGTTTGATTTTCTTGGCCTTTAACAGTTTGACACCTGGACTAACTTACGTTAGTAAGCCTTGAGGCGACTTTTGTTGTGATTTGACGCTATACAAATAAAATTGAATTGAATTGAACTAAATCACTGGATCTTTCTATAGTCACATCAACATTACTTCTTGTTAAAAGAACACAATCATTTTGCACCTACAACTGATGCTTTAAAATGAACCTGATGTGTACAGTAACTCCTGGAAATCTCAATGCCTTGGCATCCTGTCAACCAGCTTTGCAGCCCACAGTGTTTGAGAGTAAATAATAGACGAACCTGATCCATACCAGGAAATCCACTGAGATGCAGAGGCTGTCGTTGCTGTTTGAAATAAAAAAGCACTTCAAACCCACCATGATCTGGAGAGCTTATACAGAAATTACTGCACTGGATCCACAAGACAAATACAAAAGAACTGAGATTAAGAAAATAAAAAAAATTTAACAAGGTAAGCTCCCATCTTCTCTGCATCCTGATGGTGTGAAAATGTATATGTATATATAACACATTTACATTCAGCCTCAAGAGCTGTGCCGTACTTTTTTGCTAATGTCTTCTGCTTCTGACTGCACAGAACATTTATGGAGAAATCCTCCGAAAGTAAGGGTTAAACGGTGCTAGCAGAAATCCATCTGCCACCCCCAAATCACATTCTGACACGTCTCACAGTCAAATCTCCCCCCCAAGGCGTTAGATGAGGGAACATCTTCAGTCTAAACCTGACTACAATGGGGCCAGTAAGACACCGCAAAAATGGATTGGGAGTGCTAAAACCACAGAAACCTCTGCCGGAAACACGACTTTCTATAAATACAAGATACTCGCCTCAGCTGCCAAGTTCGTTATTCTCTCTCCCTCTCTCTCTCTCTGTCATGTGGGGCTCTGCATAGTTATATATACTACATCATCATCCAAACACTGGGCAATTGAAAGCGAAATAGCACAAATAAGAAAAATGAAAGCAGCGGAAGCGTGGTTCGTCTTTGAAGGAACATCTCTCTCCTGCTCTTCCTCTGAGAGTGGGAGTGGGTTAGGGAAGCCCGGTACCAGGCCCCGATGCTGCTGCTGCTGTTGGTGTGGCAGGTTTCCCGTGCGATCCAAAAATACTTTCGCACTCGCCCACTTTGGTCCCCAGCCGCCTGCCTGTACTCTTTGGTTCTACAACAGGGATGGGTGAGAATCAGATTCCAGCTCTCCAATCGTGATTGCGGAATGCCCCAGTGTTTCTTTAACTATGCCCCCAGACTCCTCCACACACGCTGTGCTCGCATGGCTCCCACCTTGCCCTCTTCTCTGTTGCATCCATGCTTACGGCTCTCTGACAGTCCGATTCTTGGGCCCGATCCAGCTACTGCACCTGGTGTTACCTAACTGCCTGCACATTTTCAAAAGAAATCCAAACAAACAACAACAAAAAAAAAGCCAAGACATTAACATTTTCTTTCTTTCTTTTTTTTTTTGCTGTTTCAATTATAACATCTCCACAGAGGTGAAGCATTCCTTAACTCGCACGAAACACATACTGTTAGATAACATGAAATTAAGAGAAAGCAATGTAAATATCTATAATATTTCATTTGACAGACAAACCAGCAATGCCTTTAGACTGAAGCTCAATAACATCCACTGCACTGCATCATTTTCACGCAACATGGAACTAATTGCATGTACTTTTGACCAACTTAAGTTAATAGGTCGGCATATTCTAGTCTCTGACTCATCTGCACCCACACCGATTTCTATTTGTTGCTCTTTCTCTTATCAAGTGACTCCACAAAGTGTATGAAAATGTACGTCCGTTAATTATTAGAAAGCATTATTCGTATCGGTGCTTCACTGCCGCGCATATACTGGTCATTACAGAGACCTGCAATGCAAACACATTCAAATAAATAGCTAACAGCAGACATGTGAGGAAACAGATGAAGAATGTTAAGAGCTTGCAGCTAACAAAAGTAACTATGGAAACGGCCGGCTCTACATTGCACTAGCTTCCACAGCTCTCTCCAGAAATAAAAACTGTTGGGCTAAGAGCGAATCAGGTAAAGACAAAAGATCCCGGGTGAACCTATTTATAGTGGGCCTTACATAACATACATAGACCTATGTTGGCTGAGGCAAGTTCGGTATTAAACAGCAAGCTTCTGAGGAGGGGGGGGGGGAGTTTGTGTGTAAAAGTGAATATGATAGATCCTAGAGCAAATTTTATCGAAAGCCATTTAGTGTAAACAGCAATTAGGATGACTCCTAATGAGAGGAAAGCTTGCTGTTTTTGATGTCGGGGAGAACAAACGCTGTCACGCCATCCTGTGTGGTCAGTGATGTCAAAGCTGGAGTTCCACAACAACATTAACATGCAGTACGCTAATGAGACGTGATCCATTGAGCAGTTTAAAGCCACGAGGCTTGAGGAATACACAGGGACCGAGAAAAAACAAACAAACAAAAAAACCTTACTTCCTAAGAAGCGCAAATTCATAGCCAGTTAGCCTGGAAGCTTTGTTTGTTTGTATGAAAGGCAAAAAAAAAAAAGTTGTGTCAGAGGAGAACACACACACGCTCACACACACTCTCGCACACACAGAGCAGCGTGTGGCCTCGGGACAAGAAAACATCTGATATCTGCAGTGAAATAATACGAACATGCAAGCCCACATGAGCACAGAAACTGTGTGTTAGAGCCACTGTAGTGCTGTAATGCATGAACAGTGATCATCTAGAAATACAGCCTGCCACCATATCTTAAATCCAAATTGATCCATTAGCATAATTATCCACTTATACTGCTTTAATTCTAAGTAGCTCTCCATTGTAAGTAAAATGATAGCTAAGCTGTATTCAAAAAGCCACTTTGCCACTCACAAATGCCTTATTAATTAGCTCCCTCTAGCATACCTTCCCAGTAATTACATTCAATACAGGAGTCACTGCTGTGTGTGTGCATGTATGTGTGTGTCTATGTGTGTGCTGGGGTGGTGGGAGGGGGTGCTATTAGACAACTTTATAATTACTCTGTACATGTATAATGATCTCCATCACAGGAAGAAAAGAAGAAAAAAAGCCCCTTTCCCCACAGAGCTGCTGCATTTTGGACACTGCATTCACCGCACTCACTCAGCCGAATCACCGGCAGCAGGCAATCACAAAATATTCACTGTATAGAAGCTCTGATAAGGTTGGGATGATATGCAAATGAATACTCCCTGACTCATCTGTTTATTATGCAGTCACATTAGTTAGCTCTGATGCTGTTTGGCTATTATCCCATCTCACTGTGAAAAAAGGGTCCTGGGTGAGGGGGATGGATTGCGCAGTGAGTGCTTTAGTCACACAGATTGTCCGCACTCTTCAAAGAAATAAATGCATTTTCGACTGTAGTTGCATTGAGGGGATGTGGAATCCATTTCCTCTGAGAGAAGCAGCAAAAAGGCAGATGATGTGGCTCGTCTGTGTCCAAAATCCCTTGATACTCTGCTTTTACGTTAGCAGGTCAAGGGGTCAAACGACGAGCTTGCGTCTTCCGCGACTGAACCCGGAGCCAATTATTTCACATTGATAAATCATACGGCGGTTTTTTTTGTGCTTTATACCCAGCAACGATTCAGTCAAGTAAGAGTTTCAAAAATGTAAAATGTGAATTTTAAGCCTTTCTGCAGCCGCGCGCATGCTTAAACTTATTGTCGGTGACACGATCGAGGGAAAAAATGGATACTAATACTGTAGCTTTTACTACATTCAGCAGGACTACCAGTCTGCAGCTTCTCAGTCTATCTGCTGCTCTGCTAACTGATAGAGGCACTATTTTTAGCCATGCAACCTTAAAGCACCATGCTAAGCCTTCAACTATACAACCGCACATCTAGTCCATTCAAAGGATTCATAAAAGTGTAGAGGCTGCAACCCAGTGGTCATTGCACACACACTGAGAGCCCGTATCAGTGCTCCCAGCGCCAGCGTTTTATATATCTGGTGTCAAAGTATTAATAAGAACATTGCCACTCTTTGCCCATGTGCGTGAATGTATGGCAACATATGTCAAGGAGTGAAAAGAATTTGCCATGTATGTCTCCTCTATGCCTTTGATCTTGGCTAATTAAGCACCAAGCCCTCACAACAACTGTGCTCCATGGAAACCATGCAAAAAAAAAAAAAACCAGGGAAAAAATTGACGTCAGCAAAAGGCCTTCAAATGCGCCATCTCACAAAAGAAAAAAGACCGGCTGCTGTATAAGGTCACAGCGTGTTGAAGCTACCGTCGGCTTTGACTGACAATGACATGAAGTACCTGCAACACAACTTTATGTCAATAACTGGAAGAGTGGACAGCCTTCCATGTAAGCTGTACATTGAGGATGAAAATCACACTTAGCCTCTCTGTGGTACTGCATAATATTCATTAAATATTAACACTTAGATCTCAGACTTAATCGTGTTTTTTGGGATAATATCCACTCCTAGAGGGTGGGCGATATTATCAGAGATATTATAAAGATCTGGAGCTTAGAAGATAAAAAGGCTACAAAAAGAACAACTTTCCTAATCTAAGATTATGCTTGAATAAAAAAATGAACTGTTTGTGTGTAAAAACTACTATATATATCCAGCCAGCCGTGATATTAGAACCACCTGTATAACATTATGTAGATCCTTCCTGATCTAACCTGCCTGATGTCTGGTTCTGGGAAACTGGCAGAAGATAGTTTGGGTCCTGTAGGCTGTGGGGACGGGCCACTGTGGATGAGGATAGTGGGGCACACCGGCCTGCTGCCATGACAGGGTGTACTTAACTACAACATTTAGGTCAGTAGTTAAAGTAACATCCACAGGAATACCAGGACTTACTGTATCCCAGCAGGATGTCTCATTGTGATAAAATGATCACTTTTAGCCGTCAATGGTTTTAATGTTTTTGGCCCATTTGTGTATTTGTAGTAGCAGACAAAGCCGCCAGTGTTTCAACCATAACAGGGTCATTTTCTTTTTGTTGGATGTCAAGCAGAAATGGCAGTTAAAGGCTTAGCAAGTTAAAAAAAAAACCTGTTTCCAATATTGCAAACACACCAGTATTTCCAAAATAAAGTACACTCTGACAAAAAAAAAATATTTAAACCATTTATTTGTTGTCACAGTCTCTGCTGCATTCCCTGCCAGTCAAACCACAGGCAACAAAAAATGCTGAAAAAGACTGAATGTAACATTTTTTTCCCCCAAAAGACTGATTAAACAATTAAACGTCAAAATAATCAATCATTAAGACAGAGAATCAAAGACATGATAGATTAAAGAGAAAATGGCACAGTTACAGATAATGGCCCTTATTTGTCAAGTGAAAGCACGACTCGTAGAACTTTTCCAGGAAACTTTTTTTAGCAAACAGCTGTCCGTATAAAAACTGTCATCCACACTGCTGTTAAAACATGAATCCTCCCTAAGAAGACAAACAAACATAGATGTCCGTTTTCTTTTTCCGTACTAAAGGCTGGACCAGTGAAGGTGTAGACAATTAAGTTAAATGCATCTGAAGCACTAGAGGGAGCTTGGCTCCAAAAACTTGGCAAAGACAGTGTAGCTGCACTTAGGCTTGTTTAAAACTGCCCTTCAAAAATACTTGTGTGAAAACACTTAATTCTGATCAAAGGTTAAACGAGACAGTGTGACCGCAGAAGCCGGTTTCTAATTTTGGATCTCGTTGCGTGTCGCTACTCTTTACTGCACAATGCTGTTTCAGTCACATCCAGATAAATGAAGGCCAGTATCTTAAAAGATAGGAGATAAAAATCAACAGCATCAATACTGTTCAGCCATCATTAATAGGGTCAGAGATGACCAGCCGGTGAAGGGGTGGCTTCCCTGCCCCCTGCCGGTGCCGTCATTGTACTGCTCCCAAATATACCCTGCTTCAACATACTGTCTATAAACATTATTGATAATGTTAGTCCTGAGTTCCTCATAAAGAACAGCTGCCTTCTCTTGGTATGGCCCTTCTGTGTGGCTGTAGTAGTGGAGCGCTCTGACTGCCAAGTAGTTGATGTTAATCCAGATAGGTCCTCTCCAGTAGGGGGCATCGTGTTCTGTATTTCGCTTCATGTACAGTGGATCGGACTTGGAGAGCGATCGCAGGCCGTAGGGTGTCCACAGCTTATTGGAGTCTCTCACATCCTGGAAAATATGCTCCAGCTTGGGTGAGTCGGGCTGGAGAATCTGCAGTAAGAACGGGAACAAGCTAACATAACCCAAAGCATTAACATGCTGCGCTTTGGGGGCCCTGCGGACAGAGCGAACGAGACGAGCTACGGGGAACTGATGACGAGGCTGCCCTGGAGGTACGTACACCTTCTCCCTCTGCAAGGATACATCCTCTGTGTGGTTGCCAAAGTCACTGAAAGCACGGTGTTGTTCTGACCAGTGGAGCTCACTGAGCAGGTTGTTGTCACTGAGCACTTTGTGTGAGAGCTGGTAGTCCTCATGGGGCTCGCCCAGAAGCTGAGCTACTTTAGCCATGATGCCTGAGGACAACGCCATCCAGCAGTGCAAGTCAACGTGACGCTCATCTGCTGAGGGGTGTGAGGCCCGTGGGTAGTCATCCAGCCCAGAGGTCAAGGTCTTGGGATTGAGAAACAGATTGGTGTCCTTGTCGCGTCCACGCCAGCGGTAAGAATTGGGTAGGGGCCCCGTCTGTGTGGTGTTGTACCATTCATACCAGGTTTTGAGCCTGGGGAAGAGCCGTCGGAGGAAATGCAAGGTTGGCTGAAATGCTGCCTTGTCTGGATTGGATGAGAGTTGTTCAATAAGCTCCTGAAGCGCTAAGAAAAGCGTAGGGGGGTTGGCGTTCTCGTTTCGTTGAACAATAAATTCAGATGGGACTTTGCTGCGAGCCTCATCTCCAAGAATCTGCTCACGGGGGATCCAGCCCTCCATATTCATCAGGTCTATCCAGTGGGCAATGACCTCCCTCGTCACCTGGGGATCCCACTTACTCAACAGCAGCTGGTGAAAGCCCTCATCCCAAAGGAATCCTCTGGGAAAGAATGAGCGTGATGGAACAGCGGTGAATAAAGCACCTTCGGGATAAAGGAGAGGGTATTCATTGTAGACCGACTGTACTACCGACTGCCCAAAGAAGTAGCCCATTCCGCCCAGCATGTTGCTGAGTGCTGCCTTGCCGAATTTAATATACGCTTGGCTAAACCCTTTCTTCTCAAGGCCAAAAGCTTTCTCAAACTTTGCATCAAACTCCGCTTTCCTCTTCTCCAGCTCCTGAGTCATGATGGAGCCCACCAGCTGGTTGGGGCGATCGTGAAAGCTTCCAGATTCAAACAGAACCTCAATCTGGAAAGGTGTCTGAACAGTCACCTGGTACACCACAAAGTCGCTTTCCTTCCTCTGGTCAGGTTTCTGCTGGTTTTGGTGGTGAGGGGGTTTGTAGGTATCTACACCGATGTAATGCTTCTTCTCGCCGGACGGAGGGCTATACACAAACCTGCGGTTCAGACTGTACTTCACAATGTCAGTCAGCTTCTCCAGACCAGGAGACACAGTCTGAAGGTAGTTGTAGCTGAAAAAGACAGAAAACTAGCATTGACTGCCGTGTAGTACCAAATCAGTTGAATAAACACAAAACCTTACAGTGTATTTTGTATTCAGCTACAACTATTAAGCAACCTTAACTGAACTTAGCACACTGTAGCTTAACTTCTGATATCTCCTGCTGTAGTAATGACTCAGAGTTTGAACAGAAGGTCACAATAAAACTTCATCATGCCCCTTCCCACAGCTAATCACTGGAACAGTTCATATACAATTCTTATCATTTCTATCCGTGCATACTGTACCTTGCTATTTTGCTATGCTGGTCTTCTCTGGCCCTCTTCAAAGTGCAAAATACTCCTCCTCCCTGTAAATGCTGCTAGCAGAAAGCTAGCATACTCCTCGTCCATTCAATAAGAAGCAACAACAGTTTTTTCCTGCTGTGAACAACACCTTCACTGCACTAATATCATCTGTTGTTTCAGCAGTACATTAGTTTTTTTCTTTTATTTTTGTACTGGTTGTAAAATGTTTTGTACATATTCCTCTAAAATAAATGTCCCAATGTTGAGAAAACCTGTATCATCAAGTCTGAAAATCTTCATCTGCTGACATCTAGTGGTTAGATTTCTTTTTTAGGTACTCTAGTAATAATTAGGATGACTCTAAATCACACCACAAAACACCATCCAAGACGGTGCAACATAATTAAAATGTTATGGCTCATTCAAGTCATGATTCTCTACTAGAAATTCATTTGTGTTTGCTGACTTAGGACTCCTGCCTACTACACGAGTGGATGTTTTCACCGTTCTATCAAGGTTTACCTTAAATCACTGACTGCTAATTGGAATTTTTGGCAGCTGTACTACATTTATTAAAGTTTAGACCACTGTTGTTTGATGCATATCCTTAACCCTGATAATTCTGAGCAGCCTCTTAAAAGTATGTTCTCTCCAACTTCTTTGCCTTTGTATTTAGTGTACTATTTTTCCTATTCACGTTTGGACTCATACACTCACGTGGCGTATTTAGCACTGGACAGCTCCCCAGTGACAGGCTTTCGGAAGGTGATCTTAAAGTTTCCAAGCTCCTCTGAGAAACCGGTGATGGACGCGAGGCGATTCCTCTCCTCTACGTGAGCCTGCAGCGAGCCCTGCGCGTCTGCTGCTGCGTAAAACATCAGGGAGATGACTGGTGCCTGGGGGGCGGAGCTCTGGTGGTTGAAGAACAACATACAAATCACCAGTGGAAGAACATAAATACATTTAAAATATATAAACTTAGATGGCAGAATATTATCAGCTGCTTTTGATCGTGTGAGATAACAGCTGCGGCGGTGCAAAGTTATTACTCACATGCTGTTTGGCTGTGACCCTCCACGTCCAGTCTCCTCCATGATCCCCTCCCATCCTCTTAACAAACTCGGTGGTCAGCGTGAAATCGTTGTCTCGGATTTCTTGGACGCCAAAGGTGAGGCCATCGTGCATGAGCCAGCCGTAGCCTTGAAGGCGATCGCCCTGCTCACAAGTGTGCCTGAGATTCATGTCCAAGTCAGAAAACTGACGCATCCACATCATGCCTGACAAGAGTTATACATAAACGGAAAAGAAAAATTCAGTTAAAAGCAATAAACTTGTACAAATTATGCTCAGGATTATGTGGCAATCTGCAAATAGTACCTCAAAATGTACCGTAAGTAGTCCTGTCAACTAATTATCAATAATATTAAGTGCAGTCAAAGTGTTCTTAATTTTGGGAAGCGCTCAAAATTTTATCCAAATATGGAGGATTAGGATTTATAAAATAAAAGATGAATTACATATTTACATTACATTAAATATTAAAGAGAAATTCCACATATTCTACCAGCGTGCCCTTGTTGTGATTGACAGAAAAGCTACAAAAAAAAGAAAAAGATTCTTCTTCAGTCTTTGTTTTTTTAATAAAATTTTACAGTTAAATATATTTTTTTACTTTATATGTTTGTTTCATTTCAACCAAGGATGCTGAGTAGGTAAGTGGAGCTTCAAGGCACAGCTAAACTCTCCTGTTTAAAACCATTGAAACAAACTCATCGAAGATGGGTACACAGTGGTCGTAAAGGGCTGGACGTGATCATCAATATTACTCAGCTAAGCTGTGGTGTTTAAATGATGCTCAGTTGACTCTAATGATCCCAGTGTGTCAAGAAAATATCCCCCATGCCCTTACACCGCCGTCAGCCTGAACCGTTGAGTGCATGCTGCTTACGCCACGTTCTGATCCTAAAATATGAATGCTTGCAGCAGAAATCAAACGTTTATCCAATCTTCCGATGTCCAATTTTGGTGAACGTGTCGAAATTGTAGCCTCAATTTCCTGTTCTTAATTAACAGGAGTGATCATCTGCAATCTTCTGCTATCTGTCTGCCTCAAGGTTCAATGTGCTGTACGTTCAGAGATGCTCTTCTGCATACTTTGGTTGTAACGAGTGATTATTTGAGTTTCAATCACCTTTCTTCCTCATTTACCAGCTGAACTTCAGCAGGTCAACCTTTAGCATGTCTCCATACCTAAATGTGTTAAGCTGCTGTGATGTGATTGGCTGATATTTGTGTTAATGAGCACTCGAACACGTGCAACTAATGAAATGGCCAGCATATTCATAGACACTTGTTTTTCTGAGATGTAGTAAGTTGAAGCTACATTTGTAACCTATGGCAGTTTGTGGGGTTTGAAAGGTTAAAAAAATGATTTTTCACAGTCTCAAAAGTCTTTCACCAGAGTTGAACGAACAATAAAATCACAAAGACAAACGTGTTTTTCTAACATGTCATTTTGGGAAACACTAACCTCAACAAGTGGCCACATTGCTATATTGTTTCCATTTAGATATTCATTATTAAATATTCCGATGTTTAAAATACAATAAGTCGCTGTTTTTCATTAAAACATTTAATGACACAAGTGTTTAGCCTTAGCCTGACTCTAAATGTGTGATCATACCTGTCACAATAGACCTGGGACTCCTTGTTTTCATCCCAAAGTAGACCTGAGGCCTGTATGACCCCCAGAACCTCTCTGGGGAAACCTTGGCATCGGTGCTATTGGCATCCAGGACGTGAGGAGACGGATGCAGAGTCACCACCCTTTTAGCCAGGCTGGATCTCATGTAGATGGCATAAAAGAACCAGATGAGGCTGAATATGCAGAGACCAATTGAGATGTTAATGAACATTTTCCCAATATTGACTTTCTTTTTCTTGTCCTTGCGGTGAAATGCAGAGGGCTTCTCATCTTTCCGTGGAGGTGGAGCAGCTTCACCCGTCACCACCCTCTTCCTCTGCCTGCCCATCCTACCCTACAGAAGCTAGGAAAAAGACAACAAAGAAAGAGTTAAGATTTATCATGCTGATTATCATCATTGATAAATATTATGGGATAAATAAATCAATTTCAAAGTTCCAAGCCTGGACACTTCAGGAAGGGTATCCAGTGTAAAATCATGGGCAAATCAAGCATACGGATCATCAAAAATAAGACTACCATACCGGATCAGTCAAGGCCAGGATTATCAATGACAGGCTTCGATGCTATTGTCCAGCAACAGGGTGCCAGTGGCCACAGCTGTCATAAATGACTGATAGATGAAGAGAAGGAAGGTTGAAGTATTATGTGAGCAGGAAGCATCACGTCAAGTGCTTTGGAGACAAAGAGAGCCAAGGCTGAGACGATTAGGACGTGTGCAGAGGAGGGATAGTGGATGCTGAATATGGAGCTGCCAAGCAGGGGGAGAAGTGGAAGACCACAGAGAAGGTTCGTGGATGTCTATGATAGGGTGCAGACAGAGGCAGCTGATCTGTGTTGGAGACCCCGAGATGAGAAGAAATTGTAGTCTTGCAATATAGCAAGTATAAAAAGCTCTAACTCTATGATGAAATCAGACCGAGGAGGCAGGACTCATGACGGGGACTAAAGCATATAACCCGGAAATATCCGGGGAAACATTCATCCAGTAAAATGCATCCCTATTAAACTTGTCAGTCCTGAAGGAACTGTGCAGGTTCACGTAGTCTCGAGCATAAAAACGCGGTCTAGCTTGATAACCTTGCACTGTGTACAGGAGCCGGAAATGTCGACTTTATAAAGCATTTTTATAAATGTATCCCATTCACACGCAGAGGTCTCGATTTCAGCAGCCATTTCCCGACACCTGTTTAAAACGGTGAACTAGTTCCTCGCCCCTACACCCCGGCAATGCAACGTCGCCTGCAGGTTGCACGCTACTCGCTAGTTGCCTCAATGCTAACGTGAGTTGGTAGGACTAACAGCTGTCTGTCGCAGTATATTTTGGCCTTAGTTAGCCTGCAGGCGATTAAATTCGGATTCATTTATCATTTCTAGCTACATGTTCATTGAGCAAACCATCACCGACCTGTCCAAACACCAGAGTCTCAGCCGATCATTATCCGTACTTGGCTAAGCTTGCTAGCCACTTCCTGGTTACTGCTCGCTTCCACTGACGTGTCTATGTTCTCCCTACCGCACGCCAATGATGTCATCCAATGATTTACCGCTTGCCCCTAAAAAAAAAAAATAATAATAATAATAATAATATTTATAATTAGAATAAATGTAAAACTAACGCTTAGAAGGCGTTTTCATTTAAGCGTTAAAAATGAGAGTTTAATAAACCACTGCATACAAGCAAGTATAGATTTTACTAAACAAAAAGTAGTAGGATTTTAACCGTGAACTGTATATGGTATATTTTATATACCGCGAATTAATTTAACGCACATTTATCTCAACCGGTTTATTTATACTGTAGGAATAGTAAAGCTATGCTAGGTTAAACCAGAGCCACATATGTCCTTAAAGGGCCAGAGTCTTGGTTACAGGTTTTAATAAAAGATTTTAATAAACGCTGATTAAATCAGTGTGTGTTAAATGAGTGGACCCCGTGATTCAGTAGCTTGTAGAACAACCTTGTAGCAGCAGTAACTTGAATTGTTTTCAGCTTAACTTTAGCAGCAAATCATTTTTGGAGGATTTTTCTTACTCTGCTTTACTTCGTTAAGGTTTGCAGGCATTTCTTTATGCACAGAAAGGTCTTGTCATAGTATTTTTCAGTCAGGTTGAGGTCTGGACTCTGACTGGATTCTTGGCTGGTTGTAGATTTGCTGCCGTGTTTGACATTATTGTCCTGTTCCATGAAGTTAATTTGAACCAAGCTGTAGTTTTGGGACAGAATATTTTGGTATACAGAGGAGTTCATGATCAACTCAGTGACTGAAATGGTAAATGCCCTGTATTTGTATAGCGCTTTACTAGTCCCTAAGGACCCCAAAGCGCTTTACACAACCAGTCATCCACCCATTCACACACTGAAACAGTGACTGAAAGGTACCACGGCCCCGTGGCTGCAAAACAAGCACAAATCATGACTCTCCCACCAACGTGCTTGACAGTTGGCATGAGATTTTTCTACCAAGTTGCCGTGTTAGGTTTTCACCAAATGTGGTGCTGTGCTTCATGGCAGGACATCTCCACTTTGATCTCCTCTGTGCAAAGGACATTGTTCCAGAAGTCCTGTGGTTTCTTCAGATAAAGTTTGCAAATCTATCCGGTGCTGCCATGTTCTTTTTAAGAAAGAGACTTGTGTGACCTGGTGGCGAATTTCCTGGAATGTCTACTCTCAGTAACTGTCTTAAATGTTTTCCACTGGTGAATTATTTTTCCCCAGACTTAAGAATTATGAATTCAAATTGTTTGGAAATGGCATTATAAATCTTCCCAGACTGATGGCAGCAACAGGTGCTTTTCGGTGATCTTTGATGTTTTTAATCCTGTAAACTCACCTGAATGTACCAGATCACAATTGCTGATTATCAGTTTATTCCACAAAAATAAACACAATTAAGGATGTACTAGTTTTTGTAAAATAATTAGAAGATGCATTATGTTGTGTATTGTTCATCTGAGCTTTAAGTAATTTAAGTAAAAGATTGTCATTTCCTTTTCACGTGACTGTATATTTCTGGTTTTCCAACCTTACTTATCCACCTGCGCTGCTCGCATGAATGACAAAATACAGAAACTTCAATTTGTTACTTTTTTTAATGAATGAAATATATTTATTATAACTTTGGTCAACATGTAAAACTGTAAGACAGGGGCAGAAAAAGTCTCAATGACCGTTTTCCAAGAAAAGCTGGGGTTGTCTTTACACATGCATTAAACTTAATCCATTAAAGACAATTACCAGACGCCGCCGTCTAGAGCGTCTCTGCACACCGAAGGCTACCCTGTCCAGAATCAACTGCTGACCACGTGGCTGTAAATACACGAGTTAACTGCAAGCAGAGTGCTCAAAATATTGCTCATTTATTTATTTTGAAATCACATTAACCCCAATTTATCTTCATTTTCAGAAATGGCTTCTGAAGTGTATTTGCCCTGATGCAAGTTTCAGATAAACACCCAAATAGTGCCCAAAACACCTTTTGCTTTCACTGGTGCTTTACGAAAGTAAACATTTGGCTTCAAAGCCCAAAATTCAAGGAGGAGGAAAAAAAAAAAAGTCATCACTGTTCATAAAACATTAATGAACAACTTAAACAAGAGGTACGAAACATGGCATCCTCGAAATAAGGACAGAAGCTGAAGAGTTTTAGATCCTTTCTGCTCAGCTAAATTACTAAGTGCTCGCTGGATACGGTATGCTCTGTCCCTCTGAGTGCGCGTTTCCATTTATAGCACATTATGTGAATGAAAACAAAATAAAAAATAAAGACACGGTAACAGGTGAAATTAAGCAAGAGACAAAAGCAATTAATCACCCACGTAACCCAGCCTGTCCCCCTGTAGCTCTGCAGCTCTGACTTGTGTTATTCTTGACAAACAGGTACAAAGACTGAGGCAAAAGTGTCACATGAACCCTCAGAGAATATTCATCACAAAAAGGTCAAAAGAAAAAAAAAAAGAAAGCAGTGACGAACAAGATGATGGGATCTGAACCCAGGCCGCTCTTTTCGGTTTACTTCCACCAAACGTCAACAAACGCTGGTTTTAACTGATGACATTATAAACATTACCAGGAGAGGAACAAGGAAACATTAGACCGCAGGCATGTCCGGTTTCAGGGAAACATGCTGGAGCAGAAACAGGGTGTAAGAACCAGTAGACACCCCCTCCTCTTCCTGCTGCTGCTGATGCCCCCTCTTCCTCCTGTAGATTAGGTCTTGATCATCCCTCCATCTCCTTCGCTGACAAAACGCTTCCGCCCTCTAGTGGAGAAAGTCAAGACAGAGAAATGTTTTAGTGTTGGTAGGCAGCTCACTGCTGTTGGAACTGTGAGTGACGTCACTCTACGAGTTAAAAGCACTTAGAAGTAGAAAAGGGCGCTGGTGTAAATGAGGCTTGAAGTGAGAGAGCAATTTGAGTGCTTAAATAAGAGTAGAAAAGCACTATATAAGTACCAGCTCATTTAAAGGGACTTATGTTTGATTGTTTTGTTTTGGCATGGATAAATGTGGAATTACACCTTCACTTCACGCCTTTATTGTCAACAGGGACAAGATGTATTATTTTCCGGATTCTTTCTGAAACTCTCAGTGGAACGGACCTGAAATCACATAGACAATAAACCCCGATTCACCTGGAGGGACAGGCATCCCTCAGCTGTTTGGTGATGACAGACTCCTGATAGCACAGGTCCACAAAAGTCTCCATGATAGAGTGGGCATGTGGCACATCTAGGCTGATTTCAGGCAGCTCATCATAGACGCGCTGGAAACCCTGCAGGAGAAAAAAAAATGTATAAGTAGTAATACGAAAGTGATACAGTGCATAAAATGGTAGAAAATAAAAGGAGACTAACCCTGTTCATCTGATCAACAGTGATGAGGCCCGTTTTCCAGAAGGACTGCAGGAGCTTCATCATCATACTAGTGGCAGTGTCACCTTTAGACTCCAGCACCATCACTACAGCCTGGAAAATGAATTCAGAAACTGAATTTAAAATCTTTCTCCTCACATACAAGGTCTCGAATAATCAGATCCCATCTTATCTTGAAGACCTCACAGTACCGTATCACTTCAATACAGCACTTCACTCTCAGACTGCTACCTTGCTTGTGGCTCCCAGGATATTTAATAGTAGAACGGGAGAAAGAGCCTTCAGCTTTCAGGAACAGGCTCCCAGTTTGGAAATGGGAAACAGACACCCTGTTTACTTTTAAGATTAAGCTTAAATCTTTTCTTTTTGATAAAGAGTATAAAGAATACAGCTAGGGCTGTAGCAGGTGACCCCGAATCCTCCCTTAGTTATGCTTCAACAGATCTAAGCTGCTGAAGGCTTCCCATGATGCACTTGGCGTTTCTTTTTCCACTCTCCTTTTCATTCTCTCTGTGTTTATACACTACTCTGTCTTTAATCATAATTTATTATTATTAATCTCTGGTTCTCTTCCAGTGTGTCTTTGGACCCGTCTCCCTGCTTCACCCCCAACTGGTCTTGCCAGAAGTTGCTTCCTTTTAAAAGGGAGTTTTTTTCCTCCCACTTTCACCACATGCGTGCTTATACAGGTTCATCTGCTTGTTGGGGTTTCTCTGTATTGTTGAAGAGTCTTTTTTTAACAATATAAAGCACTTTTAGGAAACTGCTGTTGTGATTTGACAGCATATAAATAAAACTGAAGTGAAATAGACGCACAATACTGAGAAACACGCACCAAGTATCATCATCCGATCAATGAATCGAAGTAAGAGAATCGAGGCCAGTAATCATCAACATTCTCTGAGCTGAACATTTTACAGCATTGTAAAGTGTTTCAGCCTACAGCCTACAGCCGAGGCAACTGTTAGACTAACATGAGACAGGACAAGGGGGGGTGAAACTGCCACGACTGTGCTCTCCTCAGTTGTGCCCTTTGCAGACCTTGGACTGTGTGAAAAAATCCGTTTTTGAAGTCTGCATGCCCGAAAAGTAAAACTGGCTCTACTGCAATTAGCTGCATAACATTATGCAAATCTTAGCAGGAACCCACAAGGTCACACAAGGAAGCAGAATTATCACCGCTGCCATACGTGCACTAAGCGTGCATCTGTTTGCACTCGGTCTAATATGGAACAGAAAAACTTGCCATCCAAAATTGAGCTTGTCAACTGTGTGCACGTTTGAAATTTGGTAACCAGTAATCTGTTTATACTTACACAAGGACACATTTTGGTTTGACTGATTTGAAGTGAGCTTAGCGAATACATGTACTGCAAATAAGAGACAATCACTGCCAAACACACAGTGTCCTTGGCAGAAAGCAGAAATGACTGTCACCGATCAGTTTCTTTTTTTCTTCCCAGTGTTGCTCTTCAGTTTACTTGACTCGACACCAGAGACAGAAAACACTTTAAAAAAAAAAAAAGGCTCAGTTTACAGATTTTAATTCCTATTCTGTTATGTGTGAAGAACAAGTAGAAAAAAAATAAACCTTCTACTTTGTTTGACCTCACTTGACTTGAACAAATAAAAAGCTGTGGATACCTCGTAGACCAGCTCATGGTGGAAATGAGGCACTTCCAGGTCCCGGAGACAGTGCTCCGCCTCCGACACGTCTCCTGATATCAGATACTCTTTGAGCAGAAGATTCATCTGAAACAAACAAACAGCCACGTTAGCAGTGTGTGGCAACGTTATCAAACACAGCAGAAGACTGAACTGATGCATTGCTGCCGCATCAGTTGAGCTGCAGGTCAAACACTCATCAAGACTAACTAACCCACGTTTAATTCAGAGTAGGTATAAAAGAGTAAAGAGCCATGCATACAGTGTTCTACACTGAATTATCCCAGTGCTTACTCTCACCATGTTTATGTACAATAAACACGGTGAGAGTATACAGAAATGTAAGTAAATCTTTTTCTGTTAGGAGCTCCAGTATGAAAACATGTCTCCTGGCATCAATGCACAGAAAATCCACAAGCAGGAAAAAGGCTAACTAGAGCCCTGTACCTTCATTTAAAAGACACCCACTCATGATGGGAGACTCTGGCCAATCACAGATTGTTTTAGACCAGCTCAGGTGAGCAATTTAAGGGAGTGTAAAGAACAACAAAAAGAAACGTTCAAATCCAACGTAGAGCCAGAAATCATACATGTGAAGCACATCAAGGCACATGATGGTGGGAGGAGATCAGAAGAGAGGAGAGAACGAGCTGCACAAGGAAGGCTTGCTATCAAATTGCTCCTTTTCTTTTTTTCTTCTTTTTTTACTGCCAAATTACAGAATCTGCAACTAACCAGACAACATTTAAAGCCTATGAAATATTTTCATCTAGCCATTACTCCAGGAATAACCCAACCTTCATCTGGGAAATAAAATCTATCATGAAATGTTTAACGTTCCCGACAGAAAGAAAAACATTTCTTTGTTTGCACTTCTGCTTGAATTTTCAGTCTCCGCTCTGTTTTTATAGCAGGTTTGGTTATGTCACTCTCACTGCAGATCTGCACGTACATCAGGAAGCATGGTTTTACTTCAACCTATTTATGGAACGATTAGTCATTCGATTAGAGAGCGTGATTGATCCAAGATGCTCAAAACACTGAGCATGACCAACACTTCTGAGTCAACTTTGGATCCAATTCAGCAACGGGTCTGAAAACTACCGAGGCTGACACACCGCTCTCACTCGCACTCTTTTAAATGTTGCACAACTTACAGTTTGGGTTTGTTTTCCTCAAGTGGAACTCCCACATTGTCCACACCCACATTCACACGGCAACAAAATCCCAGATTACTGAAGAGTGATTGTAAACAAAAACAAACCAGAGAAACAAAAGACCGAGTAGCAGAGCCCATCAGCACAAGCACACGCAGATGATTACTTATTATGATTACTTATTAAGCCATTTTCAATAAAAAATAAGTTTAAAAAAGTAAATTGTGATTGAAGTGCAGACTTTCAACTTTAATTCAAGGGGTTTAACAAGAGTTTTGTGTTAACTGTCTAACAATTACAGCCATTTTTATACACAGCCCTCCATTTTCAGAGGCTTAAACATAATTGGACAAACTAACAATTTTAAACATAAAGACTGTTTTCATATTTGGATGAAAAATCCTTTGCACTGCATTTGACTGCCTAAAGTCTGGAAGCCAAATGCTGCGTCTCCTCCCTTGAGATGCTCTGCCTTCAGTCGCTGCGTGTTTGTGGGTTTTTCTGCCTTCAGTTTTGTCTTTACCAACTAAAAATCACGCTCTACTGGGTTGAGATCAGGTGACTGACTTGGCGCCTGAGTATATCATTTCTTTGCCTCCATAAAATCTAGAGTTGCTTTTGCAGGGCTTTGGCTCATTATCTACTTGCGCTGTGAAGCATCGTCCAATCGGTTTTGCAGAATTTGGCTGAATCTGAACAGAGAGCATAGCCCCGTCCACTTCAGTCCATCCTGCTACTTCTATCAGCAGCCACATCATCAATAAACCCTAGTGGGCCGGCTGCATACGCACCTGTGCCGTAATGCTGCCTCCACGATGATCATCATGTATGTTTTGGATTATGAGTCGTTTCTCTTCTCTAAGCGCACTTTATCATCATCAGTCCAAATCATTCCCCCCCAAAGTGTTAATTTGCCCTTCTTGTTCTTGAGTGAAACTCACGGAAACCATGGAAACAATTAACCTCCACTTTAGTTGCCTTCTTTTGGTGTTGTTGAGAATGCAGCAGATTGTTGATCTGGTCACTCCTAAAGTTTTTGTTCTCTCCAACTGGTTTTATTTTAGTTTTTCAGCCTAATGATACACTGCCACTACCGCAGTGAGATCTCCTCGAGCCTCATATTTAAAATTAAAGTGCCAAGCTATAAAACAGAAATGTAACATTTTCAATTAACTTCTGATGTGATGATCTCCAGATGGATCAGCTGCCATTAAATAAGAGAATAGGCCTCACCTGGCCATGAAATTGCTCATCAGTCAGCTAAATTAATTTGGAGCTTCTGGAAAAAAGCAGGTCATTGTGCATAAAAATACTGGTGATCACAGACACAGCTATGGTATCAATTTCAAAATCCTATGTATCAAATTCAGTAGATTTTCATAAAACTTTACCTCTGACCCCTGATCCTTAGGTCAAGGTCACTAAGATCCAAACTTGTCCCAAGATTTTAAGTAGATGAACCTACGGTATCATTTTAAAACTCCTACATCGCATCGCTCTCACGTTGTTGCATTTACAAACGTACGTGTCCATTGCCCCTGCCCACCTGGCAGGGTGACAACAATACCCCATTTTTAAGCAATTAACAAGGTCCTTTTTTTAAACCCCATAATTTAAAAGGAGGGAAACATATGGACTTAAGTGTACATGAAGTTGCACGGTACACTCTGCACTAATCCTCTGTCCTCCATCCTCCGGCCTGCGACCTAGAAACCAATTTCAGTACGCCACGTTAAAGCGTGTCTCAGTTCATAATGTGCATCACACGAGCAGAGGAGAGAGAAGGCTTGTTGTGTCAAATCCTGTCTCCTTGTGTCTTTCCCTCGCCTCCTCACACCTTTAGAGGGAGGGATCAAGACACAAGGAGAGGAATCGATTGAGACTGTCTTAATTTTAATCATTTATTTATCATGTTATTGCAGGACACTCTGGGTTTTTTAAATCTATGCATATGTTGACGCTTATAAGGTGATTTAAATTAAATCCTGTTTATATTCTCACACACTGTTTATTGTATTGATTTGGCAGAAAGAGACTCTACTGTGAGAGTGTGTTTGTTTATGTCTGCCCCTCCCATGCCTTTTTTTTTCTTTTTTAAATTCTCACTTCTCAGGGGGGAAAAAAAATCTTTGCTGACACAGCAGCTAGACTGTGGCGCTCTACCCAGCATGCACCGTTTTCGCCCTGTTTACATTACATAATGTAATACACACTTGGAACTCCGATGTGAGGGATTCACTATGATATCACAAGCGAGTGACTTATCAGTTTCTGAACGGGGTGAGGCTTACCTCTTTGATGAGATGTTTGACAGGTCTCAGACCTCCACCGACACCCCACACGTTGTCCAGGCGAACCATCTCCCTCTTCATGGACAGCAGCACAGCAGCGCGGTCTAAAGCCACTCTAAAGAAAAGGATCACAGTTAGGTGGAGGGGAAGGGTGGCAGGGGCACAATACAGCCTTTCTTACAACGCGTTGAACTGCAGCTTTCACCTGGCATGCTCACAGTCCACTTTGCCCTTGTAGCAGTCCAGGAATGACATGGGGAGGACGTGGTCTGCGATGGCTCTGGCTATAAACTGGCCTAACATCTGCAAGGAACAGGAGGAAAGATTAAGCGAACCAAGTGAAGCCACATAACAAACATACCCGACTAACATTTGTTTTATTATTTAGTTTTAGCTCTTAAATGTATTAGGCCTCTGCACTGCTGAAGGTGGCGATCTAGTATGCAACATTTTGCTGCCTCGTAATAGAAGAAAGATACAAAGAGCATGTGTAATATTTGAAGAGGATTTGTGTGCACCTTTGGGATAAAAAGGGGTTTACACTTAACCACGGTTGAACCCTCTCCACCCTCTGAAGCACACAGTTATATTTGGTAGCATATCTGTGAGTGTTTCTTCCCATCATGCATCAGCTCTACCTGCGGGGCATCCGGTGTGTCCAGGATGAGGTCCGGGAGCTCTTTAAGCATCTTGTCGAAAGCTCGCCCCATCTCACTTTGCGACAGCATCTTCCCCGACAGATCAGACAGCAGGCGGGAGGTCAGTTCTCTGTGGCTCGCCTTGCCTTCGAGGGACAGGGACACAGCCAGAGAGGAGAACTCGTACTTGTGCTGGCCCAAATTGAGCTCCTTCAACAGCATCTGATAGGGTTTGGAGGGAGAACTGCATTTAGTTTTTACAGTTTAAGCATTTTTAAAAATGACCCCAAAACACAAACACATTATGCTTTTCAGAAGCGAGAGACACAAACCGAAGCCTAATCAGGCCCAGACAATCAAAGCACAGTGCGAGTGCAGGCCACTGAGAGAGGGAGTGCCTTCGTGTGCTTGGCACCCGTGCATAGGGTGAGCACAGCCCAATACACCTGTTGTTAAAAGCTCCACATTACTTCAGTCATCCAGCTTTGTTCTTTAAACCTGCTCACTCTTGGTCAGCATGCACAGACTTCAAAAGCTTTATTATAATTACTTACCTGAACCTCTTTTGTGTCCCCGTGCTCAAAGTACTCCTGTACAATCGGGTTCACCATTTTCTCAAGTTCCTTCTCGTCTATCTCGGGCACGACCGTCTCGTAGACCGTGTCCCCCTGTGTAAAAAATACACACACGCGGCGTCAGTCAGAAACAAGCACGCACAGCAGAGCGGATGCACGTTCATTGTTGAATTTCTCATCAGCTTTGTTTCAGGATTATATGAAGTATTTTCAACAATTCTAAAATACACAGTTCAACTTACAGTACTGTGCAAAAGTCTTGAGCCACCCCTCATTTCTTTATACTTTGCTAGGAAAATAGGTGCAGTGGTTTGAAACATGCAAACATTCTGTACAGGGTAAAACAGTCAATAACAGAGTTTGTATAATTCTAATGAGCTTAAGACTCAAACGGACACCTTTATTCTTCTGAGACAGGCTTCACTGTAATTTCTTTAAGTAGTCTTCAGGAACAGTTCCCAAGATCCTGGAAGGACATTCAAAGCTCTTCTTTGGATGCCGGCTGCCTCTTTTTTTTTTTAACCCCGTTCTCCTGGATGCTTTCCAGATGTTACTGAATGTGCCATGTTTTACTGATGGCTTTATACACTCACTGTTGTGCCTCTCTCCTGACCTCCTCTGTACATAGTGGCATTGATTTGAACTAAAAGTTTTAAGTTTGGATTCATCACTCCATAAGACCTGTTAAAACTGATTTTAAAACTGATTTTCAGCCCATTTCTTGTGTAATGTCATATTCCTCAGTCTTCTTCAGAATGGCGTCTTGAGAGTTACCCTTCCAATGAGACCATTTCTGATGTCATAGGTGTCAGGCTTTCAGATACTTTCATCTGCTGTAGATATTTTAAGTTTTAAGCCTAATAGCTCTTAGGAAATGACCTTATTGGTCCAAAAATAATTTTTTATGACAGTCAACCTGTTAACTTTAGTGTTCTTATAGATTGAACTCAAGAAATGGGAACACACTGTGTGGACTTGTAGCAACAAAATGCTGGAATTGTTTTTTGTCTGTTATGTGTAGACAACACTGGTTCATCCTCGAATTAGGCGGCCTTTTTATGCTTGAATGAGTCGTAGTTCAGTGTTAAGTAGCTTAAAGAAAATTCTTTTAAAATACAAAGAAACGAGGGGTGACTCGAGGCTTTTGCACTGTACTGTATGAGCTAATTTCGTATAACTGCGTGATATATAAGATATTTTTCACTGGAATTTTCACGAGAGCATCCATATTCATTCTTGAGGTGCTTTTCTTTCCGTTATTAAAGCTCTGAACATCCACCAGATCCCCAGAGAGCTGTGCAAGACTCATACTGAGTTTGTGTTTCTCCCCAAAGAAACCAGAAGTTGTTACCTTTGAAAGTCTCACAACCATTTTGACCTTTCAGTTCATCTATTGAAAACTTTTCCTTTTTGGGCATACCAAAAACTCCACAGAAGATGTGTAAACATAACACTGACTGAAAACGGGCTACCGGTGAGCTTTAACCTAAACTTCTGTCCCAACACTTGTATTTACGAATTCCAAGGATATGAGTAAACTAACGTTCAGCTGAGGTTTTGAACAACCTGGAGCACAAATGATAATCTCAGTGCAGGCTAACATATACATTTCTACAAGTCCTCTTAATTATTTGAGTTATTTTAAGGAAAAACCACCTCCTAAAAATAATTAGTCAAAGAAGAGGAAAGAGGCATTCCAGCGTGTTACAGTTCCCATTTCTAGGCAGCTCCTTTATCAGGTGATCTGTGCAGTCTGATTCAAAGTCCACAGTCTGCACATGTCTCGTCTATTTTTCTGTACCACTCTGTCCCAGTTCCCTTTTAACAGTCAACATCTTTACGCCACCTTCGTGCTCCAGTCAAGGCTGAAATCACACCGGCTTTTCTGAGCCATTTCCAAACAGTTATCAGCATTTTACAGACAGGAGCGCCGTTCCCAGCCTGCATTCAGTCGCAAGTGCAGCAAGAGACAAACAAACTCGGCCTTTGGCGTCACATGGATGATAACGGGGTTAAAGATTGCAAATAGTGTTGACTGCAATGGGACGGAGCCATCTGGATTTAAGAAACATGCTAGCAGACCAATTTTTTTAACGGGTTTCAAACAAAGCTTGTTAAGATTTTTGATATGAAAACAGTCTTGTATTTCCCAGGAAATCCTACTGTCAACATTTCCGGTGTTTCTGCGTAGCATGGGAGATGGATTACAATGCATCTCATCAGCAGTTCAGAATCAGAACGTGGACATAAAGAGATAAAGGGTGCCATCCAATGCACTGACTGCTGGAAGGAAAAAAAACACAAACAAAAGCCCCCTGACTGCTGGATGCCAGCATTTGAAAGCAAAGGACTTACAGATATAAAACAAACCTGCTTGCAGATAATCTGAAGTGTTAAAAGACAAACCCCCCAGCGGCCTCACCTGATAAGATTCATCATAGTTGGGGTCGTGTATGTCGGGCTCCTCATCTTCGTAAACCATCCCAGCAGCTCCCCAAACTCCTTTACCACCTGCCCCACCTGAACACGAAGAGTCAGCATTAACAGTCAGCAGTATAAGTCATGATGCTCAGGATGCATTGCTTCAAACGTAACTGCACTGCTACTATAATGCCATATGCTTGCATTGCATTGAGTAGGTGACGGCTACACACTATTCAAAAGGTGCCAAATCAATTAGAGCGGTGAAAGCACCAGATGCAGCAATGCAGTTTTGGACAGATTCAGAAAGAAGGTACATCGCTAATAACCCTTTTCCATCAGTATCTACTCGGCACGACTCAACGTGGTTTTTAGGGTTTCACCTGGTACCGAGTAGTTTTTAAGTACGTACTCGGGTGGGATTCCAAACAATTCGAGGCGATCTGAAAAAGTGATGTCATTTTTGAAACAGAGCATCGAGGGGAATTGGCTGCACAGAAACAACACTGTGGTCCTCGAGTCTGACAAAATGCCACAGAGTGAGGAGCAGGTATGCAATCGCCTCAATGTCCGCCTTTGTTGTAGCGTTCGTGTTGCAAACAAATGATGTCACTGGACGTTCTGTTGTGTTGCTATAACAGCCCCTTGAGTCGCGTTGAGCCGATCCAAGTAGAAACTAATGGAAAAAAGGGCTGAAAATTGCAGCGGACTGCAAATTATACCTTTTTTTGGCAGGCCTCTGCCTTTGCCCGTCCTGGATTTCCGGTCATTGGTGTTGACTTTGCCTTTCGGGCTGTGCGGGTCACCACCCGCCACTTCTCCCGACTCCGAGAAAGACTCGCTGGTGGAGTTGCGAGACGAGGATTTGCGCAGGCGACGCTTGGCTTTAGCTTTCAGACGAGCCTCGTGGAGCGCCTTTTCCTGGGGCGTCCAGTTGCCGTTCACCTCGGCCTCATTTAGCGAGTCGTCGTCGTCGCTGTACGGATGGTTAGCCTCCGCCACGGTGCCACCAGGAGCAAACCTCCCTGCAGTGAGAGGAGTGGATTTGTTCGTTAATGAACTGGTCTACACTGTGACAAACAACCTTATAAAAGTACACAGAATGGCCACAAGTATACAGACAATAAATATAAAGTTTTTTATAGCACGTCTTTGTCCTGTCTCCATCCCCTAACCCCAACCGGTCGCTGCAGATGGCTGCCCTTCCCTGAGGCTGGTTCTGCTGGAGGTTTCTTCCTGTTCAAAGGGAGTTTTCTGATTGGTAGATGGATCATCTACCAACGTCACCTTTAAAAATAGTTTTTCACAGTGGAAAACTTTAAATATTATTTGAGCGACTTTAAAAAACATCAACACTCTCAAGTGTTCCCAGTTTTGCCCTTTGTGACGACTGCAAAAAAAGAAAAACAAAGGACACACTGACAAGAACGGAAGCCACAGTAAAAGGTAAACATTAAACTACTATTTAGTAACAACACACGAGTCTAAAAATAATCCAGCACTAGTTTTCTGAACAATAACACAGACGACTCAAATCACCTACAGCAGCGGACTGATTTCTGAGGTAAGCAACTTTCATAAAAACTGCTCTTGTCTGAGTAAAACACAAAAAAATAAATACAATTTAAAAAGTGAGTTTAAAAAGGTACAGCTCTGTTACTAAAGCCAAGTTTAGCTGCAAGCCTGAACAGTTAATGGTGACTGTATTTCCCGTGGATGTTTACAAAGCCAAGACTCACTCTGGCAAGACGACATGGCAACATTTAACCTATCGGTGTTGTGCAAGAAGTCTCGCTTTGTGACTTTTTCTGCATAAGAACAGCTGCACGACTATAGCAAAATAGTTCATACCGAAGGTTTACGGGCCAACTTCCAGTCTTAATTTTTCTTGCATTTGCAAACAATCAAGTGCACCCTTCAGCTTAGAGCTGGGCGATATATCGAGTTTTTAAAAAATATCGATATATTTTTATACGAGATATAAGATGTGACAATATCCTTTATATCGATATAGTCTATGTTACGTTATAATTATACTTGTGGAGCCGCAGGTTTGCCTCTCTTTCGTCCACTTTCGTCTTTACGCAATGTTACTCGGCCTCGCCTCTCCTTCACTGAACACAACTCCTCCTCGTCCCCCATCGCTTCACCTGCAGGAAGCGACAAGATGGACACGGCAAATCTCCGTTAACGAGTTACTGCGCATCGCCCCGTGCGTGGGGCTGGACGGCGTCAACGTGTTAGCTAGCTAACCACGCTAACGAGCTAACCACGCTAACGCCATGCAGCCCAGAGGGGCTGCACGGACTAAAATCCTTTCATTTTCTCAAAAGTTGACAGTGCGCCTTATGTATGAATTCTGGTTGTGCTTGATGGCCGCGAACCGATTTTATGTGGAACACGGCGCTCAGCAATCTGTCAAAAAATGTTTTAGTACGACTTTGGTAAGCTACGGAGCTGCACCGCTTGATGGATTGTCGGAGCATTACGGCTGAGCCTCGCGGAGTGATACGTACTGTGCTTCAACGTAATATTACCCTACTGTGTATAAGGACTATAAATGGCACCTGTTAAGAGACGTGGTTGCGAAGCGGATTTCAAACTCCAGGCTGTCAGTCACGCAGTACAAGTTGGGAACAGAGCAGCTGTGAAATCTGTCTTTGTTATTGTGCTCAGCGTCTTTTAGTTTACATTTTGACTGCACAATTGTGAGCTTTTTGTTATGCACAAAAACAACATTGTTTTCTTTTATTTATGGAGCATTATTATTTAATAAATGCTCATAATTTATTTTTGACTAAATTTTATGTACATCTGCTCTATGTTAATAAAAGTGCCTGTGTGACATCTGGGACACAGCTTTGACTAAGAACTCTCTTTTTGTTCTTACTTTATGGCTTTAAAAAAATATATCGAGATATATATCTTATATCGCCATCCAGCTAAAAAATATCGAGATATGAATTTTGGGTCATATCGCCCAGCCCTACTTAAGCTAATACACTGGCTTTCTGTCCACCTGTGTGTGTCAGGGCAGTGTTTTGCACAGCAAACCAAAGGTCACATAACAGGCAAAACATTATTCAGGAAGTCTGCAGTGCAAACTCACTCGCATGCATAGCTTTTTGACACTCACCAGCATTTTCAGAAGACATAAGGTGGATTGAGTCGGTATTTTAATACGCTTCTATGGGTGTATGGAGAAAAAAAAGGGAACATAAATTAACCGAAAGTTAGCTTCTTGCAAGCGTGGTGAAACAAACAACAAACCAACAAGTGTGACTGGAGCTGTGATGCAGGCATGGAGGGAGGAGGGAGCGAGCAAAGGAGAGCACATGCTGTAGAAATGCTGACGCCAGTTTTTTTTTTTGTTTTTTTTTAACTCCTCTATGTTCTCGCGGTCTGTGGGGCGCAGCTAGAGTGGACTTGACTACATATGGCATGGCTGGGTCCATGAATGATCACATGACAGCACTGTAGGAGTGAGGGAAAGCAGCAGGAGGAATGCCTGAGGGTGAAATTCATACTCAGCACCCTAATGCATGGCTCCAAAAGGAAGTTTGTGGAGTTATAGCCATACAGGTTATAAGGACAAGCTGAAAACACACACAGGGCGTCCCAGCAACAGATAAGTATCCAAAAAAAAGGAGAACCAACTGTAACTTGTGGTTTCCTGCTTTTCTTTTTTCTTTTTAAATGACATTACAACAAAACAACACATCTGCAGAGTTCACAGTAAAGTTAATAACAAAGAAAAGGAAGGAGGAACCATCCTGATTTAACCTGTTGAAGTAAAAGTAGCACCACACCCTAACCTTCCAAAACCTGTAAACAACCGACCACGTGTCACCTCCTCCTCCTTTGGTTCCTCCTCCTCCCTCCTCAGCACAGGCCACAAGGGCCTGTCCAGGCAGTAAATTAGGAACTACCCAATGGCAAAGTGCCAAACACACAACTGACCAACTGGAAAGGAGCAGAAAAATGAGAAGGCACAGAGGAAAAAAAAAAAAAAAAAAAAAGCAGTTTGCAAAGACAAGAGTTGCATAAGAAAATGTAAGCAAATCCAACCAAGCCTGCTAACTTTTAGACTCTACAAAGACCACATGGCTGTCTTCTTAAAACAGGCCTGAGTGTCACCGTCGCAGTCCTGTAAAACTGCAACAACAAATCGCACTCTAGCCTTTAACACTAACACTGCACACCTACTAGAGCACCCAATGGAAACCTCCCCCTCCCACCCACTTAACACACATACAGATATAGGCAGACGCAGGCCAGCGCAGGACCTCTGCCCTGCATGACATATGGGAGCTAGTCGCTGGCAGAGAACATGATCGGCCCAGTTCAGCTTTAAGTATCTGCACGACCGAGGCGTGCATGAATGAGAAGAAGGTCAGTGGAGCAGAGTTTTCACATTACTCCAAAGGGATGCACCTAGTTTATCAAAGCTGTAAATATAGTACATGTGCTGCCCAAGTATAAAGTTAGATGTATGCAAGTACAGCAAGTTCTTTTTAGTCAAAGCACAAAGTCTGCACGTCTTATGACGTAGTCAAAGCCATTGATGTGTAGATGACGGATATATTTAACATGTTCACTCTCAAAGAAAGCTTCAGCTGACACACCCTACCCTCTAACAAATACTCACACTCAGGTGTAGTCTGCACATACAAGGGCTTCACAAAAGGTAAATATGTACGGCACAAACTACTAATCTCAGTTTCAGAGGGTTAAAATCAAGAGTAGCTGTAAATATATAGACATCTTTCTACATTAACTCAAGCAAATGTGAGTGGGATGTCCTTTGGGGCCAAATAAGCATCTGCACCATGATAAAAGAGGGGGTAGGGTGTGGATGTCTTTGAGGTTTAACTGTCATTTCAGTTTAATGAAAAGAAACTCCGACAGAATTTTTCCTTAAAAACATGTGCCAGGCACTTAGCCTAAACTTGGATGGTGATTTGTGCTTAAATATACAACTGCAGCGGGCTCACAAGCAGGCCACACGTGCAACAACAAAAAAAAAGACAGAAAAAAAAAAAAAAAAAGAAAGTGCTCGGTCCTTGTTTTTTTTTATGTTGGAAACGTTTGCTGGTTGCAGAACAACAACGACAATGATAAAGTGCTCACAAAAGATTAGAGCTACTCTGATAAACAGTCGAGAGGCTGATGGCTCGTTTTGTTATCATCAGCCAATCACTCGTGTGTTGTCAAGCACGGGCGGTTTGCTCAGCTTACGAACTAAAGGGCCTGATGGTGTGTGCAAACATGTTTTTCACAAATGTGAAGAGGTAACAAAAGAAGAGCAGCCACAAAGAGGTCCAACGTGATGTTTATGGCCACGATGCCCTTAATGCACATATATACACATGCTCTCTCTCTGAAGAGATCACAGACCTGCTCCCACACTGTGGGGAAACATCCTGCTCACAGGGGCAGTGTCTAATTTTTAGACCAAGTTTTTTTATAGAAGCCCTTTTAAATCCGTGCCAAATGACCATAAAGAGGAGGATAAATGCAAACGCTGCGCTGCCATTAGTCGATTGTGTTGGTGTAATAAGAATAAAAGCTGCAAGAAGCTCCAAAACTATTTCCAGGGTCAAATACTTTTGCACTTGACACAGTTTTGAAAGTGAGGAGAGGCTTGTTCTGTTGCAGAAGTTCCCATTTAAACCCAGTAGATGGGATGTTCTGGCAGTGCAAAGCCATCACTTCAGCCACTAATAACTCATCTTATTACACCTTAATTAACACCTAACAGCAGCACCTTGTTGCAGAACTGACAGAAACGGCCTAAAGGTCTGATCATCTGGGCGGATTAATACGACTTTACACCCACTGCTGTGTGAGCTCAGACTGATCCACGACCTAACGAGGAGCCGTTCTTCTTGTTTTCCAAGCCAGACAATAGACTCTTTGACGGTGTCTGTCGCAACCTCATCAATGAGGCTTGACCTTCAAGGAAGTTAATGCAGAAATACCCATCCGTGCACACATGCTCTCACTACTATGACATACCAATAATGCACCATGTGGGGTGTCACATATACATACATATATGTATATACATATACACACACACACACACATACAGTCTGCACAGACAACCTTGGGACAGGCAGCTGCAGGGCGTTTTCAGGCAAACAAACCAATGGAAGATTATGGTAAGTGTGATCCATACAACCTTGGCGCTAATAATGCATTTCTTATGTAACACTTAAATGCACTGCAACGCAGAGCTTATGTAAGGTTTCGCTGTTGGCTCGTATTCTGGAGTGGGCTGTACATTTCCACATCACCGTCGAAACCATGTGGGTCATGTTACCATAAAACAACAATAACAACAACAACAACAACAACAAATAGAGCGCAATGATCATCAAAACCATCGCTCATATAACCCAAGAACGCAAAAAACAAACAAGCAACCTCGGTTTCGTTTCTATCTATGATCAAACACGGTGATATCTTCCGCAAACCCGGATCTCAACATATGACTTGGTGCAGGATATTGAGGTTTAATGCCACCTGCACAGCTTTTAAAACACGCAGGGTGACATGGTGCCACGCGCACGCACAGACGGAGGAATCGTGTCTGTCAGCTTAAACACAAACTCCTTTCTTTGTTCGTTTTTGTGTGTGCGCGCTTCCTTGGCATCGAAGATGGACTATAAGAAAAAGTCTCAACGACGACTCGCAAAAGCGGAAGTAAGCACGATCTCGTCCAATCAAAAGCGCGAAAGGGTTAAATGTAAAAGCAGACCAACAGCAAGCTCACAAAAGAAAAAAAAAACAGTAAAAATACAAATGGGGTTTGGTGCGAGTCGAAAACGCAAATCTGCGCTACAGTGCACAGATTTATTTGTAATCTTTTGCACCCACCACCGCCTCCCTGTGTGTGCGTGTCTGGTTTTTTAAACGGAGCACATGGTAGTGGGAGCATGGCTGGCGTTGCAGACAGTCCCATGCGAGGAGGGACAATGGATCGAGCGAGGAGGCCCTATCTGTGTGGTTGCTTCTCCAAGGCTTCGCATCGAGGTTGGACCCACTCACCGTCGGCCTGAGGAGCGGTGTCCATGTCGGTCGCCATGGCGCTCTCTCTCTTCAAATGCTCGATTAAAAACCCCTGGCGGTGCACTCCTCCTCCCGTCGAGCTGCCGTTAGCTGCAAGAGGGCCCCCACTAAAATAAAATAATAAAAATAAATAAATAACAGTCCTGCAGGTCAAACCTCTGCACAGCAGCCTCGTTTACTGCGAGTTTTACGGGCAAGAGAGACGCTGGAGTGTCTTTTTCGTGCTTAGCTTAGAGAGGAGTAAAAAAAAGATGAGTAAAAATGAGTGAAGGCGCGAGATGGAGGAGTTCAGTCCTCTTGTCCGCGTGCACAGCTGGGGTGTAAAGTTAAAAAAAAAAACAATCACGCTGTGGGGGGAAGGAAGCGGGTGAACTAGTTGAAGAGCATTTCATCAAACAGCCTGGAAGATAAACAAAGTCTGTTTTTAACTTTGCAGGAGCGACGCGAGAGGAGTCACGTGTCGAAAACGCGGACGGGGAGTGGTCAGCGCAGGGGGTGGGTGCTAATCCCTAGCGACCAATCACAGAGCAGCAAACGTCTGCACGTCTCCAACGGAAAATACCCAAACAGTGCTGTTTTTTGATATCGATCCGATACCAAGTAAATACAGGGCCAGAACTGCTGATACCGATACTGATAGCGATATTTTTAACCCGTAAAGGCAGCGTGAGAGCAGTGTCACTCTGAAAATTCACACATTTTAATGACAACTAAATCACTACGACTTTTACTTTCCACAATAATTTGTTAAGACAGCAAGAACTCACCTTTCTGCCTTTCTTTTTTTGTGTATTTTTGATTTCCAAAAAATAATTTGTTTAACACAGATCAGTGGACCACATGCTGAACTCAGAGGATAGAAACAAAGTAACAATCCTACTACGCTGGTAGCTCTGAAATTCCAGTGTTGGTATCGATACTAACATATTTGTATTGTTCCGCCCACTTCTATTCAACAGGATTACCGCCCAGCAGAGTTTCATCAGAATGGTTAGAGAGGTTACGTCAGGGTTTTTTTTTATGCATGAATGATCGGTTTTGTTTTAATTATTATACTTTTAAAGTAGGGCTATGGGGTAGTTTGTGTGTGTTTACTTGCCTTTTGATGCGCTATATCCTTTTATATATAGGCTTACTCATCTTTTTGTTGTTACACATATATTTAATTATTTAAGACCAATAAAGATTTTAAAGAAACCGTCCATCGCACAGTGCCTGTTTGTCCCTGATATGAGTACCTAAAGTAGTTTTCTTTGAAATGCAGACTCTTCAGTCACATTACTGCAGGGGCCACTGAATGATTGGAGAACAGATGTTAGTGGTGCAGATATTTGGATCAGCCTTGTTCCTCTACGGTGGCCCCTAGAGACAAAGCACGTACAAACTCCAAAACACTTACAAAATCCAAAACACGTGCAAAATCCAAAACACATGCAAGCTCCAAAACACTTACAAAATAAAAAACACATGCAAAAGACAAAACACGTACAAAATACAAAAAACATGCAAAATCCAAAACACGTACAAAATCCAAAACACGTGCAAACTCCAAAGCACTTACAAAATCCAAAACACGTGCAAACTCCAAAACACTTACAAAATAAAAAACACATGCAAAAGACAAAACACGTACAAAATCCAAAACACGTGCAAACTCCAAAGCACTTACAAAATCCAAAACACGTGCAAACTCCAAAACACGTACAAAATCCAAAACACTTGCAAACTCCAAAACACGTACAAAATACAAAACACATGCAAAATACAAAACACGTACAAAATACAAAACACGTACAATATACAAAACACGTGCAAAATACAAAACACGTGCAAACTCCAAAACACGTGCAAAATACAAAACACGTACAAAATACAAAACGCGTGCAAAATCCAAAACACGTACAAAATCCAAAACACGTGCAAACTCCAAAACACATGCAAAATACAAAACACATGCAAAATACAAAACACGTGCAAAATAGAAAACACATGCAAAATACAAAACACGTACAAAATACAAAACACGTGCAAAATACAAAACACGTGCAAAATCCAAAACACGTGCAAACCCCAAAACACGCGCAAACTCCAAAACACATGCAAAATCCAAAACACAACGGAAGTGCTCCAGGACGCTAGGGGCAGTGTTGAGCTTTTGTTACCTAGTAACTACACAAGCCAGGAAGTACCAATGACCGGATTTGGGGTCTGCAGCCTTAAAGGCCGCATTTTAAGGCCGATTATGTCACAGCGACACGACAAAGACTGTCCCAATTCAAAGGCTGCTCGAAATGCGGCCCTCAAATGCGTCCTTAATTTCCCTGAATTTTAAGGATGGGTCTGTGTAGCCTTCATGGCCCAACATATCCCAGACTTCATAGCGCGGCGGTGGTTTGGATAATTTTGCCGAAAAAAAACGGCGGAAGCGGAGCGGACGAAGAGTAAACTTCCAGAAGTAAGTACTGAATATTATGTCACTTATTTATGCGCAAATGTTTTTATAATGAAGAACATTAAAACATTACTGTTGGCAACATGTCGGGAAAGTTATGTGACATTAGCGACGTTTGTACTAACTTGGTTTTAAAGCCTTCACTTCAAAATATTCGCCGTTCAATAGCTGACTTTAATCTTACAGAGAATGTGATGATTTTATGCGTAATTAAAGTCAGTCATGTCAGTCAGCTGACGGTTCACTCCTTAAGCTGAAAGAAAGATGCTTTAATCACAGGAGTCACACATGTGTCCACTGTACCATCTGGGAACTCTTCTTGTTTAGCACTCGTAATGACACAAACACTAAATCCTCCTTCTCTGGTGCTGTTTTGTAGCAGTGTGTACACCTGAGACTGTCACCTGTCTGTCTGTCCTGCACTCTCTCTCTGTTTCTTTCTCTCTGATTGTGGAATAAAAGTATGAACATGTATTTATAAGTCACACTTGTGTTTGAATCCTGCAGCTTATCACACATTTGATTTCTATGTGTGACACCTGCAAGTGCCCAGAGTGAGGACAGACTGAGGGACCCACTGCATTACATCATCTGTGAGGCTTTGCACCCCTGATGATCCACCAGGACAATCTCAGCAGTATGTGAGGAAGAGGAGGAGGAAGAGCCAGCAGCAGCTGACAGATGGAGAGAATAGACAGACTGTTCCCTGTTTGTGAAGGACTGCTAGAAAAGTTTAAAATAACTAATTGTCTGTCCTGAATCAGTCTTATTAGGTAATGTTCAAATAATTTTATCATTCCAGTGTTTCCAGTGTGGGAGAAAGTACTCAGGGCCTTCAAGTTACGCACTATGAAAGGCAGCAACAAGTTTGATGTTCAGAAACCTAAAGTATGTATCAGCAGCAGAATGGAACTAAAAATAAATGTTTGTTTCAGTTCTATGAAGCTTTGAGTATTTTGGATCAGTAGCACTGCTGTGTTTGTTGCATCATATTGCTGTAATTGTTTATATGCTTTATATATTCTGAGGTAAGTTGATCTATAGTGTTACATCATATTCTATAAGGATGTTATGTGTTTGTATACTTTCTGCCCAGTTTGACCCATTTAGCAGACGTCAGCCTGTTTAAGGCTCTGATATCTATTCTGTATGACTTAAAGCAGTTATGACATGGTCTGATTTTCTCACCCAATAAAGGAATATTTAATACATCAGTCTACTCTTCATTTTATCAGAAACATATATATACTATTATATATTGTACATATATTTATTAGTTTCAGATGTAGCCATTCTTGTATTTTGCTTGTTTACATTATTGTATTTTGCACAACTCTGTTGCTTGTGAAGCTCGCACACAAGAATTTCACTCACATGTGCTGTACCAATGTACCTGCACATGTGATGTGACAATAAAAGTGATTTGATTTGAAACAGCTCACAGCTTGTACATTTTCTTTTTACACATGTATGTAAGCATTTGAGCCAAATTTAGTAATGCCAACATACTGAAGGAACAACATTTGTCTCTTATATATGATACACCTATATATGCACTGTCAATATACATTTTGAACCAGCTGCAGATGTCAGAGTAACAACTGACTGACCCCCACATAAAGTGCGTTACAGTAGTCCACAGGGGAAGAAATAAAAGCATGGATCACGGTTTCAAAGTGCTGCCTAGAAAGAAACGATTTCACTCTTGCCAGTCGCCTTAAATGATAAAAATGGACTGGTCCAACTTAAAACCAAGGGCAGTAACAACAGGTTTAAAATAAACCTCCAGGGGTTCCAAATGAAAAGAAGAGGACTCACAGGGGCCACTGGGTCCAAACACCAACAAATCTGTTTTCTTTTCATTCAAATTTAAAAGGTTTAGAGCCAACCAAGCTTTAATGTCATCTAGGCATGTCAAGAGAGGTTTTATTCAGATGCCATCCTTCGGCTTCAGTGGCAAATAAATTTGGCAGTCATTCCTATATACTTGTCTTTGAGTGAAGATTTAAGGTGGTAAGACATGTAAATAACTGCAACTTGAATCTGTACTGAAGCTCAGTATTTGACAAAGAGTTCATGTTCACTGCTGTAATACCTAATAATGACTAATATAATAACCATAATATTGGCCATATTATATTTACATTACCAAAGTGATATGACTTTAGTCTCATGAACAACATTAGCTAATTGTTATTTACTAGCTAATCTTAAATGACTGTTCAGTACAGAAATGAAGCCCAAAAATCATGTTTTACTGTCCTGTAGTCTCAGCCTCAGATACTTATAAAATCACACAAAGCTCTTGTAGAAACAAACAAACAAATGAAAAAAAATGTTCTCCTTCATTTCTGTCAAAAAAAGTTGTATGACACGTTTCCAGCTGTTAGTATCATAGTTGCTAGGCAACCTGGGAAGCGCAACGGAGACTAGAGCCCATGTGTTTGCAACAAACTTGCCGTTTATTTTACAAATCGAGCTCAACACTGCCCCTAGCGTCCTGGAGCACTTCCGTTGTGATTTGGAGTTTGCATGTGTTTTGAATTTTGTACGTGTTTTGGATTTTGCACGTGTTTTGGATTTTGTACGTGTTTTGGATTTTGTACGTGTTTTGGATTTTGTACGTGTTTTGTATTTTGCATGTGTTTTGAATTTTGCATGTGTTTTGGATTTTGTATGTGTTTTGGAGTTTGCATGTGTTTTGAATTTTGTACGTGTTTTGGATTTTGCACGTGTTTTGGATTTTGCATGTGTTTTGGAGTTTGCACGTGTTTTGAATTTTGTACGTGTTTTGGATTTTGCACGTGTTTTGGATTTTGTATGTGTTTTGAATTTTGTACGTGTTTTGGATTTTGCATGTGTTTTGGACTTTGCACGTGTTTTGAATTTTGTACGTGTTTTGGATTTTGCACGTGTTTTGGATTTTGTATGTGTTTTGGATTTTGCATGTGTTTTGGATTTTGTACGTGTTTTGGATTTTGTATGTGTTTTGGATTTTGCATGTGTTTTGAATGTTGTACGTGTTTTGGATTTTGCACGTGTTTTGGATTTTGTACGTGTTTTGAATTTTGTACGTGTTTTGAATTTTGTACGTGTTTTGAATTTTGTACGTGTTTTGGATTTTGTACGTGTTTTGGATTTTGCATGTGTTTTGAATTTTGTACGTGTTTTGGAGTTTGCACGTGTTTTGTATTTTGTACGTGTTTTGGATTTTGTATGTGTTTTGGAGCTTGTACGTGTCTTGGATTTTGTACGTGTTTTGGATTTTGCATGTGTTTTGGAGTTTGCATGTGTTTTGGATTTTGTATGTGTTGAGGAGTTTGTGCGTGCTATTTGGAATTTGTAAGTGTTTTGGAGTTTATACATGCTTTGTCTCTAGGGGCCACCGTATTGTTCTAGCTTCTTTTGCTTCTACTGTTACAATCCTTGTGAATTTTACTAGTGTTACAATTAATACTTTTATTTATATTTGTTGATTTTGAGGCTTTATGCAGCCCTGGTCTGTATCTGATTACATGCAAGTTGCTCTGTGACTCCTTACTATACATTGATCAACTTGCTATAAATAGATAAAACGTGATAATCCACATTTAAACACCTTTTTATGTAATCTGAAATCTCACCGCTAGGTGGCGTTAAAGTATGTTTGATCACATGGGCCCGTAGTATTTGTCACTGTCACACTATTCTTTCACTGTAATGGCCTGCCTGTTTACTCACTGGCTTAGCCAAATGTTGGATCACGGTGCACATTTTCTTCATTTTCTTTCCCCCCACGGTGATAGTGGGTCCACCTCCACGTGTCGTTGAATGTGGGTGGTACACACTGATACCATCATGCCATCGATGAACCGGTTTATCCATGTTTTCTTCACTTGATGCTGTAGGCATTTTATTAAATGCATATTAACTTAGGAATGTATGACTATAGATTGTGACAGCAGATTTGAGCGATTCGGTTACTCTGAGTGTGTGTGAGTTTGTGAAATAAGAGTATTATTGTTGTTTTGAGTCAGGGCAGTGAAGTGAAGCTCAGCACTGGAGACGTGTCCCTTTTCAAAGGTAACACGTAAGCTCAAAACTTGTATAAGTGAGAAAATACACGCATTGGCCACTTCATTGGGTACAGCTGCTTGCTTATTAATAGGGGCCTTTCTAATTGGATTCTCTCCAGGTACTTGGACTGCGGGAGGAAGAAAGATTAGGTTAAGATTAGGTTAACTAGAGATTCTAAACTGTCCAGAGGTGTGAATGTGAGCACAAACATAGAGATGTTTTAGCCCTGTGACAGACTGACGACCCGTTCAGGGTATATCCTGCCTTTGATCCTATGACAGGTCGAATAGGCTCTCTTTCTTCCTTAAAGAAAAAAGGTTGAAATAATATGGTCAAGTTGACCTGGTGGAATTCAAACTGAGCATTAGAATGAGGAAGAAATGTGATTTAAGTGTATTTTAATGTGGTATTATTGTTGGTGTCAGACAGCTGAGTATATCAGAAACTGCTAATCTGCTGGGATTTTCACAACCATATCTAGGGTTTACAGAGAATGGTCTGAAAAAGAGAAAATGTCCAGTAAGAGGCAGTTCTTGCTGATTACAGTTGTTAGAGGAGAGTGGCCGAGAGTGGCTGGCTTTGAGCAGGTAGGAAAGAAAAAGGTAACTAAAACAACCACTCATTTTTGAATGCATAATACACCAAACCTCATTAAACCTTTGCCATAAAGAATTAAAGCAAATGTGAAGTTTGAAATAGGTCTAACTCAGTACTAGCAAGGTGTACCTAATAAAGTGGCTGATTAGAGTATAGAGGATCACTTCTCAGCCTCTTATACTTTGTGCTGTGATCATCACTGTTGCATTGCCAGCAAGGCAAGGACACAGATATCAAACTTCGGAAAAGTCAAAAACCTCTCAGAGTCAGAGCTGACTGCCGGATTTATTCTGAGTCATTCACGGCGACAGATACTCACGAGTAGGAGATTAGTCAGGCGGCAGATCGGGTGTATTTCACAGCAGAATATGTGAGAACTACAGGCGCGTATAATGTGAAGCAGAAGTACACACATGTATTTGGTAGCACATTTATTTTGACACAAAATCCACAGTTTTCTGTTCAATAGAGTTAAGCAGACGTCTGCGTCCAATATCGCAGAATCTCAGTGATGATCAGTGAGATGGAAGAAATCTAAATACAACCCCACCTTCTAAAAAACAAAACAAAAAAAACCCCCCAAACAAACAAAGCAAAAAAACATGATGGTGTGCAACCAAACAGACACAACAAACGTGAGAACATCTCACTCAGTATGCATCGGAAACCTCTGAATCTGCTTTACACCAAGATACAAAATCAACTTGATATCCATGATGACACGAAAAAGTTTTGGCTTTTTTTTTTTAAATCGACAGTTATTATGTTAACATTATACTCAACATTATCCTCACAATAAGCGACAGTGATTTTTAACAAGAAAACGGCACGGTTACTCTCTCACACATACGTACGACACGCTGAAGAGCCGCAGGTAGAATTGCACAAAGATACCTTCAAAGTACACCACATGTTGTAGTAATATTAATCGGAACTATTCCATGTACAGTCACATATACATACTGCTATATATGCTGCTGTCTCGTAGCTGCAGGAGTAGAAGGAGACAGTCTTGAGTTATCCTGAATCAAAAGGATTGGATGTTTTGTTTTTTGTTTTCTGGCAAAATGGTTCAACGGCTGTACCAATGTGAGGTTTGGGGTTTTTTTTGCATTTTTATTCAATTCTTTAACTTTTGCCATTACAAAATAAAATCAGTACAAATATATAGTAGATACTATCTTCAGAAGGAGAGAACAGTCCTTTACAGTCAAAACTCGAGCGAGGTAACAGTCTTATATCAGGCCTTGGCCAAAGAGTGGTAACAAAGGTAAAATCTGGGGCATATTTCTCCACACAAATTGGCTTCTGACAAGGCGAGACAAATCAAACCGCTTCTATTTACACTGAAGTCAAATGAAAGCAGGAGTCGGGATACAATAAACCCCAGTGTGTGACTCCTATGTTTCACCATCTTGTTCAGGTTCAGTCATAGAAATTAAACATCCATCCATCCATCCATCCATCCGCTTTCCACCAGCTCATCTGGGGCTGGATCAAAAGGGAATCCCAAACCTCCCTCTCCCCAGCCACCTCCTTCAGCTCATTCGGGGAAAGCACCGAGGCATTCCCAGGCAGTGCTGAGGGACGTAGTGTCTCCGGCGTGGCCTGGGCCTACCCCGGGGCCTCTTTCCACGGGGGCATGCCCAGGAAATCTCACCCAGGAGGCATTCTAATCGGATGCCTGAACCACCTCAGCTAGTATCCGATAGATCCACACGCTAACTTTGTGTTTTTGTTAATAGCTTCTATGCCGGTAGTGCAGTGGTTGAACCTGTTGCCTCACAGCAAGAAGGTCTTGGGTTCAAATCCATGAAGTGTTTCTGGGAGTCTGCATGTTTTCCCTGTTCTTTCTGGCTTACTCTCAGACTCCAAGCATTGTAAATTGCCCATTCATATGAATATGAGACTGGCAACGTGTCCAGAGTGTACCCCACCTCTGCTCTATGGCAGCTGGCAAAGGCTCCAGCTAAGCCTCCATGACCCTGAACTGGATAAGCGGAAGAAAGTGGATGGATACTTTCTAAACTAATATCAAGAGGACGCCATATAAAAATGGTATTTTTTGGCCTCTTTTCTAAGTGTAAAATTTAAAACAGAATGATGCCCCTTAAGACAATTATCCTAATTAAAATCTACAATAAAATGTAAAAAAACTAAGCACTCACTAACCAAAGCGTCAGTGACATTACAGCTCATTTGCTTCATGATCCATCACAGTTCAAAGGTTGTTGTAATGTGTGAAGTACAGAAAGAAAGCTGTGCGGCTCTTTTGCACAAATGAATGATAATTAAAGTCGAGGGAGAAGTCAAGGAGGCTCACAAACAGTCGTATCCAGGATTATCTAGCCTTGCTTCACTAAAGACAGACCAATACTCCAGGAGGAGAAGCGATTCTTGTAAAAATGACTTGTACAGCCTTGACCTTGAGCACAGTGTGGGTGAAGACACATCAGGTGATCACTGTGTTTCATTAAAATCTGACCAGTACTCTGGGAGGAGTATGGATTCTTGTGAATTGCGGTGGGACAAACGGACGACGGATGCCTCGCTATGGCGTAAGCGCACTGAACCTTCAGTCAGATGAGCTTAAAAAAAAATCAATACAAAACACTAAAGTTTAAGGTCAGTAACATGCAAGACACACACTGGGGCTTTAAAATACAACCCGATAATATAAGCTTGCACTTACGCCAAAGGCATTTTTTTTAAAAACTGCTGTGTTTGTACAATCGAGGGCCTTTGCCCAGCACAGCTAGCATATGAGTCATAAAGAGGTAAATGTCATTTCAGTTCATCTCATTTCCTGTCAGCCAGCATAAACCAGAATAAGGAAAAAAAAGTGTGAATACTATTGCTAAATACTATTTTTGCAAGTCTCACATGTAATATGAGCATTTTAAAAAGAGACTGCTAAGTACTCTTAGAAAATATTTTCGCCATTCGATTTACAGCTATTCCTAATCCACACACACACGCACGCACACGCTCAGATTAGCTGGGAAACTACGGATTCCTAACAGAAAAATACTTTTTCAACTAGGCACCACTGATCAACGACACACATTACCTAAAACTAATGAAAATGAGAAGAAACGCAAGGCTCCAAAAAGGCTTTTTTGCCAGTATGTCCAGAGGATGAACCATCTCTGTCAGGCCATCAGCGAGTCACTGCAGAGGTGCTTTGAAGATGATCATCAAGAGATCATCAGAAAGCAAACTGCCACTCAAACTTCCATGCAAACTCACATCTGAATGTTCAAAAGAGCAAATGTGACTTGTTCTTTTTTAGGAGTGAACTGTACTAAATTAGATTTCTCTCCACACTACTAAGAGTTAAAAGCTTTGCCCTTAGGCATTAAACAACTAGGGACACGAAAAAAGTGGCCTCCAGTCAGCGAACTACTGAGACCCTTGTCTCATAATAACAACTACGGCAAGACAAACATGTACAAATTGTGTTGTGAGACGCTCTCCGTTTATTTTTGAGCACATTGTTGTACTGACAGATAACTACGAGAGAGAACGTATGTGCTATCCCCCGCCAGGTGAGCATGGCAGGCTAATGTAATCCTTGGCCTTGCTCTGGATGTCAACTAGTCATCAACCAGGAGGCATTTAGAGAAAAACAGTCTGACTCTGCGAAATCCCGTTTTGCCACAGCAGTATTTAAAATAAAGGAGATTCTGTTCTGTGACTTCAGATGCTTCCATCGTACATTTACACCTTTGATATTTAACAAGCATCACTCGACACAAACAGTCATCACGATGGGCACGTCTTTCCAAAGTGACTTCTCGAAGCACACGCCTACAGACTGGATTGCCACGCTGGCATAACTCTGTTATTTTTTTTCTTTTTGTTAAAAACAAACAAACAAACAAACAAAAAAAAGCTTTCAGTCGAGCATCATGCTATAAAAAAATCCTCAAAAAACAGCTTTGAGTGCGTTTTTTTGTTGCAATGCATAACCTTTTACATTCATTATCAGTTTAGGCTTAAAGTGTGCGCCTAGTAAAAAACTCAACACGAGGATTCAGAGTGATATTGCCTTGCAAAAGGCAGGAGCACGTTAAAACTGCACTGAACCCAAAGACAAACAGCTGGCTAAGTATACAGTATACTGATGTAACAGTCTGAAACTATAATGTATAACTACAATATCATAGTAAAGCTTTGCCACCTGCACATTTAATTAAAGTTTGTACCCGCCCCCCTTTTTAAAAAAATCTTTAAGAAGGAGGCAACATAAGACACAAGGTATAAAACACTGACCCACTGAATCAATCTATCTATGATAAGGGAAGTGGGCTCCAATAAAAAAAAGAAAAGGTCTTTCAATGTTTAAATGCCTAAAAAGATGACCAATATTTTATGTTAAAATGTGTGGATTTGACAAAAGTCAGAATATTTTATATCCACAGGCTGGCAGCCGGTGATACGAGCTCCATTTCAGAGCTAAAAATGCTGCTTCGATGCTTCGTACAGAGAAACACTGACAAACATTTTATCATAGTGGCTCTAGCAAGAAAAGGATGCAGAAAGTGGAATTATTTTTAGGATTTTGAGCCATTTGCATTTTAAGAAAAGAACACCTCGTACTCCACAACAAACCCAAATCATCTCTTATAAATCACAAGAACTTTGAGGTCTGGGAATCCCAAAATAAAATACAGAGACCCCCTCCTAAAAATGTTACTCATCCGATCTGATGGCTTGCAGACATTTCTGTAAGCTCTCCAAGACTTTTCTTCAGTGATCACATTTTTCACTTCTTAAGTCTTCATCGACAGGCGGATGACAAATTAAAGGAAAACCCAGAAGCTGTTGGTATAGTTCACTCGTCTTATTAACGTAGTAGTCTTCCAGGGTTGTCCCCGTCCACAGGGCGGTCCATCAGAGGTCACAGGGTGGTTGGATGAGTATGAAAATCATGTCAATAATTTTGCTAATGCCTGTGCAGTCACCTGATCTCAGCTCAGTTATACACTAATGGAAGATTTTGGAGACTTTCTACAACCATCATCCAAATGCCCCTTTTTTTTTAAAGAAAAAAGGACAAAAAAAATAGTGTGCCATCCCTTCAGTAGATTTACAGAGATTTGTAGAACCAACACTAAGATGCAGTGAATCTGTTCTGATAGCTCAAATCTTCCCTAAGACCGATCGCTTTCTTTTTTTCCTTTAATTCGTCACTCATCCGGTTACACATGCTATCCCACTTTTCCTTCCTTCCATGGCTGTTTACTTACAGGGACTCCACAGTGATGATAGCCTCGTTTCTGTTAATGATGACGCTAGAAGGCGAAGAGACATGGCCGCGCTGCTCCGCGCAGTCGTCCGTGCTGGACGACTGTGCGGCGACCTTCTTTTGCTGGGAACAGTCCACGCCGTCCTGCAGCACCTTCTCCCCTTCCTTCACGACATCTTTCCCTCCCTTATCGAAGCGCCCCTTCTTTGGTTCCTCATCCTCTTGTTGCCCTCTTTTCACATGGCAGCGGCACACCTCAATACCCGAGTCACCCGTCAGCCGTCGATGCCGGAAATGGTCCTCCTCATCCTCGTCTTCGTCCTCCTCTTCTTCTTCTTTTTCCCTTTTTTGCTCCTCCTTGCCGCCGCAGTGCACAGAGACAGCCACGTTTGATAAGAGGAGAGCCTGCTTAGGAGCTGAGTGCAGGGGCCTGGTTTTTGGATCATGAGGTGACGTCTCTTCTTTCGCTCTCTGAAGAGCCATGGCTTCGAGTGGGTCCGATGGAACGAGAGGGTGGACTTGACCAGCGGGAATTGAAGATAGCAGCGAGAGGGGAGAGAGCGGAAGGCGAGAGGAGTGTGAAGGACGGGAGTGCAAAGTGAGAGCAAGTGGATGAGATGGAGGCGAGACTCCTTCACTACCGTTAGAGGAACATCTCTGCACCGGAATGACATCTGGAGTGACCGCAGGTATAACATCAGGTGGAACCTGCGAGGGTGGCGATGGCATCAGCGTGAAGGGGACCCCGACCCTTGGCACCACGGCCAAATCTCCTCCTGCTTCACTGGGCGTGGACATGTGGCTGCTGTCATACGTCTCATCCGTCACCTGGACAGAGAAGGAGGTGCTGGATGGGGAGGTGAGGGAGCAAGACTCACAGGAGCAGCTGGTGTAGTTATCAGAGCTCTGTGAGGAGGTCAGACCGCTGGGGCCGGGGCCCAAGTAGGGAGGGCAGGGGTGACGGTGGTGGTGATGATGGGGGTAAGAGGAGCTAGGACCTACTGTGGCACCTCCCTGCAGTGCAAAGATGGAGCTGTAAGGAGGGGGAGGGGTGCTGGGCTGCGCAACAACCTCCTCGTAAGAGGGCAACTTGAAGGAAGCCAGAAAACCTGTGACGAAAGAAACACACTTTTAGGCTTCAGCTCCGGGTACGCAGACTAGTGTTACATGTCAGTTAGCTTTCTCATGGGGTTATGCCTCATTGGTGTGGTGTGGCAAGCTCATTTGTAGTCAAAGCTTACTCCTCCCACATGCCAGGGCGGAGAGGGAGCTTCACGGTGAGATGGGTATGAGTGTGAACCTGCTGGCGTCACGCTCCTTTGGTTTTGTGTTATTTTTAGAATCTGTGAATTTTTCCTTCCCAATTTCTGTCTGAAGGTGTTTCTGCTATTCTAGCATGTGATGTCTATATTTTTCAAGTTTTGGGTTTGAATTCTTTACTATTCTATAGAGTGATCTCTGGCTTTACTTTATTCTTGTTCTCCTGAAGTCTTTTAGTTTTTGTGTTTTAGGTTCTTATCTCTGTTGTAAGTCGTTTTCCTTTGGGTCACAGTGGTCCCTCGTTTATTGCGGGAGTTACGTTCTAAAAATAACCCACGATAGGTGAAATCCACGAAGTAGCTAACTTTATTTTTTACATTATAGATGTTTTAAGGCTGTAAAACCCCTCACTATAGGGTTGTGCGATATGACCAAAATCTCATATCCCGATATAAGAATTTTATCGTCCCGATAACGATATAAATCACAAAAATGTAACATTTTCTGTAAATTCTGTGAATCTCGACTTGCCGGAAGTGTTTCCAGCTGCGCGTCATGTAGCTGGAGTCGAGTGTTTTAACCGATGCATGAAACGATACATTTTTAGACGCAAGTTGTAACGGCCGCTGTTTTCTTTGTGAGTATTTATTACACGACGTGCTGCAGGGAAAAGCCTGTTCTAACTTTTGAGTCTAAGGTTTATTTTTTAGCACCTGATGGCTCTTTTTTACTTGTCATCCGTAAATAATCTGCTCTTTCACGTGATTCAGTTTATTTTGAAAAGTCTCAACAGGATCTTGAGCTTTATTGTGAAAACTGTAAAAAAATAAATAAAATAAAAAAAGCATGCAAAATTGCACACAAAAAAATCTGTGAAACAGCAAGGCCGCGAAAGGTGAACCGTGTTATAGCACCACTGTATTTCTATTTTCCTTCCATAGTTAGTCACATCAAGACTCAAGAAACAACTTTTTTCCTATTACTTTCAGCAGTGCTTGTTCTCCAGCCGTCTTTCACTTCCCTAATTAACTCACAGTTTATAAATAGTTCAGTCTTCCTTATTGTCTGCTGTACCTCATGTTTCCCTTGAAAGTTTTCTAGCTCCTGTGTTTCATTTCTGTTGCTACATCAGTTATCAAAGTTTTGTATTTTCTAATACATGTCCATCAAAGCCTCCTCAGGCAAGCTGCAATAACATCTTTTAACAGATACTAAAACTCAGGATGTTTGCTCTCCATTTTTATTTTGTTTTAGTTCACAAAATTGGTTAATTCTTTTCCTTCCAAAAGTCTAGTTTTTATTTTTATTGTAGTTAACTAAAACTAGCTGTGCAAAAACATTTTAGTTAAGTATGAAACCTTGTGCTACATCTGGTGTTTGTTTACCACTTCTGGAATAGTTGGACGTATATGACGCAGCATGTGAAAGACCATCCAAAATGATAACCTTTAACTTTGTTTCCTAAAATGTCAAAACTTCTAGATTAACGTAATTTTTAACTGTGTCCATTCTTTGCGTGATCACGGTTTAATAACAATGCAAATAGGTTTCACTAGGTTTACAAGAAGCTGTCAATCGATCACAGTCCACACAGTTTTTCACCACAGGCAAAAGACGGAAAGCATCACTAATGGAGTAAATCTGCGGTAGACTTGAGAGATGTTTGCCGATAATAGAATTTAGATAACAAACATGTCCTCAAATGCATCTTTGCTCTGAGTTCTGTCTGTGCCTTTGGCTGGCTTTTGCACTGCATCACACACTGGTGAGTTGCAAACAGACTGATGTGCACACCAAAAGCTTCTATATGAAGATTTTTACTCGCTGTTACATTACAAGCATGAGCCTCTTTCCTCAATTAAAAACTCCACAAAACAGTTCATTTAACAAAACACGCTTACATTTACTGCTTTATTACTTCCATATGATGCCTGTTAACAGACTTATTTTGAAGTATCTAAATGTAGGCATATTTCTATTTCCTCAGAAAAAGTGGTGCAAGGAAATCATAACGCATGCAAAGTCTGTGGAACTGATTAATTTAGTATTCAAAAGCTACAGCATGTGCGATTTAAAATGAAGCAAACATACTGAGGTCCAGCATTGATGAAGGGTAGTTGCAAGCGCCGTTGTAAGCGATCAGATTGATTTCTCTTTGCCTCTGCTGCTGTTGAATTCTCAGCTTGGCCCGGCGGTGGCGGTAAGCACAGAAACAGCTGAAGAGGATGAGCACCGTCCACAAGAGCCAGAACCCTGTAGAAAACAGGAAATGAGTGGCCATCGAGATAAAGAAAACAAACAAACAAAGGAAACGTAACCTTCAGGTCTGTTAGCTGAATTTCATCTCAGATTTACTCGGCTTTCACACAAGTTTTGCTTTTTTATCAAAGGACTCATTGAGCTTTCAGGCGCATCAGGTAACCAACAGCCCAGCGCACACACTATTCAAATTTTCTGTTTGTGCAAGCGAGCCAATCCTAAAACAGCTGTCTTAAAGACGGGGGAAGGACACATAAAAGCACCGCACCAAGGCACATTTCAATAAGGAGAGATAAGGAAGAACTGAACACGATTTATGGAGGAATGTGACTAGACTCTGACGACCTATCACGGCAGCGGGGAATCCCAGCAGCGATAGGATTTAGGACAGGAACACCCAGGGTGGTTGCGAAGATGAAGACTGAGGGTTGGGAAAGTGGTAGCAATGTAAAGACCAGAAAGCAGCCGAACCCCCAAGACGACAGATGATAGATTACAGATCTTCCTTACTGAACGTAAACATTAAGGATTATTTTAAACTGAACCATGTAAGAACTAGAAACACTCCAAGAGCGCAAACCTCCACCAAGAAAGGAAGATGTGTAACATCAAAGTGAGGTCAGAGGTCAAATATGACATAAAATCTGGATGCAAACTGTAATGTGAGATTTTGAATCCGAACATAACAGTATCATCTCCTACAGGTTGCCAATATTAACAAAATTTAAATTTTTGAAATTTGACCTTTGTTTGAATTTAAAGGAGAGGTCAGCGGTCCAAAGTAACATAATATTTAAAATCTCCATATATCGTTCCCTATATGTCCATATGCTGTCAATAAAAACACTTTAGCCTTCAGATCAATCTACTGAATTTAACCTCCTAAGACCCGAACTCTTTCATGGCATGCATTTTTAAATTCTCTTTGCCATTTGGGCTGATTGGGACCTGATTAATGTAAAAACAAAGAATTACCAGATTTTTTTTTTTTTACCTGATTTTTGTTTCTGAGAGAAATGAGATCCACATATGAGGATATTTGCTTTAAATTTAGATAGAACAGAGGTAGTATAATGTCCTCGTAAGTGGAAATCAGGCCCTTGTAGAGCAAAATTTTGTATTTTGGTCTAGACAACCCAAAATGTGATGACCACATATGTGGACGCCAGGTCCTAGGAGGTTAAAGTAGAGGTCAAATGTGACAATGTGGTATTTCCTATGTTTTTGCAGTACACATCTAATTTGTAAGCATCATAGTTTCTAGGTTAGAATGTTTTTTGTCAGTTTTCGACCATTAAATCATTAAGTTGACATCGAAAGTAGTGCTTTAATGGGTCTATTAAAAGAAACCAGAGATTTCTTCTGGTTCTTCCTGTTAAAAGGGAGTTTTTCCTTTGAACTGTCACCAAGTGCTTGGTCATCTGGGGTTGTCTGAGTGTTTATTATGATTATGATGATTATGATGATTATGATTATTATTATTATTATTATTATGATGATGATTATGATTATAATAATAGGGTCATGTTGTTGTGATTTGGTGTTACATAAATAAAACTGAATTGAATGTAAGCCAAATTTTAATGGATTGTTAACATGACCCCACTCTACACGCCTACGATGTTTTATCAGAATTCATTCGAAGCTTTTTAATGTACCACGTTTACAGACAGGAAGAATGACAGCTACCAAAGGCTATAAAAAACATCACCTCCTTGGCGGAGGCAACAACATTAGTAGATTATGAGACCAGGACTTTAGAGCTGCAGGTAAGCATAATAGGACACCTTGAATGTTTCCCAGCAGGTCTGAGTAATGAACGATAAACAGCCATTAAATCAGAACCCTTTCCTCAGTAGCACAGCAGAGAAGAAGCGGTCAGTTGACTCACACCAGAGTTCATAGTAGTAGGTGCAGCAGCCCGTCTCCCCGCAGCAATGTCCCGTTTCACACAGGTAACCTGGACTGTTGTTCACTCCAGGACAGTACTTTGGATGCCTCGCCATCTAATAGATAAAACACCACATCGCAATGTAACCACAGTGGAAATATTGTAGGAAGGTCTAAACTGGAGCCCAGTGCTAATCGTTGCACCGCCAAGATGTCCAAAATCCAAAATCCACTGTGGAAACTCTGATCAGAAAAAAAAAAAAAAAAAAAGCAGCCTCACTGACAAAATAGTAAAATTACAGTAAATCTATTTAGCTTGCCTGTATAGATAACACATCTGGTATTCCTATGCTCTATCAATTTCTTCCCCCACTCCAATTACAAAGCAACATTTGCTTAATTTGTAGATGATGTCCCCTCTCTCTCTTTCTCTCTTTTTACGTCTATTTTGGTTTTGGTGTTCACAGATGGATCATGAAGTTAACCATTTATTATTTGTGTCTTTCTGTTGTTTGTTAATGAAGCACACAGTAAGTCTAACCAAACTTTAAACTACTGATACACACACACTTTTATGTGTACCTGAAACCCTAGAAATAAAAAATAGTTATCAAAAGCATCATCAGGTGAAAAGTATTATTTTATATTTCATATTAAATCTCTGATACTTTTCTGTTAACAATGAAATAAACAGTTATTGCATCTGTAATCTTACTTTTTATATGAGTGCATATTTAATGGCAGCTGCGGGTAAAAAAGTATTTTAAAAAATGTTTTAAAAAGCCTCCCACCTTATTGATTGTGCTCATTTCGATCTGTTTCACAGGCACCTATAGTGAGAAAGGGAAGAAACTAAAGCAAGTGAAAACCCAAACATTAAAAATGTGCACATCATAAAAAGCCAGCAAATTTCAAAGCTTTTACATTATAACAACCTCAATGAGCTCAGACACTTGAGCAAAGCCATAAACCATACTAATAAAGCACTGAGGAGAGGTTGCTAAATCTGTCATGTGCATAGTTACCACACAAGACCCAAGTGCTAACAAATAATTATGCATTACTATAGCAACCACTGAGGAAAAGGCTCTGAGGCCTTTTTACCCGTGTGGACAATATTTAGTTGTGGTTAAAGGTTGAACTCCCTACCGTAGCTTCTTCGGTTACATCCAGCCCTTGCAGGGACATAGTCATCTAGTAAAAGGCAGAGAGAGAAAACAGTTAAAATGGAGCTTAAAAAAAGTAAAGGGAAAACAAAAGATATGATGTGTTGTTATTACAGTAATTCAAGCATATAAAGTTGGCCACTAAAGACCCATTTTCCAGTATTAAGCCGGTGGCTACTACTGACTTTTCAAGAAGAAAGAAGGGAAGGTCGCTCATACAACCGTTCCCTGTGCGCTCCCCGTTTCAAATACATGCCTGTAACTACCAATTATTTTCATTACTCATTAATCTGTTAGTTAACTGTTAGAGTCATAAAACATCAGAAAAGTACCCCACGTCTATTCTCAAAGCTCAGCTTCACTCATATTTTGATTGAAACAGTGCTGATCACAGTCTGCATACTTTGTGTGTGTACAATGCGCACATATCTGTGCAACTATTCTGAGTAAGAGAATCACCTCTGCTCTCTATTCATGTCAGTGACCTAAACGTTCATGAATAATCCAACTCCACATGCTCCTCTGACAGTGAAGCGTATTTAGCCAAGAGACACTTGTGTTTACTGTTATTTAGTATAATATGTGGCACACAACTCTGCAGTACTGTATAGTATCCACTTGTAACACCTGATGCATCCACAGGGCAATTAACATTGCATCACAAAACATTATGTGACATTAGTGGAAGAGTATCAACCTGACAAGGGCAGACAGGCTCCAAATAAGTACCTGGCATTATAGCAGACACAGGAAAGGATACATAACTCACATTTTTCTCATCAGAAACTGGTGCGGTTGTAGATAGAAATATGTGTATATGATTACAACCGCTTTCCTTGAGATGCTTTTATAGAAAACTGCTTTTCAATTCAATTTTATTTATATTACACCAAATCACAACAGCGGGAAAAACGTTGTTTCAGGAAGAAACCTGAAACAACGTTTCTTCCTGGGGGTGACGGGAGGGATACAGGAGAAAAGACACACTGTGGAAAAGAGCCAGAGATTATTAATAACTAATGATTAATCCAAAGTAAATGTAGAGTGCTGTATAAACAGTGTGAGTGTGAGTAGGTGAAAAAAGATAGGTGGAAAAGAAACAGTTCAGATAGGAATCTTATGGGAAGCCCTCCAGCAGCCTTGGCTCGTTGCAGCATAACTAAAGGAGGATTCAGGGTCACCCGATCCAGCCCTAACTATATACTTTATCAAACTGGGAAGTTTTAAGCCTAATTTTAAAATTAAAGAGGGTGTCCGTCTCCTGAATCCAAACTGGGAGCTAGTTCCACAGAAGAGAAGCCTGAAGGCTGAAGGCTCTGCCTCCCATTATACTTTTAAATATGCTAGGAACTACAAGTAAGCCTGCAGTCAAGAGGGAGCCACTAAAGAGAAACTAATATGCTTCCTTTTTCTAGTCTCTGTCAGTAGATTTGCTGTAGTATTTTGGATAAACCAAAGGCTTTTCAGGGTGGCACGGTGGTTAGCACTGTTGCCGCACAGCAAGAAGGTCCTGAGTTCAACTCCACCATGAGGCCGGGGTCTTTCTGTGTGGAGCTTGCATGCTCTCCCCATGTTTGCGTGGGTTCCCTCCAGGTTCTCTGGCTTCCTCCCACAGTCCAAAGACATGCAGTTTGTGGGGATCGGTTAATTGATTAATCCAAATTGCCCAGCGTGAATGGTTGTCTGTCTCTGTGTGTTAGCCCTGCCACAGACTGGCAACCTGTCCAGGGTGAACCCCACGTCTCACCCTATGACAGCTGGGATAGGCTCCCGCGACCCTGAAAAGGATAAGCGGAAGGGAATGGATGGATGAAGGCTTTTCAGTGAGTTAAGGGCAACCTGATAATAACAATGCATTACAATAGTCCAGCCTAGAAGTATTAAATGCATGATCTAGTGTAGAGCTGGGCGATAGAACGATAACGATATGTATTGCGAAATTAACTTTTCTATCGAGGAAAAGTTAAACTATTGCGACAGGCCTCGTCTCTCTTGTCCTCTTTAAAAAAAAAGAAAAAAAAGAAAAAAAAAGAACAACAGCCAATCCAAATTAAGTAGCGCAGAGCCGAACCAATCACAGCCGCAGCGTCACGTCACGTGACTTGTTACGTACAGCACAAGTGCCAAGCCGCACATGTGTATTTGTTTGAAGCAGCCAGCCGCCGTGCCGCCCGGGTAATGGAGGAAATGAGTGTGCCGACTAGAGAAAAATCAACCGAGAGCGTGACCGAAGGTTACCGAAGAGAAAACAGATGATGGTTCCAATGCCGGAGAGATTGTCGAACAGAAGGGCCATAGAAGTTCCGTAGTGTGAAGGTATTTCGACTATTTCAAGTCTGACAAAAAACAGAGTAGCGCGCACTGTAAATGTGCCGAAAGCAAGTCTGGAAATACAATAAAGCGGTGCATGCTCAATCTCTGACTGGAAGCGCTAATTCGTCATTCGGCTTTTGTCAGACTAAAGTAACTGTTAAAACTGTTTGAAAAGCTAAGCTATACAACAAGGAGAGATTGAGAATTTCCCTTTAGTTCTCAGTTTATTTGATATTGACAAAAGTTAGTTTTGTCTGTTCTTCTGTAAAACAAACTAAGATTTATTTTTAGAATTAATATTTTGTTTCTAAGTGGAATTGACAATTTAGTCTGTTTCGTTTGTTCTATTTTGAAACTTAAACGCTTTAGCGGCTGCCTTTTGTGTAGTTTGCAATATTTGCCTTTATTTATCTGAAAAAGTCTCATGTTCCTTAAGTACATCTACCCTGTTGAACTTATTATGGGATGGGAAATAAATATTTAAATCAAAACAAGCTGCTGATTATTTCACATTTTACTTGTGAGCAACGTCACATTTAAATCTTACAAATATAGTTATTTGGCTTATATCGTGATAGATATCGTTATCGCCTGAAATGAAAAAAACATATCGTGATATGAAAAAAATCTTATATCGCCCAGCTCTAATCTAGTGTTTCAGTGTCACTCTGAGACAGGATGTTTCTCATTTTAGAGATGTTGTGGAAATGCAAGAAAGCAGTCCTACATATTTGTTTAAGATGCGTTTTGAAAGGCATATCCTGGTGAAAAAATAAATGAATAAACCCCAAGAGTCCTTAGTGTTCCTGGAGGCCATCCAGAGTAAGCATCTGGTTAGACACCATGTTTCTAAGATTTCTAGTACCAAGTACAATGACTGACTTTAGAAGCAGGAAATTAGGGCCTCATTGTCTTTGATACAGTATTTGGCATTTGTCATCTAGCTTCATGGATAGATAAAGCTGGATGTCATCTGCATAACAGTGAAAGTATATGCTATGCCCTCGAATGATACTGCCTAAAGGAAGCATGCATAATGTAAACAGAATTGGACCTTGCACAGAACCAAGTGGAACTCCATAATTAACCTTAGTGTGTGAAGATGACTCCCCATTTCCATGAACAAATCAAAGTCTATTAGATAGATACAAAATGTTAAAATTTCCATAAAAACAATTCCTGGATTCTAATCTTGATGTACCAACCAGGCAAAATCTTTCCCTCCAAATATCAATATCAATTCCATTTTTGATTTCAGTTTTAGCTATCCAGCACCAGTTTACAGTAACAGTTGTCTCAGGGTGCTGTATATTATAAATTAAAGCCCCTATATTGTTAGTAAGAGAACCCTAATCCTCACACAATCCATTGTAAGCAAGCATTTGGTGACAGTGGGAAAGAAGAACTGCTGTTTTAACAGGATGAAATCTCCAGCAGAAGCAGCCTCAATGAGGGGCAGCCATCTACCACATGGATATAAGAGGAAGTACTAAGGAAAATGAAGGGAAGTATAGGGGAACCACAAATGATAAACAAGGCAATAAACAAAGAGGCAGCAGATAATAGTTTCTGACATGCAGTAGTTGGATATGTTGTTTGTCCCTTCTCTTTCAGCTCTCTTTTATAATTTAGGCTTACGCCTTTGGAGGTTAACTAGAAGATTGGATGTGGTAATGAGATGACCCTCAACAAACTGGGAGCTGAAGGCTCTGCCTCCCATTCTGCTTTTAGAAACTCAAGGAATCAAAAGTAAGCCTACAGCTTGAGAACAAAGTACTCTCTTAGGATATTATGACACTATGGCGTTTAAAGATATAATAAGGCCTAACAGGATTTTGTTTTTTAAAAAGAAAGATTTTAAAATGAATTCTGGACAAATACAGTAGAGATTCTTCTGTAAACTGATAAATATTGGGTTATGTTACCTACCGTTGCAAATACCAGTGTCAAATGTAACAACCTCTGGGGACTTGGCCTATACTGATGGAAAACATAAAGAGTCAAGACAGGAAATGTTCTGTCATAAATACCATCAGGTTGAGTTCCTATGTGCTTCCTGAGAGGTAAGCCCACCACACGGCACAGGATATGCATACAAGTGTGATGAGAAGTCATTCAGGCTTCCTCAGATACCGCAGACTAACCACAAATGATTTCCACCCAAGGGTCCTGACAAGTCTCCATAACTTTGCTTACAAAACCCCCCAAAAGAATAGTAAAAAACAAACAAATAAACAAAAAAAAAACAAAAATTATGTGCAAATGGCATCATTTTACTTTCAAAGCTTTTCTTAGCAAAGTCAACCAGTTCCCCAATGTTTAAAATGTAAACAGACCAAGTTCCTCGAGCAGGAAGAACACTGAGGAGGCTCAAGTGTTATACACAAATATTTACTGCAACAAGGCCAACCAAGGAGGACAGAGTGCAACAAAACAGGTCAACATGTGAAACCACCGTCCAATACGACAACAGGACACATTTATACAAACACAACTCATTCATGTGTACTGCACAGTTTTTCCCTCTCTGAAATAGTGCAGGTAAAGTGCTGTGAAAAGTATTTGCACCTTTCCTGATTTATTTTTTCCCTCCATATTTATTACACTTACATGTTTCAGATGTTTTTAAATCATGATTTGTCCAAACCTACCTGGCACTATGTGAAAAAGTAATTGCCCCCCCTTGTTAAATCATGAATGAACCACATTGACCATATGAGTTCAGTTTTACTTGCCACACTCTGGCCTGATTAATGGTGGACCTGTTGAATCAAGAAATCACTTAAACAGAGCCTGGAAAGGGTACAAAGCCAGTTATAAAGCTTTTGGAGTCCACAGAGTCACAGTGAGACCTATTATTCACAAATACAGAAAAACGATTATTTGTCTGCAGACAGACGCTGAGTCGCTACACTCCTGCATGTATGCTCAGTAGGCACCACTGAGTGTCTCTGGTAAATGACCTCTGAGAGACCCCTCCTCAGACTGACCTCTTGTGACCCTGCCTAAGGAAATAATTATCAGCAACTGGAAGCCCAAAATAACCATTGTGTAAAACACTCTAGTATTCAGACCTTTCTCTAGCACATTCCACTTCAGAGCCTTAAAATGCTCCACACTTTATATTTTCTCATGACCAAGCTGAATTTTAGTTAAAAAGTCAATGCAACAGCATCAGCAAAGCTTCTTTATTTTACCCTCAAAAAGTCATATTCATTCACTTTCATTTCCCTTAGTTATCCATGCCTCAGCAGTTTGAGAGTCACTGCAATGCTACAGTAAATAATTACTCACAATGTCAACCATCACAAATACAAACAACCTAAATGGAGCCCTATTTATCAACCGAACAGAGACACCCAATTAATCTGCCTGTGAAATAAACCACACAGAGTAACAACAGCAATCAACAATTAATCAGAAGACTAGCAAACAAAACAACGTTACGACCTGCCTGTGAGAAACTCAGCGGCTGGTAGAGAGGGGGAAACTTATCCATATCATGGAACCGCAATGTGTGGGAGAAGCAACAATGACATTTAAAATCATATCCAGCCAGAGGTCAAAGACACACTTTTATGTTTCCATGGAGTTGCAAGACACTCAACTCAAGACACTCACACACTCAACGGCATAGCAGGTACGGTACTTTCCCTCGTTTCCCTAAGGGTCACTGCAACGGATGGATTTTTAAAATCTTAACAACATCAACAGTTTGCATATTACGATGAGTAATTGACTATAAATAAATAAAAGCAGCTCTTGTGAGTCTTTTTATTAAAGTAAGATCAAGCTATGTAAAAGCTTAATTGTAAAAAAAAAAAAAGTTGGGATGTTGAGTAAAACTTAAATAAAAATAGAATCAATGATTGCAAATCTCATAAAATTGTACTGCAGGCAGGCCAGTTCAGCATCTGAACTCTTTGATTTGGAAGCCATGCTATGTCATAGATGCAGTTTAGCGTTGTCTTGTTGAAATATGGAAGGCCTTCTCTGAAAAAGGCATCTTCTGGATGGGAGCACATGTTGCTCCACCATTAATGCTAAACTCTTTCAGCACTGAGCGAGTCTTTCCAGATGTGAAAACTGCCACGTCGACAGGTGCATGCCATCAGCGATGCTGACCTTTGAACTGAGCACTGATAACAAGCTGGATGCTCCTTTTCATCTTTAGTACGGAAGACGTGGTGTCCTTGTTTTCCAAAAACAAGTCTAAAACGTTAATTTCTCTGACCACAGAAAAGCTTTTTTTAAAATACACCACAGTCAAAGAGCTTTGGTCCAGAGAAAGATGGACTTTCTGGATAATGTTCCCGTCTGGCTTTGTTTTTGCTTGATAGAGTTTTAACGTGCCTTTGTGCATGGCATGGTGAATTGTGTTCACCATGATTTCTGGAAGTGTTCATGAGCCCCTGCTGTGATTTCCATGACAGAATCATTCCTGTTTTTAAATGCAGATCCACTTGAGGGCTGGAAGATCGTGAGCTTTTTGGCCTTGTTCAATGCACACAGAGATTTCTCCAGATTTTCACAGTCTTGATGATATTATGGATTGTATATGATGAGATATTCAAAGTCTTTCCAATTTTACATTGAAGAACATTATTCTGAAATAGTTCTGCAACTTGTAGACAGCTTTCTGCATTACTGGTGAACCTCTCCCTGCCTCCCTAAGATGCTCTTTTTATACCCTATGATATTACTGATCTGTTTCCATTTAACCAAATTATTTGGAAAATTTTCTTCCAGCTTTCTTTTTTAGCACCACATACTTTTCCAGCTTTTTGCTACCCACATTTCCGCTTTGAAATGTGCTGCTGTCTTAAATTCTTAAATTCAATTCAGCTAAATTTTTTCATGATAAAGTAAAATGTCTCAGTTTAAACATCTGATGTGTTTTATATGTTCGACTGCAAATAAAATATAGGATTATAAGATCTGCATTTTACACAGTCTCCCAATTCATTTAGAACTGGAGTTGTATTCACTGAATACTTTCAGACAACACACTCAAAGCAGAGAACAACACAGTCATTGAACAAACCACTTCCCCAGTTCAGTAGAATAATGTTCTTCTTCTTAACAGCCAAGAATCACAAGGTGTCTTGCATTAAAAAGCTCTTGTTTGTCCATTTGCAGGTTTTTAAGCCACATTGCTAAACAAGGAATTTTTACTTGTCCACAAGTCTTGAAAACTACAATCTAAAACTGAAATACGGCAAATCATAACCAAAAATTCATTAATTTAGTGTCTAAGTTTAAATTAATATAAACCAAGAATCTTTGCTTTTTCTTAAAGGATTTGCACACCAATCCTGTTATGTCTAAGATATTCGTTGTACACGACCACGTCTACAAGTCAAACTTACAGATATTTTGCATTGGCCACAGACTTACAGACAGCCTTCCCAATGTTAAAAATAATTAAATATAAAATAAAACAGAGACCTAAGCTGACTGACTGCAGTGGTGCACAAATACACGTGCTGTCTCGTGTATGTCACAGATGTAATGACCAAAAGGTGACGAAATAAAAATAATAATAATATGCCGAGGTCACTGCTGTTTGTCAACAACCCCACAGGCCGAGGGAAGCATGTTGCTCTGCAGAACAGCTGCTGACAGCTGCGTGCGCATCAAATGTAAAGCTGTGCAGTGCATTACCTCCATAGTCTGCAGCCCGTGGCAGAAAGTCAGCGTTTTCTCTGGATCCATGGCTAAACCCTCATCACCACTGTCCCATTCCACAGACAAGACAGCATCCCCATCCGCCATTCCCCCCAAACGGGCTGATGCCCCTCCCCGCCTCCGCTGCACGCTCCGGTGTACTGGGGCCGCTCTCTCGGTGTATTTTACGGCTGGACCTGCGCAAATTCACAACACAGACGGCTCAGTCGGCTCCTGTTGTTTGCTGTAGTAGAAGGAAGATGTTTCACTCGTAGAGACGGACGGAGCCGAGCATGATGTCATGCTTTTTTCCCCCCAGCCACCACAGTACTTACACGGGAGCGCTGTATGCTTTGATTGGCCGGAGCTCCCAGCAACAGCCTCAGAGAGGCTGCTTTCACGGTCCACACGGTGTTGCTCTATTAAACACAAATATAACCACAACGAAATAAATAGTGGCAAAAATATAAGAGCTTTGCCCAGGTATGTTTTTTTGCTGAGGCAAAATAAATGTCTGAATCTACTTAGTTTATATAAATATTAACAAATTAGTATTGAAATTATGAAAATAATGTTCTTAAGAGCTCAACTTTTGTAAAACTTTTGCAGCACACCTACCTGTATCAGATGCGAGTTAAGTTTTCAGTTCTATTTGACATTATTTAATAATATAACTTCCAAATAAACTGCATGCATCGCAACATTTCGGAACGTTTATTTACAACGGAACTGCTTCGATACTGTAATTATTAGCCGCAAAAAGCTGTGACGGCCTCCTAAGGCTAAATTGCTTGTTAAGTCCCAGCCAATCAGAATGCCCCCTGTTGCCACGAGGAGGCTGCTGGCGTGCAGCACGAGCGGAAACGACCGCTGCTGAAGGACAGTGACATTGATTGATAGATCGATTTATTTATTAATTTTAATGTTGTTGTTTTTTCAGGTATGCGCGCGCGCAGGCAACCACGTAAAGTAAGTAAATTTAAAAATTGTTGTGCTTTATGTTGTTGTTCGTTTATGCTGTGTTTGTTACAGGGGCGTAACAAGTCAGTTCTAGGCCCCGAAGCAGATATCTGTGTACAGCTTTAGCCTTGAAGTGGAGCATCATGGAAACTGTACAAGCAATAGATAGAAGAAGAAGAATGAACATGGAAAGCTTGAAATTAGCTGAATACAAAAGGCCAGAACAATTGGAAAAAATTGCAATTTTTCCAGTAAAGTTCAACAATTGAATCAAATATTTTTGAACTTTACTTTCTTTGAAGCGCTGAAAGGATCAATACTGAATTTGTTATATGCTGTCTTTTGAAAATGAATTTCAGATATGGAATTTATGCCTTTTTGTTATTGTAATGTCTTCACTGACAACCAAAGTCAGAGGTCAGGGGATTAGGCGTGTTCACGTTAGCTTAACTACACTTTGGCTCCTCCATCAGTCAGACGTTACGCCTTTGGTTTGTTACATGGTAACTTTGTCCAAGTTGTTACTATTTTCACTGCTTAGGCAGTGTTTCAATTAATTTGTTGTTGCATCCACCCGTTTTTGGTGTCAGTGGTTGTGAGGAAAAGTGACCAAAATTGTTAAATAGAAATCATCTAATTTTTTTTATCGCATTTGTCAGCATTTTTGTTTTGTTTTTCTATTGGTTTGTATGACTTAATGCGTATTCTGTCCTAAAACCCAAATTCCAAATCCTTTCATCAACTGTGCTGCCAGACCCAACGTGGGTAGAAACATAGCCAGCAGTCCACCACAAGAGGGCAGCAGACAACATGCTTTTGCTTTTGGAGGCTTTTTTCCCCCCCCTTCAGGGTTCAATGACCTGTTGTGGAAAACAACACTTAAGCTCAAAGTGAGCAAAACGAGGGTAGTTACAGATGTATACATTTGTAGTTAAGGAAGTCATTTAGTCTTTTTTTGTCTCTTATTCATTGTGACGCACAGCCTCTCCTTATGTTCTCTTCAGTAGGTGTGTTTAAAACCCTTGAAACAAAAGGTTAAAAAAAGACTCTCTAAGCTGCTTTTGTTGCCACACCTATAGTTTTCTCCACGTTTCACACCTGTGGTTGAAATCCCTCACTGTGTAATGCACATTTTAGAGCTTACACACTGGTTTTGATTCATCTTTCTAAGGTAAACCCAGTTAATTAGCATGGATTATAGGTTGCACTCATTATAAGGGTGTGTTATCTACTTTATTTGTAAAGGCACACGTGTTGAGATGGTGTCACAAATGAACTTTAACATTTCTCAGTTTTGGTGAGTATGCAAAGTTTGAAAATGTTTGCAGCTCCACACACACGAGCCAAGACAAATAATTTCTTTCCTTCCTTCTTTTTATACTGTCGCCTCATACCAGCTCAACTGTGGCACTGGACCCAGGTTTACTGTAATTTACAGAGCACTAAAGAGAAGACGATTGGTCAACTTGTTTGTGACAAAAATACACTTCCTCCACTCCATTTTATGCACATGAATGCCCACACGCACACATACACACACGCATAAAAAACAATATGCTTTTGCATACAAGAAACGGTCCAGTTTCTGTTTAGAATTCGCACACTTCATTGTAAACTTTTACATCCCTCGACTGATTTGTGAGTCAAACTGTGCAATATGATTTAGAGGAAACTCAAAATGAAACTAATTTCATATTTTGTGTATTTCCACAGTGAGGTTGGTGTTCTATGTAATAATTACTCTGGCTAATTGCTTTGTAACTTCTCTGTAGCTCATGAAATTTCCAGGTTACATAAATTTCACGCTAACTGTCTGAGACGTGACCATGCAGCACATGTCTTCCTCTTCTTCCTTGCAGTCTCACGTCAGAGTGTTTTCTCTTTAAATTCTGAGAGGGGAAGTAGGTACTGCACAAAGCAACATACATGCATATATGTCAGAATAAGGCTGGCATCCAGATCCAGCAAATAATTTTTCTACAGGCATAATTTAAGAGTTACTTGTTTTCTGTTTTCCAGGAAGCCCAAATCATCACCCTTCCACCGCCATGCTTAATAGATGACATGATATGTTTGTGCTCATATGCTTTGTTTGCTTTTTCACCAAACATGGAGCTGTGCATTATGTCCAAAGGACACTGATCAAGATTTCTAGAAGATGCAACTTTGCAAACCTAAGACATGCTGCCATGTTCTTTTGTAGAGAGAAATGGCTTTCTTCTAGAAACTGTTCAGTCTTTTTCTAATTGTGCTGTCATGAACTTTACAGGCCTCAGCTAGCATGGTAAATGTTAAGAGTCTGAGATATCACATCGGGGGTTTTCTGGAGTTTCTCTGAGCATAGCACGATCAAACCTTTGCTTGGACGTCCACTCCTGAGAATATTTTGGCACCTGAATGGTCCAGACCAGCAGACTGTCAAAACCTTTGCTATTACAAAGGTAGTCACACTTGCTGATTGTAAGTTAATCAAGTGCATTTGACTCTTAATTTCTATGAAAGCAGCATTCCTTTTTAAACGATTCAGATATGAAATATAAAAAAATAAATATAGATTTTCACCCATCTTATATCTGAATCAATTGTAGTTCCACAGACGTGTAAAGCAAATAGGATAATAATACAATAAAAGGACAGCTTATGTCTGTGATTAAGCGCAGATGGAGACTAAACTTGAGTTCATATTGCAGACTTTGACACAGTTATCAATAAAACGATTATATTACTGTGAAGACCGTTTCCTGTAGCTATGCGTGCTGTCATTTTTAAACCTATCAAACGCTAGGTGCTCGTAGGGCTCAGCACCGGTGTCACGGCAGACAACAGACCGGGAAAAGGCACAAGTGGTGTAACTTCCCCTTTCTCTATAAATCTCCAACAGAAAGCCCAAAGGAAGACGTCACCAAAGCTTAATAATTTGCTAATGCCAGGAAATGCAAAGTGGTCTAGCACTGCAAAAACAGCATGCATCTGTCTGCACACACCACACTGTCAATTCACATCCTGTGTCTCGTGGTCATGTGACATTTAAAAATGCCACTGTAAATGACAGCACAGTGCACAGTGGGTCCCTGATGGGCCCCTGAAGGGGAGAGCGAAATTCCATACGCTTAGCATTAGTATCAGCCATATTTCCAAGTAGTGAAGGAGCACTGCATGACAAATGTTAACTTTGTTTGCCTTTTTTTCTTCATGCAATCTCCTTTAATCGTATGCATATGCTTGACTTTTGAGAAAGCTACTAACCCACAGGTGTCCTTGCGATGCTTTACTGGTTTCTAAAGGCCCTGTTGTTTCCCTGAGTTTGACCTGCTATTTTAAAGCATGCAAAAACCACAGGTTCTTAATTCACTCAGACGTCTAATGAGAGCTCTGCAGATTAAAATCATTGATAAAATTCAGCACTGTAACATCAAATTGATTGTCTCTGTTTGAGTCAGCAGCCTCTTTTTTTTGGTGATTTTTAAATGCGCCATGAATATTGTGCGGCATAGTCCTAGATTGATATATTTCAAATCAGCTGATCTGAAGGGGATTTATTGACTTTGAGATATTTTTTATTTGATCTATTGTCTGGTATGGTATATTTTAAAGGACCAGTCAGAGTTTAAAAAATGTAATAAACTTTTAAGTGAATATATTGGAGAAAATAACTAATCCAGTGTTTGCCTGATAGCAGACAGAACTGTCAACCCACTGCGCTCAATTTAAATCTTCATTCGGCTCGGTGGAGAGGTCACTTGCAAAGGTCGAAGCTCAGTCCTGTGCACAAACGATGGCTATGTGTTCATGCCCCTTAAAATTTGTCTAAGAAGAACCTACATGCTCATAGTTACACCCACGGCCAATTTAGAAAAACAAAATTAACCAAACATGCATTCCTTTGGACTGTGGGAGAAAGCCAGAGTACCAGGAGAGAACTTAGAGACACATGAGGTGAGCATGCAAACTCCACACAGAAAGGCCTCAGCTGGCCAGTGGATTCACCCCAGGACCTTCTTGTTAATCACCAAAACACTGAGCTGCACGTAGGACACTCAACTATATTCTTATTATAGTGATCATAGTGTATGGCTGTCTATTTCCAAAGCCCTCCTAGACATGTTAATCAATGAATTTGTTTATGTAAAACACTCTTTTGGAACAAATCGTAAGGGTTTTTGTAAGTGAACTAAAGTCCATGTAACACAAAGCCACAGCACCCAAAAGATGGAAGGCTGACGTCATAGTGCCAGAGACCATTGCATGGATGGCAGCATGAGGAGGACCAAGACAACAATAGGCAGGTGGTTTTAATGATGTAGTTTCTGTATGGATTTGGTCTGTATCCAGATTTGACAGTTTTGTTTTGTTGCCTGCTCTGATTTTAAGATTGAAGAATTTCTCAATGCTTAATTCATTTTATATCAATTGCAAGACTCAATACATTAAGGCACTTTAAAATTTATTTGCTGTTTCTACAAGCAGCCCTTGGGCAATTTCTAATTTCTTGTCTCATCAGTCGGTTGGTGGTGATACATGACATTTAGCATGAGGCCTTTGAAAGATCCTCCTCCAGCTGTCCCTGGTTAAGAAACACAAGAGTCACTGGATCAGCGTCTTTGGGCTCTTTGTTTGAAGTATGATGGCAGTGTGTTATTAGAGCCACTGTAAATCAGCTGTGCCTGTGCTAATATACTTCAGCTGTCAAACAACTACACAGAGACACACACAGAAAAGTGTTCCTCTGATGTTTGTAAAGGATCACAACTCTAATCCGGGAGCAAACATTTGTCATTATGTTCTGCAGCAGCACAACCCTTCACCAACATACAAAAACTCAATACTGGTCAATATTCACACACGCACACACACAATGGGATTGAGGGCTTTTACACTCTCATTGTCATTGACATTCGGTTTGCAGTATTGTATTTCTTTGAGATTTGAGAGTTGAAATGACTGTTTCTTGAAAAGGCCACACCTTGGTGCTGTGAATTGAGGAGCTGTTTGGGGCAAATGCTTCCCTGAAACATTAGATTTTTCTCCACGCCACTTTCTTTGTATTTTCTGATGAAATTATTGTTTAATTGTAGGCAGTCTGAGGGAAAACATGATTCATCTCTCTCTAATGCTGGAACAAACACAGGGGGGGGGGGGGGGGCATGTGACTGACAGGCTGTTTAGCACTCATACTCGTACTGTGTTCCTCTCGTTGACAGTAGATTGAACTGACAGACACCTCCTTGAGCGCATGCACATACACACATGCATGCATGCACACACACATACACAGTGGAACCACAGGCCAGACAGAGCTCCATGACAAGTCCTGGTAATTCAACCATAGTTAACTTAATGAGGGTAGTAGACACCTTGACACATACACATACAAGGGGCATGCTATCAAACATGATTGTCGTAGTGTTGAGTGAGACAACCAAAACATCATATGAGAAGACTTGATCGGGTTACCTCTGCAGTCTGAAGTGTGCAGCTGCATAGCAGAGCAGCGTATCATAATCCACTGAATTAGTTTTGTTTGCTGCAGGCTTAAAAAGATAACCTACTGAGCCACCTACATCATGAAATAAGCTCATGGCGTTTTGCTTCTGTACCTCAGCCATGGAGGTTTTGATCATGTTAATACGACAGCAACAAATGTACATACGTACAGTGTGAGCAGTAATATGGGTTTCAGTTTATACTTCATTTGGCATTAACACTTGTTTTAAATTTGAGTTTACTTGTAATTGTGTGCACATCGGTGATGTAAAGAACACTTGTCTGTTCAGTCGAGCAAGAGAAAAACAGATCAAAGTGAAACGAGGATCACATTCACAGAAAGGTCATCTTTGGCCTGGGACAGGACTAGAAATAGATGTATATAGATTATTCTGCAAAATCCGATTTGAGGGGAAGTAAAACATTGGGGTCAGATAATAAGGGGGAAAACCACAAAATGAAATAGTTGAGTTTTTAAAAAAAACAAGAATAAACAACAAACAAGGTTCCCCCATATTAATGCAGTTCCTCCGCCACCCCTCCCTCTGCAGGACCGTGGTGACTTTCAGTGTTTAGTGCCGCTTCTGCTGCTGACACAAGGCTTTTGTTTCAGCCTGGCTCCAAAACAAGAGGAACCCAGAGGACCATACGAGCATAACAGGAGCACAACAAGTGAACCAAACTCGGACACCCTACTGACTCCTGTAACCCAGTTAGCAGAGGAAACTTCACACAAGTAGAAAAGCCAGTTCCTAGTGCATGTCTGCAATGTGTCTGCTTTCCCCATGTGAATGCTTTTTTTTTCTTCTTTTTTTTTTTTGCTGACAGTGGAGGGCTGACTAATTACAGTCCAACTACTGCAGCCACACTTTGATAGGCACCACGCTGCTGCAGCACACAAGCATCTGCAGCCTGCATCGCTGCAGTTTCTGGGGACAAGAACAAACTGTTTTCTGGTGAGAAACTGTCAATATGGTATGCATAAAAAAGAACTGTGTGATACTGTAACATGAAGCCTCTTTTCCACTTGCACTCATTTTTTTTATGCCACACCTGCTTTGAGTGCCACAATGTGAAAGAAATGCTTGTGAGAAATACTTTTGCAAACACCTTTTTATTTTTAGCTTTTGTGTTGTTTTTTCTTACCACATTGCTTGAGTCATGTTTTATCTGGTTTTGCCCTCTTTCTGCTCCTTGTGTGGATTTGTTGCTGCACATTTGAGTCCTTTGGATTCTTAGCTGGCCTCCACTGACTCTCTCTGTCTCTCAGTTTTCTCTTCTCCCCTGCTCTCTATTTTTCTTTTTTCCTCTCTTCTGGAGTCCTGAGACACAGTGACCCACTTCCAGTTCCTTCCTCTCTCCAAAGCAGAGTGTGTGTAAATGTTAAAGTTAACGGTTTTTGTTTTTGCAGCCTTTTTGCTGCACAACGCCCCCCCCCCCCCTTCCCTTCTTTCCTCTCTTTTTTTTCTCCCATACAACAAACCCAATTCCACTGACTCTCTCTCTCTCTCTCTTTTTCTGCGATTCAGAGAAACTCCGTCAGTTTCTATGAGCATATATGAGCATGTGTCCAAAGATGTGCACATATACTTGGAGCAGCAATGAAAAGATTTGAAAGTGCTTACACAAGTCTGGTGTCTGACATGCCATGCAACCTGTTAAACCTATAGCTGAATTCTGCCTCTCTCTCACTCCTGTTTCTTTTACCCCTCTTAACTCCAGTGTCTCCTCCCTCTTGTTTTTCTCCCTCTACCTTCCCCCCATGGCTGAGTCTGGCAGGGCCACGGGTTCAAAGATGTGCAAGCACCAGAATGTAGGTCAGCCATCGGTGCTGAGTTACCGATTAGAAACAGCTGTGTGTTTGTGGGCCATTTTCTCCACTGAGGCCATTGCAGAGAAACGGTGCAGAGAAAAGCTTTGCTGTCTTTGAACACCCTCTGCTCTGAAACTCCTAAACTTCATTCTACTTTCACCCCCCTAGAGATGGGGGGGGGGGGGGGATGAATCAGCCACTTTGGCTTTGGTCAGCTCATCTACAATGACATGTAAACAAATCTAGTCAGGTAGTGCTGTCCTATATGCATGCAGAAACAATAAGCATGTTTAATTTGTCGCTCTTTTGTTCATAAATGGTAGTTCCTTGATCCCCCCCCCCCTTTTTTTTTCTCTTTCCTCTGAGCCCTTAAAATAGTCTGGCATGTCTGTGGTTCTGTCTGTTGTGTTTGAATGAAACCATTGCTCAACTGCAGAATGTGTTTCCCTCCTTATGCTGTAACTAATGTGTAGCATGAAATAACTGGGAATGAGGGTGGGGGGGTGTCTGTAAATGACACCAGTACTGGCATGTCTAGATCAGCCCTGGATGCCCCACCAGAACAGCCCTTATTACCAGTGCCTGTCTATATATACAATAATTACCTTTTGCCTGTTAGAAATTCATGTTTAAAACCCCTAAATACACTAGTGTTGTTGTGTGGGAGGAGCGCAGGGAAAAACGACATCACTCCTTGCACATCCAAACTATGAAACAACCCTCCTTCTAGTGCTGTCTGAGCACCGGATATGAGCCAAACCCTGTACCTTGCAGCTGCGTGCCCAACATGTCAAATGGGGAAAAAAATAAATGCATGCAGACACCCAAACACATACATTTACATGTAGCAAACTCAACAAAGCAAATGTGCGTGCAAGCAAACAAAGAGCATATACAAAGGCTCAGATGCAATCAGTCACAGAAGCTCAAGTTGTACGGTATGTATGACCTCGAGTGATGTAGTCATCACAGCGGCGTGCTGTCTCTGACAATTGTCCCTGCCACGCCCTTTTGAACACTTGTGAGCTAGCTAATGAAAAGCTTAAGAAGGGCATGTCAGTAACAAAAGTACGGACGCACACTGACACACACACAACTCATTACTCGCACGGCACGTGTGCATTTTTTAAAGATTGGCAGAGCCCAGCTGAGAAACTGATCCTTCGACCAAAATATATGGTGTCCCCCATTTGTGCACTATGTGATATTTGTTCTGGGTCATGGCATCATTTAGCAGGAATAGTAAAAAGTAAATTACAGTGCAGAAGTGGTTAAAGATGTTTCTGCTTACTATTTGGAAACTCTCGTGCAAGTGAGCGAGATGTAGAGCCCCGACGCTGTTGTCACATGCTCCTGGGATGGTCCTAATTTCCGCATTAGGAAATTGTTCTGTAGACCACTGTGTGTTCATCTGACCTTGAGTTGGATTGTGGAAACAACATGAATACGAGTCTCTTTTTAAAGAACACGTCGGCAGGTGTTTCCAGTAAAATATTACTTTGCAAGTCAGGTGCCTAAAAGTCTGAAATTTCCATAGTTTCTGAATGGTTGCCCTGACTTGCAAGGGTGTTTTCCCAGTTGGGAAATTTATTTTTACCTTTTCCAGCTCTGCATGAATGTGGAATTAGCATAAAATTTGAAAACATAAATAGGTGCTTCCCATTAAACTACAAATGCGTGTGTGGATTTACTTCTGGCCTCTGTTCAGCTAAAATAAATGAGATGCACTGTCCATTTGAGAGTTACAGTTACAGTTGTTGGTGGGTTTATTCATTTTTTTTACATTTCTGACAAAGCAAGCTTTTCCTGATTGATGGTGACGCTTTCATAGGTTAGCTGCTACACATGCAGGAAAAAACTAACCTTAATAGTTAAGAAGGTCTAAGTACTCAAGTATTTCACTCTCAGGCTGATTGATGTTGATGTTTTCTACAATCAAAAACTACAAACTTCAAAGCAGCCTTTCAAGCCTACAGGGGCTGGGTGTCTCACTTCCAGTGAATACACGGAAGTGCACAGTCACAAGTCACAACAAGTCCAGAGGTTAGACGCAATGGCACAGTAGGGATCTGCAAATCCAGACATCCTGACAGGGAACCTCGGCAGAATGTCAAACTCGCTTCTGAACTGTGAGACATGAGCCTCGGTTTTTCTTTTTGTTTCAGAAACAGAGTGCTTTCATTTGCTGATATTCAGCCATCATGAGGAGAAAATCACATCCACTGGTGGGTGGTCTGTCACCATATGTCTATGCTGCCCACCCACAGGAGAAGATCGGCCTGGTTTGCATATTTATAGGGAGGATGTTTGCTGTTGGAGCCCGCTGTTTGAGTGTATGAATTAGCTTAAGTTCGCCAGTTGCCATGGTCACCGATATGGTTGTTTTATTTAGGCCTGCCCCCCTCCAGGCTTCCTTGACTTTCTGTAGCTGTATGGGTCGTGCTGTTGTCTGTGTTTCCGCCTGGTGGGACACCCCCCCCCCCCCCACTACTAAACCACTCCAGCATGAACATAAATATTTAATAAAAGTGAATCAAGCAGAAAATCTATAATGATTTACATCCTACATGGCATATTATGAATGCAGCAGTGCCACGCACTCAGGTTTTAACACTGCATGAGATCGTGGAGGACGCATGGAGGACATATGCCACAGCAACATGGTGCTGTCAGGACAGCACAGTGCCCAGGAGGGGAAGGAGGATGTGACAGTCGCTCTACCACATGCAAGGTAGGCAGAGAAACCCAGGAACTGGGAGGGAGTCCAAATGAGAAGAGCCAGACACAGAATATTGTCCAGAGTCCACCGCTAGTTCCACAAGAAAAGGGGTTGGACCACAAGATTTGGAACAGCAAAGGATAGCCGAACAGTTTGTCACCTTTCAGCCTCTCGTTGTGTGGACAGCCGTCAGCTCTGTGGGAGGAGCTGCACAGATGGAGAAAGCTGGGCATGCTGTATGAAGGGACATGGGAGGAAAAAAATTATTTTTTGTAGCCTCAGTGTGCACAAATAAACCCAGTGCATTCAACAAAATCACTAACAGAGGACCTAAAGAGCAGTCACCTCCAAAATAATAAAATCCACCCCCTTTTTTTTTTTTAAAGGACCAAGGCACAAATCACTTCAGAAGTTCCAAAGCTGTTTCATCATCTGTTAAGAACATGTTTTTAAGCCATATAGGCCCTGAAGGTATCCAATCTGTGAGCATGTGTACATCATATCAGTCTCATGCTGAGATTAGCACAGACGTTGTTCAAAGAGACGTGACACCTAGCACATTCACTGTGCGCTCGGACTGCAGTGCTGCCAAAGCGAATACTGACCTTACAAAACAGAAAAAAATGATGACCTTCTCAAGTCATCAGAAACGCTTGGTAAGAAGAGATCACTCACCACAAATGTTGCATGATTGTGGAAGGGAAATGTCTTAAAGAAATTCAGTTAGATAACGAAAAGAATGGATACACAGTAGATCCCATTTACAGAAGAGCGGTGTGGCCGATTAATAGTATAGAGCATGTAGATTGCACCCACACACAGAATATGACCTGGGAGGACGTCAAACAACTTCACGGTGATAGGAGCTGAGTCACGTGACCTTGTCTCGACCTGGAGAGAGGGCTGAGAGACAAAAGGCAAAACCAACACACCACTTTGAACAGAAATAAAGGGAGTGACGAGTAGTGGCATTTTGTGTCTGGGACTGCCCGACACATCTGAGAGAGTCTGACTGAAAGAAAGACATCTGATGGTTTGAAGCCTGCCAACATCAAAGGCTTTTAGTCGGGGCCGAGATGAGACTCGAGCTCAGAGGTTTTGTTGTGCGACAAACTGCAAGCTTCACCATGACAGCGTCCTTCCTTTTAAAAGCAAAACAATGTGATGCAACATTTCTCAGCGCACCTTCTCATAAACATTTGTTCGCCTTTACAGTAAAATGTTAAAATAGAAAACTTATTTTCACCTTTTTTTTTTAGCACTTTTTAACAGTTCTAATTAAACACTGATAAATACAATATTGTGGTGGTGATCGTGGCTCAAGAGTTGGGAGTTTGCCTTGTAATCGGAAGGTTGCCGGTTCGAGCCCTGGTTTGGACAGTCTCGGTCGTTGTGTCCTTGGGCAAGACACTTCACCCTTTGCCTACTGGTGGTGGTCAGAGGGCCCGGTGGCGCCAGTGTCCAGCAGCCTCACCTCTGTCAGTGCACCCCAGGGTGGCTGTGGCTACAATGTAGCTTGCCATCACGTGTGTGTGGATGACTGGATGTGTAAACCGCTTTGGGGTCCTTAGGGACTAGTGAAGCGCTATACAAATACAGGCCATTTACAATAAATAAGTAAATAATATTACATGATGCAATCTGATGTGTGGCTTGCAGTACAGTAGTTGGACAGACTTATTGCCTGTTGTGGACACACCCCACCTCGCCCTCAGGAACATTTCCAGACAGTTAATTCATTGGCATTTCTTTACTGCATCAACACCTATGACACACAGGAAAATGCATCAGGATAGACGAAGGAACATGTAATTTCAATGACTAAGACTGTTTGTGTCAGCGTCTACTACACAAAACCTGTGGTGCGCTGCATCACGCTAATACCGAGTGGTTAATTTTCAATAGCAAGTGTGAAGTCACATGAGGCGTTAGTACTTTTTCAGTCATGTGAATATGAGGTGTTGCTCAAGACCAATCAGAGCTTGCTCATAGTGAAAAAAGAAATCACCTACATGCATGAGCACGAACACTGAATTTTTAGATATCAGCTTTAACTCTGTGCACTCTTGAAATCGTCTTTACGGCTTGAGTTTTACTTCGTGGTGCAAAAATGGCAGAACGCAGACCACACTGAGGAACGTTGGCCCAGAGGATGTTGGGGAAGATGGGTGGAGGGATGAGACGGAAGGAAGGTAGCCCGTAAACAATCAGTGTCAACAAGATAAACAACTCCCTAAGCCTGCAAATCCCTCTCCCCTTGTCGCTCATTAGCGTTCCTGATTTACAATCGCACTGAAGCCCCATGAGTACACTGCAGCCTGGCTGCAGGGCTGGTAAAGCTAAGATAGAGGTGTTTTATTACCAACCCCCCACCTCATTTGAGCTAAAACTTTTTGGGCATTAAATTAGACATATATGTATTTACTGAAATAACACCGTCCTGGAACATATTTATAATTAAAGATCAAATGATAACCAAGTAAATAAAATTGACATGTCTTGTCATTTCTTGCCACGTCTTTGCTGTTTGCTGCCTCCGCTGCTTCAGATTATTAATTATTGAAAACATCTTTATGACTCATGGGCACAACTGTAAGTGTTGTGAGACTAGCTTAGAAGTGTCATGTAAAAGAAAAAAAAAGCAGTAACCCCAAATTCAGTCACTTAATGGAGGCGTTTTAGGCTGTTTCCTGTGAACATCGCTCTGATTAGGGGATTATCACTTTGATGCTGGTTGCTTAAAAAAAGTGTTTTCGATATTTTGTTTGTCACTGGTGACTAAAAATGGAAAATGTTGATTAAAAATGAAACCTTGCATTTTCATTTCACTGAATCTTCACCTTCTTTGATTTCTTGTCATCACAGTTAAGCCTTCGCTTTTGGTTTTTGATAACTGTATGTGGAAGGTTTCTGCAGATTTGGGTCTTGGTGTCGCATAATTATCTTACTATAGTACACAAAATGCCTGTGTTTGTTTCTTTGCCCATGAACTCCTCCTAGATGATTGTGAGCTGAGCTACCAAACTAGGCACACAGATATATCCTCAGGCTTCTGAGGGTTCTTATCTATATCAGACATTATGTTGTGACAATGTAACCTAGAAAAAACTTAGCGACTTGCAAATACCTGTTTTTAGCATTTATGCACCTGTGACACCTTATAAAAGCATTATGTCAGTTTTCAGTTCATGAGAGTAGCATCTCATTTATATCCACTAAAGTTTAATTGTGCAGGCCTAGCAACAGGCTAAAATGGGCAATTTTTAGCACCCCTATTTTCCCCAGTTTTCATATGTTTATTTGTTCATCTTATTCACGCTGAGAAAATTAAGTATATCAGTTTCATAACAGCACAACCAAGCCAATCAGTTCTGTACTAGTAAAAATAATACTCCAGCAAACAAGGAGAAGAGAAACAACTTCAAAGCCCAAAATGAAGAAGCTCATAGTTTGATTAAAAAAACAAAACAAAATACTGGCATATACAGTTTCTGATCATATTCTTACATTAACAACATTCAGTAATTAACCCCCCCCCCCCCCCCCCCAACATTAGTTTAAAGCAACCACTATTAAAAAGGCCAAAAATAAAGTCTCTTCCTCAGTTGACTTTATGACCTAAATTTCACAAATAGTCATAATGCTCTTATTCACAGTTCAGTGCTATTAATTTGCAGCACAAATGCCATTGGTCTGAGGCCAGATGGGGCTATAGCGTTGAGGCATTTGACTATGATGGAATGATGGATGAGGGGGTTGGAAAGAAAGAGCAAGTGGAGAGAATTGTCATTTGTATGACAGGCCTGAAGCAATGAGCAATGCAAGGCCTGGGCCGCTGTGATCATAGAGCATGCAGATGATAAGTCTATAAATAGGCGTATGCAGCAGGAGGGACAAAGGCTATTTCCTCTCATATGATGCAAAGGGATTGTTGGACTTCTGCACTGTAATGAACGCTTGAGAGGTTGACCAGTCACCACTTTTGAAATTTAGGTTCAGGTGTATAAAATGTGTGAGCCTGGTGTCTGATTTGGCCACGCTGCATTTCTTTTTAATGTCTAGTTTATGTCTGTAAAAATACTCTGCAGATGTCTACATGACAAGTGTTTCCGGTATTATTTTTAAACTAAAATAATTTAAAATTCTAAGCACACATTTTATATTCTGCCAACCATGCTAACTTCTTTGTGAAACATGTTTTGGCTGAATTTTCCACTGGAACCGAATGGGTTGTCAAACTATGCCACTGAATAATTACAGCAGCCCAAAAGCCACATCTTTCTACTTAAGAGCACTCGACTAAGAGAGGAAACAGAAGTGATAACATGCACAAGATGATGAATGCATGCTTGCATAAAGGATCTTTGCAGGATCAAGGTCAGTTTACTTGTAGGCATTTGTTTTATAGTGCTGACCTCCCTCTGAGGTCAAACAAATGCTCATACAACAAAACCCAGAGGAGGCAAACACACCCACTGTGTCTCCATAAGCCTGTGGCCTTCTGCGATCAGAAACCAGCTACAAGATTATGCAGGTTTCAGTGGCACAGTGCATCAAATGTACATGTGGGCCCATGATAAGAAGCGTTCAAGTTGCCTAACGTCTCTGTAATTACCCAAGGAATAGTCATGAGATGTAGTCCAAACGCAGCATCAGGCCTGGCCGGAGAAAATGCAGCAACTGAGCAGATGTGAAACACTTGCATTCTATGTGTGATGGGTTATATTCTCACTATGACTGTACCCAAATGCCGCAAGGCTAATTTCGTCTCTGTTTACTGTGCTCTTCGAGCACACATATTCTCAGTCCTCCTTGGTATTGTCTAAATTCAAAGGAAACGCAGATAAAAAAAAAGCAAATAATTCCTTTTTTCTGATCTGTGTGCATGGGAGGAGAAATCTGTTTACTGACAAGTAGGCATGCCTCATAAATGTGTATTAAAAGGAAAAACAAAGCATGGAAAGCATTCGTGCAATCCTGTCTATTACATTTCTCAATGCATTTGTTTATTTTGGAGCATTATTAAGCGAAAACAAGAGTTCAAGCTGACACTCAATATTAAGTCATGCAAAACACAGGAAATAAAAGCTTTGGATGTCCATCAATTCATATACAACTTGATTCGCACCTGACTGTGGTTTCTGCATGGCTTGAGATGACTGAGCCAAATTCTGAAACCAATTTTTTTTTTCAAAATGTCAAACGATCTAAAATCACCCGCATCCTGAACAACGTGCACAGTTTTAAGTGGACTGAAAATTCTCCAGCTGATAGCAGTGACAGTACGGTTAATATAATGCTTATAAAGATGATATTCAAGATTTAGCCTGTTTTCTGTGTGTTTTTATAAAGATGGTAGATATTACATATATTTCAATTTGAGTTGGTTTGGCTGCTTGTGGCACCCGTACACAGCTTCACACATTTTAGCTGTACTCTTTTTTTTTTTCTTTGCACATCGCACTTGTAAACTTGCTGACTGTCACAGACTTAATGTGTATTGTATTAAATCTTGCAATTCATGATATACTGCCTGCAGTTTAAGCACCACAAAGACCCTGTGAAACACATAGTATCAATAAAGTACAACAAGTACCTTTTCCTCATCATCCACACTGAAAGTCACTTCCCCCTCAATGGTATTTCTTCAGAAAGCACTCCCAACAATCTAATATCTGACTGCTAGATACATAAACTGCCAGCCATGCGAAGCATCTGCAGGCATCCCCCTTATTGCTCCAGCAATTGCAACACCCAAAGTTCAGCTGCAAGCCTACACAGCTGAAAATTAATAAACACTGGGCTTCGCTTCTGATGCACTTTTGCAGATGAAATTAAAGGTGTTGCAGACAGAAAAAGCTGCTATCAGAGATAAAACTAGAAAAATTGGAGTCACACGATTTGAAATATGCTGAGTGATGAATCATGACCTTAAAGTTTTAGAAAAAAAAAAGGGGGGGGGGGGGGGGGTATTTTAACGGCACTAAATTAGGTGAGTTTTATTTTATGTTATTTTATTTTGAGGACTTGGGTTTATTAGGACTTGGACTGGACAAAACCAGAGACTTTTTTTAAACCTCAAGGTGGATGCTTTGCTTTTTTAAAACTGCTTTGTAAAAACGAGTTGAGAGAATTTCAAAGGAACTATCTTTATTTTCCTCAAAATACCAGACAAGAAAAGTAGTTCATCTCATATCTTTTGCACCAGTAAAGCCTGCATACTTTCTGCAGACTCATAAAAGACTTTCACAATGACTTGGGCAGGAAATGAACACGAATACTGAAAAATTTTCTCATGTCACACACGCATACGTGAAATTGCTGACGTATATTTAACGGAAGACAAAAAAATAGACCTTGTTGACTAACAGACCGGAGGGGGCAGTTTACGCTAAAGTCCAAGACCAAAAGCATACTTTTTGAGAAGTCATTAAATTTGGCAACCAAAACAACATCCCAAGTTCAACCGTAGCACACGCCCAAGACTTCCTTCCAGCCAATCAGAGGGCTATTTTCCCGCCTCAACCCTATCATGTACTGAGAAGGCGGACAGCTCAGGCTTGTTGCTAGGGCATGTCCCTGCTCGCTTTAACTGCGCTCAGCCAATAGAGTCGGATCTTATAGTTTCCGCCGAATTATTGGTTGAGACAAATGCCAAACGTTTGCCTATACGGTTTTCCTATTGGCCAGCGCTTCCATCAGTCATTTCAGTGAGTTTTAGTTAGCTGCTGTTGATATGTAGTTTGGAGTCACCAAAGACTCAGAAGTGAACGTAGCCGCGCATACATACCGCTCTGAAACATTTTTTAACGTTTTCATTCCATTCATTTTATGACTTTATGACTAAGTAGTTTCTATTTTTTTAAATAACGAGACAACAACAAGATGGAGCTTAATTCCTTGTTAATTCTGCTGGAAGCTGCAGAGTACTTGGAAAGAAGAGACAGAGGTATTTCAAGCTAAACAGACAAGTTGTCAGCATTTCTAAGCCAGTAATTATGTCGTAAATGGGGATTGGGACGGCAACTAACTTCATTTTTTAAAAATAATTTGTTACGTTTTGACGTGCACTGCCATAGTGCAGGTATGATGTCACTTTACAGACAATGGGACATAGACCAGGCGATGGGTGCAAGCTGCACTCTGGGAGTCTGTATGCTAGACAGTGATAGGTGTAAATGTTTAATTTATAGTGTGTCATTTTTTATAAAATATGTTAGTATCATTTCCGAATGTGTGTTGTTGCAATCGAGTGTTTTTCCTTTGGATTTGGATGTAAGAAAATGAGTAAACAAGCCTGACATTGAAAATATAGGACAGAAATCGTTATGCAGCGGTGGCTATATCATAATATAGACCTCGGTGCTAAAAAAGAAAGAAAAAAGACTGCACTTTAATCGATCTTATTAATGATTTATTACGTGTTGTTCCTCTTTAATTGAGTCCCCGGTTGATATTTCACGTCTCAACTATTTCTCCAAAATGACTCACTGTCATCTATTATTATTAGGATGATTGTAATTGTTTTTGTTTATTTGCTTTGCCGTCCTTGCAGACCAAGCTTAAATGTAACACTCATTTTGCTTTCTGTGTTTACAGAAGCAGAGCACGGGTATGCCTCGGTTTTACCGTACAGCGCCGAGTTTTCCCGAAAGAAAACGAAAGCCTCGCCAATTTCCAAAAAAACTCAGAATAATAGGTAAATATAATCCTTTCTCCCTTCCCCCCAGCTTTATTTCTGACTTCATGCCAGCTTATAAAAACACACACTCACTCTCTCTCACACACACACACGCTGTCTCACTCTCCTGTCTGCTGCCTGGGCTGGGCTCTCTGTTTTGGGCTCTCCAGTAAACAGTGCCACGCGTACACTGTCAAGCCTGCTGCTCTCACTGTTCTGTTTCACTCACACCTATCTCTGAGAGGAGAGAAAACACCGCATACGCCCGTAACCTTTCGTTTCTGCACCTTGTCTCACACAGTTGCATCCAACCTCTGGAACTGTGTGAAGCTTTTAAACAAATGTGTGTATGTGTTTGTCTTTTTTTTATGTGGTTGTTGCGTTTAAGCTTTCGTGCTTCTGATGGAAGTAAATTGATATTTGGAAAGGAAAGGGAACCTCAGCCCAGCACACCCAGAGTTCATTACTGGTGTTGTCTGGAGGATTGAGTTGCTCCCACCGAGTTTAACCCCTTTATTGTGCAGCTGTGTAAGAAGTTAAAGCGAAATATATTACATAAGTGCACGGCATAGCTTTCAGTTTCGGTTTGTCTGCTTCTTCTTCTCAGACCAGTGCCATTGGCAGATTAAAGGTCATTTAAAAACAATCATGGCAATTAATGTGTGGCTGTGTAATGTGTGACCTATGAAGTTAAAACACCCGTGCAGGCTTATGTTTGCTTTCTAAAAGCAAAAATAAAACCATCCAAACTTTCAACTAAAAGTAGGCCATGTGACAAAGAAAAGCAGGAAATCCTCACATTTCAGAGGCTGGATCCATTTAGTGTTCAGCTTTTTTTTCCCATCCCCACCAGGCATGGAGAAACTTGCTTTCTAGGCTACATGCAAATTTGGTTGCCCTTCGGTCTCATTTACAGTAAACAGGCTATTGTTGAAATGATTGTGTCAATCTAGTTCCGTTCCTTAGAAGATTAACACATTACGATCTGATTTAATAAAGTGAAAGATAAAAAAAGAAGGGAAAAAAGCATTGGCTAATAATAGTTTAGGGAAGCAAAGTGTGGAAATGGCTCGGCAGTGAGTCTGATGGTTACGACAGTGCACGTAGATGTACGCTAGAAAGTAGTGTCATTACGAAGGGTGACACAGAGCATCGGAATCAGCAAATAAGGTGGCGATTGCTGACGCCAGTTGCTGTTTTTTGTCCTCCGTGTCACGCCAGTTTTGTGTCAGGTGACTGCTGAAAAGATAGCTCTGTAGATAAACCCCTTAAGATGAAGAGCGAAAAGGCTTCAAATAATTGCAGATGATACTTAATAATATTTTGATTTAACTGGCACAGAAATGAATAAAACAGCATTAAATAAACAAAATAACAAAAGTGTTTTTGCACGCATTTCTGACATGGGTATCAGACTTTTAGTGTGGCTCCATTCCCATTGTCTCTGTTAACTTCCACTCCTGTTTACAACGTGTGGGTGTTCTGATATGAAAGTGATACTTGCACTCGTTTGGCAGAAATGTGAAAGCAGCACCTTCCACATTCCTCTAATCCACAAGTTAACGTGCATTATATTTTGTGTACACCCGTGTGATCGAGTGAAGGGGTGTGGTGTGGATGTGGCAGGTGGGTGCGGCGCCTGAATAAGGCGGGCATCTACGCAAGCATATATGACAAACACCAGACCACTCGCTGGGCTTCATGCAGCCAGGCCTGCGTTTCCATACTTTTTCTCGTGACAGAGCTTGGGGCACATCCCCCACCCCCGTTACGCCGTTTCCCTTTTTACACTCGCCCTCAGCTTCTTTTTTTTTTCTTTAAGTGTAGACAGGAGCTGATGCAGGCTCCTAGTTATAAAATCAGAACAAAGCAGTAATGTTTAATGTTACATCTGCAACCTAACACGGATAATGTGTGTTAAAGCGTTTACTTAAAGGCTGTTATTACCCTGCTTCATCGCTCTGTCACACCATATGTGAAAATTTAGGTCAGCTGACTTCGTTTTCCTCCTCTAATTCCTTGATTTGAATGTAGGAAAACTTTTTGAGTCCTCCCAGCTTGCCTTTTGGCCATTTGTAGCTCATAAAAAAGTGATAAAAGGCTTATTTTAAATGCCTCTGATTGTTAGAGGATGATTTTATGACATGTAAAAGTCCTCCTCATGCCATCCTGTGGTTTTACATAACATGTAAAGGTGTGGGCTAACCTGCTGTAGTTACAGGTCTGTGAACATTCTCTTCCTCGGAATGATTTCCTGGTCGTGCCCTGTGCTTTGACTGGGACATTTCCCTGATTTGTGCAGGTTTGAATAGCACAACTTCCTCCACGATGGCTCTTTGTCGGCTTCTAAGATCAGCCGCCCAACATCCTGTGTTGTCTTTCGGGATGATTTTGTGCAGACGCCACATTATAGCAGTCGCACGGTCAGCCGTAACCCGTTTTGGTGCGCAGGACGGCGTTGTGGCACACAGCTGTGGGAACCAGTGCTTCGCGAGCACAAGGGCGCCTCAAACAGTGGAAAATGTGAAAAGGCTTGTTGTCAGTCTGTCCCTTTTGTTGTTGCTGTTTTTGTTTTTATTGCCGTGGTATCCATGACGGTCTCATGAACAGAGGGCCTGTTTCAGATGGACCGCAGTGCCCTCGCCGCTTCTGGCTGCGTGTCATAATAGGGGTTCTCCTCGGAATAGCCCACACACTGATGAATTCTGTGGCGTCCGGGCCTCCAGACGTCTGAGAGTGTTTTCATCCCGTGTCCACGCTGAGCAGCCGCGGCGGGGGCAGTGGTGCGTGGATGCTGTTTGTATATGTGTAGAGGGGGGCAGGCAGGCTGTGTCACAGATACAGCTCTCTCTCTCAGGGCCATTTTTGCCCTCGTGTGCGTGCTCTCTGACAGATGTCCCACAGAAATGGGAAAAGATTTTAGAAGTCGTTTATCATACATTTCCCAGTCTTTGCATGTCTGTGCCCTTGATCCACCTGACTGGTATCCATAGACAACAAATTTGTCCTGTTTTAAGCATTAAAATACTGCATTTATTTCTTATAGTACAGCAGCATTCAAATGCTTAAGGCCTACAGCCACCGGAAGGCAGAAGAGCTAGAACATAGAGATGAATCTAGGCTTCTCTTTGATCTCTTGACACACATTTTTCTGATTGTTTCTCAGATCTGTTACTTAACATATTTGCCCAAATTGCTTTCATCTGCCTTGCTCTCTGATCAAAACGTGTACTAACTAAGCCTCTCACTATTATACAGAATCTGATGTCATGTCAGATGATTTTTTTGTAGTATTTTAGTAGTAGTAGTGTAGTATTCCTGCCCTGACAGTCATCTTTGTCATTTCAGATCATCGCACAATGAGCTGGAGAAACACAGGTAAGATGACATCTGACCCCCCTCGATCTTGCCCGTGTTTGATTGTGTGTTGAGTGCGTGTGTCTTTTAGTTCCTGACATAGGTAGTAATTGAAGAGCTTCATGGGGGCTTTCAGGTATTTTCTCCAAATCAGAAACACTAGTACGACAGATCAGATCAGAGGTCGTCTTCAAAGAGCCAAAGATTTAATCTGTTAATTCTTGTGCCTGAAAAACAGATAATAACCTGATTTCAAAGAGCACCTTCACGCTGTCTCCGTTTCATGGATGAAACTCATGTCCTTGTAAGGAAGAATCTTGGGTTATAATCCTGCCCAGACTGACACTTTGAAAAGAAAAGCAGTAAATCTGGACTTCACCTATCATTCAGCACTGAAATTGGGCTTTTTCTCCTTCCTGGAGGCACAGAATCGCAGCTCATGGTTTGCTTGTGTGTGTGGGGTTTGTGTTTTTTTACTTCACAGCTTTAGAGTTTCTTGTCAGGAAGCAAACGTCTCTTTGATATCAAAAAGGCCTTGCTGCTTCAGAGTAGATTCTTTAAAAATTGCCTTGCAGACAGGAATAAGAAAACAGCTGATGTGACTATCAGCATGTGAGCAGTGGCTGAAAAGGGTGTGTGAGTGTTTGCGTGTGTGAGCGAGCATGACACATGCTGTCACCCACGATGAAGGCCAGTCACATGGCCGGGAGTGAGTAATGGATGTGCGTGGCAGAGGGAAAAACAAGCCCGGACATATTCCTCCCTGACCTGCGAGGCACAGGAAGGCCCCGGCTGATTACACTGCAGGTGTTGAGACACAGGAGTTACCTCATGTCCGACGATGGGTGTGGCTGGTTACCAAGCGCCTGTGACGTCCAGTCAAACTGACAAAAGTGGGTGCCAGTAAAGGGTTTACTCACTTCCTTTGTCATCACCGCAGCCACGAGTTTCTGAAAAAGTGGAGTTTTCATGACAGACATGTCACTGATTCCATGATGGAAGGAAAAGAAGAAGAAGCCCTTTGAAGAATAAAGTTGCGTTCAAACACGCCGTCACATTGCATCATCACCTGTGACAAGCGAGGAGTTATTCTGTATAATTTCATGCCTTGTGTTTTTTCCTGTTTTTGCATTCACCATGCCCGTTTGTGTGGAAACATCTCCACCCTCTTATTTGAAATGACAGGGCTGCATGGTCACAAGGTTTTGCCACGTGGTCCACCCTGAGTCAAACCCCCGTCTGAAAGCGTGGCCACAAATTACATGGTCAGCCACTATACAGGTGTTAACAAGGCTCAGACTCTGCCTTTTGGCACAGCCATGTCTGTTGTACTAGCGACCGTCGTGTGACTAATACGCAACATTGAAACTACTAATAGTTTTTTATAACTGACAAAAAAAGAGACTTCTGAGCTTCTAAAATGAGGCAATTTTTGCTCAAGTACCTTTTGATTTTCTTTTTAAAGCTAATGGCGGCACAAAATGAGCAACTTGAAGAATGTTTTCCTCAAACTTGTAAACGGACATTTGCGTATGACTATGAAGAATCTGGCATGCCACTTGACCACGTTATCAATCGTGATCAGGCTTTTGTTGCAGTCACACAGAAAGTCTATATCTGATAACCAGTAGCTATCATCCAATGAAGATTTAGCATTTTACATTGTTCATGCGCAAATTTATTTTTGAATTTTTAAGACTTCCTCTTCCACACCGACAGATGGACTAAGACGCCTTATCCTAGATATATGAAGCCTTGAATATTCAGCTGCTGGCCTCAGAGTCAGATTACCTAGTATATGAAACTTGCAATGAACCTTTCTGACGAGCTTCTCACATTTGATTTGTAGCTTAAAGATATAAAGAGAAGAGCTTTAACAGACATGCTCAACAAAAGAATTTTTAACTTCTGATTCATAAGAAAACCAAAAGTCTTTAGGTGTCCTGTTCAACCAGTTTAATGAATGTATGACCAGTTCAGGGGTATCTGCTTAAAGCATCAGCCCTGTTTGATCTGCAGTATCGCCTCAGAAATCTGTACCTCCCACACGCCCTTGGACGCGACTCCAGGGAGGTGGCTGCTGTTTGAGCCCTGACTCACTGTCTTTGTTTCTTCGTGTGTTGTTTTTGTTTCCTCCGCTGCTGCACAGAGCAATCCTTGTACTATACATTCACGAGGTAGATAAGGTGGCGGATGAACGTCTCCTTAGAGGCCGAAAGGCATCGCATGTAATAGTACCAAAATCACGTTTTCTTGCATGAGAATGTCCTCTAACCAGATTTTATTAAATAAGGGAACACTTTAGTATGCAGTTTTTAACTTTGAGCAGTTGACAAAAAAATATGAAATTATTTTGTTTCATTAACAACAGATGTTAAAATAAAGGAGATAAAACTGGAAAATGTTGATTGAAATTGGGAAAGACCTGATGTCAAACAAGTTTGGAAGGTGGTTTTCATCTTTTAAGATTTTTTTTGTTTGGTTATTACTTTTTTATTGTTTTTTATTTATTTATTGATTACTTTAAAATTATCTTTTAGAACTGTTTGTCAACAAAGATACCAAACTTTCCACATGCAGCCAAGACTGAAACGGTGTGGCTAATCGGTACATTTGCTGAATAATCAGCTAAATGATTAATCAACTATTCATTGCTGCTGTTATATGAAGCTGATTAAGTTGGAACTTTTTGGCTCTCTGGGTACCGTTCGCTGACCTCGTGCATGCTAGGTGTCTCTGGCAGCTGCTCCGGAGACACCCTGCATATATTTGTGTCCCATTATCAGAGTCAGTCAGCTGCTTCGTGGATGTGGAGTCCCACAGAGTCGGCTGTCCTGACACTTATCTGCTGCAGCCTGATTTTTAGCTGTGACAGCTCTCTATAGACCATCTCTTGAATGACTGTGCTGCTTTTTGTTTTTTTTTTCCTTCCCTCGTCAGACCTGCAGAGCATCAGCTCAGAGTCTATGTGAAACTTAAGTGCAGTGTGTTTGTTCTCCACGAGCATTGCTTCCTTCCCATTTCTGACTTTAACCGCTTTTGATCACGCTTATGACAGCTCAAGTTTCCTTTTCAAGCAACGCCAAGAAATTACGAAACTAGATGTTTTACTTTCCCACATATCACCTGTTTACAGGAAGCCCAAGTCCAGTCTGCATAATCTAAGCTGTCTGGTATGTTTGCCATGCCTGCCTCGATCGAAAAAGAAAAGAGAAATATTTAGAGTTCTATTTTTATCCCCACCCATTTTGGCTCTCAGGTGCTCTTGGTTTCAGTTTTTCGAGATCGTAGCGAAGCTCACGAGTTTGCAGGCTGATTTCGACAAACAGTATCCTCTTACACTACGCTCTGTATCACACTGCAGACAATGTGCAGCAACTGTGGAGCACCCATTGAACTCGGCTTTAAATTTACATGCACTTCATGGACACGGGAGCAAGCCCTCCATTTGTCATGGTCTAGTCTTCTCTCTAATTAAATTTACTCTCCATGTTTCTTCTACTCCCAGCTGTGAATGAATCACTTTTTTTTGGCAGTGAGCAGGTCCTTTTTTCCTCGAGTGAAGCACACTTATGTGTGTCTATGCCGGCCGGGCAGCACCTCTTTGAGTTACGGCAGCGTGCTGGTGGGAGGGATGCCCATCCACGGCCCTGTTACTTCACCTCCTTGACATCTTTTCTTTGCCCCACCCCCACTTTCCAGAGTCCACATCTGTCTTTTCTGTTATCTGTCTTTTTTTCCCTCTTCCTTCTCCTTATTCTCGCTCTCCTTTTCGGCCCTACTAAAAGCCCCTGAGTCAGCAGAAACTTGAGGCAGCGAGGAAGAGAAGGAGGGGCAGGGCTCTCTTCCTTCTCACTCTTTTTTTCTTAGTGACAAAACTCATCTGTTCCCATTTCTCCTGTTTTGAGGTATAAATCCTTGTCGTGTCTTCGATTTTATACCTATGTTTATCCTGTAAATGTGCAACGCTGCTTTTAAGGGCTGCTGTATATCCTGCTTGTTTTGCGTATTTTTTATTTTGAAGTTAAATGTCATGTTTGCCTCTCAGGGGCTGCTACGTAATTAAAGTTTGGAAAGTTTTCATTTTTTCCTTCCAGTTTTGGTTTTGGTGTGACGTCCTCACATGTGACTGCATGTGCACTTTAGTTCCCTGCTGTCACAATGCCAGTTAAATTCCCCTTTTTGTTGGCATCATGGAGGAATCATTGTAGTTAATGATGTCTTGTACGCAGTCTAATTACAGAACCTGTAGAGCAAGGATGTTGTTATTTGTCATGAGATTGAATCAGCCAGTGCTGAAAGAGTCAACTACATATAGTCGACTATATGGATAACTAAGTTTTTCTTTTATTATCTGGAATAGTTTAAAGGCCGGAAATTATTTTTCCATTATTGTAGTTGATGGTTTTGATTTTAAAATTGTGTAAAAAATTCAAGGTGACATTTTTAAAGTGACATAAAACTGAAAAGTGTAAAAAAACACACACACAAAAAAACTGTCTGCAGACGAAACAGAACAATCTGGGTTGAGTTAAAGATGCAGTGGGAATAAAAATAAAATCTAGACAAGCAAAGACTGGAGGGGGAGAAGAGGCTTAGTTTGAACTTTGACAGGCCTCATCCTGCAGTTCTCTCTCTGATCTAATGGTGCGCTCCATTTGAAGTGGGAAATCAGAAATCACGACTTCCAAGTTGGAATTGTCAACTGGGAAAGTCAGAAAAGCCCCACCAATGACATCACAATCCAAGATGTCGACAGAGCATGTAAACAGTAGTAAAAATGTAAACTGTCTGCAAGTGTCACAAACGCACTGTTTTTGTTTTTGTTTGCGACACGCTCAAAAAAGCATGCACTGAGCAGTGACGGGGCTCTGTCCACCAACGTGCTACAGCAGTGTTTTTAAAAAAACAGGGATTGCATTATGTCGCTTGAGATGCATGAATGGCTCTACTTTATGTATGAGCAAAAACAAATCCAGTTTTTCCTCGCTTTTCCGACCGCTACTACGAATGCTGAAACGCAATCAACTTGGGAGTTACGCCACTCCCAGCTTCAACAGTCAGCTTAGAGGTAAAGGAATACACAACTGCTGGGGACTACTCCTCAGACGTATGTGTGTACGCTAAAAATAAGTCAGTGGCAACATTTGACTTTTTAGAGCCTAAACAAGGCGTAGGAGGTCTAGTTCTGTCTTGGATTAAAAATTCCATAGTGGATTTTTGTCTTATGGCACTAAATCCTGTTGGATGACTCAACTTAAAAAAAATCTTATATATCTGTCAACTTACAATCAAAATGTAACAAACGTAGTCCTTATTAGTTTGCGTCGTTACCTGGAAGAACATAGGTAAAGAGAGTAAAGTTTGGGTTAGCTGATGCTTTGTCCTAATACATGTGGCCATGTTGGCGTGTAAAAGAAAAGGTTTGTCCAAACGTGTGTGTGTGTGTTTACTTATCCAGGCATGGGACAGTCTGGGTTTGTAGCTGAGCTGTGTGTGACTAAAGGGTAACAAACAGGCCACAGCTGGACGTCAGCAGCAGTGCTCCCATGTGGAATTTTCTCCACCCTGAGGTCACCCAGCTTTAAGAAGTTCATCAAACCCGTTTTTTTGTAAAGCCCGTGGACGATCTGCTCTGGCGGGTGGGTGAGGCGCGGGGGGTATCTTTACACGTAATGCAAATATTTCAGGCCACCGCAGACCTACATTTACAAAAGAATGTTCTCGTTCCAGCTCAGGTGTTACTGTGTTCTCCGCAGTAAACTCGGCTCGTTGGCACAAAACAGTCGGTGCTCATAAAAAAACAGCAGTGTAGGATGCACTTTAACAAGGTGTGTGAATAGCTTTGGGGTTTCCAGGATAGGAAAAAGAGAGCAATTAAAGAAAGACCCAACTAGACACAGAAGTGCGATGACTGAACCATTCATGGTTCGGCCATGGCTGAGGAGGAGGTGGAGAAGGAGGAGACAAAGACATTCTTGAGTGTTGCTGAAGGGAGGAACTTGAGGCAGTGTAGGACGTGGCTGTTATGTGTGTCAGCCAGGCACCCTGAAATTCAGGTCAGCGGAGCATACACACATACACTGGAATGCAGAGTTAAATAAGAGAAGCGGCTTATGGGGAAAGTTTGAAGATGGATGGCAGGTGGGGTCACAGAACTAGCAGGCCGAGTATTACTAGAATGCTTCGCATTCAGCGCTGTCTGCTTTTTTGGCACAAGTGAGCCCCAAGTGAATGTTTGTATGATTATGCACTGATAGGCAAGATTACAGCTGCAGGCATTCTGGTTTTGCACTTTTGTCCAGCAGTAGTTTTAAACCTTTTGGTAAGCGAGCTCTAAATCAGCTACTTGGAGAAACAACGTAAAAGTGGAAGGTAGTGGAAATCTCTTCTTTCCTCTTTTCCTGACCCCTCTGGATTTTTTCGTAGGCAGGCCCAGACCTTCATGCAGGACCCCACCCCACTGCTCTAAAACCCTCCTTCAGATGTAAACAACTCCAACTTTTACAGTCAACATGGAGCCAGGAATCCTCTCTCATGCCACTAGATTCCTGCATGTTAATCATTGACAAGGACCATTATAAAACCAGAGCACCCCATGTCAGGGGAACGTGTTTATGGTGCTTGCTGAACTTGTCTCTGCTAGTCTGTCCCAAGATTTGCGAGATGTACTTTTCATGGCACGCAGGGAAAGGCAATTAATGTCCAGGTCTGTCATCTGACGTTGGCATTGAAATGGGATGTGCAGAGAAAAAACCTTCCTCTATTTTTAAGCCTCCGCCATCTCTGTTTCGCTCGCACGCTCTCCCCTTTAAAATCTGTTTGACATCTGTTTCTCTGTTAACACCGCAGTAAGCTGGCTGTGCTGAGAAAGGGATTTTGTAATGATCCTCGCTCGCACAGGGGGGATTGTTTGAGTACACGAAAACAATCAAATGAATCTAATTACTTGGCATTCCCAAGCATGCCCCGTGGAAATTCCAGTTTGTTTTGTGGAAATTGTACTACAGTGAGTGAGCAACACACTGCTTCTACTCTTTCCTGTTGTTTAATCACCAGAAAAGCATGCTGAGCTTTTCCTTTAGAGTAATTCACCGATAAGTGAAGTAACCTCCCTCTGCCTGCTTTGCTGCAATCGTGTGTGTGTTTTCAGGTTTCTGTTTGCTCCTCGCGTGTGAGAGCAGAGTCATGTGAGAGCGAGCTCCATGTTCCTGCCGTCAGGAGAATGTGTTTATGGGGGACTTGTATCCGTCTGTCTCACCTTACAGAGTTGTCACTGCACACAGTGGGCGTGTGGGTGTGGCGTCCCCGATGACAGAAAACAAACATAACTCGTCCCAGACGACTGACATTTCATATGAGCGAGATAAAGACTTCTTGTGTCTCCCTGCGCCTCGGTGCGTGCCTTTCTTCTCACTGGCGTGGGCAGCGTGGTGAACCACTCTGTCAGTTTCACATGAGCGTGTCTTATTTTTCTGCCGTCTTGTTTTCCGTGAGATCGCTGTTAAATGGGAACGCTTACGGGGCTGACCTGCAGGGTGACAGTGAGACTAATAAAGGCTGGGTGTGTCTTGTGTTTCTGTCGGCAGGCCACTGGGCAGGGTCTCAACTTCCCTGCTCTCTCACTCCTGAAGATATATTCAGCCTGATATAAACCTGTAGCAGAAATTGCCATGTTTATAGCTAACAACAAAAAATAGTTTTGGTTTCTATGGCTGCATGGATGGTAACTGTACAGGTAGTACATTTTTTATGCAATAAAAGGGGGCGTGGTCGTTTTCAATGTCAAGTTTATGGTGACTAGGCTGTTCATGCTTGGCTGCAAATTCGCTCTCTGAGCTGCAACCTGTCGACCGTGTTTATGGTGCTGTTTTCTGACTAATAACAAGCTCTGCTGTGGTTAATTGTACTTACTACCGGGTTTCAGAGTCTGTGTGATACTTAGCACTTCTGGATCTGGGGGAAAAAACACAAACAACCAAAAGGTTAAAAGTGGCTTTAAAATGTGACTTGAATGTATGACATCACGGTGCCTGTGTCCATCTTTTATATGCAGTCTGCAGTTATGTCATATAATCAAACAAGCAGTCAGAGAGTCACATGGGTTTAAAGCAAACCTTCAGGTTAAAGAAACTTATTTAAAAACAAATGTAATCACATGATAACCCAAACTAACTACTGCAGGTTATTTGGAGGTAAAACCTGAAGTGGACAAGTACAAAATATCAGTAGGAAGTCCACAAGCATGTGCATGTACAGCTATGGTAAAATACATGGTCTTAGCCTTGTTTTTTAAGCTTTGCTGTAAGAATAACGAATAAAACTATAAGAATAACAATTCCTCAAGAACACAGTTTTTGTATCCTCTCATATGCGTCTTGAGATTGAATGACTGCAGTTCTGTGCCTGCTTAAAGCTGAGCTGATCAGAAACTCTTCTTCATCTTGATGTCTTGTGGGCTCAGCTCAAAAGGAAAATAAACAAACAGGCATAGTTGTTGCATTTTCTGCTTCTGGGTACTGGGGCAGCTCTAGCACTGAGAGCTAGCATTGTATCATGGCTTCTGATGACCTTTGACCTCTGTTTAGTAGGCCTGGCCCTGTGCCAGACAATCCACTCAGCCCTGTGCATATGGGTGGAGGAATGTGCTGGGCTGCAGTGAGCTCATTAAACAGTACAGTGAGCAAGGGGTGAAGGTCTGTTGTTTGCACTAGCTCGCCTTCTCAGGCCCTTTGTGTGCCGATGGAGCCTCCTGAGGGACACTGTGTCCACCAGGAAAGTGTGTGTGTGCGAAAACACTGCACAAATGGTCACTGCAACCTTTTTCCTCTGGTGCACAATACATCAATACCCCTAACGTGCACACCCAGCCTGCCACAGATGCACTTGAGCTGGAAAACAAGATATATTGTTTTCCTTCCAAGGCCCAGAGTGTGAGGAGGTCTGTGAGAATGGCCTGATCTGTACCCGACAACCTTGGAGCGCAAGTCAGCGGTTTGGCTTGTTCCAGTTTCAGCAGTGTGCAGCTTTCTGAGCAAAAGTTCCTTTTTTTTTTTTCACCTCCCCGGCGTAGTCTGTGCTTTGTTTTGGCTCTGAGCTGCTGATGGAGAAAAAAGATGGAGGGGGAGGGAAGGCCAGAGATCAGACACAATCATCCCGTGGTGGCAGCACATGAGAACAGTCAGGTGGTGATTTCTGGGCAGAAAACAAGTTGATCAACCAGATTCACTATTAAATCCTCAACTGCAGGCAAGAGTATGGGGCAGTCTGATTTAGCATTTTTAGCAGTTTTTATTTGCAAACTTTTATAAACAAACAAACAAAAGGAGACCTCTTGCAAATATTGATATTGTTGTATAACGAAGCTCCAATCCTTTCAAACAAAATCTGCCTCAACCCCAAATCAAAGGCTATCCTATTTTCATACCAGACAAATTGGAAAATTTGCAGTGATTCACAACCATGTGGCCCGGTGATGGGGGCAGTCTGCTTCCCATCATTAACATAGCATATGCGTTCACCTCGTGCAATGCTTTGCACAGCGGTTTTAGGCAATCTGATAAACACTGCGTGACCGGGGCTTTTTTAAGTAATAACAAACCTGTGTGAGAGGGGGTCCTAAACCCCGCTCCGAATCAGCTGTGTGCTCCTGAAGAAAAATTTCTCGTGGCGGGAGAACCCCTGCTGCTGCTGCTAATGCGAGGGAGCTTTCAGGGACACACGTGCCAGGTTTAATTCTCTTAATTATATGCAGCTAAGCGCCTGCTTCTTCTCGGCCGGGGCAGAGTGCACACTTTTGTTACTGTAAGGTTAACTAGTGGGGATGGTGTGGGAAAAGCTAGGTGTTTCCCCTCATTTTAACCTTTGTGTAATGCTAGGCTAACCATATGCTGGTTTCACCTTCATAGTTAGTATTCAGATATCAGAGCAGTATCAATCTTCTCATCTGAAATAGTGAACAAGTGGGTTTTTGTTCACCAGTTTCATGAACTGAAGATCTGCTAAGATACGTTTTTTTCTTTAACCGCAGAGATCACATTTGAGAAGAATTCTTCACAGGGGGGCAACGACGAACTTTTTAGGTGCAGCCGACAGACACCGGTCTCCACCAGTCATTGCATATGAATGCAGAAAAAATAAAAACCAAAGCTTCTTAAAGACTGACCCATTATTGCTTGATAGCAGGTGTGGACTGAACCAAGATCGACTCAAATTTTGAAAGCACAACCTTTGTAAGCCAGAGAGCTTCTGGAAACAAATATTTTGTCTCTGGCCTGCAAATTCTTCTTACTCATTTTTAGCTATTAAAGTTGGGTATATATTAAAAGTGTTCTGACACTTGGATGGCAAAAGGGGAGGGGCCTCCTTGAGGTTTTCTAAACCTGTCCAGTGGGCTATATTTGAGTCTTTCCCGAGCCGATTCTGTCCCCCATCCTGGGGGAAGGCAACTAATCCGGCATAACAAAGCGAAAAAATGTTACATGTAAGACCCTTTCCAAGAAGCTGTTAGCCCACATATTTGGCGAATCAGCCAACCCTAGCAAAATAATATTTTCATTTTGGTCCCGGCAGCATTTCACTTTATTTTTTTATCTTTTTTGCAGCTGCAGAAAACATGGGTGTGGTCTTCTCCCTTTGGTGGCGAGTTTGTGCGTTTAACTCTTTGCTCATTTGTTTCTTATGTGGTCAAAGGGCACCAGGGCACACTTCTCTCTTCTGCGTGGCAGGTAAAATATGAGGCCAGGATACATGAAGGGCCTGAGGTGAATAACACTGGTGAAAAAACACGGAAAAAGAGTTTTCTTGAGGTGGGTAGTCGGGCAGAGTATTCAGGGAAACGCCTTGTTTTTGTTTTTTGTTTTTCGCTATGAGAGAGCAGTAGGGGCAGGGTGAAGTGCAAGATGGTTGCCCATTGGCTCAAGTTACCCTTTGGATGATGCGTATGGAGCGCTGCCTAGTGCAGCTGAGCACACTGCACTGAAAGGGTCCTTTTTTCAAACCAGAGAGAAAGTCATCCACATACTCGGACCCCGCTGCAGAACTCCTGCTCCTCCCTGCCTGCTTCCCCTGGCTGCAGACCAAGCGCTTCATGTGGCTCGAATGGGGTAAGCTGGAGGTGGCCCCCACCCCTGTCCTCAGAAGACACTTGTTTTCCAGTGGGATGAGGGTGTGTTAGTGTTGGCAGGGTGGAGCAGAGAGTTGAAGGGGTTCAGCGGATGGGGGGTTAGGCGGACTTGCCTCCTGGGAGAGGAGGTAATAAAAGACAGAGCACTTTCACATGACCCTTTCACACACCTACGTGCACCTGTAGAGAGATGACACGTTGTTTATTAAAGCCATATCTTTCTGTTTTTAAGATTATTTTCTTAATAATTGTGCAATCAAATCCATCAAAATCGATACTGTGCATGAAGTGAGACTGGTCAGATTTATTGCCCACAAGATGTCTCTGGTCGAGGTCTAAGTGAAACAGACGTGGCTACTGAGATGGTCTCATTTTGCATAAAAATGAAGGTGACGCCCTTCCTGAAAAAGAGCTGGGGAGAAAAAAACACAGAGTGTGTAAAGATTGTGTATGATTGCACACTAACCGTGGACTCAAAGAGAGCCTCATTTCTCTGATTAGGTTTATCTAAGCTGCGGCAATGGCTGGTGGAGACCTTGTGTTGTTGGAGTTTGTTTACCATATAGTCAGAGTTCCTCAAAGGAACAGGAGAAAGGCAGTAGTGGTGGTGGAGGGAAGGCTAGCTCAGAAGAATGAAACAGTTCATGGACTAGCTTGACTAATGGAGGATTCAAAGGCCTTTTTGAACAAGTCTGAATGGAGCAAAGTCAGAGAGGGGATCTTGCTGATAGGATCTTCTCTTAAATAACATACAGTATCCATAAAAAATGTAACTCTGTCTTCACTGTCTCTCATATAAACATCCAAATGACGCTGTTTACTCGAGGATCCAGGGCAGGGTTGTTGGCCTGCAGGGCTTTGGCAGGGATGCAGGGTTCACAGTTTCGCTCTGCGACCTTATCACAGCTGCCATTTTGATTGGTGACTAATTTTTGTCTCTTCTTTTGCACGTTTTCTCAGTTTTAGCGTACGGTGGGTTTGCCATTTTGCGCACACGAGGTTTGGAAAATGTCGGTCAGACAGCTGTGCTGGAAAGTATGGGGACTACTATACTATGCACAGTGATATTTAGGTCAGCGTGTAGCACACTGGCACTCTGCCCATACGCTAGTGAGTGTGTGCACATGTGTTCAGAAAATTGTGAGCAGGTTTGGGGAATGAATAATCACCTCATAAATGAAAAGTGCATACATGAAAATCCCAAAAGTGTGTGTGTGTGTGTCACATGTTAGCTTACAAGAAGAAGATGGATAAACCGTGGCTGGATTTCTAACAATCTAATCATTAACACAGTATATCTCACTATTTTTATTATAATATTTGCAGTTGCTCGTGAACTCTTGATTAGTTCACTAATCACTGTTTGACGTAGCTCGTCTCAGATCATTACGCACAGCAGTGACAGTAAATGTAAGACTATCTGTGTCAATTTTGCACAAGTACAGCACAGCCTGCGCTTTGTTGTGGATGAGGAGCTTTGAACATGACTAACCACAGATCCTCTGAACCCCTCAACCCTTTGAAAATGTCTCACGGTCAAGCCCAGAGTCAAAGTGAAACCAAGCGTGCAAAAGAGCGTCAGGCCACGATCGCGCAACATTCGCTCGCGAGAGCAGGACATGTAAAAAGGAAAAAAGAAAAATCGGTGTGTGCTTCTCATGCACACACCGATTTTTTGTGTGTGCATGAGGTTTTGTGGAGGTTCTTTCTCACTTTCTGCCGGTGGATGTGTGCTGACTCACTTCTGTGTTTGCTTGTGTGCTTGCAGACGTGCCAAACTACGGCTCTACTTGGAGCAGTTGAAGAAGCTGGTGCCTTTGGGTCCAGACAGCACGAGACACACCACTCTGAGCTTGCTAAAAAGGGCCAAGATGCACATCAAGGTACTAAAATGCACAAACCTTATGAATCATTCAAGTGTTCACGTGGCACATCGCATGTTGGATTTAAGCGACGCATACATTTTAATGTTTTCACCAAGCATTTATCTGATGGAGTGTTAGGGCCACTTTAAGAAAAATATGTCGTTCTTTTTAAGATTATAGTCAAAAAGTGGAGACTGAAGTTGTCGTTTCAAGTCAAACAAACTGCCAGGGCTGCTCTGTAAAACGCCTTGTGTACATGAGTTAGTGAAACAACATCAAACATCAGCTGTCTTATTGTGTGTTGTGACACAGCATATCCCCTCCGTACCGCACGAGGGTGTAACCATCGGCATCCTCTCATCTGTCCATTGTCAGCTATTTCATTTTGCATGAATCCGACCAGCTCTTTGAAATTTTTTGAGGCTTTTTGTTTCTGACCAGAAGCAGCTTTCTGCACCATCTGTTCAACATTCTTATATTTGTCACCACACTGTGTTTAAGTGCCAAAAGAGAAATCATTTCCTTGTTACTAAAACTGATTCGAGTGTAATTTCATTAACTCACAAGGCATTTTGTAGAGGGTACTCTTAAAATAACACAATGCGGCCCTAATACTCTTTCGCAGTATGATGAGTGAATTTTTTCCTTATATTTTATTTTCTGAATAAACTATTGACGCTCCTCTGTGGGGAGGACCCCACTGGAGGGGCACCGAGCCACTGTGCATGGGTGTGAACACCCAAGAGAAGAAAAATTAAATTAAAAATTAGATCCAAGTGAGAGGACTTAACTTTTTCTTTTTTTTTTTTTGCTTTTGGAAATGGGGTCATACCAGAAGAAGCATGAGAACCTCTAGACTAAGCAAACAGAGTAATCTAAAAAATCTTCTCTGTACCAGCTTCATGCTCTACTTCTCCTGTTTCCTCTAAGTAATTTTTTTCTGCACTTTAAGTGTGTCGTTGTTTTCTAATTGTTCAATCAGGATGGATCGGTGCTCAATGAAAATAAAAATCAAACAAAAAAGAAGAAGAAAAAAAAAATCTTAACACAGAGCCTTCAAAGTAAAATATGTGGGAGACTTTGTGGCTGATGTTTAGATTGTGTATTTAATATTTGGCTTTGCCAACTTTTCCTCCATGGTTCATTAAACTGTTTCACTTCACAGACACCAAGTGACGTGCTAAAAAATGCTCTGCAGCAGCAACTAGTGAGCGGAGCTTAAAAAAAGTAGCAGCAGTGCTTCTACCCGTGCTGTAGAAGACCAACCATAAGTAGACTTTAGGACACGCCGCACTGATCTTGCTGTTTACAAGCAGCAACAGTGTGGTTGGTGGAAAATCCAGACGTAGCGAGTTTTAACCCTTCATTTCCTGTTTACTAAGCATGTCCTCTCTGCTCAGACGACCTGCGCTAATTCTCGGCATTGCGACCGTTTCTTCTTACGCGAGTTCGCTTTGATTCACCACTGAAAACCTTCATATACAAATAAGGGCACAAAAAAAAAATCGAACCCCACTCTGAGTCAAAATTTGACTTTGAGTTCAAGTTTATTTTTAGTTTCAAACCCGTGAACCTCACACAGTCATTTGGCTACTTCCCCAATAAAATGTTGAAATTCAAGGTCGTGTTGTAACTTTGACAGAGATCTGATTTAAAGCAGATAGAAGATAAATCTGGTTTCATTTTTTTTGTTAACTTGATGAGATCAAAAACAAGAACTAATATTCATGTTTCAGCTAAAGTAATACTTCACCCTGCAGCAGTGATACAATAGGAAAATACTGTGGTTGTCACACTAGGAAGAAGTGTTGTCTTTTACTGCAGAGGAAGCTTTTTTGGTCTGGATTGTGGGTTTAACCATGTGTATTATGTGGTGTGCAGTAAAGAGAAGGCAATTACTAGAACCCTGCACAGGCATGGACTGAGGTTGCAGATGAAAAAAATCCATGTCTGCAGAACAGACACCTTTAAACCAGTCTTAAGTATGCTAAGGAAGAAAATATGTATACTAGAGGTCTTCACTTCAGTTGCATACTTTAAAGGCAGAGCAAAAACGGGGAGGTGGTCCAATCCGGTGAGCATGGTCGTTAATTTTTCGGCATTTTTGTGTGTGCTTTGTGTGCAGAAGCTGGAAGAGCAGGACAGGAAGGCTTTAAATGTGAAGGAGCAGCTTCAGAGAGAGCACCGCTACCTCAAACGCCGCCTGGAGCAGCTCTCCGTGTCCGGATCTGTGGAGCGCATTCGCACCGATAGCATGGGCTCCACCATCTCCACCGACTCAGAGCAAGGTAGGCTGTCCTTAAAGAGCCAATCACACCTTTCTGGATTGCACTTAGACATGGATTGCGCGCCGTATTATTAGAGTACACTGTAAACGCTCTCCATGAGCCGGTTCTTTGTGCCTCAGATGTCTCTGTAGTGCTTAGTTTGAACTGTTGAGGTATGTTTGATATTCCTGAACGAAGTAACACACATGCAGTTGTTTGTCATTGTAAGGGATTATCTGCTGGGGCACAAAGATCTGGCTGTTTGTGCGGAGGTAATGGCTGCCTAAATCCGGGTTTAATCTCCAGGCACAGCAGGCTTCCTAATAAATATGCCCACGTACTGGTTGTGTGGAAATAAACAGTTTCTTCTCTCTTGATCAGTTTCTAGCAACACTAAAACCCCCCAAAACATTGTGTATTTTTTTCCTTCTTGTGTACAGAGGTGGACATCGAGGGCATGGAGTTCACGCCTGTTGAGGCAGACAGCGTGGACAGCATCAGCGACGGCGAGGAGGAGGACCAGTACAGCCTCCAGAGCAGCTCCAGTGACAACAGCTACACGGGCACACATTCCCACAGACTGCAGCCACACCACTGTTAGACCCATGGCGGACATCCATCTGTCGACCAGCTTCCTCACCCATCCACGCTTCCCTCACCTCATCCCCCTCCCTCCCACTCTCCCCCTTTTGTGTTCACCTACGCCGCCCACTACCTACACCACCTACACAAGACCACGATGGCAGTACCCCCGAGCCTATTCTGTCCACACTTAAGACTTGCTGACTTTTCCTCCCTTCTCTGACCACTGATCCTACCTCACCATACTGTATCCTGCCTGACCCCGCCCCCTCCTTACACACCTGCCCTTTTTACCACCCAAACAGCGCAGAGCAGAGCTTGTAGTTTTTAATCTGGGTTCTGTGGTCAGGTGCGCAGCTTTGACCTGTTAATTGGTTCGAGAAAAGTAAAAGGAGAGAGTTATTATCAGGTGGCAGTAATACCACACACAGTTTGTGATATAACAGATGAAGCAGTTTGGTTTGTTCTGCAGTATATGCAACATTGGGAACCTCGGTAGTCATTTTCATCATACAGATTCTTCCCTTTTACACAACAGGATTGTGCAGGAGGTGTCCTGTCCTTTCCTTGAAACATCTGATTGGTGAAAAATGACGAAACCTTTAGAGTTTCTCATTTGGAGGCGGTGGCAGGATGTTCTCAAACCGCTGCCACCGCCCGAGCGTACCCAGTATGGGAAGCATTTTGCTTCACTTTTCGTGCGCATCGAACAAACAAAGCACGACTCTGATACCTTCACAGTCACTGTGCACTTGCGAGAAGTTTATCCACCACATCGAACTCTCCACAAAACGGTGAATTAAGCTTGCCCTTAAATGTCCAAACTTCTTACTGACTCAACTCTGCACACATGCTGAAAATGTGTCCACAGACCACCTGAGAAGGTTCGAGAGCTGCAGCAGAGCAGGAAGAATGTAAATAGATGTACAGATACTGTAGAAACCCTCGTGTCTCCCCTCTGGTTGGGTTGCCTAACCACTACTCCACACTACTGACCACTACACTATACCACCCTATGGTGTGGATGGACTACTATGTCAAACAATGAGAAAAAAAAAGGAGTTTCCTCAAAACTAAAACTCTACTCCTTACATTTGACTCAAATCTTGTTTCCTTCTCAGTAGCTAATTGATGTAGCAATAAATACATGAGGCAGGTGCTTCCTCTGAGTGTTTAATCGATTCTGGCAGACCATGAGGTTCTATGGGAGACTTTTTTTTTTCTATTTTTCTTTTTTTATTTCTAGATGGGGATTTGTCGCTCACCATTAACAGACCTGCATCTCCTTCACTAACGGATGCTTCTCTGTGAGCGCGTCACCATCTACCCAGATCTCGCATTTCTCTGCAGCTCTTGTCGCCTTCTCGGTCAGAAGTCGGTGGTATTTTAAATATTTGTTTAAATCGATTAACAAGTCAAAGCTGTAAACACCCGGGAGGGGAGGGAGGGCAAGCTTGTAGTGATTTGTTCATTTTAGAGGCACTCGTTTTTATCTAACCTAGCAAACTAATCACTTTCCTTATCCCCTCGGCTGATCTGTGGCTTATTTGCGAAGCTTCGGGCACGGCTGAACACCGATGTAGGTGAACCTTGTTCTCTAACCCGTCTGTAACTTATGCACATTAGTCACTGTTGACGAACAAGGCGCTTCTGTCGCTCTCTGACCGTTTAATAATCCTTAGCCCCGGTCTCTGGCAGTCCTTTAGAGCTTGGCACTTTAAAAAGAAAAAGAAAAAAAACCACACAGACACAAAAAGGGGCAGGCCATTGAGACGGATCTGACCCCACCCAAAAAAAAAAGAAAAGAACTACAAAAGACTCGAATGAAAAAGAAAAATACTTGCATACAGAATCTACTCGTCACTGAAAGTGAGTTTAGCCAGTGTAGTCTATATTTCTTGTATTAAATTTTGTATTATATTTTCCTAAATGTTCTCTTGTAATGAAAAGACAAAAAAGAGTGAGTATATCTATCTTATCTATATATAAAAAAAAATATATATATAAATATATATAAAAATATGAGTGACAGCCAGACAGACAGGAGGCCAGGCTTGATGAAGGGAGAGTGGGAGCAGGGGAGCTGATAGACTGGCCCCTCTCCCTTTGGGTGACTCTCCTGCTGTCATTCTGTGCCTTGGTGAGCCTTCGACCTCCCTCCTCCTCCTCCTCTTTGGCCCTTACTCAGGTCACGCTCCCCCCTGTCCTCTCCCCCTCTCGCTTGCATCCCTCCCTCCTCCTCCTCTGGCGGGGCCTTTTTTTAATTTCAACGTGAGACACTTCCATGCGTGAGGGCCGCGTGAAGAGAGAAGACCTCATAAATGAGTAAAAATTATCCCCCCCACCTCCCCCTTTATCTCAGTTCCTACTGAAGCCGCTGTTGTACTACACCCTGTCCAGGCACTCCTCCGCCCTCTCGCTGCCCGCCCGTCTGCCAGCGCCGCCTCTGTCATGGAGATAAAACAAACACACACACACACACTGGTGAACTCCCATGGCAGCTTCCAGTCGCCCCGAATGGTCACCGAAGGGGTTAAAAACTTCTGGGCTTGAAGCGTGTTTATCTTTATTTTGATTTTTTTGTCATTTTATTATTGTTGTATGTTGACTTGTTTGTTCGGTGGGAGCCACTGGGAGAGGAGCGATAAAAAAACAGAATAATCCAATCAATGGCAGCTTAACGGTGTTATCCTCCGAGCTCCCGGTGGTGCGTCCCAAACAAAGTGTTACCCATCGATCAGGGGACCTCTTGAGACACAGCAATATTACCATCTTGTGCTTTCTGAGGGAGGGTGGGGCGGGCGGGGCGCAGGGTTTTTAAAGACAAGCAGGTGGTTTTTGCTCTTGACTCTGTGGTGCATTGTTTTTTGTTTTTGTTTTTTTTTGGTGACCAACTCTTATATATATTTTTTAATTTTTACCTCCTATCTGCACTCTCTCCATATTCTGCAGGAGGGGAAAAGAGTAACTATAGATGAGGAAAAAACAGCTGTTTGTTTTGGGGTTTTTTTTAATCATCGAGTTTACATTCATGTCAAAGACTTTGTACATGACTGTTTGTAGCAAAAAATGTCCTTTTTTCAGTTTGTCAGTCAAATGAACAACTGAGTAAACCATTACTAAATGGCATATTCTCTCGCACAGAACCTCCCACAGCGATAATTGACATAAAAAGAAGCAGAAGACAAAAAGAGGGAGGGAGCGGGACGATGAGGCGGTGGGGGGGGGGGGGGGGGGGGGGGGGGGATAGATAGATATGAGATTAGAGATTTTAAAAACACATACATATATTTTCACTCAGTGTAGTGTATGAGCAGCTGATTGGACATGCAGACATTTTGCTTGAATGTTGGATGGATCGTGTTTATGGGAAAATCTTTTAATGATGTGCCTTGGGGGGTGGGAGGGTTCTTTAAAGAGATTGTACCACTTAATGAACACTGTTGAATCAGTTGCCCTAACTTTAAAAAAAACAAACAACGAAGTTCCCCATCTTGTTCCACTTCCCTTCTCGTGACAGAAGAAGCAAACGGTTAACGGCAAGACACAGAGACACAGAGGAGAGTGGGGTTGTGCTGGGGTGGGAATGTTCATCAACATCAAAGTGGGATTTTATTTTAAAAAACAAAACAAAGTCATAACAAGTACACAAGAAAAGATTTGATGTTATTGCTTTCATGCTGCTGTTGCACAGAGATTTCTAAGAGCACAAAAGTTTGTTTTTTGGGTGGGTGTCAGCAGGCGGAGAAGAAAGAGGGTGGTGGGCATGACGGAGTATGGGGGGCGTCTGCAGCTCACGTGCACACAGATGAAGTGAGAAACACGTCTTTCTGTCCCTTAGCCTGCTGCTGCTTTAAAGGTGCTTCTACAAACCCACAGAATGACTTCCATGAAATCTTATTCCTGCCAAATAAAGAGTCACTTTTGAATCTTTTTAATGATTAATACGATAGCTTTAACTACCTGTAGGCTTTAGGTCAGCTTCCTGCTTTCTGCACTTCAGCCTTTTATTTTGTATTTTCTCCTTAATTGTTTTGTCCTACAACGTTATGGTTCCTTTTTTTCTTTGTACCCACATAGAAGCTAGAGGCTGAACTGGCTTGGATTTAGTTGAGGGGGAGATGATGAGGGGGTTTGTTTGGGCTGAGGGGGGAGTTCTGTGCCAGAGACCTGTGAATATGTTGCTTTTAAGCAGATGTGTAATTCAGAAGATGTATAAGTTCCATTTTTTTTTTGTGCGTGTGAGCGTGCGTACACGAGTACCTGGTGCTGGCTATGCTTTAGCAAACACTTTAAGGTATTGTGTATTCTCTCATTGTAATATAATTAAAATGTTTTATACAGAAAGCCGTGTGTGCTGGTGTCATCAGTGCTTTTCGGGGGAAGGTAGCAGATTAAAAACTGACGACCTACAGCTGAACAAAGCTGAAAGAAAATGTAGGTAAAGACGTTGAAAAGTTTCGGGGTTTCCTGTTTGGTTTACGCAGCTGTGAAACTGGAATATTGGGGGGATGTTTAAAGTTCAGAGTTCATCTTTTGTCAGCGTGACAGCGAAGAGACATTGGGTGACGGCGTCAACAAACAGGCGCAATTAATTCGACAAATAACTTGTCAAACTTTTATTAAATCTCAGCTTAACACTGACGAGCTTCAAAACATGTCTAGCTATTAAACTGAAAGTCCAGAGATTTATGGACATCTTACAGCACAAAACCCTAAAGACTTCTTAAAAATACATCACATGAATAATTTTTAATGATAAATAAAATGTTGGAGCGAAAAAACAAATCCAGTCGATTCCATCCTGAAGGGAATGCAGTTGTTGAAAACAGTTTACAACAGGGGTGTCAAACATACAGCCCGAGGGCCAGAACCGGCCCACCAAAAGTGTCCAATCCAGCCCAGCAGATGGGTTTAGAATATTGCAAAGAAGAAAAACTTACATTTTTGACATTTCACTGCATTTGTCAGTTTTATTATTTTATTATTACTGACAAAAACATCACGCACAGCATAGCATAATACACCTAAACAAAAATAATAAAATTATTCTATAAAATTAACAGTAAAGATCTCTTATTTATTCATTTCATTTCATCCAGAAAAAAAAATTCTGTTATATTACAGAACAAAAAGACCCTTTTTCTGTTAATTTATGCTATTATTCCTTAACGTGAAAGCCAAACAGCCGTCCTTGTTTTTCATAATGCAGAACAACAGATATATTTAAAATTGCACTTCATGTTCATAACACATCATCGTTTAAGCGCGTAGTTAAACTTCTTTACACTGAATCTAAAGGGCAAACAATTGGCAGTGTGTTTTTAAGACTTTATTAGGCAGTACTGTAGTTTCACTGGTCCGACCAACTTAAGATAAAATTACTCTCTATGCTGCCACAACACAGAGTTTGACACCCCTGGTTTACAATAAAATAAACTTCAACAGTAAAGAAGATTTTACTAAAGCTTTAAATTAGCTTAATTTTTTTCTTGTGATTATCCATGCATCAGTACAGACCTGCTGGCAGAAACATATATGCTTTCCAAACATAAGAACGATATTACAGCAGACGCTGTGTGCTGACACCTGTAACAGATATTCTCTGCAGTTTATTGCAGTGTCAAACCTGAAAAAATGAACCGTAAAGCATTTAAGTACAGTTAAGCATTCAACTACAGCTCTGATAACTAACCGATGAAGTTAAATTAAAATTACAAAGTCACGTGATCGTGATTTGGTCTAATTTGAGCTTTTAGCTGGAGCTCAATAATAAATGATATGTTAATAAATATAATAAACTTGAAAGAGCCAATGAGAAGAAAGCATATGTGCTGATAATAACGATGTTTATAATCGTCTTTGACAGCAGATTTGTCAGCAGAGGTAACCCGACAGAGGAGTCAGACTGTTTCTTATTAAGAGAAATCGTAAACAGCGAGCATACAGCAAAACTTCAAGATGATCGAGATGATCAAAGGCAATCATGCCGAGTCCACACACACACACACACAGACACACAAACACACAGTGCTTTCAGATAAACTGCCGGGGTTTCTGTGGGACGGCAGCAGCTGAAGCCAGCGTCTTGGCTGCTTCTTTGGCCTTTTCTGACGCGTCCTTCACTGTGTCCCTGAGCAGCCGCTGGGGCGCCTCTCCTGTGGGAAGAGAGCGAGGGTGAGGCGGGAGAGAACGAGGACGACAGGCATCAGCAACACTGTGAGATCCTTGCTGAGATCAGGATGCTCACTGACACTTCTGTGGCCGATTTTCTCGTGACTTTCATGATTTAGTAGCTTGAGAAGTGTGCTGCCTTTTTTTGTTCTTGTTGTTGTTTTCGGAGCCACCCACAGGAAACAAGCACACAGAAACACACGCCTTCAAAAATCAAAGAGAATACTTTTACTACAGTGAAGATAAAGTGAGCTCCTCTCCGTGCACTTGTTAACTTTTACCAGATAGTGCTCACTCAGTTCAGCGCTGTTACTAAGTCAGACCTAATGATCACAATTGTGACTTTCCTCTAACAGTCATTAAAGGTAAGGAAAGGTAAGGTGACACATACAAAAAATAAATACATATCAACAAGGACCTTTCTAAAAAGGCTTCACTGAATAAGTCTGCACTCTCATCTGTATGCTGTCAGGAACAGCCTCATACTGGATTTAGCGCCAGGGGCTGCACAGTCTATTTGTGTCTGCCCTGACTATGAACCCCACAACCTCGTGTGAGAACAACAACCTGAGTCACAAAAAGACACAGTGATCCCCCCCCACTCAAACACGAGATGATAAGGAGATACATTTCCTTCAATTCTGCACTTTTATTTTTTTAAACCGAGACGTAGATATGAAGTGCGAGTGTGCGTTAGCGCTGTCAAAGGGAAAGGGCTCTTTGTGTGTCTGAACGCTGACAATAACAGCGGGGAGGGACTCCTTACGGTCAAAAACAAAAGTCTCTCACGTTTTTTCAAGGCAGCATTTTTTAAACAAAGCAAAAATTGCTTATTGGATTTAAATGTAGTAAGCAATATTAAAAAGAAAAAAAATCCAATCAGCAAACTATAGTAAAATTCATATCAGCAAAGATATGAACTTCTGGAGACGTGTGGTACTTTCAGATACTCGCATGCCAACTGTCTAAGAAAACATGTTTTGTATCCCAAGATTGTATCTTGGATCAAATCAAATAAATGCATAATTATAATAAAGGTCAATCAAATGGACCAATATGGCAAGGCCATGATGATCCAATAGGTAAAGTAAATCCTTCAGACAACAATTCTGATGGCTAAAGAGCCAAATGGGACAGGCGGAAAAAGAAAAAAAAAAAAAAAAAGTATTATTTTGTATTTTGTCTGTGAAGGTTCTCAGTCATCCAGGTCATCGTAGTCAAAGGCGCTTGCAAAGAAAAGCGTCTGGACTTCTTTAAGTTGCTTGAAGACGTTTCACCTCTCATCCGAGAAGCTTCTTCAGTTCTAAGGTCAAATGGTGGAGAGTCCCAGATATAAACCTAGTGGGAGTGACCCCCCACAGAGGGACAAAAGGACCCCCTGATGATCCTCTAATCGCCTGAGCCAAGGTGTGAAACTGGGTGTGGGTCCCAATCAGCCAGAGTTTCGGGTGTGTTCATTGTGAAACCTGGCCCCACCTTATCATGCGAATTCCTGAGGTCAGATGGCCCAGGATGTGAGTGGGCGTTAAGGCATCTGGGAAGGGATCTCAAAACTGGATTATAGATGGCAGAGAGTTGGTGTCGTAAACCCCCGCCTCTGTTCAAAGATGGTCGCTCACAGTGGACATAGATTGCTTCTTTCACTCCTCTTTCAAACCATCTGTCCAAAATGTGAACATTGGCATCCTCGAAAGAGTGTCCTTTATCCTTAAGATGCAGATGGACTGCTGAGTCTTGTCCTGTGGAGGTGGCTCTTCTGTGTTGTGCCATGCGCTTGTGAAGTGGCTGTTTGATCTCTCCAATGTAGAGGTCTGAGCATTCCTCGCTGCACTGTACAGCATACACCACATTGTTAAGTTTGTGTTTTGGCGTTTTGTCTTTCGGGTGAACCAGTTTCTGTCTGAGCGTGTTGCTGGGTCTGAAATACACTGGGATGTCATGCTTGGAGAAAACTCTCCTGAGTTTCTCTGATACACCGGCTACATAGGGGATGACAATGTTGTTGCGTCTGTCCTTCTTATCCTCCCTCGCTGGTGTCTGGTCTTCTTTTCTGTGCCTCTTTGCTGACTTTAAGAACGCCCATTTAGGATAGCCGCACGTTTTGAGTGCTTCCTTTACATGTGTGTGTTCCTTCTTTTTTCCTTCAGGCTTAGAGGGAACATGTTCTGCCCGGTGGTGTAGGGTCCTAATTACTCCAAGTTTGTGTTCCAAAGGGTGATGGGAGTCAAAGTTCATCCTGAACCTACACAACCCAGAGAAGAAAACACACCTGATGCCAGTCAGGAGAAATGGGTTAAGAACTTTTCAGACAGGATTCTCACTGAACCTGAAAAGAAAGTATTAGCCAAAGGACTCAATTTTGCCATTTCTCCACAACAGTTGCCCATAGTGGACCTCATCACAGCCACAGAATCTGCCATACGGATTAATAAATCCGTATGGCAGATCATGGGGCGATGACTTTACCTACTGAGCTATCCCTGCCCCTATCACTACTCTCCTCAGTGACAACAATACCTACGAAGCCCTAAAGCGAGACCCCACAAGCAGCTACAAAAAGAAAGTTATAGCTTGCCTTCAAGACTTTGAAAAGGACAAAATTATTGACCGCCTTACATATCACCGCCTTTACCCAGGGGATGCCATACCCTGCATCTATGGACTTCCTAAGATCCACAAGGAAGCTGTCCCACTCAGACCCATAGTCAGTAGCATAAACTCAGCCACTTATATTGCAAAACACCTTGCTACCATCCTTGCTCCTCTCGTGGGGAACACCCCACACCACATCAAGAACTCCACCGACTTCACCGACAAGGTCCAGAAACTTACCCTGGATCCAGATGAAACCATGGTGTCCTTTGATGTAGTCTCTCTCTTCACTTGCATACCCACCACGGAGGCCGTGGAGACTGTCAGAAAACGATTACAAGAAGACAGCTCCTTGGAGGACAGGACCAACTTCACACCCGATCAGATCTGCACACTGTTAGACCTCTGCCTCACCACTACATATTTCAAGTACAACGAAGGCTTTTACAGACAAAAACATGGCTGTGCCATGGGCTCCCCCGTGTCACCTATTGTAGCCAACCTTTACATGGAGGAAGTGGAAAGGAAGGCTCTTGGCTCTTTCAAAGGAAGAGTACCCAGCCACTGGTACAGATATGTGGACGACACCTGGGTCAAAATCAAGACACAAGAAGTGGAATCCTTCACTGCGCACATCAACGCTGTGGATAAAAACATCAAGTTCACCAGGGAAGACACAAAGGACAACTGTCTGCCTTTCCTGGACTGCGCTGTGCACATTGAAGAGAACGGCAAACTCAACATCGAAGTTTACCGGAAGCCCACACACACGGACCAGTACCTCCTCTTTGACTCCCATCACCCTTTGGAACACAAACTTGGAGTAATTAGGACCCTACACCACCGGGCAGAACATGTTCCCTCTAAGCCTGAAGGGAAAAAGAAGGAACACACACATGTAAAGGAAGCACTCAAAACGTGCGGCTATCCTAAATGGGCGTTCTTAAAGTCAGCAAAGAGGCACAGAAAAGAAGACCAGACACCAGCGAGGGAGGATAAGAAGGACAGACGCAACAACATTGTCATCCCCTATGTAGCCGGTGTATCAGAGAAACTCAGGAGAGTTTTCTCCAAGCATGACATCCCAGTGTATTTCAGACCCAGCAACACGCTCAGACAGAAACTGGTTCACCCGAAAGACAAAACGCCAAAACACAAACTTAACAATGTGGTGTATGCTGTACAGTGCAGCGAGGAATGCTCAGACCTCTACATTGGAGAGACCAAACAGCCACTTCACAAGCGCATGGCACAACACAGAGGAGCCACCTCCACAGGACAAGACTCAGCAGTCCATCTGCATCTTAAGGATAAAGGACACTCTTTCGAGGATGCCAATGTTCACATTTTGGACAGAGAGGACAGATGGTTTGAAAGAGGAGTGAAAGAAGCCATCTATGTCCACTGTGAGCGACCATCTTTGAACAGAGGCGGGGGTTTACGACACCAACTCTCTGCCATCTATAATCCAGTTTTGAGATCCCTTCCCAGACGCCTTAACGCCCACTCACATCCTGGGCCATCTGACCTCAGGAATTCGCATGATAAGGTGGGGCCAGGTTTCACAATGAACACACCCGAAACTCTGGCTGATTGGGACCCACGCCCAGTTTCCCACCTTGGCTCAGGCGATTAGAGGATCATCAGGGGGTCCTTTTGTCCCTCTGTGGGGGGTCACTCCCACTAGGTTTATTTCTGGGACTCTCCACCATTTGACCTTAGAACTGAAGAAGCTTCTCGGATGAGAGGTGAAACGTCTTCAAGCAACTTAAAGAAGTCTAGACGCTTTTCTTTGCAAGCTCCTTTGACTATTTTGTATTTTTTAAAGTTATTTATTTTCATTTCATTAGTTCATTTTTTTTAAATTAATTAATAAATTTTTAACTTATTTATCTAGCTGCCAGCATTGCTGAAACCATGTTAATAAAAAAAAAAAAATCCACCCCTGTGTGCGATCAAAATGTCAGAAATATTTCAGCATTCCCGTCGTCTGGGTTTACCCACACTGCCTGAACGTTAAAGAGTCCTTGCAGACTACAAACACGGGTGGGAAATAACCTTCCGGTCTGTTTCTGTGCTGTGGCATTTCAGGTGATTTTCATTCATTATGTTATGAAACAAATACGGCTGTTTACATTTAGACATCTCAGGACCTGACGACCTCTGAACACACCCTCATCAGTCCATCTCTCTGTATGTGCTCTTAAATAGCAAACTAACACATAACCATAGATTTCTCCTTTACACTGACAATTTCCCTAACAAATGAACGAGGTAAGGACAAACCTTTTTGACTAAGAAAATCGAATTCATCATTGTGTTTACCACCAGAATACAACATATGCTGAAATCCTTCTAAAAGTGAGTTTTGCCACTCTGTAGCCGTTTCGGTAATGCCTCTGGGCCGTTATTTTGAAGGTGTGCGTGTACAAACAAAGACTGAGCAACAGTGCTTAAAAATGCTCTCATAAACGCTCTGCTCACATTGATTCTTGCTTAACCCATATGGAAAAGATATATATAAATCTTATAAAGTTTGTATCTGTCTTGTATGAAACTTGTATGTTTTGGATACTTACTAAAAAAATATATGAAAGTAATGAGAAAGTGGCCACTTTCATGAGTAAATCATATAAGTTTTTACTATTTCTTTTCCATATGGGAAGATAAGGCTGAAAAACCTTCCCTCTGCCCCAAGCTTACACTTCTCTTCCAAACATGTAGAAGAAGTGTAAGCTTATACAGTTGGTATGAAGTGACCCAAAGGATACATTGTGTTGTTTACATCAAATTCTATTGTCCAATTTTGGTGAGCTTGTGTAAATTGTAGCCTGAGTTTCCTGTTCTTAGCTGACAGATTGCACCTGCTGTGGTCTTCTGCTGCTGTAATCTATCTGCTTCAAGGTTGTACATTCAAAGATGGTCTTGTGCCTTCTCTGGTTGTAATGGCATAACAACATGGTATGCAGGGTGCTCAGCTGCGAACAGGAAAGTACTGCAGAGGGTCATCAACACAGCCCAGAAGATCACTGGCTGCTCTCTGCCCAGCCTGGAGGTCACTGCAAACTCTCGGTACCTCAGCAGAGCTGGCAATATCATCAAGGACCACTCTCACCCCAGCAACCAACTGTTTGAACTATTACCGTCAGGCCGACGGTACAGGTCACATAAAACCAGGACAAACAGATTCAGGGATAGCTTCTTTCCCAGAGCTACCACCGTAGTAAATAAGCACAAAAACAATTGAACCTATTCCATACCGTCACTGTCATTATATTATGCTGCTATTCATACTGTCATTATATTAATGCTGCTATGCTGTATATATTGTACATACTATTGTTTGAGTACTTACGATTGTTTTTTTGTACTTTTTATATTTTACATTTATATTTATTATTGAAACTTGCACCAAGGGAGTGGCACTCCAATTTCGTTGTACATAACCCCTAACCCTGTACAATGACAATAAAGGCTATTCTATTCTATTCTATTCTAATGAGTGACAATTTGAGTTACTGTCGCCTTCCTATCAGATCCTATGGCTCCAACAAGGCAAAACTGCAGCTCACTGGACATTTTCTCCTTTTCATTCTCTGTAAACGTAGAAATGGTTGCGAAAATCTCAGCAGATCAGCAGTTACTGAAATACCCAGACCGGCCCATCTGGCACCCTCAACCACGGCACATGTAAAGTCACTTAAATTCCTCCTCATAATGATGCACAGCTTGAATTTAAGCAGGTTATCTTGACTGGGTCTAAATACCTAAATGGCACCCAGCTGCTTCCACGTGATTGGCTGATTAGATATTTGCATTAACAAGCATCTGAACAGGCCTGCCTAACAAAGAGTCCAGTGAGTGTGATCTTCTCTACATGAAGGTTTGTGCCAAATTTGATGAAATTCCTTCAGTGGTTGATGATGACTCAAAACATCACAACCGTATTTAATTCGTTTTAAAATAAGAATCACATCAGAATCAACTAAACAACACATCTACTTCTATACTCTAAACTACTATTTAGATCACTGTTGCTCAGACAGGGTAAAAAGTTACTGCCTCAGCTACGCTGTCTACTCTGTGCAGCAACATGTGACAACCCCCGGGCAACGCCTGGGATGGCAGATGGATGCCTCAGTCCTAGCACACTTACCATGACGCTCAGCCTGATGCCGATTCCTGTAGTGGCATCAACAAAAGTGGCAACAGGACGGAATCACACAATCAAGACACACGTACGCTGCATCAGCACAACACACAGTTTGGAACAATGTAAATATTATCTTATTCTTTGGGGTTAAATTTGACTTTCCACACTTAATGTACAAATTATTTGAGGTTATTCGTAGTGCGCAGACTTACAGTACTTTTAAAAAAAAAATCCCTCAAATGTGAACATTTTCAGGTTTAGCTGGTGTCCTATTATTTTAAACTAAACCCTACCCAATATGAGAAACTGATAAATCAACACTAGAAAAAGTGACTCATCTGCAGATGGTTCATCTCTAAGTGTTGTTGTTTCTTTAATACATCTCTTCATACATCCCTCATTATGATTTACTCTGTTAAACTCTCTTTATGCAACACTGACTACCTAAATTATTTCTGTCCAAACCTAAATTAGGAAATTGTGCCATTTGTGACTGTAGCTGTCATGGTTTCACATCCCCCCGCCTTTTATCACATGGCACGTGGAGGAGTAAGATTTCTTCAGGCTATTTGTCAATTATGTATTTTCAGGATGCTGGGAAGTTTAGTGTTGAGTCCAGAGTGGCAGGGGTGAGCCCCTTCAGGTTGTTATGACAGCAGTCCTGTGTTTCTGGGGCGAAAAGAAAGCTCCATTTCCTGTTTAAGTTTTCCCCCCTTCCAGAAATGGCAACAGTTAAAAATAAGCTGTTTTGTTTTCCTCTGCTTTTCCTCCTGCTCTCTGCCCTGTTTCAGCTGGAACACACATGAAGTGTACATACCCTGCAGGTTGGACAGCGCGTATTCCAGCCCCTTCATGGCCTTCACCTGGTTGCTCTTGAAGCGAGCCAAACCAAACTCCTGTGAGAAGACAGAACAGGAAATGGCTTTACACAGGGGAGATTGTCTGGGAAACAACACCGTCTTGTCACTGCAAGTCTCTGGGGATATCCAAACAAGCCTGGCATCTTCCATATTTAATGATTCCAATTTAGTAGACTTATTTTTTGTTTTGTTTTTTTGCTGTAATTTCACTTCTCCCACTACTTTATTTTAGCATGAGCGCTAAAGTAAAGATCTGAAAATTCAGGACATCGGCCTCTAGAATGAAAAGAATTGCATCTATTCTATCTGAACCGCCGTAGAGTAGATGAAAGCAGACGAATAAATGCTTCTAAGAGTACTCATATCATTCCTGTGCTGACTGACATCTAACTTACCTAAAGGGCAGATGGGCTCTTACTGAAAGAAAAGAATTCATTTACCGTCTTGTGTCTATCACACAAAGGAAAGCCAGAGTACAGACTGTATATAAAAGTTGGGAGAAGCAACCATGACATCGCTGTGTGGTTTGTGGATTATTTTTTTTGAATTTGCAGATTTAGCACGTTAGACATTTATAGATGGTTAGCGCAAACAGTTGATCTTACTAAGAAACTAAGAAAACGGCACAATAAATCTTTATTCTGTTTAGTTTACTAAACACGGGATCATAACTTCTTTTAAAAAGGAACATCATGATTTGAATTTAGCAACCAAGTCCAAAAATGTAGGAGGATAGTGCTTACTTTGAGCTCCTAAATCAAATAAGAAGTCTGATTGTTTCCTCACAGAGGTCTGCTTGCAGCTACATGAGTTGCCCTCTGCTGGCAATGAGAGTGAATGCAGGTCTCAGGCACATTTATATACAGTGGTTTTGGCTGGGGTCTGTCTGTACCTGAATGGGTTTGGAGAAGCCATAAATGCTCGAGGATATCCACGCCTCACGTTTCAGCTGTGTGGTCGCTGGATGCTCCACTGAGCCTTGGAAAACACAACGCTCCTCAACAGACTTGATTGGGAAAGAAAAGTGACAGCAGGTTATAATAAACTAAGATGCAACTCAACAGATTTACTATGGAAGTCATCATTTCAGGATTTTAAGTAACTCGTGGTCTTGGCAACAAGATTTCTGGAGACGTAACTTCACTAAAGACGATCTTTCTTTCTGCAAAAGCCTTTGAAGGATTTGAAGAACTGTTTTTGTCTCAACACCTGCACAGAACTACCATGTCTCAAAATGTTTTCCATATTTTCCCATGAAGCCATCATGTTTCAGACTGCAGCAAATTAAAAACACAAGCATCATCAAGTATGTTGCAACGTAGTGCAGTTTTCATTAAAGTTTTAAGAAAAGATCATAAAAATATAACATTTAGTTGTGTGTATAAATGCGTGTGCGAAATAAGGACCTCTGTCCTTGTGTGAACTGATTTCTTTATTCCTGTTATTGTCTGTGCCAGACTCTGGCAACCCACAGTACTCTACAACACCTGTAACCACAACAGTGATGTGATGTCAGACCACATTACTTTCCTTATATCATGGCAGCAAGATGACAGCTTTGACAGAAGTCCTACACAGTTTCACATGTAAAAAAACAAAACACAAACAACACATACCTACTTTCACAGCAACTTCAGCAGAAAAACAAGCAGAGTCAAGTGAAAATTTTAATTTCTCTCCACCACACAAGATCACAAAGGCAATGATGATTAAAACCCATCAGGAAAAAGGCATAACACAGGAAACTGGCTGCGTGTTGATTAGAATCTCTCTGAAACAGCTCAACAAGTAGACGGCAGGAAAAAAACAACAACAACACAAAGCCTCACCATGAGAGTTGTGTGGTTGAGGTTCCAGGTGTAGGTGGTCAGGCTCTTGTTCACTGGGTCCACGATGGAGTCCTCGATGATGTACACAGAGCGAGACATGCCGGCGGGGAAGAGCCGCTCCGCCCAGCGAGGCAATCGATTGGTCTTCATTAGAAGCCGTCTGGAGAGGAGCCGGTGGTCTGCTGTTACCTCCCGGTACACGACGTCCTCCGTGAGAACATGGGTGCTGGGTGACACAAAAACACACAGCCACATCACCTACAGGGTTACTGTGAGGCTTCTCATCTGTTTCTAGTGTATGTTCAAAGAGTGCACCATCATAATATACACCAAAAGAAAGAAGAAAAATATATGCAAGTAAAATATTCTGATGTCGTCTAAGTCAGGCATAAAAAAAACAAGAAGCACATAAACCACCTGCCCACCTCGATCAGCCAAACTTAGTTTTGCTTCTCTGATACACTGTCTCAGTTCTCAATCTCACTCAAGACTGACAAGCGTATTTTTGCTTGCGAGCCTCCAAAATTGAAACAATATACAGGCATCACCTGCACGACTGCCTAGTTTTGAAGAATGATTAAACAATACACTAAAACATTGCACTACATAATTATTTACATTTTCTAAACCACAGTTCAGCAAAGTTAATGTAATTCCTACTTTCCAACTAGTGAGGAGATCAGGGGAAATAGAAAGCATTTAAAAGATATCACACAGCATTCAAATGTTCACTAAAAGTAAAAGCCAGCAATGGTAATCCCAAAGTCAAAAAGGACTCGTTTTTTTGGCACCTTAATTTTTAGTAGCAAATTTTATGGCTCTCCATGTGACGGCTGAAGGAGGACTGACATCTGAAGGCATGCTGCTAGTGTTTTCTAATGAGCACCTTTGATAAAATACTGATTATGAGAATGCTGGAGTACCTGAATGGGTTTGGGTACCTCTGCCAGAAAGCAGAGACAACATGGTCCCATGTACTCCTGATGTCGGTGCTGCTACAGAAATACTTGACCATTTTTTTTTTGATGGTGTGCAGGACGGTGTGAATCCCAAACCCTGAGGTCCCTCGCTGTGATTATACAAATCAGTGAAAAGTTTGGTGCTGACTCCATCCACAGTCTGTGGTGATCCTGCAAAAGTGAAGGGAACAATGAGTAAAAAGGTTACGCGGATAAAAATGCTGAATAAAGAGTATTTTACTGCTGGGTGGGATGGACATGGTCAGCACCAATAGTCAGATAGGCTGTGGCATGTAAACGATGGTCAGTTGGTAATAAGGGGCCCAAAGTGTGCCAAGAAAGTATCTCAAACACTATTACAACTTCAACAGTCTGCACCATTAATAAAAAGCAGGATGGATCCACGCTTTCATGTCATTTACACAAAACCTCTGATCCTACCATCTTAATGTCTCAGAAATAGAGACTAATCAGACCAGGCAGCATTTTTACAAGCTTCTATTGTCCAATTTCAGGAAGCATGTGTGAATTGTGGCCTCAGTTTCCTGTTCTCAGGTGATAGGAGTAACAGCTTGTTCTGCTGCTTCAGAGCTTGATGTAGTGTTGGCTCTTTCGCATATCATGATTGTAACCAGTGTTCATTTGAGCTGCTATTGCCTTCCCATCAGTTGAATGTTCTCTGACAATCATTCAGACCTGCAACCAGCTCACTGGATATTTTCTCTCTTTTTTTGGGCTTATTCTCTATAAACCCTAGAGATGGCTGTGCAGGAAAATCCCAGTAGATCAGCAGTTTCTGAATGCTTAGAGCAGTCCGCCTGGTACCAACAACAACGCCACATTGAAATCACCTTAAACTCCAGCAGGTCATCTGGAGCATACCTGCCGGCCTAAATGCACCGAGCTGCTGCGATGTGATCAGTCGATTAGCTAAAACAATGTGAACAGGTGTATCTAATAAAGTGGCCGGTGACTTTATGTTTTTCGATTTTGTTGTATAGACTTCAATGGGTCCCCCAAATATCCATTTTTTTCCAATTACAGCACCAATAAAACATTTTTGAAACCACCATTTGTTATCTTTTATTGACTTTTCACATTTTCATAGCTCAACATGACGTAAGTCCTTACGTAATATACGCACGTCACCTTGACATATGGTTGGCTGGTTATCGTTACCGTTGGTTTGCTGGACAGCTAAGAGCTATCAAGTTAGCTTCCAGAAACCACTTAATTAACCACATAATTCAAGTGATTTACCTCTAAATGTTATACTGAGCTTAAGTAAAAGACCGGTTATTTCACAGCTTAATGTTAACTGAGTTCAGAGTTTGACAGGAGGTTTACAGCAATAATACCGCACTTCAAGTTTCGGTAGCCTCCCGTTCCGTTAAATGGCCACTAACCGAAATGTGAAACATTCCGGAAATAGTATAAGCAAGCTTACCTGTAGTTGCTGCTACTTTAATGCTAGGCTAATAAATATTAGTTGTTTGTTGAGCCTAAAGCCAACAAACTAACTGATGTTAGCTAGTTATATTCATAGTGTCATATGAACCCGGTCAGCCAGCTCCGAGTCGTAGGTCGGACCGTTTTACTGTAAAGCCACTTCCGGTTGTCGTTTTAAAGTAAAAGCTCTCACAAACATTTCTCTTTTCACGCATTGGAGACTGCTGTGTGATACAAAGACCTGATGGCTAGTCCCGAATTTTGAACCTTTAAAATATATATATATTTAACGAGGAACCTACAGTTTTCATAAAAGTACTCATGAAATACTTGTATTTAGATTCCCATCGTGCCTATTCTTGCCTGCTGGTGTTCTAATTTAAACAGTCAGCTAAAATAAACATTAGCTGCATCCGTTACAATGTAGTAAAGACACTTATTTAATTCTAGAAAAACAGTGAGAAGATGAAGCCAGTGAACAGTTTTTACAGTTGTTCACTAAACGTCACTATGAGACCACCCTGCAGTAGGATATGTATGGTTGCCCATTATATCATTTCACACTCCTTGAATTTGTCCCAGACCAACAAATTGCCAAAGCTTCTGCTTTCATGGAGATGTTACACTTGCTGATGATCAGTGAATGCATTGCATCAGGAGCACCTGGCTGCTACTTTACTCTCTTAATTCCTATGGAAGCAGTAAGAGTGCACTTGGGTTTTTTATTTACAGGGCTGCAGAGAGTCCTGTGATAACTTTCTTTTTCACGTGGCTGTGGTGTTGTTGAGCTCTCTCTGCTCAAACTCACATCCCAGTTTGCAAACCAGACTTTTAGAAATCATTGTTTTTTTAATGCTCACATGAACTGTGGAGTAGCCTAATCAAGACACTGTCCCTTTAAAAGGCCCGCTGAGGCTTCACGTCAGTCTTGTGTTTTATTTTGCCATCTAGTGGGCAGGATGAACCACAGACATGACAGTACCAGACATTTAAATTATTGATGAAAATCTCATTAATTCAGGTTTTCATTCTATTCTGGTCACTTTGAGGCTTTTGTCACCCACAAAACCAATTTCTGGATCAAACTATTCACAGATATTTGCAAGGAGGATGTAATGTGACAGAAGAGCTGGTGCAGGGATTACAGTCTCTGCATCAGTGTCAGGAAAACAAAGGAGATGATCATGGAGATAAGAACGATCCTCAAAGGGCTCCTGGCAGCAGCCTCCCAACAACTACAGACATGTACATAAGCAGATGCTGGAAAGAGCCTCCTGAAGCTTAAAAGACACTACTCACCCAGCACACACACCGTTTGTCTCCCTCCCTTTGGGAAAGTGGCTGCAGAGCAGAACCACCAGACTGAGGGACTTCTTCCTGGAGACTGTGACTCTGCTGGCCCAACCCAAAGGTAACAAACATGAGAAAACACCTGTGTCTTTGTAGTATCCACCACACACATTTAAAATTTGTTTTTTATTTATACTGTGAATTTATCATCTATTCCTGATTTCGGTATATATTGCTATTGTGTGAGCCCGCTTTTGTTCCGCTTAGAGCTGAGTGCAACATTTTGTTTCACTACTGTCATTGGTCCTCCAGTAACCAGTTCATGCAGCAGGTGGCGCGCTATAATACACCACAGAACGATATGTGTCCCATTTCCGACTCTTCTTCTTCGTCGGTGCACTTTCCTGCAGAGGGAAGTGTCCTCCATGGTGTCATTGTAGATCTTTCGAGGTTGAATATTAGTAAATAAGAGATGTCTGGGTACACACCAGACCAAAAGCTCCGTTTCGAGCAGATAACGAAGCTCCGGAGGCAGTGGCTGAAGGACCAGGAGCTCAGTCCGAGGGAACCCGTGGTACAAGCTAAACCGCCTGGCCCTGTCGCCAAGTTCTGGGCTGGTTTTCTGGAGCCCAAGAGCCTGTGGAGGGTTTACGTGAGTTCTCGTACACAGCTGATCCGACGACCGCTAATAATGACATTTACAGCTGGAATCAAACCGAGCGGTTTATCTGCTACTAGTAGCGTTTCATTAAGGACAAGGGCCAGGGTAGCTGTTTATTGCTAACGTGGTTGGCCGCGTTTACTTTGCAGGCTTCATGCCACACACACACAGACCGCATCTACTACAGCTTATATTGTGATGTTGTTCTATGTCAGTGACACAATCTAAGGTTTTCCTTGGATTATCTTTAGTAGATACAAGAACTAAACTGCCTCAACTAAGCAGAAAATACTCTAAAATGTATTTTTTGTAATGGATTCTTTGTTTCCTTGCCACAGAATAGCAACAACAAACAAACAAACATAAAAAATTAATGCTCAAATTGTAATTTTTAAGCATGGTGTCAGTAAAATCTGTTGCTTCAACAATACCTACTTAGTTTAAAATATGCACTATAGTTTAATGCTGGAGAAAAATTATGGTTTGATTGACTCACCAATAAGTTTACAGACAACATTTTAAAAGTGACTAATCCATACCTATGCTATTAAAAATGTTGTGTATTATGCATTGTTATGACCCTGACGAAGGCCATAAGACATAGCGGAATAAAGGAGAATAAATAAGATAAGATAAGATAAGATAACCTTTATTAGTCCCACACGTGGGAAATTTGTTTTGTCACAGCAGGAAGTGGACAGTGCAAAAGTTATGAAGCAAAAATTAGAATACAATAAGAATAAATACAGTACACAACTGTACAGAATAGAATAAAATAAAATACTATATACAGTAGAATAAAATAAAATAAATATACAATAAGATAAAAATAGAATACAAATACAAATACTATATACAACTGAGTAAAAATACAATGATGACAGAAAGGATTATTGCACTTAGTATTATTGCATATGTATGGATGTGTGTGCTTGATCAGTTAAAGTCTTTATTATGGAGTCTGACAGCAGTGGGGAGGAAAGACCTGCGAAATCTCTCCGTCCCACACCGTGGGTGCCGCAGTCTCCCACTGAAGGAGCTGCTCAGTGCTGTCACAGTCTGCTGCATGGGGTGGGAGATGTTGTCCATCAGGGATGACAGCTTAGCCGCCGTTCTCCTGTCACTCACCACCTCCACTGGGTCCAGAGGGCATCCTAGAACAGAGCTGGCCATCCAAATCTGTGCATCCCTAGCTTTTAGAAAATGTTGATACAAGGGTAGTCACTGCAGAGAACTTTACACAGAAAAGAAAAGAAAGTCAAGCAAGACAGAATAAATGTGTGTGTGAATGAGAGGAAAGCGGGTGTAATGGTGAAGATGCTAGAAGTAAAGATGGTGAAGGTGAATGGGCAAGATAAGATCAGATTAAATTATAGAAACAACTCAGGTTAATCAGTTTGGAGAGGTTCAGATGGTTTGGGCGTGTGCAGAGTGTGGCTTAGTGGATATATTGGAGATAAGATGTTGGGGGTGGAGCTGCGGTCTTCATAATCTGTAGAACACTGAAAATCTTTAGGCCCTTTATCTAAACCGTATATCACATATTCCACGTCTTTAGCAAAAGAACAAACTCAGTCCCTGTAAACATTATGATTCTGTATGTTCTTCTCTTTACTGATATTTGTTTGTCCTTGCAGACCTACAAAGCGTACAGAGGTGGAGTTTTCACATTAACACGGCTGCTGATACCCGCTTGGATTGTTCACTACTACGTGAAATACCATGTTGCTGTAAGTTTCCACATTTGATCATTTTTATTTATATCTAAGCCTTTAAATACAGGAGATGGATGATAGAGCCATAATATGAAGTTCAAGAAGATAGCTATTTTTTTTTAAAATTGTATTTAATTTGTTTGATAGTATGCAACCCAGGTAACTTGAAAGAAGAAATGGTAAATGGTAAATGGCCTGTATTTATATAGCGCTTTACTAGTCCCTAAGGACCCCAAAGCACTTTACATATCCAGTCATCCACCCATTCACACACACATTCACACACTGGTGATGGCAAGCTACATTGTAGCCACAGCCACCCTGGGGCGCACTGACAGAGGCGAGGCTGCCAGACACTGGCGCCACCGGGCCCTCTGACCACCACCAGTAGGCAGCGGGTGAAGTGTCTTGCCCAAGGACACAACGACCGAGACTGTTGGAGCCGGGGCTTGAACCGGCAACCTTCCGATTACAAGGCGAACTCCCAACTCTTGAGCCACGATCGCCCACGAAAAAAAACAACTCTAAAATGACATCCTGTACTTGTGTACAACTTAGCTTAGAGAATAACTTCACAAGGCAACTAAAAGAAAGAGTTTTAAGTTACAGACATGCAGTATTAACTTATTCTTGGCCAAACTAGAGAACCCTGCACCTTGAATTTCGTTTGTAGATGGAGATCATGTGACTGATTCGATCAGAATGGGTAGCATATTAAAATTCCGTGTCATTGTTCCCTACAGCAAAGGCCGTATGGCATTGTGGAGTTGAAACCCAAGCTGTTCCCAGTAAGTGTGACCCATTTATTATTTATTACTTCCAACAGTTAACTTTTTTTTGTTTCTCACATAATACCCCATTTATTCTTCATATATTTGTATAAATGTAACTGAATGTTACCTTGTTTTACCATAACTAATACTTTTTTTGTGCTTAGGGTGACACGATCCTGGAGACGGGTGAAGTTGTTCCAGATCTCCCAGAGACCCACGGCCATCATTGAAGAGGAAATAGTTCAGCTTTTTCCTTGAGTTTCTCTTGTAAAAAATTCTGTATATGTGATTAAAATACTCAAAAGTTATGAGTGTGAGCTTGACTTAACAGAATAAATTAGTGATAGTGTCTTAGTAGAATTCCATCCATCCATCCATTGGCTTCCGCTTATCCTTTTCAGGGTCGCGGGGGGGCGCTGGAGCCTATCCCAGCTGTCATAGGGCGAGAGGCGGGGTACACCCTGGAAAGGACGCCAGTCTGTTGCAGGGTCAACACACAGGGACAGACAACCATTCGCACTCATATTCACTTGCACATTCACACCTAGTGGCAATTTGGATTATCCAATCAACCTATTCCCACAAGTTGCATGTCTTTGGACGGTTTTAGTAGAATTTTTTTTTTGTTTGTTTTTTTTAATTGTGCAGTCAGTCGATCAGAGTTCATTTTTGCAAACATGGCCATGTGCAGATGAACACTTGAAAGATGCCTTTAAAAAAAAACCTTGTGACCATGATAATGTGACAAAGATGTCACCTGGGATTTTCAAATTTATACCAAAAGCGTATTTACTTAAAACCTCGACCTCAACTTAAAGATCACATGTGAAGTTTTCTGAAAATCATGTGAATGCAATAACTCAAGAAGAATAAGATACCTAGGATTTCTAAATTCACGCCATAAGTGCATCTAATCCATAAGTGTATCTACTGCACTTATGGCATGAGTTTTAAAGAAAGTCATCCTTCTCCGAAATGTTTTTGCATAGGTTTGCTGACAGGCAAAGGGCACTAAGAATATAATTGTAAATATGACGATAGTGCTTGATATTATTGTGAAGGGCGCTAATTTCCCCATCCCCCCCGAAGCCTGAAAATTGAACTTTTATTGTGAAGGAAGTTAGCGGAAGTTCCTCATTGAATTCACGGTCTGTTATGGAAGAAAAGGGGGTTCATAGTTCTGTCAACAGCCGCTTCAGGACTGATGGCCATATAGAAATTAATGTGTTTCCACAATAAGGGGAGAAGTAATCAGGTGTCACCGCATTCGTGGCTGTCTGAAGGATTCAGAGGTAATTATTACTTAACTTTTCTCGAACGTCCCGAGTAGCCACGGAGTTCCAAGCTTTGTAACGTCCGTAGCTAGCCTGCTAACTTGAGCTAACCTGGTCAATGTGTGCTCAAGTTTGAGCACACTATGTTTTGCTAAGTCACGTTGGTGTTTATGTAACATTTCATATACCCCAGGGGCTTGTTACTATATATGTAACAGCTCTTAAAGACGATTTTTAAGTTACAGTGTCTAGATATTATTCAACTTCTCCAAAAGGAAACACAAGTGTTGTAGTTGCTATGCTAACAAAATGATAAACAGAAACAAAGTGGGAAAACGGTTATTGGGGGCATTCCGGTGTATAGATTTTATTCTGTGACATGTCTGTCGAGATTATCGATGGCCAAGAAAGACATTTAGGGGCTGTGTAATATGTATTTTATCGCTCATGTAGCTCATAAATAGTTGTTCCGAATGGCTAATTGTAATAATATTACTGTTAACAATATCGCTCGCCATGTTATCCTCAAGCAAGCACCCATTCCTGTTGTTTGTAGTGTTTTTTTTAACCAACGTTTTAGTATAATATAATAACATGTAGCCCTACCAGTATATCAGTGCTCAGACATGAGCCTGCCACAGATGTGCCATCGTCATGTGTGTATATGTTGTATGATAGGCAACAAAATGAATATTACAGAACATAAAGCAGAAAAAGTTGTGTGGGTGGTGTTCTTATCTTAAGTCAAATTCATTAATAGACAAACAGTAACCTTATCGTGTACTCTTCCCCTCACGACCCCACAGGAGTATCTCGCCATAGCGAGATATTTATATTATTTATTAGTGATGGTCATCAGGGAAAGACAAATGCTTTACATGCTTTTAACATTGTAGACCCACCACTTTTCATGCACCAGAGTTTGAATTGGAATAGTCCTCCAGAAATAATGACACTATTTTCTGGAGAATTGATTGGTCAGGAGGAGGTGATCTCTGATCTTGCTCTGGAACTGGTTAGGTCTGCAGTATAAGTTACTATAGCAATGTTCCCCTGGTAAAGAAGTGAACTGCTTTCATAGTACAGAAAACCCAGATTTAGCCCTGAAGTTACATGGATAATCTTCAGCACCTGCTTTGTAGGGGGTTCTGGTCTATGATGACTTACAGCTGAATTACAGATGTAAAACACAATTAGTTTGTTATTGAGGCCGCAGTTAAGTGTTTCTGTACTACATTTAATGAAGACATGCATGTGGTGTTTTGTAATGTTCGTTTTAGCCAATGTGAGGATAAGATAAGATAAGATAAGATAACCTTTATTAGTCCCACACGTGGGAAATTTGTTTTGTCACAGCAGGAAGTGGACAGTGCAAAAGTTATGAGGCAAAAATTAGAATACAATAAGAATAAATACAGTACACAACTGTACAGAATAGAATAAAATACTATATACAGTAGAATAAAATAAAATAAATATACAATAAGATAAAAATAGAATACAAATACAAATACTATATACAACTGAGTAAAAATACAACGATGACAGAAAGGATTATTGCACTTAGTATTATTGCATATGTATGGATGTGTGTGCTTGATCAGTTAAAGTCTTTATTATGGAGTCTGACAGCAGTGGGGAGGAAAGACCTGCGAAATCTCTCCGTCCCACACCGTATAGAACAGGAGAAAACAAATAATGCTGACCAGTACAACACCCCACCTCTTTTACCGTATTTTCACGACCATAAGGCGCACTGTGCTAAAAGGCGCAGTCTCAGTTATGTGTGCCCTTACTGTATTTAACACACACATAAGGCGCACTGGACCATAGGGCGCATACAAGTACCGTATGCGTATTTAAAAATAAAGCGGGAGCAAACCTGAATTCGGTACCTTACTCACATTTCTATTGCCGGTAATCGTCATCATCAACAACACACAAGCATACAAGTGTGCATATTTAAAAATAAAGCAGGAGCAAAACTGAGTTTGGTACTCACATTTTTATTACCAATAATCGTCATCATCAACAACACACAAGCATACAAGTGTGCGTATTTAAAAATAAAGCAGGAGCAAAACAAAGTTTGGTACTCACATTTTTATCATCAATCAAACCCATCGAAGTCCTCATCCTCTGTGTCTGAATTGAACAGCTGCGCTAAATCTCCATCAAACATGCCAGGTTCACTGTCTTCACCGTCAGAGTCACTTTCCGTGCCGTGCGGCTCCTCGGAAACGATGCCGGCTTTTGCGAAAGCTCGAACAACAGTGCCAGCAGACATGTTAGCCCAAACATCTACAATCCATTGGCAAATTGTGGCGTAACTCGCCCGGCGCTGCCTTCCACTCTTAGTGAAACTGTGGTCTCCACCGGTCATCCATCGCTCCCAGGCCGCTCGCAGCCTTACTTTGAACGGGCGGTTCACACCGATGCCCAGCGGTTGGAGTTCCTTTGTCAGGCCTCCCGGAATGACAGCAAGCTCACAGTTCATTTGCTTCACAAGTTTTTTCACATCGGCTGTGAGATGGGCACGCATAGAGTCACAGATCAACAGCGATGGTGATGCGTGGAAAAAACCACCTGGTCTCCTTACATACACCTCCCTCAGCCACTCTTTCATCATTTCCTCATCCATCCAGCCCTTTTCATTTGCCTTAATGATGATTTCTGCTGGAAACTTCTCTTTAGGCAAAGTCTTTCGCTTAAAAATCACCATAGGCGGCAGTTTCTGTCCATTAGCATGGCAGCCAAGCACAACAGTAAAAGAAGACTTTTCATACCCCGTTGTGCGTATCGCTACCGTGCTGGTCCCCTTCTTCTCCACAGTGTGACTCACCGGGATGTCAAAAGTGAGCGGGACCTCGTCCATGTTTGTGATGTGGCTGGGCTGGATGTTTTTGTCGCCGATGTGTTTGCTGCAGTAGGAGCGGAAGATGGCCAGCTTTTCCTTATACCGTAATCCGCTGGAAGTTGCTGCGCTACCGTAGTCCTGGTCCGGATGGAAAAATGGCACCGTTTCATAAAACGAAAGCACCAAGACGGACCTCCTTGGAAATGTTCAATGTTCATCTCTTCAGCTAGTGAAACTGCTTTTAGCCGAATGGTGACCGTCGAAACGCTTCTCCCGCTCGCTCTTTGCTCGATGATCCACCGCTCGAGTCTTTCCTCCAACTCGGGCCACCTCGCCTTATGTCCGCGGAAACTCAGCTGCGTTTTCTTGACCTGCCGGAGCTTGTTTTCCAGCTTCCTCCATTTGCGAACCATCGATTCGTTAATCTTAAATTCTCTCGCCGCTGCTCGATTTCCATGTTCCTCCGCGTAGCTGATGGCCTTCAGTTTAAACTGTGCTTCGTAAGCGTGTCTCTTTGCCATTTTCAGGGTTGTTAAAACAACGATGTCCTGCATAATGCACATACCTGTTCTTTTATACAGGTATGTGCGATTGTCCCGGTATATACGATCAATGCCCACACTTCACCCTTTAACGTTCTCATGGTGTTCTCTACTACGTCCTCCTTACAACGCTATAGGGCGCGCCGCACTTTTTGAAGAAAATCTAAGACTTTTAAGTGCGCCTTATGGTCGTGAAAATACGGTATCTCTAAAACATGTAAATGAATGACAATATTGTGAAAAAGTGAAGATTAGGGACATCGTAAGTGGCTAACAATTGTATGTTGAAAAAACTTTTTTCAGTGCAGCCATTTTTACCCCAACACCGCAGGTAAACACAGATGTTACTGATCACATCGATTAAGGCTTTGGCCTGACTAGAACAGAAGCTTCATTAGTGGCATTGCTAACACCTGTGGCTGCTGAAAAAAGGTGTTTACAATATGTGTGAAGATATATTTGTAACTTTAATGTTTTCAATGTTGAACCTGACAGAAACCAAGTGAAGTCGCACAGTGTCAGAAAATGTTATCAATGTATAATGTAAAGTGAGCCACTCAATAACATCTGTATAAGTCACAGTGTAATCAAGTGCATAAAAGTTACATTCTTGTCCTCTAACAGTGTTTATTATAAAGTCAAACTAGTAAAGTTTAGAGCTCCATGAATGCCTTTTTTGGGTAAATGTATTTAACTATTTTTCATTTTCAACGTGTTTTTGTTATCATGTCAGATCATGTCAGCAGTCAAGCTCGCCCTGCAACTGAGCCAAAAAAATGGCAGAAAAAGGTCCTCCGAAACAAAATCTGCAGAGGTGTCACCCGACTCCAAGTGCCCCATCTGCTTGGACACATTCAGCAACATTTCCCGCCTTGACCGCTGCTTGCACAGGTTCTGCTTCCGCTGCATTCTCGAGTGGTCCAAGAATAAAGCAGAGTGTCCGCTGTGTAAACAGCAGTTTAATTCAATTTATCACAGTATAAAATCAGAGCAAGACTTCAAGACTTATGACCTGCAGCCAGTGGACAATGGCTCTTTTGGTTATTTTCAGGGAGTGCGGTTTAGATACCGCACAACTCTCACCGCAGCCCATCGACAGTTGAGAGGAAGGATGTCTCTGGCTCCTGACATTGGTATAATATCTGAAGGCCCAACAAATTCTTCCCAACAGCGGCCAGACCGTTACATGCGGCGCATGATGATGAGGCTGGCAACCCAGAGGAGAGCTGCAAGGGAAGGCAGGGCGGTGGCCAGTGTCCGAGAGCAAGAAATTATCAACTTTAGACGGGAGCTGTACCGACGGGGGGTGAGGGTTCGAAATGTTCAGGATGGTGGCCGCTCCCGAGACACCTCAGCGGAGTTTTACAGAAGAAATCCAGCCTGCCTTCACAGACTGATCCCCTGGTTGAAAAGAGAGCTGAATGTGCTATATGGAACCCATGGCTCTTTGGGCAACATGGTTCAACATATCATCATGTCACACATTACACGATATAACATGGAAGACGGAGCTATTCAGGAAGAGCTCAGGCACTACCTCCACAGTCACGCAGAGCATTTTATGCACGAGTTCATCAGCTTCGCAAAGTCCCCCTTCAACATGGAGGCATATGATCAGCACGCTGTCTACGACTGTCCGGCGCCTTCCTCAAATGAAGACAGCAGCTCCAACTCATCAATAATCGCTATCTCAGAGGATGAAGACAACTCTACAGGGTTGAACAACCCAGATGACTCCACATCTGCTTTGAGCCTCTCGTTGTGGGATGATGAGACACCTGGGCCGTCGTATTCTACGACAGCAGAGCAGGGCAGGACAGAGCATCTGTCACTCTTGGACTCAGACTCTGACAGTAGTTTGGAAGAAGAGACGCAAGAGTTTGCGTCACCACAGCAAATGAGTCCTCATAACCAAACAGACCTGACTCAGGGCAAACGCAATAATGAAGACTGTGTATCCTCTGACAGTGATGACTGTGTCATTGTGGGTTTTGTTAAACCAACAGCAGATCGGACTCCTCAGGTGGTTCAGCTTTCCTCTGACTCTGAGTGGTCTGCTGACGATACTCAAGAAGTGCCTCTTCAGCCTCAACACATTCGATTCACCAGTAGCAGTCCTGCAACTCTACATAGCAGTGATCGTAGTGGGGCTGGACTATCAGAAAATGTAGACACAGATGATCGTCACCACTCAAGTTCAAAAGAAAGATCAAGCAAGACGTATAAGAAGTCAGACAGAAAAGGTCAGGGTAGAAGATTTGACAGCAAAGAGAGATCTAAGGAGAGGCACAAATCAAAGGACAGACACTATAGGAGGAGGAGGTCAAGAAGTAAAGAGCGGAGGCACTCTAGCAGAAGCCCGGTGATCTCCCACAGCAGTGTGAGCACTTATTCCACTGAAAAAAGTTATTCTTATTCAAATGGCAGAGACTACTCCAGGTGTGACAGATATAAAAGGGACAGTGATTACACCTACCAGTCATATAGCCATTACAGCCAAGAGAGAAACGATAGTGGGCTCCATTACACACAAAGGCACTCGTACTATTACAGCAGCCGCAGATGCTCAGGTTTCCGCTCTCGCTCCAGTAGCCGCGACAAGGATTTACGGAGACGGTACAGGAGGCGCTCTCGATCCAGGACTTATTCCAGCAGCCGCTCCCCTTCTGCCAGAAGGAAATCTCATTATGACAAGCCTGGTGGGAAGAGGAAGTACAAAAAAAGACATTTAGAGGACCCCTCCAGTACCACAGCGTTTAACTCCCATGCAGATGGTGACTCCTCTGCATTAAGAAAACACAAGAAAAAAAGCAAAGAGAAGCACCGTAAAAAATCCAAAGAGAAGTCTAGAAAGACCAGCAGGAGTCTCAGTGTGGAGCTCCTCAATGAGGAAAAGGCACATGAGCGGGGCAGGCGTCACCATAAGAAAAAGAAGAAACACAAGAAGAAAAGCAAAAGGCACAAGAGCAGCGAACGCACAGAGAAGCGTTCACCCACTATCATTACCATTGATAGTGACAGCGATTCATTTGCTAATGACAGTATCACTCAGGCCACTAATGCTAATAATGATAAGCCCGCAGACGATAGGACAGATGACACAGTAGACACTACCTCTGCAGATACACTGTTGTAATCCTATATCAGATTTTTACCCTCAGCTGCTGCCACCATTTTTTTTTTTAAATCACAACAGTGTTCAGTAGGGTGAAAGCACATATCACATGTTTGCTATAGTGATATTACATTGGACACTGACAAACTGATGGTATGATGTATGCACAATGAGAAAGATGACCTTTTTAGACCTCCATGGCCTGATTTAAAACAATGCTTTTATATCTGTTATGTGCTACTATGTGTAAGACAAATGGAATAATATTGGAAGTGTCGTCTTTTTGTTGTTGTTGTTGGTTTTTTGTTTTTTAAGAGTCAGTTCTTACTCTGTATTATGTGCTGAGGGTCTCTCAGGGTTAATGCTGATTACAATTTGTGCTGCCATCAGTCGGCTATAATCTGGAGACAAAAGAATATAATGTTTTGATTTCAAAATAACTTCATTTGTATTGAATTTTATTTCTAAATAAATTGTAAAGATTCATTGTGTGTCAGAGAAAAAGAGCATAATTACCAGTCACAGTATTTCCCCCCTTTTTTTACTGTATTACGTTACAGCTTCAAACTCAAGCAAACAGTATAAAACAGGGCAGATCCAAGATGTGAATGGAGAATGTACGTAAAAGTACATTCAATTTATAGAAAAAAAAAATTGGTGGTGAAATGTTTGTAATGAATCTGAAAACATGCAGTAAACCACAGAAAATGATAACAATTAAAACCTTTATGAAGGTACTTAAGGTATGTGTTATTTTAAAGGGTTGTAAAATAATAATGCAAAACAGAAATAAAGTATTCAAACACAAAATCCCCATATTACATCTCAAGCTTCAAATGGAGTGGACTACAATATTCTGGTGAACTGAATTGTCCTACTATGTAATAGATGAGATCTCTGTTTGTCTGCAAACTCCTCCCACACAATCAGGAGTTCAACAATGAGAGCTGGCACACAGGTTACATCATTGTTCCCCTGAAGTTTCTTGTGTTTCTTTATCAGATGCTATGGCATCACTATATTGCCATATGTAGTAACACTGTAACACTTCATAAAACCATTTGATTTTGTGATAACATCTCATTAGTTAATATTGAATATATTTGTTGATGACACTTTAGTTTATGCAGTCAAGCTTACTTTACATAGTGACTATACCGTCTAATGTTGGATAAATACCATTCTAAAATCACAGTTTATCCAGGACACTATTTTATGCATTTCTGTCAGGTGCTTGTTATTCATGTTTATTTGTATTTTTAGTTGTGTGAAAAGGAAAATTTCACAGGACTCTCCCGTCATGGGAAATATTAAGCATACCTAATGAGTAATGTTTCTGTGTGACTTCATCATTTTGGCCCACACTTTGTTCCTTGAGGTTTGCATGCATTCATTTATACACTGGTGTCTTAGTGGTCTGCCACAGCGTTTCAGTCAGGTTGAGGTCTGGAATTTGCACACCTTGATTCTTTTCTTTTTCAGCCATTCTGTTGTAGATTTGCTGCTGTTCTCACTGGCTTGCTTCACAACAAAATTTCATCCAGGCTTTAAATGTTGGACAGATGGGGTCACATTTGACTTGAGAATACTTTGGTAAACAGAGGAGTTCATGGTCAACTCAATGACTACAAGGCGCCCAGGTCCTGTGGCTGCAGAACAAGCCCAAATCATTACCCCCTACATCACCCCACTGACACTTGGTATGAGGTGTTTGTGCTCATATGCCATGTTTGATTTCACGACACAGGTCACTGTACATTATTATGGTCAGACATCTCCCCTTTGGTCTCATCTGTCCAAAAAACGTTGTTTCAGAAGTTGTGTTTTTTAAAGTTGCAAACCTAAACTATGCTAAAATGTTTGGTTTAGAGAGAATAAGCTTTTTCCTGGTAACCCTTCCAAACAAACCATACTTGTTCATCCCTTTTCCAATTTTACTCTTGATGAACTTTAACTTTTAACATGGCAGTTAAGTGTGTAGTGTAGTCCCTGTAGAAAAGTAGATGATTTTTTAACCTCATAGGACCTGGCGTCCACATATGTGGACATCACATTTTGGGTTATTTAGACCAAAATACTCAATTTTGCTCTACAAGGCCCTGATATTCACTTACAAGGACATTATACTGCTACTGTTCTATCGAAAATTTAAACGAATATCCTCATATATGGCTCTCATTTTTCTTAGAAAAAAAAAATCAGGTAATTCTTTGTTTTTACATTCACCAGGTCTCAGTATGCCCAAATATCAAAGAGAAATTAAAAATGCATGCCATGGAAGGTCTTAGGAAGTTAAAATAATCTCTCCGAGCACTGCATGTTCTGAGCTTGGGTGTAGCCTTTGACGTTCACTCCTATGAATACTGGGACTTTTTTAACATACGCCTGAATGGTCCAGACCAGCAAACTACCAAAAACAGAGGCGCTCATATTTGCTGACGAGTGCCTACTTGTTAATCAACTGCGTTTGATTAGCAATACCTGGCTGCTACTTACTCTCTTAATTCGTATGGAAACAGTAAGGGTGTGCTTAGTTTTTCACAGGACGGCAACTGTTGGTAAACCATAAGATATGTAAATATGAAACCAAAATGAAAGTTAAGCGAGGAAATAATATTTTACTAAATGGTTGTATACTCAGTGAACAAAATCTTGCATACCAACTTTTCATTATATACCTGACTTGTTTCTTTAATGTTGCACTGGACGTTTGACGTGGTCATATATAGATGTAAATTGTTTTGCTGAATACAATCATACGATTACTTCATTACTTGTTTTCTTTTTAATTGTGCATTTAAATATATAAACATCATGACCAGAACAAACATTACTATAACAGGGATGTTTTATACATAAAAATAATCAAACGTTGCTTTGCTTTTATTTTGGAAAAAAACCCCAAACAAACAGGAAGAGGAATTTGATGTCCCGCTTCCTTTCGGATGTATAAAAGCCGGAATTTGTCTAGCTCTACTGTTAACAGCAAGAAAACTGTCGTTATGGCATCCGCTGTACCTATTAAGGTATTAACATTTACTTTAATATCGTTTTAGTGATTGAATGCTGTGTGTTTGTCTTTGACAGAGGAGAAACATCCATGAAAAATGTAACTTAAAGGCTGCTGGGGCGCCGTTAGGTATGCCAGGAGAAGCCCTTAACCGTTAGCACAGTGTTAGCAAAGCTTTACAAGTCTGTAAAGTACGCTCCCTGCCTTAATAATACAAGCTAAAATTCAGGTGCTAACGTACTGATTTCTGTTAAGGTGTCGTACTGTTAAAAGAAGCTAAAGAGTGATTATGTCAGGTACAGCTGGTATGGCACGTGGCCAGAGTAAGTGCACGCGGCTGCTGTACTGTTACAGCTGTCAGCAGGGTATCAAAAAATGTGTAAAACTGTGCAGGTCATAAAAGCTCAGTACAAGAAGCATGTTAAAACATTGCATAACTACACTTCTTATCAGAAAGATGAAGTGGGGAATGAAATTGATTGCTGTGTTTGTGCAAGCAGCTTTTCAACTGCTCATTAACACAAATGTGTAATTAGCAATCAAATGGAAGCAAGTCCATGCAGATGGATGTTCAAGATGACCTGCTGAGCACCAGAATATGGAAGATTGGGGGGGGGGATTTCAGTGACTTTGAACGTGACATTGTGTTAGTGCCACACAGGCTGGTCTACTGGGATTTTCCTCCACAGTTTACAGAGAGTTGTCTGAGAAAGAGAAATTATCCAGTGAGCAGCATTTCTCTGGGAAAAGGTGCCTTGTTAATGCTACAGGTCAGAGGAAAAAGACCAATCTACTTCGAGGTGATGGGAACAAGCTCACCAAAATGAACCATAGAGAACTGGAGAACCGTTGCCTGGTCTGCGTATTGATTTTTGCTCCAGCATTCAGATGATAGGATAGAATGTGGTGTAAACAACAAAAGCATGGATTCAGGTGCTGCTGGTGGTGTAATGTGATGGATATTTTCTTGGCACACTTTGGCCCGCTTAGTACTTAACTGAGCATCGTTTAAACACCACAATCTACATGAGTATCCGTAGTTTTCAAGTGAAATCGGAGGTACTGGGACACACCCATCAACATGCCTGTAGCTGTTCATACTTTGAAACCACAGATCCTGGCAGCAGTGTAAGGTGATCAATTCTCTACAAGTTGCAAGTAGATGTCACTGAACTGGAGCTTTGGGAGAGGCATTGCCACTTTCAACGATTTAACTAGAGCTGCTGAGGCACAATATGGAGTTTCTCTTCATATCTTTGTTTTTCATCCATGGATAGATGATCCAAGCAGAAACAGGTGTTCCCCCCTCCTTGTCTTGCGGTACATCTAACTGTCCGCTATTGGTTGTCACGACAAGGTATGTTTTGCCCTGTAGGGTAGTGAGTCACATACTTGGTTCATGGCGCAGCTGTGGGGCAGATAGACACACCTGAGCTCAATCAGCTCATCACGCCTCCCTATTAAACGCGCCGGGACCTGAAGAGTTGGTTGTTGTTGTGTGTAGGACGCAGCTGGAAAGCTGCGGGCGTGTTTTAAGGAAAACGACAACCGGAATAAACATGTATTTAAGAGCGAATATGTGGTCAGGTCTGTCCTTACTGCCACAATGACTTAAAACTATGGAATGTTAATGACCATGTCTATCCCTTTATGACCAGAGAGCAGCCACCAAATATGCAACAATAGTATTTATGCTGCAGGAGTTGCTGCACTAGCTATGACAGTGTACTGGTGTGTGCTAAGCAGTTGTGAAGTATATTCAGTTCTTGGTTGAAACTGATAGAGGGATGTTGTGTCAACCCTATGATTGTTTTGGACTATGTAGTTAGTAGGAGTGCAACGATACACGGTTCGGTTCAATACTTTGGTGTCACGGTTCGATATTTTTTTGATACAAAAAAGGTTAATGCCTTTTTGATTTGTCATTTATTAAAATTATAAATATATATTTTAACTCAAAAGTACAGTTCACTACACTATACGCTTCTTCTGGGCTATATTCTCAGCAGCATATTAAACATATCAGGTCCCCATAAGGAGAATCATGTGCTAACGGCTGTCTAAATAACTCAGGTAAAGTTTGTAGCATGCCTGCTTGTTGTTTTTGTCTGCTTCCACTTGTCTTTGCACTAGGATGATGTCGGAGTAAATGTGCAGTCATATTCGTTGTGTTCCCACTAGTGCTGTCAGAGTTAATCTCGTCAAAATGACGTTAACGCCACAACACGGCTCGTTCTCCGTTAACGAGCTACCGCGGATCGCCCTGTGTGTCAGGCTGGACGACGTCAACGCGTTAACGAGCAAACTGCGCTAACGCACTAGTTCCCACCAATGTAATTGAGCATTGCGTGGCACATCGACATACTGTTTTACTTTTGTCCATGACGCGCTTACCTTCAGGGTCATACGTCACATGAAAACCAAAATAGTTCCAAACGCCAGATCTGAATGAGGGTGGGGGAGGTTCAACTTGCCATGTTCCAACAAGAGCTTAACTTCTGTCTTGCTCGCTTGCCCTGCGCTCGGTGAATCTGCGTTCGACTACTCCGCCTAGGCTGCACTGTCGAGCACAGATCCACTGAGCGCTCAACACAGACAGCATCGTCAGAAGGAAAGTTGATAAAATAAATTAAAAATGTTGTATTGTTCGATACATATGCGTACCGAACCGAAAGCACTGTATCGAACGGTTCAATATCGATACGAGTATTGTTGCACCCCTAGTAGTTAGTGACATTCTTAAAATATTTCACTTATTTACATTTAAACATTTTCTAGACAAAAATTATAAATGAGCCACGAAATAAGCTGTTGGATGGAGTTTTTCTCCTATTAAAATATAGTGAAAGGTTAAGTATAAATTAAATCATTTAATAAATGGCAAATTTGGCACTATTGTTGGCGGCTCCTTTCTTTCGTTTTTTTGTTCTTTTTCCTTTTTTTTTTTTTTCTGCATCAATTCTGTGGTCTTCCTTTCAACATCCTTTGTCCAATATATCTTCTGTACTTCCATTCTTCACATGTATGATAGTAAATATGTAATTAGCTGCTTTGAGGTTTTGTTTTGTTTTTTTATTTTGAAACGTCTTTTAAGAAACGTGTTTCAAGAGATTCATTCTATAGACTGAAGTTATGAACTGTTCTCATATCTTTCAGATTGGAATAATCGGGGGTTCAGGTCTTGATGATCCAGATATCTTGGAGGGAAGAACTGAGCGCTATGTTGAAACACTATATGGGAAGGTTAGTTGTATCTTTTGAAGTCGTGCTCCAGGTGAAGTAGTATAAATATTAGACTCTATTTGGGTTATGCCCTGTCTTACTTGTGAAATATTGTACTGCCTTGACAATGAAGTTTGTGTGTATATATAAATTATCCTGGTCCTCCTTTAAACAGCCATCAGATGCCCTGATATTGGGGAAAATAAAAAATGTGGACTGTGTCCTCCTAGCAAGGTAATGTGTTCTCTTTTTTTTTTTTTTTCCCCAATTGTGAAAATTTCCTCTCCTTTTTCTCCATCTAGTGGACAACTGTATTATTTGCACATACTAGTTATTTCATGTGTGTGTGGATAGATTTTTTTTTTTTTAAATTACACGTATTAAATGTTGAATTGTGCTATTCATAGGCACGGGAGACAACACACCATAATGCCATCCAATGTCAACTATCGAGCCAACATTTGGGCCCTGAGAGAAGAAGGCTGTACACATCTGCTGGTTACCACTGCCTGTGGCTCCCTCCGGGAGGAGATCCAGCCAGGAGATATTGTCATCATAGATCAGTTCATTGACAGGTTAGTTCTGCGAGTCCATTAGTAGGTTAAGATTCAGACATACGTTTTTTGACACATCATGAAACTAGGTTATCTTTCAGGAAAAGTAGAGCATTAAGTGTAGGCGGTGTCCCGTTTTTGTAGGTGGAGTAAAAACCTGGTGATAATTCCTATGAACACTTCCTGTATAGAGTGTGGAGCTGATCAACAGTTCAGTACAGGGATGGCAAAAAAAGAATAGGGAAAATTGTTTTGATATTTTTTTTATTTTCTTAGATAAACAAAGACCTCTACTATTCAAATATGAAAAAGGAGCTCTGCACCACACTCAGGACTTTCAATCAAACATGTAGATTAAACTCTTAACCCAACACTTGCATTCTTGCATGGCTAGGTGTATCTACTAAAACTCTCAGATGAGTTTGAATCCTCGTGACCTCAAGCTCCAGGTCAGATGTGAAGTTTCTGAAAATCTTGTGAATGCGATAACTCAAGTCTAAAAGATTAATATGGTGTGACAGCGCATTCATAGTTTCTGTGTACTGATTGAACTAAACTAGCAGAACAGATTTGTCTTTTGAGTATATAGACAGACCAGTTTTTGCTAAATGTTTATTTTTGTTCCTATATCTAGACTGACTCTGTCAGAAGTCATTATTAGTGGTTATCCTATGAGTCTGTTGTGCATCCTCCCACATATCGCAGGGATTACTGCTACTGGTAATCCCTGTGATTGGGTTTTCTAATTATGAAATTAACTTCATGCTTGCAGAATTCTGTTGCGGAATACCATGTTTACATTGTATTCACATTAACACATTGGCCAGGTTACTGGATAAGCCTAGTTAAATGTTAGTCTAGTCTGCCACAAGTCTTACAATCGTCTTCATTATAACGTTCACATTAGAGCAGGGGTGTCAAACTCAAATACACAGTGGGCCAAAATTCAAAATGGAACAAGGTCGCGGGCTAACGTTAATATTTATGGAAAAAAAAAATCTTCCTCCAGATATAAGAATGAATCTTTTCTTATAGACTCAAACAAGTTTAGCTGAAAAACTGAATATGGAACAAGCAAAGCTTAATACTAAACAATATATATATTAGCTGTATAATACCAGTAGGCCAGCTCTAATAGTAATTTGGTATGGCTTCGTGGGCCAAATGTAATGAGGCTGCGGGCCAAATTTGGCCTGCGGGCCAGAGTTTGACACCAATGCATTAGAGCATGGTGAGAGTGGTGTTTGAATTTGTTTTTCTTCAATTTAGAGCTTGCAGTTAGGAGGGAGAGGGAGAGATAAGTGGGTTTTTTTTTATTTTTTTTTATTTTTTTAAAACAAAATTAAGTGCATAACATGCTATATTTCAACCACATCCACAGTATCCCATTCAGGGTTCTCAAGCCTGTGGCTCTGTAGCAACTATTGAGGTTTTTGCCTGTTGCTTTGGCAAAAACTTGATGGAGATGGAAATGAACAATTGTTATATTTAAATATTTTTATTTCTATGTATCACTGCTGTAATTGACTCATGCTTGCTATGGCTTCCAAATTCAAAAATAGGTCACTGAGGAAACTAATGAATTTACAAGTGCTCGTGCTGATGCCTTTTAAAACTGGTCTTTTTCAAAATCTTATGTATTTATTTACACTTTTTTTTTTAAAAGCAATTGGACCACTTTGTTTTTTTTTTTTTTTTTTTATTAAAGTAGACTATTTCAAATTTGATTTATTTGCACACATAAATAGGCATCATGGTGGTAATTGGCCTAACCCTAAAAATATTTTTCTTCTGCCTCACAACACCGTTTTATAATTTATAAAAACTAAGAAAAAATAGAAAAAATAGTTCTGTAATTACATTGATGCTACAAAAACATTGGATCACTGTAATGAAAATGCAACTACAGCAAGCATGTTGGAAAGATTTTAATTATTTATTAATAACCTATACTTATGAGTATACAGGCTTCTAAGGTACACATGTTTTGCAGATCCATGCTGAGGGTTGTTTTACTATCAAGAGTGATTTTTGACAAAATTTTAAAACTTCTGACCTATAGACAGTTGATTACATTAAAATAAATAAAGAGTTCATATTTGTTTAACCATGACTAACGACATATTAATGAAGTTTGCTGTTTTGGCTTGGTCTGTAGTCTCCACACTAAGCTGTGGCCACCTACGGCACAATGTTCCAATTTTCCAATAGAAAGCATTAAAGTCTACCACAGGAAGCTGTCCTCGTAGTGCTGCAGACCACAGTGACAAGCACCTGGGGAGCCTCTCAAATGGACTGTTTGACTGTCCCCATCACTGCCTAAACAAAACTAATAACTGTCATTAAAGACATTTCCTGTTTGAGTTCACCGGCGTTCATGATAAGCACAAATGTGCATTCTTATAGTATCAGATATTTCAGGCACCAGTCTCATTTATGCATATGACAACCCAGCTTTATCTGTTCATGAAGCCAGGTGACACCCACCATTTAAAGAGATGTGAAGCCCTGGATGACCTCTAATTTCCTAAATCTAAATCCAGGTAAAACTCAGGTAATTGTACTCGGCCCTATTACTATTATTACTCAGGATTATCATGTTGTCCTAAAAACTCTCTGTAAAGCCTTCAGTTGATCAAGAATGCCACAGAATAAGTATTGACAGGGACTAGAAAGGGAGACCATATTTCTCCCATATTGCTTTTCTTTATTGGCATCCTGTTAAATCCAGAATCAAATAATAGTAGGATAATGGTAATGTTGTGGGTGCAGTGTTCCTTGACCTAAAAAAGGCTTTTGACACTGTCAGCCATGACATACTTCTTTTCAAAGCAAGCAGTTGATTGGTTTGAGTCCTATCTTCACAAAAGAGAGCAGTGTGTGAGGGTTGATAAAGATAAGTTGTCCATGTTGGAAAACAGAATGGGTATTCCCCAAGGATGTGTTCTTGGCCCATTGCTATTTAGTTTGTTTATAAATGATTTGCCTGCCAGTTGTCCAAAAGCTAACTGCCAACTTGATGCAGTTATACACGTACCAGCTAAGTCACCTGGCGAGGCAGCAGACACCTTAATGGTACATCTAAATGATGTCCAAAAATGGCTGGAACAAAATCATCTTGTATTGAATTAAAAACAAAAAACTGTTTGTTCTATTAGGAAACGAAGTTCATCTAATGATTTTAAAATCAAGTTGGGGAACGAAGAAATAAAGGAAGTCAAAGATTTTAAGTTTTTAGGAATAATTTTAGATTCACATCTTAAATTTGACAAGCATGTAAAGAAGATTTCTAAGACGGTCAAGGCTAATCTGAATTGTTTTAAGTTAATTCGGCACTATACCCACTTAGCAGCTCAGTTATTTATGCATTCCATGACATTCTCTCATTTGTCATATTGTATGACAGTTTGGACCCAAGCAGCACCATCTACAATTCAGTCTGTGGTATCCTTATATAACCAGTCTTTAAAAATAATGGATAAAAAAATCTGTTCGGTGGCATCACTGTCACATTTTAAAGAAATATAATCTACTTAGTTTTAAGAGTTTTAATCATTTGTTTTCTTAAATTAGTTTTTAAATGTATAAATACGATGGCCCCAGAGTGTCTCAATAGATGCATCCAGAGACAAGATGGTAATTGTATTACTAGGAGCAAGGTGAACGGCAACTGCAAGATATTATATTGCAGATCGACATTCGGTCAGTCAGCTTTTTCCATAAAGGCTTGCCATCTGTGGAACACACTTCCAACCGAAATCAAATTGATTACAGACATCAGATCCTTTACATTGAAGGTTAAAGTTTGGTTAAAGGGAAATCAGAGATGTAGTCATTTTAACTAATGATTTTAATTTTATTTTAAATTGTCTATTAATTGTAATTGTATTTATGATGTAATTTGGTTTTATGAAAATGTATGTTTTATTGCTAAATGTACCTATTTTGATTGTAAGCCCAACAAGGGACAATTGTTGAAAATTAGCAATAGCTATAAACCTATGGGCGTTAGTTCAAGTACAAAACTGATGTATGTTAAACTGCACTGTCCCTTTTTAAATAACAAAATAAACAAACACATTTGAAGTCCTATTCCAAACAAACAAGCTCTTGAATAATCAGGTAGTACTGTTTTACCCCAGCAGAGCGCTTTGCTCTCAGACTGCAGGTTTACTTGTGGTTCCAAGAGTTTCTAAAAGTAGAATGGGAGGCAGAGCTTAAAATCAAAACCAAATCAAAATTTATTTCTATAGCACATAATAATACAACAAAGTTGACCAAAGTGCTTCACAGTCGGTCAGAGCAATAGCATAAGACAGAATAAAAAGAAACAGTTAAAAGGAGGGCAGGAAACGACACGGATTTAAAAAAAAAAAAAAACCAAAAACATAACTAGCCACGAAATAACATACTAGTTTGAATCAAAAGCCAGGCTAAAATAAGTTTTAAGACGCAATCTAAAAGACTGGATGGACTCAGAGGAACGAATATAAGGAGGGAGGTTATTCCAGAGTCTGGGAGCTACGACAGCAAAGACCTCGGTTGCGTCAGGAGCATTTAATTGGAAGATCCAAGTGCCTTATTAGGGATATACAAATGGAGGCATTCGCATAGATAACTGGAAGCCAAATTGTTTAAAATTTTAAAGGTAAGCAAGAGAATTTTGAAATTGATACAATATTCTACAGGGAGCCAATGTATGTTGGCTAAAACTGGTGTGATGTGGGCATAATTTCTAGTACCAGTTAGGAGAGGCGCAGCTGCGTTTTAAACTGGAGCCGGTGAATAGAGGAAGATGGGAGGCCCGAGTAGAGGGAATTACAGTAGTCTAACTTGAAAGTGATAAGAGCGTGAATAAACTTTTTTCCTACGAAGGGAGGTATGGCTTTGTCTTAAATATCTGACGCAGCTGGTAGAAACAGGGTTGTTTTTTTTTTGTTGTTTTTTTTTTTTATTTATTTTTTCCCAACGACAGAGGAGATCTGTTTCTCGGGTTTGAAAGAGCTGTCCAGGAAAACACAAAGGTTTCTAACAGTGGGCGAGAGATGGCTACCAAGGGGACCTAACGCATCAGTTAGTTGTTCCAGCAGGGTGTGACTATCAAACACTACAACTTCTGTCTTATCCTCCTTCTGGCCTCTCTTCTGGGGAACCAGCTCCTAGTTTGGATTCAGGACATAAACTTCCTCTCTACCTTTTAAGATTAGCCCTAAAACCTTTGTGTTTTTTTTTTCTTCTTTTTTTTTTTTCTTTTTGATAAAGAATATAGTTAGGGCTGGATTAGGTGATTAGGCATTAAGCCCACACCTGCTCTAAGTTCAGACCCACAATGAACGAAAACATTCTGTGCATATCAGAGATACAAACTTTATGACACGTGTGTGTGTGTGTGTGTGTGTGTGTTTTTAGTATCCGTGCAACAATTACCGGTAGTAACAGGACAAGTGACTGAACACTGATCGTTGGCTTTTTAAAGACAGACTGGTATGTGCAGTAAATATTCATGGGAACAGGTTGAATTGGTTTATAACCTGTCAGTTTCCTTCTTGTCAACAGAGTCAAAGTGTGACTCAGAGTAACCTTGTTGACATAAGGATGACTCTCTTTTTAAGTGTCTCTGTCCGTGCACTGAAAATACTTGACTAAAAGAAATCATCTCCAAGTAATAAACTAATAAAGATCCAGTATTTTGAGGATTTTATAGATGTAAACATGCAAATAAATACACTCATATATGCACTTTCATATTTAGTGTCAAACCACTTTCTAAAACAGACTAGATATCTTATGGCAAAAAAACTGAGTCTAGTATTGTTTTATCCCTCAAAATCCACAAGAATTTGCAGCTTCATCTTTAATGCTCATTATTTTGTATTGTATGGAAAAAATCCTACTTGAGAGAGAAAACAGCCTCTGGTTAGGAAGCACTTGGTGACGGTGGGGAGGAAGGGGCAGCCATGTTCTACAGTATTTTATTTATTTTTCAGGTGAAGGGAAAGAGCAGAGGGAGAACAAGCATTGAGATACGATGATATATGACAAAACAAACCGGGGGGACGTAGATAAAAGGGTTATGGCTTGCAAGTGATCGCTGGTATTGTATGGCTGTGGTTAAAACTGTAGCACGCGACTGAGTTCTTGCTTAAACACACTTGCTGGTAAACCTTGATAATTTCTTTCTGTTTCATGGAGGGGGAAAAAATAGCTTGTCAGCTGTTTCTGACCTCAAGGCATACACACATACTTCTGCTGTAGCGTACCAAGAGCACAACCTTGTGGGAGTGTTGTTCTCTCAGTTAGCTGACAGCAGAGATTTTATTAAATGGCACAATATGTGCATTGAGAGGTGTAAAAAGGATTCCTTATGACTCATGAGTTGGCATGCATCTAGCTGAATTGAGGTAAGTTGTAGTCTGCCTTCCCTAATTTATGTCAGTGTGTTCTATTATGAATTTCAACATGAGTGAGTTTGCATGTGGGTTTGCCTGTTTTGTTGAAGTCGATAAACTACTAGTATCAAGAACAAACAAGATCTGTTTATCGGAAATGAGGAAGTTGCTTGTTGGGACATGCACAGACTTGTCCCACAGCATGTGACAGCATGCTGTGCTGCTGAAGGCTTTACTTCATGCCATCACCTCTGCTTATTTGTTGTGTGCAAACCACATGGTCACTATAAGAGCTTACTTTGTCAGATTCTAATCATGGCTAACACTGTGCTAAATTGTACTTTTAAAATGCATCTACGGACTGTCAGGTTCTAAGTTTAGCCTTTACAACAAATGCTTTTGCTTTTGGATGCAGCTCGTCTTATATTGATTTATGCGTGCTCAATAATCCAGGAAAAAAGTTTATGTAGTTCATGTAGATTCAGTGTTTTCAGCACAATAAGTGTTTCATCACTGATCCAAACAACTTTTTTTTTTTTTTTTTGGTTTCAACTAACTGCAGGTTTTCCCAGCCACATGAACAATTCCGTTGCATTATGGCCGACATTAGCACCATTACCTAATAATGGGCCACAAGATCGGTGCCATGACTGAAGAAATTAAAATTACTCTTTACTGCTTTATTTATTTTTTGTTCTTCTTTGGCCACTTATGAGTTTGGGTTGCAGGGTCAGTCTAAGCAATAATGTCCAGACCTGTCTCCGTCTGGCCACCTCATCCATCTCTATCCATCGGACATTTCTGAGCTAATAAACAGATGGAATCTCTTCAGTTGTTCCAGGCATTTCCAACTGGAACCTCCTTCCAGTTGGAAATGCCTTAAATGCCTCATCTAGGAGGCATCCAGGCAACATCCTAGTCAGATTCCTGAACCGTCTCAACTGGTTCCTCTTGATGGGTTCGGAGCAATGTTCCCTCTAATTTTTCACGTGTCTGAGCGAACACACAAACTCCCTGAGCGGTCCCTTGGACCACTCTGAGCGACATCAGACGTGTGCACTGTGGTCACGCCGGCATCTAATCCATCCAAGTTACATGGTTTATTAAAATAATCAAATTACAGCATTTACATTTATGTTAGACTACTTTTAATTAACTGCTTTAGCCCACTTACAATGAAAATGTAAAAAATTCTTCACCTGTGCAGTATGTTAACACTATTGGAAGTACAAATAACTAACTCCAATTTCGAAAACACAACTTGATTTTTTTTTTTTTAAATTTATATTATAAAGCTCTGGCTTGTATTATGAGTCTGTGGTCTGGGAGACAGTCCTGTAACTCTGTCTGCAAAATATAGTATATAATGACTAGGGATGGGTATCGAAACCCGGTTCTTGTTGAGAACCGGTTCCCACTGTTTCAATTCCTTGGAATTGTTTGCCATTTTTGCAAACGATTCCCTTATCGATTCCAGTTGAGGGCAACTTGCAAAGTAGATATTTCATTTAAGGGAGGAAACACTACGAATATGCAAAAGCATTTGCTCACAAAACACGCGATGACCTTAAATGAATGTCGTGTTTTAATTCTGCTCCGGACTCGTGAATCTCAACCCAGCAGCAGTGGTAACGTTTGCACGTCCTCTCCCGTTAATGCGGCAGGTAAATAATCAACTAACGGTGCATATTATGTTAGCGCGATCTGCCTTATTACAAAACCTGCCATTACTGTGCATTTAGGTGACCATGATGAGAGAGACAGAGTCTGGCTCAGATGCTGGCAGTTCTCGCTGCAGTCTACCGGTAGCGTCTCCTTTCAGGCCAGGATAGACGAATGTCACCAAGCAGTGACTAAGTTTGTGGTAAAAGGCTGCCGCAGCAGGTGCCCCCGATTTTCAGTAAGTGAATGTGTTTAATTGTAGGCAGGGACATTACTGGATATTCTTGTGTAATTGCTACAGAATAATTTATGTTATACTTTGTTATTGCTACAGAAGAATATTTATTTTATTATTTTACATTTACAATCCAGCCTAGGCTTACAATGTTTTTTCCAGGGTCCCCAGGAAAAAACATTGTAAGCCTAGGCTGGATTGAAGAGCCGTAGGCTGGATCTCTTAAGGTCTCACTGCTGGGTTTGTAAATGGCCTGTATTTATATAGCGCTTTACTAGTCCCTAAGGACCCCAAAGCGCTTTACATATCCAGTCATTCACACACTGGTGATGGCAAGCTACATTGTAGCCACAGCTGCCCTGGGGCGCACTGACAGAGGCGAGGCTGCTGGACACTGGCGCCACCGGGCCCTCTGACCACCACCAGAAGGCAACGGGTGAAGTGTCTTGCCCAAGGACACAACGACCGAGACGACCCAAGCCGGGGCTCGAACCGGCAACCTTCCGATTACAAGGCGAACTCCCAACTCTTGAGCCACGATCGCCATGTTACTCCTAAATTTCTATCTTGTTCAAAGAGAAGATATAAAACAAAGTTCTAAGCCAGCAATGTCACCAGCACGGCCCAAAGAACAATCACACCCACTTCAACTAAAACTACTCTTGCAGATGTCAACATTTCACCTTAACTGCATTTTGTTAAGGTGTTGTTTTGAAACAACATTATGGCTTATTTGACCAACATACAGGTCTCCACTATTCATTGTGTTCCTTGTCCCAAACATGTCTTTCCTTATTATTCCGTGTAACAGTTAAAACAGTCACACAGCCTTCTCTGAACAATTGATGCGTCTACTTAAATCTTGGGAAGCACTGACATTAGCTCTAGTCATGCATGTTGAAAACAAAACCAATGATCTGCAGCCGAGGCAACTCGGTCTTCCATTTCATGATTTGTTTTTTTGTTTTTTGTTTTTTCCAAGTATGAGATTTCTCTTAAGGTGCAAAGCACACTGAGGCAAAGCAATGTGGAGTGTGTGCTGATACGTGAATCATCAGATTTGATGCATGGCTGGAATTCCCCTCTTTATTTTAAAAACAAGTGCTGGTGTCCCATTGACGAGCGCGTCATTTCATGCTGCATACCTTTTTGATTGGTTATTTGGTCAGTATCTTTCATTGCAAGTGTATTGCTGTATAATGCAGGACCACTGCTTGAAGCCACCATCAATGTATCATCACAATTCTTTCACTTACGTAATCTTTCACCTTTTGGATTACTAAAGTAGTCAGATGGGTCTGTTTGGTATATACCAGCAGAACCTCAGCATGATGCAGCTAATGCTTTTGAATACAGTTAAAAAGGAAATCATGTGAATGTGCACAAAGTCACTTCTGGCAAGCTGTACAAGACAAGTGCAAAGTGGCCATGAAGGCAAACAGTGGCTACTTTGGTAAATCAGTAATATGAAGTAAATTTCTTCTACATTGAAGAACATGGCTTTGTCCAAACTGCATCCACACAGAATTCCCTTTATACAAAAGAAGCTAAGAGGCTACATGGAGCACAGAAATCCTGATGTTTTCAGGTCACTTGGATAAGTGAATCAGCCTTTTGTGCAATCCTGACCTATTGCCATGAAGAACCATGGGGACACAGGCTGGCACTTTGCCTCTTGCAACAGCACTGACTCAGCGGAAGGGAAAACTTTAGGTCGGTTGTTATAGCGAAGCTTGAGACCTTCTTCCATTCTGTTGATGTTTATAGTCCTGACTGCTGTGAAACTGGTCATGCCACAAAAATTTGCAGATTTCTGAGCCAAATAGTCCTGATTATGAAATGAATGAATTCTGTACCTCATTCATGTCGACATGTTGTCTAGAATGATTTTGATGGCCATTCCCAGTATTTCTGCAGTTATTCCTCATATCTTTTCACACTTTTTCTCAACTTTAGGTCAGATAAACTCATTAAAAAGAAACAAAGTTATTAATCTTACATCTTTAAGTGTTTTTATATTTTTGTCATTGAAACAAATCTGCTTTTTTTTTTTCTGTTTTGTTTGTTTGGTAGGACAACCAAGAGGTCTCAAACACTCTACGATGGTCAGCCCACCAGTCCCCCAGGTGTCTGTCATATCCCCATGGCTGAGCCTTTCTGCAACAAAACTAGAGAGGTAAGTCTATAAATCTAAACACGTCCTACGTCAAACTTGTTATTTTGTAACTGACATGTAATTTTGCTCAGTACAGTGGTCCCTTGCTATAACACGGTTCACCTTTTGAGAGCCTCGCTGTTTCGCAGATTTTTTTTTTTTCTTTTTAAAATAGTGCATTGTGTTCTGAGTCCTGATCAGCTGTAGACCATTGTCAGTCAATCTCCTTCATGCCGTGTCTCCTGTACAGTACAGAATGCGTTCAGCTTGTCAAATTTACATAAATCTTCGATCGCTAGCAGTGTGTGACTGAAGTGCTGCACTGTGTGTTTTCTCCCCAACAAACACAACAATGTCGACAAAACGTTTTGCACCATCAAAAGCACCCGTGATAACACCCAAAAGGCAGAGGAAGATGCTAATCATCGCACAAAAAGTTGGACTTCTGGACATGCTAAAGGAAGGTAGAAGTTACCATATTTTCCGGACCATAAGGTACACCGGACTATAGGGCGCATTAAGCGAAACAAAACAGTCAGATAAGTCAAACTTTACTCATCTCATTGTTATTGCTTCCTCTACTTCCGTACCATTGATTCATTAATGTTGAATTCTCTGGCGGCTGCTCTATTCCCATGTTCTGGACCTGAGAATAGGGTCTGATCTTTGGTTTCATTCTATAATGCTGGACTTATTTTTCTACGAAGGTTTGAACTTTGAGTGTTTAAACAAGAGAAAATGTGAGTGTTCATGCCTGTCTGAGAAAAGTGTATAAAGTGTGTAGTGAGGGGTTTTACAGCCTTAAAATCTATAATAATTGTAAAAAAAATAAAGTTGACTACTTTGCGGATTTCACCTATCGCAGGTTATTTTTAGAACGCAACTCTCGCGATAAACGAGGGACCACTGTATACTAAATTCTCCTAAAGTGATTATTTTTATTCAGTGTAAGTATTGATAGCATAAAGTGCACATCACTGTGGGTCTTTTTGTCTGACAACGTAAAGGAGGTTTTTTGGGATGCTTTTCTAGACGTTACATGACTGAGGTGCATATGAGAGCACAAATATCCGATGCAGTCAAACTGGACATTAAATGGTCTTTAACCTGCCAGCTCTCTAGCACCAAGTCTAAGCGATGTCCTGTTGGATGGGAAAGTAATACAGGTAATTTGGTGGTGAGTTGTGTGTCCTGTCCTCTGCGGGCTCTGCTGTGGCAGCACCCTCGACTGAACCAACGTACCATTCTAACAAATATTAACCCCGCATCATTTCCAGAAATGGGAACCTCGACTAACGTGGGATATCTGCTGCTGTGTGCTGATGGAAAGGCTTTACTGTCTGATTGCTGGTTACCTACTGTTTGTTGTTTTGTTTTCGGGCCACAGAATGCACCAGGTTGAATAAAACCATAATTGTCTTTAAGTTTCCAATATTGACATGAAAAACTTCTCCTGGTCAAGAAAAATAATGGACCTTCAGAGACAGTGTTTTCATGGGGGTAGCGTCTGTGTTTAGAATGAATGTCTGCTTATCTGCAGTAGACTGAAACGGCATACAGATAAGCAGTTGCCACCCCACCTTGGGGGTTAGTGATTTATTCCAGAATGACGGTGATATTCCCTGCAGGTTTTGGTGGAGGTGGCGCGGAGTCTGGGGGTCAAATGTCATGTGCGAGGGACCATGCTGACTATCGAGGGGCCTCGGTTTTCTTCGCGGGCAGAGAGCCTGATGTTCCGCCAGTGGGGTGCTGACGTCATCAATATGACCACCGTGCCAGAGGCGGTCCTCGCCAAGGAGGCTGGCTTGTGCTATGCCAGCATTGCCATGGCAACAGACTATGACTGTTGGAAGGAGCACGAGGAAGCAGTGAGTGGCGGGCCAGAGGTCCTAACTGTCGTTTTTATTACTTTGATGTTTCAAGCTTTTATTTGTCTTGTGAGTCAGTGGCAGTGGATGATGCCCTGTTAAAGTGGGTCAGTTAACGGTGCATCGTGCCTCTTCCCTGGCCCACTGCACAACAAACGCCAACCTAAACATTTTAATTTTACACGACGAAATTAAAGAGCATTATTTAAGAGCTGAATGAATATGACTGATTTTAAGTGTAAGCTTTTTGATATTAGGCCTGAAGATAATTGCACAACTTTAAGAAAAGGGTAGCATAAAGCTAATGGCATTAGGTTGCATTTATATCATTTATTTGCAGCCTAATCATCATGTTTGTTCTGCGATCCTCAAACTGGCTCCCTTACTTTATCTTTGCTAAGCTGTGATCAGCAGAGTTTGCAGGTGAAGTTCTCTGTTTTTTGGCTTTGAAAAAATAAATCACTTTTTAACATTAATTTCTTAACAATACACTTATTTTTGGGAGATTAAGGAATATGCATATCATTCTCCTATGCCAAAGCTTAAAGACACAAATCACACCTCAAAGTATGTAGATTCATAATACTGTGACTAAATGTCAACAAGCGCAGCAGACTGTTTTGGAGTTTACCTTTCAAACCCTCCTAAACGACAGTCACCCTGTTCAGCCTGATCCAGCACATGCCCTGATGACTTGTGTTGGATACATTTAAAAAACAAAACAAAGACGACACTAGCAAGCTAAGTATTGCTTATCATAACATCTTTTTACGCATTGCAGACATGGTTTTGTTTCTTTACAATGGAAAACAAAATTTACCAACAAATAGAAAACTGCCTTATACCACAACATCAGCTCTGGGAACTTTCCTGCTGGCTGGCCGACCAGGTAGAATCAATGACAACCTTTTAACTCCATGGTGCTCTTCAGAAGCTCATTCAAAGGCCATCTTGGCAAGCTGTGCGAGGTCAGCCTTGGCCAGGTCACGAGTTCCCTCAGTTGCTTTTGTGCAACACAATTTAAACGCACGTCCACTTCTTGCGTCAAATAGCGCACTAAAATAATTTCAGTGCAATTATATCCAGTCCTCCCAGATTACCTCTGAGATAACAAAGTCTGATATGTTTATGATGCCAAAGCAATAAACACTCGTTTTGTACAGAAACATGTTGTCACGTCTGCAGTGTTCAGCTCTGGGAACAAAATTAGTCTTGCCTTTTTGTAATTAGAGTTAATGGGTTAGTTTTAAGCCATTTAATTTTAGTCATTCGATTCAATTAAAGTAAAAAAAAAAAAAAAAATGATATGGCCAGTTAAGTAGCAGAGGGCACTGTTTATCAGTCTCAGCTGCTTTGGCATTAATGAAATTAACAGGTGCACTAGAGGGACAACAGTGAGACAACTCTTAAAAGGGGAATGGTTTTACAGGTGAAGGCCACTGATTTTTTTGATTTTATTTTTTTTTTTTAACCTCATCTTTTCTGATTGTTTTTGCACTAGTTTTGCATTTGGCTAGCATGAGGCCTGGATATCTGGATCCTAAAGAGGTTGCACAGGTGGGCCAACTCCAGGATGGCACATTGATGCGTGCTATTGCCAGAAGGTTTGCTCAAGGAGAGCTGAACAGGGCTGTAGAAAGTCAAATCCATCAGAAGGACCAGTATCTGCTCATTTGTGCAGGGAAGAACAGGACAAGAACTGCCAGCGCTCCAAAGTGACCTCCAGCAGGATACTGGTGTGAATGCCTCTGATTAGCTAGAGAGCGTCACCCTAGCTGTCATTAGGCATCAGTTGTGTTTCATTTCAGGCTGTTCATGAGCCAAGTGATCTGGGAGATCCCCCAAGACACCATCCATTGTCCCATTAGGAGCATGGTCCAACATCGCTGGGCAAGCATGTGGGGGCCAAACTGAGTACCAGTGTGAATTACAGTAATGAAATGTCAGCAAAATGGACTAGTCCGCTGCTTTTGATCTTCAGGATGCCTTTGAATTCAGCTCTCTGTAGGTTGATACTTTTCAAATTGATCATTTCCAAATTATGTGGCATCCTTTCATTCCTCACACACTACCCAGTCCGTATCAGTATAGATGTCCAGTATTATTTTTTTTCCCCCACACTGAAATCTAATAAATTTGCTTTCATTTTTTTTGAGCAGTGTATTTTAAGTAGTGGCTGTAGTTTTAAAGTTTACTGTATCACAACGAGTTTCTAAACCAGATCGTTCACTCTCACTATAAATGATGGGTTAGAGGTTTTTAACATCTGTGCTCCATAAGTAGATAAAAGTATCTGTGGCTTCTTATGGCTTCCGAGTGACCTGGCCTCTGTCAGGCGCTCTGGATTATGCAGTTGATCTACTGCGTGTGGGCGAGCGCCGGCTTATGTAGAACTGATCCAGCCCAACTCACAACTCCACTTCCGAGTTCCTGCAGCTGACCTCTTCCCCCTCCTGTTAGAGAATGCTCGCCACATCCTTCCGCCCGCCCCCCCCCTCACTCCCTCGCAGCTTGATACTACCTCCTGGCCTCCCCCCCCTTGTCCCTCTCCAACCAGTCGGCTTGTTTGCCAGTCTCCGGTGGAAGCCCTGCCAGAGGAGGTTGAGTCACACTGAGTCATCAGCTACACTGTCTTCATCCTGACAAATACCACAAAAACATGAACCTAATCATTGAGTGTGACATAAAAACAAGCACTCAAGGGAAGGGTTAATGAAGGTTACAGGAGGTACACAGGATGGAAGTAATGTTGTGCAACTTACTGTAATGTACACTGTAGTTGTGGCTGAATGAATTTCAGAATGGATTATGAACTAATACTTCACTGCATTTATACAAGAATATGGGAATGAGAACTCCACGTTTGTGCGGTATAACTGCTTATTTCACCGTTTTGATTTTTAGTTCCTCCATTGTATTGCATTAGCCACGTGAGTAAAGTGATTGCTAGTGTCGTATACATGGTTCAGTAGGCTCGAAACTGAACCATGTAATGAGTCACTAAATTTCAGAGCACAGGTGATGGTTGTAAAATGTACGCAGCAATCCCAGTACAGGTGCAAAGAGCAAAATATTGTTTTTCCACCTACTGCTGTGACTCACTCACAGGTCCTGACGTGACTGATTTGGTTAAGCCGGTACTTTCACAATCAACTGTTCTCCGTGTTGTCCAGTAGCTTTGTTTCTGCTGCACTCGTACATGAATGTTTTAATTCTTTTTTTTTTTTTTTTTTTTTTTTTTTTTTTTTTTAAATATGGTTTTACTAAACCAGTGCTATTAAGATCATATTCACATACCTTTTTTCCACCAGCACAGTGAAGGTGCAGTCAGTTGTGCCTTGGTGCCAGATTGAAGGTTTTATCAATTTATTTTTAAAGGATAACATTACAGGGAAGACAAGCATGTGCTCCATTTGCCAGACATTTGTGAATTTCTCACACACACGACTCTGGTTTTGGTGGTTCTTAGCTCAGCAATTTTGTGTTGCCCTACTGATGCCGGCTTTTTAGCATCACTTCCAGTCATTTGTGGAAATGCACTAAACTGGTTCCACATTGGGGGACTGAGTACTGTTCACAATAATCTTGTAAATTATAGCCACACACCACCTTAGTAATGCAGAAAGTATTTTCACACTAAAGATCATCGGTTTTTGTTTTCAAATTGGTAAAAATTACACCTGTAATGCATAGCTGCAAAAGAAATTATTGTTGTTGCATGTAGAATATGAAAGTGTATCTTTCTTGAGAAAGCGGACATCTACATTAACCGCACTGGCCTTTTACGGGAGGAGTGGGTGGTGTCATTTTTCAGCTGAGTGGATTTTATTCACCATTATGTTGAACTGGTTATTGGCGTTTTTGTGCAATTGTGACTTGAGTAAAGAGGCCACATTATGTGTGTTACATCTTAGCGACTGTGAGTTCACACTGTCGTTCTTTTAAAGTGTATACATAATCTATTCATAATAGCTCTGATTTTACAAGATGGTGCCTGTCTTTACATCATGCTCTGCTTTCAAGAATTGTTCACAGAGGAGTGTTTACTTCACTCAAAGTAGACAAAATAAAAATACACACCAAGATGGTTATTTTCGAAATGCGTGGCTGTGACATTTTAAAGGAAGTGAAATTTGCACCATTGCAAGTGATTCCTCTTAAATGGCTGCTATACATTTTTTCTCTTTTCTTCTTCTCGTCCTAGGTCTGTGTTGACAATGTACTGAAGACGATGAAGGAGAATGCAAACAAAGCTAGCAGTATCCTGTTAACAGCAATACCCCAGATTAGTCAGATGGACTGGGCTCAGACAATAAATACATTGAAAGTAAGCCGTCAGCTTTATGATGATTCATTTCCATTCTGCAAGTTGTGAAAGAGGGTCTGTTTGCTTTCTATCTGGTTATCGTGAACTTTGATCTCACTTATTTCTCTCAGCATTTCTAAAGAATAACAAAACCTGATGGTGCATGGCTTTTTTTTTTTTTTTTTTTGGGGGGGGGGGAGCCTATTAACAAGATGATTTTCTAAAAGGGGGGGCTCACTCAGACAATAGGACACATTGTGCTATGTTGGATCTCTTGCAGTACTTGCACCATGATAAACATGTATTAATTAAAATTTTGAAAAACACTCTGTATCCCAGTGTTTTTGCACAGACTGCCTGAATTTCCTTAGTTTTCTCTTCAAAACTTTCTTTAATGACAGTGCTAACTTTTGATGAAAAATGAGTACTTTCTTAAAGACAATGTTGATAACGACTTTTCCTAAATATAGAAAAGGCTCCTTCACTCTGTGTCAGTGACACACTTTGGTAATAACATATTTTCTTTCTTCCAGTCGATGGCTCAGTCTTCAGTAATGATACCGAAGCACTAAATGCAGAGGAAACTACTAGAAAGGATAAAGAGACCAGACAACCACCCACACAGAGTCAAACACCGACTGCAAACTCAACCCTGCCCGTCCAATCATCATCAGTGAATCACAACAAAGTGCCTCACATTAAATAATCCACTTTTTTTTTTTTTTTTTTTTGGGGGGGGGGGGTCTTTATTTAGTTGGATGTTCAGTGTTTTGTGTTTACTCTTGACTCTGATTCAGAGATCACTCATTTATGTCTGGAGCATGTTTTCCTCTCACACAGTGTTAGGTGGGAGGGCCCTTCCACTCTAGCTGTAGTTGAGGAAATGGATGTTTGTTACAGTTACCACATTTGGGTCTAAACATTCTAAGGTTTTAAGTATTCAGTATTTTGTGGACACATTTGTGTATGTTTGCTGGTTGTAAGCCACTGGTGTCTTAGTTTCTGGTTATATGAAGATGATTTTTAAAGCTTTGCAAGTTTAGCACACAAAGACTATATTACTGCCTTAGTTGCATTTAAGCTTCTACTCTTCGAGCTTGAATCTATTGTCAGCATGAGAATGACTGAACGTCTACATGTTACTTCAATCTGGCCACTCTTGTGGTCTTTACGGAATCATTTCATTTTTATTTGCTCTTTATGACTGTTTAATGACTAGAGAAACATCTCATTTTGAATGGCATGCTGCTCTGTACCTGCAAATACCGTAACCAAGTCAGTGAAAAGCTGTCAAATCGGCAGTAAACCTGTACCAACAGTGGTAGTGGCGGGGAAACACCCAAATTATTTGCTATACTGACAGTTTTTTTTTTTTTTTTTTTTTTCTCCCCCCAAAGCATGGATTGAAATGGGAATTTTGTCATGTTGCATCATATTGTAGTCATTTGAGATTTTTCTTGTTTAGATTTTCTTAACTTGAACTTACTCTGTACATTGCACAGCATATTTAGCCTCTTCTTCAGCAGCCTGTTTTTCTGTAGTATGAATAATTTGTCTCAATAAAAGTTAGACTTTGACTAATCCAAGTTGAGTTTGTGGTTAATTGAGTTACTTGGACTTGCAGTGAATATTTTCTCAGTTGGTTTGCGGCATGTGTTCATATCCTAAGGGGAACAATTTAGGGTTGTGTTTTTTTTGTTTTGTTTTTTTGGTTTTTTTGCTGCTCTTGAAACAGGAGTGTGCTGGAAATACTGATTTAATCTTAAAGATACTTTTGTCCGACACAGGATGAATTAAATCTTATTTGAAAGGGTTTACTATTGTTACAGTTTATGACAATTTAAAAGCAGCAAACACTAGAACTATAGAGTGGATTTCTGTATGTTGTAGAATACACCTTTGGTTATTGGTGAACTTAAGCCATCCTCATGTTTAACATAGCTTTATACAATTTATTATTTTCTTTAATATCTTTTCAGATTTTTATTTTTTAATGAGGAGTCAGTAATGTACCACTATAAAAGTAATTCTGACCCAAAACGCTACTAAAGCACCGTTAGGCGAGCTCAGTAAACGTCAGTTCTTCACTGAATAAATAAACATTTGCACAAATACTGGCATGATAATAATCCTTACCATGCGCTGTATGCAGTCTGTATCGGCTCAAAACCGCTTGGTTGTATTTTTATTTTCATGTTTGAAATAGAGCAATTAAAATAAGCAACACAAGTAAAGCAGGTGAACAAAGAACAGGCGCAGCGGGTTGCCTCCAACTCCGTACCCGTCAATTTACACGCTGGAAAAGGAAGCGGGACGGAGCAGTTACAAACTTGTCTACGGTAATCCTACCCCAATTTAATAAAAGTTTAATTTATTCAAAAGCTCCTTTGGGATAATTAAACTACTGAGTTCAGAGTTACGTATTTCATGTATTTTCCATTTGTTTTTAATTCTCCAGTACGCATCCTACAGCAGTCCAGCCCTCAAACCAGTGTTACAGTTTACATCAAGGTGCAGAATATCAGTATTAGGTAATAATGAGATTAGACCTCAGTAGTGTGCATCCTGGATTTAAAAAAAAAAAAAAAAAAAAAAAAAAGTTCACAAACTTCGCAAAATTTCCAATTTCTTTCTAAAATATCTCTTGTATTATTTAGTTAAATATCTGATATGCAAACAATATAATTGGGTAAAACTGTACATTATATTTACAAGGAAAAATGTTTAAAAAGTGAAAATAAACACTTGGGAAAAACCCCCCCAAAAAATAAAACAAAACATAAAACGTATTCTTAAATTAACAAAAGTTGCGATGTTGTTGTGTGAAAATGTGGCCTACATTTTTACACAGACCCATCGACAACCCTAATTTCGTTAGAAATAAAATAATGATACACACCGAAAGTGAATAAATAAAGAGCAATACTGCATTTTACAGCAAAACTTCAAGTGTGTAATTTCGGCTGAAGGCCTTTTTAGGCCCCTGCTCTGCAAAGTCCACCTTCAGAACCGGCTGCAAGGAGTTAAAAAAAATAAAAATAAGACATCACAGCGTTAGGGATTTTGCAGACTCTCCAGGAAATCAACAACATCTCTATGGCCGTGCTGTCTGGCTAAATCGACAGGCAGACGGTTTAACTTGTCCCTGGCCTGTGGGTCTGCGTGGTGCTGCACTAAAAGGTGCACAGTGTCCAGAAAGCCCGTCCGAGCAGCGTCGTGCAGCGGGCTTGCCCCGGTGCTTGAGTCCCCCACGTTGGAATTCGCTCCATGCTCGAGTAACAGCTGAGCCACCGACGTGCTCCCCATCATCATTACCTACACACACACACAAAAAAAAAACATGACCGGGAATCATATTAACCGATTTAACTGAATCCGATTATTTTACTCTGAAGCACAAAAACTATTTCATGTAAGCCCACCGTCACTCACTAATATAGGCGCACATTAAGCACAAGTACAGCGCCAGTTAATTATTTTTGCACTATTTGCACAGACACTTAACCCTGTGCGTTTATTTATTCATGTATTTATTATCATGCGGCTGACTTTAGTGTTGACTTTCATTTTACTTGAACCCGAGTCTTCTACACCCAACCAAAACAGGCCTGCTGTGACTGACGCGACAGGTTTTTTAAAAAGCTCCAAAGAATGTAGATAAGATGGATTATTGTAGTTGTTGTAGTGCAACAACTGAAGAGGCATTTCACTACCGATCAGCGCAACATGTGGGCCATGAATTCAAATATATATATATATATATATATATATATATATATATATATATATATATGTGTGTGTGTGTGTGTGTGTGTGTGTGTGTGTGTGTGTGTGTGTATATATAAAGAATGCGTAAAAATATATTATGATGCTTTATATTGTTAAAGTATTTTTGTGCCACATATATTGCAATGCAGCCTAGTTTTTTAGGCCAATCCAAAGGCAAGAAACAATATTATAGTTTCATTTCACTATTGATGCCGTTACAGCTTTTACAATAAACCAAAGGGATCCGGGATTGTTGCTTTTCCTCAATAAAAATACGCGACTTCCATAAACACAACAAAGCGCGTCACTTTCAGACCCGTCGTTTCTTTCTTTCTTAATGATTATTATTATTATTACTGACATGTATAAATCTCTAATAGCTAATAGTTGTAAAAAAATAATAGAAATAATAAGGATTTATGCCTGCGTTTGCCATTTGGAAACTTTGAGTTACCCCGCCTGATGAGACCCGTGTAAGTGGGAGAAAGTGGGCTGTTACTGACGGCACTGACCTGCAGAGCTGTTCGTCCAAAACTGTTCGTCCCGTTAACTTGAGCCCCTCTCTCCAGAAGAGCCTCCACCGCTGCCGTGTTTCCCTTCGCCGCGGCTGTGGTCAGTTCATCCTGGAGAGTCATTGTCACGTCCATAAAAACCTGCTGCGATAAGCTCCGTGTCAGGCTGCTCTGACAGGTAGCCCGGTGATGCTTATACGAGGAACAAAAAACGGCACTTAAACGCAACACGGTACCCGTCGAATAGTCCCGGCTCCTCGCTGGTGTGGTCTTCAACCGTCCCCGGCTCAACAGTTTTTTTGGATCCCCCGGTTGCCTGGGTCGAATCAGCAACGCCGCTCATCGCCTACCGGTGTGTGTCCGGGCTTGCCTATCGCTTGAATTGAGTGACGTCACCGTCTAGCTGTGACTGCAGAGCCGTTGCAGTGGTGCGACTGTGCGCATGCGCCTCAGAAAATTCGTTTGAAAGAACACGTCCTGCTCCCGGTGCTTAACCGGGTTTTTACTGTGAGGGGATGCTGGAAATGAGCTTTTACGGACAAATGTGACAAACCTCGACTAAACAGAATTGGGAGTTTTTCGTGATTTAATTAAAAAACGCAGCGGATTAAAGTAACTAGGTAGGCTGCATTTTTATCAAGTAGTGCTGTAGAATCCTCTTTGAGGAAGGCCTATTTATAATTTTGTCTACGAGTTAGCTAAATGTAAGTGTTCTGCTGCTTTATATTTTCACAGCATTTCAGTGTAAAAATATTGTACTTTTTACTGTTTTTACTCCAGTGCAGTTTTTAAACTTCTATTTTCTATTTAGTGACAAAGTGGGCAGGTTAATTTATTACTGCTACTATGCTGCTAGTTATATGTAAAGTTACAACATAAAGCAGTAATGACATTTTGCATAATTACTGCTTTTTCAGGGTGACCATTTATAATATGGTAATGTTAAGAAGCAAATCAATCTAATTACACACACCCACAATGGACAACTGTACCCTCAAACACAATAATAACATGGACTGAACCACCACTCACAACCACTAGCACTTTATATAGCCTCTGTAGAAACTATCTACACCCTCACTTATCTTAACTGCACTACTGTATAGCTCTGTGTAAATAATCATTCTGTACATTCGATAATTTTTAATCCTACAACTGTTTACAACTTGCATAGTTCCCATTTCTGTATAGCTGTATATCCCAGATTCTGTAAAGTTATTTATTTCATATTCTGTATAGTTTTTCATATTTATATCCTGTTCATATCCTGTACATAGCTTGTACTCACTACAGCCTGTACATACTTATAGTTATAGAATATTCACAACATACTTCATACCGTGTACATTATAACATACCATAATAGACCCATTTCTGTAATATACTCACATATCTATATTATTGCTAATATATATTGTAATATATCTATATCACTAAAGCACTTCTGGATGGATGCAAACTGCATTTCGTTGCCCTGTACCTGTGCATGTGCAATGACAATAAAGTTGAATTCTATTCTAATTCTATTCTATTCTAATCTAGCTGGCTGTGAATATATCCAATCAATATTGTGACTTACTTTGTGCAGTTCACATTTGAGCATTAAAAACAGAATATGACTAAGCAGTCTCACCCATCTATATATTATAGCTGTGCCAGAGTTTTCAGTATCACATTATCTTCATTAGGGTAGAAATCTGTGTTCAGATAACATTAAATAGATGACAATACTCCGAGAAAAGGAGACTTGAGGTTCCACAGCTCGATGGTAATTGACTAGCAGCAGTAACTGTATAATTAATGGTTTCCTTATGTCTGATATATTTGATTATCTAAGCCAAAACAGATAAAAGTAATTGTTTAAACTTTGCTTTTTTCATAATGGTAACTGGTGTCATAGTGAAACTGCAATGCTGTGTTTCTTCATTTTTAAACCAGTTTTACCACATCTGGGCTTGTTCTACCTGTCAGATGACAAAATCTTTTTCATAACCTCTTTCCCGTCATGTTCATTCACTCAACCAAGCTGCTCTGCTGTTCACTGCTCCCCACTTCCTTCTGGCGTCTAACCTCTAACCCTTTAGAAATACAAAATCTATAATCCTTTATTATGCATTCCTCAGCCACCATCTTCCCCTGGCCACTGTCCGTTGTACCTAACCATGTTTTTATAACCTCTAATCCACAGGTGTCGAACTCCAGGCCTCGAGGGCCGGTGTCCTGCAGGTTTTAGATGTGTCCTTGATCCAACACAGCTGATTTAAATGGCTAAATTGCCTCCTCAACATGTCTTGAAGTTCTCCAGAGGCTTGGTAATAAACTAATCATTTGATTCAGTTCAGGGTGAGATCTAAAACCTGCAGGACACCGGCCCTCGAGGCCTGGAGTTTGACACCCCTGCTCTAATCAGATCTGGGTACTGTGTCACACACCTCACCTGCATAATCTTAAATTTCTCCTTAAAAGGGGAGAACCTCAATGTGCAGGTGTTTCCTTAGACGACAATGCTCCTCAAGGTCAGGTTTACTTTTAATCTTGACCTTGTGATCAGCATATGAACGGCCATAATGGAGGAGACGCAAACACAGACAAACAAACAAACAACCTCTGTAAATGATGTTAATTGTTAGCGTCACCTCTCTGTAAAAAAAAAAAAAAAAAAATACACCACATTATTTGCTGAAATAATTCTGGGTTTAGACTTGAAATATAGTTTCTACACCTACAGCATATGTCCAGGATTTTTGAAGCCTGAACTGGGAAGGTGTGGTCTGTGTTGCTGCCTGTTGTCACGCCATTCACCATCTTATTTTGAGTTTCTTAGGAATAAACAGTTTTGAAACTGGCTTTCGCAGCATGCCACGCATAGCAAGTCTTGTGATTTGACGTATGGTTAGTAATATGATTAGTAATAGTTTTAGGATGATGGCTAGTCAGCATACATGTGGGCAGTAAGCAGTTCCTGATTTCATTCTTTGGATGAATCGTTTTGAGCGATGCTGCATTCAGATTGAAATAAAACAACAAGACAGACTTACTTTAAGGCACTTTATTTAACGTGTGTAAGTATTCAGGCATCTGTAAAGAAAAGTATTTTAGCTTTCTTTGGGTTTTAAACTTCGCTTTTCCAGTGAAAAACCTCTGCTTAACCCATTAAGCTCCAGTGTCTTACTTCCTTGTCGCTGTGTACACTTTATACTCACATAATCGCAACTGAAGAGTCTCCCTTCCGGGTTTATATTTTTTCTTTTGCCTGAAAACAGAGCTCAGAAGAGGTGTGGGCGTCTTTGTCGTGTGCAGAACAACTGAATTGCCAAATTGTGTGTCACAGTTGTTTCAGCTCAATCCTGGTTTCAATCTTTGAATGAAGTGTGTTGAGCAATGCTTCATTCAGGCTGATTTATCACACTCAAATTAAGACAGAAAGTTGAAGTGGTCATGTAGGAAACCAGACGCCTTTCAAAGCAGAGCTCAGGGCAATAAAATGCATGTAAATTGAATACCAAATTTTGAATTTCTCAGCTAAGACTGGGATCACTCTCAAGACCAGGAGAAGAAAGTATCCTACCTTTTGACCACAAGAGTCTGTTTTAAATCTTTTTTTTTTACATTAAGTTATTGAAGTGATTTCATTATGTAGTACACTGGCCTCTTTTTAGTATTATTATATTTGTTGATATCATGGCTGTTGTGTTTTGCCTATATGTTTGTGCACTGTATGCTGGGTAGTTTACAGGAAATAAAGTTCTCATTTTTATAACAGGCTCATACACTTTGCAAGCACAATTTTGCCTTCTCTGTGAAAATTCTATATTTGGTTGATATTTGAATTGAGGTGACATTGAGTAAAGTAGGTAGACCCTGTGCACCAGATATACACTAAAAAGGAACCGTTCTTTAAATATTTAATGCATGCAGTCATGACTTCAACAGTTTCTCCTCACGGCTATTTCTTAATGACCTTTTGGATGATGGGGAATTTCAAGCTGAAGATACATGGAATTCTTTGGCAACACTAGACTGCTAATAGATGAAAAAATTCCTAAAGACAATTTTTAGCTCAGTCAGCTGAACTGAGGTCATCCTTTGTACGTGCCTCCACGTTTTACAACAATGGCTTCCGCTTCAGGATTGGACGGAATTCAATCAAGCTCACACAAACACGCAGTCAACTGATGGGTCTTTACCCAAACTGTGCTCAAGGACAAAGTCAAATCAATTGTTTCATGTTTTTTTATGGTCGTGGTTACTATTGACCATTCCGTTATAATAGCCCTGAAGTCATAAACTTTAATTTGGGGGTGTTTTGACATTTTTTGAGTCTGCCTGACTTCACATTGGACTTAAATTATTTTTAGTTAGTGCAATACAGCCAACCAATGACAGCAAATCTTTCTTAACTGTACTTTACACATTACAGTAACCTGTGAAGTGTAACCGACTGACCACGTCCGGCTGACCTGTTGCACAAGACCTGAAAGGTCAATAGTGGCGTAAGGAGTTAACTTAGGTTCCAATAATGTGCAAGGATTTTCCAAGCTGTAACCTTTGCACATGTTAGCAGTTACCATGTTAGTTTAAATAGTAAAAACAAAAAACTTGCATAAACACTTGAATAAAAGCTTCTTTTTTAATTTTTGGCTGCAGGTTTTTTTTCTCCTTTTCAAAAGTAGTAGTTTGCCGAGGATGACTGTGCAGCTGTTTGGTATGTAGGGCATTTTCTTCTCTCTTTTTAAAAAACAGTAATAATTATGGTGCACATAATGTAGTGTAAAAGCAAGGACATACGGATGCAGTGTGTCACTGCTTAGTTTAAATACCGTTGAGTGTGGGTGTAGGTGTGTTGGCCTGGAAGTCCCCTGTATGCACGCACTCGTGTATATGTGTCTGTGTTTGGTTTAAGAAAAGGGCACAGTGACTGAACAGCTTATGCACCAGTTTAAAGTATGAAAAAATAAACAGGTCACTATTTAAAAAAAAGGAAGAAAAAGGGCATTTAAAGTTAGCTTTATAATAATAACAAACCGATTCATCAAAACACGTCTTGTTCAGCGGTTTTTCTTTGTAGGGATTAACTTTGTGACATCACTGCAGTTGGAATGTCCTTCTGGTCAGAAAAATGCTCTGAGAAGAAAGGCCTCCTTTTCAGAGGTAAATTTAGCAACTTAGTTTGGGGGAAAACCAGTCAATAGTGATGTGGGCATCATTGTAATCTGCTAATTATACATAGAACTATATGGTGTTTCCCACAGAGCCTCTTCCAAGTTATATTCCTCGGTTTAGGAATTTTGTGCTCCGTTTGATGTTTGCTCTCGATGGCTTCTGAATGTGAACAAAACCTTTTAACGATTCGGATCTTCAGTTTTTGTTTTTTATCTCTCACCATTCGCACTTTGCTCTGTGCCTGCCGCCGTCCTAACCACAGTCCTCGAGAAGGGGAATACCTTCGCTCTGATTCCCGGCGAATGAAATCACCTCCTGCTGACTCTTCGTTTGAAATCCCCCTTTTTTTTCTATTGTCTGTTTTGACCTGAGTCTCGGCTGCCTGCTAATTAATTTAATATAAATATTCTGATGCTGCTCGTCGTTAGTTTGCAGAGGCAGGCCTGTCTTGTTTATCTAGGTCTGTTTATATTCTTCCTCAAAGCAAAAAAAGCAAGTTCAGCAGTTCAACTTAAAAAGTATGCTTTTATGTCAACCTCTTCAAACACACATAGGCATGTTTACAAAGTTATATTCCACCTTCATTTTGCCTCCACCCAGTGGCATCAGCACACCGTGGAGCTGTGTTTTCTTCCTAAAACCACACTTCTATTGATAGCTGCTAAGCAGTTCTGCACAATCTGTGGTATTTCGCCATGCTGTGATGAATCCCTGCCCTGCCCACCCACCAGGCTTTCTAATTATTTCCCTTTATTGCATCATCTCGATGTTACTGGTAACTTAATTCTTTCTCGCACGTCCCTGAAAATTAATTTCTTATGTAAACTGTTGTCAGGCTTTCATTGGATCGGTGACTTCTCGGTGACTTGTGTACCTAGAGAGGACATACCGGCTGATCCAGCCTTTCTCCCAATATTTGCAGACCGCACATGACATCAAAGACACATCAAAAACCGAGACTAAGGTTAAGCACACATAATTCAGTAAACTGTATTGCTGATAAAGTCCTTGTTATGTCTGTGTTTTTGCTTTGAAGTCTGTGCACGAGCTGAGGAGTAATAACCAGACAGAGGGAGGCTTTGTTGTGTATTTAGGTTACTTTTTTAACAACTCTATAAGTCATCCATTCATTAGATACGTATTTGGTTAGTCTTTCATTCTTTTTTGCTGACTAATCACCATCTTCATTCATCATCAGTGAGCTAATAACACTATTCTAGACATTAAACTCCTTTTAGATCTTTTTTTTCAGTCGGCTGTATCTGCAAGGATTTGTTTTAATTCATACATATATTGTATTATACAGTAAATTTATATATTTAGATATATATTTAGTTGAGCACAGTTAATTATATTAATGCTTACTAAACTTAAAGGCCTCCAGTATATATTTTATGGATTAATATATAAAGAGTGGAAAATACTCACGGTTATCTGCCTGTGGAGTACTATTTTGTATTTCTGATACATAGTGTGAACTGTTCAGGTCTAAATAACACAATTATCCTCTACTATATATTGTTGGACACTTGGCAGTTTAGAGTGATGCTTTAATAGCTTTTTGTAAATCAGCTTGAAAAGTTAGTTTATGTTGGTTAAAAATGACACTGATACACTCACCATCTACTGTGGACAATAAATAATACAGTGTTTGTTGTTCTAGCTTACACCGATTGACTCCCAGTAAAATCCAGAAATGCTTCCCATAGTTTTCGAAACGAGAACTGGAGGCAGAGCCAATGGAAGCAGCTCTCGGTTCAGGCTGAAGGGACCGACGCCCTCTTTATTTTTCAGATTAGACTGAAAATGGGCTTGTTCTTATATAGCACTTTTCTACTCTGCATGAGCAGTAAAAGCACTTTATATGACATGCCTCATTCACCCAATCACATAAACTCTTATATAGAAAGCACCTATAAGTGCTTTCTATCCAACATTCGCACACAACTTGGAGTTTGGTATCTCACCCTCCTGAGCTAGTCCCCTCAAAAGTTTCCCTTTTAATAAAGCTTATAGTTAAAAGTGGATCATGTGACCCTAAACCATCCCTTAGTTATGCTGCTAAGGGCTAATGCTACCCACTCTTTAATGAGCTTATATGCTACTATTGCACGACATTACCTTCATGTTGTTTGTGTCCTTCGTAGCTCTTTTGTCTTTCCCCTCTGAGACCGGTCCCAGCACATAGCTGCACCCTGCCTGAGCCTGGATCTGCTGGAGGTTTCTTGCTGTTTAAAGGGGAGTTTATGTTCGCTACACAGTTGCAGACATTCTTGCTTATAGGAGTTTATTGAGATGCTCTCTATAATACTCAAGATGAGTATTGTTAGGCTCCAAATGTCAAGCACAAAGAAAAGGTTATCCGTCTTCTCTGTAAATACTAGATAATACACTCGTAGTGACTTGGTTGCCTTACATTTCTGTGTCACAATATATTTATTCCCGATGTTAATTTGTTTAAAAATCTTCTAAATGCATCTTTTTAATCCAAAATTCTCCTGAAGTTTTACGTGGGTATTAATTCATGGTTTTAACAAATAGTGTGGGTAGAGCACTCCACCCTTGATCTTATTTCGTCACACACACACACACACACACACACACACACACACACACACACACACACACACACACACACACACACACACACACACACACACACACACATACGGTATCAGACTGTTTGTTAGAGGCATGTAAGGTCGCCAGTTTTCAGGGACTCCAGATTGAGAGTAGAGCGTGAAGAGAGGGAAGGATTTCCTTCCACTGACATTTTCTCATTGTGCCAGTCACACACATACTGAGCAGCCACCCGCCCACATATGTACGACTGCACCGAGCCGCTGAGCCACCCTAATAATAATGCTGAAATAGATAGAGACATGGTAAGTGTGAGAAGCCATATTGACTGTCAGAAGGCTAACATGTGGTTCTTTTACAATGTTTAAACAGTCGACTACTCTAACAAGGAGTCAATTGTGCACTGATACTGGAGATATTGAAATGTTCTGCATAGTCTGCTCATAGATGTGTGTTTCTCCAGATTTGGACTTGAGGGAGTAATAAAGGCAGCATTGCTTCCATTGTTGGTTAGTGATTAACAAGAAAGGTGACATCATTCCCCCTTATTATGACAGTGATTACTGGCAGCACCTGAAGATATGCTTACACAAACGAAACCAATGGCTTTATGAACTCTTTATAACCTGGTGGAAGCACGTCGACGAGCTCTTTCTAATGTTTCATCAATATAATAATAATAAAAGTGTTGTTTTTGTGAGGCTAAGGTTGTAGCTCTTTAATTTTTTTTGTGTGTGTTTTTTTTCAATAATGCCGAAAAATGCCACACACTTAGTTGTGGCATCTTTGCAGGCTTTTCTAAAGTTAATTTTAGGACACACTCCTGCGCAATGTAATTATGTAAACAGAAAAGGATACAGGCTTGATGTGACCTTTTAAAAAAATCTACTCAAATGTTCCCAGCAAGTTTTGTTAGTCTTATAACTAGTATACAACATGGTAAAAATTAAAAAAAGAAGAAGAAGACAAAAAAAGGTTTTCCTAATTTTTGTCAGAGGTTTTTCCAAACTCAGAATTTGGATTTTCTACCACAGTCCCACAGAAGTAAAAGCATCTTGAGGTTTTTTGTATACCGTTACATCAACCCTTCCCCTCAATGAGTTCCTGCCAAAGATAGTCATGTCCGCTCTCAGAGTTGTGTGGGTGGCCTGAGTGACTGCATGTTTGGCTCAGAGGCAGCTTTATGGAAATGTGTCATATTTATATAAAATGGAGATCCACGAAGATTCAGGGAAAGCTGCGAGAAATTTTATGAAGAGGGAAGTTTGGGGGAGGAAAATATGTGACAATAATTATGTGGAAATTATGTGGTTTTCAGGTAATTATTATTTGCACTTCCCAAACTCCCTCTAGGAACACCCTTGCTTATTTCTGCATTCCCAGATTAAAGCGTAATGAGATAATAGCTTTGTTAAAAGGTGGGGTCCAGTAAAGGTGTTTGCTCTGTGGCAAGGGTGTGTTAGGCAACTGTCTCCACCCAGTTGTTTATCCTGCCATCAGGATTTCTACTGTACTCTTCATTCGTCCATAAGCAATGAGTGTGAAGTAAACATATCTCTGTCTCAGATTTTTGTCCACGCTTTCTCCAAGAAATCTAGTTCCCTGTGCTCACTTCCTGTGTGTTTGCGGAGGCGTTTAGTCAGTGGAGCTAGAGCGTGGTTTGATTAAGGCTGAACCATTACCTAAAAATGATATCAGACACGGAGGAAGTGAATATATTCGGTTTACAGACACCATGAATAAACACGATTTAAGATAAATATGCCAGACATGAATAGTGTAGGTATTGATTTACCTCATAATTAAACAGCTGAATAAATGAGCAGTGATGGTGGGGAGTATTAATAGTCTCCTGCTTAGCTAATCTATAAATACAACATTCATAGGCATGACTTCTTTAGATATTTACAAGTGAGGGACCACTCACAACAATACTCACTAATCAAACTGTCTCTAAATGTGAAAAGCAGATATTTCAACTTCTATAAAAATTTGTTATGGCCTGTTAACAGAATTTGGGGTCACTGACACAACCAATTTGAAGAGGACTTGGGAAAAGGAATTAAATATAGAGATCAGTGACGAGGTATGGGACAAAGTTTGGGAGAATGCTAAATCTCTGAGCGTCTGTAATAAAGTTAAGGCAATCCAAATTAAAATCCTACACAGAGCTCACATATCACCTTCTCAACGCCATAAATACAATTCAGACCTTTCTCTGCTGTGCCCTAAATGTAAAATAGAGGTGGGCAACCTCACGCACTGTCTATGGTCCTGCCGCAAAATACAACAATTCTGGTTCCTCATAAAGTGTGAACTGGATAAGATCTTCACCACTGAAACTGAATGCAATCCACTGTTGTTGTTTTGGTTATTTGTTTGTTTGTTTAATTTTGGTGTCAGTGTAAAGTTTAAAACTCAATAAACACACAGTTAAAAAAAAATAGTCTCCTGCTTTTTTGTGCAAGGGTGACTTGTAAGATGAACCGAAAGAGAAACCTATCGCTCTAAAAAAAGTAGCGTCACATGATAAACCAGTCCTAGGATTCAAAGGTGCAATCACTCGTACTTTTCATGACTTTTGCTTTACGATAAGAGATAACTATTTAGATGAGTATGTAGTGTCCTTAGTAACAGCTATTGCATTTTAAATGCCAATTATCTTTTATGGTCATTATTTTACAATCAGCCAACCTTAGATTACCCTTTCACTATTATAGTTGACTGAGGATTTTTTAAAACATTTTGTCACTAGGGGGCAGAATAGTGACACTCATTTACAGTGAAGGTGCTCAGTTGAGCTCTGAAAAGGTCATTGGATGGTGAAAAGTGCACTGGTTTTTGCTGTGCACAGTCTGCCTCGAGGACCAGCCATGCTTCTAGGCTGCTGATTATCTAATTGATCTTTCTGGAAGATAAATCACTTCACTATTGTCTCTGAGTACAGTCAACTCAGTGCCGTGTTCGGAAAACCAGTTTGAGATAATTTGAACTTTGTGATGTGGTGTTTTGTCATGCTGGAAGCAGGCATCAGAAGATGGGCGCCCTTGGATGGATATGGTCAGCAACAATACTTGGGTGTTTAAGCAATGCACATGCGATTATATGGCACCCGAAGTCTGCCAAGAAAATGTCCTGCACACCATTGCACCACCACATCCTCAGTCAATAATGCAAGGAAGTGAAGTTTGGAGTGGAAGCCAGTGTGGTTCTTTGCTGCTCATCTGCATTCAGAGATGCTCTTCTGCATACCTCGGTTGTACCAAGTACTGAGAGAAGTTGTTGGCCTCTTATCAGGTTGAAGCAGTCTGGCCATTCTCCTCTAACCTCCGGCATCAACAAGAAAACTGCTGCTCGCTGGAGATTTTTTTCAGTTTTCAGACCATTTGCTGTAAACTCTAGAGATGATTGTGCTGTTTTCTGGCATGTCTAGCACCAACAACCACATCACATTGAGAGTCACTTAAATCGCTTTTCTTTCCAAGTTCTTCATCAAGTTGCCTTGACCGTGTCTGCATGTCTAAATGCAACGAGTTGCTTCAGTATGATTGGCTGCTTAGATAATTGTGTTGATGAGACTGCTGCTGTGGTGATTTGGCGCTACGTATATAAAAATGAATCAAACGTGTGTACCTAATAAAATGGCAAGTGGTGTCTAGGAAAAGTAAAATGTACTAATGAAACCAGTCTCATGTGGCTATGAAAGCCTATTTTCTAAATCTGTCATGTTGCTCAGAGGTGCCTCCTCACTCATCTTGTCTCGGCGAATAATCGATTTATCGGCCACCAAAACGAACAATTCACGCTGCGGCGTGAACAAAAGCAACGCGAGATTACTGGGCCCAAATGTTAGATGTTGAAGTCAGCAGAGAGGAGATAGAGGCTACGGCAGTGCGGTTTGAGCTCTTCTCAGACAGATAATGTGTGTAGTCACCCACCCTTTCTCCCTCCCCCGCCTCTCCCACATCATCACCATCCCTCCGGGCAATATGAGACGTCTGGGAGAGCAGAGGGGTGAAACTGGAGAGATGCCGCAGTCACTGGCCCATGTAATAGAACGATAGAGGAGGGTGTGGACACACACACACACACACACACACACACACACACACACACACACACACACACACACACACACACACACACACACACACACTCACACTTTTGTATGTTATAGTGAATATCCTGAGCATTTTGATTTGGTTGTGTTTAGACAGCAGGCTAACCAGCAGTCCAGTTTTGGTACCTCTTGTTTTCCTTCTTTTAGTGTTGGTAAGAACAAAAAACTGCAGACACTCAGGGGTGGTGGATTGGGGAGAAATGACAATGTCTCTATTCTCTCTCTCACTTGTATGAAGCAGGCCCCACAGTACAGGAGCTTGCTTAAACTCATTAAAAGTAATGATAAAAGCCGTTTTTGTGCAAGTTAGGCAGGCTTTATGCGTGCTAGAGCTGGATTTGGAAAGTGCAAATGTGCACAGAACAAAGTCTGTCAGACAGGCTTTGCAGAATTATAGCTTAATAGAATTAGGGCCTTTATGGACTATTGATTGAAATTTGTAATATGTGCTCATAGTCATCCATCCAGTTTCTTAACCACTTGTTGAGCTTATTCCATCTGTCACTGGATGACTTGGATAAGTTGCCAGTCTGTGACAATTAAATGTAAAATATGTTTTTTATTTAGCTGTGGTGTCTGATGAAATGTGAACAAACACTGTCCACACTAACGTGTACTTCCTTCATATGCACCAATAAATAATTTCCATGGGTACACACCATGACGTTAGCAAAACACAAGCTTTGTTTATACATTAACACATACCTGTAGATTTACAGTAAATGCCCTGAGAGATTATTTGCCTGCCCGCAGGGTGGGAGTAATTCTGTTTATCACAGGCCCAACAGCTTTAACAGCTTCCTGTCATGTGATCTGCCTGGCTCCAAGAGGTCTGGACAAACCACCTGTCATATGGATGCAAAGAGTGAAGGCCGGTATCTCTGTTCAGGAGGTACGATCACAATACAGCAAACACGTAAAAACGAGCTTTAAGAGACACTATGTATGTGTGTGTGGCATCTATCTGTGTCTCCTGCCGTCTGTGGTAAACGGAAGTATCTAATTTCCTAATTGAAATGTTGTAAATTATAAGCAGTCAGCAGGAAAATCATTAAAATCAGGTGGCCATATCAGCTCAGAAACCACGCGATTACAATGAACAAATGCCCGATTGTCTGGCGGTAAATGTGACAGCTATACCGCAGGAAGTGCCAATGGCAAACAATCACATGAGAAATTCCACTCGCAGGCGGTGAAGAATATCCCATAAATCATCGTTAACTTCTAATTTGATCCCTATTTATTCCACAACTGTCCACCTGAGGATTAGGCTTCCCATTTATTATTGCACCACTAGATGGCACTGTGCCAACGACTATTACCCCCTCTCAGAGCACACTGACCTTATTCCCTATCTATCTAATTACACATTAGACCGGTAATATGCCATTCCACATCCATGGGTCTCAGATGAATGGTTTCCCCCTCCCTTCCTCTTTTCATCTCTCTCTCCTCCCATCCTTCCCCTTTCGCCCCCCACCCTCCCCACTCTGTTCCAGCCAGCTTCCCTCAATTACTGTCACGGGCAGGCCACAACATCAGGGGAGGCTGTGTGGATGGATGGGAGGGTGGGGTGTGGAAGAGGAGGGAGCAGAAGGAAAATGTGTATTATGGATGTGATGAGAGGAGGAGACAGTTGCTGACATACCAGCACACGGTATATGTTTACAGGTGTGTTATACGTGTGCGTGTGTGCGTATGTGTGTGTGCCTGTGCAGCTGTGTGTTTGTGTGATATGCCCATGTGGCAATCGCTTGCCACACGCCGTTGCTGTTGTAGCAACGATGCTGTGGCAACAACGGTTTGACATTTGTGAAGGATAAATATATTCCACTTAGACGAGAGCTATTACCCTCCACTAGTTGTGGTGGAAATACAAAAAAAAAGCTGAGCAGCTGCAGTGATTGTTCAGCCATGTTTCATTTGCAGCATTTCACTGTCAAAATTAGGCAGACCGCTTTTTGTTAAAGGTTGTTTTTCTCATATTTTATACCTTGCAGTACACCAATGGACATTTCAGATCTGGTATTCAAAGTAAACATTTTTTTGACAATTTGAACCTAGTATCAAATCTAAGCATCTAACATTATTTTTCAGCTTTTTTTTTTTTTTACATAACTTTTGTGTTTCTGTTTGCCTTTAAATATTAAATACTCGTCAGTAAGTATTTAATGCTCCTGGCCTGCAGTGTTTAGTGCACTAACCGACATCTCATGCATGAAGTGTGCCTCCAAAGCATGAATGTGAGTTACACCCACAAGCCCGATGTTGTAAATTAGTTATCACGTGCAGGTACAGTGCCGTGAAAAAATATTTGCACCCTTCCTGATTTCTTAGTTTTTTCCATATTTGTCGCTTACATATTTCAGATCATCAAACAAATTATTAAAAGATGGTAACCCGAGTAAATATAACATGTAGTTTTTAAATTATTTCAATTGTTTAGGGAAAACATTATCCTAATCGACCATATCCGGTGTGAAAAAGTAACTGCTCCCCCTTGTTAAATCATGAATTAACTGTGATTTACCATTTTCACTAACCCCGCCCAGGTCTGATTACTGCCAGACCTGTTGATTCAAGAAATCACTTAAATAGAAGCTGTTTGACAAAGAGAAGCAGACTAAAATATCTCAAAAGCAATATATCAGGCTGCAATTCGAAGAAACAGCTGAGAAACAAAGTCAATGACATCTATCTGTCTGTAAAAGGTTACAAAACCACTTCTAAGGCTCTGAGACTTCAATGAACCACAGTAAGGGTCATTATCCACAAATGGAGAAAACTTGGAGCAGTGGGGAACCTTCCCAGGACTGGCCGACGTACTAGAATTACTCAATCACTCATCCAGGAGGTCACAAAAGACCCCAGAAAAACATCTAAAGAACTGCATGTGTCACTTATCTCATTTAGGTTTACAGTTCATGATTCAACACAAAGAAAGAGACCTAGCAAAAAGGCATCCATGGGAGAGTTCAAGGAGAAAACCACTGCTGACCAAAAAGAACAAAAGCTCGTCTCACATTCCCCACAAAACACTGATGACTTTTGGGAAGATATTCTGTAGATTAAGAAGACAAAAACGTAAGATTTCAAAGGCTTAAATCCGGTTGCATTTAGAATAAAATCAAACATGGTTGTGGTTCACGCCCAGAAGCCATGAAACGTGTAGGTGTGACAAATGTGAAAAAACGCAAGAAATAGTTTTTCGCAGCACTGTAAATATATTGATTTTGAACTTTCCTCTGTGATTTTTATGTTTGAGTCAATCCCCTAGTTTATGACTGCAAAATCTTTATGTACACCATTTTTGTCCCCACTACAGACATACAGTATAAAATAATTTCATTTTCTGCTGGAACTGTTCAAATGTTATGGACGAGAAATCTGAAAAGCACTTATTAGCCCTTAAAGAATAGCTACGTTTTGCAATCTGTTGCTGAATAGTCGATGAAGATCTACACCAGAGGAGGACAGACATTGTTGTTTGTGCCAGTGGAACTAAAAATAACCTAACAACGAAGGTTTGAATTATTATTTCGTTTCAAAATGAGTTGCTTAGAAGCTAACAAAACTCTGTCAAAAGATGTGCGTCTTAGGTGTGGATCAGGCAAAATAGGTTTTAGATACATATGTGATGTTGAAACTTACAGAAAAGCCTTGAAGCAGCCGCTCTGACTTTAATGGATCTTTATATTCTTTATTTTCTTTCAGCGTTACTGCTGTTACATACAAACCCCTCCCAGTGGCTTAGCTGGAGCGATTTAAAATTTGTGTCATCTAAAAATGCTGGGAATTTTCACATTTTTTTTCATGAGAGATAAAATTGTCAAACAAAGGAATATTATACATTTTTCCCATCAAAGTTCAGCCTGAATACATATAACAGCGGACCTATGGTTCTTTCTTAAATTTACATCATAGTGGCTGCTGGTTTAGCTTGCTGGGTAGATCAGGTGACCCATAGATCATAAGGCTAACTCTGAGGTTAACCATTGTTTATCCCAGCTTGCCTGTTTCTCCACCGTTTGGTCACAATAGCACCTAAAAACATAGGCTGCAGACTTGAGACTCCAGAAGGGCACGATGAGCTGCGATGCCATTTGCAGCTGACATAAAGGCAGCGTTTAATGTGCTTGGATGAGAATGGGTTGGCCCAGAGTGCAGATGATGATGTATGTGTTAACAATCAGATTTCCAGTGTTCCTCCGTCTTGCTCTCCACACACTTCCAATATCTGGCAAACCCTGGAAAAAATGGTGTCAAACACAAAGCCATTCTCTAGGTTTCTGCTCAGCTCCACTGCAAACCAGAGCATAATGCATTCATGTTTATATGCCTGAGATATTCGTCTGCCTGTTTTCGGTGCAATTATTTGTATGTGTTTTTACATGTTGCCTGAGGGTCTATGGTTCAGGAAGCAGTATTTCTCCCATTCCTTAGATATCTTCTTTATGAACCCAGGCAAATCCGCTTCATTAAGAAGCCTTTTCACACCTCTACCCCTGCAAAACACTTCATACATAAAATCCCTAATTTCCTGTCTGGGTGAGTGTAAGTAATTGAATCATTTCACACAGAAGAAAGATCAGTATCACACTGCTGGAGGTGTCCACACAGACTCAGGGACACTGTGGCCACAGATGTATACATGTTTGGTTAGATCAAGCATAGAGTTTTTAGGGCCTTGGTTTACTACATGTACTGTTATACCCGTTACATCTTTTTTATCCTGGTGGGGGATTTCCTTTCTTTTTGGGAGATCGCTGAGTACTCTTGGATGAATTGCGAGAGTTTAATAAATATGGTAATCGCCCCAGCTTTTCCTCTCATACGATCAAGTGCTTAACAATTTTATGTTTAGAAGAAACTGATGGATGGATGACCATAAGATTTGGTGCAAAATTGTCCAAAGACAACACACTTGCACTCCCCATTAGTTGCATACTGAAGGTTGGTAAGAACTCATTGGCAACACATTTTAATGCACTCAATACCCCTTTAGCCTTTTTTCTATGTGTAGTGTAGCATAAAAACAAACAAACAATAAAAAACCAGCAACTCCTCCCAGAAGAAAGAACTTCATCCTCTTAAACCACTTTCACTAATAATGAAAATTCCTGCAAAGACTCAGGAACAGAACCCCTGTCTGTTAATGCAATTTGTCAATGCATCCATACGTTACAAAAACAAACATGGGATAAAGGTTTGGACAGCTCCTGTGAACTGATGAGACAAAGTTTTTTGGGAAATCATGGATACTTTGTCCTCTGGCACACTGGGGATTTAGATCTGTGCTACATCTACCCTGTAGGCACATTTTAACTGAAAACACATCTGAAATCCTACACCGTAGTCTACGCTGTAACCCGACATGCACCTCTCTAAGAATGTAACTACATGTCCCGTCGACATAGCCTGCACAAATATAAATGTGGGCAATGGCATCACCACAAAGGGATGAAGGTTGGTTTGGTTAGCATATGGTTCAAAAGCCATGGTAGGGGTAAATTGCACATTCAGCATGTATTACAACAACACTGCTCTCTAGTCAAAGAGCTCAGCTACTGTTAAGTCCTGTCTGTGGTCCAAAACCCAATTGGGGCATTACAAATTGGAAAATATGACAATTTGTAATGTCATATTTGCTGCTAAAATCATACATCAAAAAACAACGGGACAGTGTTTTTCTTTCAAAGCGACAGCAAGTAGTTTCATAAGCTGTCTTGTTTCTTACTGTATGTGGCCTTTTTATTCACTGTACCAGGGAAAAATGACAACAGTCTTTTTTTTTGTGTGTTTTCAGTTTGGAAACACGCACAACAGTGAAGATGCGCAAGTGAGGGCATAGCTGACCAACCACAACAAACATCCAGAGTCCAGCAGTAACACAATGTACATACACACACTGGGCAGGCTGTCTGTACATTTTTAATTACGTGTGTTGGGTTTTAATCACAAATCTTTTTTGTGAGCAGATGTTTGCAAAACCAATAACATTTTCATCAATCTTTGAGCTAATTATAAAAGTTGATGTTTAGTACCATTGTGCCAAAGTACAGCCCCACAGAGGCACTAGAATAGCTAGTGCTAGTATTCAGCCATAGAAAGATTATTAGAGTGTAAAAAAACAGTGATTTGGTAAAAACTCACCTGATACATGGACTTATTTCACTAAGATGGGCGGGATAATGTTAAATTAATAGTTTACTACATTTTTGGACCTCTTGCTGCTACAAACACTAGTAACAATATAACAATAATACTTTCCTAAATAGGCTCCAGGAAAACTTTTCTTGTGCTCCTTTGTCGGTTTAGTTGTCCTCGTAATTTTAAAGCTAGCCACAGTGCGACGGCCCCGTAAACAGGACGACAGTCTGTCAATGAGCTGCTCCGTCAAAGCAGATGGGGGTTAAGTACTTTGCTGGAAGGTGAATGATGATGAAACTGTAGTTGCAGATAGTTTGTCATTTTCATCACCCTGTCCGCATTTTCACTATCAGTCCATGCACTTGAACTGAATGAGCCTGAGACCATTTGTCTTTAAGCATTTTTAACATGGTTGCTTTGGGTCGTCTCACTCAGAACTGGCTGCATTATGAAGTCGCAGTATTGACTTCAGTGTTCTCTTCAGGTTTAAATACACGTGTGTCGGGCTGTTTATTTTCAGCATCTTGCAACTACAGTCTTTTTGCCAAATTAGCTCCAGATTGATAACTGCAATTTACTAAAAATAATTCCCTTGCTCTCAACACTAATTCCTTTCCTAACTAATTCCTCTTACCTCAGTCCATCTAATGGCGCTACTGCAGACGAGGTTAGAAAGGGCTTTTCAGGGCTACGGGGAGGGGGTGAAAGGGTGAAGAGTGGGGTGAGTCTGTGGCGCTTTGTTGCTGCACATTAATTGAATGGGCTTGGGTCCTGAATCCCTAATTAGGGACAATGGCTGTGACATGGGCAGTGCAGAAGCAGAGAGCTCTTCTGAGAGGTAAGTGGGGAATTGAAGGACAGCCACGGGAAAGCACCTCACGCTCTCATACAGCATCCTCCAAAAGCCTTAAGAGACTATTGTGCGAGTGTACAAGAGTGCACGCACACGCGTGAACAAGCAGACACACACACACACACCAGAACACACACACACACACACACACACACACACACACACACACACACACACACACACAGATACAAATGAAAGAGAGGTAGAGTAGGGGATGGAAGCGAGATGGCGCTCCAGCAGCCTCTTTGCATCGCTTCCTTCTTCCAGCTCATTGACTGATGTCACAATAAGAGAGTGAGAGACGGGGGAGTGCATCATTTGTGGTTGGGGGTGGGGTGGGGAATGGGAGAATGACGTTAGAGCTGAAAAAAAAAAGAAAAAAGAAAGAAAATAAACATCTTACTAAGAAGCGTCAGACTGTGGCGGTGTGGATTGTTTGTGTAGGTTTTGCAGCACGTGCAACATGAAATAAATGTTTTCATGTGAGCATTTTGTTGACTAGTGGGTGTCTTTGCACCATATTTCAGCTTAGCAACGTCTTAGTACGTCTTCATGATGGACCATCAAAAAATCATTAAGAGAGTGCTGAATGACAGTTACGTACTAGTTCTGTTACATTAATTGATTTAGAAAGGCTCATTTCGATTCTTTTCAATTCTACCAGACATTTTCAGAGAATATTTTACTCAGAAATATTAAACTGGTGATTGGGGTTTGGTGTATTACTTAATGTCAGCAGCATATAAATCCTACTTCTGCAGCAGGTGTGATTTACACCTGAAAATCAGAGTAGAACAGTTGAAAACACAGCGTTGATGTACCTGCACTGCAACCCTAAACTTTTCTAGACATTGCTCAGAAAGACCTGTTTGTAAGAATGGAAATATTCAACTGAGGTAAATCAGCATTTGAACTGATTTTACCCTGCCCCTCTCTAGTGCAAAGTCTGAGTCATTTCCATTTGGGTTCAGGTGAGAACAAAGCAGGTAACTGTCTGTTGAATGAGTCACCAGCTGGTGTCATGTGTCCTTTTCTTGCCCTGAGACCTGTCTGCTCTGCATGGGCTGCACCTTTATCAAACCTGACAAATTTAAAGAAAGTTAAATGTCAGTTTGCATATATACGTTTTAATTTGTGTTCGTGTTTGTGTTACATTCCTGCATTTTTATTGCTTAAAAGTGTAGCATGAAAAAAATCACATTGATATCAGATGTGATAAACTCTTCTTTTTTTTGTGTTAAAGGAGCTCAGCTGTGTATTTGATTATATTTGCATTTACAATAAACAACTTGAGGTAAAGCCTGGTAATAAAAGATTGTCTTAAGTCTACTGGTAGAGTGTCCTTTTATGTCCTTGGTTCTGAAGCTGTTTTTAAAAAATCTCTCAGGCTGAGGAACGTGCTTTTAGTCAAAGAGAAAGAAAAATAGGAATTAGAAAGCGTAACTTTAATATTAAGTAACGCTTAGCGTAACACTCGCCACTTTATGAATTTACGCAGCTCTAGATGTTCGACTTTACTGATTTGAGCTGTATTTACAAAATGCCTAAATACTTTCAATCAAATATTAGAGGGACCTCGCCCCGCTAACTCACCCATGTGATATCTGTACTGTCCTCTCCAAGTAACAACATGCTGGTATTTTAAAGTTTAGCAACCTCTAGTGGCATACACAAAGTGTAAGCAAAATGTTTTCTAGTGTCATCACCCTCACAGGGTCTGAACTTGTCAGCCTGCTAATGTAGAAAGGTTAACATGTCTTTAGCATCCTCCAGTAAATACAGACTACATTCCCATTTGTTAAATTTGTCTAACTCAAACAGATTTGCTGACCTCAGAAAAATTCCCTGAAATCATCTGACATGGCAGAGAGGCCAACTTCACACTAAGAGCTGATTATCCAGGCCAGTCTGAAGATTATGTGTAGAAACATCTTGAAACCATAATCCGCTGAGATTATATTTACCTTTGAAGGAGTTCCCGCCACATTATCTTGGTCAAGCAGTTTTCTTCCAGTGAGCCCTGGTACTATACTGCCCAGGGTAGCTAGCTCTTGTAGGAACTCCCAAGGCTCCCAACTGGTTCTGGGTGAGGGTCAGGCTAATTGCGATTCAGATGAGCCTTTTAAAGGTAAAATCTAAAAACCAAGTACTCTTACCGAAAATAGAGATACTGTGCTCCCATCCTGTGTCAAAACCCTCTATCCACCAGGTGCATGACAATGAGACCATCTAGCCTGGAGTTCTGGGAGTGAGCTGCTGGCCCAAGTCTAGGAGTCCAAGTGTCTCAGGCTCTTGTTCACAACTGAGAGAAGAAAGGAGCGGGAGACTGATGGATGGATTGGTGCAGAGGGTGTGCTCAGGGAAAGCTGAGCGTCAAAGTAAGGCTGTTGATTTACCCATCCTTCTATGTTGTTGTCCTTCATTAGTACAGACTGTAGAAATAATGAGATCCAGATACAAATGACAGAAATAATCTTCCTCTGTTGGGTGTCTGGGCTATTCCTTAATGAAATGGAAGTTATTCAAAAGTGGATCGGAGTTGAGCCGCTAAACCTTCACAACCAACTGAGCCAACAGAGATGCTGTTGAGATGCAGACGTGTCTGGAGTATGTCCATCAGGGAGGGGACTGCAGGGAAGCCCCTCAACACACTGGAGAAATTATGTCTCTTGACTTGGGGAGTACCTCAAAGTGCTTCAAGTAGGAAGCTGGGGAGCGGCTATTTGGGCCATCTCGGCTCAGACTGCTGCCACAGTGACCCAGGCCCTGATAAGTGGCATAAAATGGGCACTGACTTTGTTAAATCTCTATTCCAGAGCTTTACAAAATCTGACAAGCTACCTTAAGTGGTGTCACATGAGCTGGCTTTGATTGTAGCAGAACACAATGCATTTGAAAAGAAAATCTTGCTGTGCAGTTAAAAAAAGACATTGGTTGTTCCATGTCTGTAGTTGATGGAAGAGGCATAAGCCACAGCTTCTACAATGCAACCATATCATCCCCTCACACTGTTGAGCTGAATAAGAATAAAAGCGAGATAGCTAAAAGAGAAGATGTCTCTGTTTCTGCTGGTTTCTAGAACTTTGCCTGTGCCAAAAAATGAACTGAGCAAAATGCAGTGTGTTGAATTTGAAAAGATGAGTGTCATTAGCTTTTAGTTTCATTAACACAAAACGTTCACCTCAATTCCCTTTGTAGTTTCTAGGTGTTCCTCCAAACATCTTAACCTGTACTCATTCTGACTCTGCTAAATACTGCTGTTTTAACATCTTAGTCTCCTTTCCTGCCAGTCCCGCTTGTCTATTGCACTTGCACTTGGACTACAATCAGGTGACTTCGGTTCATGTACCAGATGAGCAAAATAATGGCAGTCTGCAGCATGAATATCGACATCACTTTTTTTTTTATTGCACAAAAGGACCAGAGTGGGATGGTAAAGTGCAAACTGCATCCAGGAGAGAAACAACTGCATTATAATGCTAACACAACTCTAGCTCTTTGCAAGCAGCTGCACAGACAGCATGCTAACCTAAACTAGGCAAAAACCCTAAATTATGTTAAAGTTGAGCAAATGCCGACCCCAGCCTATCGCTAAATTCTGATAAATTCCCATCCCTAGTTGGAAGTGGTTTCTGTCATTTGCTGTGAAATTGATTGCTAAGCCCCAGTCACGCAAGCCTAGAGACCAGTTAGCAACACCCCTCCGCCCCCAAGCCCAAGGTTACTAGCAAATTATCGGATTAAAATTAAAACCAGGTTGTTGGGGTTTTTTTTGGTGTTTTTTTTTTATGGCTTGAGGCATTGAACTTTATAATTGTATTTCCTTTTATGTCACTTTCTCCTGTAATTTGCATCAAATTTTATGCAAAAATGCTTAACCCTTCTTGGAACTTATTGGAAAGTTAACACATTTCCTGTCTCACCTTCAGCATGTGTTGCTTGCTGTTGTTAAGTGATTGCAAAGAGGGATACATTGTTGCACTCAAAACCTCTTTGCTATTGCTTTGGCTGCTAGCAGATTGTTGCTAACTCGCTAACTGCTCGCTAAGCATTTATAAAATACCACTCAGTTAGGTAGCAAGTGCTTCCAGAGAAGTCAACAACCAAAGCAATATCAAGGAGGTTTTTGGTTTAGCACCCTCTTTGGGACAACCGCTCGCCAATCAGTCAAGGAATACAAAATTTCTTTAGCTAGTCGAGGTGGCCTGGGGATTGCTGCTGGTTCTATAGTTCTGTGTTATTGACATCTAATACAGAGTTGATTAAAAGAACAGATTTACCTTTTCGGCTCCCTGTACTGCATCTCAAAACACCATTTCAAAACATACCTTGTAGATATTTCTCCACAAAGTGTATTCCTGACAGTAGTATCTGATGATATGAGATGACAACATGTTGCACATTTTTATGGTTCTAAACAAATCACATGAACTTAGGCTACTAAAAAAAATTCCATCTGAAGCCCTCTGAGGACCACAACAAAACAAACTGTTTATTTCTTTACAGTAGTGGAAAAGTTAACTTGAGTGTAATGTGTGGACTGCTAGACAACAACACCCACTGTGCGCTGTAATAAAAAAATGGGAGACATTTAAACACCCGTCCAAACACATTCAAGACTCTAGTGATGTGTCGCAAACGAAGCGGCTCTTAGAGCCGGATCTTTGACGTGAACGACGCGAGCCGGCTCCTTATCGCGAGCCGTGGGTTTTTTTTCTTCTTTTCTTTCTCTCACCCTCTCTCTCGCACTTTTTTTCCGCTTCACTCCGCATGTGAGCCTTGTGCTTTGCGCTGGGCAGAGGGAGGAGGGCGGTAGTTACACATGCAGTAGCGTAGGAACAGAGTGGGAGGGAGAGAGAGAGAGCCAGGGACAACAACATCACATTAGAAAGGTATAGTAATCATCCACAACTATTTTCAGTTGCGGATGATAAAGGATTCAGAAAGTTTATTCATGCAGGCCCATATGACAGAGAATATGCATCTTCTTTTTGTTTTCATATTTTAATTTATATTTAATTGTGTTGTGGTTTGCAGTGTTTTGTGTTGTTTCATTTTAAATTTGTTTAAAAGGAAAAAACTGAACATTTAAATAGTTAAAAGTTGAACTGTGACTAGTTGGTTTTTGTATTATATGATTTATTTATTACATTTTATGTGGAGTGAATAAATAAAAGTATATTTACGGTGGCCCCAAGAGACAAAGCACGTACAAACTTCAAAACACGTCCAAAAGACAACAGAAGTGCTCCAGAATGCTAGGTGCAGTGTTGAGCTTTTGTTACCTAGAGGCTACACAAGCCAGCAAGTACCAACGACCGGATTTGGTGTGTGATAGTAACAGGTAAATGAACATTTTTCTTTTAATTATTTGAATATATATGAGTGCTTGTGTATAAATACACAAGCAATAAACATATGCTTTCAATTGTGTAATTTAAGTGATCTAGGTAGCTCTGTTTTGGAAGTTCAGTTAACGCTAGAAATGTGTTTTGGAGTTTGTACGTGCTTTGTCTCTAGGGGCAACCACATATATTTATATATAAACATATATAAATAAAACCACTTTTTTTTTACATTAGTAATTCCTTTTGTGCATAATTTTATATTATTGTTAATAATAAATTAATTAAAGCAACAAAAAAACCTGAAGAGCCAGTTCAGAGCCAAGCCGAAAGAGCCGGTTCTCTAAAAAGAGTCGGAAATCCCATCACTACAAGACTCCCAGCAGCTGGTTTGCCCGGTCAGTCAATACCCTCCCTGATACTCTCTACCGTCGTCCAGGTGTGTAATGAAGATCAGCAGCAGAAGTGAGGATCTAGGCATGTGTGAATACATTTGTGTCCTACAGAGACACAGCTGGATACTTTAGGCCAAGTGTGTCAGCCAGCCGAACAACCTTCCAGGCTGTTCGGCTCCCTCTTCAACTCTTCTCCCCTGTCGCCCTCCCTTCCCTCCTTCCTACGGGTCTCATTATGAGAGGGAGAAAGCGCACAGATACCCTCTCCTCCCCCAACTCCTACTGCACCACACCACAGTGTGTGAGAGAGAGAGAGAGAGAGGTGGGGAAAACAACCACAGAAAAAACGAGTCAGGTGCTAAATGTGAACGTGGATTAGTTTCTATGCCAACGGCAGGAGGACGCACTCACGCAGCCAGCCAGCTAGGGTCCCTGCAAGACACTTGTTTTTGTCCCTCTTGTTTTCTCTCCTCGCCTGCCCTCCCTTCCCGCTCCCTTCTCTTCCTCTCTCTCTCTATCAGTGGGGGAGATAAGACCGGGCCCCGTGACTGGTATTAAACCTTATCTCTCCAGCTGGGGCTAAGGCCTGCTGGATTTGGCTACACAAGTGCTCCAGTTCAGCTCAAACATGCCTTTTTTTAATGGCCACCCATTAGCGTCACTTGTCACCAGGAAGCTTTATATGGCTCCAAATGGATCTGAGTTTTTTGCGTCTGTGTGTGTCCATCCTGCACATGCACAAGTCCTAGAATAGATACGCAATCTATATTTGAACTTTTATAAGCAGGTAAAAAATATTTTAATTGACTGATGACTTTTTACTATTCCGTTCACATCTCCTTCCCACTGGCGCTACATTCACGTTTCCTTTGTGTGATATTTCCTCCTGATGGTGCTGTCCCTCTCTCTGTAAGGGTTGAGAGAGAGAGGGAGAGTGAGAGACTAAGTGGGTGGAAGGGAGGGAGGGAGGAAGAAGAAGAGCGACAGACAGGAGAGAGGAGATAGACGGGGGAAAAGAGAGACAGAGGCACAGAAAGCTAGGGGAAAAGACAGGAGAAAGGAGACAGGAGAGAGAGAGGAGGTGGGGAGGTGGAGGAAGGTACACACACACACACACACACACACACACACACACACACACACACACACACACACACACAGGCATGGAATCAGGCAGGAAGGGGTTAAGGTGAAAACAATAACAAGGGGAGCAGGGAGCGTGCGTCTATGTGCGGCTCCCTGGAAGTGTCAGGCTCTCTGTTCATTGACAGTGTCGTGCACCCGCCGCCCTGAGAGCGCCGGCAGCCTCACAAAGACAGACAGCTCGAATTAATCCCACGGGGGGAGTGCGTGACAGTTTGGCAGAGCGGAGAATTGAAAGGGAGGAGGATGCCGAGAATGGGGAAGGCGCGAGCATTTGTCAAATCATAATTAAATGATGAATCACTATTCCGTTATTAACGATATGCCCACCCGAACCTCCCTTGTTAGGAAAAAAAAGAAAGAAAAAAAGATGGAAATGGAGAAATGAACGACCAACAGCACTGTGGCCGCTGAAAAACAGACGATTTATTGCCAGCTCTGCTTGTTTTGTAGGTTTGCGGTCGCTGGTTTGCTGATGGTTGTCGGTGATGTTGACGCAGGCTTTTCTGCACTGAAATCAATACAGTTTGAAACCATACGCAACCAAACGTCGAGAGCATTTTTACAGTCATGCATAAATGCTACAGATGTTATTTTATTACTACATGCTGAAGGAAGCATTTCTGACCTATGTGACGTCTAATGGAACAAACTGGGGTATTATTGACTGCTTTTCACATCCATGCATTATCAGGCTAGGACATTAAAAACAGTCTATGATTTAATTCTGTTCAGTCTCATTTCTCTTTTATGTTCATATAAAAGACCAGCATCATGGTTAATGAGGAGTTCAGTGACTGTGAAACATGTTGAATCTTACCTTCTGTTGCATGGTGGACTTTTTGGCAAGTCCTCTGGACTTTAAATGGACTGGGTCTGGTTGCATAATGCTTTTCTCCTTTATTCATCCAGACAAAGGGCTTTCTTACTTCAAGCATTCACACAAACATGTACCTCAGGACTAGAGGACCTAGAGGATCAAACCACTAGAGGACATGCTCTTCCTGCCGAGCCCAAACCACCTACGTAATAGGAAATTAATTTTGGCGAATTCTACTTCAGAGTGATAGGAGCACTGACACTCAAGGTAAAAAAAAACAACGCTTGGCTGCCAGAAGCCAGTTATCCCTGTGGTAAGTTTTCTGACATCTCCTGCTTTAAACCCAAAAAGTCAGAAGGATTGCGAGGCCCTTCTTTCATGGTCTGTAGTCATACTGAAAACCAAGATCAAGCCAGCTTTTGCCCTTCTGCTCCACTGGAGATTTCTGTCCTTGCTGAGCACACCTTAGGACACCTGCAGGTGTATCGCTCCAGCCAAGCTCCCCCACCTGTCTTGTCCACCAGGTGCCGAGTCACCCCCCCGGCGAGTATCGGCACTTGACACCAGAAGCAAGAGTCTGCTCGATGCTGGGCTCCCCACATCACTGAGTAAAAGCAAAAAGTTGCACTAAGGTTTAGAACAGGGCCGTGCAGAGACCTTTAGAGGGGCAGATGCATGGGAGAAAAAAAAGATTTCCAATTGTTTGCATTCTGCAGACATAACAAAAAGTCACAGGCAATTAAAAAGGAACAGGCAGAGCCATGGTACAGAAGGCAAACAAGCCCAAAACTAGCAAAACAACAACAGCTGGAGAGCTACTGTCTACAGTTTAGCCTGCATGATTTTGAAGGTGATGCTGTGTAACACAAATACACCAGCATGTGACTGACACAGGTCCCAAAAACTATACTCTGAGCTCAGCATGGTGCACACAGTAATTTATTACATGGTATAAAGTAATCAATAATGCTGCAGTGTGTTTACGTTTGCATTCAGTTTTTCATCTGCTTTGCAAGCTATGAAGAAATTAGGCTAAAGGTCATCACGTGAGGCAAACTGGCTAAATATAGGTAGCCCCTTTCTTTTCTTACAGCTAGATTATTTTTGATTGTTAAATTGTTTTTTTTAAAAGAAGGATCACATGTATAAAATAGCCTTGGTAAAAAAAAATGTCCTTCAAAGCTCAGGAAATCTAAAGCAGAATGAAAAGCCAGTACTCTGGAAAGCCTTGAAATGAACTTTTCTTTGTTTGTTTTTTAGTAACCTTGTGTAAAAAAAACATCATGGCTGCCCATCAAACTAATAATTCTTGATGACAAAGTTAAGTTAGTTTCTGAACAAAATCACCAACACTAAAATCTCTCATGTACTAAACAATCAGATCGTTCGCTGTGGCAGTAAGAGTCAGGCTCGGTCATCGTATTATCAATTCTTGAGATGCGTTAAAAGTTTCGTACTTTAACTTGAATTCATTTAAGCTGCTTTTGGGGACTGATCGGAACATCCATCTGTCACTGGATATATAATATGATGTGCTGCTGGAAATCGAATGTGCAGTTACTGCTCAAGCGCTTTGTGCCAAAGCACACAAACATTTTTTTTTTAATTTCTTAGACTGAAGAGCAGATGTAGTGAACCAAAGTTTAAGTTATAAAATCAAACTTGTTGTAATACACAGATCAGTGTTTTCTGGTTCAGACATTTCTACTGTTTTTGTTTCCTTTGTTTGTTTCATTCTTTTGTTTTTGCGGTGTTCTGTTTCATTTTGTATTCAACCTTTTCAAGGACATATATGAAAAGATTTTTTTAGATTAATTGTTTGGAAATCAATATTATTTTATTTATTTATTCTGATTTGCAGATTCTGAGGTCGGGGTTTGTTGTGCAGCATCTATTATATTGTGTTAAATCTGTATATTTACATTTCCATTTGTTTTCACTACTACATATTGGTTTAATATTGTTATGCTTGGATAATCACAGTAAAGAGTCTTGAATCTTGAATCTTCCAGCATGAAGTTTTTTACAGAGTAAACTGCTGGATTTGGAGACTGAAATGTCAAATTTTCATACAGTGATTTACTGCAGCTGGAGGGTAATAGCAGGCTACTTAAAACCAAATCATATTTGTTCAGTTTTTAAAGGCTACCAAGTTGCAATCAAACCTCAGCACTGCTGCACACGTGTGCTGTAAAAATCACTTTTATTTGAAAAGTACTCACTGATGGCCGCCTGCTGTCAGCTGGACTTGGACCTGGATGTTGACTGGCTGCTAGATGAGTGCTGGAAGAAAGAACTGGACTAAATAATACTTAACACTAGCATTTTTAAATGAGCAAACGGCTGCTTAAACCTTTGTCAGGCATGGAAACATGAACTATATGGACAAAAGTGTTGTGCCACAACTCATAATTTTTGAATTCAGGTGTTTTCACTCCCACAGCTTTATAAAAATCAGGCACCCAGCCATGTAGTCTGCCTTTCCAAACATGTGTGAAAGAAGGGGTCGTTCTAAAGAGCTCACTGAGTTCAAGCGTGGTTCTGTAAAAGAATGGCACCATTGAAAAAAGTCAGTGTGAGCCGTTTCTTCTGTTGTAGATATTTCACAGTGGCTAAGTTGGTATTACTCCAAAGTGGAAGTGTTTAGCAAACACACACATACAACTTACCAGCGCTCTGCTTGCTCAGTAACTGCAGCGATCCAAACCTCTCCTGGCATTAACATCAGCACAAAAACTAAGCGCCAGGAGCTTCATGTAGGTGTAATGTGTAGGTAACCACGCTTAATCTGTATCATGACGATGAAAGATAAAAAAAAAAAATCCATGAAACTAAAAAAGTTACACTGTACAATTGAAATTTTATACAGGGTGTATCAAAAAGAATAATTCGATTTCAAAGTGTTCACTGTTAACGATTGAAACGCGTGCTGTTAGAAACAGGGCACTGGGGGCCTTCATGTGGTTGCCTGTATGTAGCATAACAATGGCAGAGGCTGCAGTGACCCCAGATTTTTTTTTAATACAACCTGTATTTTCAAGTATTTTAATAATGACGGGTAGAGGTTACAATGCTCCACAGCTCATTCTATTTATATGAATTAGAAATTAGTCAGAAGCTTGAATCAATAATAGGGGCTTTTTTTAAGCTACGGCTGTAAATATAAGCACCTCCACAACAAACATGCTTTGTATATAACATGGAGATGCCTGGATCTGGTTGTATGATATGTTAGTCAAGTGGATTCTTTGCTGCAGTTCCTCACTTATTGCTGCATAAAAATCCATCTGGAGTCCTGTGAATCATGTAATGTGAATGTTTTAAAAATGTTACAATTGTCATGTTCATTCATAATTTTAGAAAAATTCCTGCAACCCCAAATCCCTAAATCTACTAGAGATATGGCAGCAGTTATTTTACTATTGCTTTCACACAAGGTGACTCTTTTCAACACATAATAATGTGAGACTTGTTTCCCAAGGTCACACATACATGCCTTCACAGCCTGCATGGACCCCTGACTTTACGCTGGCTTATACAAAGTCATAGGCCAGCTGTACGTGCATGTACGTTTAAAAATTCTGTATATCGGTTCTTCTTTGCTCCTGATGTACGATCGCGCACCTCACTTTTTCTTTTTAGTTGAAAAGTGAAAATGTAAAGTAAAATGTAAAATGTTGTAAAGGAAAATACCTTTGTTCAAATAAATAGAAATAGTAAAATAAAATTTAAAAAGCATTCAATGTGGAAAAGCTTTGCTCTCCTGATCATGTTAGAGCCGTTGGCATGTCTGATAACTCACTGAGCTTATTTGCAGCTGTTGTGTACATCTGATACCAGAAGCTTGTGTAGAAATGATTTCCAATATCTGTCTGCATGGCAATCAATATCTGAAGAGGAGGGTGATTCTTGTTGCACATGCTGTTAAACCCACGGATTAGCATTTTACATGGACAACTTTAAACTCTGACCCTTAATGATTATATATATTTTATTTTTAGCTGATTATTAATTTTTTTGCTATGTCTCGTCAGTACGTGCTATATTGTCAGCTTGTGTTAGATTCTTAATGCCGTAATATCTACGGTTGATAATAACATCAAAAACAAAAACAGATATAAGTGCCACCTTATGCAAACCTTAACACTGGCTATAAGAGCTCTGCTGGATGGATGAGATGCCATTTCTCAGAAGATATTCCCTCATTTGGTGTTGATGGAAAAGTGGAATGCTGTCTGACATGGCAGCCCAAAATCTGCTGGGGCTCTGGTTGGTTTCAGATTTTGCAATTAAGAAGCAAACACCATATGATTCCCTTCTTGTACGCAGCTGTTAGACTGAAAGTCTGGGTATTCTCACTGTGTTGTAAAACTGAAACAGTACTTCAAAACAACTGGACAATACATTTAGAAGTTTTCATCTGCGATAGGTTTTTGTTTTTAGTGTCCATGCAATTGCATGCAACACATAAGCACGACTGTCCTGCTGTATCTATGAAACATTCAAAACCATGCTGTATAGATGTATGGGTGATGCCACCCATTTGGTTTCTGAAGTTCTGTTTCGAAGCTACTTTTTCTACTGTCTGCAGTTTGGTTGCAAAAAATGGGTATAAGGAGGAAGGGCGGGTTTGACTGTGAAACAGCAAACTCATTGGCTAATGGTTTGTTAGCCAATGAGCATGCGGTTAGTTACCAAGATTTACAAAACTGAATTCACCTTTTATTCAGTGTGACCCAAAGCAAGTGACTGAGCCCATAAACTCAGAAGGTAGGTGTTAACAGAGGCCGAGATGGAAAGCAGTTTTCCTATAGATTTTTTACAGGATCGGAAACCTTCCACTATCGCCATCTGGTGGCCTTCAGACAGAATGTGAATTTTTTGGCACTTCTGCATTGGCTTCAGGAGCTACATCCATGTTTTTACAGTCTTTGTTTAAAACTGTAGCCTCATACATTTTTAGCTCATCTGGCCAAATGACCGACGAGCTAACGTGATGGCGTTGTCTGTCACAAAGATCACTACTTCAGCTAGAGCATAGGTGTCAAACTCTGGCCCGCGGGCCAAATTTGGCCCGCAGCCTAATTACATTTGGCCCGCGAAGCCATACCAAATTACTATTAGAGCTGGCCTACTAGTATTATACAGCTAATATATATATTGTTTAGTATTAAGCTTTGCTTGTTCCATATTCAGTTTTCCAGCAAAACTTATTTGAGTCCATAAGAAAAGATTCATTCTTATATCTGGAGGAAGATTTTTTTTTTTCAATAAATATTAACGTTAGCCCGCGACTTTGTTCCAGTTTTGAATTTCGGCCCACTGTGTATTTGAGTTTGACACCCCTGAGCTAGAGCAACTGAGATCAGTTTGTGCTACACGTGACAGTTTGTGAGCCTTCATGACTTGTAATTGGTTTTTACTGTTATTAGCAGTGTTGGGGAGTAACGGAATACATGTACCGCCGTTACGTATTTAAAATACAGAATATGAGTAACTGTATTCCGTTACAGTTACCGTTTAAAAAGGTGGTATTCAGAATACAGTTACTTTGTTGAAATTAATGGATTACACTGCGGTACTTTCCTGTTTCATATTGTCGCGGGTCAGGACTGTTTGGGTTTTGTTTGACAGCTACGTTCTGTTGTTCCAGGCGGCATCGTTACGGTTGCCATGGTTACAGGGCGACGCTCTCTCTCTCTCTCTGCGACTGTGTGTTTCCTGACTGGTGAGAGAGCGCCTTTTTGTTGTTGTTGTTGTGCTAAGCTAACAGGCAGAATGCTACAAGCATAGCTCTAAAGAATGTTGCATCATGGGCAGTGTAGTCCGTGTTGCAGGGAGAATGGACTGCCATACACGTTATGTGTCTGTGAGCGCGAGGAGGGAGAAAAAGGCGAGTGGAAAGGTACGAGTTGTCATCGAGGAAAAACGGGAGCTGGAAGCATGTAAATATAATAATAACCACTGCAGCCAAGAAGAGTGCCTGACGAGCCCAGTTGTAAGTAAGCTATTAAGACTCGACTGTACACCGTGTTCGTGTTTTCCTCCGAAAACAATAAGTTCCGTTGGAGCAGTCTTTCAACGCCTCTCTCTGTCTCTCGCAAGAAAAATTGACCCACACAACAAAGTAAAGCTAGTTTTCGGCTACGAGCCGACAGGGACCCCGACGTATTAGCCAGAGGTCCCTTTACTACAGTTCGGAGTCGCGGACCTTCAGTAATAGTAATAAATCACACAGCAATAGTACATTCACG